>NC_073720.1:53245125-54737675 GCF_023634085.1 Falco cherrug | reverse complement strand
ATGACGTTTAGTCACACTTAATTCTCACCGATTCTTTTTTTTACCAAGTATGTTCTGTGAGGAGGGGGCTTTGTTAGTAGGGGCCTTTCTTTCCTTGAGGGTAGATCTTTTAGTCTGCTAATTAGGACAGTTCACACACAGTTCCAGTAATTTTCTGTTTGGTCTCACTAACCATTTGGTTCTTCTTGAGCTTATCTTGTTATTTCTTAGCTTGACATATTTATGCTGTCTATTCCTTCTCCCAAGGCCATGTCTGGCTAACTATTTGTTAGGATTAACTGACATCCTCTGTTTTTCAAATTCTTCCTTTTGTCCTTTAAATAATTGTATCAAATGCGGCGGGGGGGGGGGGGGGGGGGGGGTGGGGGGGGGGTGGGGGGGGTGGGGGGGAAGAGGGTAGTTTGTTTATTAGTTTACCTTAAGAGACAAAATAGAAGGCTGGCTAGAAAAAGCTTGAGTGCCTTTAACTCAAACTAACAAGGGTACACATGATCTAAGTAAGGTTCTTATTTCTTATTACTAAAAAATGTGCTATTAAGACACAACTATGCAAATTAAACACATACTAAAAATAGACTAACAATCAACCTTTCAGACTAGCAATGCATTTTGGGAAGAGGAATAAGTGGTTTATGCAACTCAGCTTATCACCAACTTTTAATTTATGCTATAAGGAAAACACATCATCTCAATCCTGATCAAAACACTAGGGAAACAGACATCTCTACCACCCTGTTCTCTTGTGAAAGAGAAGTAACAGACGTTAAAACTTCCAACCAAAGAAAATGCAAGCATGATTGCCAAATAGGAATTCACAGATGTTCTACAAACCACAGGATGTTCAAAGATTTAGCTGCATCGTTGACTGATCTTTCCAAACCTTGTCCAGTGAACCATTTCAGACCCAAGAACTCACCTACATCCCATCACTCCAAAAACCATGCACTTCAAATGCTGCTCTTTGGGCAATCTTTTAACTCTATAAAGCAACTGAAGTATAGGACAGCATGGTGACATTATTATATTCTACTGCTAAGCTAAAAACTGCCCCATTGATTTAAGTCAGGATGTAGCTCCACAACAGGCCAAGCCAACCTGTGCCAGGGCTGCCAGGGTTCTGCTCTTTCACCTGCTCCCTAAACACAGCAGAAGTAGTTACAGCCCCAATGACACATCCTCTCAGCCTGCCATGGCAAGGCACTCTGCACTGTTTCACAATCATTGTAAAGCCCCCAAAAGTAGAAGTTTGTGAATAGTTGCTTCTTTTTCAATCAGATTTGAAAGGCAAATGAGTTTTTGTAAGGAATGCTTGACAACAGCAGAAAGAAAAAAATGTTTATGTCTGCAGCACTTCAAAACATGTAGATTCTTCTTCCACATTTCATTTCTACAGGAATTTCAACAGCAGCAGTGCTGGCTTGCACACTCTTCCTTTCCCGCATTCCTATTCCTAAGCCAGCTCATTTGCCTGTGAAGCTGGATGATGAATCAGACTGGGAAGTGATCCATCTGAACATCAAAAGTTTCCCACGCCATCTTGGGTTATTTTTCCAGCCACATTTATTCAATGATTTAGTTCACCATACTAACAAAGCAACAGCTGTGCTGGTAAAATGCAGGGCTAGTGAGGGGAGGAGCAAAACAGCAGGTAACTTGCCTTGTAATGCAAGAGAAACTTTAACATACTATTATAGCTGAACAAGCAGTTGTAGCCTAAGACTATAGCTGTAGGACCTTTCCTCTTCTTGCTTCAAGACCCAAGGAAATACACCCAACATGAGGCTACAGTTTGATGGGGAAGCACATGGAGCACCTCATTGTAAAAAACTCTGAAGTTTTGGTTTTGATATCTAGCTGCTGTACTTCAGCCTTACTAAAGGGGGAGGCAGACAGCTTTAATAATAGAGTTGTGATGGCTTTATGAAGGGGCATAATACTTACTCAACTTGACAGATTTCTGTGATGACATGACTAGCTCAGTGGAAGAGCAGCCAATGCTGTTTATCTTGGCTTTAACAAGGTTTATAACACCATCGCCCATAACATCCTCACAGGCAAACTGAAGCAGCCCAGGCTAGGACAGTGGACAGTGAGGTGGGCTGAAAACAGCTCACATGCTGGGCTCACAGGGTTGTGACCTGGAGGCCAGCCACGAAGGATCAACCCCAGGGCTTGACACTGGGATCGACACTGGCATCTTCATCAATGACCTGGACAATGGGGCACAGTGCCCCCTCGGCAAGTCTGCACACAACACAAATCTGGGAGGAGTGGCTGATCCAGTAGGTGGGTCTGCTGCCATCCAGAGGCACCTCAACAGGCTGGAGAAATGTCCCAACAGGAACCTTACGAACTTCAACATAGGGAAGAAACAGCTCCTGCACCTTGGAACAAATAGCTACACACATCACAACAGACTGGGGCTAACCATCTTTTCAGATGTGGCTCTGAGTGTCCTGGTGGACACTGAGTTGATCATCAGCCAGCAGTGTGCTCTTGCAGCAAGGATAACCAACAGCACTTGGAGCTGTACTACAAAAAATGTCACCAGCAGGCTGAGGAAGGTTCTTCCCCTGTGCTCAGACCTTGGTCCAGTTATGGGTTATGCAGTACAGAAAAAGCTACAGACATACTGGAACTAGTGCAGTGAAGCACTATGAAAATTATGATAGGATTAGAGCATCTGTCATACAAGCAGCAGCTCAATGCACTGGCACTGTTTAGCCTCGAGAAGAAAAGGCTCAGTATGAATCTTACCAGCCTGATTATAGAGCTGAAGGATGTTAAAAAAAGATGAAGCCATATTCTTCTCAGTGGTGCCCAGCAAAAGAACAAACAGGAAGCAATGGACACAAACTGGAGACAAAGGAATTTCTGTTTAAACAAAATGAGAATATGGGGGGCGGGGGGCGAGAAAAAGAGGTTGCCTAGAATAGTTGTGAAGTCTCCATGCTCGGAAATATCAAAGACCCAGCTGGACAAAGATCTGAGCAACCTATTCCTGATCACTCCGCTCTGAGTAGAAGAACTGAACAAAATTTCCAGAGGTCCCCTCCAACCTCAACCATCCTGTGATTCTGATATCCAATTTACAGGAGAAATAATAAAACACAAAAACAGTCTCTTCCCTCCCTTCTCCCCGCTCCCTCCCCAACAAACTAAAGAAAAGACTAAGCCAGAACAAAAGTAAAGAACCTTGCTTTACCTGAGCGGGTTGCTTGGAAGCTCCTCACAGGCAACAGTGTTAAGGGTTTGGCACACAGGATTTCCCAGGTTTTGTTATGAATCAGGAAGCCATAGGAACACCTGCTCTAGCTGTAGACTATGTTCTACCTGTGCTGTCTCCCTGAGACCCCACAGCCCAAGACTACAACAGGTTTTGCTGCTGTACTGGCATAGCTAGCACCTGGAAATCAGAGGTGGGAGCATGCTTAACCAAGACAGGATCTTTAAAGTTACACCCAGGCATGCACACACAATTTTTAGAAGGCTAGTAACATTTCCAAGTGTCCATAACCATTCATGGGGGATCATACAAGCAAAAGAAATCTGTGAAACAAATGCAGTTTTTCAGCTTCAGGAATATCAAGTCCTTGTTTCGTGGCACTGTAGCACTAGTACACTCCAAAGAAAAGGGCTGACAGCCTGAAGAAGACATCTTTCTTAGGAAGTTATTGGGCTAATACATCTTTGGAAGATGTTCAGGATTAATTATAAAAAACCTCCCACTGGCATCGGATCACACTAATCCTGCTCACACACTGGCTTAGCTCATAATGAAAGAGTTCTCTATCATGTGAGATAACTCCCAATTATCATTGGGAATATGACATTCCGCCCTCAATCCCTCACCTCATCACAAGAGGAGGAATGCATGGTGAAAGCTTTGGTATAGAACAATTGCTATAATGCAATAAATTCCCTAATAACTCATGTCTTTCTCCACTCATGCCTGTCACAGCAATTAACATTTTATCTGTGAGGCTGCCAATAAGTAACAAGTCTCATATTAGTTCATTTGCTCATGTCACTTTTAATGAATGATGATATTTCATCCACACGCTGTAAGGTACTGGCAAGAAATCTATCTTACACAGCAGAGCCTTCCCACCTTCTGTCTGCAAAACCCTGTTCAGTCAGCCACAAGGTATTGCTTCTCCATCCACCAGCTGAAGTACAGAAGACAGTTCAAATATCAAGTACTTCTTATCACTGAATAATGACTGTACTTCTACACAATGCTAGAAGGTATTACAAAAAGAAGCCCCTCTCCAGTGTACTTCAAGTTGTAAAAAATTCCCTTTCCTGTTTATCATACTATCCTTGAAAAATTCCTTCACTTTTCCACCCGCAGGTTAAGTGTCTGTGATAGACACAGAAGAGTTCTACATACAGCATCTTCTCCTGCAACTTTACGAAGTTTGGAATTGAGCAGGACCTTCTGCCCTAATTTCAAGGGTTTAGTTCTGTTAACTAACTTTTAATTTCCCAAACTTTAGATAACTCATGGTGCAGGGCAAAGATTATCAACTATTGATAGTACACGAGGAATTACTTCTGCATGAAATAGCAGTGAAGAACTCCTTATGTTACTTCACTGTTTACCACTGTTTGCAGCACTCTTCTAAACAGACTATAAAAATGTATACTTATTTAATCAAATGAAACATACATTAGTTTTCAAATAAGACAGAAAATATGACAATAAATCTGATACACACCTTGTCAACCAATGTCCAAAGTCTGACCGATGAGCCCACTGGACGCCTGTCTGATTCAAGGATCGAAGTAGCCGACAGCAAATAAGGATGATCCATGGACTTGCTAAGCTTATCCACTTATCTGATCCTTTTATGAATTCAGCCGAAGAGGTGGCCTTGCTCAGCTTCGAATTACCTGCTGCTGGAATGTCTATATTCTTGCACTCAGAGGCTTCCCCGACACTATCAAAATTTTGTTTCATAGTGGTGCTATGGTGAGGTTCCCATTCTTTCAGAAGAAAATTATTTCTACAAAGTTCCTGACACAGCACCAAACAAAGCGTATTGATAAGAAAATACCAGGTTTGATGTTCCTCTTCTATAAAACTGCTTGCCCCTAAACTCAAAACATGGCCAATTGTTCCAGCCAGAATCAGCACATCTATTTCTGACCAGCTGGAACTGGACACAACCAGATTCTGCAAACAAAACAAAAAAATATAGCAGTGGTGAAAGCATACAAAGATTTCACTTGTTTAAGCATTTATACTGTGGTTACAGCCATTTCCTCTAAGAAAACAAAATAAACAGTGAGACATGTTATTTCTAGCTTGACAAATCCCAAAAATTTATAAAAGAATCATTTCAGTGTAGCCTATTTAGCTAGCATTGCAACATAATGATACTTTTTAAAATGACAATGTGTTAGTGAAAAAATTTCTCCATGAATAATCATCACAACAATACACATTAAGATTCCCTACCACTCTGTCACAGAAGATTCGACACAAGCTCTCTCCCTGTTGCACATTTGTAGAAGTAAAAATAGAAGTCCTGCAGAGATCAAACTTGAGATACAGACGATAGGTAATTTTCTAAGTTTAAATCTATGCTACTGTCAACTCAGTACAGTGACAGCCTTCACTAATCAAATTAACAAAAGTTGCTTGCAGACAGTCTGATGGCACCCCTTAACCCTGCTTAGCTTGAAATGTGTCTTTCATCATAAAATCCACTTTAAACATTACCCATCTATTATTTACTTCACACGCTGTGCCTATCTAAAACCGCAATATTCTTTGTCTAATGCCCCCACTAGCTCAATTTCCTGTTCACAGCAGCTACTCGGAATTGCCTCATCATCATTGCCTTCAATGATACTGCTAAAAAGAGAGCATAAGGGCATGCGGAAGGTGAGAGCAGCTGGTTCATTGGCATTCTCAGGTAAAGGACCTTTTCTGCTCACGGGGAATACAAAGTAACAGGGAAAGCCACTAAAAGACCACACAGAGACACAAGCCTGGTAAGTAAGCAGGAAGGGAGATCATAAAGATGACCAAAACTCTTCAGCCATTAATTGGCAGTCCATTAAGCAACCAGCTCTGAAGAGCATCAGCCTGGACTTTGTAACAGATAAGGGGGAAGTGACAGAACTTGAGTATTACAGATACCTGATGGTGCCTCTGAATCTACACAAACTCATTAAGCAGTGCTTCAGGAAAGTGTCAAAAGCGAGGGAGAGGGTGTGATGAGGGATAGGCTGGAGGCGGGAGGCAACCTGAGAGGAGCAGGGATGAAGGGGCCAGGGTCATGCACCAGCAGACGCCAGTCAGTGAACTCCTTTCACTGGGCCTTGTGCCTGGTCACAGTGGTCTACCCTGTCTATCAAATCCTCCCCTAACCACCTTTCTGTGACCTCCACTTTCTATCCCACCCATGGGGGCTCCAAGGTCTCACTTCAAGTAACTGGGCACAAGCCCACATGCCAGAAACTTGAGACCAGATCGAGTAAAAGCAAATACCAGCAACTGGAGTGGGATCACGGGTCATTGGAACCACATGCCTGCAGTGCCAGTAACCGCAGTGTGTGAAGGTCCACATGCCAGAGAGCAGAGTGAGGACCATAGGCCATCAGGACCGTGTGCCGAGGTTCCAGCAGCTGGAGGGATCAGAGTGCAAAGAGAAGTCAGGGTGCTGGTAATGGGAAAAGCAACTATGGATCACCAAGCTTGGTTGCTGATGCAGATCTACAGAGGGCCCAGAGCGTGCACCGGTATGTGTGAGAGATCACAGGATCACTGACTGGAGGGACATCAGCCTCTTCAACTTCTCCTCAAAGTCTGAGCCAGAGGTAGGGACAAGGACTGAGACTGGGCATGCACAACTGGGCTCCAGCAGCCAGGCAGGACAAATGCCCAAGCCCCAGAGGCTACTGGAGCCAGCAGGGCTTCCTAATATACCTTAATACATAGGGTTACATACTGCATTTTGGAAAAGACACTGTAAAAAATCATCCTTTACTGTTTTATTTTCTCGTTAATTTTTCCTCTTACAGAATATCACAGACTATCTCTTAAATTGATATTTTAAACATCTGACAAACAACTTAAAAGCCAAATCAAAACCACTGCATGCCTCAGAACAAGGATTTCTGAACCTATTTTCACATTAATTTCTTTGCACGCTTCAACCCTATCATCCTCCTCTCCTACACTTGACCTTACAAACAAATTTTAAAAAAACACCTTGAATATTCACAGACAAATTGCACAGAGAACATACTCACATTCAAAGATGAACAGTGTACCATGATTCCTGACCTGTCAAAATCATTTCTTAGAACAATATAGAAACTCACTAGAGCAGGTAACAAGAAAGTAGATGTAAAAAACAGAAATATCCCTGAGCATCTTAGATGCAAGTTTCACTTATGCTTAAGATTTACTGACAGCAACATACGTCTTTTTATTCAATAAGCAAGACCACATAACATGGAGAGGACAACAAACACACTAGATGCAAGAAGCTAGTTAACATTATCTGGAATTTTGCTTTGAGGAAAACAGCTTTTGCAAAAATCAAGATTCTCTAAGATGTATGAGAAAGAATACAGGAGGTACAGTTAAAGTTAACACCTATTCACATCCTCTCCCTTTCTTGTGTTGTTAAAGAAATACATCACGCCAGTCACTTCAGTAAACAAAAAACAACAAAAAAACCCACAGAAAAAAACCCCAACAACAAAAAAACACACACACAAAACCACACAAACAAAAAAAGCAACAAAAAAGTCCCCGTGAGGTCACACAACAATAATGAGGGAAAAAACAGTAAACACTTAGCACAAGAACAGTCATCATCTGAGAAACTGCCCAGGCCCAATACAAATTTACTACCATTTGAAGTTTTTTAGCGTTCTAAGGACCACTCCTTTTTGTTTAGTACTCTACTCTGAAAATCGAATACTATAAGCTGGTATTTGGAACAAAAGGACAAGGTAGCCCATGCAGAGACCAAAGACCATGAAATTCACGAAGATGAGACAAGAACAGTACATGACTAAACTACAGAAAGTTTAAACTCCAATAATTCCATCATGCTGACCTTAAAAATCTTCACTAACTAAATAATGAGTGAGCACATAAGCACCATCTGCTTGCAGAGACAAAGGAATCTGAGATCCTTAACAAATGACAATGAACGAGTCTTCAATACAATTCATTTGTCTTCTTTATAAGACATAACATAAGATCTATATAAGGATTGCTCTCTTGTATCTGGTTGCTGTCAGCCCTGATATGAAAACTGAAGAAGTGACGTATTATCAATGGGGAACATGTAGAAGCCTCAGGAAAGTGATGGCATTAGTGCAAAATGTCCAGTGTCAGATCTGTATTTCCCATCTGCTTGTCTGACTCTCGCAATTCCAGTGAAAAGAGAAAAAAATTACTGTTATATTCATATCAAAGGATTAAAGTCCAATGGCATTCACTGACAAACCACATTTCAGACCAGAGCTAGTCACTATGCAAAATGAAAAATTATCCTGCAAATTATAATCTCCTGAGCCTTGATGATCTAAGAAATACTGAAAATAGGTTCATCAGATTTTTCTAAATTTACTGGTAATCCCTCATATATGAACTGTGCCTTATTAGAAGTGCCATCATTACAGTTTTTATACAGCCTGACCTTAGGTTACTTACATTGTACTTAGTTGAGATCTAGTTTACGGGCACAGAAATGTAGGTCCTACTCTGATACACACAGCTCGCTCTTTCTAGCTGCTGAACATGTCCAGCTCTCAGGGACTCAGCAGGCACTCCAATGACTCGCACTAGTATCTTGGCAAACAAACTTAATACATAATCTTTGGGTTAGAAATGCAGAAATGCCAGGCTTCCAGTTTAAGTCTATAATCTCCCAAGCCAAAGTAGCCTTAACATCTGATGTATCAGCATTACTAATTAAGTAATACAGAAACTGACTTCTTTGCCCTATCTTTGAACACACCTTGCTAGCTTGCAGAAGTGCCAGTAGGTAAATAATGGAATATATACATCTCTGCCTATGAAACTTACATTTTCTTCACTCCTGTAGAAACAAAATTGTCTGGATCCAATTCCAGTTATGTGGCTTCTACATGGCTGAGAGTAAACCTCTTTCTCCCCAAAATTAACCATCCATACTTGATGCCTGAGGAATTTTACAATCACTTTTCAGATGATAAATGTTTTAATTCCCATGCTCACCATCGCCCAAAATTGAAATACTAATCATTCTGTTTCCTTCTGATATTTGGGCTCCCTGAACCTAGTCTTCACTCCCAATGATGATAACTTTCCTATGACAGGCTACTACAGACCACACTTCTACATTTTCACAGCAGTCTGGGATCATTTTTGAAAGCTACCTAGTAAAGGCACTATCCATCACCCTTCCCCACCCCCCCACCCCCACCCCCAGGTCAAAAAATGCAGTAAGATTTTTAGGTATAATTGCATAAAAATATGTTTCATTATTCAATTCAGTAAGAATATCACACAGAGGAGAAAAACCAGAAATATTTTTAAATTAACAGGGTATTTTAAAATAGAGAGAAAGAGGAACACTGTTTACATAATGAAAAAACCACTATAATTCTGCATAACATAAGTTATCAAAAGCTGTATTTGATAAACTTTAACTTGTGTTCTATTTTCAAAAACCTATTGGTTTTGATCTCTATCAGAAATAGGGAAAAAACACACAACTAGTAGTAGTAAATACCGCACTTAAGTCAACTACCAAGCAATTAGAATGAAGCTATGAACAACAAGTTAAATTTTTTGTAGATTTTCTGGAAATCATAAAGGGCTGCAGAACTATTTAAAGCCTAAAGTGTCGTTAAAAGAAGGGACTGGCACTGCTAGAAACATAGTAATCAGAAACTATAAATAACAGTCAGGAAGCAGATGCTAACACTGCCTGCACTGGTCTTCAGAAAATTCATGAACTTGGTAATCAGTTTCTATATTCAGCCACAGTGGGAAAAAAAAGCATTACAAATGAGAAGCACTTCAGAGAAATCTTTAGATGTGAACGGAAACAATTTGAAGAAAAAAGCTCTGAAGCCATTAACAGGAGAGCTTATCTCAACTCCTTTTAAAATACCTACATTTTATCACATATCATGAGCTTAGAAAAGCCCATTAGCTTTTTAAAACGGCAAGACCCTGATTCAGGATTCTACTTCTGCCATCAGAAGAGCAGGGCTTCAGGGCTCTTTCAGGAGTGGAGCCCATACATAGATTCGCGCTGTGGAGATGCACAGGTCACAGACACTTGGATTCTGAGATATTTTAGCGTAAGTAATACTCCTAACTCACAGATGTCCCTTCAAGATCAACACACAGTATATACAGACAACCATTTCCTCCCCCAAAGTCTAGGTATTCTATTCGAAAAGGGGATGGAAGGTGGGACATGAACATTTGTGAACTGTACTGTGTATGCCCCAGTTACCAGTAAATAACCTCTGACATCCACACTGCAAGGAACACCAGATTATCCAGGCTCCTTTCACATTCTCCAGGCTCTATCTTTGTACAAGCAGCCGCCTGCAAAAACACCATATTGTTCTGCAACAGCCCTGAGACTAGGAAAAATGTAAATCAAATCCAGACCACTGCTTTTATACATGTCTGGAATGGAGGTACCTACTAACTAAACCTACAAAATATTTCAGACTTGCTTTGGAACTTGAACAGAGACAGCAGTGCCTCTCTGACTGATGAGACATACATCCAGTCACCTATGGAACAGGATTGAAGATAGGACAATGAAAATGGATTTCTACAGGTCTGGATACAAAGTCATGTCTGCCTCAACCAGAATTACTATTGCCTTCATAAGACATGCTTCAGCCTCCCACATTTTCAGATATGCCTCAGGTAGGAATATGATCACAGACAGACCCAGGATGAAGAATCCACTATTTTTTATTTCTACCTGTGCCAGCCTTGGAAAACCAAACACACACACAAACCTCCTGGAAGACATTGCTGAAAACCTACTCATTCATGCATTATCAACTTGAAACAGAGGATCTGATCATCTGCTGATATGTCCTGAGGTCCCAGCCAGGTAAAACTCCAGAAAACACATATGCACCACCTTTCTAGTTTGAACAGGAAATGCTTGAATTGGTAACTGCTCCATTACATCCAAATGGAGATATTTTCAAAGGCAACGTGAAAATACACATCTCCATGTTCAAAAGACACTAAGTGATCCCTGTCCTAAAATGACAGAAGTGGCAATGTCAGTGACAACAAATTTCACTTGTGAATTAAAGGGTTTTTTTCTATTTCTTGTCCAGATGGTGTCATAATTGGTATCAAAAAGGAAAATGAGACAAGCTGCTGCTGAAACATTCTTCTTCAAGCAACAGGGGATTAGATCAAAAGTCCCAACATTAACCAGGGAGAAAGGTCCACCTGCAGAGGTATCTCACAAGCAGAATGTGGGGTGCTGGAGGCAAACATACAAAACAATATCCTAGATGTAATTTCTAATCAGTTTGTCTAGTTTTGCTCAGTTTGTCCTCAAAGGCAGACATATGGAGAAAGCAGGGGAGGGAAGGAAAACAACTGAAATAGAAAGGATAGATAAAGATTTCTCACCCACATTTCTGTCCATACACCCTAGGCATAGCTGACTAGGTGGAATCATCAGAAATGGCCAACAGATTATCAGTATGGAAATGGAACTTCGTCCTCTGAAGTTCCTCAGAAAAATTCATTCTAAAAGTGGAACATCATGGATTATATCGGTGCTTCCTTTTGTGTGTTCCTTGAGAAATTATTTGCCTCCATGAGGGAGCTGGCAATTAATTCCTTTCATAAGAAAAGCCCTTCTACCCAAGTCAAGTTTTGAACACCAGGAGACATTTTGCAATTGCTGCTGTGATCATTGACAGAGCAGCTGTATTAGCAATATACAAGCCACCTGCAGGAAGCTGTTTACAACAGCAGCTGTGTCTCACTAACAAGGATGAAAACATGCCAAGAACAGATGGGAATGAAACACTAAGACTCAGGTCAAACTAAAAAGGCAGAGCTTGTACCTGTCAACCAGTGCCTGGTAATCGACTATTCTAAATTTAGTAATAGCCAAGGAATAGCAGCATCTTCCTAGATTCTTTGACCTAGTAGGAAAGCATTTTTCCCGGATCATAGAATGTTACTTTAAAGTTACTCCTACAGTAGTGGGTGTCACAAGGAATTAACTTGTCTCTAGACATGTAAGAAAGATGGGTCAGCCTGGAGGAGAAAGCCATAATCCGTTGTCATTGCTCTCAGCTCTGCTGAAGTGGAATGCCTGTAAATTTTACACAGGTCTAGACAGTCATTTTTATGTTCTTACTGTTTGCTAAAATTAGAAAAACTGGTAACAAGATGAAAAATGAGCTTGTATTCCACAGTTGTGTTTGTTTATCATTGCACAGCAAGTACATGTGAAGTTTCTACAGAATACACTGGATCATTAATTATTATTTCAAGACCATATTCTTTTACTTTTTCTAAGAATAATTTCTACCTCGTTTACAATAACATAGAGAGCTAATAAAGGTCCTAAGTGAAAGGAGTCCATTTAAAGACCAACACCCCCCAAAGTATAGACATCTTATTCAGCGGATTTCTCCATTCGCATTGATTAATTTAACCTTCTTTTATTTGCCTTTAAAAAAAACCCACACAAGCATCGGTAGCTTTTGCAGCAAAACATTAACGCTACAAATTTTCAGTACCAAAAGCAACCTGTGATTTACGCTTACAAAGACTGTTCTGTTAGCAGCTATACCCAATATGAAACTCCTTTCTCTGATTTCATTAAGCAGATGTTGTTAGCTGACTTGTTACTCTACTTTAGTCTATCTAAATGATCAATTGACACACCTAAATACTACAAGGCTGATAAATACAAACATAAGAATGAAACACCATGTTCTATCAATAATTCCTTTTTTAATCACTTTCAATACACTAAAATGAATTGCATGGAAGAAAACTGAAAAGGGAAAAAAACCGCAAACTGTCTTCAGAAAAGAAAGGCATTACTTTTAGTCAAAGGCTTCTCTCAGAGAAGCTGCATTTCCAAGAAACACAAATTCAGAAATTACAGAAACATTATAAACTGATATACTTTGAACAATAAAAATTAGCAGTCTTACTTACGTGAATTTAAATTTAAAACTAAGTTACAGCAAATCACTGCACAGTGAAATATTAATCTCCACCACTCAGGAGTAGTGAATTTTCTGAATTATATGAGATATAGCAGTTATTAAACACTTCTCTAAGTCAGAAAACTTGCTTTTTAGCTTGAAGGAATATGTCATCCTATAATTAAAGCAATACACTTGCCCCACATTGTCACACAATAAAAAATGGTACTAAAACCACAAACATACTTCAAAGAAACCCAGATTGACAAAGGATTGTACTGCACCGAGAGTGCTTTGTTCAATGGTGCAACACGAGCACTGAAGCCACTGGATTTCAGAGAGAAAGATACAACTAACGAGCCTCAGAAAAAATGGCCAGAAGCTGATTTTAAGGTGTGACTGACAGCTCTTGGCATACTAAGTTTCACAGCAGAAGAAGAGTAAGACATTGCAAATACTATTTCCTTGGAATTCCCTGAATTCTATTCAATGCAAAAATAGAACTCATCAAGGACTTTATAGCAAGTAACTACTTGCACAAATGAGAACATTTCTGAGCATTCCAAGGACTTTAACAAACTCAATTTCTTAAACTCAAACTTAAAAAAAGTAGAATAGACAGATCAATTTTGCTCCCTCTGCTACAGTTTCAAAACTATATTCAAAAAAGCATTAAGAATACCAGTATAAGAAAGGGTACTGGCATACCTTAAATACCTTAAAGCATTAATATCTGTGGTATTTGAGAAAGGACTGACTGTCACTGGTACATGCTGCAAAATATCATACCTCTTGCTTTAATTGCAATTGTGAAACTCCACTGTGTAACAGCATAAAGTTTGTACACAGTGTAATCTGATCTCATAAAAAGGATTGCAAAATAATTTACACCAGAACCTTTCTTAAAAGTAATGTGAAAATAATCACTTCTATGATCTTCATTACAGCAATAGGTATACCACAGTAAATACACATTTCAATTCCAATTTTAAATTATTAAAATTACATTGTAAATAACAATTTAAGTCTACACATAGAAGAATTTTATGAAACTTTATCTGAAAGTATGCCATAAAGAGCAAAACATTTCGAACCATAATTAATGCATGCTCTCACCTTCAGTGGAAGTCTGAAATTCTCAAAGATCTTTGCAATGGCAGATAAAATACCACACATGAGTGCAGAAATCAGCATCATCACTCCAACTGCTGTTAACCAGGACATGCTGCAGAAATAGCATAAACTTTCTGCTGATGTGCATACAATGACATGAACCGCACACAGCATCAGACACATCAAGTAAAACAGCAGAGAGAACAGTGGAGGGGAGAGGGGCACTTCAAATTCTGCCTGGCTGCTCAGAGCTTTTGGAATGCTGAGCAAAAGCAGCAGCAGAACCTGGAAAAAACCAGAAAATTAATACTTAAAGAAATGGAGTTAGCCAAAGCATACAGTGAGAACTCACAGAAAAAAAAAAAATCATAGCATTGTCATCCATGTCACTCTGCTAGTATACATACTTTATTACAAAAATAACCTGTGAAGAACTACGTTGGATTTTTGTCCCCCATAAGATATTACCATATGAATAGGAGAATCAAAGATGGTGGTTTAATTTATTAAGGGCTTGGACACACAAGTTACCAGAGTTTAATAAATTTATCATGTGCCTCCTCACCTGTGGTAACTGATGACATGCATGATCTTCACTCCCTGCAAAAGTAGTATCTTTGTCTCCCAGTATCAAAATAGTTCCTGAGCAAACAAATTTGACCCATCATTTGTCACCTGTGGATGCCTAGAGTTACATACACATTCTGTCCTGGGCAATTTATCTCACAACAAACATACACAGAGAACCTGCTGAGTTAAATAGCTTCCCAGATCAGGGGAAGTTCTCACGCTATCACAAAACTGTATGCTGCATTTCAAGCTTATGAGTTATCCCAGTGGGTTTTTTTGTACCTCTCCTTATCTTAACTTGATTTATTGGTTATACTTTCACTTTGATCTAACCTGCACACAGATCAGGCAGAATTCCAAGTTTCTTCTCTGGTAACTGTAGCAGTGGAGATGAATAATACCATTAATAATTTCTGCTACCCATGTATAAACGTTTACAAGTAAAGGGAAAATTCAGCCACATGCTAAAATGCTTTGCAAGTGGCACAAATGGAGCTAGGACTACACTGAGCTCAATCAGCTTGTACTAGGCAAAGATAAAAACGAATCAGGATAAAAACAACTACATCAGATGACTGCCAACCTGTAATCTTTCACTGTCACTTGTAAAGACTTCTCCCCCTGCCCCCCCCCCCCCCCCCCCGCCCAAATACAGTGAGGTATAGTACAGTAGACCAAAACAAATTCAATGCATTGCAACAGTCTTCCTTTTTCATACTCAACTTCACACAGTTCACTTGGTTATGAAAATATGAGGTTACACAGTAACAAACTGGCTTAGATCTTATCTTTTAACACAGCACTTACAATTAAAACACAGACAGCACTCATGCTAGGAAAATTATTTCATTGTCGTTAACTAACAATCTAAATTTAGCTCTTTTGAGTAAATGCACTGTTATCAATTCATGTCCCAGATGTATTCTCCTCATCTGAAATACAGGATAAATGGCATTTATAGCACAGTGTAGTTTGAAGTCAGCTGTGAGATTCCCTATTCTTCTTTACTCTGTGAGCACGAAAAACACAAATCAAGACAAAAAGATTTTTGGAAAGCAAGGCAGTTTGAGTACTGCACTGAAGGAAAAAAAATAAATTCCCAGTAGTTTTGCACCAAGTCTTACGGTGCAGCTGAGCAAGCTCTTCTCAACCTAAATTTTCATGGCTAATAGGTGCATGTTTTCTTTTGATGAAGGCACATTGAGTAAAATACCTAAGATTTGTTTTGTAAAAAGTGTAAACACCTGCATTCCAGGGGAAAAAAGCAAAAGAAATCAGGTTTCAGGTCCAAAGCAACTGTCAAGAGCTTGAATGCGTAGGTTCCCAAAACAAAAGAACAAAAAAAAAAAAACCAAAAAACCCAGAAGGACTTCAACTTTGTGCTGAGCTTTGTCCACCTCCAGATTTGCCATCTGTAGAGCAGGAACAGAATCTACCATCTCATCTACCATGGGTACTGTTGAACTAACTCCTGTGAAGTGGTTAGCAGAGTGATAAACCCCACTGAGCCATCCACCAGAAAGCCATTTCAGATGTAGTTTACACAGAGAACAGTGCACACAACATGAGGCATACAGCCCTGCCAGGACAAAGGAGACTCAAATACTGAACAGATGATCATGTACTCTTAGTCATTCCAGGCACTGAACAGGACCAGTGCTACAGTAATTACACAGTCCTGTACAGCACCACACACATGCAAGACTAAATTAAGCTTCTAGTATGTATTTCCATCCTAGGGAACAATGCCTATCCTTGAAAAAGTTGACACTTGTGTCATCTAAAAGGTCAGTGCAAGCTTCTGTAAATAAAAGTTCAGTATACAGGCATAGTATCCATTGAGCATCTCAAAGCATTACCACAAAGGATTCTTCCAGCATTTTGAGAATTGCCCAAAATACCAGTTGCAGAGAGCCACTTAAAATTCCAGACATGGGATATCTTATCCTTATTCCTACAGGAGATATGAAGTGGCAGCCCTGCACCTTACAGCAGATATTTATTTCAGGGCTCTACAACTATCAGTACAAAGAACAATTCTTGGAATTGTGAAAATTGCCCACACAAGGTATTGCCTGTTCTGAGCAGCGAGGTTCACTGTTAGACAAAAAGGAACAGGTAGGAACTCACTTACCAGATTTCTGAGGTTTCTTAAATGCATTAAGGCTACTCAAAAAGTAGAAGGCTAATTAATATGGGACTAATTCAAGCTGCAGCACATCTGCAAATTTATTGTAACTAGTTACACAAAAATGTAAGTAGTGTATATCAAAAGCTCTTTTGAACCATAAGGCCAAGCTATACTTTAAAAAGGATACTAACCTCACCCAAGCAGAAAGTCAGCCAACTCTGAAAGTTCATACTCAGTAATTCTGAAGACCAGTAAGAGTTTACACTAAGTAGTCAAAACCCAGAAACTTTCATGTTTGTGCACTTAGCTTTGTCACAGAAAGACATACTTTCATACCTCCATAATGATCACGGTCCCCACCATCATCGAATACATGTCATATTGTGCCACTTGTTTGCTTAGTGAAGAACTCAGAGTCTTCAGAGCCTCCAAGTATTGCTTCAGGACCTTTTTGCCAAGATTTAAGAGTATTTCTGAATTATTTCCCTCTAAATACAACTTGATCCAATTACCGTGGGACTTTTCTGCTATCTTAAAATGTTCATATCCAGGATCTAAGGAGGGGAAGAAAAAAAAAAAAAAACCAACAAAACACAAAACACCAGAGATAAGAGGATCCATGAACAAGAAGGATTAATTACAGATGTGATCATGTCTTTATATCTTCCTGTACAGTATTAGCAAAAAAATGCTATGGGGGTTGACACTTTTCATACCTAGAAAGTTACATTACCTTCCTGCAGCAAGACCACAATGAGCCAGTTACTCAGAATAAAAACAACTAATCCCTAACCAGATAAAATGTTAAGACCTCTAATGGTAACAAATGTAATAAAGCATCCATTTACTCTTACAAAAGGTTTCCAGGAAAAAACTATCTAAATGCTTTAAATCCTGAAAAAAGTCCTGTTTTACACTGGAGCCACTCATTGTCCAGGCCATACTGTACAAGCTGAGGGGGAAATGATCAAATAGCTGATCCCTGGAGGAAACACCAAAGGGGACACACACACCATATCAGGGACCTCCATTTCGCTGCAGAGCTAGCAAGAGTCAGTTGGCAATGTGAAGTCCAACACACAGAATGCAAGATTTTGAAGGAGCACTAGAAAAGTCAACAGCTGAAGCACACAGTCTGGCTTCAGACACGTGGACTATGAAGCTGGTGCAAAGCAATCCTCAGTGGTGAAACTTGGTAACTGTGCTATAATAAGGAAGGCCCACAGCCTAGCCAGATTAAAAACCGAGAAAATCTGATGCTGCGACCAACGTATGGAAGCAAGCCTCTTTGTGACAGAAGTTGATTTCATGATGGCCCATCTACATCTAAAAAACATTCTGACCTGAAGAAAAATAAAAAATAAACCAAAACTGAACAATAAATCAAGAAAAACCCAGAAAAAAACCCAACCTCCAGGACACATATTTGTTTTCTGTATGTAGGTAATATTTTCTTGTATAAATGTAGTTCCGATTAAGTCTTCTGATAAATCTATGTGCAAACAGGACTGCAGGTGAACACTGACAACATATATGAAGACTGTGGTCTGCTTTCAGAATTAGGGATGAGAGCAAGACTAGCATTACACTATGTCCCTGAAGGAAGTAATTTTAAATCAATAACTGAACTGTGCAGGTTCGGGTTTTAATATGAGCATCCTTTTTAATATAGGTACAGAGATACTACAGTTTCTTTCCTTTCTCTCTTATACTCTAGAAATACATCTGTATTATTCTGTTCTCTCTAAATTTATTTTAAAAGCTTGAGGACAACAGGAGACAGACTAAAAAAGCAAACAACCAAATCCTACATTAGAGAAGTCCTTTAAGTACAGTGGCAGTAGCTTTTCTCCTACATGTATTTCCCCTAACTAGTTATTCCACAGAATCCTTACTCTACACCACCTGTTCTGGTTCATACATGCCAAAGGGTAGGTGTGGAGAGACAACAGTTCAAATCAATTCAAAGAACATACGGAAGTAGTCTACTATTTTATTCTCCTGTCAAATACCATTGATTTTCATCATCAACTTTCCCATTACAAAACATTTACACAAAAAGCTGCAGCACAAAAGCTGAGTCTTGATAGCCTTTTTTCTTCCCAAAGATATATTCAGCAGTGTCAATAAACACATTCTGAAGGTGAAAACAGAAGAGCATAATTTTGTTCACACATGGAAAAAAATGTGAACACTCACTACAAGCACAAAGGTAAAAAAAATATAAAGAATTTCTGCCAAAATTATTATCGTGGGTCCTACGTGCACCTGCATTCTATTCATTTCATATAAGTTTGGTTTCAAGAGAGTTTATTTACAATAGAACAATTAGGTCAGTTTCTGTGTTTTACTGTAAAAGTGGAAAATGGTGGTGTTCCTGAAAGCACTTAAGACATGTCTTCACCCTTTATAGGTGCATCACCCCATACTCCAACATGCCATATATTTAAAATACTAGTCACCAAGCATAGTACGCAATCACAGCATAAATTCAGTCAAAAACACAAGAAAACCAAGAGCATAAATTTCAGAAATCTGTATTGTTATGTTATGTGTGAACATTCACATATATCTGTATTTTTTGGAAAAAATAAATGCTTAGTTTCACTTCACATTAATAATCCTTACTATTTCCCTATGATTTCTCTTGAAAGGGCACAACTTAAGGGCAAAACAGCCAATTTGGAAATTTTTATATAAGGAGCCTATCGTTATCTTCCCATGTTGCAATCCTTAGTTAAGAGTAGAGGAAAACATTTGCTGTACACTTTCAGACAACAAGGAATAAAGCAATAACTGAAGTAAATTCAGTGTCACAAAGACTTAAGTCACAGCTGATTTTTACTCCTAGTAGATCAACAGTATATCAGACCTGGAAAAAACGTACCATGTTCTTTGTTAAGCCTTTTTTAGCAAAAGTACATTATTAAATCCAGAAACATTTTTAATTTTATTTCAGGTGAATGAAGAGGAATAAATTATTTCTATTCAAGATTCTTGTACACTTATGAAAGAGTTGTGCTTACCATTTGTAAGCCCCTTATCACTACAAGACACTTTGTGATCTACTATAGGCTGAATTCAGAGTGAGAATCTTAGAAAGTAACATTTCACTCAGAATGTCCAGTCTGGTCTCCCAAGGCTTCTAACAGACTCCAAAGTATGTTGATCCTGCTGTGCAGGAGGCTTGCAGGTATCTGCTAGAAAGTACAATTCAGTCAGCAGAAGACACTTGTATACCAGTGGGCATGGAGACTTCCCATTTCCCTACTGTAGTTCTTTGAACAGTGAATTCCCTAAAAAATTCTTCTTCCAGTATATTTGAAATAAAAGTTAAATATTCATACTTTTGAGGAAATCCAGAAAGGATTGTCTAAAATGAGCTTTAATCAAACTGAGATTTGACATGACACTATTTCATTAAACAGAACATTGAAATGAGTTCAAGATATATTTTGAAAGCTAAATAAATTCTCTCCACATCTTCCACTCCTGTTCTGCTCCCTTTTCATGCTTTTTGCCCAGTCTCCCTCTTCACTCTTTTTAGCATTTTTACTTCATCGTCATCTACCTCCTTCCATGCTACTGCCCACCAAATCCATCCTGTCAATGTTACGAAAAATGTTTGTTTTAGTCAAACCCAGGTTTATATCTCTGATACATATTAAGTGAATGAGTTAAAGATCCTGAAGAAAGAAATAAAGGACTGCAGTTATTTCCTTTGAGAACCCAAAGATACAAGTTCAATGGCACATTTGTATGCAATAAGCATAAAACGAGAAGGGTCATAGACTCTGGGTTGTTGGAGAAGCATTTTGGTAACTGGAGAGTAACATTTTCAAGTCACTCCTGCATGGGATACTTATAAGTTAAACTTGAAGCAAAATCCAAAGCAAGCTTACAGAGTTACAGGTTTCCCAAAGCACTAGCAATGGTTTACTTGAGTAGTATTACATGAGCAATTTCTGCTTCAGCCTCCCTCTAATGTTATCACAAGCAAATGGCTATGCCTCCCAAGCATCTGCTCAATAACAATTTCACTTAGTTCCAGTCACAGGCAGCAATCATTTTAAAAAGAAATTGTAACTGTGAGAAAAGAACAGATAATGTAGAAGTGACTTCTCCAGTTTCAATGTATAAAACTCCTGGTAACAATCAAATTACTTCAATCAACAGATGCATCTAATACAAGTTCAGGATTAGTCCCAAACTGAAAAGTGGACACTCATTTTAGTAACAATATCCAGCTTGCTCTCAAGTGTGACTCCTCATTCCACTGTGAAGTGTCTTTCAAAGAAACACTACTAGTCCATCATTCAGATGCATGTTCAGAAGTTCAGAACATAAGGGAAGCATTGCTAGATAACTACAGCTGCCTACCTTACACTAAGGTATGAACTTGCTGAGAAACCCAAAGTGTGTTCCTAGATGCTTTGCCTAGGTACTTTTCAGCTTCATTTTTGCCAGCTCTTTCTATTCTCCTTTTCCAGACTTTTTTCAGTTGCATGTTTGTCTCTATCAAAAAACCCAAAAACCTTATGTCTCATGTTAGCATTTATTAGTATGTTTCAAAAAGTCATTCTCAAAATAATCAAGCCTTTTATTCCAAGATTCTCATTTAAAATTGAATTTACCTCAAGACAGGTTTAACTATGAAGATTCCTTTGAACCTCAATAAATCAAAACCTGAGTCCCATGAAATGCTCTACCACCTCTTGGTTTGAAAATGCATGTTTGTATGAACGAACATTGTGGGGAGGGGAAGTGGCAAGAGAAAAAAACATTACCAAGCTGCCTCCAATCTGCTCTTTATTAACAGATATACTTAAGCCACACTTGAAGGGGAAGGTATTTTTGTGTACTGTTCTGGTTTGTTCTTAACTTTGGAGTTGCTGAATCTAGGGAACTCCATAGCTGCTTCACATTAACAGCATGTAAAGGTCATTCTGCCTTCCCATCTGACTGTGATTCATCTCAATTGACTTCACCTTTTCGTATTAAAAAGGAAACAAACATTGCACCAAAAATGAATGTATGCATTATGCCATAACTTAAAATGCATGAATCTTTTCTTATTGTGACTTAACCACTATATTCAAGCTACTAATGCCTGGTGCCCTACCTCTGTGCTGCAAATACTCTCCACAGGAATTCCACGTTTTCCCCTTCAGAAGAACCTACTGGTTTTGAGTGGAAGAGTTGAAAATAATAATTGAAAAATAAGCATCAAGACTTAGGCTATCCCTGCAAGTACCCTTCACTTTAAATTGAAGACCAGTCATAGGGGGTTGTCTTAGCATTCAACTGAAATGTTATCATCCACCAGTTGTTACTAGCTGAGAATCTGCATTGAAAAGCTTGAATCTGCAGCAGCAAATGTGAGTGAGATTTGGGGTTATCTAATTGGGTTATCTTCTGGGGGCTTCTTTCCCTCAAAAAACCTGGCAGCACACATTTTCTGTGGAATTCAGAAATGGTACGGCCCAAAGACTTGCCAGCACAACTCTGATGAATGCCCAGATGGTCCACAAATAAAAAACAAAGGCTCAGAGCAGGGTGAGATACACAGATTGCTCAGAACTGTGTCCAGTCAGGTCTTGAATGTGTCCAGGTATGGAGACTCCACAGCCTCTCTGGGCAACTCATTGCAGTGCTTGACAACACTTACATAAAAAAAGTTTTACTTCATTTAAAAAAAAAAACTGTATATCATTTTCTGCCCACTGCCTCCTGTCTATTCACTAGGCACCACCAAGGAGACCTTGGTTCAATTTTCTTTATTCTGTCCCATCACGTATTACCTACACTGTTAAGATCCCTGCTGCATCTTTGCTATCCAGGCTGAACAGTCCTAGAACTCTCAGTCAAGAATCCTGTATAACAGACATTCCAATCTCTTCCTCACCTTAATGGTCATTCACTGCACTCACTACATTATACCCATGCCTTTCTTTTACTGGGGAGCCCAGAATTGGACCCAGGATCCCAGATGTGGTCTCACCACAGATGAGGTAAGAGGAAGGATTGACCTGCTGATAACTGTCCTAACGCAGCCTTGGATGCTGTGAGCCTTCCTTCCACAAGGATGCACTACTGGCTGATGTTCAACTTGATATCCCCAAGAAGGCCTTGTCCTTCTCCACCAAGTGCTTTCCAGCCAGTCAGCACCCGATCTGCACTGGTGCATGGGATTATTTCTTCCCAGGTGTAGTATTCAGCATTTCCATTTGCTGAATCTAAAAAGGTTCCTGTCATCCCATTCCTCCAGCCTGTTGAGGTGCCTCTGGATGGCAGCAGACCCACCTACTGGATCAGCCACTCCTCCCAGATTTGTGTTGTGTGCAGACTTGCCGAGGGGGCACTGTGCCCCATTGTCCAGGTCATTGATGAAGATGTTAAAACAGTATTAGTCTGTGTCAAGCCCTGGGGTTGATCACTGTTGACTGGCCTCCAGGAAGACTTTATCCTGCTGACCACAACCATATGAGCCCAGCAGACGAGCCACTTTTCAGTCCACCTCACTGTTCAGTTATTTAGCCTGAACTGTAACAGAATGGCTGAAGCATCGTATCAGTGCCATGGATGGTGCACATGGGGCTTCCTCAAATTGTCTGAAGACCTACTAATTCTTCCAATCAGATTGTCTGTAGCAGACACCCATAACAATATTGCCCATGCTGGTCTGTCCACTAAACCCTGAAGTTCTCAACTGTTTCATCATCCAGGCAGAGCTCCAGGCGCTGCCACTGTTCTCTCACGTAAAGGAGAACTCTCCCTCCTTACCTTCCAAACTTGCAATCATGGAATCACAGAATAGTTCAGGAAGGGAAGGTGCCTTTAACAATCATCTAGTCCACCCCTGCTGCCATGGGCAGGGACAGCTTTCACTAGATCACCACTTGTTACTGGTTTCCACTTGGACATTGAGCCACTGACTATAACTCTTTGGACGCTACCATCCAGCCAATTTCTTATTTATCTGAGTTCATTTGTCAAACCTGTATCTCTATAATACAACAGCAAGAATGCTGGGGGAGGACATATCAAAGGCCTTACAGAAGTCTAGGGAAATGACATCTGCTGCTCTTCTCTTGTCCACTGATGCAGTTAATCCATCATAGAAGGCAATTAGTCAGGCACAATTTGCCCTTGGTGAAGCAATGTTAGCTATCTCCAGTCACCTCCCTGTCTTCTATGTGTTTTGACATGTCTTCCAGAAGGATCTGTTCCATGATCTTGCCAGACACAGAGGGGAGGCTGTAGTGAGAGGTCAGTAGCTCCCAGGGTCCTCCTTTTTACCCTTTCATAAAACAGGCATCCCTTCTTGAAGATGAATCTGACTACTGAATGTAGTGACTTCTTTGCAAGATAATCCCTTTCCTATAGTGCAATAGGTGGGATGGCATTCATTTTCACTTAGAAGCCACCCAAAATAAAGGGCCATTCATGCATGCTTTTAAACTATGCAACATTATAGTCACTGAGCGACATTTTCTTTAGTATTCCTAGGGCCTGAAGTATCCACATCAATCAAACAACACTAAACAAACAGCACTTCTCTTTTCCCTGCCAATCTTAATTGTCCTAACCAAAATGTTAAGCTACATCCTTGCACTTCTACGATACTCTATGGAAAACAAGACCCTCTAAGAAGTTCACAGCAACAGAGACACTTTAAGACTCTGCAGAATAAGCTACCATGACTTGTATCTAGTTACATGTTACTGAGACTTTCCATTACTGAAAGGAGAGAAGCTCATCACAGACATTTTGCCCCCCAACCCCTTTCCAGTACAGTAGTGACTCTAATAGCAGTTTGCAGTCACGAGCAAGTAGCATAAAAATTTTTCACATTTCATTTCTCAGATGAAAGCTACAAGTTGAAATTAAGCTGGTTTTGGACAAAAATAAAATGAAAGCGAAGGTGTAAACCAGAAGCTGGTAGAAACTTCAGTCTGTTTTGCCAGTATTTGCAGAAATACTGTCAGACGGAGCTCTGTGCTGGAATTTTCAGTAACACAGCCATATCCTGTAACCACCAACAGGGCAAGTTTCCTCACTTGATACAAATGGGCTGAGGAAATCTGTGCAGAAAAAAAATCAGGATAGGTGGAGCATGGATACTGCTATTGATACATTGCTACCATAAGCGGCACTTCTTTTGGCAGGCCTCCTAGACAGGATTTTATTATGATTACAAGCCATGATGTTGAAAGATAATTAATTCTTGAACTACAATGATCATCTTGCTAAACTTTATGTTAGCTCCTTTAATTATTCATAGCTGTAACACAGCTCTGCATTCTCATCCAGTTATTGTAACGATTCAACAGATTACAAATCAAGTGACAAGGACTTCAAGCTTCACAGTTTAAGACAGCACCTTTTAAAGTCCATGGTAAAATGCTCTCCTTCATTCTCTATTTTTTTCACATAATTGTCATATTAACTTCCTTACCTATATTGCAGTTTTATCATGGTTCCTAATGAAATACTACATTTTGCTAGGTTTGGTTCATGTTTTCCACCTGTTTTTTATTCCTTCCTCCAAATACACAGACATATCTATGCACAAGTGTATTTTTAATAAGCAGCTTTGCAGTTCTCCAGGTTCCCTCTCCAAGCAGATTCATACATAAGAATAAAATAAAAAGATAACTCACCCTTAATTATTTCCCAGTTTTACTTCAAGCATCTTTTTATTTATCCTAAAAAATTCACTCCATTATGCTATTCCTGTAAATACCTCAGATTCAGTGCCCTATGTAGAATAACTCACAAATGGCAGATATGAAACCACTGAGACTAGCAATTCTACCTTAATCTTCCTCTTTCATCACTATTTCTCCTCTTTTGACCACTAGGTGCAGTAGTGGTCATTAAAAAGAATTTAGAGGCAGCACCGGAGCATGTTACAGTAAAGACTGAATGCAGTATCATTTCTCTGAACACTGCTTTTAACTGAATAGCTAATCTGCATGCCATGCTATACTGTTGAACCTAAATGCCCAAACAGTGTTATAAACAATCTCCTTTTGTATACATAACTTTTTTTTTTTTGTAGCTGATTTACCTTTTTCATATGCAGGTGTATTCTCTTGCAGCAGTCTGCTAAGCTGGAACCCATTCAAGTGCACAAAACGCAGTTGTTCTCTCATTGTCTTGCCTCCCACAACTGGCAATATAAGGTTCCCAACACTGTTTCTTGAAATTGGTAGACCAAGACCTACTGCCAATGTGCTAGCTAAATCAGTTTGTTGCACAAGTCCAGGCGGGGTTAGAGGACCTAGAAGCCAAAAAAAAAAAAAAAAAAAAAAAAAAAAAAAAAAGGAAAAGAAAAAAAAAGAGGGGAAAAAAGTATTCCAATAACAGGCCCATTCTATTTCTCCAAAGACAGCAGGCATGTTGTTAGGTTCAAAATTTTTTTGGTGTTAGATCATCTATTTCAAGTGATTTACAGCCCTGAGCAATCTTTTTCAGCTGCTGTCCTCTGCTGTTGTAAAACCAAAATTTATTCCATTCTCAGAATGTTATACAAGTAAGAAAAGAGATGGTCCAGATCACCTTAATATCAAGTTGCAGCCTATTTCCTAAGAGGGTTTGATAACTTTTACATTAGAAAGAACAGTAAGCACTACAGTAGCCTAATTTAATGCATAAACTAAGACAGAGAACCTAAAATAATGCTGACAGCATTCTAGATGCTTTTTGATATAATGACAACAGCTCAAGATTTAATTAATATCAGGTTGCTAGGGAAACAGAATTAGAGGTCAGGTAAAGAATCCTGAGGCTAAAATTCATGGCTCCATGCAGGAAAACCCAGTGATTTTTAAAGGGTTCTGTGCAGGATCCCATAACCTTACTGCAGTCATCAGGATTAGCCTTCAGTCCCACAGAATGAGGGAATGGAATCCCACATGTGTGGATTATTTCACTAACATAAGTAACCTTTTGTTTAAGATTGTCTTGCCAATTGTCTCTTTGTGTGCTCTGCTAGTTACATAACAGTGTTTTTCTATTACACTTTTACTTCCTTTTCTTTGTAACTCCAGGCATTGAGTGTTTTGATTTAAGTACACAATTCTATACAGTCTTCATTGCTCTCAAGGCTCCCTTTAAGAGCATTAGAACTTCTCTCATTTCTCATCTAGCCCTGATTAATCCCATACTTGTACAGAATGCCATCTATAATCCCCTAAAGCCTCTTTGCATGAGTGCCTGTATGTCAGCAGTTTTTAGATCTCATCTTTAAAGGAAAGTTCTTAACTGGTTAAAAAACCACAAACTACAAAATGCATTTAGCCAATCATGTGTGACACATCTCTGTAAAAAGGCTACACAAGCAATACTCTGACAGCATACTAAATGCAAAAGCCCACAGAATTACTATTTTGAGGTCTACCAAATTAACCACAGTACATTTTGTTTACAGTAGGACCATAAGGACCAGTCACTAGAATTCTGATTACCGCAGCAATAAGAAGCAAGCTGCTGGATATTTACATGGGCATCATTAGAAATCACAAACTGGATCCCAAAAGACAGGTGCACATACTGTAAAAACTGCATCTTCAGTTTAAACCAAACAGAAACTAACCCTAACAAACAGCAGTTTGCATTTACAGAATCTACATTCATGTAGCCTGGTTGTCAACACATAGAGGTGAAATCTATAAAGCAAAAACTTACCAGTGAGCTTTGGTCAGCTCTTGACTTTGTTTTGTTTTTATATCTGAAGAGTTCAATCACTCCTCAAGCAATGCTTTCTATTGCAGCTGTATAAGAGCTTTATAAATGAGACAGATAAATGTACTTCCACTGTGCTGCAGGAACCTTCAGCAAGATAAATAAGGCAAGGTTCTGCAAACAGGCTTTAAAAGCAAGGAAATCAGATGGAAATGAGCAAGAGGCAGAATGAAAGGCAGAGGGAAGTATTATTTTGAAGAAAATACTCTTGGTACAACTACATTTCACCAATTTGGTCAGTCAAGGAGTTATTTAAGCAAGACTCTACAAAGTAGACTAAACATCTCTACCACACCACTCCCTTCTTGCCTCTTACCTTAACTTCTACTACACAAGCAGAAAATGAGTTTCAGAAACAGCTAAACTCACATCACTGACTTAAAATTAACTGCCTGGCCAATACAGTAAATACACTCATGCTCTATATTCTTCCCTTAACACTTAGCAATCAACAGTCCTATTTTCACTGTTGTCATCTCTCACCCTTTCACAAGAGAAATTCTTCCTCTTTCCCGTTACTCTCAGCATGAGAAACTGTAATTTGTTCCTCTATCCTGGCTGTCTTACAGGGAAGAACAGAGGCCAGGGTAATATTCTGGCCAAGAAAGACAAAACTTAAAATTCACTTCAAATAGGGTTTTACTTCTAATCCTATTCATTTACCAGTATCCCAGGATCCTGACAACATATCTCATTAGCTCTCAACACTCAAGGAGGACAGGGCTGCAAAATGTTATCATCTGAGAAATACCCAGTTTTCCCAGTGGTTACAAAGCTTAAGTCATGGATTCACCATAACACAAATACGAACTCTGGCTAAAACCAGAGTTTTAGGTCAAGAATGGGCCTTGCCAGATATCTGCAGAACAAACCAAAGTACTTTTCAGGAAAAATTCCAGAGCTAATATAATTTAGAGATGGCAATGTATTCTACAAAGTCAAGCTTCTTTGACCCTTACCACTTCTCTTTTCAAAAGCAGAGCTGATAAACAGCAGTGGTGTGTGCACTTCTCCTTCTGAAGAACCACCATGACTACCTGTTTCAGACATCCCATGATCCCCACAAACAACTAGCAAATTGGGCAGAGAAGCTTCTTCCTGCAAGTCACAGAAATTTAAGTTACTGTACAAACAAAATGCATATACATAATGCTTCACGATCATTATCATTTTCACACTCTAATATTTCTCAGAGTAAACTCCATTTTTTAAATCGGCTCACAACACATGGGGCAGATTACAAGAGATGTCTGCAACTAGTGTTATGCAGTAATGTTTAACAGTTAAGGCACACATTAAGTACTTAACATACTTTTCAATGTTACAAAAAACATAAAAATGCTTTAAAAAAAAAACCCTCATTTACAGAGTCACAAGAAACTGACTGAAGGATTAAATAAAGGTCATCATACTGTGGGAAGAAAATCAGGAGTCCAGTAGCAGCAGAATTACCAGAGAAGTAATCCCCTCTCCACTTCTTCAGCTTCACTTAGTTATTAATACAATATAAATGCTAATTTATGAGTATTGTAAATATTAATATAATAAACATTTAATATTAAAATATGATCCTATTTCTAATAGTTTCTAGTCTCTCAAGTGCTTTTGGGGTAGAAATCTAACATGACTGATGTCAAATGACGTTTATTTTTCTGAAGAAAGAGAAACAAGCATAAGTGAGGCCTGTCCAACAATTTTGAGCTAACAAATCAGAGATGGCAGAGAATGAGTATTGTCATTCCATAACAAAGCAGCTTTTTGCCATCTCTAGTTATTACCAGTACCTGTTGTATCCAAAAGTTTGTTTTTTTTTATTTCTGTATTCTAAAACTGAGATAATGGCTTGTATATAGTTGGCAAAAGCAAAAAAAGAGTTGTGGCAAAACCACTGCATTGTTAATGAGATTATAACTTCCACAAGCAGGATTTAACCTCTATTTTCATTTAAAAAATGTATTGATCTAAAAATACTATTTAAATTTCATAGGTAGCTATTCTGAACTGCAGTTGCCAAAAACAAACAAGAAAAAAGCTTCAGGTCACTTGGAATATAGGACTTTATATTTCAACATCCAGACTATTTAGATCAGTGACAACCTATATTTCCAAATCTAAAAACAGATTTGGATTTAGTAAGAAAAACTGCTTTCTACAACCATCATTTCCATTTGAATCTTTTTGATATCTAAGAATTAAGTATGCCTCCACAATTGTAGAAATCAGAGCCATGGGCTATACATGTTCATTATTCCCTCTGCTGAATTTCATTAATAAAAAGTACACCAACCACCATTTTAATTCTTAAAGAGAATTTTGGCATGCATTCCTCTCCTCTTCCTGCACACCAAGGGGGAGTTATTTTCCACAGCTGTTCAGAAGAGACTTAACAGATGTTATTAAGGTCAGCTGGTAAATCCTTAAAAATGGTACACAATACTGTTAACTGGGGAATGGCTTGGAAGGAAAAGAACAGAGTATCTGCTTTGGTCTAGGAGTAAACAAGATATCACCCACAAACAAGCAAGCATTTTAAAGTATTGGTCTACAACTAACAGACATAGATCCAAGAAGGAGCTATATTACCTTTGAAAGAAGAGAAATATGAATCTTCTTCAGTATGTTATCCATTTCACGAAGTTTTGGTCCCACTAATGGGCTGTTTGGCCCAGTCATATGTCCAATATGGTCCAACCCCAGGTAATGTAGTATTAGGAGATCCCAGTCTTCTCTCTTTAACACTCTATCCAAATGCCTGGTAACATTATCATCAACCTCAGAAATAAGGAAAATGGTTAAAAGATAAAAATTATTTCCCTCTTGTAACAAACATAGAAAAATTAGATCAAGCTACTCATGAAAATTCTGAAGAAGCTGATGAGAATTGCAGTCACTCACAATATCAACAAGAAGCTAAAAAAAAAAAAACCCACAACCCACAACAGAAAAAAAACCCCACCTGAAACTCAGATTGAGTAGTTCAATGCCAGGCAGTCAAAAAACCTGTCTTACAAAACAGATTCTTCACCTCATTTCACTCTTTTCTGGTTATGAGGCATCAGATTACATACAAACAGAGAAAATGGGTTGCCACGCTTCCACAGATACTTTTAAAAAAATGTTTCGAGCAATTTTCAGTCACTTTCACACTCCTGATTTATCACTTCACAAGAAATAGGTACAGGGAAAAGCCTCTCTTTGGTGCTTGGAAGCACAGAGGGAAAAAAAACACCACTGCTCTTTCAACTCAGTTTTTTGCTACTGTGCAAACACAAAAAGATTGTACTTGCTGTAAGAAAAAGAACTGATGACATAGCAAGAAAGAAAAATTATTCGAAAAGTGCTATTTGGGGCCTAACTCACATTTTCTCCTACTTAAGTTCACAACCTATTTTTAGTTGCATATATTTCTTCCAAGATACAAAAAATCCTTACAAAATTTCACATGTAATGCTGCTTTGTTGACTCCAGATAATAACTACCTAAAAAAACTATAAAAAGCTTTCCATTTAATGGACTATATTCAGAAAGCACAAAGGCTCATAAGGAGCTTGAGAGCCACATAACTGCAGCCCCAGCAGCATGTTTGCACTTTTCCACTCCATGCTGAAGCTTCTGCAAGTCTTATTAAAGTAACCAATTAAAAGTATCTTCCAATTCACATGTTAGACCTAACTTCCTTAAACATGAAAATAAACCACAACGGTAGCAGCAGGTCAATGGCCTGAGGTTTTACAAACAATAAAAGTTCAAAATATGAATTAAAATTGCCAAACCATTTACTTTAAATTGTGAAAATTCTTATTGTAGGCACACTAAAAAATAATTTACTTTTTATGCTTCCTCTTTCATAACATACTGAAACACTACTCATACTGCAACTACAAAAGCGATTCGATACTATAGAATGTATGCCTCTAAGAGGCCAAGATTATATATTCATGGCCCTTTTAAAGATGGCACACACTTACATAAATAGCAAACTGGAAACATGGATAGTGGAAGTTTTAAACAAAGCAAGTTGTCTAACTTACTACCACAAGTCTTTTGAGAATATTGTATGTTTAGAAAACCCACACAATAACACACTGCTTGTTACTGTATCATCCAAACACTTCCTACAGCGTATGCATGAGGATGGAAATGCTTAGCTTCCACATTGTCAATACTAAAAACACATATAAATCCAATTTCTGTTTAATTACCAGGTTCGTGTTTCAGAACAAGAATACTTTTACTCATTTGTTCTTAGAAGTTGCCACAATGTGTTTGTGTGTAAATAACTCAGATTATTTAACTTCAGATTACACAAAGCCTCTCACCTCTGTAAAGTCTGACACAAAAAAGGATGTTGTTCCATCATGTTCCACAAAATGCTTTGGAAACAATTTAACCCAAGTATCATCACCATAAAAAATTATTCTTTTTCCAGTTGTTTTTGCCTGCCATATCAGATTGTCATCCAACAAGGCTGGAGAATTGAGGTTCACAATAACATCGATGAAGCCAGGTATGCTACCCGTCATCAAAGCCTACATAAAGCAAGAAAAGAAAAGAGACATATTAACAGAAACAAAGAAGTTTCCAGTAGTCAGAAGACAGTATTAGTGTAAGAGGAAGTAATGAAACAGCAGAGAAATTACACTTTCAATAAAGAAATATAATAAAGTAAAAGAACACGTGAGCTGCCATGTCATACTGCATCATCTGCCACAACACAGTGCTAGCTGATGTCAGAGAGAATAAGTGCTTTGCAGAAAGCTAAAAATAATGTTTTCTTAATTAGTGGACAGCAAAACGACTTTGTATGCAAGTTGAAATTTGCTTCATTTACTGGTCATTAAATCAGAATGGTTTGGGTTGGAAGGGACCTTAAAGACCACCTAGTTCCAACCCCCCTGCCATGCGCAGGGACACCTTCCACTGGACCAGGTTGCTCAAAGCCCCATCCAGCCTGGCCTCCAACACTCCCAGGGATGGGGCATCCACAGCTTCTCTGGGCAACCTGTTCCAGTGTCTTGCCACCTTCACAGTAAAGAATTTCTTCCTAGTATCTAACCTAACCTACATTTACTCACTTTCAGTTTAAAGCCATTACTCCTTGTCCTAACACTACAAGCACTTGTGAAAAGCCTCCCTCCAGCTTTCTTGTAGGCGCCCTTTAGATACTGGAAGGCTGCTATAAGGTCTCCCTGGAGCCTCTCTTCTCAAAGCTGACAACACCAACCCTCTCAGCCTTGACTTTGTAGGAGAGGTGCTCCAGCCCTCTGATCATCTTTCATGGCTCTCCTTTGGACTCACTCCAACAGGTCCATGTCCTTCTTATGTTGAGGGCCCCAGAACTGAATACACTGCTCCAGGTGGGGTCTCACAACAGCTGATTAGAGGGGAAGAATCACTTCCCTCAGCCTGCTGGTCATGCTTCTTTTGATGCAGCCCAGGATACAGCTGGCTTTCTGGGCTGCAAGCGCATATTTCTGGGTCATGTCAAGCTTCTCATCTACCAACACTCCCAAGTCCTTCTCCTCAGGGCTACTTTCAATCCATTCTCTGCCCAATCTGTACTTCTGCTTGCAATTGCCCCAACCCAGGCACAGGACCTTGCACTTGGCCTTGATGAACTTCAAGAGGTTTGCATGGGCCCACCTCTCAAGCCTGTCAGGGTCCCTCTGGATGGCATCCCTTCCCTCCAGTGTGTCAACCACACCACACAGCTTGGTGCTGTCTGAAAACTTGCCAAGGGTGCCCTCAATCTCACTGTCCATGTCACCAGCAAAGACATTAAACAGCACCGGTCCCAGTACCAACCCCTGAGGAACACCAGTCATCACTGGCCTCTACCTGGACACTGAGCCGTTGACCACAACTCTTCCGAGTGTAACCCATCCAGCCAACTCCTTATCTACCAAGTAGTCCATCCATCAAATCCATGTCTCTCCCATTTAGAGACAAGGATGTCATGTAGGACAGTGTCAAATGCTTTGCACAAGTCCAGGCAGATGACAGCAATTGCTCTTCCTTCATCCGTCAACACCATAACACTGTCACAGAAGGCCACCAAATTTGTCAGGCATGATTTGCCGTTAGTGAAGCCATGTTGGCTGTCACCAACCACCTCATTCTTTTCCATGTGTCTTAGCACAGTTTCCAGGAGGACCTGCTCCATGATCTTGCCGGGCACAGAGGTGAGACTGTGCTGGTCTGTAGTTCTCTAGGTCCTTATTTCCTTATCTCCCTTATTTCCCCTTTTCCAGTCAGTGGGAACTTCATCAGACTACCACCTCTTCTCAAATACAATGGATAGTGGCTTAGCCACTTCATCTGCCAGTTCCCTCAGGACCCATGGATGCATCTCATCAGATCCCACGGACTTGTGCTCACTCCCTCAGCTTCTGCTTCTTCAGTGCAAGAAATATCACTCAGATCCACCACTGAGAAGCCTGCCTGATCAAGTATTTTGATGACACGGCCACAATTCATCTTTTAGTTACCTGGAACTAGGCACAATTTTCTTAAGCTCTGCAAGAACATCCCTATGACAAAACAGATTTACACAAAACTGGACTTCGTATCAGAAGTTACAAGAACACAGGTAAATACCAACAAAAAAGTTCTTGGAGAGAAGACGACTGAAAAGTTTAATGCCTGAGAGGCTACTGCCTTCCCATCATTACAAATAAAAAAATTATGTCAATCATTTCATAAGCACTAGAGCCTTAACTGCCCTTAACTGATTCTCACAGACCTTCCTACCACAGAGCTACCAAATAAAAGAATAAAACAAGGCAAAGTGATTTAAGTGGAAGGTGCCACCTCTTCCTCTTACTCAGCCTCTCTACTCTCCTTTGTTCCCTGACCTGATGTTTCTTGCAGGAAGCACCTCTGGGCCATGGCAAATCAGGACTGTCACATGCTCTACTACAGCAAAGCAAGTTTCAGCCCAAATTTCAGTAACATGGCAAACCTGCCCTTCATGTCAACTCTGAGCATATGAAACAACACAGCCTTCAAAACTTTCTCAATGGAACAACCCTAAGTAGAAAAAAAAAACCACTTACCTTAATTCGAGGCATTGTCACAGTGGGTGGCTTCGCTTCAGCAATGAAACTGTAGGATGTCCCTTTCTCAACAACTTGTGTAGTATATGGCATGAACTGTTTACCCTTGGATCCAAACACAAAGTCATCTCTCAAAGCATCTATCAGCACGAGGACAACTTTTTTGAAAAGCGGTGGTGGAATTTTGGTCCAGTTAGAAACCATTCCTAAACAACAACAACAAAACAAGGGTATATAAAAGTCATCAGCAAATTTTAACAATGTTAGACAGAAGTTGAAGGACAATATCACAGAAATAAGTACTTCCAACTTCTTTATTAAATTTACATTCAGAAGCGAGAAGTTGCAAACAACAGCAAACACAAGAAGTAATCAGAGGAAGCTGAGTTTTCAGGCCATCCAGTACAGGAATGACATGACAACTACAACAAAAAGTCCAATACAGCTTGTAGGGTGGAAGACAAAATGTGAATGGAATGCACGATGTGCAATTGGAAGAAATAAGGAAAAGCTGCAAAATTGAGAATGTTCAAAGGAATAAGAAATGATAGCTGCTACCTTCTCTCTGTTTAATTTAGTAAAGCTGAACTACATATAACCAACAGACAACTTGTGTTAGAAAAAAGATGCAGCATTCACCTGTGCTAATACCCAATTTTGCACATCAGAAGGTATGTCAAGCAATGCCTCTCAATCAAATCCCACCAAGAGAGAACAGGAAAATTACCAAGAAACAGACGGTTTCACTGAAACATGAAGGGAAAAGATTTGTGTACACTTGCAGCCTTCAAGGTAGAAGGCTGTATGTCTGGATAGTTCAGTGACGGCAGCTGCAGGGCCAGAATCCAATTCCAAAATCCCCTGAACATGCTACATGGGTGGGCACAGCAAAATGCTGCTGTGCATCGGGTAGTGGGCAGTGTCATGCCTTCAAGTCCACGTCTTTCTCTTGTATGGACTTAATGCTGGCCACGGCAACTCTGCATTTGCAGTGAGCTTGGTCCACATGGTGACATTTAGCTTTTACAGCAGCAGTTATTAGCCCAACCTCTACAGGTCCCATATCTCTACCAGGAAAAAAAACCACAGAAGGACAAAATGGAAGCAGAACAGATTCTACCCACAGATCTCTCCTCAGACAGCATTGTGGCAAAGCAACTTCTCAGTACATGCATCATATAATGTTCGGTTAGTAAACACGTCAGAAACTGTATTTTTGAGTACATATATAAGCATCAATAAATTGACATTGACAGTGATTCTCTCAGGTAAGGAAACTGGGGAGGGGGGGCACAGCAAGGGAAAGAAGGAAATCACAACAACAACAAAATGCTATCTGATTAGCATTTTAATCAGCTACCCTGAGTTTTTTCCAGGATGAATTATCAACTTATTAGCAGGCATGCTTTGCTTTGGCTCTCAGCAAAAAACAAGAAGGCACAACTGGATGTACTGTGCTGTCAGTTTTATCCTCATAATTTACTGCTATCCACTTGCTTAGGGAAACAAACATTGCTGGACACCAAAAATGTTCAGATCACAAACACATATACCCTACTCACAACTCCCTCCTACAGCGTTATTCATCAGTAAGTCAAAGTACTGAGATGTGCAAAGGAATTAGGAGTCAATTACAGGCCATCTAAAATAGTTATAATAGATAAGTAGATAGATAAAATAGCTAGAGCAAACATTGTGCAACTCTTGGCACATGGCATGCTTATTTATCCCTGCTATGGTTATTTAGAAAACAGTTCTTTTAAATGAAGCTGAACTTCTGTAAGCACTGAAAAAACCCACAGGTTCTACCAAAAACTTACCACAACAATGTGCTGCAAGGCTTTATAATTATACAGTCATCCCACAGGCAATACAGCATGGATTCATTTTGGCTGTCAGGGCTCACAAAGTGAAACATTGAGGAAATACAGAAGCACTGAATAAATATTATTTTCTGAACAGATCTAAAGTAGGCTGAAAGTCTTATGTATAATGGTTTAGTAAGCAATCCCCTGCCTTTAGAGCTTATCATCCAAACCAAAAGATCACTCTACAAAGCTGTAACCCAAGAACTATAGAAAGGAAGTATTCTTCCACTGTCACTCCATTTTTGCCCAACTATACCTAGGATTACTAGCAACATGCCTAAATTTAAACTGTTTGTGGAGCCCTGTTGTACACATTTATACTTTTCAACTCAAACTAGTCTTTTTAAAACGCAGTTGTCTGACACTTCCCTCCCACCCAAAAAGCCTCCCTCCTTCCATGTCAGTCTCCTGCTAATAATCACATGTGAATGCAACATTTCACTCACAGCAGCCCATCAAATATCTCTGACAGTCTTGGTAATCTCCAGCTAAAAAGCAACCTGCCATTTGGCTGCATCTACTCAGGACTGTTACCAAATTAGATTCTTTCAGTTATTCATCTTAACTGGTATCAGCACACCACACTCTAGTTTACACAACCTTCTCTTCCCTCCACTGTTTCTAGCAACGTAAGTAAGCTTGTCCCAACACGCATAGTATCATACACTTTAGAAGAATTAATAATAACAAGCAGCTAAACACCCAGTTTGGCACTTGCAGCCCTATTCCATCAAGTAACCATAAGCAGATGTTCCAAGTGAGAGCTCTGTATGAGCAAAATACCACTGAATCCAGCTGTCCACTGAACCTGAAGTTTCACCCCACAAGCTCCAAACACTGGTGAAGAACACTCCATCAAGTACACATTTCTTCACATTATTTTAATACAACTTGCCACTGGACATACATATAAGATGGCTATGTATCAGCATATCCTCTACCAACTTTTCATTAAAAAGAAGTTTCACAATTTCAACTAAGGAGTACAGCAGGACCTGTAGAGACCCTGATTTCAGAGAAACAGTAACGGACAGTGCTATTGTGCATTCTGCAACCTGACCAGTCTGTGAAGGAAACCCGTATTACTACAGTTGCTTTCCTCACTACTGAAGCATTAAAAGTCTCACTAAAGTGGCATTAAGACACTCACACACCTCAGTGACCGTCGCAGAAACACTGATCCCCCAAACACAACACAGCCAGTAAGGTAACAGAGCAAGCACGAGAAGCGTTGCAACTGAAATGGCACTAATTAATGCAAACAACTTACCATTAGAGTATGGGTATGACGGCTGTACCGGATAGGGAAAGTGTAATAAAACGACAGAAAAGTGCACCCTACAGAGACGTGACAGGTGATGCTTAAGGCTTTTTGCTACCGCAAGCAGATACTGCTGGCAGCGATCGACAACTGCATGCAAAATTAAGAACTAGTTGCTATTATTATTATTATTATTTAGAATTACTTTAGAACTTAACAGTTCTAAAATATTTCGGAAATGGGTCTGGAAATACGGTGGCGCTACAGAAGCCCGTCCGGCAGCACGGCGGGCCCCGCGGCACAGGGCTCGCACCGGCTGCAGTCCCACAGCCCGAGACCCGGCACAAGCCGGCGGCGGCGAAGGGCAAAGGCGCCCAGGGACGCCGGGGCTCCGCCGCCCCGGCTCCTCGCCCGCCGGGCTCGGCCCGAACCGCGCGGCGCAGCCGAGGGCGGCGAGGCCGGGACGGGGGGTTACCGCGGCCACCGCTGCCCGTAGCTGCGGGGGGAAGGAACGGTGGCCCCGGTGAGCAGAGCCGCGGAGGAGCAGGGTGGCCTCGGCCAACAGGGGAGGGGCAGGCTGCTCCGGTTACCTGGGCCGGGCGGGGCCGGTTCGGCGGGAGGGTCCCCGCGGGCCTCCCTGCGGGGCAGGGACCTGACGGCCACCGGGAAGAAGCCGCGGAGAAACAGCGCGACCCCCAGGGCCTCCACCAGAAGGCAGGAAGCGGCGAACACACCCGACCGCAGCCGCATCCTGCCCCGCCGCCGCCGCCGACCTCCGCCGGCTCTCCGGGGCGCCACCCGCAGCGCTCCGCCCCTTCCACCTCTCCCCACCCCTGCCCGCCGCTGACCAACCAGCGCCCACCGCTCGGTCCGCCGAGCCTTACTATTGGCTAGCGGTCACCCAGCGCCTCCGCGAGAGGTGTGACTCTGAGCCGGAAGTAGGCCTCCGCAACTCGCACCAATGGGAAGCCAGCTGGGGGGAGGGAGCGGCCCGTACCGGCAGGGCAGGGTCTGGCTGGGGGCCGGTCCCCGCGTCCCCGGCGGTGGCGGAAGCCCGGAGGGTTAAGGGATGGCGTCAGCAGGCTGCGTCGGGCCAGCGGCTGGCAGCATGCTGCAGTCCGGCGATCGAAGGGCCCCAGGACGCGAGGCCCTGGCGAGCTACCCAGCCGTGCGGCCTCCTGCGTGCGGCCCAGCGACAGCGGGATGCTGAAGGCAGAGGGAAGTACTGAGGTGTCGGAGCTTCGGCTTCCCATGGGCAACCTGTGCTGCGACCACTTGCTTGTGCAGCCTGTGCTGAGAGCTGATGTTTCCTCCTGGAACTGGGAGTCCTGTGAGCTGCTTCCTGTAAAACACAGCACTGAAGCCTGAGCTGTGATAGGGGGGAGACTTTATGCGAAGTTCCAGCTAAGGCTGTATGGCAAGTGGGGAAGGAGACTGAAGTCGGTGACTATTGCAGGTGTTTGGCAAACAGAATTCTACCCCCGCCCCCCTTTTTAAATAACACAGAATAAGTAATCTTTTAACCTTTCCATTGGTTAAATGGACTGTAGCAGGTGTGTCATGGCAGATGAAAGAGGAGAAATAAGTTTGTAAAAGACTTAACTTTCTGAGAAAGGAATAAAAAAAAGTTCTGCAAAGTGAAGCAGAGTTTATACTGGTCTCGCTGTGTTCATTGCTACAGGAAGGTACCCTGAAAATTTCATTCCCCAAAACAAAACTGCTTCTCATCTGTACCCAGGCAGTTTCTTTATGTCCCACAAAAAAAGTACGTTTTCTTGCAACATAAGTAACCACTCTTCGGCTGCACCTGTGGGTGGCGCGTTTTCCTAGATCTGACAAGAGCAGTGTCCCACCAGCTACAGCCGGCCTGTCAGGCAGCCACCGTCCTGGGGATAGAAGAATTATTTACTTTAAGAAAAAGAAATATGTAAATATCTATAATGAAAATCAGGAAAGAATTGGAAAAACTGTTAACCTTTACAAACAGTTAACAAAACATGGCCTTCGGAGAAGGAATAGACACTGTAAGTACATCAGGCCAGGAAATAACATAAACTCAAGGAGAACCAAATGGTTAATGAGACTAAACAGAAAATTACTTGAACTGTGTGAGTTTTCAACGTCTGTGAAAGTTGGTATTCAGCAGTGAAGTGCAGCTGGCTATGGAAAGTGCAATGAAATTCAGACAGAACGTGCAAGGCTTTAAATCGGTAGGAAAGGGCGAAAGGAAACGTCTGGCTCTTACTGCAGACCATTGTATGTCTGCTTCAAGCTCTGAAATGTCTTTAGGTAATGTGCCTCAAAGTTACATTATTTGTATGTCCAGAAAAACATATTTGTTACTTTTTATGGGCATTTTCTGCTTTCCTTTAAACCTTGAACTAGTAAGACTTTCCAAGCAGAAAACAAGAAAGGTTAACTCCACTTACAAATACAAAACACCCTAATGTAGGTAGTGTTTATAAATCACAAAACAGCAACTAAAAAATTTCTGTCTTCTTTTTATTTCCTGGGCACATACTACAGCACTTTCCCTTTTAGCAATAAGGTTGAAATTTCCCAAACACTGCATCTTTCTCCATTGTTTCTACCTTCAGATTGCCACGTAAGATCATAATTTCTGTTTTCAGGCAAAAGGATTTCTCTGCAGACATTAATATACTAGCTGGCTTTGGTTCACACTCCGCAGAACTTGTGTCTGAGCATTTCCTGAGTAGCATCATTATTTCACCCCCATCATGATTTGGCAAGTTCTTGCAGCAACATGCTTTCAGGTTCATTATTATTGCACTTAACTGCAGTCATGAAATAGCTAGGAAAAAATCTGAGTGCTGCGCAAGACTTTAGATCTGACTGAGTAATTGTCTATGAGTCTACAAGGATATGATAGCATAATATACTCATAATCTCTGCCGTGCATTTCTGTGGCCATTTTACAAGTTTTTGGGTGTAACCTCTTCCACTTCGTGTGACAGGTTTATGCCCTGTGAGAGCTGGTCATTTCATGAGAATTCAGAGGGAATGTTCGTGTCCTCCCTAGTTTGTAAACACACGACCAGTGTTGTGTGTACCAATTTATGCCAAGGGGCACTGACTAACTTGAGTAGCCTTAGAAAGTTAAATGTTCACGTCAGAGTGTCAGGAAAGATTGTATAGTAAAATGCAATCCATGCCACTCAGAAGGCTGTCACTTCATCAAAGCCAGCAAGCATTTTAGAGCACAGTGCAACTCATCTACATGGGAGATGAATCTGCTTCGTTCTCTGCAGGAGCAGCACGTTGCTACTGCAGCTGTTGTGAAGAGTCACTGAAGCAAACAGCTCTCCGTCTTGAGGAAGAAGAAGGGATTTAAGGCTCTGTGCCCAACCCTCGCTAGAAGCATTGCTCCAAACCTACTGAGAAATCAGCAGACAGAAAGCCAACCAAACCTTGTCTTCTCCAGGCTTATCGCTGGTTGTACTAAACCAGTAGGAACACATTTTGGTGAAGCTCTTAGCAACCAACACTTAAAGGATCCAGGTGATGTTGATCTCTCTGGCATTTCTAAAGGCTTTTCTTTACCAGGGCAACAATTAAAAAACAGATAAGAAAAAAATTTTGTGTGTCCCATGAGGGAGAAGCACACCACCTTCCAACAGTCTCTGTGTCCTCTGCCAGCACTTAATGAAATGCCACACGTTAACTAGTACCCAGCATGCCCACTTCCGCAGCTCCCTTTCTCCTGATTTCACTTATGTTTCACATTGTGACTGGAAAATGAGGCCCAGTCTTCCCTTCCACTATAGTTTCAAATACAGCCAATATGCAGCCAGTTTCCTCAGTTTCTTTTTCTTCTTTCCCCTTCTCTTACTTAACCTTATTTTGACTGATTCCTTTGTAGTCTTGCTCTCAGGTCTCTTTAGCTACTGCCAAGTTAATAACTTCTGGGGATCTGCAGCTTACCAATTTGCTCTTCAAACTGCCTCAGGTATTCTCCCTCTCTGGTCCTAATATAACAATTTCACATTTTGGGTGTGTGTGTGTAGGTGTGTTTATGTGAAACCTGCACAATTTTTCCAAACTTGACAGGGTCAGGTATGTTAACATCTCATGCTGGTGGTTTAAACAAGCATCCCTTTTCTGTAATTGGAGTGATACTTCTTAAACTTGTTCCTAATACATTCAATACTGTATTGGAGAACACAAGAGGAGCAGGAATGCAGACAGTGGCAAAATGGGCTGGTATAAGTAAAAGCCACCACTTTTACGTACAGGTGTTGTGTAGCATATCAGTTAAGTCAGGCTGTAATTAAAAAAAGAAGAAAAAAAAAGACTTTCCAAGGTGATCTGACACTCTGAAAGCACTGCTATATAGTTAGAAATACAGGAAGACATATGGTAATATTTTGTCTCCCATCATTTCTCCGTTCTTTAGTACCTGGCAATTTGAATGTATGTCAGGTCTGTGCTGTATTTAAGCCATGGTAAAACATCAGAAAAAGTTACCAAAGACTGTCTGCTGAAGTGTGAATCTCCCTCCTCCATTCCAGTGCACTGCAGAATCTTCAGAGGTTTGTAGTTGCTGAGGCAAGAGACAATGCAGAAGCACTGTTGTTATAAACCCTGCTTCTCAAAGCTGAGACCAAATGGGAATTTCTGCACATAAAGGAGAATTAAACAGCAAAAGTGTATTAAAAAATGATACGCTAGCTTTATGCACATCAAATAATAGATTGTCTATCTTTACACACACGCACGCGTGCACACACGCGCAAAAGTCTACCTCTGGGTTTAAATACTTTGGGGACCATGCTTGCAGAGCTTATGGGATTTGAGATGGAGTCAGCCAGGGATCACTGAAGAAGATAACCCCTGATAACCCCTGAGGTGGTGAGCTGTAGGAAGCCAAAGTCTGTTTTGTTTCTGTAGACTGCAGACTTGCTCCCTGCTGCAGTATGAAATTACTTGCTTTCAAACGGGAAGCAAAGCTGCAGAGCAAGAATTAATTGAAGAAAGAGGCTGGTCATTAGTTTCCCCTAGAGCCTTGCACTCAAAGCTTATACTGCTTGGTAGCAATATCTGTGTCCCCCTTTCTATACTCAGGGTTGTACAGAAATGTAAACAGTCATTCCTGCTTAAGAAAGCCCTGGCTTTAGAACTGCATTTGTGCTGCCACCAAGTCCAGTTCCCTGCGAGCTGCAGGCATAGGCTGGGATTGCTGAGCCTGATCCCCACGCAAGCTGCTGATTAGAACAGATCTCAGGGTGCTCTAATCCAATGTTAGTTTTTCATTCAGTCTAAATGGGCTGGATAAAACATGAATGAGAAAGATTAAGTCCTCAAGGAAACTTTCCCAAACCACTTAAGTGGGTGGACTGATTTTGGTGGTACAAATGTCTGAAACCTCCCAAATGTCACCAGCTAGAGTAATGCCAGCCATTAGCCTTCAGGGCAGGCACTGAGAGAAGGAGCCAAATCAGGGCACAGCTGAGGCAACAGCTTTGCTTTACACGTGAAAACTGACCAGAATCCCTCCTCCCTCTAATTTTGCACCCTTACATTACTGTGTCCTCCTTTAACCCCATTTCCTTTCCCACCCTGCTTCTTATTCCTAAGGAAAAAGCTTGCACAGCCATGCTCTATGTCTGGCAGTCTCTCTCCTGCTCGTCCTGACAGCCTTAGCTTGTTTCTAGAGAGGCAGTGAACAGGGGTCCTGGTTCTTCCAGGTTTAATGAGCAACTGGAAGCAACAAAGAGACGCTATTAGTGCCCCCATCAAGAAAACCCTCTGTGGTGTAAACTGGCCCCTTAGCAGGTGCCAAAGAATCTCTGAAGTGGGAGAAAAGGGGCATGATATGAACCTCCCAACCAGAACACACGCAATAATCACATTTGCATTTTGGTCACCAGGGAATCCAGCAATTGCACCCCACAACTGCAAGAAATAAGACTGCCCCTTCTCCTGCTTAGCTACTCCCTCTCTGTGACATTAATACATTTGTCCTACCATGCAAGTGGTGACTTCAGCCCCCTCCAGCCCTCCTTGTCTGCCTGATCTGCCCAGTGCTGTAGGCCTTTCTTTAGTCACATGGTCTTTGTCCTACTGACAATTTCTCATGGTGCAAAAATCCTCTTTCCTGGGTCCCTGTGAACAGTGGTGATGGACAATGTCGGTAAGCAATTACAATGCTGAAGCAGGAAATGTAGTTACATTCTTCCATGACATATGAACTTACCGATATAACCTTCCTAAGTAAGGAATCCCAGACAGTCTTTTTATTACCTTTATAGCCTTCTTGCCTTACATCTCTCCCTTTTCAGAGCCCAAGTCTTCATTTTAAAATGAACTAACTTCAAAGTTCACCCACAGGTGCCAGTTGTTCAGTAGCACTGTCTTTGATTTACTTTAAGGTTAGGTACTTATTCATAGCTAAACACCACATTCTTTATGTTAAGAAATACCAACATGTAATGTAAGCACCTCTTGTTTTAGAAACAAGCTTCCTCTCTGACACTTCTTCCACAAATACGTGTATACAGGAGAAAGGTCTTTCTGTGTTGATTTTCACTGCTGGGAAATGCCACGCTGTATCAAGCTGGCATCATAAACCTGCTCATCTTAACACTCAGGCAGTATTCAGCTGTTTAGCTTAAGAAAGAAGAAAATGAGAAAGTCTAGCAGGCATAAAGAATGCAGGCTGTTTGCCCATTTGCTGACTGAAGTATGCACTTTGTCAAATTTGATGCCCAATAGCCAAGCCATCACCAAGGGAGAAGCTGAAGCTATACAAGGGTCATTAATAAGACGTGCCAGTGGATGCAGAGAGATCAGAAAATGCTGCTTGTCACGGTGCAGGCACAGGAAACAAGAAACTGTCAGCAGGCAAATTTTTAAAAGCAGGAGTATTTGTGAGGCGGGAAGAAAGAGTAACTTAGCTGTCTTTAGGCACCTAAGGTAATGAATCAGCATTGTCAAACTGCAGCATCAGTCAATTCTCAAAGAGGTTTTCAAGTGCTTGTATTTTCAGGATAAACCTCTTCCAATACCCTGTAGCTGGAACTTCTCACTTTGATAGCTTCATCACCGATTAACAGCCCGCCAGGCAGATGTACCCACTTGCCCCCCTGCGGGGACAGGCTAGCTGCTCCTGCATGGGCCAGCGTCACCCTGCATCAAACCTGGGTCCACTCTTCTCCATGCCCAGAATCGACTAGACCTCCAAGACCATTGCTTGGGGGAGGTGTCCCAGCTTGCTTCTGCAATGGCAAGGTGCTGTGTTTTTTATGGGGTGAAGCTGGGAGTCAGATGTTGTGTGCCCTGGGAAAGAGCAGAGGGTGGCAGAGGGAACTCAGCCTGCCTGGGTGGGTGCAGGGAGCCAAGCCAGGGACAGTGTCACCCGATGGAAGCTGGTCCCTGAAACAGACTAACCTGCATCACTGCGTTTCAGTTACCTGTGTTCACACCTGCCTGTTGCATGTGATTTGCCAAGCAGAAAAACAAAACCGTCCACGTTTTTTACAGTTTCATTTCTTAAAATGGGTGGACCTATTGCTTCGTCTGCCATTGGGGCATTTATGAAGCCTCACAGATTTCCAAGGTCTGATAAGGCAGACATTTGCCTTGCTGCTTCCAGCCTCTCATAGGCCTTCCCCACTTTACTCAAGTCATGCAGCATTGCTGCATGTCTGCCATGTTTCTTTGTAGCTGACAAGGGGATTAAAACATCAAAACAGACTGACATTGACATATAGACACTATGAGCCTGCAAGTTCTATTTCTAGAAGAAATCAGGCAAGGAGTCCTTAAATCTGGTTGCAGGCTGTTAAGCTTATCTGAACTGGTAAACTGACAAAGTTTCCTTGTCTGAGCTTTCTTTTCATTTCCAAAACAGCTTCTGACACATCCATCAAGCCAAAGGAGGATTAAGCAGGATTTCTCCCTTACTTTAGCCATTCTCAGTGCCTATTTTCTCAAAGTGTAGATGTAGAATCAGGTTTGGGTCATAGAAACACTGAAATTGGCTGAGCTTTCAGAAGATTTTTAAAGGTCACCAGTGTTCCTGATAGCGAGGAGGGGGGAAAGAGGACTATTTTGTGTCCCTTTTAATGACTTCTGAAAGCTTTCAGTGAGCACAAGAATGACTGTAACTAAGAAGCAAGAACTGTCAAGAAGATGAGATTTCTATATAGCACTTAGTAATAATGGGTTTCTGTTCCTTGAATGCCTCTACTATTAGGGCAGGCATCCTAGTGTTCTCTTTTATTGAAGCAGAAGTCTTGCATTACCCACTCCATTTTGAACTGCAGCAGACTGAACTGTGAGTTTCATTACCAGCGTACCCAGAACACCAGAACCACACAGTATATTTGCTACAAAAGGAAGGAGGGATTTTTTTCTTTGTTTTTCCCTCTGATTTGTGTGGGCGTTTATTTGTAATAGTAGTTAAGCTCCGACCCAAAAATTCTGCAAGGAAGAACTAATTATGACAAATCAAATCTCTTTTTTCAAGCAAAACGGCACAGGAAAGTAGGTGAAGAGGGCACCCCTCAGCCACTGAAACCATCTCTTTCCCATCATCTGCCTTCTATAAACCGGTCACACTCCATCTTGCTGTTCCAAAAAGATGACTTGCAGTTGCTAGAAAGCTGCTAATTTCCACCCTCAGCATATCGGTGACCCCTTGTTATGTGCCAGCACTGCGTGTCATCCAGCTTAGCTCCTCTCACTCCCAGCTGGTTTTCCACCCCCTTGCGCTGATGACTTTGTAGAGGACACTGTCATTGCACCTTGGCCCCTTTCGGCTGTGCTGCACCCACCCAGATTATAATTTGTCACTCCTGACCTCATTTCAATATTGCAAGTGACCAGCGCTGCTCGCAATGTTTCAAAGGACGCCTCAGTAGGTCACTTGTGACTCTGAGCATCTCTTTCCTCCCTGCTAGCAATGGCCATGACGTAGCTGAAGAGCTTCTCTGCAATTGTGCCCCACCAGTGCTCTGATCATCTTGTAACCACCTGGCATGCTGTCACATGTTTCATTTCTCCTACACCACCTCTGAGGTATTTCCAGCTGATAACAAAGATTCTGGCTGCTGGTTCTCAAGAGCACAATCTTACCGCTTTAGGTTACTGAAACTTATGCTGTATCATTGTTCTCACCTCCTTAAATAATCCAGTTCTAATTCTTGTGCCAAAAATCATTAGTAAAAATGTAAACAAGTTATGACTCATAGGACATCACAGATCGGTCCTGTCTCTGAATGGGCTACTGCGGTCAGCACCTACTGCCTCTGTCCTTCTCTAAATCAGTTGTTCCTCAGCAGCCCAAACTCAATACCAGTAAGTCTGTCTTCCTCATTTTGTTGTTTTAACATGACTTTACAAAACAGACATTTTCTTTCTTTCTGAACCTTACCGTTTCCCTTACTAGGTGAGGAAAATAATCCTCTCCATCTGACAACAGGTTTCACCACCACTATGCTTCTCTCCCTGGACATTTCTATCAATTGTGTTACCCTGGTTTTATCTGGTCCTATGTCCCCTTCCTGAGTACTGAAGGCAACAACAAAAAATATTCTTTGGCTTTTCCTCAAACTGTAGCTGTAGCAATCTTAGTTATTAACTGCTTAGAAGTCCTTTATTAGCTTGCAAGTCTGTCAGGAGAAAAATGTATCAAAGTTGTCTTGGTTTTCCTCAAGCAGTCGAAGTATGAGTTAACAATGGAAGCAGTCATAAAAAGGACATTAAAAGGGGGAAAGAAACAACACATCCTTGACAGCAGAAGTATGGAAATTTAGAGCTGCAAACAAAGATACCAGGTTATAAGCACGGTACTTCAGGATATGCCATCTATCCAGATGCAGCAGCATCTTGCTATCAGTTTCTTGCTGCCTGCAGTACTTGAAGAATATTCAAAGGTGAGAGAGGAGAAAATCTATTACAGGAGGAAGGGGTTTAGGGAGAACAGAGCATTATGAAATACTGACAGTCAGAAAGAATGAAGCCATTTCTACGAGGAAGGCTCCAAAACCACAAAGAAATAATCCCTTCACCAAGCCATGGTTCCTAGAAAGCAACCCTTCCTTCTATATGGGAGAATATACCATTTCTTCAAAGACTGTACACTGTCTATTAACTTAAAAAAAAAAAAAATTGGCAAACAAGAAAAAACACATAAATGGCCAAACAGTGCCATCTGGGGACTGCTGTCATAAAAATAGGATGAGAAAAAGGCAGTAAAGTTATCTAAGGACCTGCTTTTCCCACTCAGAATGAGCAGAACCTTGTTCTGTAAGAAGATTCAACTATTGGGACCAGCACTGACCAGCACACACTGCTGCGTTGACAGCCAGACTGCTCCAGGGAAGGGACACCAACACACCTCTGAAGTGAAGAGCTGTACTCAAACAGCAGCTTTGTTACATTTTCTCAATACAGAGAATTTTTTACATGGAAATCAAGGAAAGGACAACATGACGTAGCACCGAGGGAGAAATTCTTTCAGACCTTCGTGTTTTATTATGCTAATAAACAAGATTTTATTTCACAAAGCCTCCAGAGCACACTGTTCCCCCATTTAAACCAAGTATTTTCAAGTGAGTCTCTGAGATTTTACTTAAGGACTGTAGTGAAATGGCAACAGCTGACAGGTACCTTTTTAAGATTGTGCTAGGAGTCCTGCATTATTTTATCTCTGCTGATATTTGCTGCAATGAAGGGGTTCACCTCTTGGACAAGGCGCAGGTGTTTGCATCAGTGTATCACCCTATAGAGATGTCCCATAAAGATGGGACACAGCAAGCCCAACAATGCAGCTGTTCGTACAAGCAGGGGGAATACATTTGTTCTCCAGGCTGGTGCAGCTGATATGAATCCCGTTCTGGGAGCAGAGCTCTCTTGGAAGGACAGATGCATTGTTTCAGAACTGGCATGGGGCAAAGGCAAGTGCACGAGCAAAGCACCTGGTAGTGACTTCGATCAGCCAGAGATCCAGTCTGGGCTCTTGCAGGAATGCAAGCTTGATAGATGCCTGAAGAATGTAGGGAAAGTTTCCAGGCTTTTCAGCAGAATGTAGAAACCCCAGAGACGGACCAGATCTGCTGAGCTGGGTGTTGTGTGAACACAATACGGAGTGGCTGCTTTTATCACACAGTTGTATATACAAAAATAAGCAGGAAAGTAACAAAGGCGGTAGATTTTTGCATTTCTTTCAGAGGCCTTAGTTTTCTTTGAAGGATTATGAGTATTATGTCAACACTTTCCAACTTAAGCTGGATCAAATAGAAAAGAGGAACCAGAGAATGTGGGCTTCAGCAAGAAGCTATGGAAGCAATGCAGACTTTGTTTGTTAGTTTTACTCAAACTAACAGCAAGGTAGAGAGCCAGGTAAAATGAAGGTAACAAAACTAGACTGTATCAGAAGTCTGTGCAGTGTCTGGCTACCCATCTGTGGTATTTTAACATCTTCAAGCTTACAAAATATTTGGTACAAGTATTCTCTTCTGTTTTATTTATAGAATTTATATCACATGCTATTTATTTTGTTTAGTATTTGTAGTGCATGCATTTCAATTCACCTGCTGTAATATACTGTTCATTTTCAATACATTACTTCTAATTTCAGTTCCTTTGCAAAGTTTGCCTTCTCTTGAGTTAATCCCTGGAACTCAGTTCTCATCTAGAGACCAGAGGCTGGGAAATCTGCTGAATCAACAGCACACGCTCTGCATCCTCACGAACTTGCCTGATATTTAGGGTCACCACAGAGCTGACGTTGTGCCTGCTGAGTCTGGAGGGAGAACAGTAGGCACCAATCTCCTTCCCTCTTACATGTGCAAGGAAAGCCAAAGAAGTCACCCAACCATTTCTGCTAGAGTGAAGCCCATTTCTGCACCTTCTCACTCGGTCTGAGCAAACGTAAGCAATGTTTTGGCCATCTCTCTGTTGTGGTCACAGTCACCATAGTGCAGCCCTGAAGATAACGTTTATTAGAATGACTTGGCCTTATGACTTAAAAAAAAAAGAAAATTTCTTTCTGCCTTTACCTGTCCCATGTGAGAAGGCATATTCTGGACAGTCTGTGACAGTAACAAAGATCAACTGTTTTCACAGGAAGATTTGGCCATTGTACATTTCATGGAAAACTAAAATTATTTTGGAAATTAAAGACTGCTAAAGAACTTTTGTTTCTGTTTCCCAAAAAAGAAAACCTGTGCTGATACCCAGTGAGGTAACCAGATTCCTTTACCAACAGTGGTGGAAGGTATTTCCTTTGGAATAAACTAGAGTATGCAGATATGGGCAGATACACCCCAGCCCACCTCTAGGCTGCCAGGAGGCAGAGCACAGCATTTCCAGTATAGGAAAAGCTGCTTCCCAGGTCTTCTGTGAACAACTCCCAGTCCAAGCCACAGTCCTGCTGACTTGACAGCAGAGAGGTGTTCATAGTGAGGAGCTGCTGTGTCATGCTCAAAGGGACAGGCTGAGTAAATACTCAGACTCCTCCGTGTGCTGTTTAGCAACTGACTCTTGCTTTGAAGAGAGTTCTCCGTACTAACTTACAGGATCCTCTGGAGGGTCCCCTCCAGGTGAGAGCTGCTGAATGCCAGGGTTCAAAATGCCTGAACCCCTTGGTCAAGGAAAAAATGCTGTGTCTAAATTCATTGTCAAGCAGTTCCTCTTTTTTTTTTTTTTTTATATCACTTTATTTGATCAGGGTTCAGTGACTCTTGCAGTATATCATGCACTAGCTGCTCAAACACCAGCACAAACCATAGATATGATAACAGCATTTGCACTTCTAGGACAGTTTTTGTGAGTCTGCAGAGGAACAGCTGTGTCTCACCGTGCTGCAGTTTGTCCGTATCTCATCTTCTCACTGCCCTGTATTTTGAAGAAAGAAAAAAAAAAATCAAAACCAAAGGAAGCTTGTGATGCAGTCACAAGGGGGAGAACTGTCCAGATCATCTGTAATGTTGCATTTGGGTTGCCAAAACTGAGGGAACAACATTTCCACATCCCAGGGTGCACGCAGGGAGTGCTCTCCATTCTGGAGCTGTGGTTCACACACTTCTGTGCATTGTAACAGAGGTGTTTAAGCAGGGGTCCTCAAACTACGGCCCATGGGCCAGATACGGCCCCCCAGGGTCCTCAATCTGGCCCCCGGTATTTGCAGACCCCCCCGCCCCCCCCGCCGGGGGTTGGGGGGGAAACCAAGCAGCCGCAGATGGCTGCCTGCCACTGCATCCGCGCCGGCCCCTGGTTAAAAAGTGTGAGGACCCCTGGTTTCAGGAAGAACTGGTGGTCACCCTGGAGCTCAATTTCCTGAATGAATATCCAGCACTTCTGAGATCCTGTGGCAGCGATAGCTGCAGGTACCAGCTACCAAGGCATATTCAAGGTAGGTTTTTTTGTATTTTCTGCAGCTATACTGTCTGAGGACACACAGGGTGCCTTTGCATCTCCCTCTCTCCCAGTGGCTGTTTGCTGATGAGCTGTCTGTTGCAGATGTACCCAGGGCAGGAGAGTGTCATGTAGAGTACTGTCTTCCTACATCAAGATCAGGCCAGGAACTCATGCAATTTTTGTTTCTGTGCAACTACCTCCTACCCAGAAACCTATTGAAAAGAGGGAGAAACAAAACCTCTTTATTCTCATCAGCAGAGAGGAGACTTTGTAAGCTACTAGGTAACAGGTGTGAGGGGGTGGTGAGGAGTTACTACCTTCATAAGATTTTTTTTTAACAGCTGTTTGGCTTGCAGTGTTGCTTGGAACAACTGAACAAGAGTATTATCCCTGCTCCCTGGGGTTCTCATTGATCAACCCACACGCAGGGATCCAGATCAGAGCTAAAGACCTGTCTAACAGCTTCAAGCCTTTCCTGTATTATGAAAAGGAACTACAAGGCAGTTTTTCTCGGGGGCTATTATGCTACCAGTACAGCTTGACCATTTGAGACCTGCAAACAGGCCGCCACAGAAAGCGCCAGAACATCAGCTGGCCACAGAGCTTAACGGGAGCTCAGCAGAAAGCTGCCAAGTTAGAGAGGAGCAAGGCTCTGCAGGGCTGTGTCTTGGCCTGTGCTCTCCAGCTCCCCACTGCTCTCATTTAGAGATCCCTTTCCAAGAAGAACCTGGTTGTGTTTGGTGGATGCAGCAGCTTCCCACATCTCAAGCACCACCTTGGACACCTTGCTCCCCTGCCATTCTGCAACAGCATTTTAGGCATGTGGTGAGAAACACGCTGCCCTGGGTTAGCCAAAGGAGAGAGTCTCCTGTTTGTCTGTAAGGCAAATCTGAATCCCTGGGTCCAACACCCTCACCAAGCAGGGAGGAGAAGGAAGCAGTGGGTTTCCCTGGAGGTTTTTTTGCTCCACCAGCCTGGGACCCTTTTATCAGGAACCAGTTCCCAGCAGTAGAGGAGCAGGGTAACAGGCACCTGAGAGAAAAGTGCCACTCTGCGATGTTAGTTAGTGTAATACTCACCAACAATCCCCTGCCCCCCGCCCCAGCTTAGCTGGATTGAGATTCAGTTTATGAAGGAAGGGTACAGAGCTCCCAATGAGCCTCTCTGCAGAGGCCAGGCCCCACCACACTCTACCCAAGGCCCATCAGTTCCTTCCTGGGGTGTGCTGGGACTGGAAGAGACACAGCTCCAACCCAGAGTCTGGCAGTGGAGCACTTTGGGGGCTAGATCAGATGGGAGAGGCCCCTTTTCCTAACTCTGAGAGCATTTGGAAGAGGACCACTGACCCCCAGACCTGAGAGATTTTCTTCAGAAGACTTTCTTAGTGCCAAAGCCAGTTACTCCACTTTCCCATCAGTGCCCTGATGAACGAGCCTGCAGGAGCTTTGCAAGGTGGGAGGAAGCCATCACCCATCTGTGGTGTGAGGCTGTGTTTGGGACTCATGCTAGTAGGGCAATACCCTAGCTCCAGCCCCAGCTCAGGGGTGGCGTATTGTCCAAGGAGGGCAAGATGGAGCTAAAACCTACCTGGGATGCTCCCACCTCCATCCAGCCAGAAGGACATGTCAGGGAGGTAGGGCTGTGCCCAGTCTGTAGAGGACTCTTACAAGAGGAACTGGGGACATCAGGATACTACAGGAGCTTCAACTAAAAGTCAGTCACAGGGCAGCTGAGTCATATCTGTTTCTCACGAGTCTTCTCTTTCCCTGCTGTGATGAAGAGGAGTGGAGATGGAGTACTGATTAACCCATGGATGATGCTGGGACATGATCTTGCACGGGACTTTACCAGCTCTTCAGGACAGAACGTGGTGAAGGAAGAAGACGGAAATTTCCAGGTCACTGTGAGGGCTGGCTGGGTTTCACAGACCATTCAGAGATCTGAGAAGTGGCTGAACTTCACAGGGAGGGGAGTTTTGGGGATCTAGGGGGGAATAACTCTTGCCAGGCCAGCAGTGATCTGGCAACTGCATCAGTAATAGCATAAAGGACAGACTGTACGGATAATCATATCAGAAATACCAAACTTGGGTATGAATGTGTTATCCCAAATCTGGGTTCTTCACCCGGTGTGCAAGAGCCAGTCCACACACGGAGCTCAGATAAGTGTTGATGGCACATCTGTCTGGAGATGGGTGCTAGGTGGTGAATCCACAAAGCTGGCACCCCTTCTAATACGTGGTGAAACACTTTATACTCTTTGAGCGATTGTTTACAATTATGTTTAGTCACATGGGTGGATCTTTTAGTCTGCTAATTAGGACAGTTCACACACAGTTCCAGTAATTTTCTGTTTAGTCTCATTAACAATTTGGGTCTCCTTGAGCTTATCTTGTTTCTCCTTACCTTGTCGTATTTATGGTGTCTATTCCTTCTCCCAAGGCCATGTTCTGTTAAATTTGTAAGGGTTAACTAACAGTCTCCGTTTTTCAAATTCTTTCTTGTTTTTCACTATAGGTATTTACATATTTATTTTTTCCCTCTTTTTCTTTTTAAAAGTAAATAATTCTTTGATCAAATTGCCCCTTTGAGACTGTATAAGCAAAGAATTTATATTTCCCCCTTGTATTAGTCTCAACTTTTCATTAATCAATCTACCCAAGATAAAACATCTCCATGTAAATTGAATTAATACATATAGTTACAGATATTAGAACTCTTACAGTCACAATACATACTATTTTCTTTATCCACAAACTTAAATCTGATACCCAAGAAGTCAGCCATTTCCACATTTCAGCAAAGCCAATAGAATTGTCAGCCTTTTGTATCTCATGTTAGATATTCTATTGCTTTGGTACGCACACACCCCTTAGATGCGAATAGCATGTCAGTCTAACTTAACTGTTCCTTCTGGGGGATTGCATCTTTGGAAACAAGTGCAATAATTTTCTGGGAAATCAGGGATAGTTATTTCCCATTCCTGTTCTGTTCCTCAGCTTATAGTAGAGGATGTTATTTGTCCATAATTCTCCCCAAGGTACATTAGAAAGATATTCCTCTTTCCAAGGCTTCTGGGAACTGTGTACAGGCCCAGCAATTGGTTCTGCTTACTATTTGTATTGTTTTCTGCCTTAGTTTAAAAATGCATATTTTCCTCCCAAGGCATCCCTTAATGGCTGCCTCTCAGGGTTCCTGCATTGCTCTGTTGCTGAAACTAAGCAAAGGACAGCCGTTTTAGTGCCATTTCTCATTACAAGGAAGTTAATATTTTTCTGGATGCACTCTGTTACTACTACAGTTCTTATTACTAGCGTGCAATAATACGGAATTAATCCTTAAGTACAATCTAATTCAAGACATGTTTTTCCAGAATCCTTTGTACAGTTCATCGAACTTCAGTAAATTTCAGTTTACAGTCCATGGTTTGTTCAGTGGTCCACTGTTTTGTTATAGGTGCCTTCTTCACATGGGTATAATTATCCAGGAGTTGACTCCTAATTCCACTCCTGTGTAGGCAGTCAGTAAAACTCTGGATGGTCCTTTCCACTTTCCTTTTAGTGGTTCATCTTGCCAATTTCTGAGGTAAACTAAATCTCTTGGTTGAAACGATGTACTGGCAAACCCAAAGGCAAAAGAGCTCTTTGATTTACGTATTTATGTTAAGAATTATAAGATTCGTCACAGAGACGTTAAATATCTCCTTAACATTTCTTCTTTTTCAATATGCATTTTGTCCTTTGTTGTGGTTAGGCTGTTAACTGGGTAAGGTTTCCCGTATAAAGTTTTAAATGGCCTTACCCCCTTAATTTGTTCCAGGAGCAACCCTAAGTCTTACTAATATATTAATATCACAGATAATACCTCAATCCACTTCATATGAGTTTCCTGGCACAGTTTTGTTATTAGTCTCTTAACTGTTTGACTCATCCTTTCTATTTTCCTGCTAGATTTTAGTCTCCAAGGGGTGTGCAAATCACATTTAAACTGGAGGAATTTGGATACTCCTTGGATTATCTCTGCAACAAAATGGGGTCTGTTATCAGAAGAAAATATTTCCAGAATCCCAAATCCAGGAATTATTTCTTTTAATATAACCTTAACAACTTCTCTTGCCCAATTGGTACAGCAAGGGAAAGCTTCTGGCCATCCTGAAAAGGCGTCTACTAAAACAGGTAAATATTTACACTGATTGCATCTTGGTAACTCAGAAAAATCTATTTGCCAGTGTTCCGCAGGAGCAATTCCTCTGTTCACATCTCCTGCTGGTAATTTCTTTCGGATTTTAGGATTATTCATAGAACACATCTGGCAATTCTTCACAGTGATGTCCGCAAGGGTCTGCATTTTTGTTCCTAGTGCGTACCTTTTGATCATGTGTCACCCACCATCCTTCAGAATTTTTGGAGCATTTTAGTGTTGTGGCTAATTCATCTTCCTTTTCAGTGTAGTTTGGTTACCCCAAACTCATTTTTCTTTCAGGTGTCGGTGCTTCCAGTAATGAGCCTTTTATTGCCGTCCTTCTTGACACTGCATCTGCTTGTTGATTTCCCAAGATTAGATTCTTGTCCTGGCAGGGTCAATAGGGTGGCAGAGTTCAGGGACGTTACTGTTTTAAGATTGGTGTCAGCTCGTTCCAGCAACACGGCTTGGTATCTCGCTAGTCACTGTTCTAAAACGGCTATTACTGCATGAGGCACCAGGACAGTTACTGGTTGTCCTAAAGCTGATTTTCAGTTAGCAATGCTATAGAAGCTACAGATCATAGGCAAGCCTTTACTTACTTCATTTAATTGTTTAGAAAAGTAAGTGACTGGCCACTTCCAACGACCAGGCAGCTGAGTTAACAGCCCCAGTGCCACCTGCTGTCTTTCATGTACGTAGAGCTGAAGGGGCTTATTCATGTTAGGTAAGCCCAAAGCTGGAGCTTCCATCAATTTTGATTTTACTTCATATTGAAGCACAGTAATGTTGTGGTATTTACCTTGCTGTGGCTCCATTTCCTTTGCAGATACATTACCAAACAGAGTGGGGCTGTTCTTGAAACCTTGTGGGAGCATGGTCCAGCATAACTGCACTTTTCTTCCAGTGGTCAGGTTCTCCCATTCAAAGGCAAAGACAGTCTGACACTGCTCAGCAACAAGTATGGAGAAGAAAACATCTTTCAAAACCAGAACTGTAAAATAAACATTTGTCTCAGGTACAGTGTCTGAAAGCATATATGGATTTGGCACCGTAGGATGAACAACTACAGTTATCCAATTTATTTCCCTTAAGCTTTGAGCCAACCTGTACTCATGAGTCTTGGGTTTCTTGGGTCCCAAGACCTACCAGATTCCCGATTTATAGTCTTAAATTTCCACTTTTTCTTGTGTGCAAATCTGCATATGAGTGCATGCATAACCCTCAGCAGCTTCAAATGCCCGTGCAGGGAAGCAGGGAGACCTTCTCAGTGTGAGACACTCTTCAAAGATCTCTGGTTAGGTTGATCAGGTCAAAAGCTGCAGTGATACAACAAATGTTGCAGGTGCAACTTCAAACTGACACTCTAAAAATGGATTAGAAGAAAAATAGATACTGTTATCAAACTCATCAGGAAAGCTGGAACACAGAGGGGAGGTCTGCTTGCATTAACTAAGAACAGAAAGAGCAGATGACCAAAAGGAAACCTGGAGTCAAAGCCAGTTGATGAGAGAGGAAACTGATTATAGAATCTTTCTTGAATGAAAATGCAAAGTGAAGTGTGAGCAGCAGTAAGCACCTCTTTAAGTCAACCTTCAAATGTTCCTATTTTCATACACAATTAGCCTCACTAGAGCAGTAAGAGCTGCCTGAAGCCCCTTTAATGTAATCATTGCTTGCGGAAAATTTCCTCTTGCATCTTTGTTACAGTTTCTCCCACAACATTTCTCTCTGAATAGGTGATCATTTCAGTGAGTGGGAGGAAACATCTGGGCCCATCTGGCTCAATTAAAGTGCCTTGTTCCAAAAGCATAACCCGTCATTTTCTGTTCATCTTGTTGTATTTTAACTTTTGTCTGAAATTAGGACACACTTGGAAACGCTAATTATTTCATGAACCATCTAACATCAGAATTAATACATCTTTGTTGTTGTTGTTGTTATGCAGAACCCTTACTTTTGATTCTTTTGTCCACTGATACCCAGTGTAAGGCTCTTGGGCTTATCTCATTTCACAGCTCCTAAAGCCTTCCCAGCAGCAACACGGGCGGGCGGTGCGTACCACAGCGTGATCTGCATACCCAGCACGCCTCCTCACTAGCAAATTAAGTCTGTGTGCACTCTGGAATAAAGGAAGGCAGAGAGGAGAGGGCAGATCATGCTGTGCGGGTGACAGAAAGGAAACGTTAGCCAGTTCCCACCACCCAACAGATGGGGTGCATTGCACCAGGGCTCTACATCATTTGTAACCCATCAAGCCTTTCATGCAGACAAGCATCAAGACTCCAAAGTACATACCTAAAACCTGTTCTGGGGCCAAGGCACACTCATGCTAGGCACAGACCTCACCATCTCAGGCCCAGCCACCGGGCAGCTCCTCAGGCAGACGGTGGGAAGCATTAGAAGGTGCCCTGTGGCTCAGAGCAATCGTTGGATGCAGGGGGAGCAGGAGGGGAGCCTGTGGGAAGTGCAAGCCCCTCTGCAGCACTGAGGAAGGACCAGACTGAACAGCAGAGCCTCTTGTGCTGTTGTGTTAGGCAGAGTTGTGTCTGTTGCAGAAGGGCACGTAGAAGACTTAAGAAATGCAACTTGGGATCATGAGGAAAACATTGTGTCCCATGCTTTGTAGCTGTTGTGAGGGGAAGAAGAGCAGGGATCACCTCCCCCTCCTAGGCATTTGGGACAGGATTTACAGGGCACACAGAAGTAGATAGGTTCCTTTGGTGTCCTGCCCCAGCATGATGTATGGCATGGGGAAGCAGCAGAAGCAGGACAGCATGTGTCTCCACAGGGCTGGCAGATGGCACCCAATTCCTTTCACTCAGTCCCTTGCCCCATGGCACAAAAGGGTACGTTGCCATGACACGAGCCTCTGGAGAAGGGCAGATCCTCTCTCTGACTCTGAACCTGTGTTTGCATGGTTGGCTGTGCCAATGCTTCAGACTCACACCATCACAGTATTATCAGGGAACTTTCCAGAAACCCTGAGGTCTGATCCGTCCACAAGAGCAAATGCACCAAGACCCTGTTCCAGGGGCCCAGACCACACAAGGCAGGTGGTGTAGGACAGAGTCCCTGGGGAAGCAATGTGCAGATTTCCAGGCATCATATGATGTGTTTCCAAAATATCTGCCCTGAAGTCAGAGGTCTGAGACTGCAGCAGGTACCCAGCATCCCAGAGCCACCTTGCTCCCTGCAGCAGCCCCTGCAAGCCATAGAGCAAGCTCCTGCAAACCGTCCTCCCTTCAGTGATGTTAAGCCAGCTCCCTTGTCAGATTTCAGTGCTGAATCTGCAGCAGCAGGAGTAGAATCAGTTCTGCCTAGCAAGGTATTTCTGCTAGCCAGCAGTGGCTCATGCTGCACAGGATGTGCCTAATCCTGGTGACTATGCAAATCATGATGTTGCAAGCAGAAAGGAGGGAACTGGCTCATTCCACCTCATCCTCCATGCCTCTAGAGCTGAACGGTCCGTACTAGCATATCTGGAAGCAGGAAAGATGCTAAGTGGATGTGTTATTTGCTAGAGATCAATTGTGGACCAGGGTAAATAGCTGAAATACTGAATTCACTTATTATGCAATTTATTGGAGGATTATTCAGACAGCTCAGCTGGGTCTTACTAACGCTTCAATATTTATTCTGCCCCTTAGCAAAAAGCAGAACTGCAAAGCATAAGTTTCTTACTAAACTCTCCTGCTGGGAAGACAGCATGTTGCTAATGCCACAGAATCCCTCTCTGTCCTCCACAAGGGGCTATGGCCTCCCACAGACCCACCCCTGGGCCCAGCTTGGTTCACACAGGGACTGCAGCAGCACTGCTCCCACATAGACAGGCCCTGGCACCACCTATAACGCTTTCCTCGCACCTACGTGCCCTTTCCACAAGCTCTCCTATACAGGCTGCAGGGAATTTTCTTGCACAGGACTCAAGCTATTTCCAAGAAAAGAGAAGAAGAAAAATGTTTGGCTTTGCTCACACTGAACCCTAGGGACTCCCTGGGGGAAAGTGTAGGGGTGGCACAGGTGGGAGCTGCAGGGGTGTGTGTGCCTTCTCCTGTGCGCTCTCCAGCAGGGATCATTAAAAATGATGCAGCCTTCATCCAATTAAGGGATGCAAAGGTCACCCATGTTCTGCAGACCTGTGCATGGTCTTTTACCATCTCCTTCTTTGTACGCTTCTGCACAAACAACAAATGCTTGTGCTAGGAAAAGTGCCTTTGGGAAATGCATTAGCTTTTCAGTCTGTCTGCGGAGAAGAGTAAGAAGTATTACATGCCACCGTGGATCACAGCAATAGATCTTCCACCCTATGCTAATCTTCCAGCTGATGCTGATCTTCCAGCATCAGGAGTAATCTTCTAATAGTATTTGCATAGTGTTGAAATTAAAGAACTGCATTTATCATTTCTCAGTTGAAGCAGACATGTTACACTTGACAGCAACAGAATTAGAAGCTGAAGCTCATCTGATTTTATTTACCATACACAAGACACTTGATCATATTAAAGATGCAGTTTCCAACTAGTCCTCCAGGTAAAACTCAAAGTTAGCTTTTAAGGTCTTGGTATCAAATCTGTGTGAATTTCTGTCAGTTAGGCTGAGCGTAGGAAGTTCTACTTCCTGCATGTCAGGTCAAATTTGCTTTGAAGTTGCTGGCATCTTTCTTTGGGCAGGAAACTTCCCAGTGCAGAACTTAATTCAGCACTCTAAGTTCAGGTATTTAACATGCCAGCCAGAGGAATTTTGCAGCATTCATGGTGGGACATAGGAGCACTAGTGACATAGTGGGACATAGGAGCATCTTTTCTATGAGAGCATGTGTCAAGGGTGCCACCTCTAAGCCTTGTGCTTGACAGTGCAGGCAAGCATCCTTCACAGCCACCCAGGAGCAGGTGATGGCTCAACCACCTCAGCGTAGGTGAAGCAGCCTGGGCTGAACAGTCGGCACAGCTTCATTTACTGGGGGCTTCAAGCAAGTATTGGGACAGTATAGCAGACTGTGCCACCAAGAAGCTTTGGCTCCTGAGTTTATTCTTCCTCCCTTTGTTGCAGGCAACTATGTCTGAGTATCTGCACTCTAAATACTTGCACATGTGTACCGAGGGTCACATCTATTCACCATAGCCCGGCATTTCCAATCCACAGCCCTGTGATCTCCCTGCTTACCCCTTAACCCTCTGCTCTCCTACGCGGTTTTCAGTCACATCCCCACGCACCCCAGTTCAGTGACTCCTGTAGTGCACGTCTCCCCCTTTTCTCCAGCTCTAAAGATGACCAACAGCAAGGTAGATTACTTGCTCCTGCTTCAAGTAGTGGATGCCCTGTTAAACTGGGGTAGCAGTTAAAAAGCAGCAGTGGTTGAGCCTGTGGGCTCCTGGAGGGGGAGAACCAGCAGCAGTGCCCCGGCTTGAAACGGCACCAGCGGCACAGCATGTTCCCCAGCAAAGCTTGGGGAGATGAGCCGGGTGCCTCTGCTGCTCTTCCAGCCCCACAGACAGCTGTGAGTCTTTCCTCAGGCATCATCAGCTCTATGAATTCAGACATCCAAAACCAGCCCCTTTTTTTGCAGCATTCACACACAAAACACTGAAACACATGCAAAATGATTAGTGGCACAGGTTTTGTTACAAACAAACAAAAAAAAACACCCCACAAAAACCACAAAAAAACCCAAACCAAAAACCTAAAACCCAACCCAAAACCTGTGAAATGCCTATGAACCTATCCTTCTTCCAGCAGATGGCTACCAAAATAAAGGAACATGATTACATCCGATTATTAATTCCACTGGTCAGGTTCATTTTATTGAAGTGAGAAATGCAGCTGCCACCCACCCTGAGGGGTGCACAGTAGAGGGTTGATGCTTCTCACCCCCCAGCTCCTGCCCCCTCTCCAGCAGGGACTGCAGCTGTCTCTTCTGGCAGAGCTGTGCTGGCCACAGTCCTGCCTGCCATCAGAAGGGCTGGCTCAGGGCAGCTGCCTCCCCATCATTTCCCCTCCTCCTCTCCTGGCAGGATGGAGAAGAACACTTACTGTGGAGCCCACAAGGCCAAGGACAGGCTGAGAAGAGCTGCCTGCATTAGAAAAAGCAGACCACAGAATGGAGCCCTTCTGGCTCTCCTCCTTAGCTGAATTCCTAGGAAGATTTTACAGTCCCAGGAAATCACTGGGTTTTTACATCTAGAGATGGTAAACAATTGCAGCTCAACTCTCCATGGGAGGTGTGCTCCTCACGATGCCTCACACACAAGAAAAGAAATACAGAGGTCTGAAAGTGACCCATACCCTGCACATGTGGGGAAGCAGCTGCAGCAGGTGGGCACAGAAACAGATAAGGAACTGCCAGGTCTAATAGGTGTTAGGCTCATGCTGGTAGGGGCAGCAGAAAAGCCCGGCGAGGAAGCGGGGGAGTGGGAGAAGGAAAAGGGAGAGCAGCTTCCATGGTGAAGTGACAGTTGTGGGGGAAGAAAAAAAAAAAAAAAGGGTATTGGTAATAAAATCCCCGCACTCATCCCTGGTTTCATGATGACCCGGTGAAGACAGGAGAGGCAAGTTTAGTCATAATATACAAAAAAGTCTCAGAGTGAAATTACACAGAACACGCAGTGTTTCAAGAACCTTAATTCAATCCATTGAAACAGTTGTGAGGTTCCGGTTCTCACGGTTCATACATGCCTGTAACAAACCCGACACCTCCGATTTGCTGGGTGAACCACAGCTAGGATTCAGACAGAGCAGGGATGCAGCAGGAAAGGAGGATCCATGACACACCGCAGCTGCTTGCTGCTGCAGGTTACTGTTTCTGGTTCTGCTTTGCTGCCGGTCAGTTTCCACATGACATCTTACGAAACCCTTTGCCTTAGAAATTCCAGAAGCCTGGAGGAAGCTGAAGTCTTGGAACCAAAGACAACGGGAAAGGCTCTGGGTCAAGCACTCCGTTAACAGCTACTAGCAAGGCTGTCAACATCACTTCGCATTTTTGAGCTTCATAATGAAACTGACTGGCCCCAGCTAGCAGAGATCAGGAGAGGAGCCAACCCAACGGAAGCACCGAGCTCAAACACTAAGCTAGGGAACACTCAGCACCTCACAGCACACAACATGCCTACGTTAACAAGCACCAGCTACAACTAGCTCTCCTGATTTCCCTGGGTTTTGAGGCATTTTGATTCTACTTTCTACGTAAGTTGTTTCACAAACACAGTATTCCTCTTTCCAAAGCCAGCAAGGTTTTGGCCGGTGCTCAAAATTCACAGCTATGTACTGTGTATGTATGAAACAAAATTCAGTTTGTTTCATACAGGAGAAATAAACAGATTTAGCAGCTGCAATCTTAAACCTTTGAAGAGGCTTGTAATTTAAATTAGCTTCCTGAGCAACTTGGATGAGCTGTCCTTTCAGGTTTCATCTTGCACATTAGAAGTCTGCTGAATACAATGCATATTGTTTGGCAGGGAGGCAGCACACTGACAACCCCACCTCCTCAGAGTGCTTCTGCTGTCCTGCTTCTCACCCAAACCACGAACAAGGAAGCAAACAGTGAAGTTCACCAGATAATAATGGCCACGTGAAGCCTTGCTAAGCATGAGCCCCCAAACACCCACACAAAGAGAACTACTTAATTCTTGTGTCTGTCAGCAGCATTCCACACCGAAGAACTTCTGAAACATCATTCTGTATGTGCCTGGGCCTTCGATTAGGAGTGGAAGCCAGCCCAGGAGAACAGCCAGCATTGTTCTACAGATTACAGGAGCTGAAGAACCCCTTGCAAGTTTGTTCTAACAGGGATCATTCCAGTTCAATCTTCACCTACCCACATGCTCCATTTTCCCTTCTTCAGTGCTTTTTGCTCTGTTCTTCCATAGAAGGTAAAAATCTGTTTGAAATCCTCCTCTCACCCTCACGACAGAGGGTGGTGCTGAGGCAGGGCAAATCGCATCCTCTTCATCACTCCAGCATCCGGATCAGGTGTCTATGGTGCAAACTTTGAATCCTTTGGCTCGTATTTGCTGCAAGCTGCTCTGCACTCCACAGTACACAGTGCTCTGCACAGCGTTTCTGTCACCTTTTTTGAATCCTCCATTTGCTCTTGCCATTTTATTTGCCCTACCTGAAATTGAATTTAAGGCCGTGCTACTTCTTTGTTACACATTCTGGTGTAATTACTACCTACCTGGTGTGATTACTTACTGACACGTGCCAGCTTGACACTGCAGGGCTTCCATCTGCTGTGGATTGTACCCCCAACTCAAGTCTTTCTAAATACACGTTGGGAGTAGACAGAGGCTTTGTATATGGCAAAGAAAGGTGCAACTGACTATCATTACCCTTCCTTGCTGCAGCAGTAAAGGATTGGAAGCAGCTAGCAATACATTTTTCAGCAGCTTTGCACGCTGAACAGATTAACAGCCAAAGGAGCAGCATGTTCTTTATGGGATACAGGTAGAAAAATTATTTGATAAAAAAATGCTAGAAAAGCTATCTTATATTAAGTTCTTGTAACTTCATCAGACTCTTCAGAGCAGTAAGCAGAATATGCAAAACATTAGCAATGGCAACAGCCTTTCCCTAACAGAGCTTTGCTTTGCTTGCTTCTCAGCTTGCTAATGCTTCTCCTCCCTGCCCTATGCTTATATCCCACCCATGCTCCTTTGGTTATGTCTCCATTTTTCCCTATCCTCCCTGTTTTCCACCCTTCTCCTTGGGGATCCTCTGTGGTAGTTCTACATTGCTATGCTTTTCTTTTTTTAAAAAATAAACTTTTTTTAATGTCACCAAGTGCTTTGTTCCCAACTCTGAAAGATTCCACTTCCCTCATTCTTGTTTGAGAGCATAGAGCCAAAAGACACTTCTTGGCACATTGTAAGTACTGCCCCAGCAGTGACTCCTCCTCCTCCTGCGTTCCCTCACAGTTCCCCATATCCATGAAGTCCTTCATCACTGTACGTTACACACCCCCACCCCCACCGCCCATCTCCCTTCAGGCTGCTCATTCCTCCCTCAGTCTTGTCCACTTGTTCCTGTTCTCCTTCCCTTTGAGTCCTGTCACGCAGATATGCAAGCTTCTTGTTTCTCTTAGGGGATGGGAGAGTAAGTTTCTCTTGGGGGATGGGATGGCATTGCATTACACCAAGTCCTGTGCAAGAACCCCTGACGGCACCATACAGGCAGTCTAAGAAATTCAGCTGCCAAACCACAGAGCACACTGCAGGGACTCTTCAACAGAAGAGACACTTCTGATGGCACACTTGGTTTCTAAGAGGTTCGGTCAACTAATGAGAACCACTTCTCTAACACTCGCATATTGTTCTGAAAGAGGCAGCGTAAATGCTTTGTGTATTCGGGTTGCTTCTCCCTTGGGAAAGAAAGAAACATGCAAAGTCATTTTGTTTGTTTTAATTGATCACTGGTTAAGTTGTAATACATTTCAAAGCAAAATATTCTGTGCAAGGACATTGTGCTAAACATCAAACCTACTTTGAAACAAGGCTTAATTTGACAATATTACCATTATATACATACAGGTATAATTTTCACTATTAGCAAAATTACTCAGTACATTGCATTTCCTGAAAGATTGCAAAGAATGAATATCTGTTCTGTCCTTCCACATCCCCAAACTAGAAAAATCACAGGTATAGAAAGTACAATCACAACTACAGGTAAATACAATAAGGACCTCAGAACAACTAAGTCCTTATCAGAGATGACAATCGCTTCTAGAAGTCTACATTGCAAATATACAGTACATTCCACTAAAGAGTTTTCGGAATTCTCACAATGCCTCTTAATCCTCTTTTGGTAATAAAAAGTTCCTGTGACAACGTGTATCCTTTATAAAAATGACTGAATTCTTATTTTTGGAGCGTATGTTAGAAGCTTAATGCAGTCCGAACTGCAGCCTACAATAAACTCACCCAAACAGAGAGCAAGTGAGCACTGCAAGATTCATCGAGATCAGAACCACAGCTCAGCTGCGTCACACCCTTTGCTCCTTGTCACTGGGCATTCTGCACCAGGGACAGACTCAAGGGGCAATAAATGATACATTCCTTATACAGCTTTCGCAGGTCAATCACCCGCAAATCCTTGACAGAAAATGTCAACCAACTCACAAAGCACAGGCATCTGTACAAGACTAATCTGAACTTATTTACAAAGCATTTGTTACATTGCAATTGTTATACAGTTAAAGGTCACAGCTAAGGAGCAACAAGGTTTCCCCATTTATGCTACCCCGAAATATTCCTGTGAGCAACAGAAAACGCAATGGCCAATCACTACGCAAACATACTGCTGCTGCCGTGGAAACTGCAGCCTGGCCCTGAGACGTGGAACGGTGCATGCAACCTGGCCATCTCAGTCCTGGGCATGCAGCTTTGGGGCTTAGCCTGCGTTCAGGAAGGAACTGTTACTCTGTGCTTGGCAAGACAACATTGGAGGAACTTTCTAGAATTAGCAAGAAAGTGGAGGTAAACAAGCCATTTTTCATGAACACTAGTTACCCTCACAGGTGGAATGCCAAGGGCTTAGCCTCTATTTGAAGGAAATGCACTTCAGTACTGTTGTAGGTTTTCCATTCTGTACTCGCTGAATGAAGTTACCACTGATTAGCAAACTACCTGAACTTTACCCAAACGACAAAGCAGAGGAAGTTTTCCTCCCAGGTTTGATGTTTGGCAATCACTACCCACTAACAATACGGAGTATAACCCTGTGATCTAATATGAATGTATGCTCATTTTCTTTCTCTTCCCTATTGTGAAGTTCAAGGAAATTTGACAGCATCAGGAAACATCAGAGGCATGCCCAAGGTTAAAGACACCAAGCGATTTCCTCCAACATGGTCAAAACACACCACTCTTCCACATGCGGCAGGTTCTAGTCACGTGCACTCCTAACACAGATTCTTCTTCACAGATCTCCATTTTAAGGTGGCCTCCAGATCTAACAGCAATGTAACATAAGCAACTTAATTCAGAAATAACTAGTGGAAACCTGCCCTATCATTTTATAAGCCCTGCTTTATAGCAACTTCTGCAGAAAAGCCTAGCACTTGGTACTGCCGCTTGTCTATAGCTTACCAGTAGCACTCCTAAAAGGCCTGGAAAAGCAGGCTACAAACCTTTCTAGGTTCCTTCTACCAGTCTAGACGACTTTTTAGCAGAGGAAGGTAGGAATAGGTCAACTTTAGAAAAAAATCTGAGATGCAGATTAGAATCGGGATGTTCTTCTCTACTCTTTCCTTAATTTATGCTGCATTGTTTTTCTGTGCTCCTGCAATAACCGTGTCAAGCTACTGGCTTTGAAAAACTGGATCCCGGTAGGCTACAAAGGCGGCATGGTATGAGTCAGTTGTCATTAACAGACAAAAGAACTTAGAAACATGGGCCAAAAGGCACTGTGATTTGCTACAAGAGTAAAGGAGATCACAACAGAACTTCAAGTGCCACATGTGAAGTCTGGTAGACACATTAACCTATTGGCAACATTCAGTCACCTCAACCTCAAGCTTTGCAGGCAGCAGAAGCAGATATAAAGTCTAGCTTTCAGGGCACAATTTCACTTCAACATTTCAAAATCTAACTGTGCAATGAATAATAATATAAGCATGAATGGAAAATATACATTTTAAGCCCACAGACAATTCACAGTATCTAATCAAGTCTCAGCTTAATCATTTTTTTCTGTAGCCTGTTCTAAAAGCTTTTCAGCTTGTGGACATTAAGAATATAGCTACAGTGAAATGGGTATGTAATAGTTTGAGTGCAGTCCTAGCCGGTACAGCAGACAACCAACTAACAATGAAGTACAGAGCATGAGAAAGGCTGAAAAGCCCTCATTCCCAGTTGGTTGTTTTGGGGGTTTTTTACCACTTCTTGGAACTTCTGGATTTTTCTTCCAAATGACCCTCGCCTTTAGAAGGAACATTAAGACCCAACATATGTTTCTAGAGGATTTACCTTAGCTTCCCTCCCCCCAGACTGCTGTAACTAAAAAAAATAATAATAATATAAGCCTTATGAAACATCTTTATTGGTCCTCATGCTGCTTTATCTTCTACAGAAAACAAATCTTCAGTTCACTATGTTCATCAGTGCATGGCAGTGGAAAGCCTCATCCAGAACTGTCCAGTTGGCATTAAAAAAAAATCTCACGTTTTCTCTTCAGATGTTGTTCAGCTGAACAGGTACCTCTGATAACTGTACAGCTTCACTCTCAGTTCAGCATGCAAAATGTATAAAACAGTGAGATGATAAAAATATCCCCTTAAATGCCCAACTGTACTTTCTTCAAGAGACTGCTGCCAAAGCTTTAATACCACAACACTTAATTTTCTACATTTTCAACTAGATACATAAATTGCATTTTGTTATTACACAGAGTATAACAGTCATTGGTCATTTGCATTCATTCACCCCAGCACTAGTGAAAAACCGCCTTCTGGACAGGGATGAGAAAACATGGCAAGTTTTGTTATGAAGTTTGTGTCTACTCTTCTTGCACGGAAGGTAGGTGAGCAGATATGCAACAGTCTACCAATACACTCCGTATTTTCATGTACACTGATGTCATGCATATCTCAAAAATACGTAAGTTCAGACATGCAGCAAAATGTGTTAAAGCACTTCAAATGCTCCCCAGATGGTAGTGAGTAACGGAGTATTACTCAGACAAATCAAAGCAGAGTAAAATGTTTTGTGCTTACACTTCAAGTTTCAGAGTAACATTATTTCTATCTTAGTAGCCGAAAGTCCAATGGAAGGAACGTTCCACTGAAATCAGAAGCAAGAGACACCATTTTAAGAGCTAGGAAAGTAAGTTCTCATCAGAGTACTGCCTTCCAAAGGTTCACAATAAATAACAAAACAGCAGGAACATGCAGACCTTAAATTTAGTCAGGATTTGTTTCTAGATTCATGGTATGTAAGAAGACTAAAGATCAAGAACAACCCTGGCTTACTGTCCCACATTTGGGGTCTTTTTGGCTAAACACCTGTTACTTTGTTATAAGAAACACAGGTATTGCCAGAAAACATTATTTACAGAATGATTATCAGATTGATTACAGAAAATACAGATAAAAATATACACCTTCAGCTCTGAGATAAGCCAAGCAAATTCACTGCTGATAACCAAAACTCAGTAAGGCGACAGGCAGCAAACAAAAAATGAATGACAAAACTACTAAAAGATAGTAAACAAATTGAGGAAAGCAGAGGGAAAACAAAGACTGATGAAATTGGAATGATTTCTAATTAATACTAGTATACCAGAAATCATGGAGCTTCATTAAAAATCTATTTTACCATATACAAATCTGAAAGGAAATCTTTACTCCCAGACCGATTTCTTCAAGTACTAAGCAGCTGGTTTTTTTAATGCATCTGTGTAATGCTTTGTACTCTACATCTTCCAAAATACATCACCACACTAATGAATTAATAGAAACTGCTGAAATCATGATAAAGCTCTTCATAAATCATAGGCACAATAAAGTCACAACAATGCTCAGCTCCAGCTTTTGGAAGCAGTTCTGGAACAGATTAAGTTTTAAAAAAGGGATTTTGATCCCTGGTTTTCAAACTCTGACCATGCATCATTCAATTCCATGAAGATCATTTTGGCATACTGCTCATAAGGTTGTCCTGTGGCCTGAAAAAAACCAGAACACATTAGAAGCTTAAAAAGAACAGAAGTTGTGTGACTCGGGAAAGATCTCACCCCTTTTATATTTGCTATCTTATTCAAAAACTTTAGACTGCTCCGTGAATATAATTTTGCAGACACACAGCTCTCTCCGATCTTATCCAAAGTTTGGCATGATTATTTTAAACAAAGCCGAAGTCTTGGTTTCCTTACATTACTTCGAACTTTTAGTGCAATTCATAAACAACTTAAAGATTCTGAAGCCGTTCTTTTCATAAATAGTTTTAGTGAGTATTAGTTAATGATCAAATCCAGTCATTTTTGGGATTGCTTCCTGACAGACCTTGCAGTAATGTACAAGAACAACATTTAAGCACTATTTAAGATGACCCCTTTGGGATAGATTTCCTGGAGAAAAATCTGTTGCTTATTGTGAATGATACTAAGATTCAACATTAACTGCATAGCACCTTTTGTGCATATGCCTCCATATTCAAATGAAGATGGTATGCTCCTGATTCCCTGCCTGTTTCACATCAGCCCTGCCTCTGGGCCAACCCAACCCTCATGCTTAGTGAAGATTCAGTCCCACAAGACGAGCCATTTTAACAGGTTCTTTCCAACACAAAAAGGAAGCCCCAGAGCCCTCTCCATTATCCTTCCCTTTCTCCTGCTGCTTGGCTTTTGCCAGCTGCAGTACTTTACAGACACTTCTACGGACTGCTTTAAGTCAAAGTGGCAAACAAAAAAAACAAAAAAAAAAAAAAAGAGGAAGAAAATGCCTCTAAAGACCTGCATACTGACACTGATGCACTAAGGGGCTTACAGAAAGCACCAAAAAAACCACCACAATGGTGGAGGAAGGCACATGGGCAAGAACAGCAACATGGCCAAAATCAGCAAAGGACTGGGGGGAAGAAAAGAATGAACAATGTCTTGTTTCTTTGTTATGGATACAGGACAACATATGGCTTAGAATATGGCTCACTGAACCACCAGTGATACAAAACCCTTAAAATTCAAACCCGGTATATTCAATGTTTATCTTTTTATCTCAAACACAGCCTAGAGCAGTAACTCAGGATAAGAAGCTACCTTTATACATTGGGAGAATAACAAACAGCAACAGAATGCATTAAATATTTTTAAAAGACAACTGGAATGTCACATTCATCAAGTATTTTTTAACTGCTAATTTGTTTACTCTAGTAAAGTTTACTTTTTCTGGTTCCTAGTAAAGTTGTTTATTAAAGGAGGCTCAGCAGGTTTTTTCCACCAGTTTTGCTGTGGTGGCCTCCGAGTCTTCATACACTGGTGAATAGTCCTAAAAGACCTGAAGTATCAGCTGGTAGAAATAAAGCAGATTCTACTAATCAGCATTAAACCTGCCTGCAGTCAGTCAGAACCCAGCATAACTGACTTTGGTGCTCAGTACAACCTTAATGGGATCTTTCATTTGTTAACATTTACCTGTTGGAACTCTGCACTGTGACAGGGTGACAAGAAAAATCCTGTACTACCTGAACGCAGGAGGACACCAAATCCAGAAGACAACAGAAGCAAAGTGAAGAGCATCTAGTGTGCTAATCAAGAAATAAGGCTGCATCACCTCAGGGACTAGCATGGTGTGGTAAAAACAGTTCGCATTCCTTCTAGAAGGAAACAAGATCCGAGGCACATGCTCACCTTGTCTGGATGTACTACAAGCACTGCTTTCCTGTAGTACTTCTTTACTTGTTCAGGAGTTACTAGATCTGCCATGCTGACTGGTTTCCACTTATTTTCCCCTTCCCAAAGCACTGTATGAAGAGTGGATATTAATGCTCTGATATTTCTCTCCTTTCCTTCAATCCATTCAAGAATCTGGGAAAAACAGAATGTATAGAATGATGCAGCACTGTAAACGTTCTCAGTCTGTCTGAAGACATAATCTTCACTCTGTACAAGACCACAAGATTAAGACCCAAGTACAGTTGTCTTGCTGCATTCACCCCAGAGGTCCAACTGCTCTACTACATTTTTCTTTCTGGTACCCAGACCATTAACCACCTAAAAGTGGTATTTTACATCTGCCATTACAGAGTAGCTCATTGTTACCAGTTCACTGCAGAAATTCAGTTGTTGCAAGAGAAATTATGAGAGTAACATATTACAAAACCTTGTAGAATTAATGACAAGAAAACTGACTGGAGTAATTAAGAACATCTGTCACAATTACATTAACTCCCTGTCAAGCCACAGCATTAGTTTACTAAAATTCTTTCTTTATTTGTACAAAAGTTTCAGATCATGTATATTAATAGTTAATGTTTACTTACGCAACCTGCAGGGGTGCACAAACTGAAGTGTTCTTTCAGATACCCCCAGGAAAGTTGATTAGAGTAACTAGCCGTTTTAGAGACTTAAAGAGAAATATTCAAGTCACTGTGATACAGTGACACAGTGTCTTCACTGAACACTGGTTTCAGTAATCTGAAAATCTCTGCCCTCTATCAGCAACAAGTATGGTAAATAAAAATCTGTACGTATTTCCATTTATGGTGATTTGTGTCAAAAGGTAACCATGCAAGCTGTGTACACTCTCTTCAAGTAAAACACTTTGTGAAAACAAATTTCATCATCCCTCCAAAGTTCTTTTATTAATATCTGAAGCACCATAAAGACTACAAAACTGGAAGTTACTAATATTTGATATTATGAGTAATACATCAAAAAATCTGAACAGCCGATCAGGCAACACCCCACAGATCAGTTCTACAGCCTATCTCCAGAACTGTACCTTTTCATAATTTCTTAGGTTAGCACTTGTTAACCGATAAATGCAAGGAAGTGGTCACCCTGAAGACAACTACTCACCCACCTGTTTTTTGAAAGTGTAGTTTTGTATTATCAGCCAAACCCACCTTTTCTAAGGAGACCTTTAGGAATACTAGAGATAAAGAACAGTCTGGGCTTCAAGAAATGGACAAAATCCCAGGTTCTTAATTCTCCAAGCTTAGCTGAAACAAACAGGAACTCACGTTCCATCCACACACTTCTTGTGCTATATTCACTGCCAACTGCTTCTTGCTCATGCTAATTAACTTTTACAGTTATATTCGTTTAAATACAGATAGAACTTCATTCTGTTCTATTAGTTTGCTCTGTTAATCATTGTATCCTTCTGCTGTTATCAGTAGTTCCAATCACGAGTGCAGCTTTTCACTATAAACCAAAATCAACATTAAACAAACCTTGAGTTTCAAGGGATCCGTATCTTTGGACATTTCTTGTTTTCTCATCTCAGCAATGGTCTTTGGTCCCTTTTTATCAGATTTAGTTGAAAACCCTTGATTAGATAAAAGATCCTCAAAGTCATTTTCTGAAACTTTTGGCTTTTGACCTATGAAAGAAGAAAAACATTAAATGAAAAGTTTAATAGGAGAATACATTAACGGGGAAAACACACTGCACTTAGACATACCTGCATGAGATCTCACTACCATGACAAATATTCTTCAGTGGCCTGATAAATGAATTACAAGACTACGGAAGGATAAGAACAAGAGGGGTTACTGACAAGTTCTCAGCCCAGCAGAGCAGATAACCTCGTGTGTGTACATGTGACTAAATACTTATACATCCTCTTTTTTAAAAAAATGGAGCACGAGGGAATACACACCTACCTATTTATGATTTTGGAAACAGTTCCACTTCTCCACCATAAAGTAATGCTAACTGCCGCGCAGCAGTTTTTCAAGTGACCATATACTCACTCTAGTCCAAAGTATTTACTCAACATTTAAGTATGTTGAAACAAGCACAATAATGGAGGGATAAAACATGAATAGTCATTACAGAACCAACAAATTTCAGAGAGCTGTAGAATAATTAAATTCTGAAGATGTGTTTGGATGTCATCCAGCCCAATGCCCAATCAAAACAGGGACAACAAGGTAAGTTTCTCAGGTCCTTGTCCAGTTGAGGTCCACCTATTTTCAAGGACAAGGAACCACAAGATCCATTTCCCCATTTCAGCATTTCATGATGCTAAATGAAATTTTTTTCCCTGTTCTCCAGACTTCCCTGGGCTGCAACTTATGCCCACTGCCTCTCTATCCTGTCACCTCTTTGCAGATACAGATCAACAGAATTACTTCAACATACATAAGTACCTACTGCTCACCATAATCCTAATAAAATAAAATAAATTTTTCCAAGAAGGTTAACATAGAAGAGGCTATGCCCATCCCTATATGTCTAGGTTTGCCTGTTCAGTGGGAATATCTTAAGGAACTAGTTCCAGGAATGACTCCACCTGTTCCTGTCCCCATCCTTGTTGGAAACACAAGAATTTCCAGTAAGTTTAACCTCAACCTTTCTTAAGGGTAGCTGCTATTCTTCAGGTAGGAAGAATGTTGCATCCTTTTACCTGTGTATCACAAGTGGACTAGCATGAAGCAACATTACCAACCACCTCCCCCTGGATAGGTCAAATTTACCTTTTTAACCCAGTGATGCAAAACCAGCACCCATGTGGGTTAGTGAATATAGCCTTGAGACTTTATACCCGCACCTGCAAATATTTTGGGGTCATGGCCAGTTTATCTCTGTGATATTCCAGTGTAGTTTTGCAAAAGCAGAACACCAGATTTGCCAAGCTTTTTTCTGATTTCTACTAGATAATAATCTCAACAGATATTAAAAAATGAAGGTACAAGAGTGTCTGCAGCTAACAGAGCATCTGACTAACTTCAGCAGGCCATTATAAGTGATGCCTTCAGAAAACTTACCAAAGCTTAGGGTTCTGACTCCTCTTTCTTCTCGTCCCCCAATGACACTGAAGTTTACTGTGTAATTGGGTTTAGCTGCTGTGCTGGATTTGGGCTGGGACTGCCATGAAGTACTTTGTGGTTTCATCGATTTCTGCCACTGATTTCCCAGCTTCTGAGATGGAGCAGTCTTCTGACCAAAGCCACTACTTGAAAGTCCACCACTGGAGGAACCTAACAATAAACACCTAATTAAGTTTTTCAGCTCAGTATCTGTCACCTGTTTAATACAAGTAAGACAGTTTAGTTTTGACATCCAACCACATAGTTTATAGTGATACCATTATACAAGAGAACACTTACAGAAAAACTTGTCTAAAATGAATTGAAGAGTCTCATTAACGAGTAACTTGGATGGCAGGAGCTAGAACTGTTACTGAAAGTCTCTGTCTCTTACCATTAAAGTTCTCAACTGTTAGTTTTAGCAGAAGCATCTGCTCTTGCCTGGTCAGCTAGGCATGTGTAAGGTCAGAAAATAATTTGGCATTGACATTAGTTCTGCCTCCCAATTCATTATACTTCAACAATCGTTAATATGCGGAGGACAATAAAATATTCTCAATATATTACATTTTCTTGATCATAGAATTAGTTTTTCAAATGAATGCTTTCCAAGTTTCTAGTGATTTCTTGCACTACTGTTTAAGAAAGATGAAAACATTATCCTACAGCAGCATTAGCAGGGAATGTTGCACATGAGTAAAAAAGGCACTGAAACCTGCAGGAGACTGTTGTAATCACCTTGGTGTAATCAACAAGCCTCTGTATCAACACAATATTGACTCAAATTTTAGTATCCCATTTCCTTTCATTAAACCAGTATAAAATAACCCTGCTTAGCAGCTTCACTGCTCCTTACTTTGGGAAGAACGTACAGGGCCTTTTCTCAACTCTACAATACTCACTGTAAACAAATTGAGCAGAATAAAGCTCCAACCTTCTAAATTCATTATTCAGCTTTTTGTCTCACTGAAGAAAATAAACCTGATTTTTTTTTTATTCTAAACCAAGCCACCATTCAGTTGCCCTTGACTGACTTCCTTTGGAAAGATTCCTAGAAACCGAGTTCCCTTGACAAGTTGCATATACCTGGCATTATACCGAGGCAAAAAATAGAATGATGACCGAATTTAGATACATATAGATTTTTTTTGTAAGAGAAACATTTGATATATGTGGCATCCTAAACAGCTTAAGACTTCTTCATGTTGGAAGAATTCCCTAAAAGTGAGAGAACCACAAATTCAAGACTAGTGGTCAAATATAATTACACACCTGAAGCCAGTCAGGAAGTCTAATATGAATGAAATACCAACACTTCAAAACCAGAAAATCTTTATCACTGGTCTTGAATGACAAACTTATGATCCCATCTCATTATTTCTTGGAAGAAGGTAGATTATTATTTGAATCTCCACATACATTACTGATCAGCTGCTGCTGCTTAGAACCGAACTTTCAGATCAAACATATCCCAAGCCAGCTTAAACTTACTTGTTCTTATTTTTATCCCCTTTGATTCAGCCTAAAGCCTCAGAAAAAACACCCAAGCTTGTCTGTGTAGACACAGCAATGTAAACTTGTTTTCTTCTTTCAAAACTAGTTCCCCACACCTCAGATCTCTTGATAGCTCTTTCTGGTAGCCACTGCTCATAGCTGTAACAGTTTACACAAAAAGTCTCCCCAGGGCCACCTACAAGATACCATACTATACCTCTAATACCATACCTGATAAAACCTGGTACTGCAATACAACACCTGATAGAATCTACAATTGCACTAGTTTTTTTATGAAAGCATACAATTGTATAGAAGTGATTGAAGACTGAGGTAACTAATGTGTGAAATTCACAGGAAAAAAAAAAAAATAGCCCCAGCACTTGTCAGAGTACATAACCTTCCACACTGAAAAATAATCTCATTCTACTACTCTTTCCAAGCATTCTACATTCCTTATTTCATTCTTGAAAGCAAATAAATTCTTCCTGTAGAACAAGCTAATGCCTCACTAGCAACTTTTCAACACTACACTCCTACTTTCTGGTACAAGATCATCCCTAGAAATGAAGGGTGTGAGAACAACTATTACAGAACAGTCTTGGTATCCCACCACTAGCCTCATACACTACTAACACCTCCCTCTAGCTATTGCTTGTTTTCTGTTTATGTAGCACTCCCAATTAAGCAGCTTTCATGACGACTTTTATGTGAAGGCCAAAACTCCTATGAAAAATACAACACCGAGTCTAAACTCCAGTTGCTATAACTCCCTGAAAATTCTGTTCATGCCTAAGAAGGTTAACTAGCACAGTGACATCTGGCTACTTTCTAATGCAGTCATTTTTCCTATTGAAAGTTACCTGAAAGAATAACAAATTGATCTAAATCCTGCTAAAACCAGTAAATTTCTCCCACTGGTTCAGTATGTCAAAGATAAGTTGACTTTTTTTAATGTCACACTATCTATAGATTTTATTAAAAAGTCCATACTAACCTAAATTATTAAGCTAGAAAGTTTTTGTAAACTGTTTACTGCAGAGCAGCCTTATTGGTACTGCTTCAACACCAGAATTTTGCAAGTAGTTATGCACAGGCAACATAAAGAAGCCAAATAGTGTACGTTACCTATGTTTACATAAGATAATTCCACCAAGAGGGTACTCAATGCAATACACAATGCTAATTGCCAAGGCAACAGGATAAAACCTCTGTCAGCTCCAAGCTAAGGGAAAAGCACATTTCTGTAATTCAGCAGCTCAACAAATACAGGCTGTTCCAAATCATTCCTTGGACTCTTGGCAGCTAGGCAAATTTAGCAGCTACAGATCAGCCATTTGCTATGGCAGTGTGGTCCTGAAATGCACGGACCTCAGCTCTTTTCATTGTCCTTAGTTTTTCTGCTGTTTGAGAATGCTGCAGGGCTAATTCCTGAGTCTGGGGTGAAGATAACATCCTGGAACAAGTGTTACTCCACGTTGTGTCTTATCTTCCATAACTTCTTGTGCACAGCAGTGCAAACCGACAAATAACCCTCATGCTATAGGTGTACAAGTATGGGCTTGATTTGTGCTCATCTTGAACATGACATATTTGAGCAGCGGAGCTACAAAGGCCTACTGAAATAAAACAACTGCTGCTTTGGATCTAAAAGAATTTAACTCAGGTTTCACTTTATATCCTTCACAGCACAGCATCAATCAATGCTGGATAAGAAACTTCATGCTCAGTTACTTAATCAGCAACCCTGGGTTTCTCTTACCCTCTGAACTAGATTCTGAAGCACTACGTATTACACTGTTTCTAAGTCACAGTGCGGTTATCTTCTTAAATACTATTCTGGATGTTTCATGCAATCTGAGTAAAAATTCAGTCTTTTCTTGTTACTTGTCTGCTCCCAGCAACTGCCTCAAGCTGTTTGTTAATTAAAAGAAAATGGTTTACATAAGCTATCAGTTACATTTATTGGTACAAGAAACAAATCAAATGTTAGTGGCATTATGTATAGTCTCTTAAAATTAACATCTTACCTGGAAGACCAGATCCAAGATTGGCAAGATCAGCAAAAGGATCAAAGTTCTGAGACTTAGCCTGGCTGAAAGACAGACCTGAAGACACACTGGACTGGCTCCCTGTGGTAAAAGCTTGGCCTATGTGATAAGAAAACATATCATGCACCTGGTGTATTTGGAAATTGAGAAAATGAGTAAACACACTATTTCCACAACGTCTCATGTAAACCTCCCCACCATTCTGCCCCACAACATCTTTTACCATGGCAAGAATCACCATTACTATAGACAACAAACTATTTGGTTCCTCAGCCTTGAATGTACTTTGAAAAACTACACAGGTGCCTTACTGAAGAGGCATTTAAGCACAAGAGCATGGAGTCCTTTAAGCAACAGAGCAAAAAGGCATGAAGGCAAGTTCAGCAGTATCAGATGATTAAACTGACTAAGTCTGGAGTATTTCTTATTCCCTTTAATGGAAGAATTTAATACCTTCAAAAAGAGGCTTCAACTGTGGTGATGCTACATCACTCGTTGCCGAGGAATCTGCCCAAGAATCCCATCCACCTAAGAGATCTGGATGGCTTGCAGAAGATGCTATTTTAGGTGGCTCTGGTGTCAAATTCCCTACAGAAAAAGAAAACCATCACAATAATTGATATCCTGCCAATACCAATAGAACTGTGTACCACATTGCCAGCTACAATGACCAACTACACAGCTTGCTTAAACTTCCCCGTAACACAGCCATGCAGTCTTACACAGGACTCAGAAGGGTTTTACCACTGGAATTCCTTCATTTGTATTTGAAACATCTCATGCACTTCATAGAGGAGGTATTTTCATGCATAGGCAGTGCTACGATTTTAACAACTTCGGTCTCCGGGGCAAAAGGACTAGCTAAGGGTTGGCTTCAGGGCACACTGATGATCCTGACAACACAACGGCTAACGAGAAAGCAGCAGTGCTTATGAAACAGTGCTCCATATCACTCAGCAGTCTGGGTGCTAACAGGTGGAGCCAGGTCATTTCAAACTGCAGGTTTGACTACTCCAGGCCTCGTGTGACAAAGGGAGCTCTTGACAAACTAATAGCCCTTTTCAGTTCAATACATGAATGAATGCATGCAATTAAAAAGCAGAATACAGGAAGAGTGATCTCTTCTGCGAAAAGATTGAGAATCACTAGCTCAGTGGATAGAAGCTGCTTTTCTATGTGCAAAGCAAAAGCACCATGCTAACTGAGAACAGATAATGAAACAGTCACATTCAAAAGGATGCAAGGCTGCTTCCACTAACTTCTAGAATGTGCCCTATCCCATACAGGGTTATAACTGCCACCACCTGACAAAAAATGATTTTGCACTTTCTGACACACAGAGTATGAGGTGAGCCATCCTCGGAATGAGAGGTCCTAGATAAGGAACACTCAAAAGCTGCACGCCAGCTCTGAGCATTCCCTTCAAGCACAGCTTGCAGAGACAAAGCAGAACCGCCCCTTCAATGCTATGACAACAGTCAGTGCTACAGAGCAAAGGTGGTATTTCAAAGCCAGTATATTTAGTGGTACTCGAAGACATTTCCAAAGACTAGAATTTGGAAAGCTAACCCGGCCATCCTTTCAGAAATTGTGATGTTTTGATGCTTTGGATGTTCAGACACTACATCACAGCTTTTCACTTTTCTCAGCTTTACATTCTGAATAGCTACCAAGTCACAAAAACTATTTTATCTTACTTGAGGAAATAACTTGAAGCAAATTAAATATCCCTTCCACCACCTCAATCCACTAATTGTATTTATACTTAGATCTTATGGTTGCAAACAGAGAACATTAAATACTCTGCAGGAAATGTCTGCCGAGAGCCTGTATTCCAGCATTATCATCTCTGCTGCATGTGAAGGAAAATATCAAAATAAAATGCACAAAGACTCCAAAGTCTTCTGAAGGTATGGTACAATTTTCAGCCCTTTCTCCAGACTTAAGCTTGAGAGAAATAAGAGTAAGCTAGACTAAACTACAGCTGAATGCACTTGAAAGACTAAGAACACACTATGGGGATCAGCTGTTTTATAACTGCTGGTTTAAGAGCAATCAAATTCATCACATCCCCCACCCTGAACAAAGCAGGGAGCAGCCTACTTGTTCAGCAGTAAATTCACTATAAATAGTACAAGCTTACACTCATCCGTTATGCTTTTATCACAAAAATCTGAAACAATGGAGTACAATGTGCAATACACTGAACAGATAAGATGTTCCTTCTGCAACTGTTTATTCTTATGCTACATTCTTTCTAGTTGTACAATTTGGGCATTACAATAGATTTTCACATCAAGAAATAGTGCTACCAACATGATACTCCTACCTCTACATATTTTTGAAGAGACCACATGCTGAATCCCTGATTTTTGTAACCTGGCACACTGGAATCATACAGATACATTACGGTAAAGGAGCAGAATATCTAAAGAAAGAGTAAAACATGAAGCATAGCTAAACATTCAGAAAGTTGAAGCAATTTATTACGGGCAAGGAGATCCATAGCTGCTTGCCCCTTAAGTTCTTCTTTAACGCACATATGTATAATCCTTAGCCATAAAGCAGTAAACTGCTGAAGGTCAGAGCACAGTGCTTTACTAACAGTGCTCCAACCAAGCTAAGATACAAGAATAAGTTGGTGGTAATCAGATCACACTTCCCAGCTTCCCAAAATAAGAGCCCTACATTTTAGTCTATCAAACACACCACCTCACATTAGGTTTTCTTTATTTAACTTGTCATCTCTACAGGAAATCCTTTAATCACAGAGGACAACAGGATTTTCTGTGGACCAAGAGGCTGGTTTAATATGACACAAGGTTTTTTTAACCTTCTCTAAAGCCTGACTGAGAACAGCCTGAAACTAACTTCTACACAGGAGAATACTACATTGGTCAATCAGGTTTCTTTTGATCACCTTCTGCATCTCCTGATCAGATCAGTTCATTCTTGCAAAGGGAAACACATTCCTGACTCAACTTGCATTAGAGATGACCACCTACTTGCATATCCAAACAAATCCTTTCTGTTCTCAAAAGCGCTCGCTGAGCAGGTACCTACTAAGGAAAAAAGGATACTCCTCCAGCTACTGGTGACAGCTTGTTTTTGCAAGTGTGGCCACTCAAGTGCAGGTTATCGATTCTGAACTCAGTCATCCTACTAGCTTCTCTAAATTACTAGTTTTTTCACAGAAAATTAAAATACCTTGTTAACATACTGCCATTTAGCAAAATTGATCAACATTTTTATAGTACAGGATAGAATGCCTTAACAGATCAGATATTCTTTAAGACCCATTTTTCCTACAAATTGAAATCACATTTTAACACTCCTATGATTTTAAATTTCAAGGCACCCTAAGAAATACAAGCCTAAAATTCTAATTCTTGATTACGCTCACTGAAACCGCTTTTTCCTGTTATCTATAGAGGTTCAGTAACTGTTTACTACTCCAGAAAGCTTACCCATCGCTAAAATTTAATTCTAGACACGTATTACCGCTCTAACAGTAGATTCACCATGTCTCATGGCTGCAGCTTATTTTGAATGAACACTGACATTACTACTAATTTTTTTAGTGTGTTTAAAATTGTTCCTCACTTTAATGACTTCCTGTTTGCACTTTCTTCTGCTTGCTCAACATAATTCTTCCAAATACGTCATTTGAAAACACGCCCTCATTTGCCCTCTTCTCCAGTTGCTAGTTACCACGTCCTTTCACTCACTCATGTTAGAAGCATTACAGCTATTAATTTTTCAAACTTCCCTGCTAAATACCTGAGCCTTTACCATTCCATCTGGTCACAAATACATACTCCATTTCAGCTGAACACAGAAAAGTCGTCCATTTTAAAGTCGTCCTTTCGGTAAAGATAAGGAGCATGAAATATTATCCCAAGTCCTCCACTCCCACAGGGTTTTTAAAGCCTGAATATCAATGGAGAAAGATTGGGAAATCCCTGTATAACTGTAGACTAAACAAGAAGATGGGTACATTTTAAGCATCTTTTCCTTGTGTTGACAGAAAGCTCCAGAAATCACATTAAAATAGCAGTATGCTAATGCATTTACCACAGTGCAAGTTTTCAGCCAAAATAAGGAATAGTACACATGAAACAGTAAGCAGTGAAGTCATGTGTCAAAATATTTCTTTTCTTCTGTACTTGCTCAGATGTTACTAACAGCTGAACATTGATGGTGGTCTCCTAGAGGTTGCAGGGAAACATTCAGAGAGCAGAAAATCACGTTTATGTATTTTTACAACTTAAATTTAGTATATGAAAGAGTCCTCTGTCATATAGGGATTGAAGCACCTCTGATATGAGGACAGGCTGAAGATCCTGGTATTGTTTAATCTGGAGAAGAGAAGGACTGGGGGTGGGCAATCTTACCAATGTGTATAAATACTTAACAGGAAGAAATAAAGACAGCCAGGCTTCTTAGTGCTGTTCAGTGGAAGGACAAGAGGGCAATAGGCACAAACTGAAACACAGGAAACCCCATTTAAGCAGTAGTTTTTTCTGTAAGAGTAGTCAAGTACTGGCACACAAGTTGCCCATAGAGGTTGTTGAGTCTTGTTAAAGACTGCATCCTTGGAAACAATGAAAATCAGCAAGGTCATGGTCTTGAGCAGCCTGTTCTACCTGACCCTGCTTTGTGCAGGTCAACTAGATAATCTTCAGAGGTCCCTGAATCTGGAGTGAGATGAGATTTTTTGGCCAAGATGATGCTCCACAGATCAGTATTGATTAAAACTTCTGCTTTACAGAAAAAAAAAAAAGTATCATCTGCTTGGTAATCTCATGTAGTGACAATGAAAGTGTCATAATTAAAAGCAGCATAAAACTGGCAACTATACAACTATAACACACAGCTGTTACTGTATCCAGGCCAGAACAAAAATGCTGCAAAGAAAGCAGCAAGTGGGATCTTCTCAGCAGAATCAACCACAGCTCAAATATAATGCTTAAATACATGGTAGAGAGGCTAATCAGCTGGCTAGTCTTATTTCAAGGATGAAGGCCTCATCTCAGACAGGCAAATACTGCATTTTTTTAAACAAGTTTCTCTGTAGCTAACACTCAGACTGCATCACTCAAAGGCAGGGTCAACTAGACAAGACTGTCCAACAATGATGGCAACTCAAAACTGCATGCAGTAAGTGCTGGGAAGAAAATGCTGCTGGATTCAGGGTGAGGAATGTGATACCACCATTCCTAACTACATCCAATTTCTAAGTAGGGGTCTGCAAGGGCAGACTCTGTGAGGAGAGGCCTAACTGCTCCATGCTGGACACAACCAGCTCCAATAGACCTACCGCAGGATACAGCTGCCAAGTGCTGCTCAGCCAAGAGGGGTTGTTTTCACCTCTGGAAACACATACATAAATAAGAAAGGGTAAAAAACACTGCACAGCAGCTGTGAGTGAGAAAAGCAAATGAAAACCAGCCCTGCAGACACCAAGGCCAATGGATGAAGGGGAGGAGGTGTTCCAGGTGCCAGAGCAGAGATTTCCCCACAGCCTGTGGAGAAAATCACAGTGGAGTAAAAATATCCACACTGCAGCCTGTAGATGAGCCCGTGCAGATGGATGTACGCTGGACACAGCCACAGCCCATGGAGAGGAGCCCACACAGCAGCAGGCTCCTGGCAGGAGCTGCAGCCCCTGGAGGACCCACACTGGAGCAGTCTGCTCCTGAAGGACTGTACCCTACAGAGACCCATGTTCCTGAAAGCCTAACCCATGGGAAGGACCTACACAGGAGCAGGGAACAGTGCGGGATGAGACAGCAGCAAAGAGCTGTTACAGACTGGCCACAAGCTCCATTCCTATGGAGAGGACCCACACTTGTCTTTGAAAGTCAGATTTAAAATGCCAACACTTCTGGCTCTACCACTCCATTTCTGTAAGGGTATGCTTCTCTAAAGAATGAGCATGCTCAGAAGCTCTACTTAGTAACACTTTGAAAATAATGTGTTTAGCAAGGAGATATGAGAAGACCGAACAGATCACAAAGCTTTTTGTTTAATGACAAATAGATTTTAAAATAAATGCATGAGGAAAAGACATCACCAAGAATACGTCAGAAATTAAATGAAAGAAATAAGATTAGAGTATTACATAATGTACTCCACAAGTGTATTACCAGAAGACGTTCAGATCAAGAAGGTCCAAGCTAGCTTCAGCTTGCATTTAAATAATTGGCTACATTATAATTTGACTTGCTCATTTCTTTTCCAAGTCTTTCAGAAAAAATCTTTAAAAACTGAATACAATCAAAATAGCATCGTCATTAACTTTGCAGGTGTTTGTGTACTCTCATTTCTAAGTACTCTCAGAGGAAACTCCAGCTCCCAACAGAAGGTGAGCAATGCTAGAAATCCTCTCACCTCATAAATAATAGCATGACATTATACAGGAGACTCTCACTACTTGGTGCATATGTATTTGCATTCCCAGAACATGGAGCTAATTAAAACAGCAGTCAAAACAAGTGCATCTGTTAAGACACTAATCCACCTTGACTAAGCTGAAAGACAAATGCACAGAGCAGCAGCAACTGTTCAGAAACAGAACACCAGAAGCACACTTACCTAAATTTAAGAAGTCTGAGCTGGAAGAAGGCGGAAGCGAACTGTGTGTGGAAGGAACTGTACTAGGTGTAGATACCGAGCTTGGATTAAGGAAGTCCCCAAAGAGGTCTGGACCAGACAGGGCTTGATTCTCTGAAGTTGATGACATTGTGAATGGGTCGAAAGGATCAGCTAAAAAAAGAAGCAAAACCAAAAATTATCTTACGACAAATTTCAGAATAAACAAAGTTGAAAAAGCCTTACTCCTCTGGAAGCACAGACAAAAAGCAAAGTTCATGTCAGTAACTGCAGCAGCCTTCTAAGACTTTTTCCTGGTACAGAGTCACCATTTGTCCCTTCCTCTAGACATCTGTACTTCAATGTTGGTACATACACAATACGAACAGCTACGTTTTCAAACAAAAGTCCTTGAAAAGGCTGCATACTTTCAATAACATTGTTAACTTCATCCATGTAAGAAACATCTTAAATTTTACCGATCAACTGCAAACAGAAGAATTACATTTTTTAGATGCTCTATAATGCCAAACCTCCAAAGAATTTAAACAAATCTACTATCAAACTACTAAAAAGATAAACTAAAACATTCATACCACCGTTTCGACTTGAAGGCATTAGTGACTGGGGTAGAAAGCACGTCAACTCAAAAATGAAAACCAAAAGAAGCCAGGCTTTCAACAAGTCTCTAGTGATCACAATGAAAAAAAACTAAGTGGAAGAGTATTTATAGTCAGCATGGGGTAACACGTGACAGTCAGCTGGAATAAAGGCTCGAGATCTTCTGCTGCCCTCTAGGGTCAAAATCCTCAAAAGCCCAGGGGCTCCTGCCACAACTCACTCAAACTGAAGAAAGGAATAACCCTGCCATAGTGCCCTAGCACATCCTGAGGCGATGGCCACATTGTACAAGACTCAGTAACACTTCAAAGAAACAAACCCTGGATTGTCATCAAGCTATTTTACTATAGTATCAGACGTACACAAAATCTCAAGTACAAGTTTGATGTGTAAACTAAAATACAACAAAGGCCAAATATTCTCACTTCTGCCATTATCTTTCTCTTATCCAATTCAAAGGTAAAATTAGATCCATACATGGCTACTACCCAGGTGTTTCCTGGAGTAGATATAGGAAAGGCATAGTTAAAGTATTAAAGATTCTCTTTTATGGACTTCTGCCAGTGTAAAAAAGGTAAATTGATTCCTCATTCATCACAGTATAATACTGCACTGCTTCAGAATTACAATATTTGAAATCACCTAAATGTTCTACAAAAACACTTTACAGTTGTATGTAGATCAAAGCTTTTAGTCTAAATGAATTATCTTTGTGCAAATAAGCTAAATCTTGTAACAGTTACCCAGATTATTAGACTTAATATTCTCAGAAATCTTAGCGTTAACATCAGGCAGAGAGTTGCTGTTCCCTAAAGTTTAGTCATGTGACAGGGCTAATGATCCATTGCTAAGAGGAGCAGAACCTCTGAACTGAAATGTCTTGTTTCAAATACCAAATACAACAGGACGTAACATTCTCTTTCAGGATACAGACCTGCCAACATCATCAGTAAAAACAGCAAGAAAACACCTTTTAGCAGTACCCTTATCCTACTGGTTTGAACAACAACCTACAGAATTTCCAGCTGCCTAGCAATCTTACATGATTAACACAAAAAACCCTCACAGATGCTTGACCTAAACTCACAGCTCTGTACCACACCTAATGCTACTGCTTTCTCCCACTTCGTGTAAAGCAGTAAGTTACTACAAGTCTATGCCTTAGTAGGAAAAGTTATTTACACAGGGATTTAGAAAAGGATGTAGCATGTAATGTTTGTATGGGGAGGTTATGGATTCTTTAAAAATACCGAGTCCCCTTTAAATTCAAAATTTGATTCTTTTCCATTTACATGGTTTGAAGTTAACAGGATACTAGCAACATAACAAAATACTTGGGTAATATACAGCAACTTCTCTCATTCATGCAGTAAAACACCTGCTCTATGTAGATTCTTGCTATAGACCAACAGGGCTTCACTGGACCAATAAAAATACAGTACTCATTTTCCAAGCAAAATGCAAGCAGCAGCTTTTATCTTTTGGCCAGCTGAAGAGTACTAATGTTAATTTTATGTACCTGAAGACATGGTTGCTGCTGAAGACACACCCTGAGTAGCAGCTGGACACTGACTGCTGAAAAAGAAATCTGTTCCTTGTCCAAGGAGATCTCCAGTGGGCCCTTCTGAAATCTGTGATGCATTATTCACAAACAGATTGTTCAGCAAGTCTGCATTACTTGATGAAGAGTTTACTTCTGAGATAGGTTGTTTCTGTTCTGGTGAAATGTCGGAATGTAGTCCAAGTAAGTCTACATTCTCTTCAGGAAGAGATTTTTGTAATGGTGCAGATGGAGCTTCAAAATTTGCTTCAAAAAGCAACTCGCCTTCTGGAGTAACACAGTCTTTTTCATTATCAGCGACTGCACTTTCTTCACCTGGAAATGTAGGGAATTCCTCATCTGAAGGATCACTCTCCTCCCTATCATCAGATAGTTGAACACGATCATTTTTAGATGAACTGTCCTCTACTCCACTTTCTGGACTTTTTCCTTCTTGAATAAAAAGAAACAGCTTTAGATTACCAGGATTCTTCTGTCAACTAGGATAAGACAGACTTACACAGTGACATCATATGAAACCAATCATTAATTAAACAAAGCTCACAAAAGCACTGACGAAAAAAGAACTTTTGCCTACCACCTCTTTATACAGGGCAGGCAAAGGGGCAGCTCAGTACCACGCTTGCCACTCTGCATGGTCAGGTGTTAGGAACTTTTTCAAAATGAGACTGACTTGGACATTCACCTCTGGACATAGTACCACTTATGGCTTAGAAGATGTCCTGGTTTCAGCTGGAACAGAGTTCATTTTCTTCTTAGTAGCTGGTGCAGTGCTGTGTTCCGGATTTGGTGTGAGAACGGTGTTGATAACACACTGATCTTTTTAGTTGTTGCTAGGTAATATTTATACCAGGACTTTTTAGTTTCTCAGGCCTTGCCTGCAAAAGGGCTGGAGTGACATATGAAATTGGGAGGGAGCACAGCCAGGACAGCTGACACAAACTAGACAAAGAGGTATTCCATACCATGGGACATCATGCTTGGTACATAAACAGGGAGGGGTCAGCTGGGGCCTGCCAATAGCTGCTCAGGGACTGACAGGGCATCTGTCAGTGGATGGTGACCAACCGTACTGTGCATCACTTGTTTTCTTTTCTCCCTTCCCTTTGGATTTCATTCCTCTCCTCTCCTCCGTCCTTTTCACCATAACTGTTATTATTATTGTTCTTTGGGGTTTATTTTATTTCAATTATTAAACAGTTCTTATTTCAACCCTTAAGTTTTACATTCCAGTTCTCCTCCCCATCCTTCTGGGTGAGGCTGGGGTGAGTGAAAGACTGTATGGTACTTAGTTACCAGCTCAGGCTAAGCCACGACAGGATAACATACTAACATTTCCAGTTGTTGCTAAGTAATGTTTATAGGAAGTCAAAGACTTCCCAGTTTCTCAGGCCCTACCAGCAAGAAGATTGGAGGAGCACAAGAAATTGTGAGGGGACACAGCCAGGACAGCTGGCCTGAACTAGCCAAAGGGATACTCCATACCACAGAATGTGATGCTAAGTATATAAACTTGGGGGAGTTGGCCAGGGCCCACCAATCACTGCCTGGGGACTGGCTGGGCATCAGCCAGCGGCTGGCAAAGCAATTGTACATTACTTGGGGTTTTTTTCCTCCTTTCCTTTGGATGTTATTCCTCTTCTCCCTTCTTTTCATTACAATTGTTACTATTATTATTAATTATTTTATTTCAACTATTAAATTATTCTTATCTCAGCCCTCAAGTTTTACCCTTTCCCTGGTTCTCTCCCCATCCTGGGGCAGGGTGTGTGTGAAATGAGCAAGTGGTTGTGTGGTGCTTAGTTGCCAGCTAGGGTTAAACCACAACAGATCACTAACTGCTGCTCCAACTCAACAATAACATCAGCGACAGCATGAGCAGTTACTGATATTTTTGCCAATACAGCAGAACCCAGAAAAAGGACTTGCACATGCACTACAAATTTACATTTTCTCAGTCCAAACACTGATCTGGACTCCACCGGCTAGTCTACTTTTTCTCTGTTCCTCAGCCAGCCTAAGGGGGCTGTGGGAAGGCAAAGGTTTCCTTGCAGACCTTTAAGGTTAAGATTTGTGCAGAAAAAGAAAAACTTAGCTCAGCGTTTAAGCCACACACAACACCAAAAAAACATTACTTTACACAAATGAAGCAGAATGGCCTGTAGACCTCACTCTTTAAATAGCTTTTTGTCATGGTCTGGTGAAATAGTGACTTCTGCTGCATAAGAAGGTTTAAGCGCTCATTGGAAGGTGTATAAGACAACAAGCACAATAAATAGTTACTTCAGAGGAAAACCCATACCTTTCCAGTCCAGAGAATGAAAGAAGTTATTTGCATCAGTACTACTGCTGTGTGGGGATTCTGTATCAGTAGGTGCACTTTCTGAAGACTGCTCCAGCTGGGATGCTTCTGCTTCATATTGTGCAGTTGAACCTGGTTGTCTAGGCAGCTCTGGTTTCCCTATAAAATAGAATTTAAGTCAGAACCCTTGGGGAGAAACTTCCAAAACTCAATCCTGGTCATAGCAGCTAGTATTTGGCTTACAGAATGACTGCTGTACCACAACAACTGTCTCGAAGTGCCTATTATTCTACAAAGGCACAAAATTCCCTCCCTCACACTCCATTCGAAATTGGCATTATTGTTTCAACTGCAAAAGCTATCAAGACCCTGTTTTCAACTTTAACATCAGATTACATCAGATTCATAGCAAAGCACTCAAGCATTCTGACATTTGAAGGAAAATGTAATTGACACCTCACTTGTGCCATTGTATAGAATATGCAAGAGCTAGGAACAACATCCGCAATACAGAACAGAACAGCAGGAAAGAGCAAATGCAGCTACAGGAAAAAAAACAACCAAGCAGAGTATAAAGCCAGAGAAGAACATGGCAGTTGTTAACAAACATCTCCAAGGAGTTAAGTAATACACTGTGTTCTGTGATTAACTACTCCTTACATTTATTATTTTACTGAGGTCACCAGATTATGTGACTCTCGTGTAAGACTGAGTTAGGCTGAGTTACCTACTGCTGTATCAGCTCTCAAAAAGGAGATTTCTCCAAGGCAAGTATGTAGACTCCCTAAATTAGTAAGTGTTCATTCACTGTTTGAAAAGAATGTGATGAATCCTTGGAAGAAAGCTAGCTGTCTAAATCTAAATACCAAACCAGTAGAGCACCCTCTTTCCACATACTCAGCTGTAGCTTACAGAGAAGCTGAAAAAAGTCTGTCTCAGAAAACATACATGAAAGGTCATTAATAACGGAATAGTACAAATTCAATTTTAATAAGCAAGTTTTATAAAACCTATCGTCCTTATCCTATATCCTTCCCACCAGTTTAAAGAAATATTTTTAGTGAGATTTGAAACTCTTACATTTCATTTATCAGAAAATGAAAACAACTTTAAAAATGAGTAATTGTTACAATCCTCATTGTCAATGAAACTTTAGTGAGCTGTGTTCAGAGATTTTTAAAATATACATAACCTAAGTTAAATAGAAAATTATCTATATCATAACACTAACCAAACATAACCTGCTAAAAAAAAAAAAAAAGTAAGACGGCAGCAACTACCTTGTACCAAAAGAAATGTAATTAAGATGTACCATATTAAGAGCAGAGACTAAGATCTCGTGTATGGTGTACTAAAACCACCACAGTAATCTCCATCATGCTTTTTATTCTGGAAGCACAGAGAAGGTTTAAGAGACTTAATGAAAATGTCAAAGCTCATTACTGATACCAGGAGAAGAAGAAAGATCCTGAACAGCATTAACCAGAATTAATGCAGACATCTACAGATGAAGCACAGAATACGTAGTACCAGAAAAACTGAACATCTGCTGGAGCACAATAGAAGAAGTTGAGAAATTGAATTATGACATTACTTGGCTATACGTAATTAAAAATATTTTTATGTTTTATTCTTAAGACCATTTGTGAGGAACGCTCAGATGATTTTAAGTGAAATAATGGTGCTGGTTAGCCAAGTGAAGTTCTTTCAAGACATTTTGCCTACAAATCCTGGTTGTTACAATTCCATTTGCTAAAATCCCTGCAAATAGGATATTCATAGCTATCAAATAGTAAAGCAAGCAAATGTAATGACAGTGGATAAAGTGTAAAGACAAGGAAAATTATAATCCCTTATTGAAGGATAATTTATACTCCTTCATATAATGGAAAATTTTAAGTGATATTTACAAAAAAATACACCTTTTAAATTTCTTTCATTTAAAGGAATGTCAGAAATGAAACAAAAGCCTCAAATGTTAAGGACATTAGAAACTTTAGCATGTTCTCTAGTTTTTCAAAAGATTCATTACCAAATTTTGATAAAATCTCTTGTTGCTCCTCTCGGGTGGAGAAGAGGATCTTGGGATTCAGTCCCTTTATATTCATGTTATCCCATGGTGGCTGTTCACAGCTAGGTCTGCCTCTGGGCTCCACCTCTACTTCCAGATTGACTTGAAATAAATCAGGATATTTTTCTTGTATGTCACAGGCATCCAGATCATACCTGAAAAGATGCATACAAGTAGGTTCTTGATACTGATTGCTAACTAGATTAAGTTCACCACAGTCCAAGGCAAATTTTTAAAGGAGTTAGTATCAGGCTGTATCAGTATCAGTTAGTATCATGCTGTATTTGTATACTTTTTCTACGGATTTTAAACCGATGGTATATTGGTATGTGGGGTTTTTTTGCTGTATTATGAACAAAACCTTCAGTTTCCTTCAGATGAGAAAACAAAAGAACCGTATTGCAATCAAAGTCATTTACTTCCTACACTAACCATATTTCCTCCCCCTGCCACGTTGGTTTGGCAGACTAAACAGTTTCAAATAAAACTTCTGCCAGTTTCCTACATAGGAACAGGTGTCAACATACTTGGCAAATTTCACTGTGGTAGCATTTCGGGGCACAAAACCTGTGTGGAACTGTATCTGAAACATCTTCATTGAAGCCATCTGTTGAAAACAAGAAATACAGGGAAAATAGATAAATCCACACGATTAGTATTCTGCACAGTGTTCTGCCTTCATTACAAAACAAAATATTTTCAGTATTAAAATACTTTAAAGTGTTTGTTTTGCTACCATTTCACCTTAATTCTACGTATACTTTATCTTGAGAGACTTAAATGCAGCTTGAGACAGAATGTAGACAAATCTATTACTACCAGAAACAAACCAAAAGACCTCAAACCAGCTATGTCTCACTAACCTAAGGCTATCAAAGTCTGTTAAGCACTTCCAGACCCTGTTCTAGAGGCTGAAACTGCATGACCTCTGTTGCTTTCCTGAATATCATACATCCAGAAAACCTCACTGTGCAATACACTAATCAGGAAATACACATATAAACAGGAGTCCATTCAGAACAGTTTTAAATGTAGCACATTCTAACGGACACTTCGTAAGAAACGCAGAGCTCTTTCCTATGCAACTTCAAGTCAACCATCCATCCCAGAGAGAATTATAGGGCTTGTCCAAACTGATTCATTATAGCCTTTCAACTTTCCCAACTCATTTTTTTCTGCTGACAGAAAGACTACTTTCCCATGCCTGATCAGCATATGAGAGTCCAGAAAATGCTACTATAGAAGTTTAATGTACCTCCTGGTCTTACACAAATCTAAATTACAGCAAACTGATACATCCACAATGTATTTGTTCACTGGCTTCAGTTACAACACAAGTGGAATAGTCTTGCCAGTCCTTACAAAGAAAGTATTACAGTAACAGTCAAGTAAATATGACAGACTAAAATAGAATTATGGAAGTTCTCCTTGTAAATGAGCATTTATTGAACATCATAACCAAAAGTCAAGTGACAGACAAAGCACTGCTAGCAGGTTGAGGGAGGTTATCTTTCCCCTCAATCCAGCACTAGTGAGGTCACATCTGAAGTCCTGTGTCCAGTGCTGGGCTCCTCAGTATAAAACACACATGGACATACCAGAGAAAGTTTTTCTGATCCATCCATCCCTACCCTGGTCTACACATGAAAACCTGAACATCCTATTAAATCAGTTTTCTTAATCCCTTGCTATGCAAGACATTTCCTGGAAGATAAAACAAATCCCCCCTCAGATTAACTGTGAGCCAGTGGGAGCCATTCGCAATGCCCAGCTCTAGGCATGTAACAGCAATATTGAAATGTGGTGGTTGATCTCTGTAAGAGTTCTGCACAGAGCTTCAAGGAGCAATTTAGAGGACATGCACCTATGGACACATTTAATACCTTTCCACCAAGGCTCCACACCAGGATCATTACAAACACTGTTGATGTATCAGTTACAGCAGACGGATGGGAAAATCCTAATGTCTTCCAATCAGTGACTAAATGCCAAAGAAACTTATCTCTGAAACTGAGATCGCACAAGGAGTATAAACTCAATTTTCCCCAGCTGCATGCCTTCTTCACTGATGATCTTGAACCATATACTAGTTATTTTTGTGCATTAGAGAATCTTTTCACTGAGCTTTCAGGTTTAAAGTATCTTGCATCTGTCCCACAGCACTCTGGTGACATTAAGAAAGTTCTGAATCTCTGCAACATGACAAGATTTGATACTCACCTTTCTACGAAGTAGAAAAAACACAGGGGAAACCATTTATTTCAGTAGTAGTAGATATGTATGAATATGCTTGTTTGCCCCAGATGTATGGAAACTGTCTGAAGAACCCCTGGATCGATTTTCACAATGCTTTAAGTTATCCTAAACTTTGCACTACCCCTTCCTATCTTCTACATGGATCTCCAAGTTTAATTTGGGTTACTCATCTAGAAGAAAAAAAAATCCCATGCTTCATTCTTAGAAATTGGAAGACAGGCTTCATTAGCAAGTTTTTGGGATCCTGCAATACACTTGCATCCACAGTTGAATTAAAGGAAACATGCATTCTGCCTAAGAAAACAAAGACTAGTAAGAAAGCTTGCTATAAAAACTTGACCTAGCTCTAGAAACAGGATACAAAACCACATGGTTTCTTCTAGCCTCTTATGTACAGGCAGTCCCTGAAATTCCACTTTTTTACTGTGTGGAGGCTTTCTGTGCAAATATAGTGAATATCACTACTGAAGTAATCTCAAGAAATGCTTACCAAAGCACCTACATGCAGAGCACTAAGAACGAACATACACATTAGCCTTGAAAAAGCTGAATTCCCAAGTGCATGAAAACCTCACATGTCTTTGAACAAAGAAAAGGAAATAAAGCCATGTACTTAATGAGATCACAAACACAAGTATAATACAAAATTGTAACAAGAAAAAGCAAATTTTCCATGCAGGCTGTTACATTTATCATTACCTTAGCTTGTAGTCGGCCTCCTAGGGTTGACCTGGCATGATAGATCACAATGAGAACATCGCCCTGGACTGTTATACCTAGCGGAATTACTGCTTTCCCATCTTCAATTTTAAACTCTCTAAAGAAAAAAACATAACCACAGTTAATTTCATTTTTTAAAAATAATGTATTACCTTATGTTTTGTTTTGTTTCTCCAAGGCCTTCAATATCAACCCATAAAAAACTGCTTCAAGTTCTTATTACAGAGAATTTGCTCTAAATGATTAAAATTTAAAAGCTGCTCTGTAACACCCCACAGCTGTTTCTGTTCCTGCTCTCTTCAAATTCATTAAACTCCTTAAGGGGCTTGGATTTATAGGAAAGCTAGAGGTATTCTCTCATCTTTCCTCTCTCTGTGACTACCTACACCTAATACTGTTCGTACCCTTTGCAATTCCTGTGCTGTATTACAACTGCAGATACCAGAGCTGTACAAGGGCTAACAAGCACTCCCCTTACAGCTACCATGCCTGTGGGATCCTAATTGTTTCCATGACTGAAACATGGTGTTCAATTCAGTACATGTACACCAGGAATCAGTCTTCCCAGTTCACATCACATGGAGTGAGAGGGAAGAGGCTCTTGTTCACCTCTGCTGTGCCATGTCCACTGTGCCAACCCCACCATCATCCCCACTTTTTGCAGGAACAGATATAAGCTGCTATTGTAACTACGTTGTCTCTTCCACAAGAAAAAGTGGACAGAGGAGCTGTTGTCACATGTTAAAGAAGCTTTGGGCTCAGCTGGGACACGCAAGATCATGCTTTCTCTTAACAGTGAGCACTTAATATTTAAGGCGGTCCAGAAAAACGTAATGTGCTGTTTCAGAGCAAATCATAACCTGTACTTACCTCATTTTGTCATATTCCTGGGAGGTAGTGGTTACTCTCTCATCTCCCACATAAACTTCACAGAAAGGCCTGCAGCCATTACGCTGCTTACTGAAAAGAGGAACTGGAGTCATGACTATTGATCTCACAAGGATGGGCTTGCTGTGAGGAATAATGGGTTCTTCAGCCATCATGTCACACATATATTCGATGTATCTAGCAAAAACAAAGAGGTACTCATTTAGCCAGAAAACAAATTGTAAAAATAGGTAAACACACAGCTGAGTTACTTCTGTTCATACCCAGCCACTAAGCAGTGACAAATGGTAACAATAAAAACACTGGGAACAGCATTTTCAGCAACCACATTTTCAGGTCTGATAGGAATTCACAACAGGAAAATGAAATGGAAACATGGAGAAATATTTATGATCCCTAGCTGGCCTCCCAATTTAAGGGTAGAAACAGTTTCTGTACAAAAGCCTGATGGCTGCACCACAATGGAAAAATGCACTGCCCAGAAAACTGAATACAGCACTGCATATGAACTCATGTGCACCTGTGTCCCACCTTCCAGACAGCTCTAGACATTGCTTTAGGTCTGCAGCCTTACATATATTCAGTTGTAAAACAAACTAGCCACTCTTTCCAAAGGCTTTAAAACACCAAACAAGGAGAACTATTTATTATCTTGCACATAACTGATTGAAGTTGCATAGCAGTTCTGAAGCTAGTAACTCAAAGCTTCCTAAGGACTTTAATTCATCCTCATTAATATGTTATCTTGTAGACAACCCATTAAATATACTAAAAGTAAATCTGCACAACAGCATAATGTCACTTATATTTAACTAATCCTTACTTCTCACATTTCTAAATCTAACCCTTTTTGTAGGAATCACCCTTACTGCCAGTGTCACTTGCTACTAAGACTTCATTGTTATAAGATCAAATTAAATCTAATAATCAGTTTAAAATATTCAAAGTATATGAAAGTCACCTCTTCATGCACTCCTTTAAAAAAGCAGAAGGCATCCCCTACCTAAACAAAAATTCTTAGTGGTCTTTCCATAGAACCTGCAGTGTTCAGACACAGCAAAACCTGTTCTAATAAACTAGTAAAAGTGGAATAAGCCTTACACACATGCAAGAGGATTTTATACTTAAGAGAGCATTCAAAAGCACTGCATACCCTTATTTTCATTCCTGACATTTCTTCACTACAGGTCATACTTGACTCACTTTTAATAAAAGCATCACAAGTAACTCAAGGGCTCACAAAATTCAGAATTACTTTCCTTACTCATAATATATTCCAAGCATTTTGCCATTCAAACACAGACACAATTGAAACAATTTATTTTCCTAAAAAGCATCCTGTAAAAATAGTAGCATATTCACAATTGCATAATGACTTGCTTCAACAGTACCTACAGACCGATACCATACCTCTTATGAGAGGGCCAAATGCCAGGAGGACAGCGTTTCATACTGAACATATAAACTGCAGCTTCAGCAGTAGTGAAGAGACGGCAGAAACACAAAAAAGAACAAACTACAACAGCAGATGCAGCTCTCCCATCCTACAAAAAAAAAAAAAAAATAATTGTGACTTATTAAACCCAGTGGAAAAAGCATTACAGAAGTTAGTGAAGAGCATGCTATCTCCCTATTTAGTGTAATGAAGTCCAAGGACTACTGCAATCGTCAGATTTGCACTTTCTGTCTGAATGTGCAATGTTTTCTTTTTATTTCTACACACTACAAAGGATACTACATATTATCTGCTTGCTCAAATGCGAATAGTTGCTTTAACTTAACACTGATATTTCCAATTGATGCTTATTACCTTACTACCACTACTATCTTTACATTTATTTCCTGGCTGCTACCTGTAACTCCAGCTCAGTGCTATTTTTGGCTGATAACCATGGATTTTTGCTACAAGAGGCGTCCTAAGATTCAGAAGAACTAAGCCACACTAAAAACTCTTTAGACTTCTGCCTGAAACTGCCTGAGGTAATAGATTACCATGAAACGCCGAGAAGGAAATTAAAACACTGAACATCTTTCTGCAGGGCCCACAGCTACACACAGCCCAGATTAATCCCTACATCATAAAAGACTGAAGATTCAGAAAGAAATAATGGTTCACAGAACAAGACCTGTCAAGTTTTTTCGCTAGCAACACAGAACAGATTTTCTTTTGGTGATCATTTGGCATGTAAGTGTGGAAATGGGAAAGAGGGAAGTGTTTTTCCTCAACTTGTTTTAACAGGCATTTCCCTCAGTGCCAGGCTTTAATTCCAACCATTACTTACATCAGTGAAGAGAAGATCTGCCAGCACCATAAAAGCCAGATCTTTAAAGATCAGTTCAACAAATCAGTATTCTTACTGCTGGTGTACCTAGCAAGCCCAATGATTTCCAGAAGTCACTAAACTAGTTTATGATTACATGGTCTGGATCCGGCTTTTCAGTTAAATTTCACACAAATGCAACAAAAACATGGCCCCTACGCTGAAAGGCCTACACTTAGGACAAAACATTAATGAATGCAAGGGAAGAATGAAACAACACTGACCAGCATGACAAGCAGTGACCTATGTACCCTTGCATTAAAAACCCACTTCCAAATTACAGCACCACACCAAGGGGAGAAAAATCATTGTCCAAGGAGGTCAGCTTGCAAGTCACAGCAAACCCTTTGCAACTGCAGCAGGTAGTCAGACAACAACTTTACAAGATTTAAAAGACAACTTTACAGCTAAAAATACATCATTCAAAATAAAGAGTATCTTATTCATTAGTAAACAAATTTGATGACAGAACTTTGCATTTCAGAAAGAAGCTTTCTAAGTTGCAGAATAGAAACAAAATAAACACTCCTATAGGGAGATGAGACAGTAGGAATTTCAACTTTTCCTTGTATGATTTTACAAGGATGATAGATCTTGGCTACGAAAGTATAAAATCCTCAGGCATAAACAATCACGAAGGCTGCCGTAAAAAACAATGATTGGAAAAAGATACATTTTGAGTTAAGTTTTGTTCCAAAGCCTCAAAAAGCCAGAGGAGTTTTGTGTCTGAACTATTTTGAAACGAAATAACCTTCATAAAATAATATTAAATAAATATTAAACATAACTTTTCATAGTGCATGCAAGATTATCTCAGCTTGGTTGATTTAAACACAGGTCAGATAAAACTACCTGAAGGAACACTCAAGCACACTTAGAGAGCAGCAGCACACCCAACTGCAAGCCTCTTTGCCATTAAGTTCCATGAAGATGATCTTTGTACTCACACCTTCTTAAAGCTGTGCGAGTTTTCAAGGACGACCATCACTGCATGGCCCCAAACAATTACACAAAGTATTACTGCATGTATCCAGGAGTTACTCCAGCCTCTGGCATACGTGCTACAGTCTTGCGATATCATCAGAACAGGATGCCCCTTAAAAAACTGATCCCAGTCACTGCCAGTGGAGAAAGACATAACTAGCTGAAGCAAGGAGCTGTCACCTAAACCTTGTTTTCAACTGCTTCTAATTTGAATAATCCAGTTGAGAACAAGTAAAAATTTAACAATTCACTGTATTACTGCAAACCTCTGCAGTAAAGATCAAAAGACCAGGAAGCCCTACCTGAATCTTGGCCATCTAGAAGCAGTTCCACCTTTACAAGAAGCAACTCTTATGTTTTGTTATTCAAGGAAGTTTATTAGACTAAAATATTCTATCTCTACCAGACAAAGGAAATCTAGGTTAAAAAAAAAAGAGTGCTAACTTTTAAATCTACAAAATTTCCAGCTAAGTGAATCCAGGACACATTTTGCAACTACTATTCATTTCTAGTAGCTCTGGTCTATGCTCTTTACATCACATTGGGCACGCAGCCATACATATACAAGCTTCCCTCACATCTGAAGAAAATTAATGAGTTAGGTACCTTAAAGGAAACAAACACTTTAAGGGAAAGATGTTACAAAAACTAGCGCTAATTCACCACATCTGTCTCTTCCCTACTTGATAACATACGTATCATGTTAATATAGAACTAGATTCCTAACCTCACAGCAGCACTGAAAATCCGATTGGTTTTCAGGAGCTGGCATTAACCAATTTTTTCCTTGCAAAACTCTGTTTAAGGAAGTACACTATACCAGATTAACAAATCCTCTTTTAGGCTCTTGATAGTGATATTCCATATAGACTACTATATCACATCAAAGGACTGGTTTTGAATGCTTTCTAGCAGCATCATAAGCCTTGTAACAACTGTCATGTTTCTCTTTTTACTCTGCAGGAAAATAAGAATATCAAAATACCACATGCAATACTCTTACACAAACATAAGAGTAACCTCATGTTTTCAGATCCTGAGTATAGTAAGTATTTTTTAAATTATTTCCCACACACACACACATTTGACATGAATTGGCTCTACCCAGAGATTTACTGCTCTTTTGGGTTATATCAAGGTTAACAATACATTAGAGAACAGCGGAAGTTATATAGCAATCTGCTGTCAGCAAAAGCAAGTTGGGCAAAAAGTCTCAGTCACTTTCTGCAATTCTGCAGATACAGATTACATTCCAAGCAGACCGTAGTGGGAAATGCTGTACACACTCAGCTGTCACTCAGAAAATATGAACAATAAAATGGAGCAAACACAGAAATAGTAGAGCAGAGTGTTTCTCCCAAAGGCTGTTTTGTCTTAACCCCTCCTATATACTTACTGCCTTCCATGCTACATGCAAGTAAGCAAGGGCTAAACTACCTTACTAATTTGCCTGAAGAGAAAATGTCTGCAAGTAACTTTCCTAAAGACACAGCCAGATAGAACTGCCTCTTGGCCTCACAGTGAAGAAAGCCAGTAATCTTCACAAACTGAGTGAATACTAGCATACAATTTATTATTCACAATTTAAAGCTGCATTGAGCAACACACTTTAGATTCAAACCAATTTCTTACAAGGCAGTGCACAATGCAAACATTTTTCTGGTCCTGTTTCAGCCACAAATGCATATTCTTGCATATGCTATAAAGATTCTGAAGATTTGGCGCTCGTCTTGCTGGCCAGCCACATTCAGAAACCTGCAGTGAGAGAGACAGCAGAGGTGAGAAACAAGATCACATCTTCACATACATTTGCATAGCATAAACTGTGCATATAAGAGGCAATTTTAGACTTTAATGCCACCTTCAGGTAGAAATTAAGCAAGCTGCTCAAGAAAAGCAGTCTCATACAGTGTAAGCACGACTTTATAGGATGCAATGCAATAAAACTCCAGTCCTGTTTATCATCTGCTGCACTAGAAGAATCAACAACTCAGATTCCTATCTGAAATTTTCTTAGAGCAAGGAATAAAGTAAAACAGCTTTCAACTCAATCCATGCACATATTCCTAACCAAAAATAGAAACCAAACCAGACTTCGTTTGCTTTTACACTTGTTCATTACTCAAAAAACCTCAACAGTTGATTAACATCCCTTCTGCAATTAGTATTGCAAAACACTACTGAATAATCAGCTTCATTGCTGAAAGTCTATATTCTTAGAATCAGCTGTCCAGTTAGAATGCAGTATATGAAACCTGATCCTTAAGCACTTGCAACATCTGAAGAGCAGATGTTGTGCCAGGACCAAGAAAACAACTTAGCAAGATTTTTCTATTTCTTTTTAGCTAGGATCACAACTGCTGAATGTAGAAGACCAAGTTTTTCTATCAGCAGCATGTCTTCTTACCCAGATAAAAGAGTTCAAGGGTTATTCTGAGATGAATTACTGAAATAACCAAGTATTACAGAAAATTCTCAATGAGATTGTTTCTTTCAGTCTTTTGTCCTCAGCTTGGCACAAAAACAGTCTGATATACAAAGACTCCTATAGCATTTCACTATATTCTAGTATTTTAAATAAAAATGAAGGCAGTTTCAGGAAGTGTCACTCTGATGTATTTAAATTGAAAGTTCTTTTGTTAGTGAAAGTTTATGCAAAATCACCACTGAACGAATAAAAGGTAACACAAGCAGTCTTTATATTTCTGTTCATAACATGATTCGATGTGGGCTTCATTACATCTCAAATATTAGAACAGCAGTAAAAGATTCATACTGCAATGTTACAACTACAAACCAGAAACCACTCTAGAAAAGCAAGCGTATTCAAAAAGAGCAAAGAGAACTCACTTTTTTCTGATTTACCATTTACTTTCTGCCCAAACACTAGTTCTGTTACACAATGCATACCATAAAACAGCCAACGCAGAGAAGGTAATGTCGTAAGTTCAAAATGTTCTGATCATTAGCAGAATGATGGAGAATGCGCAACCTCCTTGAGCAAGCAGGACTCAAAACTAGCACAGGCTTCCAGACTACCATTAGCTTTAACCACGGTTAAAGAAATTTGTAAGAGTTACGTACAAATAGCATACAGCAAGAGAGCAAGGATACATAATTTCATAAATACTTACTAAACAAAATGTCAGAATTAAGAATTTCAGAAACAATTCTCCTTTGATCATGTCTGAGACTTGCCATAATCTCTTTTGCAGGTACTGAAGAAAAACTAAATTTCCTTAGCTTCCTATGTGGCTGCTCTCACTCAGCACTGAATAACAAAGTCAAGTCAGTCATATTGCTCGTTGTGCATGTGGGTTTCAAAGATGGACAGGGAAAATTTCCCCAACATCTTTAAAGAGTATGTTTTCCAAGTAAAACAGCTGCCTGCCTTAAAAAACAAAACCAAACCAACAGAAGGCAATGTTTTGTAGAAACTTCGTAAATACTCCCAGTCAATGAACCGGCCAGGAACCTAGAATATTTTGACAAAGTGATGATCTACTATTATTTCCCAGCAAAACAAAGATGGTAAGACAAAATGAATGTCAAAAAGAGTAATGTAGACCAGAACAGTTCCAGGTCACTGCTAGATTTATCAGTGCTCCTATTTGTACTGTAAATGGTAACGTATCAGGAATATCAATATATAGGTATCTCAGACTTGCATAACCAAAACACCATCCCCAGGGTAAACAATTTCCCAGTCACAGAATTCATCGTTCCATAAACAGAGATTGTTAACATTGTTGGATGAGGAATAAATGTATTCCCTATGTCGGCTTCAGTGGGCTTTCCAGCAACATAGTGCTAAAGATTTTGCTTTGAGGTACCTGCTCTAAATAATCATGCAGGAGGAGGCTTCCTGTATGATTAAGCTTTGCCTTCCATGTTGAACAATCTCTGTCTGAACCTCATACTGAACCAGATGCAGATAAGAATTTGATCGCCTCCACCCAAAGAGGCAGTGTAGTGGGCTTGCATGGCAAGGTTTTAGTAGCCGGAGGCCTACAGGAGTGGTAGTTCCTCTGTGATAACATATGAAGAAATAAAAAATAAAACAAAAATAATAGAAAAATATCTGCACCAGTAAGACAGAGGAGTGAGACAATGTGAAAGCAACAGCTCTGCAGACACCCAGGTCAGTGCAGAAGGAGGAGCAAGAGGTGCTCCAGGCACCAGAGCAGAGATTCCTCTGCAGCCCATGAGTGAAGGCTGCAGCCTTGAAGGTGAAGCCCACGGTGAGGCAGGCTGTGCCCCTGCAGCCCATGGAAGTCCACAGTGGAGCAGATATCCACATGCAGCCCATGGAGGAACCCACACTGTACCAGGTGGGTGCCTGAAGGAGGCTGTGACCCATGGGAAGCCTCTGCTGAAGCAGGTTTGCTGGCAGGACCTGTGGACCCATGGAGAGAGAAGCCCACGCTGACACAGGTTTGCTGGCAGGACTTGTGACCCTGTGGGAGACCCACACTGGAGCAGTCTGCTCGTGAAGGGCTGCACCCCGTGGGAAGGACCCACAATGGAGCAGTGTGTGAAGAACTGGAGCCCTGGGGAAGGACTCATGTTGGAGAAGTTCATGGAGAACCGTCTCTCGTGAGAGGGACCCCGTGCTGGAGCAGGGGAAGAGTGTGAGGAGAAAGAAGTGTTAGAAACAACCTGTGATGAACTGACTGTAACCTCCACTCCCTGTTCCCCTGTGCCACTCTGTGGGAGATACAGAGAAATCAGAATTAAGTTAAGCCCAGGAAGAAGGGAGGGGTGGGGGGAAGGTGTTTTTCTGATTTGAATGCTAATAAATTAAATTTGTTTTTCCCCAAGTTGAGTCTGTTTTGCCCATGATGGTAACCGGTGCATTATTTCCCTGCCCTTATCTCAACCCATGAGCTTTTTGTTACATTTTCTCTCTCCCCCTGTTCTGCTAAGAAGGGCAGTGATAAAGCAGCTTTGGTGGGCACCTGGCACCCAGCCAAAGTCAAACCCACCACAGGCAGTAACCTTTTTTTAAGGTGTGACAATACTTTGTTTACAGGAAACAAAAGGAAGTGACAAGCACTATACAGAACACACTAGACATGCCTCAGTCTGACAGTTTAAGTGAAGTTGGGTACCTGAAGTAATGCTAAGGATGGCTCTGCAGGGTGAAGTCCAGAAGGGGATTTCCTGTAACAAATAATGCTTCTAGACTCTCTTCTGGACAGTTAGTGTCGTGGGGAAGGGCCATGACCACTACAGACTGTTCAGGTGAGGTCTAATGTGGCCAATGCTAGACAACTCACAACACAGTAAGCTGTGGACAGGAAGTGGAGAGTAAGTCTTCACTGATGAGCTACTTACAGGACAGCTGAGGTGTATTTGGCAGCAAACAGTGAAGTTCAATACCTCAGCACCTAACAAGCTGTCCTTACTACCTTGTTACTAGGCAAATGTCTTCATCCTAGTATCAGAGAAATAGCCAGGAAGGCTAACAGAGGCTCAGCTAAACTGTATCAATATTTCAGGCAGTAGCAACAAGCAGTCAGTTAGGGCTGAGTAAGCCATATAGTAGTCAAATGATAGTGGCACAAGGAGAAAGTCCAGTAAACAGGTTGTGCAAATCATTTACCAAAGGAATACTACCTCTGATGAAGAAAAACTTCTGAATGTAGGAGAGACTGAAAATTTAGTAAGATTTTAAGTTTTCTCCATTTAAATCTGAAGCATGTTCAGGACCCGTGCATGTTTTCAAAGATATCACTAGCCTAAGAAATACAGGCTCTAGTCGGTAAGATTAAAGATTAGTCTTTAATCAGTTAAGTTTGGATTGAAAGCACACAAGCAGAACACAGGTCACTCTTTGACCTCATGTTTATACTTATTGTCACCTTTTTGCATTAGGCAGCCTATTTTAACATATTTCATACTAAAATGTTGAAGGTATAATCAAGACATTGTGTTGAAAGACCTTTTAAAGAAATACACAAAAACTATACGCACCCTATTATGGAATCTTGAAGGCCTGTATGTTCTCGGAGAGAGATTGTACACAGCATAGTGGCCAGGGTGTTTAGAGTCCAGATATAACCGCACATCTTCTATGTTATTTTTGATGGCAGATTCTACACCTTCAGCTGGAAAGGACATCACTGAAGACAGAACAACAAACACCATGTAAAGTATTGATTTTTTAATATATATTAAGAACAAACAGAAGTTATTCTGAAGACAGACATAGCTATCCTACCAGCAATTCTGGAAGTGATGTATGATATGTCCAAGTCTCCTTTTGCATAACTGAAACAAAATATATTGGAGTTAATACTGGGAAGTAGAACCATTCAAGCTGTAAGGCTAAACCCCAGTTCTCTCAGGCTACACCCACTACTATGAATATTTCATTTCTTCCATCAGAGGCTTGTCACCTCACATTTGAAGGTTTTTAGAACAGGGGTTGTATTTGAATTGTTATGCATTCACATCAGTCACAACAAAGTAATTTCTCGTGATTTTGCACAGATGCCTTCAGTGTTTAACTTCCTTAACTCTAGCCCCTGCTCCTACAGATAAATGTTCATAGCAGGTATATAATGAGGATGCATTAACAACTTTTATAGAGGACATCAAAATGCTTAAAACAATGACCATTTGTTGAAACATTACGTTTTAAATTATGTAGTTCTCGCTTATTACTATCTGGCCTAGATGGCCAAGCTGCCCAATTTCTGGATTCCACATGAATCCACAGGTACCTGAATCTCTTTCCTCATTTAAATAATTCCTCCAAAAATTCACTTCCAAAACTTTCAGTGAGCAAAGCATTAATCATTACTCATCCCCTTCTCATATAGTTGTCCACAGTTTTAAAGAATAGCCTTTTTTGAAAAACAGTCTCCCAGTGATTTTTTGTTGTTGTTGAAGTCCATTCCCTTCATCTCTACCCAATTACCCTCATTATGCCAGCAATTTTAAGACCACTGTTATTTTTTTGTTCCTAGCGTATCTGCTAGACTATTAACTATAGGCCTGTCCACCTGACCTTGATGCCAGGGAAGGTTATGGGGCAGATCATCCTGAGTGTCATCATGCAGCATGTGCAGGACAGCTGAGGAATCAGGCCCAGCCAGCAGGGATTCATGAAAAGCAGGTCCTGCTTGACAATCCTGATCTCCTTCTATGGCAAGATAACCTGCCTAGTGGATGAGGGAAAGGCTGTGGATGCTGTCTGCCTGGACCTTAGTAAAGCTTTTGACACTGTCTCCCACAGCATTTTCCTGGAGAAACTGGCTGCCCATTGCTTAGATGGGCATGCTTTACACTGGATAAAAAGCTGCCTGGACAGCAGAACCCAAAGAGTGGTAGTAAATGGCTGTACATCCAGCTGGCAGCCAGTCACAAGCGGTGTGCCCCAGGGCTCAGTACTAGGGCCAGTTCTGTAATATCTTTATTAGACTATCTAGACAAGGGGATCAAGTGCATCCTCAGTAAGGTGGCAGACACCACTAAGTTGGGCAGGACTGTAGATCTGCAGAGGGATCTGGACAGGTTGGACCAATGGGCTGAGGCCAACTGTATCAGGTTCAACAAGAAGTGCTGGGTCCTGCACATGGGTCACAACAACCCCACACAATGCCAAGGCTTGGAAAAGAGTGGCTGGAAAGCTGCCTGGTGGGAAAAGACCTGGTGGGTGTTAGTCAGCAGCTGGCTGAACATGAGCCAGCAGTGTGCCCAGGTGGTCAAGGCAGCCAACAGTATCCTGGCCTGTATCCAAAAAAGTGTGGCCAGCTGGACAAGGGGAGTGATCATCCCTCTGTACTTGGGACTGGTGAGGCCACACTTCAAATACTGTGTTCAAGAGGGATGTAGAGGTGCTGGAGTGTATCTAGAGAAGGGCAACGAAGCTGGTGAAGGGTCTGAGGCACAGGTCTTATGGGGAGTGGCTGAGGGAACCGAGGTTGTTTAGTCTGGAGAAGAAGAGGCTCAGGGGGCACCTTACTGCTCTCTACAACTACCTGAAAGGAGGCTGTAGGCAGGTGGGAGTAGGTCTCTTCTCCCAGGTAACTAGCAACAGGACAAGAGGAGACTACTTCAAGTTATGCCAGGGGAGGTTTAAGACTGGATATTACGAAAAATTTATTCACTGAAAGGGTGGTGAAGCATTGGACCAGGCTGCCCAAGGAGGTGGTGGAATCACCATCCCTGGAGGCATGTAAAAAACACCATAGATGCAGTGCTCAGGGACATGGTTTAGTGATGGACTTGGCAGTCCTGGGTTAATGGTTGGACTTCATGATCTCAAAGGTCTTTTTCAACCTTAATGATTCTGTGATTCTATGCTATATAGCAGGGCAAAAAAACTCGAAAAAAAGACTGAAGAGCCAGAGTACAAGCCAATACCCTTGAGTATAATCAGAGGTCTGCACTCCTGATCGGCAAAGTAAGAACAAGCCTCCACTACAGAATATAAGTAGCATATTATCTTCAGAATATCAAGAAGTCATCACAACACTATAATGCAGGTTTAAGAAACGCAGAGGCACTATCAAACCAATACTTCTATATCACTACAAAGTTTCAAGACACTGCTTGAAAGTGCAGACAGACCTAGGATACTGCACCCAAATTTTGAAACATTGAAACAATATTATGCTTTAATTCCTTATTGTTTGCTAGTAAAGGTGAAGGAGGCTGGAGGGACTGATTTAAAGATGATTGAAGATTGGGAGCAGGATTTTAGATAAGGCAAGAACATCTGTTCAGAAAGCAAGGACATTAAACGTTTATGTGGAATGGCATAATCAGTCTCCTAACAGTAGTAATGACCCAAGGTCTCAAGGGAAACTGGTATCACCACAAGGAAGTTTGAGAGTCTCACCAGACAAAGAACTAAAAATCCTCAACCTTGAAAAGTCTTGCATAAGAAGGTAGACAAAATGGCTAAGTAAACACTATTTCAAAATTCTTTCCATCTCTGGAAGGACGTAACTTCATCACCTAGTTCAAGTTGCAATACTATTGCAGTCAACAGCAAACTAAGGTAGAAATTTACGTTCAGAGGTAGTGATGAGCACAGTCCTCCATATGATTGAAGTGTCATTAGTTGCTTACATGCACCAGCTTCAAACAAGAAAACATGCAGGTAATTCTAATGATATCAGCTTTTTTTGACAGCAAGGTAAAGAACCACCTAATACGATAGCCTGAGAACAAAGAACCATCAGCACTTTGATGCTATATGCTCAGGTTAAGGAGCAACTTGAAACAGAAGTACAGAACTATTAAGAGCAAAAAAAAAAAAATTATAGTCCTCACACCCATACACCCATTCCCTTGAGAACACTTTCAGAGACTGACTTCTTGCTAGCAACACCACTCAATTCAGCTTTGCTTTTTACATCTGTGTAAACTGAAATGCAACATTATTAGAAGCATGGATCTCACCATACATACACCTCTGGAAAAGTGCAGCTTTGTACGTCAACAACAGAGCACAGCCAATTCAAGCTTGATGTCCTGCAGGAAAAAAATCTGTATGCCTGTTACAGACGAAAAAGCTTTAGAATGGTTGTGCTGCCTTAATTAAAATGTAGCTGCTAAACTGTGAAATCAACACAAGTCTCCTAAAACACATGAAATTGTCCTTGAATTACTATTCCTTGTACTTTATTCTGAAGATTTCAGAACTATTCCAGTAGTTAAGACTTGAACACAAGGTACTCTTTTTAGTGGAGTGTTTCATGTCAGATTGGCAACTGAGATTGCTTTAAATGGCAGGGAGGTGGGAAAGAAAAAAAAGGGATATTCTTCACACTGGTAAGCATTCCCACACATTTCAAGATACAGTCCTGTAACTAAGAATCAGGAATAAGGACTTTCTTTTCATGTTGTTAACAGCAGACATTTAATTTACATAGTGATGTTGCTGGCAGGTGTTAGCAGCAGAACATGCAAACAAATCAAGCGACTGCACAGAGGGTTTCTGGCTTGTGATCCATATGGAAAACTGTGTGCTTTTTAAGGCTCTAATTAAGCTAGACAGGACAGTAAGTTATGATGCCAATATTTAGTCACTTTTCTGATGATATCAGGCTACTTCAAGTTTTTAGTGAGAAGTCTAGTGGAAAATGTAGCAAACAAGATATGAATTCTCATTTTGCGGAATAAATACCTCAACCAAATCATAAGTTTTAATTAAATGTTAAAAACTTTTCACTATGTAAATGGTTGGTGTCATCAGCCTTGCCAGAGAACAGCTGCACTTAAAGACCACAACTAATAGTAAACAAAAGACCATTCCAGCAAATTAAGAACAATTAAGTTAAAATTAACAATTCACAAAATAAACTAATTAGCATGCACCACAAAATTCTACAACAGCATATAGTTACCTTGTATTACTAACAGCTGAAGATGGGAAAGAATAAATGACAAAACTAACCAGCACAGCTACAATGTGAGCACACAGTTATCTTCAGTTAAATAATGCTCTTAACACCAAAAAATCTTCCTCCAGACATCTCTACAACTCATAAGAGTAGAAAAACATCTATTCATTAGCTAAATACCACCATTTTAACAGTTTATTTTCTAAAAGCCAGGAAGAAACATAGCACTGAAATTCACATAAATCTGTTCCCACTTGATTTTGCTTCATAAAACTGAATTAATCATTCAACTACTTAGTGCCACACAGATGCATGAAATAAAACATTAATGCAGCATCAAATCAGAAAGAAAGTTACCTCAGGAGCAAAGGAAGCTAGCAATAAAAGGCAGCTAATTGTTCCCTAGATTACTAGATCATAGACTCTTCAGTGAAGGAGACTGTTCTCACACACCAAAACAAGACCGATCATAAGTTTTGCATGCTGCTTTCGATACCAGTGAAGATTGGATACTTAAAACTAAATTTAGATACGTTTTTTGGCAGGGCATCTGTAACCCATGTGGATGCAGATATCACTAAGCTAAAAGCTGGTTAAGGGCACAGCAGCATCACAAGCAAGAGATGGATAAGCTGAACAGAGGTATGTTGAGGCTGCAGACTGAGTTGTCAGCCATACACAGGTACATCTGCTGGAACCAAGCTCCCTTGTATAGAGACACTCCTGTGCCAGTATCAGGCTCCTCCAAAGAGCAGGGTATATCTGGTCAAAGCGTGTATACACCCTAGTACTTCCCTTTAGGTCAGTTGGTATCAAAGGAGGGCAGAACCTCTGTTGCTCTGTGTTCTCTCTCATGTAGCTATAAACTGCTTCTGCCTGACCTGAATCTGCAACAGAGGTTGTGACACCTGCAAGTGAGGTGGCCTTGGGGACAATCAAGATGGCCCTCATTCACTCTCCTGTTTCTAGTAGCCTGTGACATATGTTTCAGTTTTCAGACTTTATTACTTATTAGAATAAAGAAGATACCAAAATTTGAATTAAGATAAAGGCAGCTATGGAGGAGAAGAAAAAAATAATTTTTGTAGCAACTACACAATACTAACTCTTCCACTGTGGTTTGGATTCAGTAAGAAGTCTGTCCGCAGGTAAAGGAAATAACTCCACAACTCAGAAAAGCAACAGTAAGTAGGAAACAGGGAGCCTGCCTAATGAGATGACTCCAACACAAGAAGTGCTTAAGTGTGGCGAGGAAAATGCATGACAAGGAAGAGAATGTCTGCTTCTCATGTTGGTTGAAGAGTTTTGGAAAGGCAGTCAAGAGTACAACAGTAAAGAAATATTCTCACATCCCTGATGGTATCAGCTGTAGCCACAGCACAAGTTTGCAAAGGCAGAGAATGACTATAACAGAAAAAGCTATGTCCTATTTTAGATGTGAACAAAAGCATTAACACTTGGATTGGTTAAAGCATAAATAATTTAAGAATGCACAAGCCCAGTGGTGGGACTCTCAGCAGCATGGTGAATGTTAAATGCTAAAGACCTGAGGCTACCTTAACTATTACATTAAATACATATCATTAAGTATTGCTTACATTAATTCATGTTTTGCCATTTCAGTGAACTGTTAAATACAGTTAAGATTCAAAATACAAGACGGACTTATCAAGGAATGAAAATTACAGAACAAAGAGCCACTGAAGAATATTGGCAAATTACAAGTGGACAGTTTCTCTTTCGGTATTGATTAAGTATTATCTGGAAATTAAGTAGTGAAGTAACTGGTTCTTATTAGTATAATTATGTATTTGGTGTGTTCCCTCCTTTTCTTTCACTCCCCAACCAAACAACTAAATTTACTCAGATAACACAAGAATACAAAAAGGCAGTTGTATGAAGACAGAGGGTCCTCCAATTAAACAAAAATCTGAGTTTCACATACCCTGTCAGAGATGATGTGCACAAGTCACTTGAATACAAACCCTTATTTAATCAGCTTAATCCAAAACATCTGGTGAGGGACTGATCTCTTCATGATGAATCTTGGGACTTAACACACACTGACAATCCTCTGTCAATCCATCACAGCCCATGGAAGTGCTATTTTCCCCATCAGCTGGAAAAGGCCTGTGGTTCTTTGATTGAATTTGGATATTACAATACTCTCAAGCCATTAAGAGGTACAAACCAAAACCTGGTCAGTTCTAGCGAATATCCACATGACTAATTAATACAAACAAGATGTAAAAGTAATGAGCTTTTCTTTGACTAATATTTGATAAGTTCCGCAAGACATGAACTGTCTCCAACAGTACTTGCGTTCCTGACAGAGGCTCAACCACTACCACAAAGGAAACAGTCACGCCAGAAAGTTTGAAGCAGCATAGAGGATTCTAGCAGTTCCTTACGTTCCATACAAATTTAAGGCACACATGATCCTGCTACAGGGCTCTGTGCAGGACTCTAGAGACTCAAGTTCCATCTCAATCATACTTTCCCATCTTTGCCAAAAAAGATTCTAACTCAAATGCCAAGCATATAGTTAAGCTGCAGAACACCAACTAGAAATTCAGAAGTAGCATAGTAGAAACTTCAAGACAGACGCAAGACTTATTTGGGGCAGTTACTATAATCTAAGCAAACAATTGTAGAGAAGAGCATGTGAACTGAACCGCATCTTTTCAGACAGCAAATACTCACTGTCCCATACTTCAGAAGCTGCCACATGATCTCTGCAGATGCATCTGGATGTACAGTTACCATTTTATTCTTTGCACGCTACACTAACTACAGAACCAAAGGAAACCACACAGACCAAAAACCCACACACCCCTGTTAGGCAAGAGAAATAAAAATAAGGTGCAGGCAAAAAGTAAACCATTCCATATTAAAAAGTCAATTTTAGACAGTCCTAATCCACCACTATGAAAATAGCACAAGATTAAATTTAAAAAAGTAATTAAACTTCCAGTGTCCTTTAAAAGGAAGCAACCGCTTGCAAGAGTGGGAAGAGGAAACTTCTTCACACGTAACTGACTGATGGAGGCACAATAATCCAGAAAGTCATGTGAAGACAAGAGCACAAGAACGTGAAGTATAGGAATACTTCAGAAGCACATAGTGCACAATCAAAATACAGTATCAGAGTAAGAACTAAAAGAGGAACACAGGCATGGGAGAGTAGGGCTTACAACTGTCAAAGGTAGAGAAGAATTTAAATGTTATCTGTCCCAAAGGATGAAAAGTAATTTCTCCACTGTGAGCCTCAAATCTAAGCAAAACCGGCAGAATTTAAGACAAAGAATTTAAGTACCTTTGAGTTTATAAATAGTAGAGCTGTCAAAGGCAAGGAATCTGCAGAATATTTCCATGTTTTACCACACAGTAAATTTCATTTAACAAGATACCACAAAAGGAACAGAAGTAGGACTGAAGACCAGTTCCACAGAAGGTAGCAGGTACAAGAAGGTAAAGAACAGAAGCCTGCAAGACAGCACAGTCAAAGAAATAAAATGGAGAGCAGTTGCTTAAAAGTTGTAGCTCATCATGTTACTTCATACATGGAATTCCTACAGTTCTGCTAAGCTGTTAACAAGTCACCATTTTTCATCATGCAAAAGTTCACTCCCCTTGTACACCTCCCTGTTTTCTCTTGAGTCAGTGTGGTTTAGTGTGGTTTCCACAGAGTGAGAAGTTTGATGCTACTGTGCCAGTTGCTTCTGTAGAAAGCTTAAGGACAAACCAAAGCTGCACAGCCTTTAAAAAAAAATACAGGACCTGGCCTTTCTAAGCCAAGCATAGGAAATTTAAACAGACTTAAGTGTAAGAGCAAACCCATAAAAATGCACTTGAAGTTGCTACAGAGGTGCAAGATCTACAGGTCTACCTTATATGATCATTACAAACATTTTAGAGCAGCATTATGAACAAATTATATTCAGTCACAGAAAAACACAATGCAAGCAATAGATTTCAGAAACCATAGTGCAGTATCCCAATTAAAGGGCCACAAATACTACAGTGATGGATAAGGTTCAGTATTCCTTAGGAGGTATTCAGTAGTGACTTACCTGCTCTTCCTAGAATGAAGAAAAATGTTTTACACTGCGTAAAATTTTATTATTAAAAAGTTATAAATCATACATATTGATCAATATTGATCATACAGAGGTACTAGAACATTTGGAATGGGACTGCAAGTCTGATTAGAAAAAAATAATCACACACTAGGTATGTGAGTACACATACATCAAAACAGGAGAGTATTGTTCTATGCAATACAGTGCAGATCCTCTGCCTTGAGGGCACAGGATTCGACCTGAAAACTAACCAAAAGAGCTCATACAGTATTTCCCCGCAGTTTTTCTTCTCACCTCCATTCCCTTTATTTGTACCTTTCACCACTCCATCTTTCTTATTTCCTCTCTTATTTATGGAGGCCCTATCTACTAATTCAATTCATTCATTTTGAATCATGATAGTCCTGTTCCACACCTCTCCACCCTGCTCCAGCCCCACCTGCTCGTATCTCTCCCCAGCTTTCACTATCTAAAATACAGCAGGGAAATTAGTACTAATGGACAGGCTTTTGCACCCATTCTCATTTCTAGTATATGACTGCTATAGTAACTTTTGTATTAATATAATTCATAGTATCTTTGGGCTGGCTACTAGAGCTCATACTTGGAAAAGTATGCTAAATCTTATCACTTCTGGAGTAAGCTCCTGACCCTTCATTTAGAAATCTTACCAGCAGAACTTGGTTTTTGGTTTTTTACTCACTTGGCCACAGACTGGATAACTTTAGAAGATGTATCCTTAATATTAGTGAAAAATCGCTCTGTTCCACCCCTCAGAATATCAAAGAACCCTCCATAAGTCTGGTCACATTCCGCAACGGTCAGGCCTAGAGTAGTTGAATAAAAATAATTGTACTTTAAGTCATATCCTGGAACGGGCTCCATACTAAAGCAAGTTGCCTACAAAGCTGGAAGTGAATGCACATACAGCCTATGCCTTGCTGTAAGGCTCACAGTTCTGAAGCTCGCCTTCATTATGACCTATGCAAAAAACAATACCTCCTGTGGTCAGGAGGTACCAGCAAACTACTGAACACATTTTTAATAAACTGTCTGCATTTAAAAGAAAACAAAGTAAATAATTTCTTTAAGTCAAGCATATATTTCATATTGCCAGTGAAGCAAAATACTGTATTTTTTTTAGCATTAGTCTCTTAAAGTGCAGCTTATTATTAGCAAATGCACTCAAGCACCCCCAGCTGACACAGTTTAATGATTTAATGCAGGACTTCAAAAGCAGCTGGTATAATTAAGTTTACTTCTGAAGCACAACATCCCAGCTAGCACAGCACCCCAGCATAACATCCCTATTAATATGACTGTATACAACAGTACTTATTCTTGCACAAAACAGATGGCCAGACAGTCTTTTGACTATAATCCTATTAGGAAGCTGGATTCTTCCACAGGAACTGATACACCGATAACATTACTGCAACAAATATTAACCAATTTTAAAAGTTTCTCTGCAACATTAATATCCTTTGTCTCATTGGCAATTCAGCACAAGTAGTATCAAGAAAAAAATATCAAGCTGGAAGGAAAGTTGAATACAGTATGAAATATTCCCTCAGTATCTTTTACTTAATTGAAATGTTCTACATTAATATATATTAAGATGCGTGCAGAAATTGCCTTTTAAGAAAAAATCAGATGCAAATAAGCTTATCAAGCTTCTAATTTTCTTTTTTTATTTTAAATGAAGTGCAGGTATTTTCACCTAAATGAAGTGTAGAATACCTGTTTTTACAGAATAGGTATATCAGCCTTCAATTGTCTTTCTAGAGACGTGTTTTGGTTGACTCAATTTATTACTGCTACTCAAACTACCATTTTACAGTTTTCTTAGATGAAACCACACCTTCTCACCGCTGATGTCCTACGGTGCAACCATCTTCTGAAGTCCTCCCTGCACAATCCTCCCATAATTAGCTGGGCTCAAAGCAGTACCAGCTATGTACAGAAAGTACTGACTCGACAGCCAACAAACTGAGTTTAGGCTGTTGCTTTTTCCCTTTTAGTTTTGTCGTTTCCTAAAGGCTCATGTCTGACAGCCTCAATAGCTTTAGTCTTTGATCACTCTATCGGATGAACTTCAAACTATTGCAAGGGGTCACAAATCTTTTTGGCAGGGGAGAGAGGAGAAGAGAGCGGTAGATCCCCGATGCTTACAGAATAATTTTTTCCTTATACAGGCTTTCTGCAGGCTCGAAGAAATACATGTCAGGTCCACGACTACTTGGCATTAATGAACTACTGTGGTCCATAACCAAAATCCCTACAACTGCTTCTGTTTCTTTACTGGACTACCTCGACTGTTAGACACCAAGCCTGTTTTAGCATACAGTTATACCAAAAGCCACAGAATGGCTACTATCTTTAAGTTTTAACCTATCTGATGTTAAGTAGCATTTATTGGAAAATAAAGACAACTGTCATTTTCTTACACCGAAGATCCAATATTGTGCACAAACTCAGGATATGTAGTGATTTCAGTAACTTCTGCCACAAAGTAACATGGTTTCAGTTAAGACACAGCAATAAGATTTTTTTTTTTGAAGAGAAATGTAAACTCTTAAATTCTCTTTAAACAAGACACTTTCAAGTATCACCGCCTCACTGAACTGGAAGTTTTGGATTTAAAATAAGCTATTTTTGTTGGTTTGTCATAACCTGAAGACTACTTTCTCTATAGCTTTTGTTCTTAAGAACATTATTGCTTATTGTATACACCACCTCCATCAAGTTTTAGCTCACTTATTTCAACTCTCCCACATCTACAGGTCAATAATGCATTTTAGTTTCAATTTTACATAGGAAACCAGATTTTAACTTGCCCAGCAATGAAACTGAGAAATTCAGATATGCATGTATCTATGTACAACCAAACCCTGCAAAAAAATTAAAACAAGGTTAGAAACAATGATATAAATGCAAAATAGCTAGTACTTGTGCAAAGTGTCTAAAATCCTCAAATTATTTTTTTTTTTTCACATAGAAGATACACATTTACAAAGATGAAGTCTTTTACTGCACTCACCTGCATTGTACATATTGTTGAGCTGTCCTGCAGGCTTGGAGCTCTGTGAAATGGAGGTCACTGATGTCCGAGGCTGAGCATTGTTTCCATAGCCTCCATTCTGTTCCAGGAGCTGAAAACATTAATATTCACTGTGAGTATTTTCTGGCCAATTCAGCCAACTTCTTATGCTTTGTAATTTACTACTTCTTGGTGAGAACAAGCAAGCTGAACCTCAGCAGAAACCAGGAAGTTAAGAAACACTAATTGATTAACTTGCAGTGTTGTGCAAATTAAATATCGAACAGAAGACACCTAAGTGGGTTTCGAGTTCCTATAGGCATGGTCTTCATATACTAGATTTTTCTGTGGAAGTTCATTATGATTGAATGCAGCGTGTCACACAGAACTTGCACATCCAAGAATGACCCAGTATATGAGAAGTTTTTCAACAAGAAGTAAGAACAACTAGTTTCCTTTGATGTCATGCAAGCTCTGTGCTTTAAAAGGCATATTTTCAAAGATCCTACAAGTGATACAGATCAATTCACAGTTGAATTTCAAAACAAATGAGTGTGAAGTTTACAGAAGACTAAGGAACAGGGGATCTGCTCTGACATCTGTTACTAAACTCACACTCACTAGATAAGAGAGGAGAGAAAGGAGGCCTAATCAATAATACTCCTTATAAGACATCTTTACCTCTGTGATGGGGGATTTAGGATTCACATTCCTAGCTGCTGCAATCTCCTGCAGTTGATTCACAAGTTCAGTGATTGACAGTCTCTCCTCTGGGTTCACCTTTAAAGTGGATCCTAAAAAAGGAGATTCAGACAATGTAACAGAAACCCTTCAGAACTTTTCTCCCAGTACATAATAATTTCTTCAATGCACTCCAGTGCAATAAGCAATCAAACACATGAACAGAGTGGAGGAACTGCTACATCTATATCAAAGTATCATTGCCATAACAGGTATCCATGAAAAAACACCATTTAGTGTAGAAGAATGGCTGCAGAAGCGTGGCCTTAGAATCTCTGAAGATCTGCACAATCCAGGCCTGGTATTAGAACAGGCCTGTAATCAGAATTGTACTGAAGTTGCTGTGCTGAAGATAACAAGAAAGGTGGCCTGGAGCTGTTCTTGAATCCTGAGACTAAGTTATGTTGTGCCAACAGGCCGTGGCTGTAACAAGCTACAGCTGCTGGGAAAGCAGGTGCAGGGCCAAGAAAGATGGGGACCAGTATGGGAAAATAGGGAGTAACAAACTACAAGGCTGAAGCACAGCAACACAATTACCTACATGGATAGAATGCTTATTTTAGTCATGATAACGTGCACGTTTAGAGACTACTAACCAATTATATTTCTGCTTTACGAATATGCATGTGTATCAGTTCTATATAAGTAGTGCTAGAAACTAATAAAGTTGAGCAAGATGCATAACTCATATTGAGCGTCTTCTTGACTCCGGTGAACCCTTCTTCCAACAGTTTAGGACTCAGAGTATTTCTAGCAATATACTTTAGGATCAGTCAATGAACAACCTCAAAAGTAACTTTATATCCAATACTGTTGGAGCTGGAGACATATTTCTGGCACTGTAATTAAATTTTCCAGTTATCTATTTGAAATTTAAAGAAAATAGTTTTAAAGCAAATTCAAGGAAACTATATCAAAACACGAGTTGCTCCTACGGACTAATTCAGATCCTAATCAAGACAAGCAACAGCACTAAAACAACCAAAAGTTTCACTTACAATTCCCAGATTTATAGATAATGGATTAAAATTTTTAATAGAACAAGAGGTTGTTGAAGTTAACCTTTTTCACTATAACATGTCAATAACATTTAAGTATCAATAACACAACATTGTCAATAATGAGATCTATGCATAAAGATATCAAATTAAATAAGACTGTAAACTTACGAATGAGATCATGAAACACAGAATAGCGGGTGTCATTTTGTGGGAAGACATATTTCCCATTCACTATGCGAAGCTTCGCTCCATCTTCGAATGGATGTTGCCTAAAGCACAGCAAGTACAGGATACAGCCCAGAGCCTACACAGAGATAAAGGTAGAAACATTTCATAGAATCATGAAATTATTTAGGCTGGAAAAAAAACCTTAAGATAGAGTCCAACTATTAACTGCCAAGTCCATCACTAAACCAGGTCCCTAAATGCAACATCTACACGTATCTTAATACCTCAAAGGATGGAGACTCAGCACTTCCCTGGGCAGCCTGTTCCAATGCTATCGTAATAACCAATTTCAATTTCCCCTGGCACAACCTGAGGCTGTTTCCTTCTGTCCTGTTGCTTGTTACCTGGGAGAAGATACCTACCCCACTTGGCTACAACTGCCTGAAAGGCAGCTGTAGAGAGCAACAAGGTCTCCCCTCCATCTCCTTTCCTCCAGACTACACAACCCCAAGGATTAAGAAACACCTTATCCTGTACCTCTCTACACCTTATGTTGTGCCCCATGACAGATAGCATCGTGGTCCTACAGGAAGCTGGTAGGTCTCCACAGCCATGGACAAAAGGAGCTCTGCAGCATCCACCTTCTTTCTGTGAAACTTATCACAGAATGAACAAAGTTTATAAATGTAAATTTTCTGATTCATGAACCCACTGGCTCGTTCTTCTTCTTGTTTGTGCTGTGTTTAATTCAGGCAATGATATTTAAAGCAGAATTTTAGACTATGAAATTGATTAAGCTTCCTAATACTGTCTGCAAATCACAGTTTTCCATCAACTGCTGATTCATGCAACTCTATGTATATTCCCAGTGCTTTAGAGATCAGCTTCGTAGGCTTTTAGAAATAATTAGCATTGATGTTTCTCTGAGGACAGAACACTTAGTGAAACATTCATTTGTTTGGCATGTCAATTAGAGAACTCCAAGCAGCAGTACTGCTACTAAATAGGTTTGTGGGGTTTTCAGGTTCAGGGATTCTCCTATTCCTGCCTCTAAAAATCCATTTTATGAATTTCTCAGTATAGAAAAAATTACTAGTCTTACAACACTGAACATGTTCAAGACCAGGATTTTTCTTACAAAAAGTCTCAGAAGTTTTATTTCATATCTTCATCCTGTGCTTCAAGAAGACTAATATTATTTGTGGGGACAGAATTTGGTCTTTTGTGTTTCTAACTCAGATGCATTCTGCTATGCAATCCACCAACTAAGTAAACATTTCAGTATAAATCAGTTTAAGTGACACTAGGGTGACAACATCATCTCTAAAAGACTTGCTTTCGTAAAGATTTGAAGAAAATAAGCCTGAACTGACAGCCCCTTTATTCCCTACAGTCAGAAGGCTATTCAATTCTTGTACAAAATTTAAGATCATTTTCAGACAAGTTCATACAAGCCTCAAAAATCACAGAACTGGGACTACCACTTTCTGGGAGCTCTGAAATTCCTTGGTATGCCCAAACCCAAGACCTGTGCAACCTGACAAGGGAACAGCCACCAAAGCTAGAAGTCAGTTTGAACTCTAATCTGTGAATAGTCCAGGTGTTACAGATTAATTCGGATAATCTCATCTGTTACTTCAGCAAAAGTTTATATATATATTTTTAATATAAATTAACATATGAAATATACTGGCAGAGATATACTATTGTAGTAAAACCATCTCCATCTGACCTGTAAAAGTTTAACAATAAAGCATCCAATACCTCCAAGAAAATGTTTGCACAACAGAATAGAAAATTCCTCCTCAAAGTTTATGCTGAACCCTGTCTTAGTTGCTTGACCATATGGGCTTCTACAGCACCCACAAATAAAAAAAGCCAGTGACTATGTTAGTTAAGCAATCTGCTCACTGTCTCCAGTCCTCTACATGGACCACCTCCAACTGTCCTTGGCTGTCAATTGATCCCAAGAACAGTTTCAAAGATTTGAATGTTATTAAAGTCTCAAAGGTTTAAGATTTAGTTACTCCAGAACACTTACCAAGTCTCTCAATCCAAGGCCAGAAATAAACTGTATATATTAATTCTGTATTATTGTATAGCAAGTATATTTTGTCAGTCTGTTGACAAAAAGCTCTCCGTAGCGTATACACTGAGGCATCATATAGTCCACATTAATTAAAATCCAGCAGGGGAGTACAGGAAATACCACCTCCTCTGTTACAGAAATGCCTGTTTACAAGCATGTAAAGCAGATCATAATTTAGTTGGGAGGAATGAAACTACTCCCTGCGCACCATGCACATCAGAAGACAGCAGCCACAGAGGAAAGCACAAGGGCAATCAGCTGAGCACACAGAAAGTGAAAAGACCACTTAGATTTTATCTTTAGTTTAATTGCTAGAGAATGTTTTTCATTCCATCAGCTTTATCTGTAATTTAGGACTGTAACAGTGATACATTTAGAATATTTTAAACACCAGTTTCGATTCCATGTGGCTAAAAGGCAATTCCAGTTGCAGCAAGGCAATTTCTCAAAGCCAACATCATGCACATAGCCTCAGCACCAATACACTTAAGAGAAGAGCCCATTATCTGTAGATGTTGCTCAAAAGCTGCATCTATACATCTACTGTAGTCCATCTACAGAAGCTACCTGGATCAGTCTGACACTCGCGTGCCAGCACGTAGAAAAGCAGCATGACAGAGTGACCAAACATAACTAGGAATTACTTTTTGACCTGCTGCTGGGCCTTCATGAGCAGCTAATTTAACCTTTCCTTAAGGGGACAGTGGGGTTGGGGGTGTGTGTGTGGTTCTAGTAATGTTTGGCCTTGGCAGGGGTGCTTGAAACAAATCAAAATTCTGTTATTTTTCCACTGACCAGCTTCAGGCAATAATGAGCACACTTCAAATGATGAGAAATTCTACAATATAGCTGCAGGATGACACACAGGTTTTACAGCAAAGTACTTTCTGCATAGAATTAAACTACATGAAATCTAAAGAGATCATTCGGCTCCTGCAGAATTGAAACCTGCAAGGTGACTCACACTGATCAGAACAATTTTTTACCAGATATTGATAAGGATAACCTAACTTTGAAATTAACACACGCTGAAATTATTCCAAAGCACAAATTTCTGAAAAAGCAAAGAAGTGCAAGAGTGGGAGTACACAAAAGGCCTTTCAAGCCAAAAGACAATGTCAATGAAGAAGAATCTTCATGCCAAGGTAAAGCCTGTCATTTTAGTGAAATTCAGTTGAATTTCAGTTCCACAGAACTTCAGAAACCACATTAATTTGGAAAAAATGGAACTAAAGTTATTTGAGTTTAGTGTTTATTTTCTGAAGATCTCTAGACTTAGGTAGGAAATGTACAGAAAGCAGCTGGCCGAGCCTAAGGACCTCTGCTCTTACAACCACTATCTAACCACATTCCCACTGTGGCATCTATGTGGTTGATAACTAACGTTTCATCTATGCCACTGTTCTAAGAAAGGTATTTCTATCTCCTTTATGCTTTCAAGCCCACACAGTAGCAAGCACACAGGCCTTACAACCATGAGTGTTACTCACCCTATCTGCTCTCTTCTTGAAAACTACTTTGTTTATCCTAATCACAAACCACACAACCAGTGATGCTTCCTGAGACAGCGCCATATTCTATTGCCAAATACTTTGCATGTTTTCACTGAACCCAGAGTGCAAAGGAAAAAACACAGAACAACATGTTCCAATAAAGGCATGGTAAATGGAACAGCTCTTCCAAAGATACAGCAGGAGACAACCACTACGTTAATTCTAATGGATACAGAGTCCTTTAAACAAAAAATAAACTGCAAACTGCCCTTCCAAGTGTGGTTTTTGTTAAGTGCATTTGTAGCATTGTGTTTAACTGGGTGTAATATTGGCTCAGACTGCCAGCATTTAACACATGCAAAGCAGCCAAATGGACAGAAAAATGTATTTTTCCTGGTGCTTCTTCACATATCAGAAGAAAACCGCTAACAGCTTTTGTAGTGGAATAAGAGTTTCCACAACATCTTGTAACTAAACTGAAGTTCTGCGATTCCTAACAAAAACTTTTAAAGCACCAGTATTTGTCTTTTGACACACTCCCAATGCAGACAACAGCTGAACATCCTGACACCTGCCTGTATGAAAAATATGCAATAAACAAAGTCCCTAACCACAAAGTCACTGGGCAGTACCTCTGTACTATTACAGTGTTACACAACTGGAAAAAGGTACAATTGAGGATTTAAATATTTGCCTTTAATTCTAGCTACAGATTTTTTAGTGAATGTTAACAGCTTATCATGCTCCCTACACAAAGCATGAATGATTTCTGCATCATTCTCATCCTTCCTACCTGTCAGTATTTTATCTAGATTCAGTACCTAGACATAACCATTCTGAACCCAGCAACAGGCTGTCTCACTCATGGCAGCACATGAAAAGCAAGAATCTGAATCTAAGGACTGTAAGTATTCTGGCTCTATGGCAGCAAGTTCCAACTAGGCAACAGCTCTACTGAATGTCAAATTTGTTGAGCAATGTCTCTCATAGTGGAAGTCAAGCTAAATCTGAGAGAAAATCTCAAATATGACATCTCGTTCTTTTAATACTTAGATACACCGTTCATACTATTCAAGTTTTATTTTGACATGATAGTCTATTCTATGTTTATTAAGGTGCTTTTATTTATTTAATAAGCAAATTAACATGAAGATGGCAAAACCAGTTTCACTATGACATAAGCAGCTATGATACAGCAAGAGAAAAATTTCTTACCCAAATGTCCTGTTTTTCACCAATTGGAAAATTTGAATACAAGTCTATCATTTCTGGTGTCCTGTACATCGGCGTTGTATTCCTTGTGATCTGCAGAAAACAGAATTGCTTGAAACCAATTTGCATAATAAGTTCTAACTGCATTCAACCACGGAAACAGTCTTAACTTTGAAAATTGATTACAGAAATACTTGTCAAGGCAGAAGCCATCAATTGAATCCTGGAAAAGTCACAATAGCTTTGATTTAGAGGCCAGATAAAGAAGTTAGTACTCAAATAACACTGTGATATTCAAGAGTCCTTCCAAAGTGTAAAGCACAAAGTAAAATGACAGTTCTTCATGAAGGAAAAAAAGCAGTATGAATATAAAGAACATAAATCAACAATAAAACAAGAAGTGAATTCATGCTCCAGTGTGTATTTCCCACTTCCTCATCACATTTAATGACAGTGCAGACACATCCAAAGAGTTAAGCCATGCTCTCAAGCATCCTTGAAGAGACCTTTTCTACCATTTTCTGGCATAGATTATACAAGACAGTGGTACAACACCATCATTTCTTCTCCAGAAACTGTTGGATTGCTCTCTAAGGATGCTGGATTCAAAAACAAGCAGAGTTTACAAAGACTTATGATATCACAAGTTGCACACAATTTGAAGTGACTGTATTTTGCTACACTTGAAAGTCTGAATCCAGTTGATGTAATACATGAGATTTACCAGCATTACTCTCAACTCTAAGAACAAATGCACTTTGCAATATTACACTGCGTGCCTGACACCACCACTGTAGTCCTAAAGGCACTGCAATACTGCATATTCAAATCCTGCTGAGCAGACTCGCCACCTCTTTATATATCATTAAACTGAGAAAAACAGATGAGAATGTGAGAATCACTTCGGCATAACCAATTTTTGACTTCCTGTTAAGAATGCAATCAGAATAAACTCTAGTAAACCCTTCTGCTTTCACACGAGATTGCAGAATGGACACTGCTCAAGTTGAAGCAGTGTTTGTATATGCAGCTACAGAACACAAGCTGTGATAGTCTCCAGTCAGTGTTTAAACTCTGGCAACACAAATACAAAACCAAAACTTTATGAATGGAAACAATCTTCGGTTGCCTTTGAAGTCCCATGAATCTGTATCAGATTAAGAGCAACAGTTAAATGAATCCACTGTTGATATTAATTACATAAAAACAGTCTCACCTCTTCTTCAACCAGCGCTCTCTTTTGTGCAGACCAGTTGTAGTCAGGATAGTAAGCTATAGTTGTAGCACTACCGAAGTCACAAAGTTTAATTGTTCCTTGGTTACTAATAAGCAAGTTTTCCACCTTCAAAAAGAGGTAGAACAACAAATTAAAGATGCCTTTATTTTTATTTTTCTACACTAACACACATGCTTTTAAACACCAACTCACTTGTGCATATATATAAAAAAAATATACTCACTTTAGCCCAGAGAGTTTTCAGACTGTGCTGTAGATTTACATGGTAGCAATACAGCCAGTTTTTTTAAAAGCAGCACCAAAGCCACTATGAGCAGAAAATAAACCCCAGGGAAAAAAAATCGTTTTGTTAGTGCCTAAGAGGCCAGTTTTTCAGAGGACCACTTCTAGAAGCAGTGTCTTGGGATCCAAATATTTTCATGCATAAAAACTGAACACTGTTAGCTTAATTGCAGTGGATTGGATGTTAGGACTGCTGCAGACATAGAACAGGAAGGTACTAGTAGAGAGGTAGGCTGCTGGGCGACACCCAGAAAGATATAGCTGTGACCCTGTGCAGAGATAGAAACCAGCGATTTGAGGACCATATGCTGCCAGAATTTTTTCTACTTCATAAAATCCAGCCTTCCTGGATTGCTAAATGGAATGCAGAAGAAACTTAAAGGGAGGGTAAAAGTAGGCAGAAGTATTGTGGAGTCATAACCACCAAAGGGCTGAAAAAAATTTGTACCTCTGGATAAAATCAGGAAAATATGTAGAAGTTAAGAGGCGTATCAGTAACATTGCAACACCACACAGAGAGCTAAGTTTGTCTTCCCTCTGAAACCACAACTTCTCTGGACTCCCTTCTGTAAAACCTGTTTTCAGAACATCCTATTAGCCTCCCCAAAAACTACACTAGCATCTCAGGTCTTGTTGCAGGTTGGCTCAAAACTCTGACCTACAGTTTTTTATGCTGCTGACCTTAGTTCAACCTTCTAGAAAGCATAGCAAAGTTAAGTGATCCCTGTTTGGCTCCTGGTTGTAGTAAGGTCTCTGCCTGTTGCAGAACAACTATCATTTGATCTTGCTTTGCAGCCTCTTTAACATGAAACCAACATGCAATCAAATTCCTGCCTTTTCCCGTATTTTATTTCTGCCAGGAACTTGCATTACTTGACAAGAAAAAAATGAATTACAGCATCAGTTCAATTTCTGTGGAGCTGGCTATGTAAGAAATTGTGTATTTATTTGCAAATAGCTTTCCACCCTGTTTTCAGAGAAGAGATGCATCTTTTCTATGAGCTTTTCTAGGGGCTAGGGTACATGAATTTCAGTGAAGAATAAAAGATTTTATTTTAGAAAGTAATGCCAAGTTCTATCCCAGCTGGGTTAAAATTTCTTTGACATGACCTTGAAGCCTGCTCAATGGTACTGAGGGGAAAAAAGTGCATCATAATCGAAATTATTTTTATATTAAGAGGCTATACTAGTGCCTAACACGAAAGCTTTCAACAGGCTTGAAAACACTTAGCACGTATTTACTTTTAAAAAGCGGCTTGGTTTTCTTCTCCCCAAAGTAATCTAATACATACTTAAGAAGAAACAAGTTTTCCTTTCTTTTTATATTCAGCTGATATCACATCAAGCAGCTGACATGTAAACTTCAGACACTGTTTCAGGAATAAAAATCTTCTCTTATTTTGTTTATATTTACAGAGACCAACTCCTTCCACTACGTTCAAACGTATATGTAGTACAGCAGAGACTCACTGATGATTAGAGCTCCTTTCTCTAAAGGGCAGCATACATGTAAAGGTGAACTCCCTGCCTTCAAAATACAAAATTCAAAGACAGATAGAAGTCCTTCCAAATCTCCAGAGTTTCTAAGGGAACACCACCTTCTACAGCATAACCCCAGAGCAATCTTGGTAAAGGCAACAGAATGAAAATTAAGAAACAAAATAGATCGTGAATTATGCCTACCAAACTTTAAAATTCAAGTTAAAAACAAACCATAAAATGCAATGCAAGTTGTTAGTTCTAAAACTAAGAGCTTACTACACATTCTTAAAGACTATGTAATCTTTCACAGAGAATGTTATTTCTTTCCTCCTTCAAATCTTTACCTCTTCTATTTAGCAATGTTCTCACCTCTAAACTGCAACTCACAAGTTCTAACTGGTTATTTTATCAAAAGTCAACTACTTAAAGACTAACTCAACCAGCTAACCATGATATACTACTTTTCTGTCAGCATGTTCAGAGAGAGTACAAGTAGCACTAACCACAAGGAAAAGACATGAAAAGATGCAAGTATTGCAGTGAGGAAATTCAAGTGAGTGACATCCAAGTGGTCCTGGCAAGGCAATACACACAAGCACTATGCTCAAGGGTGTCCACTCTATTCGATCAAGTCTTAACACCGATTCAGCCAAACATACTCTCTGCTGTTTAAAAATTCAGCCTTTATTTAAACGTTGTAACATACCTTTAAATCTCTATGGATAATAGGAGGCTTCTGTTTATGCATATGCTGCACTGCTCTGCAGGTCTGATAGAAGATCTTCAAAACTGTGTCACAGGAAATAGCTCCTTTGGACTCTACTTTCTTTAAGAATTCCACCAGCTGTCCTGCAGGAAATCAAAGAAGTTCACATAAGCACACACAGTACACCACAAATTCTGAAAACTTGGCATGAATAGACAAACACTTCTTGTCAAGGAAGATTTACAGTTTCAAGTTGTAATATTAGATGAATATTCTGAAAATGGCAAATTCACACCAACTGCAATGCCATAGGAAAAGGTGCTCTAAGGAAGTATTCTTTCCCTTCCTTCCTCTGTCTAGTCTCAAACACTAAGAACTTGATGATCACCTCATATTTAAGATGAGGTTGAACTGTAGTCTTAAAAGAACATGATCCTTTATCTTATGAAGGATGCGGCTGAACTCCAGCTCACGAACTGAACTATGCTATCTTTAAGAGGATTTCAAAGCTTCTAAGCTGTGAAGAAACCTGGGCAAAACAGCTGTCAGAAACAACATGCACTCTGGGAAAAGAAAGTTTACCTTTACACAGCTCTGTAAGCAGAAGAAACTCTCCCTGTCCTGTATCAGATTCTTCTTTTCCAATAGATGCAGCAGAACAGAACTGGACAATGTTGGGGTGACCGGAAAGTTTTTTCTGGAGATAACACGTTCAAGGAAGACAACTGCCAAGTTTATTGATACTACTGTATAAAGCAGTTCACAGCCAAGTCATTTGAAATGTTAGCTTAAAACCACAGAAAACATCACAGCTGCAATTAAAATGCTAAGTAGAACAGAAAAATCCATGCCTCAGCTGAAAAAAAAAATACTTCAGGGGAAGACACTGAAGGTAATGTAATAAAAACATAACATAAAACATTAAAAAAAATCCTTGTGATTAAGGTTCTCTAAGAAAACTGGACTTCAGTAACTAACAGGCCTAGTTACTTCTTTTTCTCTTTTGACAATGACTGCAAGGTATTAGGTACAAGTACAAGAGAGATTTTTAATTGTCAGGTGCTTCTTTAGTTGGCTGATCAAGAAAGGGCTGTTATATCAACACCTGTCTTTACAAAGCAAGTATTTAACCAAAACAAAGTTCAAAACAAATGAAAGCTCTAAAGGACCCAGGATCTTATCCTCCCATCATTAGTAATAATTCTGTACACTAAAACCTTAGCCATGCTTCACTTCCAGTTCAAAAATTCAAGGTATCCTTTTTTAAATATGTAAAGGGGAGTAAAATGTGAGTGATCTCAGACCCTGCCAGTGGAAGTAACACTACAACATGCCCCTGTGTTGTCCCTGGTATGCACCACCTCAGCCATATGCTGAGACTCATGCCTATGAGGAAAACACACAGTATTTACAAGATGCATTCACCAAGTTTGGAGAGAAAAAAGTGAAGACACAGTAAGTCAAGCAAAGCTATACAAAAAGGGCAAGCTGGATCCACCAAATTAGAATGACTCCAATGTACTACTTTTATCTTACGCATTTCTTCACAACCTTTTACTCCAAGCTGCAGGAATTAATTTCATTTCAAAATTATATCTTGGAAAGTCAGCAACAGTTAACTCTCGTTCATGTCACACATATGCCTTAATGAGCCTGAGCTGTGGAAAACATCCAAAGAATATTCAGGTTCCCTACTGCTGGCAAGATACAGCGTAGCTAGAAAATATACAGTGCTATGGTAGTCTGTTCTTTGCAAGTGTACCTCTAGCGAACAGTATTTAGTGTTAAGATTTTGCCAAGCATTTCACTAATCATAGGAAGAGATGTTTGAGTGGCTTAATTTAGTATCAGTGGGCTTGCCTAGTAACTTAAAATGAAGCTGAATACTAAAGAGTAGAAAATAACAGCACACCACAGCTACTCACTGACTCTTGAAATAAACTGAGGGTCAGAGTAGATGCTGTGGAGCAAATACTGAATTTTCTGAAGCCAGGGATTAAAACACTCTGAGATTGCTTTATACCCGCAAGATTACATTATACCCTACCATCTAATGTCACTGAAGACAAAAAGGACAGCAACAACACTGAAAAACATCTGCTTCTTGTTTCTGATGCTGAAGTGCTGAGGCCTGAGCAACAGGCCCTGAGCTAAAGTTGGCCTCTACATGAACCTGCCAAACAAACTTTTTATATATATATATATATATACATATATATATATATATAATTTTTGGTATCCTATCATTAGCAAAATATGCTTAGTGAAAGATGTAGCTTCAATAAAATGTAATCATTAGTGAAGATACAGTGCATCCCTCCTTGCTTAGAGGCAGGGGGACAAGGCTGTGAAACCAATGGTTGGCCTTGTTTGGAAACTGGTGGTTAAAATCCAGTAGACAAAGGAAACTCCCTTGGTTCCCCCCTGAGCCCTGGCCAGGCTTGGGTGGGATCTGAGGGGAGTAAAGCCAGGTGTTTCCACATTTGATATTAAGTGAGCTTGTTTATTCAACAGTATAAAACAGGGGCCCTCACACTTTTTAACCAGGGGGCCGGCGCGGATGCAGTGTCAGGCAGCCATCTGCGGCTGCTTGGTTCCCCCCCCCCCAACCCCTGGCGGGGGGTCTGTAAATACCGGGGGCCAGATTGAGGACCCTGGGGGGCCGTATCCAGCCTGCGGGCCGTAGTTTGAGGGCCCCTGGTATAAAAGCTGGGCCCTCCTGCAGTGACTTTGGAGACATCACCTATGAGGGGATGCCCTGTGTAGGACTTCCCCATTGCTGGGTCAGGCTTTCTAAATTGTCCCTGCAACAGGGGCTCCCCAGTGACTGCAGATCTGGCTGATGGTAACGTATTAGGGCAATGGATGATGTATCTTTCTTGCTCACTATAGCTAATCTTGAGTCATAATAACTAGGTGCATTGCCTTGCTTATCTGTTTTATTGCTTGAATCAGGGTATCATAGGCTAATCCATTTGTATGTGCATACTGCCTTATTTTCTGTATTAATTTGAAATGAACAGTAAATCAAGGTTATCTTCTCTATTGGTGTCTGTATGCTATCTATTGACCCCATCAACTGGTAAAACAGATGCACGTATCCTACTGTAATTTCTTCCTTAATATTCAGTATTACTTTTTAAAGCCAGATGTACCTGAGGCAGAAATTAAGAAACATTGTGAGTAAAAGAAGTTCTGAATAGTCAAAAAGGCAATAAATCCAGTGCACGTGAGGGAAGTGTACTTAAGATCCAAGTATCATCTGAATGGTCAAAAGGTCTGTTTACCACAGTCAGAGGACTGCAAGAAAGCCCAAATACGAATTTCACTTCTGGCTAGATAAAGTCTACACTAGCTACAGAAGTTTTCTGCACACATTGAATTCCTGCAATTTTTTAACAACTTGCTGGATGTTGGTGTCAGATTCAGGACAAACCAGGAACCTAGACTTTCCTCAGAATGTCAGTCCTCTTAAGCATTGTAGGGCATAGAAAGAACTGAATCTATAGAGCAGTCCTCTATTTCCCAGAAACATTTGATAGCAGGCAATTAAATCAAAACTTTAAGATATGTTCCAGAAAAGATACCATAAAACAAACTTCCTGAATGATGGCTTTGTTCTTTTCTTCTTCATTGGACAACAACCGCTGTCAAAAAAGAAGAGTAATTGAGAAGATACAGTTATTAAAACTTAGAGAAAAACAGTTCATTGATTTTTTTTTTTCCAGACCACAAAAGATAAGCTACAGTCAAAAAACTAAGGAAGTGTGATGGGACAGTAAACAAAGTGGGCTTGTTGTACATTTGGACATACTGCCATAAACATACCACCCAGTTCTGCAGGTACCTGTACTATTCAGGTTTAGTGATAACTGAGCAATTGTAAACTTTGACACTCAAAAAGTAACTGCTCTGACAGCTCTGTGATGTGTAAAACACTAAAGTTTGAGCACTGTGCACTGACAAAGAAAAATTAATCTTCTGCCTCAAGTCTTTAGACAGAACTTTCAACCTCCTCTAACCAAAACTTCTCCAAATTAGGCAGCCCAATTTTTTTCAACAGTACTCAAGTAATCATCAGCAAAATCAACCATAACTATTTCCAATATCTACTTGGATTTAGACTAGAATCAATCTGAGCATTTGCTACAAAAGTACCAGTTTTACAAAACACAGAATGTACAGTAATTGTTCACCTTCCATCTATTATTTTTAACTAGGGCTACTTCTAGATGACATTTTGAACATACATACTATATGGATTTGGTCACATTTTGTTACTGTAGGATGCGGTATGAAAAGTAAAAAAACAGACTAAGTAATTACTGGTCGTGTAATGCCAACTTACCTCTCCCAACTCTCATACTACTACCCTTTCCACTTTCTCTCAAGATAGGTACAGGCACAGGATATCCCCACCCCAAAAATGAAGCCATTTTGTGGTAAAAACAAGTGACATGATATTTTTTTGCAGCAAAATATGACCAAGTAAGTTACTTCACTTTATTGTCCTTTACTTCAGTTTTTCAGCTGTTACATGATTATTATAAGCTTTCAGAAAACAAGAATCCAGTGGCGTGTCTCTGAAAAGTGCCAGGATTAACATTTGATGAACGAGTCAAGAGTGTGGAAACTTACTGTGTAAGTACAAAGGTAGGCTAACCAGCAGCCTAAATCTGCTTCTGAGGAGTGAAAATATTCCCATACAGGTAACTAGGAAAAATTCCTTATACTCATGTAACAGAATGCTTGGGAAGCGTCATGGATTTCTAGACCAAATGAAGACAAACAGCAGTAGTACCCAACAGAGCAACTCCCATCTTCAACATCTAAATGTAAAGTGCAGGCCCCTAACAGGAATGACCATTCTGAATACAGGTATGGTGTGCTAAAAACACCACTTCATCATTCTGATGACTTGTTCAGTGGCATACACAAAGGATTAACTATCATGCTAAAGCACCAAGCAAAAAGACAGACCTTGTAAACTTGTGGTGAAGTAAATTTGTTTTACCTTTAAAGCATAATCTTTGCCACTTCCAAGGTCTTGAGCTTCATAGACAAAAGCAAAACCACCTACAAAAAGAAGGCACATAAAGTCAGTTTTAATCTCAATATTCAGGTAAACAGTTATTTTTAGTCTAACAAATCTAGTACAAGAGTATAGACACGTCTCTGAATGCACAAATTATACGTATTTTTCAGTGGCTTGCCAAGAGCATGGGTAACCTACATACAAGAGCTAAAATATTCTCTTCCTTTCTTTTACATATGCCAGAAGCACTGTTACTTTCGTGCACTCTGTCAGTCTGCATATGCAGATTTCCTAATGAAGCAACCTTTTTTTTTAACGCAGGTCCCTATGCAACCAAGATTCACTACCGCCAATACTACCTAATGATTTTAAGTAAACTACTCCTTTGTTTTACACTGTTAGGCTTCGTATAAAAACAGCAATAACCAAGGGAGATAAAATGTTAAATACATACCTCCTCATACTTTTAGGATAATTTCCATGCTTCAGACTTCATGTTAAAAGTGGAAAGCATTTTCAAGCACTGAAGCACATAATTCCAATGACAGCGATACTGTTACTAAATGCAATTTGTCACTGCATACAGCATTATTTTCATTCCAACTTCTTTTGTCAGAATATCTATTTCATCAAACACTACTAATTTGTTCAAGAACACTGCAAATTTCCACAAAGTAAAAAAGACTGAGAAAAAGTTACAGGTCTACTAAATTTCCTCAGTTGCTAATTATGTTAATCTAACTATCAAAAGAACATATTTGAACAGTTCTACTCCCATTGTAAAGATCCTGGTATTACTCCAATTTCTTCTAGGAATGTCATCTTCATGGTTACACAAACACTGTAGTTGCATACATGCTCACTGTGTATTACAGAGTATCTTTAGTAGATTAACAACCAAAGTGACAAACTTCAATGATTTGCCTTTCCACTCTTTTAATATAAATGCTATCTTCATTGAACCACATAGTGATGTTTTCTCTAGCAATAATTTGGAGAATAAACACAGAAGATGTCAGCAAACCACATAAGCCTAAGGGAATAAGGTAACTAAAGAATGAACCACCACAGACAAGAAAGAAGTTGACAAGGCCCTTTTAAAAAAAGATGCAGAATCCAGGTCAGTACAGTCACATTAGTACCCAATACCTTCTTGTGGATGGGGAATATTAACAAAAGGCTTGAAGTGGACACAGCATTTGCTTTCGCAATTCAATAAACACAACATTTTTCAAGAAGAGTTTTACATGGCAATTGACCAGAGTTCTCCAAGTACCATTCTGAACGGTACTGCCCACACACCTTGTCATTTTTCCAGTAGCATGCAAAACACTAAATAAGTGACAGGCTGCTGGATATTACCTTTGCTTTTGATATCTAAATAGGAATTACACACAAAAACAGCAAAACCAAGACTGCACTTGCAGGAAGGACAAGCAAAAGACAGGAAAGAGTTAAAGTACTAATGAGAACACTGAAGATGACAGACAGTAAGGGCTGCTGTTCATTCCCACCATGTATCACCCATGCATGCATTGTGCTTATCCATTTACTTTGACCTATCCTATAAAAACAGTTTTGGTACTTCCCACAACAGAAGTTTCCTTAGCTTTTCTAAAGCCCCTAGTGCAAGTCTTCTGATCAGCAATTACACTCACCATTTCAGGCACAGATGGGAGAGGGGCCAAAGACAGAATGAAGTCCACACTTACCATCATCTTAAAAGCATTACCTCAAGATACTTTGCTTCTTTTTGAATGAGAACATACGCAAGAAGAACATGGTTCTGGACAGTGCTGATCAGTTACGACTATTGCTTACAGATCGCATAGAGCTGGTGAAAGAAGCATGGTAATTTGTGAGTCATCCTTCCACTGAAGCTGGATGCTGGGAAACCATGGGTTTTGACTGCTCTTCCCAACCAGTTCCCTATTCACATCTGGGGGCATGTCCCAGGTTTCAGAGGCCGCTATCCTAGTGAATTGCAAGCCCCCACACCAGTGTGTACCAGTCACTACATTACAGAGCTACTGCCTACACATCTTTGACCTACACAGATGCTGCAGACTACCTACACAATGGAAGTACTGCTGGCCCTACAGAAGGAAGTCATTACATTCATCCTGATCAATGTTTGATTTTATTCTAATAACCCTTCAAACCCACCTTGAAAATATATGCTTCCATTTGCAAAATTAGGGACTTCAGGCCAGCACAAACTTCTAGAACATTAAATCACTCTGATCAACTGTGTACACGGCCAAGGGTTCCAGGAGGGCTGGAATGGGGCAAGACTGCTCTTAATTGCAAGCATACACCTTGCTAGTACCTCTACAAATGTCCACAGACCTACATGCATGTTGTAAAAAAAAAAATCTATCTATGCTTCATTCAAATGCATTAAGGGCCCTCCTGGAAATCACACATGTGAAAGCACCTATGCATCAGAATTAAGTCATCAAATCAATTCAATGCATCACTTTCAAGCATGTACCTGATTAACACCCAAGCTGATCCAAACTCTGAAGAAAGGCCCTAGAAGCACTGCTACCTTTCCAACTACTTCAGCTGGTCTGATAACCTTTCCTACAAGCTCTTCCTACAATACAAGAAATGTTTACAATATAGACCAAGTTTCACATTATCACTAAGCTTAATCCTGTTGACACTGAGTACAAAGGAGTAAAAGGAGGAATCAGTGTATACAACTAGAAAAATATTACAGCGAGTCTTCAAAAAGAGGTATTTCTTAAACTTTCACAGAAGTCCTGATCATCATACAGTCCTCCCAAAACTCTACACACATTCAGTTGCCCCAAAATTTTCTTTCTGTTCACAAATCTTGAAATTCATGCTTAAATCTCAGCCACTTTTATGAAAACTACACAAGTTCATTTCTTGATGGAAAAGGCTGTGTTTTTAACACTTAGAATCACAACATTAAAACCACTTCAGAAGGGCTCCTGAAGTTTAAGTAATTTCTGTTCAATTTCAATAAACCTCACTTCAATCAAAAACAATTAATTTCAATTCTCTTAATAGCTAGCTAGGAATCTAAAGAAATCTTATATTCAGCTTCAAAACATGCACTGGATGTAGGTTTCACTATTCATTGAAAGTCATTAATGTTCATTTTGGCCTAGCAGCACAAGTGAACATTTTGGGCAATGCAAGCCATTTAAAAATTACTTCCTGTTATCAACAGAAGTTAATACAAGCTCTGCTTCAGTTAAAGCACAGGTATTTAAGTGAAGCATAATTACCATTAACTGAAAATCCAGTGGAATCTCCATAGAAACTGCCCATACTAGGATTTTGCTGCAGTTAAATACAAAGCTGGCAAGACTCAACTTGTGTATTAGCAAAATACTTCGTTTACTTACTACATTTTCATAGAAGGGGTCAACAAAAGGAAAAGTAATGAAGAGAGTCTTCTTTAATGTCATTTCAATGGTGTCACAGCTTACTAGAGCTCCTCATGCAGTAAGATCTAACAATTTATTAGAGGTATTAGAATAATAAGCTGAAAGGAGAAACTTCATTAAAATAGTGATAGCTTCAGAGTACACAAGTAGTTTAAAAGATGCACTTTTAGTTCAGTGATGGTACCTTAAAATCAAGTACTGAAATGCTAAACAGATAGTTAAGTTCATTAAACTTTTCGGAACTCCAAACAAAAGCCAGTGGTATCATGCCTGATTAAATTCCTAATTCATTGCACTGGTTTTATAGGTAAGTTCACTGCTATGGCCTCTAACCCCACCCTTTATAGCTATGCCCCTGTCAAAACATCAGTTTTAAGTTTCTCATTCAGTCACTTCATTGTTTCACCTGAACACAATTCGTTCCCCGCAACACTGCTCATTCCAGGTGGTGGTTAGTTCACAACTACTGCAGCTCTACAGCTGATAGCAATTTTAAATTATGGATTTTCTGGGGTACCAGAAGAGGTATAGTAAGTTGCAAAGATGGCTTTTAAAAAAAGTAAATTAAAAGTATCTGTTATTGGTGAATTTTTTTTTTTTTTTTTTCCACAAAAGGCAAAATTAGTCCTACCTGCTTCCTTATTGTTTTGTTTAGGGTTTGAAGCTGGCTTCCTTGTGGAGCTAGTCTATTAAAACAGTTTTAATATAACCTGAATAGGGACAACTTCACTGACAAAACTTCTTTGCCCTAACAGCTTACTCCAGGCCTTCTGACCAATGTAGTCTGCAATATAATTCGCAAAAATTTTAAGAAAGTTTCACCTGTTTAACTATAACCACACCAAGGATTTCACAGTCAACACAGCCATGGCAGTTAACGATCACATTCCTACACCAACATACCTGTATGAACAAACACCTGTATACTAGACCCAACTGAGGCAAATGACAACATGAAAGTTAAGAGTAGGAGGACTTTGGTTTCTTTCCTAGGGGTGCAGAAAATATATTTTTATTTGGGGTGGTTTTGCTCATTATTTCCACTCACATAAACACCTGAGACCATTTTAAGTCAGTTTTCTGAAGTTTTTTACATCAGCAGAATCATCTTAGCATCTCCCCGTACAGGTTACCAGTGTGCATATATGTACACAGCCATCCCAGCTCTTGCCCTGAGACACTAAGTGAGAGGGCTGGAGGGGCACAGGAAATCGGGAGGGGACACAGCCAGGACAGGTGACCTGAACTAGCCAAAGGGATACTCCATATGACAGGACATCATGCTGAGTATATAAACCGGGGGAAGAAGGAAGGGGGGACATTTGGCATTATGGCATTTGTCTGCCCAAGTAATGGGTTACACGTGCTGGAGCCCTGCTTTCCTGGGGATGGCTGAACGCCTGCCTGCCCATGGGAAGTGGTGAATGAATTCCTTGTTTTGCTTCGCTTATGTGCACAGATTTTGCTTTACCTATTAAATTGTTCTTATTTCAACTCTCAAGTTTAACATTCCTTTCTGATTCTCCTCCCTATTTCTCTGGGGGGGGGGGGGGGGGGGGGGGGGGGGGGGTGGAGTGGTGCGTGAGCGGCTGCGTGGAGCTTGGTGGCTGCCGGCTGGGGTTAAACCATGACACTAGTTTTTCCACTGACTAAGCATTTCATAGTCCCTTTCTCAGAACACAGCCCAAGCTCTAAAAATGGTCTCAGATTATTATTTTCTGCCACAAAAATTATCACAGAAGAAAACTAGTTTTCTTTCTTTTCTGCAGCGCAAGCTTAAACATAAGAGGTTCACTATAGCGTACCACACCAGCTCATGAAAACGGAGTAGCCAAAGTACAACAGTCCGTCCCGGAATCAATCTTGGCTCGTAGCAGATCCAGAGAAACACGCTAGACCACAAAGCTTACCAGCCTCACCTTTCTGGCCCACGCTGAGACCATCTGATGACTTCCTCTGCATTAGGAAATTAGCCCTACCTCATTTGCTTTAATAGGAAACAATCTACACTCCTCCTTACACCACTGCAGCCCACAGGCATTACTCCTGTCAGTATTTTAGCATCCTCTTGTAAAGATTAGAAGACCCTTTCTTTTCCAACCCAGAGGTTTGCCTTCTCCCTCAAGTTAAACCTTGGCATCAACATAATATTGAATAAGTTCACTGTACTATAAATCAAATTGGATTTAAATCTGCTCCTTTTTTTATCCTGTCCTTGTTTTCTCTGTCTTCAGTGATTTTTTCATAGAAACCATTTCAGTGAAATGACAGTTTTCCTACTTATCAGCTAGTGAAGCATCAAAATAGGGACATCAACCACAACATAAAACTGCTTACCACTGTAATGTATTGTTTCATTGCACACTTAACTAGTTATGAGAAAAGGGTGGTGTGAATAGCTTCCTGTTTATAACAACTTGGTATGACTTGTCCACTCCCTTCCCAAATACTGACCAAATTTGTTCCCTTATCAATACTAAGTAGCTTATGTTTCAATCATAACTTCATTAAAAATCTGTAATTTTAGCCTGGGCTCCATGTTAGCTGTTTTTCCACCAGAGTACAGGCAACATCCTTAATCAAAGCAGAAAGGATGCTCTGTGATTGTTGCCAAGCATTGATTCATAAGCATGTTTTTTGAAGTCCAGTCACATAATTGTGTCAATTTCAAAGTCCTAATGATATCAGCAGAGTTCAAATTAAATGTAAATATGCTCCAGTTACTGTAACTTTAGCTATTGTGCTGAGCGCTCATGAGGTCAAGCATGGAATTTTTTAACAGGAACTTATCTTAGAAAGCAGCTTTTCTTTATTAGAAAAATAAACACCTGAGCAGTTAAGGAAGCACAGGATACTTACAGAATGCCTACAAAGCATACGGTGAAAGTAACAGCCATAAGGGTATTTTGGAGTTAACTTTGAAATGAATAGGGGGCACTGACTCAAGTGACCACCAATGACCAACCAGGATCCGCATGCATGCATAGTATATATAGCTTTGCAATGATAGCAATATGGAAACGTAGTAGCTAGGAGGAGTCAATGTGACATATAAGCTATACCAACAGTTTATGTAAATTTGAGCATATAAATTCACTAAGTTTTCTGTCCAACTTTGCACTCCATTTGGGGAGTTTTTCCCAACTGTCCTGATTCTGCACACAATCAAATAAAGCAATGTCTCCTTCCTAAATGTAGTCTTTTCTGCATTTCAGGAGCTCAGGTAAAACAGTAACACTAATAACAAGATTAAACAGGCCTCAAAAATGAAGTATGGCTCTAAAATCTGGATTTTTTCCCATGACTTGAGAAGTAGAGAGGTATGACACCCTAAAACTTTCAGCGCTCACCTGGAAGCAGGAACTGCTATACCTCAGAAACATCAGTTTTAAAAAACGGCACTGTTCCACTTAACGTTGAAAAACTTCTCTACATCTACAGTAAAGGGAATGCAAACTGGAAAGCTGCTAGGTCAGCATGCTTCAGTTCTTCACAGAGATTATCATATTTTTCTCCTACTTCCAAAAACTCTGCCTCACACATTATTTGCAGAGTAACTGTCAGTTCATCCTTTACATGACACGCTGTTGCAATTTCTCTTTGATTTGATACAAGCTCTCCTCCTTTCATAGTAACTCCAAGCATCTGTCAGCAAATCAAACTAAAACGTTTGCTGAAACTTGACCATTAAGTGTCCATTGTAATTCTGCTGCCCAGAGTTTTATGAATTACTTCCATTAAAAAAATAATCCACATTTAATTATGTTACCACCATCCTATAAATCCAGAAGTTGCAGAGACCATGAAATTGTATCTGTAAATTTGGTAAACTGTAATACTGCCTATTCACACTCAATTTACTGAAGGAACCTTGAAGTCTAAAGCAGCAACTTTTTGATACTTTAATGACAGATGCAAGTTTCACTTTGTCAGAATGCAGCTTGTAACAAGTCATCTACATGACTTCCATTCAATGACAGCTTTGTAAACTCCAAAAAAATTGAAGTCTGTAGCTGCTACCTTTCTGACTAAGGAATGATGCTTTCTTCATAGTGAAGAAATGCATCAGCAGTCTCTCAACAAATAATCTGAGAGCCCAGTGACCAGGTTCTATTCCTTCTACAGTATAGGTAGAAACCAAGAAGTTTCCCATACTTACTTGTCCACCATCTTTTAAGTGTCACCATTATCAGGTAAACAAGCATAAGGTCTTATCAGAAGACCTTATGTCCAACGCAGGCAAAAATGAAAGCCAGCAGCATCTAGCATTTGAAAAACACATTTGCAAGGTTGGTTGTCTATGCAAATATGCCAGTTTACAGGAGCAAGAAACAAGAAATTTCTGAAAACTACTCTTTAGCCTGCTGTGGTCACTTGCTCTCCCCATTCTCACCTAAAGTCAAATGTGCAGGCTGCAAGGATTCCTGAATCATTAAGAACTACTTTAGTCCCTCAACTACCTAGTACAGATTGATACAGGAATCCTGACATTCCTGAATGAAAGCGATGGATACTCCAGGATGTTAAATGATGAAGCAGAGAGTCGGCATAAAAATGCACATACTGTTCATGTGAACAGTAAGCGATCTGACTGAGGCTTTTCAAGAGAGTTTAAGCCTCTCTCACCTAACCCTACAAAACCCAAATGTGTTAGCAAGCATTTGGAGAATTACCACATATATCTGGACTATACACATGCAGTCACCCTGGTGACAGCAGACATCCATGTTGTGATATAAACAGGTACAGTATACTCAGACTGCAATGACTTATGGCCATACAAGAGAGTGCCCTCTGTCACAAGAGTGTAAGATAGTTACTTTTACTAATATTGTCTACTTCTATACGCAATCAATGACTATTCTACTTAAGTAAAATTGTGTGGCAGTCTGTGCACTTAACTGGAGGACCCAAAAGAACCACAGCTGAACCAGCATCACACAAAGGGCAAGTAGGGATTACATGTAAAGGCCCCAACCCACCTTCTCTAAAAATTTCTTAACTGCAGTAAGCTACCAAAATACCCAAGTAGAAAATACAGGAGACACTATTCTAGGAACACTCAGTCTGTCCTGTGACACACTTCAGTCTGCTCATGCATTTGGAGGTAGTATCAGCACTAGAGATCATCACCAGCCTGTCCCCCCCAGGTTGCTCTCAACTTCCTGCAGCAGCCCACCACGAATCCAAAGGTGGTGCTGCCAGTTTCTCAGCTTACAGCTTGGCCAAACGTGTATTGCACCGACACAGATGGGCAGCACACTCCAGAGCTGGAAAGAGCTGTAGAGTGCGAGAACAACTGAACTTACACTGCCATATAATACTCGGTAATGCTAATCCACAGACTGTGTTCACACCAACTGAAAAAGCACCAGACTGTACGATCTTATGGAAAAGGCTACCCCTCTGCACTGGCTGATCACACACAGTTCATCACTGATTTGAAATCTAAATTCAGAAAGCTGCACTTTACGTTCTAGTAGTGAATTTAGCATGAAAGGACTCCATTAAAAAGTAAAACAGATTCTGGATTTTTAAGTACAGAAGAGAATGCTTATAAACCACAGTTATGCAAGCATGTATCAGGAGGTGTCAAACACAGGTTCAGAGCTCAAAGATGAATTCAAGTTCAGCCACAAAATAAATTATACACTAAGACAAATACAAGTCTGAAGACAGCAAGAGGCTGGGACTTTTGCATTTTGTATTTATACTGAATTTACGTTAAGGGTTGTTCTAGCCCAGCTATGCTGGCTGGAAAGTCTTACTTTCTAGGTAAAGTAAGCAGTTAGGCCCAATTTCAGTCAGGGAAATACAGAGAAAAACAACATGAAATGAAACATGGAACACAAAGCAGTGGTTACAGATCAATTCTCAAGAACACCAGACTTAAAGCATGTCTCCATTTGCTTTAAATCATCTAACCTGGCATCCTTCCCCTGACATTTTAGAAAGCCTGTGTCAGATCGTGGGAGACAGCAGGCTGCTGCCAAAGTAACATATGAAATACTTGTTTCAGAATCAAGAACTGAACAGCAGATATATCTCAGATAGAGCTTCCTGCCCTTCCTTTCCTTTGTTGTTCTTTGGAAACTGCTGTGGTCACTCCTGGTAGGAATGTCACAATAACAGCAGCACCAGCCAGTTCATTCAGCATTCACGCCACATTGAATGCCAACATTTCACTTGCAACTCTCTTTCGCGAAGAGCATCTAAGTAAAGGCTGAAGGCAGCATAGGACCTGAAGTACTGTTTTAAATGCAACTCATTACCTACAAAACTGCCAGGTTTTGTCTGAGATCATATGCCAGACGTGTTTAAGCATTAAAAGTAACAACTTATTTGTCCTTAAGAAAATAAAACATCAGTGAAGACCATGTCCTGTTGTTTTACATGAGCAAATTTTTGGGGAGTTTAGCTAAAGTAGCTGGTCTTGAAGAATCAAATTTTTCTTCCACGCTGGTCACTAAGATTTCAATGAAAAACTACTCAGGGAAAAAGATAATCAATACATCTATTTATAAAACTACTTAAATACAAAGACAATAAAAAGCAACTATAAAAAACAACTTAAATAATGGAAAGGGGCTCTGAAGAGAGCTTTGGGATATTTAACCTAAATAATACTAACCATCTGTATAAAGTTAATCAACTATAACTGCATTAATATGTACAAATTCACCTTTTAGTCTTTTGAGACAAGCTTCCAATGTCTCTTCTACAGGAAAAAACTAAAGCAATTCCTGTGACCACAAGCACAAGATCCAAATCTGCGCTAATTTCCAAGTAGTGTGCACACCCCAAACATAATACTTATTTTAAAACAGAGCAGCAAGTAGTGTGCCAAGGTGCCTACCCAAAAATCCACTGAAACTAAAAACTGTCCAGACATTCAATTCCTGTGCTTCAGCAAAGCCTATATGCAGGCCGAGATCAGCTTCCTGACATTTGTGTTTAAAGTTAATGTATTTTCCTGCCTTTCCGCTTTTAAACACCCCAGAACGGCACAGGCAAACATGCACCTCGGCATAATATTATACATCTTTGCTTATTTTTTGTAATATACACGCAACCCAGCACTTCCATGAGGACCTCCCGTGGATCATGAACTCCTTGGAGAGTTGTATTACGCGGTGAAAGCATTCCACCCCGTAACGCAGGCGAAGCTGCGGCCGCACAACACGCCGGCCCGCAGCGGGTGCTCCGAAGCCCGCTAACAGCGCCAGCGCCGCGCTCCCGCACCCGGCCCTCGCCGCGCACCCCCGCTAACCCGCTGCGCGGCCCTCACCGAAGCCGCACTCGGAGGCCGCAAGCCCCGCGGCGGGGCCGCCTGCCCTCGCAGCACGAACCCGCCGGCCCCGGCCCGGCCCGCGGCGCCGGCCCGCTCGCCCCCACAAGGCCTCCCCCGGCCCAGAGGGCAGGCCGCCCGGCCGGGCGAGGGGCGGCGGGAGGCCCGAGGGGAAGCGCGGCCCGGCCCTGCACGCCCCCGGGCGCGCCGCCGCCGCCGGGTCTTACCTTCTGCGATGACCCGCTTGATGCGCAGCTTCATGTCGCCCAACTCCACCGTCTGCCCCACGAAATCGTTCTGGTCGCGGCTGGCGGCCCCCAGGGAGCCGGGGCCCGCTAGGAAGTCCAGGGCGGACTGGAAGAGCGACATGGCCCAGGCAGGCGCTGTCCGGCTGGCTGCCGAGGAGGCGGAGGGGCCAGGGGGGTCGGTGAGGTGAGGCGGGGCGGGGAGGCGAGGCGGGGTAACGGGGCGCGGCGGCTCCACCAAGCTACTGACTGCGACGGCCGTAGGCCGCCACCGCCTCAGCCGCCATTGCCTCCGCTCCTGGCTGCTTCCGGGAGCGATACGTCCTATGTGACCTCACGGGGCCGCCTCCCGCCAGCCCGCCCCGCCGCCGCAGCCCTCCCGGCCGGCCCCGCCCTCCCGGCACGGCAACCGGGGACGGGCGGGCCGGGGCTCGCCTTCCCGCCTCGTGGGCGGGGGCACTGGGCCGCGGCGGGGCGCAGGGGCCTCCCGCCGCTGGAGGAGCCGAAGGCTCGGGGCGGGCTGGTCCAGGCGCCCCCGGCTGCCCCCCGAGGCACCTTGGATGCCGAGCCGCCGCGGCCTGGCTGAGGAGGAGCGGGCCGGGGCGGCTGGGCCGTGCTCGGGGGTGGGAGCAGGGGCTGGGGGCGGTGGACACCGGGCTGGCCGCCGCCGTGAGCAGCCGGCAGCTAGGCCGCCGCCGAGGTAACGCTCCTGGCGTCAGCCGCTCAGCCCCGCACGGGTGGCACTCGGGCAGGACATGCGCGTCCCCCACGGAGGCTGCCGTAGTCCTGGCACTGTGCGTCTGCCCTCGACACCGCCCGCCTTCGCTTTTCCCTGCAACCCTGGCAGGCCGGCCCTTTGCCCAGCCTGCATCCCTGCCGCCCGCACCTGAGCGCAGAGCGGAACGTGGTGGCGGTGCCTGGGCAGCACGACAGGGACATGGGTGTTGGTGGTGGCTGTGGTCCGCGTTGAGCGTTAGCCTGCGTGTTCAGGTGTGAGGCCTGGCTGTTGGGTTCGCACCAGCAGGTCAGTAACTCGTGGGGCCTGTCAGCTGCGGAAGGCTGTATGGCCTGGGACAGCAGATCGCACAAAGCAAGGCTGTCTAGAAAGCTCCTTTCAGAAACAGTCCTGCTAGGCGGGGCTCTCCTTCTAGAAGCTGTGTCTCCTCACATTGTGGTCTGCGCCCTGCTAGCAGCTGTCACTTTGAGACAATCCCAGACACGCCCAAATTCCATAAGATTTCAGGTGGCTGTGCTTACTTTCTCCTGCACAGATGAACAGTCAAATGTTTTAAAGTTGTATTTCTCAATCAACCTCCATAAGCCAAGAACTTGCTGCTCTTCATGCTACTGTGTCAATTATGAGGGGCATGGCTCTTGTACTTCCCTCACTGTCATGCTTCCCTCTCACTGTTCTGTAATGCTGTACCAGTCAAAAAGTGTGGTCCTAAAGGCCAGTACATTTGTCCAGAGATCCCATGGTTTAACATCTCTTATAAAAAAAAAAAGTTTAAAACATCGAAGTCAGATTATATGAATAATCTCCTCCTATCTGTAACGGAGGTCAACTGCTATTTTTCAATTCTTCCTATAAGAAAACCTCTTTTGCTATTATAAATCATACCACCATCACCACTTTGAGAACAGCAGATTGTATTCACAGCAGGAACATTCTGCCTTCAATCCCATTTTGGTTTCTGACTTTTCCAATTACTTTTTTTTCAGGCAAAGGCCAAAATTCTTTTGGACAAACGAAAACTGCTAGTTAGACTTGCTACGCCATGCTGTTACACTCATTGTCTGTTGTCCTATCATTTACCTGCATATTCCTCTTCAAAGACTCATTCACAAGGCCACTGGAAAAGGAACAGGATCCATTATAAGGAACCACAGAAGTAATCCTTCTGTATTTGAAAGTCTAGATTTTACGTTAGCAACTTTCTTATTCCCAAGAGCAGGACTCTGTTGTAGATAGAATATGAGGCAACTAAAACTCCGGCTTAAATGGAGACTGATGTTTCTGCTATACCTTCAGTAACAGATGGAGTGACCTGGGCTAAAATGACCTCTTCTTTCGGGTGATTGGTTTTGTGTTTTTTTACTAACCAGCTTTAATATGACTAGTTCCCTGACTGTTCCACTGCTAAGCCTCACCTCTACCTCAACACAGAAGAGACATCCCAAAGGTCGGAAGAAACAGCTGGGGGAGGACAAGGCAGCAGGACTATTTATTTCTTTCAGCAGTAGTACAGGCTTATGCCTGCTTGGAATGCCCATAAACCTACTGTCTCAGAATCTTGATTTTCTTATCAATGTGTGCATTTTTAGTGCATAAAATTTGGCAAATAAAATCCCTTCAGTGAAAACTGATTGTATGTAAAACTTTGCGTTTTTACTATTTACACAAGAGAGATTTAATTTGACTGTTCAGAAAGAATCTTGGCACAAATAATCCAAAATTTCAGTCCAAAAATTATACATAGATAGGCACCAAGTGTGAGGTATGATACTAAAAGTTCAATCCAAAGATTTGTACAGTTCCTCTGGTTGCTTGAAATTGCTGTAATAGGACAGTCATAGCTTACATTGGGACTTTGTCCTAAGAAAGACTGCAGGAGCGGTAACTATCTGTTACACATGAAGGAAGTATAAGAAAAAAATGCAGGATAAGAAGCAGGAATGTTACATTTGAAAAGATGAAGATGGATTTGGCACTCCAACTACTGCAGATACGCTAGAAGAGAGCCTTGATGTAGATGCAGCTTTTCTGGCCAAAAAGTTTGAAAGAATGCCTAAGTAATATTTTACTGACCTGTCTTTTTAAATATCCAAGACTATACTGGAGAGGTCAAGCAGACCACTAAGTAAGATGCAGTCTGAAATGTGTGCAGCTGTCTAGAAGGTTCTCCGTGAGTGGGGCTGACATTTTTATTTATTGCTGAGACAAAAGTGTGGTAAAATACTCTAGTTTTTAACAGTGCTTGGCCAAAAAGAGTAATGTATTCTTTTTATTTATGCAGCTTGACAGGCCTATAGATTTTTTCCTCAAGTTGTTAAAGGCAGTAAGACTTACCCATTTAAATGCTGACATCATCCCTTGAAAAGCAGAGGAAAACCAGGTTGTGCCATCTGTTACTAATTTGCATCCTAGTTCTGACAGCCACAGTGGACTGCTGCAGGATGATTTTGCTCCTGATGAAAAAAGCTCTGCTTCAGCCTTCCCATTTTAACATTCACCCAGTCTCCTCTTCCTTCTACAGCCTCACCCAGAATGAGCCAAGAGTCCTTCTGGCCAAAACTCCTGGGTAGGGACGGTGGTAAAGAAGGAATTTCTTTTTGTATCATAAGGTCAAGGCAGGACAGAGCTATAAACTGGAAAATTATTAAATTAAAAGTTCATTCTGTCTATTACCATGAAGTAAAGATATGCACTTTAATTTCCATTCCAGTAACTGCATTCAGCTCCTTAGGAATTAGATGAATTAAATAGTAAAAAATTAGCATTCTACCTTGCATTTCTTTATATAGCATTTAATTGAGATATAGCTAGGAAAATGTTATATATGATAATGTCTGCATGGCTCTAAATAGGCTTTATTAGGTTCAGCACAGCTGAAAATCTTTTTCAGAAGTACATCTTGGAAGGAAGATTAAATACATCTCCAAGGTTTGTATTTTTTAATGCAGCTGCTCTTGTGATGTACTTTGAAAGCATGTGTCACAAAGCTAATCCTGTCACAAAGCACACAGAACAGGTTTGACCTGTCTTATTTAGTGTCCTCATTTTGCATGCTGAGACCCTTCCTCCCTTCTGTTGCCAGGAAGATGGGAACGTCACTTTCAGAACCAAGATGACATTTCCGTTTCAGTCATTTTCTTCCTTAATTCGCTAGTCTAGGTTTATGTGAAACCATGCCCTTTTGAAAGATTTGGGTTTAATTTTGCCTCACACCATCCAGTAAGAATCATCAGCTTTTGAAAGCACGCATCCAAATAAACTATTTGAAAAAAAAAAATTCTAGAACAGCCACTACCTCTACATGTTACACCCAAGTAATTTTGTGTAATAGATTTTTCATTCATGTGGCTTTATTGTATTAACTGAATATCTGTGCAGCCTGCTACTTTGGATGAAGTTGCAAAACACAATTCATAAACAATTGTGTTCTTCTGATGTGCAGTTACAATTTTTTTTTTCTTAAACAGATTATGAGCTACTGTACTTTGGGTGATTTTTACAACATATTGTAACCACATATTTCAAAGAAGGGCCTGTTCATTTCGTATTAAAATAGCAAGTTTAATAAAGCAACAGTTGCAACATTTGGAAATACAAATATTTTGATTGATCCCTGTATGTAGGCTACATTACAGTTTAGCTAAACTGTCAGCAATAACTGCCATCTTAATGCTTATGCCTGATTTGGGAACCCTTTTTCATTTTTTGAGGTTCCAATTTAAGTGATTAATTTCTAGAATAAGAATGGTAAAACATGCCAATCATTAAAAAATAATCACTGATTTTATGGAGCAATAGTTTTATCTCTGACTTCGGACTAGACACTACAAATTTAGCAGAGGTAGCTTTTCTCTGCTTGTTTCAAACAAGACGTGTGTCTTTTTCTGTTCTTTGGAAAAATTTTACATAGGGCAAATAAGCTACACTAAATAAAATTAATTCACTAGTTATTAGAAAACTTGCTAAAATTTGTATACAGGATCTCTGGAGATTGGTTGTATAACATAGCTGTTCCAAACTGTGGTTCGGGGTCTCTTCTGCAGCTGGTGTTCTCTACCATTTGACCACTCCCTTTTCAGGCTGTTTAGAAAATGTGACTCATTTATATTGGAAAGGGAGAATCCTCACTTTTATCCTAGATCGAGAGCAACAAGTAACTTTGTACTAGCATCCTGATATCTTACCCCAAAGTAAATCGAGTATATCTTTGGAACCTTTAAAGCACATTTTGAAGGACACTGAACACATGAGGAAACATTTGGCTACAAGAAATAAAACCTTGACTGATAGTCAAATACAGACTGTGATAGTGGGTCAACAGCTAGTCAATTTTGGGCATCAAATAGAGCATGAAACTGCCCGTCACTGGTGGGATATAGTTATTGGATATTCACCTTCTGCAACTGAAGTGTTAAATATTTTACTTCATCCTATAATTGCAATTTTTATTTCTATTACATTGTTAACATTGTGGAATTTTCATATACGATATAAAATTTGTAAGATGACACAAGATCCTATGATGATACCTTTATTCTATGTTTTTCATGAGCAATAATCAAAGGACCAAATGTGGTGAAAATGTATTAAATCAATTACTGATTATGAAAAAGTCTTTGTATTTCATTTGGAATTGTTTAACTTGGACAGGGAGCTCAGAAGCTCAAGGACAACTTTAATGGGCAGGTAGGGTTTGTCCTGAGGCCCCTGAACAAGCAAGATATAAGCAGGAACATCCAGACAATAAATACTGCATGCCGCTCTGGCCAACATCCCTGGCATGTTTGAACCTTGTGAATCATGAGATAGTACACATCTGCACTTAGCATAACTTAAAAGGTTTTTTTGTTATTTTTGTTAATTATAACTTATAAAAAGTTGTTTTTGTTTTCCACTGAGTACAAAGGCAGGCAAGCCCCAGGACTGGGCCAGAAGCCTCATGTACAGGTTGGATGCACTGCATAGGAATTTCCCAGTTACAGGAAGACTCCTGGCACCAGCTGCAACATGGCTTCACAGCTGAGGTGTGGGCCTGGGTGATGTTATTAAGGTGGTAATCGGTGATGCATCCTTTTCTTTGTAACACTTTGCAGTAATGGTTTGATGCTTCACTCCTATTGCTCTCTTATCATATTGTGTATAATAACTGTTTCATTTTATCATATTGCATATTTTCCTTTATTATACTGTAATACATTAAACTGCATTTATTCTTATATTTGTTTTAGAGTTCATTTTCGCTTGGTATCCAGTCAATCAGCAAAACATACTCCTGGCTACTTTGAAACACAAATCAACAACAAAGGGAAAGAAAGGTTTGTAGTCTGGAGACAGGGACTATCCAACTCCTTAAAGAAAAGCTCTGTCACTTTGACCTCAAGTCTTTTATAGGAAACCAGAGAGCAAGGTGAAAGAAGTGTAACAGAAATGTGTTCTTACTGTCTGAAACTCACCGTGGTCCAATTCGGCTCCTGTAGGCTCCAGCTTTCTAACAGAAAAGCCTAAGCTCTGCTTTTTCTTTTTCACAATAAGCAGTGATTAAAAGACACCTCCATTGAACAAATAATTTCCTTGTTGAATTTAATAAGAGACTTTTTCATTATCAAAATGGTCTTATCCTGTGAGAAACAAAGCATCACAGCTTCTTACCAAAGCACTATTCAATTCTGGAAGTGTGAAGCATCATGACAGTAAAATTCATACTAGCTCTAATTGAACAGCTAGTAAAATTGAGACTACATGCCCATTTAGCGAAATCTCTTTCAGAAGGTCATTATAGTCAGTTTACTATATAGTGATCTCTGCAATCTCTTGCCAATTAAATATTGTACCCCTGTATTACTAAAAGCATTTAAAAATTTTTAGCAAGTTACATTACTATTTCCTAGACAATACCAGTTTGAACAAATTTTAATGAAGTTTAAAGACATATTTTACACCTACATGGCCATATGCATATTAAACTGGATTAGTTTCAGGCAAAGACAAGTGTCCAGGATCCTATGATAAAAACAAGTTTTCATTAAATAAAAAACTCAAAAAAAGCCCACAAAAGAATTTCAGCTTTTATTCCAGGAACAAATTTGGTTTTCTTATGGAAGCAAAAAAGCACCTTTTTTGTAGGTCACAAGACTGACTGCAGACCACTGTTGGGTTAACTGTACCAGGCCACAAAAGGTGCAGGTACAGCTGTACAATTACTTCATTTCAGCTCGGGTCTGTCAAAGGAGCAGTGGATCAATCAGTCTTTACGTGAAAGGAAGCAGCTTTTTAAAACTTGCTCAAGACTAATGCTATATTCAACTACTTCCATTTGATCAGACTTACCCCTGAAGCCTGTATTTTTCCCTTATTGAGGACAGAGTAGCCATATTGTTTGTCTATTAAAATTCCCTGATATTGAGTAATTGCAGCTAAGTAATGCAGTTACAGCGTTTAACATTGTTATACTTCAAAATTTTATGATAAATTTGCTTGCCAGAATTGCTACTTTCTGTATACAAGCCTTTTCATGCTCTCTAGTCCTTGAAGAGAAGCTAAATGATTTTGAATTCTATATATATATATATATATAGTGCTTTCAGTCAGAGAAGTCAAAGGAAGGTAATATCCTACATGTTTTTTTTACAAATTGTTTTACATTTTAGAAGTGGCCAAATGAAACTTAATTGAAACTTTATACAGCCAATTGCAATTCACGCAGACATAGACAATTTCAGTTTGCAAAGGAGTAACTATAAATTAGTAAAAGATTTGCAACATAACAGTTGATTATTTTTCACAGATATGCCTACAAAACTGTAAAGTTAAAAGCAAACAGACAACACTATCTCGTAGCTAAGTATATTTGGGGTTACAATGAACAGTGTTCCAAAATGGGTATTTTGACTGATTTGCTTGGACTAGAAGGACCATAATTAACGCTGTAGTTGTGGAAGTTGGCTCAGATAATTAGAATGTCATTTAAAAAAGAGTAGATAGTCTTTCCTTAAACAGCTTGAAATTTTACCTGATTATTAAACCACCTGTCTATTACATAACACATTCTGAAAAGCTTAATACACAAGCTTTTTGGGTATTTCCCATGTAAATTCTTCTCTCCCAAAGTGCCCATAGCATGCTGTTTTTTGATAGATTGGCTTCTTCAAATCCAGCTCCCTTAATGGAAAGAAAAAAAAACCCAAAACAACCAAGTCTTACACTTAACTCCAACATATACTAAGAATTAGACACATGAGAGGGATCATCAGAAGAAAGACGATAAAACTTAGGAGTTGTTCCCTTTCCCAGTCACTCAGATTTACAGCAGGAAAGGTAATGGTTGGTTTAAGGAAAGGTAAGAGCTGATGGTTTCAATTTTAAGGTGACTAGAAACAGTCAGCTTTCTTCAAATGTATCATACATGCAAATGTATCAAAAGTATGCAGTTAGGTTTTATAAGCCTTACAAAGCAGAAGCATTACAATTGGAATAAAGTTAAACTATATCTGTGCAAGCATCCAAGCATCAATGTGTTTCCTGTTATTGCAAGTGTAATATAGAATATTTTCTAATACTACTGTGCCAGAAAGACAACAGCAATCTCAAAAGAAGCAGCCAAAGATGATTTAGTAGACTGAGTAACTGTGGAGGGTTAACGGCTCATACAGATGCACAAATTCACTGTTTAGAATAGGGCTTAACGCTGATTATTACTAGATAAATAATGAAGATGCAAGTCATGTTTATTGCTTTTTGGCCTGCACAATATAGCAGAATGCAGCTGTGCTAAATGATTAGGCGCAAGTATCTACACAGAAGTTTCTCTTCATTTCTTGAAAGGCCTGAAACACTTTTTTTCTGCTTGAGCTTTCTTCTATTTGGTATTATGTTGTTTAATTACCTTTGAAAGCACATTTAAAACAGATGATTCATATCATAAACTGCTGGAGAGAAAATTGGTGGAGAAATGGTAAAGCGAGGAAAGAAGCACAAATACTAACAGGATAATGAACACATTTCAGACAGTGAAGAGATTACACATTCTCACACTTATGGAGTCATTTATGATGTACAGCAGCTTAGTCTTGTTTCAAGTAATATTTTGTTCCAACATGATCATGTGTTCCAAGGGCTACTACAATCATTTGTGCTTGACCATAACACAGAAGCCATCAAAATGTGAGTGCTGACTAAATGAAAATTAAGACATCATGAAGTACTTTGGTGCATAGTTGATTAGAATAGATAGCCAGCACCATTTACAGGAGTTTAAATGAGGTAATGTTTAACAAGGAAATATTTTCTAAACAATGTTCATGTTTTCACCTGCTTTCTTCCCTTCTTACTGCCCTACCACTTCCAGGGCTATGATGACATAGTTTAAAAATGAAGCATTTCTGAGCGCACCAAATTGAGGAGTGTGTCTGGGAAACACCACACAAATTTCTCATGGTGTTGAACTGCCATAATGACAAATGCAAAGAAGAGTTTTGATTATACTTGTGAACTTATAACACTTGGAAAACATTACTTAGCCACAGAGGTTGCCATAATGCCTTGCCTTATGTCATACTATTGAAAATAAGTCCACTCTATTCTCAGTGTGTATGTTCAGGAAACATTATACAAAGGAGTGCAAAAGGCTGGCTACACCAGAGAAATGTTGACAGAGCTTGTCAGAAATGTCTTACATTTTTCAACGGACAAAAGAGACTTCCTATTCACTGAAAAGTTGACATTTCTCCCCTCAGAGTTAAATATGCTCAAGTTTCCTTTGGAATATAGAGACTAGAATGATATTAACAGCTCTAGATTTAAGAGAGAAGTGAATCATTAAAAGAATTTTCCTCAAATAATGAGATAGCTAACATGTATGTTTTAGCATTTAGAACAGAGGTTTTAAAACCTGCGTTGCTCAAACTGACCAAGTGACTCCTCTGTGCATGTAGTCAGATTCTTGCTGTTATCTGTCTCAGGCTTAAGCTCCGATGTTAATTTCACAGAGTTGAATAAGGGGTGAACTCATAGTATGGCTGCTCCATTAAGAGTGGACAGAGATAGTGTTTCTCTCCATTAGTTGCAAATTCATGGAACTTTTAAGAAGTTCAGCCTGTAAAGTTTGGTGAAAATCATCCAAGAGGTTCAAAAGTTTTTCAGGACTGAGAAGATGAGCCTGTACCATTAGGTCTTAGGAAGCTGTACTACAAATAGGCAAGAAGCTCTACCTCCTAAAAGTACACATAAGGAATCATATGAGTCACAAAAGGGAGAAGAAGAAGGAAAAATATGAGGGTCAAATTACAGCTCCCTGAAATATAGGTGGGTAACTGCTGGTAGGGGCAGGTGCTGATCTGCTTCTGTCCTCTAGCCTTTTCTTCTCTCAAAGAAAAGGGTAATTCCCATGCTTTTTTATGTCTAAGGATGATGTTTGTCTAAAAGACCTGCTTTTTTGGGTCCAGCAATATTCCATAAAGGAATATAGCTGGATTTGCTGCAAGAGGCAATGTAAGTAGGTTTGATTTTTCTTGTCCTCTCTGACTGCATGGTAGCCTCAATGACGCTTTTGAATACAACTGAATTTTCACTTCAAGACAGCCCATCTCATAGTGGGATTTTTATTCTTGTTCTGGTTTTTAAGTGAATACAATAATTCAATGGCTTGCCAAATCTTAAAAGAGCATTTGAGAAACTCAGATTCCTTTCAATTAAGTTTAGTCGCCTTCAAACAGGCTGCACAAGACTGCATGATGACCAGAGACAGGCTCTCAGTGTTCAGCTTTTCTGATGCAGAAGGTAGATTACACTTAACACCTAATGAAGAAGCTAGTCACTTAATAGTGTTCTTTTCTCTTCTGGGCTAATGGCCAATGGAACACCATACTGCCAGGATTGTGGTACCGTGACACTCAAATTCTGTGTGTGAGCAAGGAAAGATTACAGCACATAACATCCCACTCATTTCAATAGGCTTGCTTGTGAAATGAGAGCAGCAGAACCTTTCTGTCTTGTGGCAGGTGTCTCACAAGTTGTTGCCACCTAAAGATCAAAGGCAGGAGACCATACTTACACCAGTACTCCTTTCAAAGAATCACAGAATGGTTTGGGTTGGAAGGGACCTTAAAGACCATCTAGTTCCAACCCCCCTGCCATGTGCAGGGACACCTTCCACTGGACCAGGTTGCTCAAAGCTCCATCCAGCCTGGCCTCCAACACTCCCAGGGATGGGGCATCCACAGCTTCTCTGGGCAAAAGGAAGACCCAGTATTTCTGGTGCCTTCCAGATAAGGCAGGGATTAGGAGACTTACATATCCTGTAAAGAGACTGGAAAACCTAACTACATTTAATGTTAAATTCTAATTCTACTTTACCAAGCACATTACCATCTGGCTAATGAGCTGCAATGCAGCACACTACCAGGGCTACTGGGAGATATAACATGGTGTGGTTTAGACCAGTCTTACTTATTCAGTACATCTTGTGACCAAATTTATGAATTGACCCTTGTATGTTGTACTGGGTGCATGGGTGAGGGAAGAGCAGAAATGACGGCAATTATAGATTTATGATGAAGGTGAATTTTGTGAAGTTAGGAGCCAGAAACTCTAACATTAAACTGTTAAAGACAGCATTAAAAATTATTCTCTTCAGCAAATACTAACACACAAACCTTATGATAGCTCCAAGGCGTAGATCAAAGTTTTTCTGCACAATCTCAAGCAGTTCTTCTTCAGATCTGTCTGACGTTCCGTAATGAAACACTGAGATCGCAAGAGGATGACTCAGACCAATAGCATATGACAGCTGTAGAAACAGGCATACAACCCAAACACAGTTAAACCAGTCCTTCCTACATTTTGCTTAAAAGAAACGAAAAGCTTATTTTATGTATCAGGAAGATTTTATATACATCTTTTCTGCATAAAGAAAGCTAGGAGATACGTTTTGGGTATTTGTCTTTTATGTTAGAAGATTATCTGTTTTCCTCAGAGAATACTCAGCCTAGGCAAATATCAAACCTAAGTGACATTCCTTAAAAGCAGAAGGGGCACTTTCTAATCATCCTCAGACACTACCATTCTGCGTCCTTCAGCCTCAACTAGCCCACAAGGATTTCATGCATTTGAGACTGGAGACTCTGAGATCTACAAGTATTTCTGGGGTTGGTTTGGGGGTTTTTTTTGGCTGAGGAAAGATCATGTAGGGCAAGATGAGGGAAAGCTCCATGTTCCTAAAGCACTCTCAGACTTGTTTTCCCAGAGTGAGTTATTTCCAGTACTCCCTTGAACTTCATTCAGTATTTCCACCTACTTTTACAAACACAGTTATCAGAAGTAGACAAAGTAACCCAGGAAATATTTGTTGTAATTTCACCTCATACAAAGGAAGACAGAGGCACTCTATAGTTCCCTTCTGACAGAAGAAACACATTAGTTTCTTTTCACCACAGCACTGAACAGCATAGCACTGACAAGTTCTCCTGAAATATATTTGGTTTTATCATTCAGCCCCCCTCCAAAAACACAGCCCTGCTGCAGTATAGGCCAACATGCACTTCATTTTCTTCCGTCGTAGTGTATTTGGATGAAAATATGTTTTGCTTGAATATCACTTAGCAACACAAACCTTTCTGTTGCTTTAACTGGTCTTCCTCGTTGTGTTTGCTTCCTACAGATTTCAATTAGTAATAGTCCAATGGCTCAGTTCTACCTATATACTTCTTAGTAACCAAGAACTGATTATTGTTAAAAACTGCCCTAATCACGACTATCTTCCCCTTAGCTAATTCTGAGATTGAGCTAAGTCTGTTTTTCATTAACCAATAAGATGACAGTTCTATATCACACTAAATAAAGCGTACATGGTATTTGTGGTAATATACAGCTAATTAGTCTGCAGTTCCCTCCATTATCCATTTTGCCCTTTCAGTATGAAAAGGTGGTTAGCATGGAAACAATATCCATAGCAGAGCCAGCTCAACTGTCAGCCTCAGTGGAGGCTGGCAAGACCTTACTATAACACACAGACACTAATGGTTTGAAAACACATTTGCATTTCCACTAGAGACCTTTTTTCCTTTTCTTAATCTTTAATCCAGCCTTCAATGACTTCACAGGACATTTGCTTTTCTGCTTTCCCATCCTCCTCTCTCCTCCCCCATCTCACCTTCTTTACTAGTATCTGACATCTCCATAGTTTGCTGTTAACAAAATCAATCTTGCCCCATCTAGAGTCAGGTTCAGGTATTAAGGAGAACCTCTGGGAATTACTGGAAGTACAACATACCCAACTAACTCAAGAATTGACAGTGTGTGTATGCTCAAAAATGCGAAATGTGCTCAAAGTGTGCATACCAAGAAGTCAGAAGTTTATCTTCTGTCCATTCAGAGAAAAAAATTATCAACAATTTGCTAACCATCACTATTTGTGCTTGGCTTATTCACAATCTCCCCTTTCCTTGACTAATTCAAAACTATAATTTTAATCAGCTATTGAACGCATGCACAACATCTAAAGCAAGAGCCCTTGTTCCTAATTGGGATGTCTGGATACAATGTCATTGATCATAACCACATCCAGTGGGCCTCTCTGGTCCATGGAGAAAATAAAAGGTTTTAAACACACTGCTGCAGCAAAACATCAGCCAGATCACTGCTGCTTTTTACTGTAGTAATTTGTTATATTAGGATAAAGTTATTACATAGCAGCTACTTAGAATAAGTATGTGTATAAACTAGTATTGCAGACTCCCTTGATAAACCTCAATTGTTTAGCATCCACTTGGGTTCATGTTTAATGGTGAAACTGTCCAGGGGTCAATAAAACACCTCTTTCAGCTTCTTAGATTTAGTAGTCCCAAAAATTCGTGCACAAGGAAGGAAGAGTATTTCTTCTGAACATGTAAGACTGATGATAATTGTTCTTGTTTTAAACTTAAAAACAATTGAATTTTGCTTTTAGTCACACCTCACACTGTAGTACTATACTAGGAACACACAGCAGAGCACTCATTTTAACTTTTAGGTATTTTCAAATACATCTTAAAATGGTTAAGTTACAACTAGTATGACCACATAGTACAGCAAGTTGTACAACTACATCCAGACACTGCTAGCATAGCTGTCTGTAACATGCTCTGCAGCCCAGGTTGGGCTGCTTGGCATGCATGTGTGTGCAGAGGATCACTGGAGTTACTGGAAGTAAAAGCAAGGATGATGCAAAGATGTACCTGGACCAGGGATACCAACAAGAGCTGGAGAAAGAATACTACTGAGAACAAAATCCTTGTGAGGACTGTCCTGCCCTGTGTCTTTGGCTTCCCTCATAGGACTCCTTAATAACACACCCCCAAGAGGAACTTCCTGGAGCCCCATTCTAGTATGAGGAATGCTTTTCTGAAACTGGAGCAGGGCTGTGGTGGCAGTACAGATTCTGACAGGGTAACCACACATGAGACAGAATTTCTGTTATGGTGTATTACTTTCATGGTTGCTTTTACCTGGATTAATACTCTTTTACAGAGACCAGCTTTCACCAGAGATTTTGCAATCCAGCGAGCTGCATACGCTGCAGAACGATCAACTTTGGAGGGATCTTTTCCAGAGAACGCACCTCCACCATGGGCTCCCCAGCCTCCATAGGTATCAACAATGATCTTCCTGCCAGTCAGTCCAGCATCACTCTACAGGACAAACAAGTGAATATATTCATGAGACACAACAGTTTACCCAATCCCACACTAGGTTATCGGGTACAGTTTTGTTTTGTATTTGCCATAGATACGACTCATTGTTCACCTTCACATGCTACATTCACATAATGAATGAGGTCTACGTGACTGAAGTATTTTTCAGACATACTAAGGTGTCTGTGCTGCAGTCACTTCTGAAGACTGCTAAGAATATGGCACAACTGTAAAGATCACACAATGTGTGCTGCCTTCAAATCACCGATCATGAAGTACTGTCTCTGGATTACAGGCCAATGACTCCATTCAGTGACACTTGGTGGAGGCCAAGAATTTAGACAAAAGCCTTCCTGAAAAACAGATCACGTGTAACCTAAAAGGTTAACAAGCTTCACTTGGATACACATACTAACTGGGAAGTGGGGGCTTATAGAGATGCAGTTTAGTGCTACCAGCATGAGAGTACTAAGAAATTCTAGCTGCATTCACCTAAGCCTTCACTAGTGGCACAAGGGCCATTTGGTACTACTCTTCTTTCTTCTTCCTCCCTGCCTGTGCCTCCCTGATAATGGAACCCACCCTTTTGCATGGACTTTTGTCTGCCTGCAACATGATAAACTGATCCAACTTGTTCAACCAGCAGAGAATTACTGCCTTTCTGCCAGATTAGCAAAGCTGCTGACTGCAAGCTGATAAATGAACTCCAGGGTGTTGAGAAACTCCATCCTGAAAGAGGATAAACTGCATTAAGCCACTAATTTAAAATCCCCGAATAAGTAATATGGGAGTAAAGCTGACATTTATTTCACAATGAAAGCAGTATCTTTACATCATCCTAGTGTGATCATAAGCACACCTTGTAGTTTTAATCCTTCACTGAAGTCTTTATACAAAACTAGACAGTTTTGTGAAACAAAACTTTTTACAATTTCACAGCAATGACCTGCTTACATAGTACCAGTACCTGGAAAGCAGAATACATGTCAAATTCTAATGACTATTGAGACTTAGCCCATTAAGGCCTCCCTTGAAATTTGTTCAGTTTTCTGACTAATTTCAATGTAGAAAATCAGATCTGTTGTTATTTCTTGTTTTGATTTTTACTGTGAAAGTGAAGAAACACTTCATTCAGGCTTTTTAGCATATAACTTAAGGGCTGGCTTTTGGTAATTTAAAATATTTTCTGGGAGAAAGAGAAAAATCAAGAATCTTTACATTTGGCTGTCCAAGCAGGTACAGCTTCAGTTTAAATGCCAGCTGTCCATTAGGAAAAATCCAATAGAAATGATTGAAGCTTCCTTGAAACAAAACAAAACAACCCCTTTCTTATTCTTAACCCTTATTCTTAAAGGTATACCAGGTTTTTGCACTTCTGTTCAAGAGAATGTTTAGAAGCATGTGGCAAAGTAGAATCCAAGTCTGTATAGGCTCTGTATAAGCGGCAAAGTAGAATCCAAGTCTGTATAGGCTCTGTATAAGCTATCTTCTTTCAAAGTACCATACCTTAGGACCACCTTCTATAAACTTTTCACTTGGAAGGAGATGATAAATTGTGCCCTCATCAAGATACTTCCGTGGAATTACTTCTTTAACAACTTTCTCCATTAGCTCCTTCTGTATTTGTTGTAGAGGTATGTCTGGGGCATGATGAACTGAAATAACAAGTGTGTGCACTCGGATGGGCTCCACTGCACCATTATGCTCCTTGTATTCCATTGTGACCTAAAGAGAAGAAAAAAGGACGGTGAACACTGAAGGCCAAGAGCATGTTTGAAAACTTAAAATGCACCTCACAGTTACTTTCTGCAGCAAAAAACAAATAGATGAAGTGAAATGGGATGAAAATTGATGGATTGATGCTAGTGCTTAAAATCACTGTAAAGAAAAAAAAACAACCACTCAAACCAGAAGTACTAAAGTACCACTACCAAAAGAATTAACTAAAGGATATTACACGTGTCCTGGTTTTGGATGTGATTGAGTTAGCTTTCTTCTTAGTAGCTGGTACAACGCTGTGTTTTCGATTTAGTATGAGAATAATGTTGGTAATGCACTGGTGTTTTAGCTGTTGCTAAGTAATTCTTACTTAAAATCAAAGACTTTTCCATTTCCCATGCTCTGCGAGTGAGCAGCTGCACAAGAAGCCAGGAGGGAGCATAGCTAGCACGTCTGACCCAAACTAGCCAAAGGGATATTCCATACCATAGAACATCATGCTCAGTATATAAACTAGGGGGTGGGGGGTAGCCAGGGCCCACAGGTCACTGCTCAGGGACTGGCTGGGCATTGGTCAGTGGGCGGTAAGCAGTTATGTTGTGCATCACTTGGGGTTTTTGTCCTTTTTTATTCCTCTCTCCTGCTCTATCCTTTTCATGACAATTGTTGTCATTATTATTATACATTATTTTATTTCAGGTATTAAATTCTTCTTATCTCAACCCACAAGTTTTCATCTTTTTTCCAAATATACTTCCCATCCCGATGGAGGGGGCGGGGAGGAGTGAGCAAGCGGCTGCATGGTACTTAGTTTCCAGCTGGCATTACATGTAATGTATCATTACATGTAATGTATCATTACAGAGAAGCAAAATAACAAGAAAGCCGCAGAAGCCTAAGATTTTACTGGCAGATTTAAAAGCATTCATGGTTTGGCTTGTTAACATAACTTTAAATAGTGAACAACAAAAGTAAAGCCCAAATAACTTTTGGGGGACCCTGCTAAAATGAGCAGCTGTTGATTATAATATGATAGGGTGTATTCTTCGCTACCTACTGCAAAGCTTTTATGTACATGCAAATATATGCAGGCATTGCTCCATCCTTGGTATAGGTTTTCTTACAGACTAAGAAGGCCTTTCTACTTTGCTACCCTTAAAAAATGCTTGGCTAGATACATCACACAGAAATCGATGTATTCACATGTTCTATGCACTGCTGACAAAAGCTAGGGACACAATCCATGCTGCACTGCAACAACAGCAGCAGTATAAATCAATGTGGTTCTTCCTCACTAAACAACATAAATTAAGACTATTTTAAACACTTGCTGTCTTGGAAATGCCACATGTATGCATTTTCTCTCCTGCAGATTTCACAGCCTGAAAGACAGAGAATTTACTGCCTTTGAGACTGCCAAGGTGCATCAATCTTACAGTAGGCTCAGTGACTCATCCACTCAGCTCTGCAACACAGATGTCAGTGGCTGTGACTACTGATCATTTGAGGCTGAATCAATAACAGTTCTGACTGGGAAACCAAAGCAATATCCCAGTCCATGCTTCTGGAATTACGATATTTACTCAGATAAAACCCATCTGATTATCAGTAGTTTGTTAATTTTCTTAATCTCCAGAGTAAAAGAAGCAAAATACAAGAGTTATTTGAAGAAACCTGCTAAAAGACTGATAGAACAGTTTAAACAAACCATGTGTGCTGCCTACAAATGTACCTTATGAAACTCACACCACCTTGAATATGACATCACCATTTTTGACAAACATCAGTTCTGATTTGCTAGCCGACAGGGTAAATGATTTCTATTGTTTCTCACCCTTATGGTTTATGCATCTATATTACAAACCTGTGTTTTCCCATCTGGTCTAACCCAGGGCCATGTTCCATTTCGTTCCAAAGTCTTTATCCTTGCAGCCAATTTGTGTGCCAGGAGGACTGTTAAGGGCATACATTCCTCAGTTTCATGGGTGGCATAGCCAAACATCAAACCCTGCATTGAAAAACAGGGAAATAAGCCACTCATTTCTGTGTTCTCTTTCCATTTCTGCACCTGTCTTTGCCACATAGTACTTTAAAACCACCCAAAACCTAGAAAGAAACCACAGTAACAAGCAGAGTGACTACACTTTGACATATAACCAGCCTGAAATAACGTTTATGTATCTGCATGCACAAGAATCAGAGCCACAGCAGGGTCTGGTTCCCAAGAACGACTCTGCCTTAAGCATCCATAAGAATCCACTGCAAAGGCTTAATAAACATATAGCTCATAAAGACTGCTCAGACTTCTCCCTACACATGACAACTAAAATAACACAGCATTTGATGCCTAAGAGGTGAAACCAGGCTACCCAAAGGACTTGAAAGACCAGAACATGATAAAAAGCTTAATTGTAGCTCTGTCCCGCAAGGCCGCTGGATATAGGAAAAGCCACTTTCACTGAAAAATAGTGAATCCTATGTTACTCTTTTTGCACTTTGGGTGATTAAGAGAGTGCACGGTGTTTAGCTGCTAATTTTTACACTTTGCACAATAGCTTTTAAGGAAAGGCTCTGGTCCAATGCAGTTCCAATTGCTTGCACATAAACTAAATTTGAGTAAGTTAATTAAGCACCATTACCTGATCACCTGCTCCAATGTCATCATCGGTCTTGCCATGGCAGACAGCATGCTTGATCTCTTTACACTGCTGTTCTAAGGACACTAAAACTGTGCAAGTCTTGTAGTCCAGTCCTAGTGAAGGGAATTTTGTAAAATTAGGTCATATATTCTTGAGAGTTCACAAATCGCTGGAGCAGCTTTTAGGAATTATCTAGTTGGCTAAAACTTTTAAAACTCTAAGCCTCCTAAACTACATTTTTTGTTGCTAATAGAAGCAGACAATCAGCACATTTATATAATTGTCTCAGGATGTGGGCAAGTTAGTGGTATTGGTTCAAACTTGAGCTCTTGAAACCGAGAGGATATGTGTAATCCTACAAGCTGCCCCACCAAAGCTTGTTACACTGCTTATGATGGCTAGAGTTGAAAATATTTACGTATTTAAGCTGGGAGAGGAGCGTAGAAAATGTTACTGGCCACTGGTATTCAGTTTTTCTTGTAGGTTCTAGAGTTCAGTAGGTTTAGAGAAAAGCTATATATATCGTGCATGAAAAAGGAAGACTGAAGGGGAATAGTCATCTAAGGGGTTCAACTGCTGAAAGGAAGCTACTTTGGATAATATGTTAAGAATAAATAAAGAATTCACTTGGGTGTGAACTTCAACTGTCATATGCTTATGCACCCCAGAGACAAGGAACATCAGCGTTAATGCTTTCACTGTACAAACCTGAAGACGTAACCACCTTCTGACACTTGTGCAACCATCAGTTCTCCTGCATCAGAAGAGCAAGAGCAACCTGACACTTTCAAGAATAAGTCTTTTCTAAGTATGCCACCTTAAAATAGCTTCATCAGTACCAGGCACTGAAAAATGCATATCAACACCCGTGCAGTTTCCTCCTAGGCCTAGATACACATGTCATTTTATTTTCCATAAGATCATAAAACCACAGCTTTGGTCACATGCAGAACAGACCCAAGACTGAACACATGAAAGATCTCACTACTCACCTTTGGAAGAGTCATCATACCCTATCCTCTTAATAGTCTCTCTTACAATTTGTTGGTAATCTACTATAGCCTTGGATGTGATCTCTCCACAAAGCAAAATCATTCCAGTTTTTGCTACACACTCTGCAGAAAAAAGATGAAACATGAAACTTTTCACCACTATTTACACTTACACAGAGAGATCCAGAAGATGGTGCTATAACAAAGGATTAGGTATAGGGGAAACAGTGTAAAGCCTTACTATCTATACACAGGTCTGTGTGCAACCACTCTTCAGCTGATATGAACGTTAAAATGCTTGCAGGGGGTGGGGGATCCATCTTACCAAATTATCCTATCTCCAGGACAGCAGCAAACATCTCTAAGACCAGGTCAAGTATATAGTGCTATTTCTTCAAACACTTCCCTGGTCTCCCTATGATTTCAGCTCAGGGTCTTCCTAAAGCTAAATGGACATAATTTTATAATAGAGGGCATTACCAGTGATAGATTTTTGTTACAGTAATTTGGCCAGTTGCCCTTGGCAACCACAAAAACTTTTAGCATCTACAGGATCCTGGAGCAAGAAGATATGCAACTTCATTACAAATTCTATGCAGAGTCATTTCATATTTTATCTCATTGCTCCTTTCAAGCATCCACCTGGCTTCTAAACTTTTCCATTTTATGTAAAAACATAGAGAAAATAATCTTTAAAAATTCATCACAGTAACACAACCTACAACTGTATAGCTCTATTTCATACCCCATTCAATCCTCTTTTCCAGACTGAGAAGGCCTAGGCTATGACACTATAAGGCTATGATCGTATTTGATACTCTTGACATATAATCTTACTATAGCCTTTTGTGGGGTGGGGAAAGAGAAACAGATTGCACACAGTACTCAAGACAGGCAACCATGGATTTATATGACTTAATGATGTTCTCAGCTGCACTGCTTATTCCTTTCTCAGCAAGCCCTAATAGTCAGCTTTGGCTTTTACTACTACTGAACACCAATTCTTTTCACAGAAATGTATGTCTATTACAACCCCAAAATCTCTCTTCTGAATGTTTGCAGTGAACTGCAGACTTACTTTCTATACATGGGGATTAGATTGCTCCCTTCCCCCTTGCATATTAGCCTACACTAAATTTCATCCATCACTTCTATCATCCAGTCACCATCTCATTTGAATTTTATTTGATTTCAAGATTAAGGTAGGAATATGCTATAAAATTGCACAACTACGGACTGTAGCATCACATAAAGATCATCAAACAAGATTTAACTGGCAGCTTAGCTTAGATAATCTAGACAAGCAGTTGAGAATTTAGCACAGGGAAATGTTCTCTGTCTGTAGGGGCAATTAGCCTAGACTTAACTGTTAAGCTACATCCTAACTGGCATGCCTGAATTGCACTGTGGACACAGTGAGAGTACATAATAATATCATAGTCCTAAATATATACAGCATATCAACGCCAGCAGCGATACCACTACAGTGCAGGGTGTCCTGGTACCATTATTTTCATACTCAGTCTTGTGTCCCTGCTCTAATGATGAGCAGTGCTCTTCCTGTCTGCTACAGACCACCTATGTGTGCGAGACATGTATGGTGCTGTGAATCCTGTGCTGGGTGGTCATTACAAGATGCTGGTTATTATAAAAAGGGGAAGCCTCTCTGGAAGAACACAAAGTAGGGGAACTGGGCCTTAAAAAGATGGAAGAACAAGGCTGCAATCAGCACCAACAGTCCCTAGAAACTCTCCCTGGCCTCTTACAACCAGGCAAAGCTTGATGGTGATACACTTCATGGCATGATGATCTTTTCTTAGTAACAGGGTAAGATAGATTCATTTTCCTACCTTTCATTGCTTTCCATCCTGACTGAAAGTCAATCCAACCAAAAGAAAATACATCTCAGTAGCTGCACTACAGCTGCAACTTACAAGTGAGCCCAAGCAACACCCCCACCTGCTCTATCCAAGAGAAAGTTACTGTATAAAGTTTTGGGCTTTTCACTGGGGGGTGACTTCTTACATGTTTAAGTCCCCCAGAAAGAATATTTTGGACACCATTAGTAGTTAGAAACTGCCACCTTCTCTTTTGTACTGTCTTGATTTATGGTTAGTTATTTTTTTCTCTTGACTCTCATTTGTTGGGCACACTGGGAAGGATTTTTTTTTAAGAAAGCATTTGGCTTCACTTAATCAGAGAGGAAGTAAAATAATTCTTTTTGCTTCTGCTTTATGCTATTTGCAGCCAGTGTTTTCTTGCTTGATTTTACTGCTACCTAGTTTGTTGGCAGCACAGACACCAGCTCTGTTCTGCTGAAATGAGGTAGCGCCAGTGTAATAATTCAGAACATTGCATGCAAAAGTTGTTGATACTCACAAGTCCAAGCAGCAAACTGTCGCGACGGAGGGAAGACACAGTCACTCAATATGAGTGATCAGCAGACTTCATTTATTGTCCCTTACAGTCACCTTTTATGCCTCGTTACAATTAGCTCATACGTATTACAAAAGTTAAGGTCATTATTGGTTAGTTGCCTAAATACCAAGCCCGCCCCTCGTTTCTCTTCTGTAGTTATCTGTTCCCACCTGTAACATTCTTTTCCCACCGCGATCTTCCTGTTACTGTGTAACAAGAACAGCCAAGGATAGTGTATTTTTGCTTTACTTCAGATAAGCTGAGAGGGATGTGCATTGTTGTCCAGCCAGCTGGACTATGTTTATGTGAACTTTTTCAGCTAGCCAGTTATCCACAGCAAACAAAACTCATAGAACCACAGACACATTTTCTTACTGGTATAGATAACCTAGTTTAAACATCTTTATAAACTACATTTCATAGCTTTGTAAAATACAGTGTTACAGTGACTTGCTACTTACACAATGCTTTGAGATTTTTTCTGAAACTTTGAGGCAAGGCCTGTACAACTTAACAGAAATTCTGTTTTTCACCTGGTAAACCCTGTATTCAGTGCCATAATTGCTTTCTGTTCTTCAGTCCACTATTTTTTTTTTAGCAAACTGTGTCTGCTTAGCCAATTTATCTTTTCCAGACTTACACTTTAATGTTATACTCAAGTTCTCTGACTCCAGTCAGCATTTTTGATACGTTACCCTACAGATTACACAGAATTTATCTATGTAATCATGTCACATCTCAGTCTTCTTTTTTGGTAAGACAAAGTGATCATTTTTCTCACATTTCTTATGACATATGTTTCAGTCCTTGTCATTTTTGCAGCATTTCGATGCTACCATCTCTAGCTTTTTAGCAGTTTTGGAAGAATAACTGTTTGCAGTACTGAAATCCATGCTTCATCAAGTCTAACACATAAAGCTAAACCGTCTCCCCCATGCCTCCTCAATGCTCACATCTACGCATCAAGGATCACATGAAATTTTTCAGATGATGCATCATATTAGATCACTGTATTTGTGGGATGCAGCTAGTCCTCTGAGATGAAACTACAGCCTTGATGGCTTGTTCTAAGAAAAAAATGACTGCATTCAAAGAGCTCTTTAGACATATTCCCTTTCTGTGTTCATTTGCCTTTGACAACCCAGATCATTCCAATTTGATGATATGTTCTTAGCCTCTGGAAGAGGTTATGTTGATAGTGACATCCATGCAGCATAAAGGGTAGTCATAATATAAAGTCCCATGAACAAGGCAAGCCACTTTGATCAGAATCACACTTAAATCACAATAAAATTTAAATCACTGTGCACTTACTTTCCTGTGAACCAAGGGCATCACTCTGCTACTGTAAAGGCATGGTAAATATCTATTTAGCATTTCTGAATTTTGAGTTTTATTAACAGCTTTTACTCACTCTGTGAAGAAATATATCTTGACATACATCTTTCCTCAGTTCTTTTTTTCCTTAATTTTATGAGATTCCTCATTATCATTAGCTCTGTCAACCATTGTTTTCCCTGATACAGCTGGTTTTTTCTCATCTATTTCTTACATGTCAGCATTTTTAATTTGTATTGGAGTACTGTGTATTTCCTCTGTTCTGCTTATTTTTTGCAGCTTTTTTCCTGCCTTCTCTTCTCCTCTCAGTCAGTGTGCCAGAGCTGGCCTCTTGACTGACTGTAGAAGTGTTGACTGCCAGTCAGCTCCTGAAAAAATTTTTGGATCACAGGATATATATCAACATGGATCAGTTGTTGTACTTCATCAATCTGTTTTTCTATTTGTGTTGTACTCACCACAGGCAACCTTGGCATCTGGATCAATACTGAGATGAGTGTCTAGAACAGCATCACTTATCTGATCACACATCTTATCTGGAAGACAAAAATAAGAGAGACATTTCTTTCTGTGATGAAAACAAAAAAGTGATTTCTCAATAAAATTTAATTTCCAGTGGGTAAGAGACTTCTGTTTATAGACCATCTGCCAAGAGGCAACTTTAGCAATGTATATTCTGAAAGGTGTGTTTTACCCTGTTTTCACTCCTCTGATATTTTACTGTCATCTGCACAGGCCAGCAGCCTCCCACGTGGGGGAACAATGAAAAAGGCCTGTGAGGGCATCTTGAAATATTAGTTTTATGGGAATAGAAGATACAAGTAGTAACTCTGGAAGAAGTATTTAAGCTAAGAACTTTCTGTAGGGGTTTTGCATTCTTCCCCTCTTTATTTTAACCTTGTATTGCATTTTCTGTGTGAATTGCCTATTTTGATCTACATCTTTTAACTGTCAGAGGTCTGTGCTTAAGGCAGTGTTTATCCCTTCAGTACACCAGTGGGGACCTCTAAGATCTCTTTTTTGGATGCCAAGAAGCATTGTTTGCCCTATAAACAGCTGCATTAGATTTAAGCCACTGCTGCAATTAACCACAACTATTTGGCTCAACTGAATTTAGAAAAGCATCTGCAAATATTATCTCACAGACAAGCATTGGCCACTTATAAGTTTCCAGTTATATATCTGAGGTTTGGTCTTTTTTTTTTTTTTTTAGGACAAAAGCACTGGAGAAAAAAATTATACCTATTCTGTCTTTAGCACCTGTGACTTACTGTCCAAGTAAGACCTGAGTATGTCAAACACATTTGGTTTGTTAAAAGTTAATGAACAATTTAGGGGACAAATTGAGTTTCTTTCTCCCATCAGGGTAACTGAACCAGGTAAAAGCAATTCAGATTATTTATTCAAAAGTACAGGTTTGAAAGGCATCTGCAGATCAAACATAAGACATGTGAACTAATTTTCACCCACCATTATTACAAAAAAAGGTAACCAAAATATGTTCAGCCACACAACTACACAGCTGGATTTACAACACTGTATCAATGATCCAGGTGCCTATATTGCTTTAAACAGCCTATGTAATTATCCATTAATTGCCAATCTAAAATAACTTCTCTTGAGGGTCCGAAGAGGAAGTTGATGAAGAAGCATAAGTGAATGTCCAGTTTAAACTACTTACTTACTTACTTTTAAAGATAATCTGGTCTGGAAGCAAACAAACATTAGAATGAAATTATTAGGTAAGAGTTGAGTTATTCTGTACCCCAAAGGATGTGTAATTCAATGCAAAGTGTAAGTGAAAACTGCATTTTAGTATGAAACTGTAGAGTAGTATTTTCCAGCACAATGTAAAAGTGAAGTGAAACATGCTAGCCTGTAGCTTTGAATGGATCAGCCATAGTGCCATCAATGCTATCTCACGCAAATACAAACTAAAAACAGGCTAAAAGCAAAGCAGTAGTGCTAAAAATATATGTGCCCCTTTTATTCACACAGGCTACAGTGATCTCAGTGTCAGCATGAGATTTGCTTATGGAGGTGCACAGCTCTCTCCTTCACTGGCATAATTTTCACAATCTGAAGCAGCAATTTCCATAGCTTTATGTTTTATTTCTAGTGCTTTCCCCAAACAAGCTGAAAACATTTAACTCTGCATTTTATAAGTACTTGCAAAGTAAATGAAACAAATTAGAGGCTTGAAAAACATCAAAAGAAAACACACAAAAAAGCCAACTTGATAGCTGTAAAGCCTGTCTTCAGCTATTTGTGCTGCACTGATCCTCAGCTCAAGCCCTATCTTACTGAAAATTCTTGCTAGCATATTACTTAAGAGAATCAGAATCCTGGTCAGTTACTAAAGTTGTATGGTACCTTCACTGACAAAAATTAACCACAGTTTCAAGACACAAGGATGTAAGATGAAAGACAGAGACATCATGTGGTCATAATTTCAGACCCAGAAATCGTTTGTGCAATCAACTATGGAATCAGTAATGTCAAGTTCCAAAGTCTGTCATCGGGCTAAATTCGTCAACAACCCAGAGGCAAACAGTCCTGAATCACATCAGAAGGTCCAATGCTCAAGCAGGAAAGGCATAACCTGGAAAAACTGGTAAGTTTTATTGCCTTCAGTTACTTGCACCATTACAACATCCTGCACAGTGTTTTGTAGCAAACAAGTGGTTGCAGCGGTTCGAGATATGATGCTACATGCTCCAGTGGTCTTGCAGCTGTTGGGACTGTTCACTAGGGGCTGGGCACACAGCATAATGTAACTGGTCTCACACTGTGCCACTCCCACCTAACGAATAAGAAACCTGAGAACACAGATACACAAGAAAAACTCTGCTGCAAACCTTCAGTGTTTGACACCACACTCATTTTTCACTATTGGGTCTTTTGTCTTTCCTTCTACTATGGAAAAGGTAAGAGGTAGTCTTAACATTAAAAAACACTCCATTTGAATGTTCCACCATAAAAGGAACTGTTGCTACCTTTACTGTAAATTTGAGTTACTAGTATGTGTGCTGGAGGTCCAAACCTCCTCCGGTCTATCAGTTAACACAGCTTCTAGATAAGTATTTGTATAAACAAAACTGTGTGGAAAATAGCTAAATTTAATAAATAGCAATTACAGCTGAAGCAGTCGTGCAGTCCCAAACCTGAAAAATACAATGGCTTTGTACAGCCTACAGCACCGGTAAACTTGTGGTAGGGAGAGCAATATGGCAAAGAGGCATAAGCAGTATTACAGCTGTATCTGAAATGCAGCTGGACAAAAATCCATACTTAGTATTCCAAACATTTCAGACATTCAGAGTTCAGTGATCACCTATAATAAACACATGCATAGAGTAGTATTTTTTCATTACAGAATTAAAAATTAAATTGTAATTCCAGTACATGTGGCAGCTCCAAGTCTACCTGTAGAAGTCCTCTCCGTGCTTTTTTCTCTCAAACAAGGATTTAATTTTGTCTGTTCCAGATGATGTTGCATTCTGAACAAAACAAATTCTTGTCAAGTAAACCAAGACACTAATCTGAAGTCTATTCAAAATAACTAATCGGGTCCTTCGTTTCCTCTTTTGGAGGAGATATGAATGAACTTTCATTAGATACCATTCTTCAGTGCAAACATTAATAAAAGCAAAGATTCAGTCACCATTTTTACTTACCAGAATGTCCTTCAGCAACAGATTCTGAGGTAAAAAGAAAACGTTTTTCCCTTTTTGAGGTATGAATTGACATGACTTGGTACCTTCAGCAAGCCTGCAAATGAGAAAGACCCAAAGTAACTGGGCTACAGAACAAGCACAGGCAGAAGGTGACGTGGAAAGGTTAATATCTATGCAAACAGCTGAGGTAATCACTTCTGCATGTTTGTTCCTCAGAAGTTCAATAGATTAAGACTGCTCTGTGTGGATTTTACAATGCATTGCTACAGAAACTCCTTTCATAAGACTTTTGTGTTTGGTTAATAGTGGTCCCGCTAAACTCTGCAGAAGCATTGTCATGATGTGAAAGGTGAACACAGCTAAGCCAGAGTTCAATACTTTCACACACTTCCCCAAGCCTCCATTCTTACTGTTTCTTCTAAGTGCAAACTACTCAAGATAGTAACCCAGCACAGAGATCTTATCTGAATTTGTAAGGTCAAATAACACTTTCTCCTAGGTATAATATCTATACATTGTACTCAGCTGCAGCAGTGAACTATGCGGAGAAATGTCTATGTGAGACAAATGTTCCTAACAGCTCCAGGTGGTGAACTGTGCTCTTTCCCCCAAATTCTGTTTGTGTCAGTGGCTATGTGAGGAGCTGCAGAGCAACCAACAGCACACCTTGTAGAAACAATTATGAAGACAGTGGGTTGATAAGTTACCTTGGATTTTGAGACTAAAATATATGTCCTAGCTTAATAAATCTTAAACTTGTCAATGGTCAGGCTCTCGCAATTCATTTTACAGACCCCTTTTCTCCCACTGTTTGCCTTGATGAAGAGATACTAGCAGGAAACAACTGGACTCAAGTATCTAAACTAAGAAAAGAAGCACTGCCCCTTTGGAAGCATTGTTTGCTTTGGCTTATTTCAGAACGCAGTGCAACAAGCACACCGGAGCACCTGAGTACAGCACAGTGTTGCAAAGCTACCTAGGAATGACAACAGGTTATCTGGTCATAACAACACTTGTTCTGCTGAGCAGCTCTACACTGCTGCAATACATCCTGTTGAGCTCAGCTTCTCTAAATCAGTAGTTGTTTCTGAAAATGTTGCTCCATAAACTAAGCATGTTAAACAGTAACAAGAGTGGTACAGAGATCAGGTACAACTTCAGCTACAACTGAAGGCTTTACAGCTGACCATCACAAGCAAACCACATCCCCTACCAGGACACCAACAAACTTCTCACAAGAGATGCGTGTTCATTCTGCAAAGAAGTCTTCACTGCTAAGAAGTATCATCCCTTTACTTCAGGGAGTGAGGGGTATGAGGGAATGAAAGCAGCAATGAAGGCAAAGCGCTTAAGACAAATGAGTCAAAGCCAACCCTTAAAATAACCAAAGCAAAATTATAGCTCAGCTGCATGAATGACTAGAGGAGGCACTGGCTAGCTGTGGTAACTCAAGTGGCTGCTAGTGTGCTGCAACAGGCCAGTCAACCTCGGTGAAAACCACTGCTCTACAGAGCGGTACACAAAGAGGTGAAAGAGGTGATCTGGTTGGAGAAAGGAGACCATCTGCACATCTTTTGATTTTGCCCCTTTTATTTATATCTCAGGAACAAAAGTTTTTGGCGCCTAACACCAAAAAACACACCAATTCTCAGAGGACAATGATTGCTTAAGTGTTTGTGAAGGAGAGCAATAAAGAGAAAGACTTTAAACCACAGTTAATGATTGCCAGAAGTGCCCTATGAAATCCATTAAATCATCTATTTATTTGCTTTTCTTTAGCTTCAGAATTTATTATGATACAATACAAAACTAAACTAGTAATACAGAGATCTCTGTGCCTGGAGGTACTTCAATTCTGTGTAATAAATACGCTTTGAGCTCAAGTTAAACATTCCATAAAACACTTCATATAAAGCATAGAGAACCACTCACATGAAGAATTTCTGTGTCCTGTACCTTGAATTCATTATGCTGCATGAATTATGCTCCATTCTAAAATACTTGTGCTTTCGTTGTGTCTTATACACAATTCTTATAAATATAAAATATAAATATAAAATAAATTCTTCTCAGCATGTTTTATAATGTGGGGTATACATATACCCAACCCTAGCCTTGAATGTAAAAGAAAAAAAGAAAAAAAAAAAAAGAAAATAGAGTCAACCTTTGTAAGCGAGAACCCAAAAAAATGGAGGCAAGAGACACTAGAGCATAGGGAAGGGGTGCCAGGGCAGAAGAGACATGAAGGAAGGAGGATGCTGGAGAAAAAGCAGGCACAAGAGAAGTTGCTTGAGCAGGACAACAACAGAGACATCCACAGCGGGGCAGACACACAAAAGAAGACCTAGGGTTGGTAGGCCTCCAAGGGGTCTGCACATGGTGGAGAAGCCCATGTCAGAGGAGCGGAGACAGAAACATGGAGGAGCAAAAGAAAAGCAATGACAACACACTGAACCCAATCTCGTGCTCCCCATCACCTCACTCAAGGGACTGAAGTCAGGAAGCGGGGAGGAGAGGTGTCCAGAGTGAAGTCAGGTCACTTCTCCCTGAGTGATCTTTTGTCTTCTTTTCAATACTAGAATCAGTAATTAAAAGTTCATTAATTGGCAATAAATTCAGTTAAAAACAAGCTGTTCTGTTGCCTGTGGCAGTGGGGTTGTGTTTTACAAGGCAGCAGTCCCAGCCAAGATTTATCTATCACTAGTGAATTTGTTCAAGGAATATCTGTCAGAGCCATGTTTTCTTTTGCCTCTTCTGCTGATGTTTCTTGACCAAGTGTAAAAAAAAGCCATCAGTGTCACCAGATTCAGAAAGCTGCTATGGAAAATAGTGAGATGAACTGTAAGACCTTTTAAAAGCAGGATCACTTCAGCAGCTGAACTTTCAGTATTGCTCCGCGTCCCAGGGCCTCACAAAAATTTACTGTTGGAGCCACAGAACTGTACCTGTCCCAGCTGAAGTCCATGCATATTCTACTTATATTTGGCACACCCATTCAGTATTTCAGCCAGTCTTGCCCCTTTTTGTTTTACAAATTTATTTTTGCCACAGTTCTGCTGTTTTCTCTCATCATCTATACAATACTTCAGTTCAACTTGCTAATGAAAAGAGGTTGACTTCTGAGATCTTACAGCTGAAGTCTTCTGTAATTAGTTCTATTAGAACAATGTATGTTCCAGCTCAGACCACTCAGGTCAGCCCCAAATGAAAATGCCATTCATTCACATTACCTGCCTCAGGAAACTTTTGTGGAAGAAATGCTGTTCTTATGGGCAAATGTATTCAGGTCTTTCTCTCCGGACTGTTCCTGGCACTCCAACAAGCTGTTCCAAGGTGATTTCCAGCCCGTTCTCTCCTAAGGCCAGCTGCTAATGCCTGATGAGAGTCTCCTCATACACTTAGTCAAAAGCTGTTTGGCTGCTCCTTTTTTCCCAGATGAGACATCCCAGCTTTTCAGCTCTTTCCTCCAGCCTCTTCCTGCTTCTGAGTGCAGCCATGATTCCTGGTTTTTCTCACATTCTTCTTTCCAGGAAGACCACCTGAAGTTTCAAGCATATCACACTCTCAGGCTGATCAGTTCTGGCATATAGGCAGGTCTACAACATCCACCCACTTTCTTGCATACCCTAACTGGTTTAAGAGCTGACTTGCACCAGAGGCAGAAACATCTCTCTTGAGCAGAGACTGGGGCACAGCTGAGTGGTCTCCACAGGTTCTTCCAACTATTTACTAGATTGTATTTCCAACTCCTAGTTACGAATTTTAGAGATTTCCACAGCAGTTCTAGCACATCTGCTGGGCTCTTCCTTCCCAAAAGTCTACAACAAACTCATTCCGATTTACAGTACGTACTTAGCTGTGTATTTCTGATCTGGCTATTGTACCCTTAGCTTCAGTTAATACAGGAACTGAGGAAAACCAGTTACCATTTACGGGAGGCAGCATCCTATACTACAAGAACACAGTATCATGAAGCTTTTCAGTCTAGAACATCTTGGATTTCTAACTCCCATCAGTAAGCTGAGGCAACTGTTTATGAATTAAACTGTATCTTCAGTGTATTTTCAGATCAGAATTTGTGCAAACCTAGAGGATTTTCGCCCCATCAGACTGTGGTTTTGCTCCCTGTAATTTGCGTTCTTTACATGATATTTAAATCTCGGCCTTTTCTCTGGTTTTCTCTTATGAAGTCCATTATTCAGTGAATAGGCTTTCTTGAAACCGAAAATACAACTTTCAGGATGACAAAGACACTGCCAGACAAAAACCTCTCACAAATCCAGGCATGTTTCCTTTAAGACCTCAATTCCGTTTCAGTTACAGCAGAAGACTTAAAAAACACAGCTGTTCCTCTGCAACAAAACCACCTTGCAGCAGCGCTGGAATCACTTGTTAAAGCACAGCTGGAAACTACAATAAGGCCTACATGGGCCAAATAAACTATCATTATGGCATGGTCTAAATGTGCCAATGGAATAAACACCTGAACGTAAAACAAAAGTCTCCAGTTCACAGCCCCAGAGGACAGAAGGTGACAGACAGAGCAAATGCCAAATGGTTTGAAGCGGTGGGACAAGGTTGGTTAGGCGGGTAAAAAAACCAAACCAAACCCAACCCAGGTGGGGACAAGTTATGCTGGAATTCAGATTACAGATTTTAACATACAATTTGTAAACAAAGCTGAGAATCTCCAGACGCTACAGCATCCAGTGAGCGCAATCTTTGGTGTGCATACATGTGCTATGAAGACCTCCGGTGGCGGGTAACACACCGACACGCCATTTGTAACGCGGTTGCTCCCCCCGGTGCCCACCCACGCATGTCACCCGCACCAGCCCTGGGCTTCCAGATTTCAAGAGGTCACGGCAGACATTCCCAGACCCAGGGGAAAGCACCCTCGGTTCGTGGGGATTTCGGCATTCCAGCAGCAGAAGCCCGAGTGCCGGCCGGCAGCCGTGGCCCCGCGGGGGGCCGGAGGCCGCTGACCCCCAGGCCAGGCCAGGCCGGCGGGGGCCGCCTCACGGCGCCCGAGGAGGGGCCGCGCCGCTCCCGCCCCGCCCACCAGCCGCCGCCGCGGGCGCAGCGCACCGGGGCCATGTCGGCCTCGCGAGCCGCGGCGCCGGGCCCCGGCGGCGGGGCGGGGGAACCGGAGCCGGTGCCGCTGCGCGGCCGGGGACTGGAGCTGGAGGGAAGCAGCACGCCGACGTCGCACCGGCTGCTGGCCTACAGCGATGCGCTGCTCTCTATCATCGCCACGGTGATGGTGAGCGCCCGGCCCTGCCGCGGAGCGGGGCCTGCCCGGCCCGGGTCTGGCCCTGCCGCGGGACCCGGGCGGGCGGCGGCGCCGGCGGGGTGGCGGGGCCGGGGCGGGCTGGCTCCGCGGGGAGGCGCGGGGCCCGCCGTTAGGCGTCGTGAGGGAAAAGGCCCCCGAGCAGCCGCAGCTTGGACCAGGCCCTCCGGACCGAGCCCGTGCGCGGGCCGTGGGCCTGTCTACCCGGCGCTTTCGAGGGGCCGTGTTCGCCCGTTCCCCCGGCCCCGCGGGGCGCCTGGGAGCCTGGTGCCGGCGGTCGCGGCTGGCCGCCCCCGGGCCGCAGCGCTCGGCGGGGCGGGGCGGGGGCGCGGGCCCCGTGCGGCGGCCGAGCGGCGCTGCCGGCCGCACCGCGGGCTGTGGGAGCGGCCCGGCCCGGGAGTATCAGCGGCCACCTGAAGTTTTCCGGATTTTAATAAAGCTCTCCGTAAGGAAAAGAATGCCCTGTACTGACGAGGTTTTGTTTTTTCAGATTTTGCCTGTGGCTCACACAAAAATACATCCTGATCAGGTACCGTATGTCTTCTGTTTTGCTGTTTCCCCGTCTTTGCAACTACGTGTAACATCCTACTTTTGCACCCCCACTTCAAGTTCCAGATTTGCAACGCTAAAGCCAACAGAAACTTCCCATAGGGGGAGGAGCTGTGGAACTTGACGTGAAGAACTTAAATACTGAAGATCTGTGTAATCTGCAGAAGTTGTGGTGTAAAGCCTGAATGAGGTGTATAATGTAGGCCACAGATTTATCTAGTCACTTTTGAATGCGAAATGAATTGCCTGTCTGACTAAAACACCTTTCAGAAAGCCTCTGCTCCTTTTGGTAATACATCCTCACATAGAGAAACCACTTACATAGTGCAATCTAAATGCTGGTTTTAAGATCGGGTTAATAATAAATGCAATCAGAGTAAGCAAAGGTGGAAATAGAAGACTAGAGAAAATAAATTAAATCTGAAAAAGCCAGGAATGTTAGGAAACGTAAATTAATAAATTGAGAAAGTACAAGATTTTGTTTAATCAGGATTTATTTTTCTGCTGTTATAAACACATATAGATGCAAATATCTCTTCTCATTTAGTACAGGAAACTCAAGTATGATCCCTAACACAGCAAATAGCCACATGAGTCTGTTTAAGCCATTGTGGTGGTACATGCAAAATCTGTTGTGGTTAAGCCTTCCTGTTCCTTGTTAACAATCATCACACGAAAACCTGTGTGATGCTTCTACCGCAGAAGTCAGTGCTAAGAAAAAAAAGGACCATTTTGTGGCCAGCCCTCCTCTGAAATGCATTGTCACGTTACCTGTGTGATAGAGAGTGTGTGTAAATGGATCACATTGGGAAGCCCTTTTATAGATTAAAGAGAGATGTTGGTTCATCATAGGCCACTAACTACACACTTCAGCATACTCACAGGTGTCTAATAAACCAGTTCCTCTGCATGGCAGTGAAAAGATTGTTGGAAAAGAACAGCATTTTTGGCAGGCATTTTCAGAAAGTCTGCTACGTGACTGCATGCCCTTCGTCATTTGCAGATGTTGCTAATAATTTCACAATGTAACATTTACCTTTCATTTCTCTGTCACTGGGTGTCACTTTCTGTTTCAGAAACTCGGTGAAAGTATTCAGCAACTTCTTCTCGCAAAAATTGCAGTCTACTTGATGACCTTCTTAATAGTCACAGTGGCATGGGCAGCTCATGTAAGGTAGGAACACAGTATTTAACTCCAAAGTTAAAAGTATTGTTTAAAAGGACAGGAGGTAACATTTCTGTCTTGCTGATGTATTTCTGAATTGCCTTTTGTTGGGTAATACCAAAAATTCATTGTAACGAAGTGCTACTCTAAGCAGTGAATAACTGTACGCTTACACCACTGACACAGTGATACAATGAAAACCAAGCATTTTGTATATTTTAAATGAGAGTTACTCTTCATTTTACTTCATATTCTAGATGAAATTGAGCTTCTGATTATGCTGCAAAAGCATGACTTTGTATGCTACACAAATAGGGGAATATTTGCGTAGCTGATGTAGTACAGCTGGCCTAAAGCTTGTCTTAGTCCTCAGCAGTGCTTCTCACAAAATCAATAGTGATGTTGCAGATGCTGCATTTTATAGAGCTGTGGTCACTGTCACCTGCCCCTGTTGTGGTAGTTAAGAAATTGACATGCAGGCATCACAGTGGAATTAGGGCAGTTTTTGTGTGAATTACGAAATTTACAAATGTTACTATATTCTTTCCTTAATTAAGTGGATTGACAGCATTCTAATAGAGGTGTGCAACCTGTAATTTGATACTTGAAGCTGGTACTTCACATCTAGTGCTCTTACTGCATTGCTTTTCTTTGCATAAGTAAATACTAAGGCATATAGCCTTTGAATAGTTTAGGGTTTGGTGGAGGGCGATTGGTTCTATCGTTTCTAAGAGACACTTCTGTGGTTCTGGAGTTTCAATAACAAGGTGTGGGGCAGTTTGGAAGAAAAGCTAATTTTTCTTTGCATAATAAGAGCTACATTATATCTTCAGTAGAAATAATTTTAAGCCTTAAAATTCTGAAAATACTGTGGCCCTAACAGCGTGAACTTGTCTCTGTTCTCTCAAGTAAAACTTAGAGAAAATCAGAATTAATAGCTCTTTACAATGGCATATGAGACAAAGAAAAATCTGAGACTCTGAACATCTGCATCTGCTCTGGAAGATCTGTGCAGTGCTACTGCAGGGCTCAGATCCCTACACAATATTGCTTCCCATGACAAGCTAAAAGTCAGCCTTTTAGCTGGTGCCAGTGTGTTTATTTTGGCATCAGAGTATGAAATGAACTTGTTGATGTTCTCGTGTGAGCAGTGAACAGTGACTGCTGGTGAAAGTCTGCCTTTGTTCATGCTTCAGAAGCGTTTGCTTGAGCAGCGAGCACAGGCTGTGAGTCTCCAGTTAGTTCTGGGCCTTGCCTGTGTTTAAGTAAATAGGCGATTAATTGTCAGTTAATGATAGTTTTCATGTGACTCCAAGCCTTGTGCAGCTCACTAGCAGTTTGCTGGCTGTCCGGTCCCCAGTTTGCCAGGTGGCAAAAGGTAAGAGTTGTTCTGGAACAAAACTGCCATGGAAGAAGGCAAACCAAACCCTGTGACTTGGCTGCATTTAATCCTGTAGTGAAGTGGCAAGTCCTGCAGAGAATCGTCATCAACTCCTGCTCTCAAATCATCCCCGTATCTTCCATTTTCCAAGGAAATATATCAATTTGTAGCTCACTGCCTTGTTAGGTTTTTGGTGTGTGACTCAATCAGAACTAACATCTGGATCACTTCTTCACAGATTAATTGGCTGTTAACAGCAGTGAAGTTTACATCAAAGTTTATATATAAAGTCAGGTGTAGAGGAAGGATAGAGTGGGGGTAGGGGGAAGCCAGTTTGCTACACCATATGCCACTTGTCCTTCAGATAGAAGTGAGGTTCTTAATAACTACTCCGTAATTGAACTTGACTGTTTGTATCTCGTTTTTCAAATTTTTCTAGCAAATTACTGCCATGTTTGAGCCAATGAGTTTTGGTAGACCTGCACTACTTGCATAAATTCTGGAGGAAATTAAATCACATTCCCCTATAATATTATAAAAGTGCAATTTTTATACAGTGTTGTAAAACATTTTGGGAGATGGCTTGTTCATGATATCTTGCCTTGCCTTGCCAGGTTGTTTCAGGTGATAAAGCTTATAGATGATGTCCTCGCTCTTCTAAATCTGGTGAGTCTTGTCAGACACGCTGGATGTTTGATGAGCAAATACAGGTCACTTTTTCTTAAGTCTGTATGTACATGTCCAAAAGTTTCTAAATTACATAGCATAACTCTACCAGATTTCCAAGTCAGGAAGATACAGAGAGCTTGAATTACTCCTTGCCAAAGTGGATGATTGACAACTAACTTGCTTTTAACTTCTGCATGGTTTACTATAAGTCAAAAGAAGCTCTGCAACAGGTTGAAGTGAAGGTCATCTGAGGGAACTGAAGAGGCACCTATGGCAAAAGCTTTTTACCTCTGTTTATCTCTGTCCAGCTGAACTGTCTGTCCTCCAGGCTTAAGAAAATGAAATGCTATGTCTTTTGCGGCAAAAATATCTTAAGTGTAGGTTTGATTTACAGTTACGTTTTCAGTCATTTCTTTGTTTAAGTTGCTTAGAAAGTCATTCTGAAGCTTATTTGAAACAGAGGATTATATGATCTTTCAAAAACTGCCACTGAGGGACCAATCCTGAATCAGTGTTCTGAGCTTTACACTTGCCTAAATCTTATCTCTTAAAAACTCTTCATTTATTTGAGTAAGTTTTTTAACCCTGTAATATCTTGGTTACTAATAGTTGTAATGGGATGCTGCAATGGTGAACATATTCTTGCTCTCAGCTTTTTTTTTTTTTGCGATATGGTTTAAAATTCTGTTCTCTGACGGTGCAACTACACAGTTAATTTAATTTTGGTAATAAAGATACTGCATTTAAACTCCATGGGATAACGCTACAGGAAATAATGCTAGGAGACTAGCTTAAGGCATGTAATTCTTATGTAATGTAGCTTTTAAAGCAATGCATTTCTTTGTGCTTGAGGTGGTTTTTTTGTTCTTTTTTTTTTAATTGGATTTTTTATATATGAAATATTTGTCATCAGAAATTAATGTTTGTGACCAATCAGAAACAGCTCTTTAGGAGGTGTGGTACTTTTGGCATTGCTACTGTAGAAAGAAGTCTGTTAAGAACCATACCAAACTTCTACCCATGGTATTGCTAACAAAACTGTAGTGTTTACTAAAATAAACCTGTACAGTTTGGATAGCAAACATGGAAGATGTGTACAGAACTAGCCATTTGTTACAGTCAAAGCTCAGCAACCTCAGAAATGTGGGGTTTTTTCATGATACAGCACAAGTATTTGAGCTGTTTGTGTTCCATTACCTGGACATGTCTTTAATGAGGGAATTCTCTGCTTTGTCTTTAGTGCTTCAGTACACTTCTTTCTTTTTTAGGCTTGTATGATGATCATAACTTTCTTGCCATACACAGTAAGTACTTTTCTAAAATATATTTTTAAATTAGAAAGTTTTTTTCTTTCTTTAATTGGAAAGACTTTTATCAAAATATTCAGAAACCCAGAAAGTGTTGTTACAATATAAACCCTGAATCCATTGTAATCGTTAAGCTTTACTTTTTAAAAATTCACGAGGACATGTTATAACCTTCAGTCACTGCATGTTATAGACCTGGCAGAAAACTGGTATGCTAAAAGAGAACTTATAAACATGGAAAGTTATCGTTTCCCATGATTTCTTATAAAAAAGTAGCCATACTGAAAAAAGTCAAAGTTGCCTGATGAGAATTTTGCATTTTGTAAGGGAACTAGCTGTGTTTCAAGCTCCTCTTTAGATGACAGAACATTTTCCTTTTGTAATCTAGACAGGTTTTGGATTAACTTTTGACTTAATTCAGTAAAGTTCATTCTGGCAGCCAAACATTCATTTTTGAAATCTGTGAATTTGATGTTTTGCATAATTTCTGGTCAGATGACCTTTAGACCTTGCAAGAATATTTGCAGCTGAACACCATATTCACAGAACAAACCAGCAAAAATGCATCTTGACTTTTATTGTGTGTAGAACATATATATATATATATATATATATATATGACAGGCACCTGTTTCTCTGTGGATATATCTGCATTATATATTAGTCTGCAAAGGATAAGGCTGTGGTCAATGAAATTACCTTTATTAGCAAGAGCACATACTTTCTACTTTGCCTTGAAGCTGAAATAATTTTTTAAAGTTGTCAATGTTACCCTAATACTACTTCCCGCTTTTTCTCCCCTCCTCTAATGAAGCTGCAGAAATTAATATAACAGGAGGCCATGGAGACAGAGAAATTAAAACATTCAAAAAGGTGTCTGCATATTAATTTTCACAGCTATGAACATCTTGTCCACTGAAAACACTGTTAAACTTTGTGCTGAGCTGCAAGCCAGTCTGTAGTTAGTATGGAGACACAGCATCGGAGAGTTTTGGTGTATCAACATGAGAGCAAAGCCACCTCTCCAGATGCCTTTGGTTGTGATGCCTGCATGTATTTGTGGTTAGAAATTACATTTCATGGAATTATATTGAAATGCAAAGTCTTATTTAAGTTTTTGAGCTTCTATATTGAATGAAAAGTGCTTCCCTTTCTCTACTGTTATTCCTACATAGCTTCTTAATTAAATATTTCACCTAGTTTCATTTTTTTCTAGTTTTCCTTAATGGCCTCCTTTCCAGAGGTACCTTTTGGCATTTTCCTGTTCAGTGTCTGTGCTGTTGTCATTGGCCTTATACAGGTATTGGAGCTATCCATTTATGTTTTCACTTTTAAATAGATTTTCTTGAGTAGAGCTACAATAGCATTTTTCAACTATGGATATAAACTGCTAAATGTCTTTTTGTTTGTTTAGCATTCTTTTTCAAAGTTGTGCCTGTTGTGATAATACAATATCTGTACGTAAGATGAAAATTCGCATTGCCACTGTCTTGTGAAGTGGCAGGGCCTTAACATCCACTGAATAGTAATTCCTTTCCCACTCTTTAAGTATGCCTTGGGGAAACAGCAACTGATTTATGCTGAGGTTCTTACTGAGCCATGCAGCAATGGCTGAGTGAACATGGGCTTTTAGCCTCAGTCCAATGGCACTGGTTTTCTCCTGGTGCAGTGCCTTGTTGCTTTCTGTTCCTTATTGTGGAGGTCTTAATTCCTTTTCATATAAGATACATGGTCATGACAGGCTCTGCAGAGGAGACCAAAATCTTGACATGCAGTGTATTTTGAAATTTCAGAGTTTCTAAGACCAGCCCTCCATGTAGGAGTGGATAAGGTTGAAAGTGTTTTGGAATTTGTTGATTGATAGTTTTACAGTTTTATATTTTCATTACTGCATATATTGGTATGTAATAACTTCAGTAATTATCTTCTTCTTGCAGGCTGTGATAGTAGTATATGGATTCTATCACCCACATTTACTGAATCATGAGATACAGGTGTCTGAAAATCAGAATTTCTATAAACGTCGTATCTTAAAGATTATCCTAAGAGGACCAGTTTTATGCTTTTTAGCAGCCATCTTTTCTTTTTTCTTTATTCCTTTGGTAAGTTCTCCCAGCTAACTGAAAACCTTGATGCAGCAGTTTATAACAGTTGTATTATTTAGGACTGTGTATTAAAACAGTGAGTTCCATGCTAAATAACACAGACTTTATCAGTTGCCATCTCTGTGGGGTTGTGATCATGGCTGCTGTTTTGCTTTGAAGGTGTTGAAATCACAGATACCAATCCATAATTTGATCCATGAGTTTGGATAGTTTTGAAAGAATATTCTGCTACAGTATTAGCCTTACTTGCTTCGCCTGATTTTTTTTACTGCTTCTCTTCATTAGAAGCAGGTCTTCTAAGCTGTAACTTAGCACCTTGCTTATTAGAAGTCAGTGAGGTAATGTGAAAGGTTATATGAAATACTCATTACATTGCACCAGTGTGCACAAATTGAAGACAAGTGAATGTAATTGCTGCACTAATTCAGGGTGTAAGAGCAAACAGAATAAGCAGAGCAAAGTTAACCAGCCTGCATCTTAAACCAAATGTTTTCGCCTAAGGCCTGCTCTTACACAGCCTTTTTCTCTGCCACCTTTATTAAATGGCAGTGAGTTGCTCCTACTTAACAGCTTTTATCTTTCTCAGAACCCTCACTCGGAACTGAAATCTAGTTTTTTGGATGTATCCTGAGCTTCCTTTCCTCTCTCTTGTTCTTTAGAAAAAGGTGGATTGAACTGAACTTTGAGAAAGATTCCATGGGAATTAACAGTATTTAAATAATCCCCTGATTTAGGAGGAATTGCGTTGCTGTTGATAAAAGGGACATTTACAAGTCCAAATGTGAAAAGGCCTAATTTTAACTGAAAATATGTTCTCCTCTTACACCATGACTTCCCTTTTCTCCCTCACCTTGTTTATTAGTGTATTATATTTTAATATTAATAACAGTGACGATTGTCTCCAAGTTGCTGTTGTGCTTAGACCTGTACAAAGCCTGTGAACCACTGTGATGTCTTTGGGACACAAGTAGTAGAATCATAGAATATCTCAAGTCGGAGGGGTCTCATAAGGATCACATGGGATCGTTCTCCAGCTTCTAAAGAGAAGGCGTTACTGAATTTTTGTTAGCTGAATTATTTCCCTTCCTGTTTTAGCTTGCTTCATTACTGGTACTAAATTAGCTATCAAAAAGCAGTATTAGTTTGCACATGCAATATTCAGGAGGTGCATGTGCATTTCAGGTGAGCAGTTTCCATGTCATAAAGTCAAGATTTGTTTTTCTCAATGTGATTATACCTAAAGATTGAAGTAGTATTTTCATATGAGACTTGGAAGGTAATTTATATTTTGATAACTAAATTTAAACTGTGTTCATTTTTCTCTCCATAGTCTTATGTACTTCTTGGGCTCGTAATTGTTTTTCCACATCTCACTCGATTCATTGCATGGTGTAAAACCAGGATTGTTGGTGAGTAACAATATTCATTGTATGTATGTTCAGGTATGTTATTAGGTTGTCAACATGTTATCCAAATGGCCTGCTATGAAGTAATTTTAGTTCTACTTCCATTTTCAGGCTTGGAACGCAATTTTGGGGTTTATTGCTGTGCTTCCAAACAGTTTCTCCTTTGCTCCTTGGTTTCCCTTAATTTGTGACAAGATTTGTGTAAGGCAGAACACATTCAAAGATGATTTCTGAGTGCGAAACTTCTCTGGTTTGTCCTGAACATGCACATGCGTGCCCACACACACAAGTACATGAATGATGGCTGCAGGCCATCCATTCCTTTTCCCTCTTAAAAAGGGAAGGTGGGTACTGAAGAATATAGGAAGCAAGCTCTATGCCTGTATCGCTTTCTTCCCAGCAATACTGTATGTTCCCACATGTTCAAACTGGCAAGAAGAGCACCTATAAATCAAACTTCTTCAGGGTAATTAACTGTTTAGGGTGTTACATCTCATTAATCTAACTGCTATGGTCTAAAGGTCCTCACGCATTGCTTACATCAGCCTAAATCGATGCTTCCTTCCCTCATGCTCATTGCTTATGTTCTTCTGCCCTCCTTGTGTCAGCACTAACAGTTGCACAACGACACCAACAGCCAGAGCTGCTCTTAAACTCTGCTGAGAAGGAAGTTGCCAGTGCCAAAATAAAGGAAAAGGTGGTAACATGCAACCTACTTGGCCAAAAGGTGGAGTGTTCCTCTTTGATAGCAATATAAACTGACCACAGAACTGCTGAACAGATCATGTCTTTGGACAGATCATGTCTTTGGCACAGCATCTGATCTGTTTAGCTCAAACATTTTGTTCAATTAGACCTTTGAGTCATTATTCACTTGGTGGAAACAGTCTGCCATACAGTTTAAAGGACAGGGCTTTTTTGTCCCTGAAGCACTTGTCCTGAATGCAACATGAGCTTAAGGGAGAGGCACAGCTGCTGAAAAAAGTGGAGTGACAGCTGTGTGAATGAATGGCACCCTCCCTTCTACAGAAATACTTTTGGCAGGTGGGAAGAAAGACAAAGGGAGGTCACAGTAGGTTGTTTAACTACTTTGTTTTATACCACCTGATTTTGTCTTTCATTAGTAAGCGTCTGAATTTGTTCCCAGGTCAGAGAGAGGAAGAAGAGGAACACCATAGCTTAGAAACCTTCACTTTTTACCTCAGTGAGCCTCTGAGTAAGGAACGGGTAGAAGCATTCAGTGATGGAGTCTATGCTATAGTAGCAACCCTGCTCATTTTGGATATATGGTAAGGCTTTGTGTTACTTCCTACACTTTGTGTTGTTAAATACAATACTAACATTTGTCTGTATGCAATATTTGAGGAAATAAAATTAACCAAACATTGACTTCTAAAACCTGCAGTGGTTACTTTAAGTATGATTTTCTGGAAAGATACAGAACACAAACAAAAGACACTTCTAATGCCCATATTTCAGCAGAAGTGATCATCCCTGTAATGTATATTGGGGTGGGGAGTCTTGAAGAAGAAAGTGTCCTTTTTGCTTAGTTGTGTTTTCAGATAAAGGGCTTTTATCAACAAAAGCTGTTTAGTCACTGTGGCAACTTTATTACATTAACCTAAAGAATGCCAACTTATTTTCAGATTTCCTTTCAGATCTGATTTATTTGCAGAGCTGTTATTTGAAATGCTATTTTTAAGTTACAAATTAGAGAGCTATGGAGTGGGCCTCTGTTGTTCCTGCTTGCTCACAGTAAAGAAATACAGTTCAGTGTTGCTGCAGGTGTGTTTTTATAACAGTAATATGCAAAGAAAGTGTTCTCTCCACAGTGAAGACAACGTCCCTGATCCCAGAGAAGTAAGGGAGAAGTTCCATGGAAGCCTTCTTGAAGCTTTGAGTGAATATGGGCCAAACTACCTTGCCTACTTTGGCTCATTTGTAACAATTGGTCTCCTGTGGTTTGTCCATCACTCACTTTTCCTCTATGTAACAAAAGCTACACGATTAATGGAACTGCTTAACATACTTTCGCTGGCTTTCATTGGTGGGCTTCCACTAGCTTACCAACTGACCAGTGAATTTGCAGAGAAGTCTCACAATGAACTAGAAGCCATTCAGGTCAGCTGTGTTATCACTTTCTTTGCCAGCATATTTCAGTTTGCAATATGGACTACAGCTCTCCTCCATGAAAGGGAAACTTTGCATCCTTTTGCTCAATATGGTGGCAACGAGCATGCCTTCATGTTTGCCAAGCTGGCTCTCTACCCTTGTGTAAGCCTTGGGGCCTTCTTTCTAACGTGCTTGTTAAGTGAATTTAGCACAGCAATTTTCCATCTTATGCAGATTGTAATCCCATTTGCTTTTCTTGCCTTGCGCATTTTTGTTAGAATTTCTTTAGCTGTTATAAAGTCCATGGTGTCCCTCTCCAGACGGAAGGCTGTACTGTCAGAAGAAGAGGAGGCATGTTTGTCTCCTACTGAAACATTGTCCTAAATTTCCATGTAGTGCATGTGAAGTTGTGGCATTAACTTCGGTTCTTCACATTATCTTCATGTGTGGATTATGTTGATCTAAACTAATGCCTGCATTGGGCATAACCGGGGGATATTTAATTTTTAGCTGGTCGTGCTTGAGACCCTTTTTCCAAAACCCATAACTGGAAACACTGGGTGAATAGGGGATACAAAGAAAAGCATGTTGCCCTTCCTTTAGAGTTACCCTTTTGGAAAAATTGCTGCTTGACATGTAACTGCAGTGGTGATTGATTAAGAACTGCACAGACAGTTGCCCAGCAAAATGCACTTTTCTGACATGTGGCCACATCATGGCAGCCAAAAACAGGTATAGAAGCTGATTGTGCTAATGTAACATAGGGAGTGAGATCTGGGAGACATGGAGACCTCTGGATTTCTGGATGGTGCATGGTGTTAAAACACTCATGCATACAGGTTGCTGGTGTGGGGGGTTTTTTTGGGTTTGTTTTTTTTTTTTTTACTATTTGTTTAACGATTACAATGTCTTCTGCATAGTCACAAACTTGTGATAGCTTTTTGAAAACTTTTGTTGAATGGCTGTGAGTGTGAGTTTAGAAGGGAGTTGCAATTGTGACCCATATGGAGTCTTCCAGGCTACTTGAACACGAGTTCTTAAGGCACATCTGTTCTTTTAAAAAAAGATGGTATTTAATAAATGAGGATTCTTGTGGCTATGTATCCAAGGTCTGAACTAGCTTTAATATCTCCCAGGGAAGAGATTCAAAGAGCTGTGGGATTAGAGGTAAATTTATTTTCAGTTTTGAAGCAGCTGCTTATCTGAAATGAAAGGGTTTGATTTCTCAAGCTTTTTGTGTCGGTTTTCATGCCTGCTAAAAGCAGCATCCTTCTGTTATTCTGAAGGCATGATGTCACATTCAGAGAGCATATGAGATGTTCCTGCCTTGCCTAAGAGTTACCCATCAGGTAAGGGAGATGAGTTTTTCCCTAAGCAGAGTCTAACTAAGGGATCCCACGGATTTCTGAGACTCAGCAAGACAGCAAAAGAAACTAACCCTGTAGAAGTTCCCGTCTATGACATGTTGAATTTTTTTATGTGCAGTTTTTTCACACTTACCCTGCAGAGAACTGTACAAAAGGAGTGGGCAAAGTGATCTAGCCTCTGGCTGCTTTGGAAGCCTTTGCATTTCTTTTTGCAGAGCCATTAGTTTGTGTCTTGAACTGTCTTAGTGCCTGATAACTTTAATGCTGTATTTAAAGGCATTTGAGGGATTTCGTTGTTCCTCTAAAAGAAAAACTTAAAAATGCTGTTGCAAAGTATGCCTGGAGTGATTGTTAGTGAAAACAAATTCAAATATCTCATTTCAGTTGAGATCAGTCTTGAAAGCGCTTGTGCTTTTTGGTTTGAAGTACTTTGGTACTAGTATGTAATTGTTAGCATTACGTACTTCTTGTGAAAAAAGTATGTTCACATATTCAAGGGGTTTTATACCTGGTTGAAGTTAAATGACTTGCAGTAGAATTCTGCACTGTGTTGTGTATCACAGAGTTTTTCTGATATTTATTAAAAGCACTTTTAGTTCTATATGGTTTTGTTTCTCATATGCAGTGGGCACATAATAAACAGTGAATATGTGTATTTGTAATAAATTTCAATCAGTGAAAAAACAAAGCTTCTAGTCCTTTATTTCTGCTCTGCAGATGAAACTTAGATCTGATGTCTACAATTAAAATTATGTTGGAGATCTTTTTATTTTTTTGTCTTCAAAATCATCCCTGCCAACCTCTTCTATTCTGTGATTTTGTGTGAAACACCCAGACACTTTTAATGGTATGCAAAATATGTTGATTCTACTTCTGTGGTACTTGAAGGAAATGAGATCTGAAACTGAGTCTGACCAAGGAGTTTCACACAGGGGTGCTTTAAAGAGCAGTGAATTGCAACATAAAAATACTACAAGATACTGTACTGGTGTGCATTTTTCCTTCTTTTTTTTACCCCACTTGCAAGTGAGTAATCTGTTCTGCAGAAAGAACAATTATATAATTTTTTTGGCATGTAGTCAAGATACCATTATTCAAATCAAATTTGGTAGTATCTCAGAACCTAAACTTCAGGGCAAACTTGACCTGTGGTTTTGTATAAACAGGGTTGGCTTAGGATCATTCTGATAATTTCGGTAATAATTTACCAAACTGCAGAAACAAACCACATTTCAGAATGAGGCCTTAATCTGAATTGTGTGATTCACAGGTAGAAAGAACATTCCCAAATTTAACTGTACCTAGCTGTTCTTTACAGAATTACTAATGACCCCACAGGTTTTTGTCTCCAGAAAAATTAAAGTGAAACACTTGTAGTGATTATGATAATCCCAGAATCACAGAATGGATGAGGTTGGAAGGGACCTCTGGGGACTGTCTAGTCCAACCTTCCTGTTTAAAATAGAGATGAGTCCAGTCAGACTTTGAGCATCTGCACAGATGGTGACACCACAACCATTCAACAGGTCAACCTGTTAGAATGCCCAGTTGTCATTAGGGTAAAAAGAAGGGGTTTTTTTCCCCTTTTTTTCCCCATATAAAAGAAATTCCCTTTATTTCAGTTTGTGGCCATCACTTCTCACCCTGCCATTGGGTGCCACTGAGAGGAGTCTGGCTCAGTCACTGCTCTTCCCCATCAGGGATTCATAAATGTTGTCAAGATCCCCCCCGATGCTTCTCTTGCAGGCTGCATTGTCCCAGCTCTGTCTCTCCTTGTATGAGTATGCTCCAGTGCCTGTGTCATCTCCATTGCCTTTTGGTGGACTGGCCTTTGAATGTCCATGCCCTTCCTGTGCTTAGGAGGGGAGAGCTGGAGACAGCACGCTGGATATGCTTTTAACTAGTCACCTCCCTTGACCTGACCTGCCAGTGACAATGACAGTTTTCCTAAGTCCAGGAGGTTGCTGGCCACCTTTGCCAGAACAATAGTTTTAATTACATAAAATCTCCTGGAAGCAAGGAAGTAAAATTGCAGTAAAATGTTGCAGTAAAACTTCTCTTCTAATGACACTGAAATTTTTTGCCTATGGTACTGGTACTGCCAGTCAGGAACAACTGCCTCCTGAACTGAAGAGGTCAGGTTGGACAAAATGTGGTTATGCATGGTAGGGTACTTGAGAAGTCTGTTGTTTCTCAGTTCACAACTGTGATTCCATAATAACAGCTGTTTTGTTTGCTCAGACTGGTTGGCCTTGTTAATGGGTTCATGTTCAAGATTAATCCATTCAAGACTTTAAAAGATGGTAACTGCCACTTGCAACACCGTCATCTTTGCCTTCCATTACAAATGGTGCTAGCTGAAAAAAAGACTGCTGAAGGATGCAGTTTCAGCTTGGAGCCTTCAGACTAATGATAAACATAGGGAGCTTAAAAGAGTAACAGTAACAGCTGGAGTTATTTGCAGAGACAGGATTTGCGTTTAATCACTGTAAACATTGTAAATAGTTGACTTTTTTCTATTGCATTTGAAAACAACTGAGTTAGTGCAAATAGTTCTCTTACAACTTACTAGGAACATGCTTCTTACAGTGACTCAACTTCCATACAAGTTTGGAGCAGACATAGTCAAAGCTATAGTTTGGCATCTGATTAACCAAGAGCAGCTCTTGCAATTGGATTTTTCAGTAAAATAAAGTCAGTCACCAGGAATTTTGAACTTGCTCAGTTTGATTTTTTCCAGTGTGAGGGTGCTTGACAGTAGTGTGCAAAGCTTAAATTCACTGTAGGAACTTGGTTTTCAGCCTTCAGCTTGGTAACCTGTGGGGTTAATCGGGATAGTGTCAGGCAACTGCAATCCATTTGTTTGTTGCTATTGAATGGAACACAGATAAATTTTGTTTGTGGTGAGAAGAAAACACACAGATCTCTTTTAATGCTTATAATTCGAGATTTTATTGCAGGCATCTGCATGATGCCATCTACTCCTCCTTTTCTTCTTCATGTCTGATGGCATAGCATCATGGCTTGTAGGCCAAGTCGCCTGCTGCATCAGTAGGGGAAGACCAGAACTTTTGTTCTGTCTGTATATCATCAAAAGAAATGAAGAGCAGTGGTGATTTTTTCCTCAGAGCTTTAGTGCTTTTTGTTTAAATATCCAGCACAGGGATATAATTCAATTAATTGCTTAATTAAAAAACACTGCAAAATTATAAAAATCATAATCATGTTACGAATCATTAAAAAGGAGCACTTCACTGCTTTGAATAAATCAAGCTCAATCAGTAACTCAGTAAAGCACTTCCTCAAAGCAAAACCTCAAAAAATGAGTTGGTGCAAGTTTATAAAGATGCTGCCTCAAAGAGCAGAATCAGTTGTTACCGACATACGACTTCCTGTAGGATTTTTTTTTTCTTGAAAGATGTAACATTTTTCTCACTCTGTCTTAGGAGTTTGTAAGTTTTAACTTAAGGGACTTATTTACTTTTTAAAAAGCAGTTTGTATTTAGCACCCACATCCATGTCAATGACAAAATGAAGACAGCACTAAATTTCTTAGCCTGGGTCATCAGAAGGCATTTCAGGCTGGTGGTACACAGAAAAGTCTTGTTAGATGGCTGGTTAACATTAGCTGTATTTCAAAGTAAGTGATTCAGTTAATTCAAGACCATCACAGTTTGCAACTTTTTTCTTCTTAGTACCAAGTTGAAGAACACTCCTGGCTAGTATATGATCTAACTTGCACTGCTTGCTTTTAAAATTGGTATACGAGCCTATGGAGAAATGCTGGACTGGTTCTAGTTCTGCAAATGCCCCTCTCCAAGTCACTATGTGTTCTCTTCACAGACCAGCATAAAGACTCCTAGTTAAAATACAGCTGCTTTGTGTTTGGGAGATTTATAACATTTCATTAAAATCATGCCACTGTCGAGTACCTAAGGATTTTAAAACTGTCATGTGGATATGCATTAGACAAAAGGGGTTGAGTAAGCAATTGTCCCACTAGAAGCTTCACCGGTTTGTTACTGACTTGGCACTGAACTTTGTGGTGAATTACTGTGGCATTAACAACTGATATTGGTGCCTGGAACTAAAGTGATATCCACCCAGCACTGACCAGTCTCATCTGTAATGCTCCCTTTCATAGGTCTTTCATAGGTCTTGCTATTCAAAGTAAATAAATAGATGGTGGAATGGTGGTGGTGGAGGGGTAGAGGGATAGGATAGCTTTCCATCCATGAAAGAAAGTACTTTCTGGTCTTACTGATGCAGCACATACAATAATTGAAAAAACTTCATGATACTACAAATGAATGGAACACTAAAAATCTTCCAGTCAGCTCCCTAAAAACATTTCAGACCTCTCTTAATGAAGGAATTTAAATTACCTGTGGTTTGATGAGCAGAAAAAAGCACAGGTAATTAGGTTCCAAGGAGTTTAATAATCATGTCCTTACCCTTCCACTGTGTATGTTTAACTTTAGGCAAGGATTTGAAAAATGATGGCACTACTGAGCAGTCAGCTGAGGTTAAGATTAATTAGTTTTGTGAGAGAATGTGAAACATCATCCAGATTTCTTGTTGCCCGGCACGTAACAACAAGGTTATGTCAAGGTTCAAGAGCCAAACACAGAAGCGCACGTCGTAGTCTTTGCCAATGGGTCCTCTGCCCTCTGGATCCAACATCAAGGTGCTGTCGGTGCGGTTCCGCGGGGGTCACTGCCCGCGGGGCACAGGCGGTGAGGTCCCCGGCCCGGCCGCAGCCTGCCGTGCCACGGGCAGATGCGTCGCCCCGCTCCCCGCGGCGGGGTGGCAGCCCGGGGGGCTCCCGCCGCCGCCCCCGCCGCCCGCCACGCCCTTCCCAGGCGGGGGGAGCTGCGAGCGCGCCCCCCCGCGGCGGCCGAGGGACGCCCGGCCGGGACGGCGCCTCTGTCTTCTGTCGTAAGGGAAGCGAGCACGGCCGTTTTGTGGCGAGATAGCTCCCCGCCCCTGGGCGGCGTGTGACCGGTCACTGAAATGTCACAACACGCACAAAACGACGGCCTCACCTCACCAAACCCCCACCCCGGGCACCCCCCCGCCCCTTCCGCCCCTTCCGCCCCGCCGCCGCTCCGCGCCGTCACTTCCGGCCGCCGCGCCGCTGCCGCCAGGATGATCCCGCCGGTGCAGGTCTCGCCGCTCATCAAGGTGAGGGCGGCAGGCCGGTGCCCCGGCGCCGCAGGGGCGTCCCGCCGTACTGCGGGGCGGGGGGGCGGCCTGTCGGCGGGCGGGCGGGCGGGCTGGCAGCGCCGGGCCGAGCCGGGCCGGGCCTGGCGGTGCGTGTGAGCTGAGTGCAGGCCGCGTCCTTGTCTCTGCCTCCCGCAGTTCACCCGGTACTCGGCGCTGCTGGTGGGGATGATCTACGGCAAGAAGCGATACGGTGAGTGCGGCGCTCCGGGCGGCCTGTCCCCTCCCCCTCACGGCCCGCAAGGGCACCTTGAGGCGGCCGGCGCGGCCTGGCCGCCATTTCCCCTTCCCCGCCGCAGCGGGAGCTGCCTGGGCCTTGCCGAGCAGGCCCTCGGAGAGGGGCTCTTAACTGGTTAGAAGCCACAGATCCGTGTGGAATGTGCCAGTGTGCCAGCGAAACTCTCTTTCTTCCTTTTTGAGTAAGCTAGCAGGCTCAGAGCTTTGTGCCGGGTTCTAGAAATTGTGTTTTAAATCAAATGTGTTAATGACAGACTACCTAAAGCCTATTGCTGAAGAAGAGAGAAGAATAGAGGCTGAAGAGAAAAAGAAACAGGAAGAACTTCAGCGGATTGCAAAAGAGCTTGCAGAAGGTAGTCCCTTGGTTTAATTTACGCATCTCTTGCCAAAGTGCACACAGTGGTTTGCAAGTGGGCAGCTGTTTTGCTGCAGTGTTTTTAGGAGGAATTGAGGCTCACGGCCAGTGGGCTGCAGACTCTTGTGGATTCATGGAGCAGTGGTTAGAGTTATGTGAAGGGTAAATAGTGCTGCTGTTTGACAAGCCCTGCAAAACGTAAACATCAGTAGAGGAAGAGTTAAAAACACTTTTGCAACCAAACGGGATTTGTTAAATGACTATTTGAATTTCCACTAGGAAAATAAATTGCTAAAAGCTGCAGATTTTTCTGTGAGGAGTAATTGGGACTGTATATTAACTGTACTTGGATTTGCCTTATTCAGCTGGACACAGCAAATCTGTGATCCCTTTTCTCCATGCAATACAGAAATCTCACAAATGTGACCGATAGCCTAAACCAGAGTACATAGGCAGCTGCTTGTAGTTGCAACTCAAAGCTTTTAAGTGGTGGTAGTAACACAGTGTTAAGAGATCAACTTAATTTGTTATATTTCTTGTGAGGAGAATATACTGAAGGTGATCAGTTGGTATTAGTATTGCTGCTTTTTTCTCAATGCCTTCCACCCTCTAGTAGTTCTGCTGCAGCATGCTTTCTCTCATCCTTAGGATTATTTCTTGGGACCCCTGTGTGTTTCTAAGGGAGGGTTCCTTCCCCCACCTTAGAGAAGTGTGTTCTGTAGCTTGAATTCACCTAGGCTTTTTTAGGTGGACTTACAGTTGAGAACTTTAAGAAAATTGATTAATGACTCAAGCTGTTCTTGGTGCAGCTACACACTTAGTAACTATTTCGCTGGGAAATAGTGACATTTGCATTGTCCTAAAGAAGACTAATGTTGAACAAGACCCCATAATTAAATTAACTGCACATATATAAAATCAAATATGTAAGTAGGTGAATTATATTGCTTACTAGAGATAAAGCTATTTTGCGCAGCTGTTGTACCATCTTAAAATACGTGGTCCCCATTTATTTGTTCCATAACCAATGGGTCTTTTAGGTATTCTCTGGTTTAGCTGAAACTTCACATTTTTTGGAGATAGAGGCTGTAGTGCAGTGTTACTCTGCTTAATGGAATTACATGATTATTTCTGTAGAATGTTTAATCTGTTTAAAAGTAGCACACAGATGACTGTTCTGCATTCCGAACAGTGGGTTTGTTGTGGTTTTCCAGTTAGAAAAGCAACTGTTAAAACTTCATTCAGTGCAGTGCAGTTGTTGAAGATTGTTCTTTAGAAATGAATAATTGGACATACCTGTAATGATAGCTTTTTCTGGGCTTATTTGAATTACCAGTTCAGAAAACTGTCATTTACTAATGAGTAAGCCAAAAAAGTGCCTCTACCCCAAAGCAATGAAATAACAGTTCTGTTGAATAAGCAGAAGTGGGAATCATTAAAAACTGGCTAGAAAGAAATGGCATACTTAAAGGAAGCCTTTGATCCCACTAGTGCTTTGCATATTTTAGTACTGCATGGGAGTGACTAGTAGTCCTAACTATGTTTGGTTTTTTCTTCCCTTATAGCAAGTGAAGATTCCATATTGAAATGAACAAAGGATTGGATATTAATTTCCCACATGGAGATACATGGCTAGGCCCTGAATTGTTCAGTGTTTGGTGGGCTCTGCATGTTATTCTATCAATAAAGGTCTTGCAACACTTCAATTGGTATCTTTTGAGAGAATTGCACAGAACAGCTGCAAAAATAACTTACAGAATGTGACAGGAAGCATTTGTCACAAGCTGGCCATTGCTGCAGCTGAAACACCCTGTTGTATTCCTCCAGCAACAGCCAATCACTACACCTACTACTCGTAAGTAATATTTGTGATCAGAAAATACATACAATTTAATGTATATGGGCATGTGGGGGAGGCTGACATGGCACTGGCTGCCTGAACCAGCTTATTAAATGGCTTGACTGGGGAGTTGCTGCCATCTATTTTCAGCGTTGTTATCACAGTAGATTATTGCACGATTCTTGCATTTGACAGTGCAGTCAAACTTGATGGTGATTTGTTAAGTTATGCTGAGGAGATCTGAAGCATTGGTGCTGGCTCACTAGTCGGGTATTTTTAAACGTATCTTTTCAGATTTAACAGAGGGTCAAATGTTCCCCAAAACTATGAATAAGTTACCGTTAAATTGTAATCTGCCGCTTTTATAGGAAGTGACTGGCAATGCAGGGGACTGAGATTTTAAAAAGTAGTGGCCTTTAACGTGAAATTGTCTGCCATTAGCATGTAAGCTGCTAAGGTACCTCCTCAGCTGTACGGACCTCAGATACCCCAGAAGGTAAAAAGCCTATCCTGGTAGATTGTAGTGGTGGTCTTGGGTTTTGTCACTGTAAGTAATACAAATAACTCGGACATTCAGGGGGCCTTGTTTCTAACTTGGACGATGGCTAGCTTCCTTCTGACATTGCAGATCAGACAGCGGAAGCGGTGATTTCAGGTCTAAATCTCTCCCCAGTGATGGCAGTCTTTCAGGAAGCGTCATCATATGTTTTATTATAATTGCTGTTGATAAATACACAGCCTCTTCTAGATTATACTTTGAAAGAAATAAATCCTTAAACTGCCAGTGCACGTTCTGAACTAATAAAGCAGTCCTACGGAGTATACGGGAATGAAGTATAACAAAATTGAATTTGAATTGGAAGTGTAGCGTATCCAGTAACTGCAGGGAAAAGGGGTTAAAATGGGGTGTTTTCAAGGAAAAAAGAGGAATAGGAAAATCAGCTACATGTCATGATTAGGCTTTTGGTTTTTTTACTTGAATGTATATCTCGTGGTATTGAAATTACAAGGTAATGCTTATGAAAGTAAGGATACAGACTGGCAGTTAGTTTCAAATCCTCTTTCTGCAACACAGAAATAATGCATCATATCCTGAACTCTCAGGTTAACAGGATGTGTTGCACACTTAAAAGCCAATATTTTTCCAGTAATTTCAGGAGCTGTAAATCAGATCTGATTTGTCAGAAAACCTAATGTTTTTAAAACACGGGCGCTGAATTCATGTCTGTGGTGCTAGCCTGTAAGCTGTCAAATGGTGGTATGTGAAATAAGGGCTTCTGAAAAACCTCTGAAACTCAACACTTGGGATTCACCTGTGACTGTGCTTGAGCACAATGTGATTATACACATTATATTTATATGTCCTTTTACATTGGGTTGAATTCCCATGTGGGTGGGAAAGGTGCCACAAGCCTCACTACAGCTGCCCCATGGTGACCAAGTTACTCCTCTGCCACCCCATTCTGGCCAGGCAATAGATAATTACCAGGTTTGAGACAAAAAAAGCCAATGCTAAACAGCTATAGTAAGTTTTAACACTATTTACAGCAAGACTAAGGTACCTGTGAAGATCAAGGGGTGAACCGTTGTCCTCAGCTGAGGGAAATTCTGGGAAATACAGCCTCATACTCAGAGGTGCACAGCAAAAGGAAGGTGCTGCAGGCATGCGTTGCAGAAGTACAGGGAAAATTCTGACAATGTGGTCAGACTTCATTTTAATAACAGTCCAGACACAATTTTTTTTCTTTGCTTCTGTGGCAGGCTTGGGTACTCCATTTCATACACATGTCCTATGAATAGAATTTGTGCAGGTGTTTGGGTCCAAGGCTTCCTTTTTTCATTTATAAAACACATGGAAGAGAGGGGCAAGCCTATGGAAAGTAGAGGTGATCCATCTGACTGTACATGCAGTTTTGGAAGCAGTCATCCAAAGGTGCTGAAGGAAACCATTAGGCTTTGCACCTGTGCCAGACTAAGAGCACTTACGAGGTCAGGTGGTGGTGCTAGGGGGTGTATGATCAGTCTGCTTGTGGTTGAAGTTCAGTCCCAGTGTTTAGCCCCTGCAATCCTGAGGAAGCTGATGGAATTGCCTCTTGAGGAAGTGGGGAATGTGGGAACAGATTGCACATACATCTAAAGACTGCTGTGAAAATGATGGGCATAAATTCTTTTCCAGACTGCTAGCAACAAGACAAAAAATGGGGTGGATGTATTAAATAACCCTTTGATAAGTATCTGCTGTCACTGAGAAATAAGTGAGGCCACTCACTTGGCCAGATGACTGCACACCAAGCCAAGTATTTGCCTGCAAACTTGATGAAAGTTGTGTTTGGCAATAGATTTTGAGATAATTGGAGAAAGAGCTGTGTTATTTGAGCCTGAGGCTGCTGCAACCCCCAGCAGCAAGAGCAACCACAACTTGATGAAAGGTGTAGAGGAGAAAGCAGTAAAGACAAGAGTATCCAACCCCAGGTGGCATTACACAAGTGTAAGGTGCCAAGGAAGAAAGCAGGGAGAAAAAGAGACTGATAGCTCAGTCAACGGACAATTTTTTCTTGGAAAGAGGTAAAAAATGAAGCAGAAAGTTAACTTGAAACCTGTTGCTTGAAAATGCAAAGATGAGGAAGGAGGCAGCAAGAAAATGCCTTTCCTTTCATGTTATGAGGGGAAAGATCCTCATGTTTGTTTTGTGGTCTGTAAAACACAGCAGCCACCTTTTTGTCTGCTGGAACTAGGTTTGTCTCGCTCCTCTGTTGCTGCTTGAAAAGGAGTTTCTCTCTCTCTCTGAATGTTTTTCCTAATCTTCCCCATACCCCACCTTAAGATTTTGTGGAAGGAGCAGGTGAAGAGGTACAGAGAAAAGAGATTTTTCTCTTGCAAGCATTTGTGATGGATGATGCAAGCCACATTCAGCCCAGACAGCAATAAAGCCTTAACTGGATCCAGTAGTCTCTGGGGTCTTGTGGAGGTTTTCTTATGCAGGAGCTGGAGCTGCTGGAAGGACAAAGCCATCCAGCCGAGTGCCAAGGAAGGCAACCCATCTGCCTGGAGGGTGGAACTGGGATCCATACCCCACCTGTGCGTTTAAATACTGTCTCTTCCTTTGAAGAGTGAAGGTTGATTTGCTTGTGTTCAGCCTCTCTGGGAGGGAAGCAGCACTTCCCAGCCTTAGCTGGGGTCAGACCATGGCCAGCTGGGAAAAGACAGCACTTTTCCCAGAACCACAAGGGGCAGCTGAAGACGGGACCACGGGCTCCAGTCTCCCTGGCAGGTTTTTCCCCTCTCTGCAGCAACTGCTATCCTCACAGCTCTGCCAGCAGCAGAGACTTCATACGTGCTCCCACATTTCTGGCAGTACCAGGTCAGGCACCTCCACTCACAACGCACGAGCAGCAGCAGGCTAGGCTCCAGCAGAGGGAACAGCTGAAGGGCACCTACGTGCTTTTGAGTCACTTTGTCTTACCCCTTCCATCTGAGACAACAGATGATGGCCAAGATGCAGCATTAAAAATCCCTTGGCAGCTCCCAACTCGAGGCAAGCCCCTTCTGCATGGAGGGGAAATTTCCTCTCTGCCCCTGAGCCCCTCTCTTGAGAAACCTCCCCTACAAGTCTCAGAGGGATATTCATTTCCTTGCCCCACTGCCTTCAAAACTAAGACTGGAGGTCTGTATACATTACTTCCTTCAGCGAGGCACTTACAAAACAGGCCTCCTCTCACCGCCCTCTGGACTTGAGAGCCAGAGGTAAAAATACTTCCTGGCGTATAGGCAAATATACTAGAAGCCCAGCTACCTGACCAGACATATATCATACCAGTATACCAGAAGCTGCAGATACCCTGCAGCACTCAACAGGGCGTTGATTGGTCAGGAGACTTCTGAAATTGTCTTGCAGGCCTGGGAAAATCCTGGAAAAATCTATTTCTACCCTTCTCCATGCCCAGCCAGTCTGGCCAGCTGTCACCTGTGAATGAACCATATGCACTGCAGGTACGAACTATGCCAGGCCCTACCTGCATCTAACGGGCTAATACCTCTGGTGGGAAGCAAACCACAGGTGGTGTGGCTGTGGCATGCAACAAGCTGTAGAAACATCTGTTAGTAAGGGATTGCTGACCAGAAAGCACAGTGGTCCCAGTCTTTTGGCAGAGTGGCTTTGTGGGCTGATGGTACCATTTTGAAAAAAGAAAAAAAAAAAATAATTTCATCACCTGGTCTACGTAGTACAAGGAAGTCAGTTTTTCCCTCAAGACACTCAGCGTGTTAGGCAGTAGGACCGAGAGACACAGTGAGGGGCAAAAGGTAAGGGCAGGCTGCCTGCAGCTCAGGGCTGTATGTGCCGTGGCTGGGCACGACTTTTGTGTCAGATGAGAAGACAGCGGGAGCAGCAGATGAAGCATCTCGTCGGAGCACCTCCCCAGCTGCGGGCAGGGAAGGTTTCCCTCCCAGCAGCTGCCCCACTCTGGGGCACTGCATTGTGCCGTTAGAGCCTGGGACGTGAGGGGCCGTGGCCTGTCCTAGGGTCCCATGGGTGAGTGACAAGTGCTACCTGCCACTTAACTGTTGGGTAACCTCAGACGGCAGCGGCATGTTGTCACCCCACCCTGCACCCACCAGTGCAGACGTGCTGCTTGGCTACAGACCTGTGGATCACCTCTGCCTCCTGCCGCCCATCTGTCCCCTCGGCGTAGAGGCTGCCGATGGCTGTGCAGCAGGGGCGCAATTCCTGCGCAGAAGATAGGCAGGAACTCTGCAGCCACTGCGAGGAAGCTGCACGGAAAAGTTTTACCCACAGGCTGTATCCTACCAGAAACAGAGTGCAGGAGGAAAATAAAAGGAAAATGAAAGGTGTTGGCATGCTGTTTCTGCTGCTGCCTTCTGATTGCTGCGTGTGGCTTCCCAGCGCGAAGTGGGACGCGGGCAGCTGCGACCTGTGACCGCCGCCCGACAGGCGCCTCGCCGCAGGACAGCCGGGGGCGGCCGCGCATCCTGCGCTGCCGGGCGGCGCAGCTGCCGCCATGGAACGGGGAGGCAGGACCCGGTGGGGAGGGACAGGGGCGCGGCTGGCCCGTCCCCCCGGCGGGGCACAGCGTCCTGCGCGCGGCACGCACGGGCGAGGTCCCCGCTGCAGGACCCTCCGGCTCCCACGGGAGAGGTCCGTCCTTGAGAGACACCCCGTCCCCTGGCGCAGCACCCCGCAGGGCCGGGGGCACCGCTCCGCTCCGCACGGCGCGTGGTGGCCCTGGGGCCGCGCGGCAGCACGCAGCACACCCGCCCCGATGCGGGAGGCGGGGGCGCAGGGCGGGCGGCACAGCCCCGCAGCCCGGCTGGAGCGCCCCGGCCCAGCACCGCGGCTGGAGCGCGCCGCGTGGGCCACCCCGCGCAGGACCACTAGCCCCCTGGCTTTATCTCCCGGACGGTGCTTGAGGGCGCAGGGAGCTTTTGTCAGCATTGCGGTGTAGCGCCCGCCGTGGTCTGTGAAAGCCCCTTGCAATATGTTGACCTTGTGGCGTTTTTCGCGCTGAAAAAATACTTGACTTCAAATGCTGTATGAGGAAAGCCTCCTACGTAGCTCTTGATGAAACTGACACAAAGCACGAAGCCGTTACTAGTGGCAGGTTTAGCTTTCGTGCAAGCAGACGGGTCTCGGTGTTTTCCTGAAAGACAACTTGCTGCTCGCAGAACTGCTGCATAGTGACAGAGGACTGCATTGTGCGTACCGCGCTGAGACACGGATAAATGATCACCAGGTATCACCACAGCTCTAGTTTTCCTTTTACTTGCAGTATTTTTGTGATGCAAAACAAGATACTGAAGGGTAAAAGTACTGAAGGTAGTGGGAGTAACAGAAGAAGAAAATCCCCAGCAAAACAGATCTCCAAACACTTAAAAAAATAAGAGAGAGAGAGAGAGAGAGAGAGAGAGGAGTAGAGAAGGGTGTCTCTACTGCTACAAGAGTGTAATTGTGTGTTCTAATATGGTCACATAAATAAACATGAAAACTAACTTTCATCTCAAATAAAAGAGTACAAGTCATCAGTCTTTCAAAGTCTGGAGGGGAATCTAAAAACCAGACATCTCAGAACAGGAAAAGTAAAGGAAGGAGGGCTGGTACTGATTGAAAGGGGATTAAATAATGTTAAATAACATTGGCATTATGAGGCAAAACAGAACAAATTTAGGAGATGCCACAATTCAGGTTGCTTGGGTAACTGTAAATGGAACTGTGATGAGTAAAGATAACACTGTCTTCTTACAGTCACGTGTTACAGAGCAAAGCCTTGGTTAGCGCCCAGCGTGGATCCTGCTTGTGCAGACAGCAGCTACTGAGTGTTGCACAAATGGCTCCACGCCTTAGAGCAGCAACCTATTCAAATTCTTGAACTGAGAGCAGAACTATTCTCTCAGTCAGTGTTTCTTGGATTTACATGGAATTGTAACTTTTTAAGAGCAGTTTGAAGGTTTACTATGGCCAGATTTCATGCTTTATCTTTGTTCCTACCCACAGATTTCTTTCTGATATCCTGACAGATGAAGGCTTAGATATGATAAAATTGTCTCTTTTTTGCTACTCTGCAGGCTCTGATTGCATGCACTGTCAATCACACAGGGTTGTGTGGAGCTGGATATGAGTTCAACTGGGTCCAACAGCTTTTGGGGGAAGAAGTGTTTCAGTGCAGGAGAAATGCTCTTCCATTGTCATGCAGCCTGATTTATTGGGCCAAATGTTGTTCTGACTTGCCATATGCCATCTGACATCAGGTGCATTAAATGGAGCAAGAGAGAACACAGAACGGGCTCCTCACCATCAGGAAGAGATGCAATTAAGGCAAACGAGATGTAGCCCTTCCCTGGTTGGTTGTAAGCCTAATTAAAGTAGCAGAACAGTCCAATCAGGAATATATCTGTATTGACATGATTATTGGGTTTTTTTAAAAAAAATGGGCATTCTCATTTTGGGTGGCATATATTGCATCGATAATAGGTCTAAAGTATGCTACAGGTTTTGGAAGCTGGAGCTGTTCCTCCATTACAGGTTATTCCATCTGCCATATAAAAAGAAACACAGAATTAGAGGCACAGTCATAAATGTCCTTCTCAGTCATTAGAGGAGACTTTAGCACTATTAAGTTATCCAGTGATCAATGTAGGTCATACCTATAGTACCCATATCTAAGGCTGGCTGCTGTGCAAAGTAATCATACACGTAAGGCTGCTTGGAAAAAGTGTTTTAGAGTTAGTAGATACTTTCCTCATTTAACTACCTATTACTCAGTCAAGAAATAATTCTTCAGAAATTTTCCAAATCATAGCTAAAGCACTTACTTTTGATATTTGAAGTTAATTGCTATTAATTAAACAGAGATAAGACATCTAGATGGCTCTAATATGTTCTAAACTGTATCTGAGGAAGGCCCACCCCATGGGCTGTTGGGATTTTGGGCCCAAAAAGGGGACCAAAGGAGACTTCAGATGCAGTTGCTGTGGAGTAGAGGCACCAAATTCTAACAGTTCTTTGCTCAGACACTTGGGAGAGGCCAGGAGAGCCTTCTGCTTCCACCTGCTTGCAAGTCAAATGGTTCCCAAGGCTATCAAACAAGCTTTCATTAAATGCCCACTGCAGCTGATAAATTTCAGTGCTACCCAGTCTGGGCCCACAGAAGAAGAAAAATGGATTTGACCAAAATAAATCGCTACTAGGTACTACTACTGCTGTGTGCTTCTAGGTAGTACCTAATCTAAAAATCTAATCTGGTAGTAGTAGATTAGGTAGTACCCCTAATATATATTAAAAAAAAAAGGCAAAAAAAAAAAAAAAAAGCTAGGAACAGGATGAACTGTAATTCCTTAAGTGTTCTCCCTAGGAGTGTGTTAGTTTTTCTTAACTTCTGCATCATGACCTGTGGAACAACACATCAGCCACAGCCTCTGCATACAAGGGGATGTCTCCCTGCTGTTTTCCAGGGACATATATATATATATATATATATATATACTGCAAAGGACTTTCTATGGCCCCCAGCTGCACGAATGCTCATGCTGCAAGTAGTCTCACTAGTTTCTCAGGCACTAGTTCCTGGTCATTTGAACAGGTGGCCTTTTTGGCAGCCTGTCATGGTGTCAGGTTTGAAGACAAGGTGTCTTCAGCTTTGCCAGTGGAGCAAGACTGTGGAAACCTGTTCTGGGCATCTGACTATGTTCCATGTCAGCAAAGCCTGCTGCAGATCTGGGAGAGTATCACATGAATGTGTTTTTGAATGAGGAAGAAAAGCTAAGCATTGTTTCTGACCTTTCCTTGCAGCCATCTTCTCTTCCTCTTTTTTCTTCTCTTCCTCCAGAGCTTTCATTTTTTCATCGTACTCATCAGCACGGGTCTTCCACTCATTTCTGTTGTTCAGCAGCCCATCAAGCATAGGCTGAATTTCCTCATGGAAACGGGAGAATTCCTAGCCAAAACACATCCATCAGTGCAATGCAACACAGAGGCAGTACTTGTCCATCACACCTGAGGACGGACCCTGACTTCTGGCCTCCCAGCCTGGCTCATGCAGGGAAAGCATTAATGGCATTAACAGGGACCATGCTGCAATGCTCTGGAGAGGGGCAGCTGTTGTTTCCTCTGCCTGTCCCTCCCCCATGAGTTCTGCTTTACCAGGACTTACTCATCTGGGATCTGAACCCCTGCCAAGAAGGTTGGGGTGTGCAAGGGCGTGCTTTGCTTACCTTATAGACAAACGTACACACAAAGTCAATGAAACCCACTTGAAGTTTTGGAAGCTCAGCAGCTTTCCTCCGGTCCATCATGGGCTGTGGGAGGACACAAGTTGACCATGATTTATGAGAACTGTTCATTGAAAAACACACCTCTGCTTTCTCCCCAAAACTGCCTTGTGGTGTCAGTCTGGCAGTGCTGCCATGCTGTCCATAAAGGCTGTCTGTCACAGCCCTCTTCCTCCACTGCGGGACAGTGACATGAGCTCATCTCCTTTGCCATTTTAGCAGAAATTTTAGACAGCTCTTTCAATGTTTATGGATAGGGAGGAGGACAGAGAGATTTTCCCTTGTGCCTGTCAACCAGATGCCTGAGGGCAGGTTTGTGTTATAAAGTACTGAAAAGGTTTTCAATTCTCTAAAGTGTAGCTGAGCATGAAATTACATGCTTATAAGGCCTTGTTGCTTAGTATATCATTTGTGATGCCTCTGTGGATAGAGTGTGTGTGTGAAAGTCTACTTAAAAAAACCCCAAACCACACAGCTGGAGACCACATCAAGGAATGACTCCTTGTAGAGGAATTATAGAGGACTGTATGAAAAATTTATTTGTAAAAAGGTTGTAATGATTGTTAAAAACATAAGGTATGAAATGTTAAGAAAAAAAAGGGGGAATTGTAGAGGAATGAAGCTGGGTTAATTATCATCGATAATATACAGCTGTGAGCTGGCTTCAGGGGTGGTGGGTTGGCTGATGTGGATAAGGTGCAGCTGTGGCTGGTTCTGTTAAGCGGTTGGGCAGCCAAGGAAAAGGGAGCAGCCAAGGAAGAGAGAGGAGGAAGAAGCAAAGAGAGAACACGTGCTCTGAATGAGGAGAGACTAGGAGAAGGCAGCAGAGGGACTGGCATTAAGAGTGTGTTGGTATGAGATGGTAAAAGACCTTGTTGCAGCTTGATAGTTTTGAGAGTGCTGTGACAACTCCTGGCTCTTTCAATGCCAAATTTGTTATCATAGCAGAAAAGACATTTAAAGAAACACTGCTTTAATGCACTTCCAATTACCAGAATTAATTTCTGGATGCTACAAAGCTTGTGTTTGTAGTTTTTATTAGAAACTCAGCTTTTCTCTACAATGTATGTATTTCATCTTCAATTTTTCTATAAGGGACCAGCACAAAGTCTCCAGGGGGACAGTCACTCCTCACTGGTTCACAGCCACTGAGACCCCTCTAACTATATGGAGAACTGGACAAGAGGGTCTGTCACAGAGGGTCTTCCCTAGCCGGGTACCTACTTTTCCAATGGATTTTGGCAGGCAGAGTGATTTCAGAAAGACTCCCAGTGCTCTGAGAGCAGCATTGCTTGTGGTAAGTCTCTGCCAAGACTTGCTGTCTGAACTGAACTGTCTGGTTCTTGCATGGTACTTACAATAGGCTGCTGCTGAAGGACACTGATTTCTAAGTCTCCTTGCTCCCAGAACTCAGCTGCTACCAGGAGAGCTACCTACATTGCCAAGGAGGGAAAAAGAAAAGTTAGCACTAACTTCGACTTTATAACTTCATGCACTTCAGGTCTCCACCATGAAGTAAATCATCTAGCCCCACTGTTGCTTTGTGCCCAACCCCAGCACCAGCCTTTCTCCTGGGAAGGGCAGCAGTGGCAATGGGATTGCACCCATGTAGTGACAGCTCGACAACCTTATTGCACGGGAGCTCATCTATGAAGAAATATTTCCATTGTGTCCCCCTCAAGGATTTGCCTCTCGGTCACAGTTGTGGCTGCCTATTACGATTTTCTCAGTTGTCCTTTCTCCATGCTGAACAGGAAGGTGGGTTTTATTTCTTTTATCCTCCTTTAAGTTAATGTTTCTTACTTAGCAATTGCTCAAGTACAGTTCTGGAGGGAACTCCTAAAGGAAATCAAACAACTGAGCAAACATCAACCCATATGTTATATGCAAAAAAACCCTCACTGTAACCCAAGAAGCTAAATACTTGGGGTGGGGTGGTGGGTGTCTTTTCTTTTTTGGTAAACATGAATTTTCTACAGAATTCCCAACTACAATCTTTAAAGATTGGTTTATCCATCAAAACCATAGTTATTCTAAAGTCCTTTTTGTAGTTTTGGTAGAAGGCTCTGATTCAGCTTCCAGGCAGCTTGAGAAACTGCACTACTTTGAAATATAAGCTAGAGAAATCTAACAGTATATCAAGCACCTGACCTTACTCTGGACTTCCCAAGGCTTTGTGATTGCTGACAAATCACAGGCAGTCATCATCATGGCCCTAGAAACAGGAAAGAAAACAGTTCTTTTCTACAGCCTGCACCCTACTTCTTGCAGGCTCAGGATGCTCACCCCCCAGTACTGTGGCAGGTATCCCCCAGGCCCTGCTGAAAGAGGGAATGATAGGTTGCTCTAACATCCTTGGCTCTGGCTGGGACACCATCAAGGATTGCTCTCCTGATTAAAATGGATTTATGCTAGGGAATTTTTTGCTTCTGGCACTAAGATGTTTGCTGCTTTAGTCATTGCTGGGCTGAACTTCTTGACTCTGGAGTAACACTTCTGGCTCCCTCACGGACATGTAGCAATGCAGACTGCAGCGAAGCTGTGGGTACACTTCATCACCAGTGCAAAGCGTCCTGCAAAGCATCTGTCCGGTCACAACAGCAGCATTGTGCAATCCAGATTGGTTGCTGCTGGGAAGAACAACTAATGGATTGTATTCCTGTAGATCTATGGCAGATCTGCCATTGCAGCCTTCCCCTGTTTGTGGCCTACAGGGCAGTCTTCTAGGACTATATGGCCAGAAGGTATCCTGCATCTTGTTAGGGGTATATGGACAGAAGGACACTCCAAAATCAGTCACTTACCTGGATGAAGAACCACTTTAAGCTTTATTCCCTGTTTCCCTGCTTCTCCAGAACATCAGATTTGAGTGGGTAGCAGTGTATCCCGTGCTGATTTTGCACTAAGTGCAGCACAAGGCATGTTCTGGAGCTCTCACCAGGGGACCAGGTCACTAACCTTTCCCGAGCTGATTACTCACATGACAACCTCTTTCTTTGTTGTCTCCAGAGACAGGTATTCAGTCCAGGCAGTTGTGCTATCGTAGGTCTTGGACTCATCAACGATCTTTTGAAACATTGTTCTCTTTCTTTGGGGGAGGGAAAAAAAAAGAAAAAGCTCCAAAACAAGGAAACAAATGTGTTAAAAACAGATGGCTGATGCTGGTATTGACAACCCTTCCAGGAGGGTTTCCAGTAGTTGCTATCCTGGCATTTATGTCCTCAAGGAAGCCCCCAGCAAAACTTAGTAGTCACCTGCTTCTCTTAAGTAGGGAAGACTATTGTAAATGCCTTAAAAATATGTATCATGGTGAGACATGAGCAGGAACTTGGAAGTATGAGCTACTGCAACGTATCAGCTAAGAAATTCTTTCACCTTTGCTGCCAGCACAAGGCAGCTTTTCCCATAAATGTTGAGCAAACTGCAGAAACCTAGAGCTGACTGGATTTGTAAAGCTACCTGAGTTTACATATTTAATCTGACCTTGTTAACCTTGTTTATATACCTAAATATATGCAGCAAATTCTGGGGAAGGGTTTATACACAACATACTCATGTGTTGCGTGGTGTGAAATCTGGAAAAATCTGCTGTTTCCATGGTAGCAGAGAAGACATTTAGGACAGATTCACAAAGTGACTTTCATACATGTTCTGTCTCTATGATTTTACCTGGGTCTGATCTCAACCAAGCTTTTGCTTTCAGACCATGGACCAAGGAGGGCAAAGACCAGTTTGTTCTCATCTGGTAAGGAAGTGGTGGTATCTGCTCCCATATAGCCACCCTACCTTTCGAGTAAGAGGACCAGCTATTTCACCCTCCCTCATATTCCTCTATTGTGGACTGTTTATATTTTGCGTAATCACTCTTCAGTGCAAAACACAGAAGCAGTCTCTGGTCTCAGCACTGTACTTCGAAGCACATTTTGAAAGCTCCTTGCTAATTAGGAAGCCATACATTGTTGAATTCCAGACTTAGGTCTCAGGAACTCAGTGCATGCTGCTCCAACATTCGGCATTTTTGGCTTTTGGATGTGCAATAGACTATGAACTGGATATTCACCTACAAAGGACCGGTTGTTATTTGGGTTGTGCTGCTCTCCCAGAAAAATTAATGTAGCCCTGGCCAGGCCATTTTGCCATTCATGAGTATTTTTAGCGCTGAAGTCCTAGGTAAGATAAAAATGAAACATCTCTTTCTATTGGGGGGTCATATAGCACTGCCTTGTTGGAAAGAGGGTTAAAAAGTCACATATGTGATCTAATGAGTAAATGTTCAAAATTCTTTTGAGCAATTTGAGTTCTCTCCACCAGCTCTAATGTCATTATTAAAGGCAGCCTCCCAGAGGCAGCGTCTGTGGAAAGGATTGCTGCATGGGGGAGCTCTGAGAGCAAAGCTCCACGTTTTGCCTTTGTAAAGTACTAGCTGCTTTCTGCCCTTCACATATCGAGTAATGTGACCAACTTACTTGAAGTAGAGTGCCAGGTCTGTTGCTATAATGGCAATGTCCATCAAGTGAATCACGTGCTCATGCTGCCTGCGGTTGAGGTTCTGACATATATTCAGCGACTGAAAAGCAAAGCAAAGGGAGCTGCAAAATCCAAGCACTGTAATGTGAGTTCCTGGCCATCACCATCTCCCTTTCTCAAATGTGCTTGTTTGGTTTTTTTAATAGCTTCAGCTTGAGCCCCTAAGGCTCAAGTGTTGTGAGCCCTGACCACTGTGTTGGTGCCTAGTCTCCCCTTTTGTTCATTGAAGAGGGTCAGGGTCCTGAAGCTTGTTACACAGTGTGTGCCCAAACCCTGGCCCCCAGCCCCAGGGCAAATTTGCCTGAAATTGAAAGTTGGCTGGGGGAGTGGTGCCACCCTTGACCCTGTCAGAGATGCTCACAGGAGGACAATCCTGTATGTAACATATTTCTGTAGAGACAATGATATGACTTCTGAAGAAATCAAGTCATGCATTTAGGAAACCCATGTGTTTTGACCCTGGGTGAGCATAGAGTAGTTGGGGAGTGAGGCAGCTGCAGTTCCTCAGGTGTTCAAACTAGAGAAAGGTCTTGTGCTAAGCTGACAGCTCTGTTGTTGCTGAAAAACTTCCTTGAAAGTAAATTATTCATGTCCTTACATTACAGTTCATTACCAACCTCTTCAGAGAGCAAGAATTTTCCAAATTCCAAGTGATGTCTCTCTAAAATTGAGGATCCATGAAGCTTAGCTAGAGGATTTTGAGATCTGGTTGCATAAAGGAAAAATTAAAGATGTTAGTGCAACACTTAAAAATATAGATAAGTGCCTCATTTTGTATTTACTTTTGTCACACACACAAGTTCAACACATATTAGAAGGCCTAGGAGTAATGCTTTTAATAGCTAATGACTTCAGTCTAGTAAAAGACTTCTGTGACACTGCTAATAACACTTTATAACAGTCTTACAACTACAGACTTCACCCAAAAAGTTGTTTATTACTGGACTCTTACTACTCAGCATAGCAAGCTTGTTTCATTCCTGAATAACCACATGTTGATACCTAGTAACAGGAACAGAAAAAACAGTGGTCCTTGGACACTGTCCTAGCTGAAAAGCAAGACCGTTTTTATATTCAAAACACCAACCACCTTCATTTATATTTTCCCAAAGCTTCAGAAAACAGCAAAACTGTATAGCCAGCAAGCATTGCAGAAGAACTGTGATCTGACACTACTTTAAGTGAGACAGAGTCTTGACTGGTCAGTGAAATCATGCAATTGTTTTTCTGTAACGAGTAGCTACCTATTGAGAGCAGGACCCTCACACTCACAGGTGCTTTGTTTCTGCAGGTGGTGAGGGCAGTGCCATGATACCATAGATACCAGTATCTTCATAGACACCTTCCAGCAAAAAGTAGGTTTCTTATGTCCAGGATGCTCCTGGTGGCATCCTGAGCCTCCTATGATGCTCAGGCTACTAAATGCCTGCTCTGTACTTGTTCCACCCTGTAACGGTAATGTAGAGTGTTGTTTTAACCAAAGGACGTTTGCCAGGACATAAAGAAAACCCCAGAGAGCACCGCAAAATTTCAGCTTCCCCTCTGGCCAAAGTGTAAGCCCAAGTGTTGTAGCAAGCTGAAAAGCAAGGCTATTTGCAAAAGGAAGGTTGTTACATCTGTGTATAAACCAGACCTGTACAGGGGTTTGGTGTGATCACAGCTTGATTGCACTCCGTGTAAGAGCAACAGTAAATAGTTTGGAGTGATCGGAAAGTGCTTACTTCATTTGGTAAAGGTTGTTGGTTCCCCTGTGGTCAATGTCATGGCACAAAGCAGCAGTTACCATTGCAAGGGCTTCGAGGTCTGTGTAGTAACGCTTCAGTTTGCCAGTCTGGAGGGTAAGAATTTGCATGTCATCTGTCAGTATCTCTTACAGGAAAGGGTAGTGAGTTGTGGTGGCTCTGTGCTGGGCATCTCCTCGCTGGAACAGTCCAGGAGAACTGAAAACACTTGTGAAGCTGAATGCAATACACAGTACACTTAGGTTAAAATGGGGAAGCAGTTGGAAACAAAAGGTTTCAGACTCAGGTGGGCATGCATGTCATGCATATGTGCTTGATTCCCACCTCTGATGCTGGCTACCCACTGCTATAGTGGTGCCCTAGGGACACCCAGGTCCTCATAAGCACCCCTCCAGTCACTGAACACAAAGTACTTTGCAAAGCGGCTCTGCATCTTTCTGGGCAATGGGTTCTCAAAGCTGAATTGCCCAAAGGATTGTCTGGGGGTGGGAGGCTTAATTCTGCTGCCAGCTGTGTGGGCCATACTGCCTGCACTGGGTCCTGGTGCTGGTCCATCCCTGGTGTGGAGCAGTGGTCTAACACCATTTTTTCTTGTTGAGCCACCTGTTGCCCTGACAGCCTGTGAGAAATGGCACTTGCCACATCCACAGTAGCAGTAGAATCACACTGGTGCCTGTTCTGGCTGGAAATGGAAAGTGTGAGGTTGCCTCCAGCCCAGCCAACTGACTTCAGTCTGGCTCTTACTGCCAGAAACTACTGGAGGAAGGAAAGTCCTGTAGTGTGTCTCCCCTACCCTGCAGAAGGATATAATCTGGAGGCTATTCAACACCGTACATGTCTATACCTATGAGAATTAAAGCACTCCATACACTGTGCAGTGTTGGCCATGGCTTTAAGTGTAAGGCAAGGACTGCCCCTTCAGAGAAATGGAGAGCTCGTTTAGCAGGACCTGTGCGAGGAGTGGCAAACTTTTATCCTACATCAGGATTCAAAGGGAACCCTGCATATCTCCAGGGTGCAACAGAAGATGTTCTGTAAATAAAGCCAAGCCACAGAATTAACTGGGGTGGTGTTACCTTACCATCAGGAGCGTGAACATGGTCTGTGCGACATTGAAGCCATGGCGCCAGTTGTGATAAGTTATCTTCCGGTAGCCTTTGCTGACAGAGTACACAAACCTTACCAGAACCTGCAAAGAGGGGAAGAGAAAGTCAGTTTGTGTGATGAGGCTGCAATAAAGACCACAGAGAACTCATGGATGAAGTTCTGACCAGTTCTACAGACATGGCCCCAAAAAGGAATCAGAAGCTTTAATATCATCAGGCTTCCCTGACAGTGTTTTTATAGTAAAGCCTAGTGGACAGCTAACAGGGACACTAAAATTAATATCTTTCTCTTTTCTTTTCTTTTTGAAAGAAAAATAAAAACACAGAGATGTCTGTGAGGGAAACAAGAAAAACCAGTGTCTACAGGAAAGGAGTTTTCATCCTAGTGTTTATGAATTTATGGAATTTTTGTACTTCTTTATGTTGTCACTAGTAAGATTTGTCCCTCCCACGTCTTGTGATTTAGTAATACTGATACTTTTCTTCAAGGGGTATGGCTCCATAGTTGTAGAGATAGGTGATGTTTATATCACCTAAACAGTTACAATATAGGGCATTAAATAACCAACTGTTTTACTCTATCCTAGTCAAAAATAGGAAAGTATTCTACTTCTCCATGTGTACTACCTCTTGTAGCTATGTAGGTTTTCTCATTAGAGAGCAAATTAATCATGGACGAGTATTCATTTTTAAAAATCTCAGCTTCTCAGAGTGGCAGCAAAGAATGACTACTTTTCACACCTGTATCAGGGGTTAGTTGTTCCAGAGTAGATGTTTTGAGTACTTTTTGACATTGACTTGCTATAAGTAAGAAGCACAGAAATAATTCCCGTTCAGAGCCCTTTACTCCCTTCTACCGCCCAACCCGCCTCCCCGGAGTGAAAACTCTTCCTGCAGTTTCCTCCAGATCCCACTAGATGGGAACAAACCTCACATGATGTGCTGAGAAATCCCCTGGGGAGCAGCAAAGCTGCTGAAGTGCCAGATTCACAATTCCTACAGGGGCTTAGACTGTGGCAAAACCCGTGAACTTGCACATCAGGTGCTACGGGGTCCTTGTTCCCGCAGGGTCACACCACTCCTGTCACCAGCAGTCAGGAAACTGGTACCAGCTGCACCAAATGAAGGCACATACGTCTTCACAGAGCAAAGAAAAGCAGAGTGACCTGCCACTGTGGGTTGCAGCATATGTTGGCTGAAAGCTATTGGGTACATACTATACAAACGAAACACGCGCACAATTATGCACTGTCCCGTGTTGCACCTGGAAACTGTACTATTACACTCCGGCTGTGAGTGGCATTAGACACACGAAGTGCAAGCAATTTTTTGCATGGTGTAGCCTCCATCTATATAGACCTGATAGCAAACCCACACCTGTAGCAGACAGTGCAGAGCAGAAGAGGCCAGCTTCACACTCCAAACCCACAAACAGCGACCAGGGGCTTTGAGAGGGGTGTTCCCTGCCCTCGGCAGGGCTAGGGGCTCAGAACACACACCCCTCTCCCTGCAAGCTCCCATGAACCCAGGCCTCCAGCCCCTCCGTGAGCTGCACAGGGCATGCATGGGGACCTCAGCCATGTGGCAAGTCTGCTGGCCATCCAGGACAGGAGTCCCTCGGTGTTGTCAACTCCTACCTCCTGTGGGATCTGGAACTTTTTCACCACACCGAGTTCATAGTACATCTGAATGCCGCACTTCACCAGCTCTAGCTCGGTGCAGTCAAAATCAGAAAACCTGAACTCATAGATTTCGAACTTGGTGGGTCCTGGGAGTTCTTCTTTCTGTAAGAGAGGTGGGATAGTTTGTTGCTGCACTACTTATGCCATCCCTAGAAACACCTAGAACGGGTTTTGCTTAATAAAAATTTTACAGTTTGGTACTGCTGGAAGCTTTTCTTTTTAGAATATAACACATAAATAGACTGAAATGCAGCTTCTCATGATAACCCTGTTAGCAGGGCAAGAGGGAGGGGCATTTTTGGTCAAGTGCCAGATATATTGCTTGTTTTCTCTTAAGCACTTTTCTTGTTGATATGATATAGTTTGGAGACTCCAAACTTGACAGGTCTTACAGGAGAAGACTTACAGCTCTCCATATTTACTCTGGAGAACAAAATGCGTGACAAGTCAAGGTGACTGACATGTTTCCAGATGGACTTTGAAACTCTTGAGATAAAGTGGCAGAGAGCAGGTACTCCCTGGGAGCTGGGGAAGGCATTCGCTGCCACCTGATACTAATGTCAAACTCGCATGGCAGAGGAGGGCAGGGTATGCTTTGCCTTCACCCTTCACCAGGTGCCTTGTCGATGTGTACCACTGTGCCAGCACAGGAAACTCTTTCCTGCGTCCACCCAGGCAATATTTGTTTGCCAGGGCTGCCCATTCCAGTGGTACATTGCTCTTACCAGGATGCTTGCCAGCTCTTCTTCCTCACACTCACTTGGCTCCTTCCCCAGCTTTTCTCGTGTTGGCTGCAAAGAGCACAGACATGTTAAACTGATGACCGAACCGCACTGGACTTTGCACTGTGCAGCTTTGGGGCAATCTAGGGCAGCTCCCATATGGAAGCTGTTTTTCTCTTGGACCTTTCTTCTATTTCTGGTCTCTCAACCCATTCTTCCAGGCAAAATGTTCTCCTTATCCTTGACTTTGGTTTGTGTTTCCCCCACTTGCAAATGTCCTCCTAGAGACAGTGTCCCAGCTGGGTCCTCTTACCTCCATATCCTCTGCACTAAGGAGGTTTTGGGGAATAAATTGGCTCCTCTTCCACTCCCACAGCCCTGCCCTGAGCAGCACCTGCATAAGCCCACCTCCAGGGCTGCCTTTGCTGATGAAATTGGAAAGCACACAGTGCACAAAAACTTGTTCTGCTACTGTGCAATAGCTGGGGCTCCGGGTGCTGCCTCATCTCATGCCTCAGGCATGATGACTGTGAGCATTTCTGAGGGATGTGAGGCCTGTGTCTGTGCCCGAAGTGATGGGCCAGACACCCATCACGCTTGGGGGTGTGCTGTATGTTGTGAGGCATTACCAGAATTTCTTGGATTTCATCCTTGTCACATTTCACATGGTAGAGCACCATGTCCTGAGCAATGTCCTTCCGGTTCTCCAGCTTGTTCATCTTATCGTATGTGTCTGTGTTGAGTACAGACCAACCCAGGAACTGTGTCAAGGACTTGGTGAGGGGAAAAGAAGGAAATGGTGAAATAACCAAAACATCCATTCTTCAAAGACACAGAAATATAACACTGCGTGATATATATATTTAGAAAAACACAAAAGCACCCAGCTGCTACTTGCTCCTCTGCAGAGCAGCTTCCCAGACATTGAATCTGCCTAGGCTTCCAGGGCATCCATTGTGTGGAGATTCATGGACCCTCAGTCCAATTCAGCATATGGAAGGCTGTTTCTCTGTTGTTGCAAGTGTCTCCATGCATGTGGAAAAGCTGGTGTCACAATGGTGACAGCAGTTCAGGAATCCTTGTATCAGGGGAGAGCAAAGTTGTCTCATCATCTTTCACATATGTTCACCCACACCCTGTGTTTGCTCTCAACTTGTTTGCCATCCAGTGGCCTATTCAAACCGATATTTTTTCCCCACAATCTTTTTGTTTGATAAGAAAAATCTTTTTCAGGAAATGCTCTGATTGGTAACAGATGCCAGGAGCTGAATGCCTATGTTGGACTGAAACTAGCATAGCAGCATTTCTAAGAAGCAAGGTCTGTAATTACAGCTGCTGTTACCAGATTCAATAGCTGGCCACCCTTTGTATCTTAGCTACACAGACAATTTCCGTGTAATTTCTCGAGGGAGTTGCCCAGGCATCATGAACCAGCTGTCATGTATGTGAATACAAGTCAGAATCATCGTGTTAGTACATAGTAGCTGCTCATGGCTAGGTGTCTAATCCAAGAATACTGAAACAAAATGAGGCAAACACAGCTGGGCTTCCAAGACTGAAAAAAACCTTGTATTTTGTATAGTTGCTTTCAAAAGCAAAGTTGATTTCAAGCTGATGCATAACACTTCTATAAGCAACGAAGAAACTTAGCCGCAAAACACTGGTGGCTGCTTTGCAGGTGTACAATGAGCAATAGTGACCTCCTCAACCATATGAACTACTTCTAACTGCAGCAAGGAACTGTACCTCCATGAGGGTCTCATCTTGTTCATCAAATGGCTTCCCATCTTTTCTGTTGTAAAATGTGACAACGCCAACTATTTCTTCCTTTTTGTTGACTATTGGCATGGAGAGAACATTTTTGATAGTCCATCCTGATTCATCTAGAGGACCTTCCTTGAAGCAATAGCAAGCAGAAAGACACCATGTACTTAATGTGTTTTCTAAATACATAAGCACTTCCATTTTACATCAAGACTACAGGCTAAAGCAATATTTATGTGCTTAATATCGACTCTAAATTACACTTCTGCAAACTAAGTAGGATCCTTGATGGGACTGGAAGTTTTCACAGTACCTGAAAGTTAAACATCTCATCTGCAGCAGCATTCATAATGTTGCAGATCTAGGGGATTGCACAAAAGGAGAAGTTTTACAATATGGGCAATGAGCAGTTTAAATGCCAAAACAAAAAACCTGAATTGAGAACACAGCAGAATTAGCATGACTTCATCTCAGAAAGCTTTAATGAAGCCTAAGTACTTACAAATCCACTTTCAGCCACATAGGTTGGCAGTCCAGTAACTAGTGCCCAGTGATCTGGTGCAGGATTTCTGAATGAAAGAAAAACACATCATAAGGGGAATTAAGGATATATATTTATATATTTACTCAAAAATTATCATGGCACTGAAATGTACCTAGCTGATTATGCAATCCAGGTATTTCACCCTCAGCTACTGAACAGTCCTGTTTCTTTCAAAGAACCCACGTGTGCAAGCAAAAATTTTTCACATAAGTAAATACTTCTCTTTCAAGGATTCGGTACAGAGTAATTCACAAAATATCATAGTCTGCAGAGATTTAAGAAAAAGTTGTTCCTGGAGGTGAGTGCCATATTTCAGACCTTCAGCACAGGGGAAAATAAAGTTAGATCCTGGCTAAGGGTGTCTACCAGCCTGAACTTTTGAACAATGCTGTACCTAAGCAATGGAGGCCTTTCTCATAACACTTTACACTGATGCAAAGCAGAATGACCAGAACTGGGCAAAACTCCTTAACATCAGATTTGTACAAGACTCCTCTGAAAAATTCAGTGCCAAGAAGAGAGGGTGGTTTTCAGAAAGAGGCAGTCAGTGGGTGTCAAGAGAGGAGGCAAGTCCAGAGGTACAGAAAGAGGGGTCAGTGACTGGAGGATAAGAGAGCAGCAAGGAAGCTGGAAGACAAGCAGGAAACAGGAGTGACCATGAGAGGCCAGAAGGGTAGCAGAGGGGTGAGGGGCAGGGCTGGAACAGTGAGTGCCTCAACTCAAGGGCAGCCTGGACGGGCTTACCCACTGACACAGGGAAGGCACCAAGTGATGCCTCAGCCTGGCAAGGAGAGTGGCAAAACCGCAGGCAGTCAAGGTAGTTCACTTCTGCATCTAAAAATAAGCACTGGTTGCCATGACTTCTGGAGTCTGATTTGCAATCCAGGATCCTAATGCCTGGAGGAAATCTGTCCCACAGAAATGTGAGTCAAAGTACCAACTTACATTCTGGCTCTCTTATTCCTCTATGAGTCCTTTGCATATCTCCTCATCAATGTCTTGAAAAATCATGGGGAACTTCGGTTTTAGCTACACTCTGTGTCAGTACCTAGCACTCAGAAACTGGGAACTTACGGGATGACTTTAATGTCTTCTTTTCCATGTAATATGTAATCAATGACCTTGTAGAAGACTATTTCCTACAAATAAAAAGAAGAGTGGTGTTAAAATTAGTGGTGAGGCAATCCAGTCAGACAGGAGAGAGTTTAAGAAATCTGGTTCTTCACGTACCCTGCCATCTGGGGTGCGAGGTCCTGAGTAGGGGGGGACTTCTCCCAGGAGGACTGGCCACAGGTCAAAAAATTCCTGGTTTTAAAATGAAAGAAGTACTTTTAGAGTAGAAAAGCATATCCTGCCTTGAGCCTCAGAGTAACCACGCTGGTTTTGGTACTGTGTAAACAAGGCCGGACATAATAAGCCCAGTTCAATATTAGGCAGCAGAATGGTATATCTAAATCAGAAAGTATCAGGTGTATTATATGGCTGTATATAGGTCATATACTGCCTATATACAGGATGCTGCTTCATTCGGTGAACAGCACAGGCTGTACTCACAGAGCAAATGGCTATGTCAACATTTTAGGTGTTCTTCATTTTCTGGAGTGATATAGGGCTGATGTACTACTTGCTATCTTGCTAAAGTGGAATATTTTTTTTCTCTTTAGATGGCATTATAATGCTGATCAAAGTAAAGTGCCTTCAGCACACTAATGGTCTGTTAATACACCTCTCCACAAGACAGCATGCTATAAAGGCTCTGACAACACGGTGGAGATCAATGTTCATGGTAGCCCCAGTCAGCCTGACCATGGAATAAACAGGCTCCTGTGACAAGGATGCTGTGTAACCCCCACGTAGAGCTTACCCGAGGTGCAAGCAATCAGACCAAATCAGAGCTGCAGAAGTAACTTAGCTTCTGTCAGCTTACTTTCATGAAGCCAAATTTCACCTAAAAGCCTGGATAACATGCACACAGATGAGTCCTTGAGGACGGTGGCTGCTTTGTTGCTGTGGCTTTCCACAGGTATCTCACTATATTTCTGATATCCACAGACTTTGTGAGGCTATGCTTATGTTGCAGGCTTTGACCAGGATTGCCAAGGACATGTTTGCCCTTCCTTAGTCTTCCCAGCCTCTGGCTCCTTCAACAGCTGCTCAAAGCCCCACCCAGCCTGACCTTTAACACTTCATTTGCACAGCTGAATAAAACAATGCCAACCAAAGCATGAATAATGTCTTAAAAGCTAGTTTGCACTTTGGCTGACCCAGTAAAACTCACGTCCACACATCACCCCTTAGTAGATAGCAGCAAAGCAGAAAGATGTACAACACACAGGTGAACACTCACCTTCTGCTTCGTCATGTCCAGGAGACCTACTGAGTACCGGTCACAGTTCAGGTATGCTCTCACTGTGTAAAAAGCCTTGTGAAACTGTCTCTCAATGTCTGTCAGTTCCTCAAAAACCTTATTAGCTGACCACAACAGCACCTGCAAGATAACATCCAAATAAGTGTAAGCATATCCTCTCCTTGAAAGCTGGGCTTCCCAAATGTGTTTGGAGTAACGAGGCAACAGTTCCTGAAAAGAGTAATAGCAACCTATACTGCAAAGTGCAAAACCATTGCTTATTCACACTGGGAATTACTAGGGAAAGGTGCACTCTGAGGAAGAGTCAGATCATCATGGAGTGCTATTTAAAAGTCCATTTTTAAAAATATAGCATGAAAAAGTAGTATTGCCAGGTAAAAAGATGGCCCCACTTACATTTTATACACATAAGTAAAATCTTGCATCCAAAACCAGTTAACACTAAAAGTGTTGCAAACTCCAGAGGCTGGAGTTGGAAGTATCTGAATTAACACTTTCCTCAAAGCCTTTGCACAGCTGCTTTTTGTGAGCGTCAGCCTAGGATCCTCTTCCTCATCCTGTGCCCCACAGATGTACCCTTAAGAAAGCTGTTGCTATTAGTCTCTTTAATTTGTAAAAATGGAGGATATGCAGCAAATTAGGCAAGTATTTCTCATGGCACAAGGAGGGTCTTTGTAGGCTTAATGGAGAACTTAATCTTTTTCTGAAAAGGTAAGGAAGCCATCTGTGCAATTGCCTAGCTTAGCTGGTGCATGTGTGCCTGTATCTGAGTGTGTGTGCTTTGTTTTCTGAGCCCAGGGAACATGAGGCACAGTGCTTCAGAAGCACTGAGAGCTGCTACCTGACGATGACTGGACCTGTGCTTTGAACAAGAAGTACCGTTACAGAGCCAGAATCAGAAAAAGTGTGTCTCACCTCTTCACTGGCCACTAGTAGATATTTTTAACAATTCTGAGCTGCATCAGTCTGTTTCTAATCCATAAATTGTGACAACTCTGCCACTTCTATAAATTCTGAGGTTTTCAAGTGTCACTGGCCTCTGAGCATCACTCAGATATGATACTGGTTTTGCCATACAAACCATTAGAGGAAAATGAGCAATGGTTTATTTTGACATTTGACAGCATGCAATAATCAGTGCTGAAAGCCACAAGTCCAGACAGGAGGAAGAATGGCCAATTCATAGAAATGTAAAGGAGCCAGGCAAAATGTGCTATATAGCCTTCTGGTAAGACTCTTAAGCAGTACCTAAGCACAAGCAGACTGAACTGTCTTTGCACAAGCCATTTTACTTCAGTATCCCCCAGTCTTTGCACTTGGGATTTGCAAAATCCTAGACCACCTTTGAGAAGGTCATTTGCTCACTTTGTACTTTGGTACTTTTAAGTCTAACACGATGAACCCTATTAACCCTTGCACAGACCTTTAGACCCTGATGGCCAAAGGTCTGCCAATTGAACTGTTGGTACAATTAGAAGTGTGTCTTGCATCTCATTCTCGCATGCTTCCCTTTCTGTGGGATCTGTGGATGCAGCAGTGAAATATGAACACATGACTCTTGGGTTCTGCCCCAGATCAGAGCACCTTGTGGGAGACATTAGATCTTCTACCTCTTGGGGTCTCCACTTTGTCTTCTAGCCCCTTCCTTACTTCCCCCAGTCCTACTGCTAAGGCCTCAACAGGAATAAACCTTCACTAGTTCTACTTTGGTTGAACTACTCAGCATTGCTAGATAGCTATATTAGTTGACCATCATTCATGTTTTTGATAACTGAAAAAATCAGATGAAACACATAACATAATGAATTAATAAGTATAACTGCTGTCCCAAACCTTCTAAAATAAACTTTCATTCTGCATCCATTTTGCTGAAACAGGTGTTTATCCCCCACAGGAACACCCACTGAGACAAGAGCATGGCTGCCCATGAAACATAGATGCAATTTCATGTCCTCTTCAATGACATCCAGTGGACTGCTGCAGAAAGTAATTTCATGGATTCACATCCATCCCAATAAATTTGAGATTATTTTCATAACTCAAGTCATGGAAAAGAATGGTAGCTGAATTGTTTCAATTTAGAATACCCTAAACCCCTCATCTATGTTCAGTTCTACCAAGGCCAATACAACAGGCATATGAGAATCATTTTACTGGCACTAAGAAGAAATTCAACAGCAATTTTAATAGCAGATAAGGAAAAAATGCTACATTCTTGTTTCGGGAAGTCTCTTGGTGCTGCTGGCTGAAGTGGTTAAATGCCCTAAGAGCATTTCATAGTGTCAGTTCAACAAAATGTCTGGAGCTCACTCCTGCTGAAGCTGGTGCCACGGTGTCAGTTCCTGCAGTTCTGCCAAGAGCAGGAGGAAGAGACTGCAGGACTCTGGGGAATGAACAGTACCCAAAAGCAGATAAGGGCACTTTTTTCTTTCTGCTCTTCAGGCACAAAGCTTGAAGCAGACCAGCTACATCTCTGAACTCAGAAGAATGCACTCATTTGATTTTAAGATACAGCCCAAGCTGCATTTTCACTCTTACCTGGCCTCTCCGAGTCTCGCAATTGTGAAGATAACTCAAGTGATAAATTTTCAAGTTCAAGGAGGCAAAATTCAGGTACTTCAGAAAAAGCTGAGAAGGCAAACAATGAGATTGAGTCAAAGGCAGTAGCAGCCTCGTGTATACTGGATTTCATAACACCCCTTCAGCAACATCATGGTAATTCACCTGGATAAATGCTTTGCTTTGCTTTGCTTTGCATTGGTGTGAGATGAGGCTTATCCCGCAGTAACTTCCCTGAAAGATTTCTGAGATAAGCATCCTCATAATAAGCCTCTTCTGTTAAAGACTAAGTCCCCTCTAGGGAAATTCACACCAGTGGAGCTTCACTAAAGCAGACATCCCTAGTGTAGAAAAGTCTGTTACTTGGCAAAAGCGACAACTGCTTGACAGAAGCTGAGCTACTGACCACTTACTGTTTCATCAGAGCTGGTGAAGTGTGGGCCGTTCAGCTTATTAATAGCCACAATGACAGCAACTAAATCTTTGCCATTCAAGATGGGTGTTGCAAGGATGCTTTTTGTAGTGTAGTCGGTGAGCTCATCAACAAATGGACTGAACTGGGCACACTGTTCAACAGAGAATTTATAAATTAAGCATTTTCCACAACACCTGTAGTCTTAAAATCAAGTTAAAGCACAACCTCTTGAAGTAAGCTGCCTAAACAAAGTTTTGCTTAAAAAAATACTGTGGGAGAGAAATGAATTAGCAGATAGTTGGACAATATACAGGTGATAAAGCTAGTATCAAGAGAACTGGCTGTGGTTTTTGACTGCAACAAAGGCACTCTTTCACTTTTTGCAGAGATCTTGCAAATCGTAAGATTTAACATATCAGACTCTCTCAGAACAAGGAGGCTCTCCACTGGTCGTTTTCAGATCACTGACATTCTTCATAGTACCTCCTCCATCCTTTCCTCCAGCTTCTCGTTAACACTGCAGTGTGGGTACAGCCAGTTACCACGCAGCACTGTGTAGCCACAGTTTATAAACCAGTACTATCTGGTACAGCCACTGGGAAGTTCACTGATCCTCATTTTGCTTTTGCTTTTGCCTAGGCCCTGAAGCTGCTGTCAGCTTGCAGCCACCATGAAGCTGTCTATCCCTCGTTTCTCTTGAAAGTGTTGTCCCAGGCATTCCCTCCCATGTTGTGCATGGGAAGGTAGATGGTAGGGAAGGCATTCCAATGGAAGGTGCAGCTGGCACCGGCGGTGTATGGTTCCTGGCACTCTCCCCTTGCCCCTGGGAGTCACCCACTCCCTTCTGCCCCAGGAGCATTGTGGCAGCTGTTGCAACGTGCGGATAGCACTGCTGTGGACTGGGCTGCCCAGGGAGCTGCCCATGAGGGCATCACCATTCGGACCACGGGGAGGGTGCTAGGTCATGCTGCAGGGGCAGCGCAGAGAGAACTCGCCCAGTAGTTCCTTATGTGAATATCATTGTCTCCCCAGCCCAAAAGAAAACAAAGCCGAGAAAGGGTAGTAAGGGGAAAGCAGATGGCCCACCACCCTCATCACCTGAGAATAGGGAGTGCAGGGATAGTCTTGCTGACCCAAGATCTTCTCCCTGCTCAGCTGAATAACTTGTCAGCTACAGGTCCCTCTAACTGGGTTAGCAAAAGCCCTTCATCTCTGATCATATTCAGAAGGCTGCACTAGAAAGACTAATCAACTCTAAAGCACCTTTTCCCCATACTTTCCCCACTACTGGCCTTCCCTGCCAATTGGGGTAGACCAAGCACTTAGTCTGTGGGTCTCCTACAAAGGCATTGCCTTATGACAGTGCCTGAAAGCACTGGAGATGGAGGGCAGCGCTTGGCTCATAGCACTGAAATTCTTCCATGCTCTTGGAGAAATGCTTGAAGACAGAGAGCTCTGAAAAGTTTAAGTCACATTGTGATGCTTTTCCTCCACTCCTTCCCTGAAAAATCAGCGTGTCAGGATGTTCTGTGGACAGCAAGGAAATTTTTGCTGAAGCGTTTGCATATGCTTGTATTGAGTGACAAACGGATGACAAACAGATGGTCTCTTTGTAACTAGCAAACAATAGATGGAGTAATCCCAAATGCTATATTTGGGTCACATGGATTTTAGTTTTGTATCTATGATTAGAACAAACAGATTGCTGTTGCTGCCATTCAGGTTTACATGTTTCAACCCAGGAGTATGGGGGGTAAATACCGTTATGAAGGCATTAAAATAAAACTTTAAAATTCCTTGAATCCCTCCTGGTATTGCAGCGTGCAGTGCTTTCTGAAAGAGATTTTTTGGTCAAAGTTTGTCATTTGCTGCTTCTGATGTAGATCACCCATAGACAGGTTGCAGTTAACCCACCTGCTCTGAAGTCTGCTCCCTCCAATTGACAAAAATACCTCTAAATGCCCTTGGCCCAAGCTTCATCAGACAGCAGACATTTTCAAATGTCATTTGTGGTGGAAAATCCACTGTAAAGGATTTATTTCTCTTTGCCAGTTATTTATGGAATATAAATATGTGTGGAAAATTCCATGTGTATTCAGTGCAGATCGGACTGTACCTCAGCCTCTCTTCTCTGCTGGACAAGATATGATTTTATTTTTTTCTTTTTAATTAGACAGGCAAGGTGTGACAATGCACTTGTTTTCCAGCATTAACACCTAGTGTAATTAACGTGCTTAGCTTTACCTCACTCCATAAATGAAACTGGAAGCAACTTACAGACTTGCTACTGGTGCTTTCATTTCCACCACACAGCCTTTACACTGCAAGAGGTTTGACCAGCACTGAGATGCCCTGCTACCTCTTGACCCTTTTGTACTAGTAAACATGTGAGCTTTTCTTCTACCGAGTGAATGAACAAATGGCAAACCTACCTCACTGACATCCTTGATGTTCATGGTTTTCTTGGTTTGCGCAACGTAGCCCACAATGCCTATGTCCAACGGATAGACAATCTCACAGTCTGGGGAAACCAGGCATTCCTCCAGGGTGCTTCCCTCTTGGATGTTGAAAAGCCTTGTTGCCAGTTCAGGTGTGCCATTTCTCTGCCTGTACATGAAAAGACTACAGCGGTCAGCGTGAATAAGGGACCTGATTCTTCTCAAGGTCTTGAAAACAACTTTCTCCATGTTGATGCTTTCTTGCATGTCTTGGATCAACTCAAAAAGGATTTCATTCTCATTGTTATCCCAGGACTCTGTTTTTAGTTTCTTCTCAAAGTACTGCTTAGCAAAAGCAGGGTTGCCATCAAGAAACTTCTCCACGTCGTCTTCACTAATGCTCATTGTGAATGCCCTGGGTCTTGTGGTAGGTAGTACTCCAAAAATGTGGTCTGTGCAAACAGCACTCTAGTTTCCGATGTAGTTCCTAAGTTTTCGCAATCGAAGATGTTGCTTCTAGAAGGACCAAGGGTGAGGTAACACTGCAAAGAGAGCTTGTCATCAGGAAGAGGTATTCCTTTATAGTGCCGAAGGTGAGTCTGTGGGAGGACAGATCTTCTCAACCAAACAGATTAGATGACCTCTGCAAGAGCTTTGGGTGAACTTCCTTCTTCTTAATCTAAATGCAAACAAAAACTGAGTATTCACAATATCTGAAAACACTTCTTTCTCTTGAGAAGCAGGACACTTACTGAAACAATTATATTCAGGCAGCAGCAACAGGCAAGAACTGCATCTCCTAACATTGAAATAAGCTCTTTAAAGTCCAATTAAATATATACTGCTTGGGCCTAATCCTTGGCTAACAAGGTGAGCATCTTATTATTTCTGCTCTCCCAGCTCCGTGCAGTAGTAGCAAGTGCATCCATCCTTCACGAAAGTGCACGGTGGTCAGAACAGAAATAGTGAGGTAATGCTACTCTTTCAGGGTTCCCTCTACTATTACATGGTTCTTTGCTGCTGTAAGGGCTGTTCTTAAATGGAAGCACCAATCCTGAATGCTTTAATCCAGGATTTGAACCAAATTTGCAAGGTCTGTGGCATTTTCTTCTTGCTAGCAAGAACCAGGAGAGGAAAACATGCCTCTTAGTTGCATCCCTTTAGGAAGAAATCTGGAGAGCTTCAGGTGGGGCAGCTGGGTTGAAACACTCTGAGGAATCATAGGAACACCTGCAGAAAAAGAAAAAAAAACAAACCAAACACCAAAACCCCACCACCCAGGAAGGCAGAAAAAAATCCCTCATTGCTGTTAGTGGAGAAAGGGTGGAAATTATGACTGTGAGGGACAGAAGTTGTTTCACATCAGTGAGGCCACTGTGCTGTGCAAACAGCAGGTGAGGGTCAGCATCACACAGAGGGGCAAAATGCGATGGAGGCTACTACTTTTCAGGGAAATTAAACAATATACAAGTGTTTTCATCGGGGGGGGACAAGGCTAAGTCCCATCCTCCACACTGATGGGAGATAGCCAAGGCTCATCTGCTCAAGGAGTAAAGGTCCAGGCTGCCCATCCCTTTGAGCACTGGCACTACTGCCAGCAGCGGTGCAAACCAGACCAAATGAAAATGTGGGTGCCTGGGAGGACAGTGACAAGAGAAGAAGCTGTGGTGGCAGGGTTAGAAATGCTTATACAGGTGGGTCTGGAGCTCAGGAGGGAAGACAGAAGAGACAGCTTCTGAGCATCCATGTGCACTCCTCAAACAGGAGATGAGCACCATCTCACAAAGGCATGGGAGTATAGTGGAAGGGAGTTGAGAGAGAATTCATTTCAGAAGATTGCAGGTAAACCAGTGGAAACTGAGACAAAGTTCTAGAAATCTACTATTTATAGTTCCATTTTCTCCTTTCCCTCTTTCAGCTCCCTGGATCACAGGAGATGCAGTAGGATGCAGTTGTTGGGTCAACTGGTTGAATGTCTTATGTCTTATTGTGAACATGGCAGAGACTTGCTCTGGTCAGGATATTAAAATAGACTTATTGCTTAAGAAGACTTGGAGAAGCTGATGTGTGCCAGGGGTGCATACACATGTTCTAATGGAGGGACAAGGACCTGTTCAGCACTATCATGGTGGAGGTCTGCACCAGATATCCAGAACGGGGGTACATGAGGCCTTCTTGTGAGTAACAAGCAGGACTGTCCCAAGCACAGAACTTGGTCAGTGGGGAATTTTAATTGCCTGATATCTGTATGGATGGCAGCGCTCCAGGTTACAGGCTGTTTAGCAAGGTCTTGCATGTTGCAGCTGTTTTCTGGGTAAAAAGGGTGGCAGAAAGAGCAAAAAGAAATTTTCTTTGGTTTTGACTGGAGGCAAGGGAAATAACTAGCTGAGAACTTGAAGGTGGGGAGACAGTTTAGGTGAGTTAGACCATGAAATAAGAGTTTGAAACTGGAAAAAATAGGCTATTTTGTAAATTGTGTGTTCTTATCTTAAGCAAGAGAAAAACAGACAGAAAGTGAGCAAGCATGTCAAAATTATTGATGATTAGTACAAAAATACCATGAAAAAAGAAAAATGGGAAGTCAGAAAGGTCAGGATCCAAAGTGAGATTAAATTAGGAATATGAAGGGCAATGAACATCGGATAGAATGGGAAGAGTAGGAATATCAAGGAAAGTAGTGAAGGACAGGAGTGCTTAGAGTGTTATATGAAGTAATGTCTAAGCTCTTAATGGCTTTTTCTGGCAATTAATGGAGGATCTTCTGAAGTTCTGAAGTGCTGGGAAAAGGGAGATGCAATGATTCTTTCAGCAAAACAGGGAAAAGGAAGAACTGGATAATTCCACAACAGACTGCTTTAAATCTAGCTTCTAAGAAAATACAAGAACAAACGTGTTCTGTAAGTAACTAGAGGACATACATAACAGCCAGTGTGATTTTGTTAAGAGTAAACTGTGTCATGCCTGCATAATTTCCTCTATGCCAGAGTAAGAAGTCTGTGGACAGAAGGAAAGTAATAACTGTCACAGATCTTAAGTCATGAGGAAATGACACAAAAGTACTCTATCTCTTAAGGTGAGGGCTTAGATGAAACAGTTAAAAAGTGGTAGCATATCTGTTTGGAAGAGGAAGAAACATTGTTAGCAGCTCACTATGAAATGTAAGAACTTCTTGAGTAGGATTCCCCACAGAGGCTGTCTTAGGTGTAGAGCATCTCAGTATTTCCACTGATGAATGGGAAAATGCATATTAAGCCAGCATATGAGCTGCAGTCACATGTCTGTAAATGTGTTTGAGCACCATCTTAAAACTACGTTGCGGACACCTATGTGCAGGAGGACTAGAACTCACCCAGGGTGCACAGAAAGCCCTGATTATGTGGAGAACAGTCACCTGGTGAATTCATGGGGATGAGTCACTATCCGAGCTTATCACAGGCTGAACATGTGTCAACACTACCAAGTAGGAGGTCTACATCCATCAGGATGATCGTTCTATTGTATAACAGGCTATGCCAAGTTGTACTAAACAGATGTGTCACCTGGAAGACAATGGGAAAATGTGACATGAGGAACTGAGATTTTTTGTCTCTTCTGAGTCATCTCTTTTCTAAACAGAACTGTCCTCAATTGTATAGAGGGCTACTGCTAAGAAAAAGCGAACAGTCTATTCTCCATAGTCATGTAGGACAGGAGATTTCAGATCTGCACTGGAAGGGCTTCCACAACAGTGCGAAGAGATGGCTCTCACCTTATTTCAGGTACCCCTAGAAACAAAGATGCCATTCTTTTTCCCAGTGAACGCCCCTTGTCAGAAGCGATGCGCACATAATGGCACCACCCTGCTGGGAGTGGTATGGACAAACTTCTTATAGCTGGAGGGGAACACATTTTTCTGTGGGTCCAGTCCTCCACACTCCATGGCCTCTCAGGCCAGTTATATGTGAGGAAACCAGTGCTTGCACACCAGGAAAAACTTCATTTGCATAAGTGTAAACCTGCCAGATGGGAGTAATTTTAATGATGATCAACGCATGATGAAAGCCAGAGGCATCCTTCTGCCTTCCAGGGCCTCCAGACCAGATCAACCTGGGCACTTCCAGTATGCTGTAAAGTATAAGCCTTGTTTCATCCCACAGTGATGGCGAGGAAAAGGACTGGGTAAAGTAAAACCAATTAAACAACTTGCAGGGGCACTAATGAACTTTGGATTCTGGTATCCCAAAGTGTCATGGTTAAGCCCCAGCCAGCAACTAAGTACCACAGAACCGCTCACTCACTCCCACCACTCAGAGGCATGGGGAGGAGATGCAGGAAAAAGGTAAAACTCATGGGTTGAGATAAGAACAATTTAATAATTAAAATAAAACAGAATAATAACAACAACAGCAATTGTAATGAGAAGGAGAGAGAGGGAGAGAGAAATAAAATCCAAAAGGGAAAAAAATGAAGTGATGCACAACACAATTGCTTACCACCCACTGACCGATGCCCAGCCAGTCCCCAAGCAGTGACTGGCCAGCCCCAGCCAACTCTCTTCAATTTATATACTGAGAACGATGTCCCATGGTATGGAATACCCCTTTGATTAGTGTGGGTCAGCTGCCTGGCTGTGCCCCCTCCCGATTTCTTGTGCCACTCAGCCCTCTCACTGGCAGGGCCTGAGAGACTTGAAAGTATAAACTTACTAACTTAATATAAACACTACTTGGCAACAACTAAACCCGTCAGTGTGTAATCAACATTATTCCCACACTAAATGCAAAACACAGCACTGTACCAGCTACTAAGACGAAAATTAACTCTATTCCAGCCAAAACCAGAAATCAAAGAAATGAATTTTCCTATCACCTGGACTTTGAAGAAGGTCTGAAGTGAAGTTGTAGCTCCTTTTACAGTCTAGCAATTTTTCTGATCTAGTGGAATTGCTTTGTACCAGCTCAGATTTGTGGAAGGAGGGAAGGTCTTCTGGGACCTCATAGCCACATCCCTAAATTATTTCAATATCCAAGAATCAGTCTGTGTATGAAATGAGTATCACAGTGCAGAGCTATGCAGTCAGAGGACACACTCAGGATGCCCTATGTCTAAACATGAGGTCCTTTGGGCTTGGTAACATAGTGTTTTGCAGGCTGTACGGCTTCAACCTTTATGTACAAGTTGACATAAACAGGTTTGGTGGCTGTATTAAGGTGTATGCAAATCATTGTATGTGCTTTTGGGTTGTGATTTGGGAGCTGAAAAATTGCAAATGGGTGAACTATTAATATTAAATCAAAGCTGGCTCTCTTTGGGATCCAAACCTCCCAGATACTTGGACTGCGTTTAGTATGAAATGTTCAGTTCAAGATAAATGTTTTTGTTTTGAAACACTTGTAAGAAAAACAAGCACTGTCCAACAGTGACGCTCCAGGCTCAAAATATAAATGATCCAAGCCCAGTTCCTTCCTCTGCATGCACGATTTGAAACTCAACAAGATTTCCCGATAGCAAGGGGAAAGAATAAAGGTCCTAAAGTATTGAAGTTTATAGCTGAAGAGGCAGAGAAGCTGAGGCAGTATCAGTTCAGCCAAGCCAGGGCTGTATAACTGCAGTGCAATTGAAACCATGTAGGAACGGTGGGTGGAGCACTAAATCGCCCCTGCAGAGGGAGCCAGCAGTGCCAGAGCGAACCCACTGGAGAAGGCTGGTGGCCAGATGTACCCAGAATTTAAAGTGTGGTTCAAAGGCTGCGGGTGTTCCTGAGGCCTTCAGGGAAACTTAGGTGGCACCATGAAAGCCATTGCTGGCACACCAGTGGTAACTGAGGTGGATACAGTCTAAGCTTGCAGCAGGATAATGCTGTTTGATTGGACTTAGGTAGACAATGGAGGATTTTGGAGGAGGATGAAGCTGCTATTTTAGGAAACTTGCACTAGACTGTCACACAGCATAATAATATCTGAGCACGTGTGGCTGCACACATTTGTTTTTAATAGTTTTAAAACTGAATTGCAGAGTTGGCATAACACTTCTGCCTTGTTGGGTGTTGGTGGATGTGCTTTACGCAGTGTTTCAAATGGAAACCTCAAATGCTTAGGCTGCCCTGAAGGCTTGGCTGGTGGCTGGGAAAATGAGCTAGAGTCTCTGGGGATAAAATTCCTTCCCTCCCAACAACTCATATCAACAGTCTCTCCCCAGTTCTAAGATGGACACTACTAAAAACTCCAACTGCAAAATAAAATCATCCAGGTGATGTGGTGCAAAATGTGCTGCCCAAGAGAAGCAGTATTGTTAGAGCCATTTATCGGATTGTGTCCAAAGCAGACAGGGCAGATACTACCTGAAAAGCAGAAAGGGTGATGGCAAGTGTTGGGGATATTAGGTCTGAAGATGCTTTTGCCCCTTCTTCATGGGAACAATGTTTTCATCCTAACCAAGAGGCTGTGGGGAGGGGAGCCGCAAGTGACTAATTTGCTTAGGCATTATCTTTACAGGACGCTGTATTGACAGCTACATTCAAACCTTTCTGGCTCACTCATCCGTTGGCATAACAAGATTGCAGCTTATCTGATTTACCAAGTAATATTCTCAGGCCACCTGCTTGTATCCAAGAATAAGCTTTCCTGCCTGGAGCCACAGGAGCCCAGTGAGGATCAGAGTTGTGTCCCTCACCCCTCCTGGGCCATGGTCTTCTGTTGCTGAAGTCTGGCCCACTCCTGCAGCCGCACACGGATTGTCTTTTGCTGCATGGAGACCTAGCAGGAAAAACCTCAGGACTCCTGCTCAGCATCATCCCCTGGCCTTCCCTTCTCCTCTGCATGGCCAGGGACCTTTAGATGGCATCACAACATAACCATGCCACCTGGGCTCTTGCCCCCACCCTGTGCCAGGCACTGCTGGGCCCCATTCCTGCCTCCAGCCCCAGCTGGCACAGCCACTGCGCAGCCTCCCTGCGGCCCCGTGGGCGAGGCGGTGGGAGCTGGAAGAGGGGCGGACAACAGTCAGACAAGTCTTGGGACAGTATCGAAATGGGGGAGCAGAGGGCAGGGCTGCCCTGCAGAGGGACCTCAGGGGCTGGAGACATGGGTACCAGGAGCAGGGTCCTGCCCCTGGCTGGCAGAAACCCAGCAGAGGTGCAGGATGGTGGCAACGGGGACGTGTGTCAGCTGTGAGGTGTGCATGAGCACAGCCTGAGCTGCACGCTTGTTTTAATGTAGTTGGCTGTTACACAGAAATACAGCAATGGAGCACAGGAACACTGATTAGTGATGATCCTAGGTCTGTAGAACACGCACCTTGAGCAGTAGCTGGTTATGCTAGAGCTCTGTTTTCTTGCTGGCTGGATAGGTGATACCTGAATTGTCAGGATCATTAAATGTTTATAATGAAGTATAAATCTCATGCATACTGTGAAAAGTGTGTTGCCTGCTGCTCAATTGCAAAGGGTGAGTAATGTGTTCTAGTGTCAAAGTTAGGACCTGGACACCCTTCAGAAATTTTTTGCTTGCATTTTGGCCAGAATGTTGGCTCCATCTTGTCGGGGGTAGAGCCAGGAAACATGAGCCTTCCCCTTATTCTTATATAATTGGAGAATTACTTTATAATTAGCACACTAATTTAAGTATTGTACTGGTGGATTGCAGGAAATAGATATTTGAATCTGAATGGTTCTCACAGAAAGGAGGTGATGCTATGGACATGCACATAAATACAAAGTTTTACTTTAGATAGTGTGTTCTGAGTACACAACAATCAGTAGGCATGCTTGATTAGCTTGCCAAAATGCTTTCAACCCCCATAAAAGGATAAGACACAGAAAGTACATCTTCAGGTTAATGTGAGGCTAGTTCTCAGTTAATTGTTTCATTTTATTTCTGAAAAAAACCCACCAAACCTCTCCTTAAATGCAAAATCTTGCAGACTCTTAAAATAAATGTTATTATTATTATTTTCATTATTATTATTCTTATTATTCTCATTCTTCTTCTTCTTCTTCTTCTTCTTCTTCTTATTATTATTATTATTATTATTATTATAATTATTATTATTATTATTAAATAGCCTAGTGTTTAGAGGAGGTATAAGAACACCTGCTATACTGGACTTACCTCACTCAAGGGAATGGTGGTGTGTAAGAGGCTGAACTTTACACTGTCCAGTGCTCTAGGATGTCCTGGGTTTCTGAAAGTGGCAGCCCTTCCCTTGCACTCTTGTCCATGTCAGTTTGGAATGTGGCAAGTCTGGCTGTTGTTTTTTCAAAGACATCTATGACAAAAAGTATCTTTGCCATGCCAGAAGACTGGAAATGCACCTGAGCCTTGAGTAAGTCCACCAGACCTAGCATGGTGATGTGCCTTGTATGTCCTCCTTGTATACCTTGTAAACATACACAGATTCTCTTAATTTTTATGGAGAGATGGATCAGTTAAAAAAATTATCACAGTACAGTAGCAATGGCAATTTCTGCAATAAGACTACATGAGTTTATCTTTCAATTGACAGATTGTATTCAAAGCTCTTAGAGCAAATCACTGAACCTTGAATAAGAAGATTACTTAGTTGATCAAATGTCCTGTGAAACGGAGGAACAAAAAAGCTCATTAAACTCTTCCAAACTCTTATCATTTGCACTCCTTCTGCAACCATCTTCCCCAAATACTCTAGGCATGGAATTAAGGAAAACACAATGGTAGGTCACATGAAACTTTAATAAGGAACATTAATAACATTCTATAGGTGCTCAGATCTACCCAGAAGTAGGTTTGCTTGTGCAATGTCAGGGGGAAATGATAAAGAAGAGAGAAGAGGCTCTAAGAAAAGGTTTACAGATGTCTGCAGAACAAGAGGGCAGCATCCCAGATGACTGAATTGATTTGTAGGAAACATGGACACAAGGAGGGGGTGGGGGGAAGACAGAGAATAGGATTGTTTAGCAGGAAATAAGTGGAGCAAAGAAACTGACTCTAATTTCACGAGTAAAGAAAGAGCACAAGAGATGATGAAGTAATGAAGAAGAAGAAAAGGGCTAGGGTCCATATGAAGCTGTGGAAACAGCCACGGACTGAAATCTGGGAAGGAGTACGGTGATACATGGAGAGTATGGTGATTAGAGAGTGGTGATGAGCCAGGAGGGCCACACGGCAAAAGCCAACAGAAAATGCCCATCCATACATCTGGAATTGGTTATTGTGGAATAACCTTGGGCCCCTTATCAGGGAAGATCCAGGGTACAGAAGCATTTCTGCAAGCCAGGGGGGCTGTTGGGTAGGAGGAAATCAAGGCTGAAAGGGTCCCACAGGGAGTATTTCAAAGTTTGCTTTTGGATATTCAGATCACGTGAAGCTGAGTGATTCTCCACACACCTGCTGCAGGACAACTAAACCAGGCTGGGAAGGTGTTCAGAGAGATACACATTCAGGTGAGTTTAGAAAGAGGCTGGTGGCACACTGAGATAATGAAGGTGGAGATGGCTCAGGGACAGGCCTTGCCAGGATGGGGTGACAGTGGTGTGCACAGGGATGCAATCACAGGAAGTGGCTTTAACTCAAAGGACTATGAACAATCAGGGAACCAGAAAATGTGGGACACAGCATGGCCACCATGGGTAGGAGGTCAAGCCAAGAAATCACGAGAAGCTGGGAAAGACTGTGTAGTCTCAGTGCACACAGCAGAACAGCGCAAAGAGGAACACAACACTGGCAGGTGTAAGGCTGCCGCAAAGAAGCAGCAAGTACTGATAGTCCAGAGACCAGCAACAGGGCTGGCCATACAGGTGTTTCACTGGTCATAGCAGGAGTGGCTGTAGCTCCCTGTGGTGGGGAGCAGCGGGTCCTGAAGAGGTTTTGATGGTATCTGAGCAGACTGCAGCGTGTCTCCTCCTCCTTCACTCCTTCTGGGCAGAGGGACACTTAAGGTCCATTTCCTGCAGCAGAAGTTGCTGTAGTGATGTTATTTCTAGTGGGCATTAGTAACTATCTCTTTGAGGCAACACTGCAATTTTCAGTGTTTCCAGCTTGTTGCTCAGGCTGAAGTGGATGTAAGCTTAGCCTTTGGGTGAAGTGTATTCCAGTTGAAAGCTTACAGCAGTGGTAACACGTTGGAACCTTTGAATTGACTGGAACCTCTGGGTCCTTCTGTAAAATAAATTGCTTTGCTACGTAAGTGCCCTCAGCTGATGAGAAGCATGTCATGATGAAAACGGTGAAGTTTCCTATCCATGGAATATTTAACCTCTCAGGTCTTGCACTTTCAAAGAAAATCAGCTGTTGAAAGCATAAAACAAACAAAATCCTCCATGAAAAAAAAAATTTGATCATCTTTCACAGCTTAGAAAAAAACTCACAGTTCTTTTTCCATAGATGTGGTACTTAGGGGCATGGTTAAGTGGTGGACTTTGCAGTCCTGGGTTAATGGTTGGACTTGATGATCTTAAAGGTCTTTTCCAACCTAAATGATTCTATGATTCTATTATGAAAAGACAAATATTGCATCTTTAAAGAAATGTTGCAACTGAAACGAACAAAACTGGTCTGCAAATGGACCGGTTCAGTTGCAAATACTAGGTATGTATATGAATATGGCAACAGTATGCCCAGTGGTAATTACTAGAAAACAACCACCAAAACATCCACCTCTTTATTTGATGGTCAAAAATGGTCTTTTTCATCAGGTTGCCTCAGGCCTGGGTGGTCTTTTGGTACAGAGTAGCAACAGGTCATTAGGGAAACTGTCACGGCTTGGAGAGTGAAATCCAGCAGCTCACTGACCAAGCTGCAACCATCATCCATACAGTTGTGCAGAAACCAGGAGATGGCACAAAGCCTGATGTCTCTTTGGCCAGCAGATCCCTGTATGTCAAAATCGCACTTCAGGAGAGATTTTAGGCAGCTCTGCATTCAACCCTGTGCTGCCAAAGCAGCAAGATACTGAAGGGTTTGGAATACACGCTGTAACTTAGTTTTGCTGGCAAGTCCTTGAAAATGGCCCTGATAAAGCCATTCCCTCTGGGGCTGGCTACCCATGACAGCAGAGGTGCTGAGGCTCCTTGACGCTTCTTGTGCTTTGAGCAGTCTCCTGTTTTCACTTGCAAACTGGTGAGACCTGTGTGTCTGTGTCTGAGACGTGTTGTATGCATGGCAGCATGGGAGCCCCTGCTCTACCAATTGTCAGTCAATATGTTCAGCAAGAATGACACTATCTTACTTCAGAAGGGAAAGGTGCCTTTCAGTTCATGTCATTTAAAGCCATCAGATATTTGAATGGCACCTTGAAAGTCATAAAGCAGTGATTTATGATGCTTTTTTATCTAATGATGTGACACACCCAGGAACCTTACCCTGAACCACAGAGGAACAAACTTCAGATTATTTCCTCTTCATCTGTATTGCATCACTCTCTGTATTGGGAAAGATCAGCATTTCTGAGCAGAAGTCACAGAAACTGAGAACCTCAGGCAACAGCCTTCATGTGATGTGCCACTATGGGAAGGCCATATTTCTCCTGCCTCCCACCCCAGTGAGGGAGTAGAGCAGACTATCACTGTTCTCTGTGTCCTTGGAAGACCTGGGCTTGGGACGCAGGTCCTCCAGCAATGCAAGCACATGTGTGTGACACCCCAGAAGGAAGCCCTCCATCCTCAGCAGCATAAACTAGATCTAAAGCTAGAGCAGGAAATCCTGGCAACTTACAGTGCAATAACCATAACGATAGCTGTAAGGGGTGACTCAAAATGCACCTACATGTAGTTCTCCACCACCCTGGTAAACAAGCCCACACCTTAAGGGAACTTAATGCCTGATGTAGGAGGCTATTTAGAGATCTCACACTGTACCATTGGCTGCTGAGCTAGCACATGTTTGTAAATCTGAGTCGGCAGTGCAATTGCAGTAATTCCCAGAGCAGTTTACCCAATGCTTATTCCAATAATAAGGCAGAAGGAGGGGGGCTGCTACGGGTAGGAAATCCAAAACTGCTGCTGCTGTGCTTCATAGGATAGGGCAGGAGATAAAACTAATCATCTTGTCTGCATACCTGTTTTACTGCAGGCCATTAAAACTACCAGTTACTCTTGTGCTGAGTCTAGTACACTGAGTATATGTTTTATTTGTTCAGGCCATCTTCTCTATTAAATACAACCTAGTTTTGATAATCAGGTCTGGAACAGGCCCTTGGATGTCTTCTTTGACAACCAAACCCTGCAGTGCAACTTTGTTTTTATAAAATCTATTCCATATTACATAAAATTTAACCATCCCTGGAATATGCCTCAGGGTTTTGAAGCCTCCCTTTTCTTTCTATGCCCAGCACAAACCTCCATAATACTGTGAAAATGAAGATTAGTTTGATTTTGTTTTCCTAGTGCTCTAAACAGCAAATAATGCAGTGGCAGATGTTACAGTCACTAACCAAAATCTTATGCTGTGATTAGCTATTATTAGCATGTCTCTAATCCCCGTTGGATTAAGTGGTCACCTAAGCATGGCTTCGAGTGTCACCCATGTCTCACATGGACATAAACTAATCTGTTTTATTGGAAACAGATGAAGTGATAAATGTTTCAAAGCCCTTCTAATTTACAGAAAACACTGCCGTTCAAATTTCTGTGTCAGGGTGGAAAAGCATACTTCTGCACTCAGATTCAGTGTCAGGGGAAAGTCCTTTGAAAATCTAGTTGGCATCTAGTGGGCATCCGCCCTCCAGTCGGCAAAAAGGAGTTTAAGAAGTTACTTTTTATGTCATTCTTTAAGTGGCCAAGCATTACTTGGGCTTTCTGGGCCTTTCTAAATGAAGTAAATGCTGCCGCTGAAGAAGAGACAAGTACAAGGAGCATGTGCCAGGGGAGGTGAGTGTGATCTCAGGAGCACGGTGTGTTTGCAAGACCATAGGTAACGAGCTGTGCCTGAATTAACAAAGCTGGTTATCGTCACACTCAGTGCTGGAGGCTGCCAGCCCTGTACAATCCTTTCAGGGACTCTGCTCAACCCTGGAGCATGGTACATATGGTGAGCAGACAGCTGTAGCTAAAGGATTAGTTCAGCAAACGGCTGTTTGGCGTCTTTGTAGAAAATCAGGCCAATGAATCCAGGCAGGAGGAGGTAGACCCACATTGCCCAGGACCAAACTGGCCAGTACCTTGTCGCAGCAGCTGTATATGTGCTATCTCCCCACACCTCTAGATTTTGGCGTCCCTGAATGAACCCAGCCAGAATGCCCAGGGAGAAGAAGGAGCCATTGTGCATAACTGGCCAGCCCCAGAGTTCTCTACCTGCCCCAAAGAAAGCCACTTATGAAGAGCCAAGAGCATAGGGTGTGATGGCATGGCCCCACCATGTGGTGCTTGCTCCTGATCGCCCCTGGCCTGGGATGGGCGGTCTCACCTTCCTGTCCCAGCTAACAGCTAACAGTGATTACCCAGGTTGCCTTTGAAGCCATGCAGGTGGCAAGAAGAGGGTACGCTCAGCCCCTCCGCCAGACATGCACATGTAAAGTATGATTGCCTCCCTCTAAAGTGTAAGTGGAAGTTGCACAGAGGCCATATCAAAGTTTCCTCTGGCAGGAAGCAAGGACTGTCTTTCCCAGATAATGGCAACCCTAAACAAGCTGCTTGGAAAGCAACACAGTTCACACCAGCTACAGGGCAAGGTTGTGTGCTTCTGTTGAGGAATTCCTGGGCAAGTGACTGCAAGTCACTGCAGCAAGACCAACACATCCAGAAGGTTCTAGCATTACTCTGAAATGTCCCGGTTGTTGGATGAGTACCAGGAGGTTCAGGACTCCCTGGGCTTACTCTGTAGGAACTACACAGTTGTCTCTAATAGGTATGTCCAAGGCTCTTCAGCACCCGGAAGCCCAATGGGAGAAGTAACTGCTAGTGCTGGTAACTCCTAGATGAATGTGTGAAGTCTTAAATCTCCCAGGTGAAAGTGGCTAGAAAGAATACATGGGCAGCCTTTGTAGTTGTGGGAATTCTTTGGGCACTTGGGGAAACTGTAAAAACAGCAGGCATGGTTTGCTACCAAAAATGTTTTTCTAGCCATTTCTGCCTTTTCATCTTTTTGTGCTTTATTGCATTCCCATGGAGGTCTTCTAGGAAGAACATCTTGGAAAGGACAGAGCTATAGCATTCATGTAACTGGAAATGTTGATAAGATGAACTGGGAATAATGTGTATAAAGATCTTTCAGTGCACAGGAGAAGTAGGGACTCTGAGACTTTAATGTGAACTTGAAGGCAATGTTTCCTGCTCTTGCAAGAATCACCTTATTTTGATGATGCAGATATTGGAAGAACTTATTATATATCCAACCCATGCACATTATCAAATATGAACACGTGCCTATGCAGAGAGGTATGTATAGTCCATGCGTTTCTCTGGTTAATGCTCTGTGCTTATTCTCCTAACACGTGTTAGAAGCAGAAAGACTTCAGTGAGACAAAGGTGTGATACAATCACATCAGTAGACTTATTAGCTTTCTGGGCAGCTTTTTCCATGATGTAAAAGCTGTGTTTGTATTAGTATAGCAGTTAGACCCACCAGTGTGAGGATTACAGTTGGTTTTTACATAATGGATTATCCAAGATTAAGTGTTTTATTCAGGCACACGAGCAAAAATAACCAATTAGTGACTTTGCAGATCCATTATTTAAAGGCAGCTGGAGGGCAACTGACACAAGACTCTTCTGCTGACTGCAGCCCGAAGACTGAAGCAAAGAAGTCTCAGGAATCTCCAGCATCTCTAACCCAACAGGTAGGTCTCTCTTCAGCAGAGGCAGACCAGATTAGCATCTCTTACAGCAGGGAAGTGCAGCTTGCACTGCAGCAGCTAGGAATAGAATAGCTACTTGGGTGTTTAGAACTTCTGGGTTAGTAGTTCAGCTTGGATGCTGTAGGCAAATTTCAGGTAACTGTGTTTTTTCTTGGCATCAGAACAGGTATTCAGAGTCAAATGCTCTGCAAGAATGGTCAATGCAGGTGCTTTCTTCCTGAAGTGGGAGAAACAAATATGCTGGGATACCCAAGGGGACAAATAAAGCCATGGCCATCTGGTGGCTGTGCTGCCATGGCAGATCAAGCCTCTAGGAACTGAATATTATTTATCGTGTTTGTCGAGAGAATGGTCTGAGGGCAGACAATATCAAGACATACTTTCCTATTAAAGTAGGCAGCTAGGAAGAGCCTGTTTTGGTCATGAGAACTGGTCTTAAAGAACACAGTTTTGCTGGCTTGAAAGCAAAGTGGACACTCACCATGAAATAATTGGGAACAATATCCTTACAACCTACAGTGCTTTACCAGAGTTCATCAGAATATTATTCTTCTTGTGAAAACAAAAATTTAAAAAAAAATCAAAATTTTATCAGTTCTTACGAACCTTATACAGTCAGGCTTGATTTATAATGTAAAAATATAATGAGCCAAAATACTCCTACTGGCAAGCAAAATACTATTGCAAAGTAATGCCCATCAGTGCTCAGTTTTGGCTGGGTTTGGGAACCACAATGACCCAGTGGTTTTTCAGTGGAGGATTTATAATCTACTCAGCATGAAACTAGTCTTAAAATGAGGGGAATGTATCTGTAGGCACGCAATGCAGGCTACCCATGTCTACTGCATTAAATAAAACTCCATGTTTGCTTTTTTCTTGCAGAATGAAATACACACACTATGTTTTCCTGGCCTCGATCTTCTCCACTGTTGAATACAGCCTAGCTCAGACCTGTGCAGTGGAGTCTTTCTCTGTGAAAGACAATTTTGATCCAAAAAGGGTAATTATGGCTACTTCAGCAGTATATGTGAAGAAGCTTCACATATAAACTGTCTTTCCAGGTTATGGGTTGTGTTAACTAAAGAGGTTCGTCAGTAAGAGGTTAAGTCCTTTTGTATTCTGTCTCTCAGACACTGTTCCTGGAGTTTGCTTTTCTCACTAGTGATTAACCTTCTGAGCATTATGGTAAAACAGGCCTTGAAAGTCATGGATGTGATTCTGTAGGATGTCACCTTCTGCTAGCTCAAAGCTCAGTACAGACTTCAGCTTTGAGTGGTCCCAAGAATGAAACAATTTAGATCCCCATCAGAAAGCCCAAACACATGCCCTAGGGGACTTGCATCCACCACCAGCCATTCTTGGGAGTCATAGCCAAGTGAAAATTCACCTAGCTGGGTATCCTGAACACAGACTCACTCTTGCTTAGACACAGCATTTAATCTGCCTGCCTCTGAGAAGGAAATCAGGGCTATCTCGGTGATGAAAAGGTCCAGACAGGTGTGCCAGATTGCCACCATCCCTCAGCAAACATCCCCTCCAGCTGCAGCTGGGCTGGCACCAGCACTTCCTCTATACAAAATTGGCTTTGCTGGAAACAAACCCATGTCTGGAGAGATCTTTGGGAATATCCCAGTTTTATAAAGGCAAAGATTTTCTCAGGCTCCTGTATTTGAGAATTATGGACTCTGTTTTAGACTTCACCGTATAGCTTGCCAAACAGATCTCATTAGCTTCAATGAAGAATCAAATTTAACACAGCTAGGTTCTGCTTTCCTCAATACTTCTACTACTAATATTATTTTTTGAGGGCCTTCCTGTCTGTCAGTCACCTGTTTAGGTCTTGTTTTCATTTTACTAGATACTGCTTGTACATTTTCAGGGACTCATTTTTTCCTAGACATTTTCCTTCCCCTAACCTCATTTCACCTCCTCCTGCTGCTAGCTTCCCCAGCACGCTCTTTCCTCTTCGTAGTTCACAGAGCCATCGCCTTCTGTTTCCCTGGGTAGACCCTTGTCACCATTGGAGATTGTGGCCCCCGGCAGCCACAAAATGTCTCCAGCAGCTTGCTAAGGTCTTTGTGGCTGCAGTTCAGTATCACTGACGGCAGCTTCCACAGAAAAGCAGAGGACTGAAACAGGGAAGAACTATCTGACTCCCAGCAGGCATCTCAGGATGGGAGAAGCTTCTGGTGTGGGGTCACTGTGACAGGAACATTCCACATGACAATGAGTACAAGCACTCAGCAGTGCAGAGGTGTGTGCTACACACCCACCTGAACGAAGACTGTCTCCATAGGCCAGGAAATGGGTAGCCAGAAGGGCATCATGTTTACAGAAATGCTTTTGTGCTAATCTTGCCATGGTGATTAATCCAGATACTAACAGTATTTCATGTCAGTATGCAGGGAAATGGTATGCCCTGGCCAAGAAGGATCCAGAAGGCCTTTTCCTTCAGGACAACATCTCTGCTGAATACACTGTGGAGGAAGATGGCACAATGACAGCATCTTCCAAAGGCCGAGTGAAGCTTTTTGGGTGAGCTCTCCTGACTTTAAGCTCTAGCTGCTGCCATGAGGTACTACAATAGGTGATCTATCCTGAGCACACAACACAACCTGTTGTCTCCACCAGAAAGGGAAGCTCAATCAAGGTAACACATTCAAAGCCAGAGGTTAGACACTTCTGAGTCCTGGATTACTTCTCAGCCTGTCTCTGGTATGGGTCCATCACAAAACTACTGCATAAAGTAAATTATAAAGTCAAATCTTGAATTATGGAGTGATCAGGTAAATGAACTGCAACCAGGTGAGAGGAGCTAGCAAAGTCTGTGGGGCTGTGAGGGCAGGAGCAATCTTATTTCACTGAGTGGTTCAGGGGAAGGAGTGTAAGTGAGCATTACTTTCACAGATCTTTCCACACATTGTTGGACAGACTTCTGAGGAAAACGTAGTTAACTCTTCGATGCCATTGCAATGCCTGAACAGACAGATGGAAGGATGCTTAAGAGTTTTGCCAGTTGGTCACGGTTACTATAAGGAATTACAGCACTTAAGGGGACCAAACAGCTTTCTGGGTGTAGAAAAGAAAACCTGGGGCTTCCACAGACCAGCCCTAGTCCTGCTGTGCATTAACTACCAAAAACTGTCTAACTGCATGAACAGTAGAGTAGAGCAGGTGACTATGAACCTTGTAAGTCTTAGAGCAGAGCACTCCAGGATATTTTGGAATGGGGCAAATGAAGCTTTGCAGGCACACTATGCAATGTGGGTGGGAAGATTCCTGAAAAGACCCTCCGGAAACCAACTGGGGTCTCAAGGCTGCTGGGAATTTATTTCTACAACAGCAGAGTAAAGGGGAAGTGCAGCCTGTGCAATGAAGGGAGTGAAGGACCTTCCATTGTTTCACAAATCCAAGTAATGCTTGACAAAGTGTGCTAAGACGCAGGTGGTATTCAAAGCAAACAGATGCCAACCAGAGAAGGACATTAGAAGAAATGGACAATGAAGACAGGCTGTCTGGGCACCTACTGGGTTCCCACAGCCTGTATAAAGTCCTTTAACTAGCTTGGACAGCAAAGTGTCTGTAATTATTTTTGTGCTTGTAACAGACATCCCTGTGGCAACAGAGCTAGGAAGGGTTAGAGAGAGGAGAGCCAAGTCCCTGCCTCTGCCTGGGGACACAGCAAAAGAGCCCAAATGCAGGTCAGCTCACTCTGCAAACTGCTAGCAGGGAGCCAAGAAACAATGTCCATCATTTTGCTTGGTAGCTATCTGCTTGTACAGAAATGGGTGGTAAAAAGCCTGCTGAGCTGAAGGAGGGTCAGGGCACTGCCCCAGCTGCAGCGGCGTAGTTGTACAGCAGGGCAGAGACCAGACGGACCAGACACCAGCAGTGCACTGCCAGTGGTGGGGAGGGTGTCACAGATTTGCTTACTTAACAACAAACAGCGACTTTGCATTAAGAAAGGCCATACCCAATGCTCAGCTGAACTGTAGCCTGGTTCTTGCCTGAGCCCTGAGTGAGGGACACCCATTCAAAGCTCAGAGGGCACAAGGTTTTACCTTCAGTCTCATGGATCTCATTGCAGGTTCTGGGTGATCTGTGCTGACATGGCTGCTCAGTATACAGTACCTGACCCAACCACTCCAGCAAAAATGTACATGACCTACCAGGGCCTGGCCAGCTACCTCTCCAGCGGTGGTAAGTGAACTGCTCCAGCCCCCCAGTGCTGGTCAATAGCTCAGAGCTGCCCAGATTTGTGTGTTTCAGTGTACGAGCAGGAAAAACAGTTGAGTTTAGATTGCTTCAAGTGGAGACAAAGCATCCTTTTTTGAGAGGACGCTTTAACCAAGAAATGCTTTTTATCTCCACAGAAGGGGCAGGGTACAGAGACTCCCTAGACACCCCACCTACACACCATATATGTTAACAGGGCATATGCAGCTTAGAGACAATGGGCTACACAGATTTTATACAGCCAAGTGGGGCGCTGCACCTAGGGAGGCAGTATTTCCTGGGCCCTGCAGTGGGCATTACAGAGGTGCTGAGGGCCAGTCATCCTTGTACTCCTCATAACTAATGGGAGGTGACATGTGGACCCAGACCCACATCTGCATTCCAGCAGCAAGACGCAGTTCTCCTCAGACAGACATAGCTGGACTCAACAAAATGGAGCTCTTAACTGAAGTCCCCCTTGTAGAAACTGCTCATGCTGAACCTCACTTACGCAGCCTTCACATCCCATACTTCGTGCCAGTCTCCCACAGCTGTGGGACTCCAGCTGTGGAGTCGGGCTGTGCTTGGCCTGCTAATGCATAAGAAAGAAGTACATTCATTTAGTACAGGCAGATAAGCCACACCAAAATGCACTTAGTTGAGTGAGCCTGGAAAACAGGAGGAATGTTTTTTTTTTAACTGAAGCTTCTTCTATAGGAAATGTAATCTGTACAGCCAAAATTTAATCTGTATGCTCCACCCACCATGCTTGAGCGAGAAAAATCAAGCCATTTTTTGTCATTGAAAACCTGGAAAGTCCTAGTCCTCCTAATACTTCTTGCCTAAGAAACCAAAGGTGAAAATGTACTGAGCATCGTGGGGAGTAACACAGCCTCAGGATGCCCCATGCTTGTCCCAGTTCTTCACTTCATGGTGTGGGCATAAGATGGATGTGGGAGATGACTTCACATACTTTGGGATGCTATCTCTGCCATGTGCTGAAGTGAAGTGTCTACCTGTGGGATGACTATGTCCACCTCTGCTTTGTTTTGCCTGCTGTGACAAACAATTGTGTTCTGATGTTTCAGGGGACAACTACTGGGTGATTGATACTGACTACGATAACTATGCCATTACCTATGCCTGCCGCAGTCTAAAGGAGGATGGCTCCTGTGACGATGGCTACTCCCTGATCTTTTCACGCAACCCCCGTGGCCTCCCCCCAGCCATCCAGCGCATTGTCCGTCAGAAGCAGGAAGAAATATGCATGTCTGGCCAGTTCCAGCCAGTGCTTCAGTCAGGTACTTCGGGCTAATTAGCAAACTCACTGATATGGCTGCGCTAGCAGCTTGTAGGGTAGGTGATAACATTTGCTGTAAATACAACAAGAACCACAGCGAACTAAGTTGTAGTCTTTTAGCAACTTTAAAAAAAAATTCTATCTAATAGGAAAATAGTTGCAAAGGGAAACCCATACAAGGGAGACCTTAAGTTTGCCCTTATAGGAATCCTCTGTGCTGAAACTGGCACACTACGAAAGGAAGATCAGCTCTGTTACTGTAATAGATAGGGTATGGACGGGTGTAACAACCTGGTGTTTCTGCACTTAGAAATGCTTGTCTTGGCCATCTGGGTAACAGCATCTTACCTTATGTCTGTGTACTGTCCTTCAGGAAGGGAGGATAAGCTGCCTCCAAGAAGAAGCACCCTCGCTCTTAGCTCCACCGTGATTTGTGTCCTGGGTGGCCTGAGTAGCAGAGACGAGGGGCTCTGAGCAGTGGTTCTGACTGTGTCTGCTGGCAGTGGGAGTCAGCAGTTGTGCCACATAGATGCAGACAGAACATGTCCAAAGCCTATTTTGAGATAACTTTTTTTGGGGAGGCATGGCAGATGATCTATAGCTCCTGTGCTAGTCCACAAGATAGGCAGATAATTTTTGAGGGATATGCTGGAGGCAGAAACTCCTCTTTCTTGGCAGCTGAGTGCCAACACCCTTCACCTACCCACTGCCTTGCCTGGACACTGGCCCCTTCCCAGCCCAGGCATGGGGACCTGGACTGGGGGATTGCCACAGTAACACACGTGTTGCTGCACTTCTGGACAAGAATTAGCAGCTAAAACCTTCTGAACAGCACACCATTGTGTGAACGAGTCCACTACAGAGCAGGTGCCAGGTGCTGGCATCATCCGAGTTTATGGGCCTGGTATGGGCACCCCTGCCCCATGCCTTCCACATTGCTTACTGTATCAGAGGGAGGGCAGCTGGTTTGTGAGCTCATGTCTAGGTGCTGACCTAGCTGCAAACTGATGGCTAGCTGGGATTACCAAAGGCTGCGCAAATGCCATGCCAACAGACACAGAGCAATGCAAACAGCAGCTTTTGCAACCCCCACTCTAATCTTGTACTGTGATTCAGAAGTACCCTAGGAAGGCTGTAGCTACAGCTTCACTGAAGACTGAAAGATTGTTAGAGCTCTTTGCAAATTACTTACTGGGACTAAAGTTTGCTTTTCTTTCTTTCCAGGGGCCTGCTAAAAGTACACTTCTGATCCTATCCTTAAGCACAGAAACCAGACCTCCTAGAAGTTGCCACTCAGCTAATAAAAAAAATAAAATCATAGTATGGACTAGTGTGTTTTTCCTGAAAAACACATGAAAATGTTAGTGTTTTTGTAAACTGTGTGCAATACAGTACTGATATTTGGATTTTCAAGGGGATACCTAATGTGGCATTTGTCAATAAATGTTTTTTAAAAACACACCTCTGGAACTGTTTTTTGTTACCCGCTGTGCTCTTGAGGAGCAGGAAGAGTGGGGCTGCTTGCCGAGGGGAGGTGAGGCAGCAGCTGGGGGTGGCCCCAGCACAGGCAGGGAGGGCTCTGTCCCTCCCCAGCACCAAGCAGGGGAAGCAGGGCAGCAGTGGTGACAGGGACAGGCCCCTTGACAGTGCTGATTGTCAGACAAGTGCACAGGGACAGGACAGGCCTGGGGTTTGCCTGGGAAGTCCAACCAGAGAGCGAGGGCAGCAAGGCACAGGACAGGGCACAGGCGTGCCTGCGTGGTGTCTTCGGCCAGAGACAGGACTGGAGAGTGGGTCAGAGGCAGAGCTACCTCCGGCAAGGCTCCCAGGGGGCAGAGGCCCAGGCTGAGCTGAAAAGGGTTTGTGGACCACAGAGGGGTCCCAAGGGGTCTGCATACAAGCAGTATGGGGGTGGCGGTCCCAGGTGAGGCTGCACAAAGCAACGAAGGGCTGTGGGTGCCTGCAGGGCCCTGGCATACACAATGTAGCTCTCCCACGAACATTTCTATTTAAATTCTGAAGCTACGAAATCCTTTTGAACAACAACCTGAGATGAGGCTGATAGTGTGATCCTTGCTGCCTGGTAATATGGTTATTTCTGGTACACGGGAATACTCCAAAGTCTGCACAGAGTATTTCTAACTAGCACCTGAATCACAAATGCAATAAAGCAGATGTTCCTGTCAGTAACACCAGGACATTGCTTTAAATGAGCAGTTACTTCCATTTCTAACGGCATAAGCAGTAATCTACTCCCCACTGCCTTTGTAATCCAGCCTCCAGTATCTGAGGTACAGAACTGAAAAATACAGAACTGATAGGTTTTATGGCCAAGAATTTCACACATAGAGGGAACCAAAAGAATAGTATCTAGATAATTCCATGTAGAAAAAGTACCCAAGTCAGCATTGTTTATATGTATCTCCCACTGCCCTTAGTAAAAGCACGTTCACTTCGAATGTTTCCTATGAACAAAACTACCAGTCCAGAACACCCCCAGCAACCTGCTGAACCCTGCAATTTGTCAGCAACACTCATTTTTACAAGTCATGATTACCAAGCACAGAGGGAAGACCAAGCTGAACAGCCCCCACTCCTGAGGCTTTCAAAAGGTATGTGGCACAAGGCTGACATCGAGTGAAGACCTTCAGAGCACTGCACTACAAAACAGCTTCTGCAAGATGCATACACAATCAACAGCATCCAACGATTATCTACTGCCTCTCTTGGAAGGCACATAAAAATCAGTGACTGAAGACTCTTCTCCAAGGCCGGAGGCCTTACCCCAGATATGCAGAGAAGTCTCTCAAGCTTGCGTTTCCCAGGATTTCCAGGCAGGACTCCTAAGAATCTCAGCCAGCATAAAAAAAAAAAGTGTTCCTTGCTCTTGTGGTCTAGGGAAAGTTACCCTGATGGGGAACAAGATGGTGAACTACCATCTAAAGCTAAGGACAGAAACTGAAGAGCAGCAGCAGGCAGTACAAACAAAAAATCACACAGATACAGACTACTGAGTGCTGAAAAAATATCAGCCTTTTGTGCTGGACTAAGTGCAAGGTCAGTGCATTGACTGAGTGTTCACCACTTGCCCGCCTCTCCCATAAGGAAGTATTGGGGTGGAGATTGGTGAACTTGGGACTTGCATCGCAGGTGATCAGACAACGCCAGACCTTAACTGAAGGAGCCTGGCCTTTGGCCAGGACATTCAGACCAGTATTACCCGTCCTAGAGAAGTGGAATTTTTCATGTCTATCATTATAATAACTGTATGACCAGAGCAGACGGGAGAAAGATCTACATGCAGGACCAAGTGCATCCTTATTGTGCTTGATATAGTCTGTCCAGATGAGCTAGGCAGTGAATTCCCTCCTCTGCCACACAAGGTTGTGCCTTTAGGTTTGTAGGATAGCGGTGATTCTGGGAGAATATACCATGGATTTACACATGCCCTTGGCATCTGCTTTGTACTTGCAGGAATTGTGGGAACATGGTCCCATCAGGACCACATGCAGACCCTCATCATACAAATCTCGTGAATTAATAAACAGATGGGAGTTAGCTGATATCCACTCCTCTCCACTGACTGCAGAAAATGCTAAAGATGAGGTAGGGTAGGGCAGGCAGCTGTCCGATTTACACTTCTCCTGTTATTCCATTGAGTTAAACATAAAATATCTGGGGTATGTCTAGAGGCAGACACACTTCGGTCTGCAGTTGAACTGGCTGATGAGAACCAGTCTATTATTCCTGGGTTTAACTGTGTGTATAGGTCACAAGTCATAATCTCTGTCCTGCACAAACTTTCCACTAACAAGAAAAAAGAAAAAGCTGTTTACAAATGAAAAGGACTGTTGTTTTATCCTCAGAAGGTCCTTTAGTGCTGGCAGAAAGGCTACAACTGTGCAACAGCAGGAGGAACCCTGCAAAGATATTGTCCTTCACACACCAGTGAACCTCCTCCCAGCAAGGACACTGCAAGTCCTGAGATATGTCCAGTCCACATTGTCCATGTTCAGTCCAATACCATGTTGTGTTAGACCACTTTTCCCTGGGCTGTGGTAACTGCAGCAACTCAAGCTCCTACTTCAGCCTTGAAATTGCTTACGGTCACACTCCCTTCATGCTTCACTTTTGTGTAATACTGGAACTTGTACCAATCAAGTTATCTTTTATACCTTGAGAACAGGCTTTACTTCCCAAGATTAAGTTGTTGACACGAGAGTTTTGAGAATTTTTCAGAACACAGTGATCACATCCTGGTTTTAGAGGGTTCACGTGAAAGATTAAAACCTGGTTTTATTGGGTAGCACAAAAGATAGTAATTAATATAGTATATACACAATTAGACAATATAAAGCTATCCTTTGAAAGGTTCTTCCCTAGCATTCATTTTAACAAACAATTGCAAAACTGTTACACAGCCTCAGATGCTTTTGCTTAAAGACCAGGCAAAAAATCTCATTGTGCAGTTGCAGTTAAATTTTCCTATTTGGATTTATGGCCAGCAAGAGACATACCCAAGTGCTCTGCAGTCTTACTTTGGTTCTGATGGTACAGAACTACTAAGCAGCTGCTACTCCCACTCAGTGCTTTGCACCTCTGGTACTTCTGAAAAATGAGACTGTGAGGGGGAGCTGATGACTACCCAGTAATGGAGAAGACGGCAGAGTTAACCATGCAATTTTGGAAGCCCTATTAGACAGAGTCAGTGACAGATGGCTAAATAAAACTCAAGTTTCGAGTATTAAATAGCGTTTTTCTGTAGACATGAAATTACAATAAAGACAAGGGCAGCCCGAAACTTCTAAACTTTGTTAGAAATAAATTCAAACCTGGAAATACCGAATTCATCTCTGCTACAATTGTTGAGACTTGCTTATTGCTTAAAGGCATAAGTTTATACCAAAGCAGTAAAGAAGAAGAAAAAAAATATCTTACTGAATATTCAAAACTTGTTTCTGAACAGACAGTGCATCATTTTTGGTCAGCTCTGCTTTCCATGAGTATTTGCCACTGCCAGGAAAATACCTGAAAAATTACCGTGCCTTCCACATATGGAATGATGTTTAATCTAAAAGCCCTAGAACAGGGACCTAGTGACAGATTTTCAAAGTGGCTGGACTTGCCCCTAAGAAACTCAATTTTACTTGCATCTACAACATGTTAAGCTCTGCCCTTGCATGTAAAATTTCTCCTTTTTTTGTTGCTTCAATAAGCAAGATAGTAATGTATGAAATTTTACCTTAAAACTTTAAAGAACACAGCGCTCTTCCCTGCTTTTTAATAAGGCAAAAGAAGTAAGCATGAGAATTACAAACCACTCTGAAGAGGCAGCTGCAAGTCTCATGTCTGTCACCGCTGAGAAGCAGAAACCCTGGGCCATCAGAACTCTCCCCCTAAAATCTTCTAAAAGGTGGTAACTTGCCCTAAAGGAAATCACTTGCCATAGGGCCAGACTTCAATACAGTGAATGAGTAAGAGAACTGCCATTCTCTGTTCTGCTTCTTTGCAAAAGCCAAACACTCCACAAGGAGTCATCAGCTTTGCAAGATTTGCCTCATATATGCCATTACTGACCTCACTATGTGAGGTATAATTTGAGTTTGTCGGCTAAATAAAGCGGAGCAGTGATTTTTGGTCTTCCATTTTTCATGATTTGCACACCTATACATTTTCTGTTACATCACTGCATGGCAAAATCAAAACTCTTCATAACAGCTATGCTTCAGTCTTTTTCACAGACCTGTAACTACTGCATGGTCCTTGGTTTGATAAAGACTGCTATATTCAATTGCCAGTGTGGGAAAATTTGGCTACTCTAATAGGACAGCCTAACAGGGTAAACTGTCCACTCTAGGTGCTGTATCTTCCCTTGCTTCAGATGTACTAAAATCTCTTAAGGACCTACATTTGAACATTTCTAAAAGTCATTTTTTATGTGGTTCCACTTCATACTGGCAAAACAATATGTCTTAACTGCTATTTTATTTAACTGCGTTTCTGGTTCTTCACTTAGGGACAGTTATAACATACTTGAAATGTATTTTTTCTATCTCCATCCAAGTAGAACTTCTCACTAACTTTTCTGAAACTGAGAAAGTTATTAAGTAGGTTCCAATAGCCATTTTCTGTTCTGCACAAGCCTTTATGGGCAAGGAATTGGCAGATTAGGAGGTAACAAAGTGCTCCTTATTCAAACTTCAGTGACGCAAGAGCTATTTTGTCTGAATTCTGCAATAAAATGAATCTTTTAAGGCTAACTTCCAGCACAAGCACATGAATAAGGAAGCACAAGGTAAGGAGATATGAGGTCTTGTCTCACATGTACTGACTTTGCATATATGTTTCTTTCTGTGCTGTAAAAGTGAGGCCATCTGAGGTAGTTCAGCTCTCTCCTACTGCCCAAGCTTGGGTTTTTTTGTCTGAGGCCTGAATGTTTCATCAAATATGCAGTCTTTGTTGTTACGTTGGTGAGATAGCTGATGTCAGCAAAGAAAGCAGTAGGGGATTTGTTTGTGCGACAAAGTTGCTTCTCTTACGGAAAACACACCAGTTGTTTTCACTGGCATTATGCCTCCCTCTACAAGCATTTTAAAGGCACAGTTCAAACTGTGTCAGTTGTGAAAAGAGGAGAATTAAAAAACACCCCTGCAATGTCAGGGAACTTTGCTGTTACATAAAAGTTTCTGGCAGCTCCAAGGACTGCCAGAGGTGCCCTGTAGCATGATCTGGGGCTATCACACACTTGTGATACGCTCTGCAAAGCACAGAAGCTCAAATTGTTCTTCACTGACTTCCTAACTGGCTGTCAATAGCAGCCCTGTTATATTCAAGAATATGGTCTCATAATATGAAAAACACAAAAGGCTCTAACAAGCATTTCAGCTTTCTCCTGGCCACCTAAAGCCAAGCCTCAGCTCACTGACAGTCTGAGAGGGTAGGTGTGCTGAGAGAGACATTAGCTGCAAGTGCAGTAGAAGGCCAGGCTAGGTGACCGCAATGGAGAGAAAGGGGTTTTCAGGGTCAGAGCTGCCACCACAAAGAACCAGCAGCTGACGGCCACAGTGCAAAGAGGTGACTTGGGCAAAAGCAGAAAGCAGAAAAGGCAGGGAAGTCTGGAGGCTAGAGCCTCCTGTGTCTTCTTCCCCTCTGAAGATGAGCTGCTACCCCTTCCTCTGCCTGCATGAAGAGAATAGCTCTGGCATCCAACAGCCACAAATGCAGAGAGCTGGGTGCAAAACCCTCTGTGAGAGGGTAAAGAACCTCATACATCTGAAGACATGACAAGTGCTCTGAAATAAGCCACTGGAGCATGTGTAACTAACCAGCAGGGAAGCAGGGATCCTTCACTTCATGCTCTGGATGCATCTGGTTGCTGTGCACTTCTCCATCAAACTATTACATCAAGACAGCCTGGCGCCTGAGGCAGGCAGTTCACTCTCAGACAGGTCCTCCTTGTGCTTCACTGCCATCCTCACCTGTACCGTGAACTGATGGTCCCGTTCCTGCTGCAGTTTGTGACCTCCATAAATCTTTGGTTTCCTGGCCATTACCTCAGTGTATATAGGGAATAATATTCCCACAATTCGTAGTTATGAAGCTGAATCCCAGTCCTACGGCAGCCTCTTACAATTGTACCAGTTGGGTTGCCAGTGGTGGCTGTTTGTTTTTTGAGCTCTGAAGAGTTAACAGGGGCAGTTGCCTCTAACTTGCATTCCTAACCTGCTTCATCAGGTCCTTTCCATACTCCCTCCTCAGCCTGGGAGGAGTTTATTTTTCTGGGGAGTTATCATTTGCTGGAAGCATACACCACTCAGTCACCAAGCCAGGCACCACTCTTCAGGGTCACTTGAAAGCTTCAACATACTCCACAGGAAGGGAAGACGGGCCTGCCTTCCCCCAGTAGTCAATGGCACGCACTCTGTAAAAGCCGGAGACTGACCTTCCTGCAAATGAAAAGGTTAGAAATGGTCACTGTGAAAGGCTGACGCCTGTGGTGCTTGCAGTATGTGGAGCAGGCACTACTCCTATAAAATGTAGGTTTGTGGAATGGGCTGGAGAAGTGGTGAAATCAATTCTGCACCCTGTGTAAGTGTACCTGTGCCTGTCTAACTAAAACTGATTATAAATTACTCAGGGCCAAGTACTGGCTTTTTTTCTTTGTTGCACCAAGGACCTTTCCTCTCCTCATTAGGATCTGCAAGTACAGCTAGAGGACTGCTGTCCCAGCCGTCCCTTTGGAAGAAGGATATGACATCTTCTGCAACCCACAACTAGTAATTTCCTTTTTTCTGACTTACTTTTCTGCCTGAATTGTGCCTTTGGAACAGGTTATGTGGGGACAGAATCAACAAAGAAGCAGAACAAGAAGCATAAAGGCTGACTGAAAGCCCTCTGCTCATCTCAGGAAGCAACACCAGTTGCTCCAAAGGTATGTGAACTAATGTTCTGTGGCTCTGCTGGTTTTCATCCTTGATCCAGTTCAAAGGACACAGCCTTCATTAGCAGTCTTTAACCTCACAAGCAATATAAATGTTTTTTTGTAATCTATTAATTTTATTTTTTTAAAGAATGATAGCAATAGTGAATGAAAAGGAAGTACCTAGCAACAAAGGCTGCTGAGATGTGAGATTTTTTCAAGCAGTCTTTTTTTTGTTTTAGAAACAAACAGTTAAATCTGGTAGGTTCTTCAGATGTACAGCACGAGATGATAATGAATCCTAATTTCAGCGATTTGCCCTAGCCATGATTTACAGTCTTTGCTTACCTGTGTAGCCTTTACATTGCAATAGGAGCTCTGAATATTATCATGCACCCACTGCTGATGCTTAGCCTTTCTCAGGCTAAGATGGGCTCATTTTTTCTTGGCAAAAACCTCTCTGAATTGCTCTTATTAGAGTAACTTTGAGGCAAGGTCTGTCTGTGTTTCACACAGCTCTGATCAGTGCTTATTAGTAACACTTGCTGGACAGTCACATTGTGGATTAAACCACACTTTGTTAACAAAGCCCCCAGACCAACAAAAAAATACCCAAAGAAAACATCACTACCTTCTTTCAGTATTTTTCATCTGGCTATGTTTCTGTTGCAACTAGGCTGTACTTGAGGAGAAATGACCACAGGCTCTGGGAGAAGCTTTGCCCGTTGTCAAAGATGAAATTCACTACCCTCTAATGTGAAACATCTAAAACTTAGGCAGCTAATCAGGGCTAAAAAGAAAGCTCTAAGAAACAGCAGAGAGGAGTGGTTTCTCGGCTAGGTGTTCAGACAGCCAGGACTAACTGTCCTACAGGAGCACCTCTTCTGCTCTTGTAAGGGAGCTTCTCACTAGTTTAAGATTGCCAAGCCATAAAAAACATACGGAAACAGGGACAGGTAGCCATGACGAAAACAAAATTGCAGCCTTCCCTTGGAGCAGCTCAGAACATAATAAATGCCAGGCAACCAACCACTCCATGAAAGGTGGACATGACCTCCCACTTATTTCTGTGTTGATGCCGTATCCTTAGGCAGTCTAATACCTCAAGGCTCAGCAGTACAGAACAAGTGTTACTAAGGCAGTTTGCTCCTACTGCCCCACCCCAAAAACACTGCACAAATTTAGGCAAAGGCATGGCCAATACATGTGGGACTGAGCCCAAACCTCAGACTTGCCTTGCTGTGAGTCTACCACCAAGAGCACAACACCAAGGTCTGGTCACATGGAGCAATTTTTTTTTTGTTCTTATTTTTGCATGCTTCTATACCAGCTACGAATAGAGACAAAGTGCTGTGTGGCCTCTCAGGCAGCTTGCCAGGCCTGCAGCTGGGTGACCTTGGTTTCTGTGACAGGGAATTTACTCACGACAATACAACTAACAATGTCCCCATGACTACTTGTCAATTAGTGTTTGTCCTTGAGAATAAGGCTTTCACCAAGAACATGGTCCTAAAAGGACGTGCTCTTATTTGTGATGGAGTGTATGTCACTAGCAAGCTATGTGCCTTCAGTAGTTACTAAATGATATTTCACACATTCATGAGTGGCACTATTAACATGACGGATTACATAATACATGTACCTGGACTGTAGACCCAGAGAGTGAATATTGTGTCTTTGGCATTAATCCGCTGGTACGCTTTTCCATCTGGTGAGAACTCCACTTCAAATGTCTTTATACATCTAGAAAAAAAAAAAAAAAAGACAGCTCATTAAATACAACCGATAATGCATCAAGCAATCAAATCTTAATGTCAGGGCCATTTCAACAAAGAAGGCCAAAACCAGGAAATACTCAGTTGACTCATTCCTACCAAATGCGGGACTGGCATGAATTGTCATTACCACGAAGAACCACAGCTCCAACAGCCCACAGAACAACACCCAGACTGACTTGCTATAGCTAGGTACTTGCAACATCACAAAACGTTATGCATCTTTTACTCTCAAAACAGGGTTATCAAGGTTGAAGAGTCTAGGGAGACTGGTTTGAAAAGGAACTAATTCTGTGCTTCCTGCAGGAAACTGGACATACACTGGAATGCCTCTGACAGTTCACCTACAGAGGGCTTCCAGTCTAGTACAGCTTGCTGGAGCAAGGAACTGGAGGTTTTCTCTTTGAGTTCACATCCCTTATAGGGATGTACAACATTCCTCCTAGGCACCTGCTGCTAATGTAACTTTTAACATAGATGCTCCTGTCTGCTGTGCTTAAGGCAAGTCCCTCAAAAATACACCAGAAGGCTGCAATGCCATTCAGGATGACATGGACAGGCCAGAGAGTTGGGCAGAGAGGAACCTAATAAAGCTCAACAAAGGCAGGTTAAGGTCCTGCACCTGAGGAGGGACAACCCCACGCACCAGTACAGGCTGGGGGTGACCTGCTGGAAGGCAGCTCTGCGGGGAAGGACCTGGGAGTGCTGGTGGACAGCAAGTTGCCAATGAGCCAGCGCTGTGCCCTGGTGGCCAAGAAGGCCAGCGGAATCCTGGGGGGCATTAGGAGGACCGCGGCCAGCAGGCAGAGGGAGGTGATCCTCCCCCTTGCTCTGCCCTGGTGAGGCCACATCGGGAGTGCTGTGTCCAGTGCTGGGCTCCCCAGTTCGAGAGAGACAGGGAACTGCTGGAGAGGGTCCACCAGAGGGCTGCAGTGGGGACTGGAGCATCTCCTTTACGAGGAAAGGCTGAGACAGCTGGGCCTGTTTAGCCTGGAGAAGAGAAAACTGCGAGGGGATCTTATCAATGTCTACAAATATCTGAAGGCTGAGTGTCAGGAAGATGGGGCCAGGCTCTTTTCAGTGATGCCAAGTGATCAGACAAGGGACAATGGGCAAAAACTGCAACACAGGAAGTTCCATCTGAATATGAGGAAGAACTTCTTCACTTGAGGGTGACAGAGCACTGGAACAGGCTGCCTAGACAGGCTGTGGAGTCTTCTTTTCTGAGGATATTCAAAATCTGCCTGGATATGACTCTGTGCAACACGCTCTAAGTGAACCTGCTTTAGCAGTGGGTTAGACTAGAAGATCTCCAGAGGTCCCTTTCAACCCTGTGATTCTGTGAAAAATGCCATTGGATGCTGGTGAGCAACAGGCAGATTCCCTTGCTCGGACTGCAAATTAGTCAGGGTTGCTGTCAAGTTACTCCATGTAGGTTCTACGGTTCATTTTGTCAGACAAATGCACCATAGCATCTCTCAAAGAGCAAGCAGTCATTAATTTGTGCACTCGTTTCACTTTGTAGGACTGGTGGCAACTTAGGGAGAAATGTGCTGGTAACTCAGTTATATCAATTTTATTTTGAATGCTACTTACTTTGAATTTACACAACCATCGTCCCACAACACAATGACCTGCCCTTTTGTGAGAGGGATCAAACGAACACCGGTCACCTGTCCAAAGACACAGGTCCATGTAAGAAAACTTTACAAACGAAGCAGCCAGGACAGACTTCTGTGTGCATCCTTCCTTATTAATTACTTGCCTTGATTCTTTCCATAGAAACTAAGGGAAAAAACAGAATTTCTGGCTCCATAGCTTTGTAGCCTATGTCTCCAACCTGTCAACCTTGCAGAGGACCTTCAGAGGCTCTGGGTACCACTATGAACATGGGCAGGACTAAATGAGCAGATACGGATGTCTAATCTATGGCAGCCACGATTCCATTTTATTTTCAGCTATCAGTTACTAACTGGAGGGCTACTGTCAAGCCTGGTAGTACGTGTGATTTTAAAAAAGATACTGCCCTTTCCAGTACTGCATTGTTATTTCCCCATCGAGGATAAACTTGTATTCATCTCAGCAATGGCTCCTATTACTTGCTGTGGAATGCTTTATCTTGAATTACGCTTGGAGAGCCTTCTCATCAAAGGAGAGAAGAATTGTTTATTTACTAAGTCTTAGATGGTACCTTTATCATGTAATAGGTCCAAATACTAGTCTAGCTCTTCACAGTGAGACTTAAAGCAGGACACAGTTACTAATTTGGTGAGTCTGACAGTAGAATACAACACATACTTGACCAGGAAAAGATCTGGGTCTTGCACAGATGTGGATCAGAAAGACTGAGGGAATGGGAAGGTCTTGCTTCAGTGTCAGGATGCCATCTTCAGGAAATGGGAATGGGCCTGTTGCCACCGGGTCCTGTTGAGCCAAAGAGAAGCGTTATGAACAGTCTTTCAGTACAGCACCTGAAGACCAACTGTTACATCACTGTGAAGTGACTGTGTGTTTACTTTGGGACTGTAAATTTCCAGTAGTGTTGGTGCTGGTAAATGGCTTACAGCCATCAAAGTTCTTCAAGCTGAGAGGCTTTTCTGTCTTGCCTGTTTTCCAGGTCTTCAGGAAGCAAGAGGGTTTGTCCATCTCTCAGACTGGGCTGATCACAAATGCCCTTTAGGTGCAACCTGTCATTTTTAATAACTTCCCATGGATGGTTTCTTTCAGGCTAGCGATCTTTACAAACCACACCCTTGTCTCTTAGCTGTGGACTCCCAGTGTGCAGTGAAAGCTATTGCTAGCTACAACAGCCCCCTCAGCTGGTCTCTGAGGATGAGATTTCACCAGATGGCCAAGAGTATCTAAAACCTTGCTGCTGCCCTGTTGAAGGAAGAGCTGATGGCTCCTGTAGTATCTCACAGGCCTTAGCAATAGTGGGTTATGGTGACTGGGAAGAGAAGACACAGTACTGCACACTAAATTCAGAAGGCAGTTACTGTCTGTAAGCCCCTAAGGTGATAGAGGTGGTCTCCTTTATTTTAACCTGTGGATCTGAATGCATAAGGAGACTACAGGAGAGGGAGCTGAAGTGACAGAGTGCTCACATATTCTCAGATACAGTAAGTAATCTGGCCATGGCTTTTCTCATTAGAGAGGAGAGAAGTCCTCACAAAGGACTTATTCCTCAGTCTCCTCTGGGGTGCATTCAGAACTGGTAAGGACGAAGGTAAACTGCAGGCCTACCTGTGAGCCCCTGGGAGATGTGTCTTCTGAACTTGCACTGGGTAGTTTCCACCTCAGAGAGCTGTTTGGTATTTTGTTTTCTGTTATTGAATGGGGTTCATTTCAACTCTCTAATGCAGCAATATGGCCCTTCTTTAATATACACCGGGCCATGTGACTTATTTGGTGAGACAGAACAGAAAGGGTCTCAAAGCTTATTGAAGTTTCAGAGAGAAGGTGGAACTTGCTCTGGAGCAACTCCATCTCCTTAGTTAAGGGTAGGCCAGTAGCAAAGAAGCTGGTGATCTACATTTAGACTCTTGTATAACATAAATGCAAAGGTATCAGTTGTGTATCAGCTACATTTCTCTGCATGCCTGCAAGTGCATTTTTATATGTATGTAAGATGACAGTGAGATAAGAAAATTTTGACTACTTGAGCTTATTTCTTGTCTCTCTAGCTGTAGTTAACCAATTCACAAGCACTTTAGCCATGCCACACTTCAGGCAAACACATGGTCATACCTCAGCATCCCTTATTTGCTGGAACTGTTCTGGAAAAGGAAAGTCAGGGCTTCCCAGGTTTTTCCACTTCAGGTAGGGATTGGTTTGGTTGTTATCCAGGTAATATGTTACATACACCAGCTCTTTAGAAACACAAATGAAAGTAAGTAAACTCTACTTGGATTTAAAGATTAACAAGAATAAATTCAGCAGAAGTTGTTTACGTCTACTTGCTCAAAAGTGATATCAGCACTTCAGAGCCTGACTTCCACAGGAAAGCCATGAGGCTAGCACTCTTACAAGGCTCTACAATTCATGTTTGCCAAGTTTAAATTTCAAACTCTTACTTTCATAACCAGAACTGAAACCCTCTTATTTTTCGCACAGATGCTGCACACATTTGTTTGACAACTGCATCAGCTATGTAATCATGAGGTCATGTTGGCTGTCTCGGAGTCATCCCAGTAAGAAAATTGTTGCTTGGCAATATACAGCCAAGGACACTGAGGTTAGTAACTTCCCAAAAAGGTAGCACTTAGAGCTGCCATTAAAGACAGGGTGAAAGTGCAGGCATTCAGAAAAAACATTTCCTAGAAAAGCAGCATCGTATCACAGAAAATCTGGGAGTGTCCAGAAGAAAGACAGCAAATGAAACTCACTCATGCAATGAAAGCAACTCCGCAGAAATGTTTCAACAGATGTTCTATCCTAAAGATAAATTATGTGAGGTGACTACTTAATGTTTGGCTACCTTTAAGTTTGGGGAAGTGGGTGGCATTCACCGTGATGGTGCTGATGTTGGATGAAGTTCTGTTATCTTCACTTGAATACATCAGCAGAGCAGCTTGCCAACTGTCTGAGGGCTGCATCTCAATTGGGGTGTGTACAGATGCCAAGACACCAATTGTACCATTTTCAGTGTTTTCGCCTTCACTGTTGTTCACTTCTGCAAAAATCTGTTTCTCTCCTTTAAAAAATGTGACAACACTGTAAACATCACTGCTAGTCAGTCCTATATCATCTTCTGATAGAGGAATGGTCAAAACATGGGGATCTATAAGTTGAGTTATCTTCTAGCTTATTTTACCATGTATAGCATTCAGTCAGGCTTCTTTTACAACAGCAGAGCATGCACATACTACAGCAGTTCTTATGCTTAGCAGTTCAGCTAGCGACAATAAGCATGTAACAGTGATTAGGATCTTCCTTTAGCATGCTCTATGGGTCTTCCAGCTGTAGGAATTTTTAAAGACATTTGCAGCCTGATGAGATGCCACAAGAGGGAAGTACCAGTGAACAAAAAAGGAGTGGTTGGCATGCACAGGGTCTAAACAAAGCAGTAAAATAAATCAAACGGATAACAGACTGTCAGGAACATCTCCTGAGCTATGAATCTCTCAGAGGAAATTAATTTTCATTTTCTTAACACAGCTGGTAAACAAAGGGTAGGAGAAATCCTGCTTTTGTCAGTAGTGAAATGGCTGGAATAATCTCTCTTAGGCAGGAAGCTTCTAGGCAGAAAAGGTTATTGATATGCTCTTTAATCAGTGGTTACTATACCTAGCAGGGCCAGCAACCCCATGACAGTCAGCACTGGTTTCCGCACCATCTGGACATGAGGTGGCTTTGTATTGTTCATCTGAAAACGGGCTGTCAGAGTCCGCTGTGTGAAGTGATGGGGGTAGTAGCTCAAGAAGGCATTGTCATTACTCAGCAGTGTGTAGTTGATGCTGTTGTTGGCTTTGGAAATGAGCAGATTTTGATGCTGGATGATTACCTGCGAAGTCATAGAGAACTTCACCGTGGAGAAAATCTAACAAACACACAATGTTGTTGTTTCTTTTAATTTTTTTCAGCATATTGAAAAGAGCTGCCACTCTACCATTTAGAAAAGTTTGAAGAACTAAACTGTTCCTCACAACTCTTGGAGAAAATACTCATTAGGTGATACATTAATCACTGGAAAATCTGAAGTATCCACTAGTACTCTGCATAAATTATGAATACATTTCCTTGGCTACTGCACTACAAACCATGTTCCTCTGTCTTGAATATTAAATTAGTAATCCAGATTTACCATCTGAATTAAGTCTAAACGCTTATTCAATTCTGGAGTTACTTTGCAACCATTATACGTATGTCTGGGAGCTGGTCCTGGATTCTTGTAACTCAATGAGTCACTTTACCCGCTTGGTGCTAACACAGAATTAGTTCTGACATTTCACTGGTTGCTATGCTGCTTCCCTGCAAAATGTCAGCAGTCCCAAGCTCTCTGTTTACCAGACTGTGCCAAAGTATCAGAATCAAATAGAACTTCAGAAGGCTGACAACTGAAAAGGTCTCATAATTGTACCCCTGAAGGAACACAGGGCTCCAGATCCCATCCACCCAGGTGCTAATTTTCCATTGGATGTGGGTTTTTTAATCCCTTCATATTGTCAAGTCATTATAAACACTGTTGTTTGCTCTCACAAACTCACTGCAATACAGTCAGTAACTTGTTGCTTTGAAGAAGACTGCTCTTGTACGCAGCCTAAACAAACTGGGAGCCTCTGTCTCCACAGGAGCAGCTGATAAGACGTATCTTGTTTCTGGGTGACATACATGCTCCCAGGTTTGGGAATTACTACTTTGCACAGGAGTACTTGGACTTTGGATGCTGTGTAAGGTAGTGGCTCACAAAGCAACAGGCCTGCAGTGGGAACTATTGCTATGCAGGGGAAACAGTTGTGCTTGCTCTGGTGCCAGGCTACAATTTTTGCAGGGGCAGGAATGCTGACCATTCTCTTCTTCTGCTTTTCTGATGCAACAGTCATCATTACTAACAGTAATCAATAACACCACATGTACAGTCATTATCCAAAACCAAAGAATGGGCTTATGCAGAGAGCTCAATGGACTTATTAATTGTACCTGCTGTCTCTTGATGAGATAAACTTATGAAGGAGCTGGGAAATAATGTCTCACATAAGTCAGGTGACAGCTAGCAGTAGTGAGATGATAGCAGTAGTATTACATGGAGAGAAGATGTGTGGGTATAGTCTTAGCAGGTGGATCTAATTGGGGGGCTGTATACAATATATGACACATTATCCAGCACATGGAATGCTAGCCCTCAGTTGTTTGGTTTTTTTTGAAAGGGAAGATAAAGAAAACGAATACAAACTAAATAAAGCTACTGAAACCAGACTACTAAGGGAAACCCCAGCTGTATCAATAGTGAGCTGTCCTTTTGTTGGATCTATTATTCTGAGTAGCTGCTTAAAAATTGACTGTCAGTCTACTTTTGTAAATGCATTAACCCATCAGGAGACCCTACTGTGACAAGACTGTCAATAAACACTTACCTTTACAACCATAGCTGCATAGGTCACATCAGCTCGCCACAGCTGTGGAATGGACCATCCAACCATTGGATCTGCTTCATCATTGTATATGGCAATAGAAGCAAAATTTGGGAACAGCTTCTGAATTTGTTCAACTGCTTCTATTTCTTGTTGCAAGATGTAGAGAGAACTCCCACCTCCCTGCAACAATATTTCATACCTCCTTAGTGGAAGTGAGAAAACAGTAGTAAACACATAAACATCAACATATTCTAAAATCTTGTTTATGGGGTCCCTAAAGAGCCATGGGTCAGACAGTATTAGTATTTTTACTTAATCCACTACAGCATGTGCTGTTCCTCCTAGAATATAAAATGGAAAAGAGGTAGAGGAGTTGTTTCCCCCTGGGAATTAGGCAAAGGCAAATTTCCTTTGAGTTCAAGTCTTGCAACTGAACATCTTCAAAGTTTCATTAGAATAGGTAGCCATGCTTCCTGCTACAGGCTGGACACTCATCTGGAAATCAACTTCATAAATCAGAATAAAATGTAACTTGGATTGAGCTGATTAACAAAATAGCCTTAAATTCAAATCTTGGGCTGACCTTCTTATGGAGAGAGATGTAGTCCAGCCTTACACCAGTTTCCCCTGTGAAGAAGTTGGTTCCATTGTAGCAATGACCCAGAAGACTCCAGCATATGGGTGACTTTGGTAAGGGGTGGAAGGAATCCCCAGGCCCTCCAAATTTTAGTAGAGGACTGGCTGCTCTTAATCCTTCTGAGCAGGCATCATAATAGTTGAGAAACCCTGAAGTCCGAGCAGATGCATGTATCAAAGACGATAACTCAAAACAGAGTTTTGATCTAAAACTACTGGGAGATGTCATAACTCTATTATTGCATTTATTGGCAGAACCTCACAAACTGAGGCTACCCTTCCCTATACACTGACAGCATGAGAAGACATCCAACCTCAGCTGCATTCACAAGGTTCTTCCAAAGGTCTTGTGAGGACAAGTTCCCGAAGCATGCATCTATCAACGAACAGTTTTGCACCCTTTACCCACTTAACCCCAGTAACCTTACTTTATATTGAAATAATGAACTGCATCTTCTTCGTGTAACTTCTCTTCTGTTTTCCCTGTTCTGCTATCCCTGTATTTATACTGATGTCCAAGCAGGGAACAAAGTGTTATCAATCAGCAACATGACCTTAGCAAAACAGACTAGATATAACTTTCACATTCCTTATCTTTCTTATCTACCGTATTTCTTTGCCAGCATCTCTCCTTTCCCACTGTCAACCCTCCACCCACCCAACATACCTGTCTCGCTTTACTACACTAGTAAGTGCTCCAAAACATGCTTACCTTTCACTGTCATAGAGACATTGTCGAAGTCATGGTGGTCTGGTTCATTCCATGTTTCAAAATTCCATTTAGCAACATGTTCCAATCCATACCTATCTGCAGAAGGCCTCATTTACTAGTGAGCTACATATTCAGACAATCCTATCAGTTACTAACTCACTGATCCAGACAATCCAATAGCACCCAGAGCTATAACAGGGTATATATATTACCTTTTTTAATAATGAGGGAAATGTGGTGTTGGTAGTTTCAAAATGATCTCTCATTTTTGATGAAGCACAGCAATATTTGAAAAAGATGAAAGATGAGAGGGAGGTGATGTGCATTACAGCCTTGTGGTTAGGGAACTCACCTCGCCTTAATGCAGGTTGCAGCTTCTGTCTCATTAGAGATATTTGAAGCTGGCATGTGGGAAGTATTCAGATTACCATGTCCTAGTGCAAGCTGGTGGTTTACAACCACAACAACATAACAAAGTTAAAAAGTCAGTCCTCAGAGGCAGGCCAAATGTGCTACCCAGAACACACTACTCATTCAGGATGTTAGTCACAGATCAGCAAAAAAACTAGCTATTATCCCACTGTCTGCTCCGGCATGCCGTTTTTCCAGTTCTGTGCTGACATCTAGGGTCTTGAAATTGATCACAATACACAGAACTTTTTGAGGTAGTTAGAAGGGATTACAACAGAACAAATAAAAGGGCTTTTTTCAAAACTTACCTATGTATCTGTTGGCCAGAAGTGTAATTAAGTTTCTCCACCTTACTACCTGTTCTTTATCTTCAAAATCAAAAAAATATCCTGATGGATTCCCCATCAATTCAAATCCTAAAAAAGGCATCAAAGATTGGTTTTCTTTTTTTGTGAATGGTATTGACTTTTGATTAACAAAGGGATTATTGCATTATCTGTAACAAACTTGTTAATGAAGAAGCATCATTAAATGGGCTTTCCTGTTTTAACATGTTCCCACCGGGAATATTTCAGATTTGAGGTTGCTCAAACTTGTTACTTGTCAATGACTACAGTAATCAATACTAATACTTACCATCATAAATTCAGGTCTCAGAGGGAACCTGGATATTTGCCAAAATTCAGTGGAAACTATACCTTTGAGTAGATGCTTCACTGGCCCTTTTAGGTACATGTTAATGTAATTTCCGAATTTATACATCTCTAACTGTTGTTGAAAGCAATGTGAAACTATTCATGTTGTCTTAATTGTTGTAAATGTGTTTTGCTCACACTTTGTGTTTATATGGATATAAGGTAAAGGCAAAAAGGAGAAGAATGGATTTTTATCAAAATCAGCTTTGGCAAAGCTAAGAATTCTCTGATGATTGCACAACATAGGCAAACAGATGTAGCACGTTGTGGAGGTAGGGAGCTGCCCTCACCTGGAATTAGCTTATTTTCCCACAGGCGATCCATAAGGTTATCCAAGGCAGTAAAATTGTAGTGAAGTTTCCCATTCATCACTCTGAAGAATACAGGTAATAAAAAGGAAAAACATAAATATTATAGCAAAGGTGGCACTTAGTTGCAGATAATGGGTCAGATGGCTGCCTTCTTCTGGCTCTCTAAATTTACATGTAACTAATGTTCTCAGAATTATACACAAACTTTCCTCCTCTAAAGTAATGGGTGCTCACCATAAGCAAGTCATGCTTCTTGTCCAACCCATGCCCCTTCCTATTCCAGCAGCAGCAATAGAAGCAATATAATGAACTTGCTTGCTGGATTTTGAGTTTTTAACAGGATATTAAGATTTCTGCATCTTTGCTGAACTGAAATTTACCTAGACTTCTTTCAGCTAAGCTGTTTTTTCCGTTTCCATTTGATTACCTACTGCTAGGCCAGCTGGTTTCCACCTTGTCTCATATGCAGTCTCTCTTAATGTTCTCTTAATTTGCAATATATAATACAGCTTTCTTAGTAGTGCTTCTTAGGGGCTTAGGTCCAGCTGAGAAACAACTTTGTATCTTTCGAAGAATGCTGCATTTATGCACACGATGTGATTTTTACTTCATTGTTAGCATTTGCTTACTACTTCTCCTGTATTCCCAGGACCTCAGGCTGCAACCCTTTTATCCAGCCTTGAATATCTGTGTTCAAATACTTAGGAGTAGCCCCATGATGCACCCCTTTGTGCCAATGAATCTTGCAGGAGCACAGGTAGTAAAATTTGGGCATGCACCTGTATAGGAACACTGGAGTTCTTTTACCCAGGGGATGAAAACTGGCATTTGAAATTTATCTATGACACATTTGAAGATACCCTTTAAACTCCTGAAAGGCTTTTCTTGCCTGGTATCCAGTGAAAACAAAAATAATGTAGTATGTGGGTCAATGTATGATTTCCTGTAACTTCTGAATCTGTGGCCTGATTTAACTGAAATCTGACAAGACAGAAGTTTTGCCAGTATGAAGTGTCAAATAGGAATTAAAAATGAAGTTCTGTTGACAACATTCCGGTAGTGTGACTTGCAGCCATTTGGCCCAAGCCAAATTCTGACTTCAGTATGCCCTAAGCAAAAGGCTTTGTAAGCACCCCTGAGGTAGGTCCAGCCCTGGTCATATAAGAGGGATGATCAGGGTCTTGCCAGCAGCTCTCAAAGCTGATTTCTCCATCCTTGCCAGAGCACTACACCTAATTTCTCTGGTACAGTGCAGCCTGAGCCCTGCCTCTGCTGCCTTGCCTACTCTTTCCCAGGCACACTGCTTCTGCTTGGGTGGAAATCTGTACAAGTGAACTGCTGATGCAATGTTCTAGATGTGATGGAAGGGGGAGACACAATCACACACAGTTTCTATAACAGATCAGTGCCAGCTGGACACAAAGGATAAAAAGTGTGAATGGGGCAGTTGGCAGATCTCTTAAATCAATGATAGGCTCTGTGCTGAGATTCACAACTTCCTTCTGTGCCTTCCCATGCATTTGTGAGCCTCTTAGACTGGGCTTTTCCTCTGTGCTTTCTTGCCAAGGGAAGGTTTCAGTGAAGAACCTGTATTAGCAATCCCAAAGTTCCCAGAGAATTAAGAAAGGCAGACAAAATTGCCTAGGGAATAAAGAAGGGAAGTGTACAACCTGAAGAGGACAAAGTGCCATCAGCATCTCCGACTATGATATGGAAGATGAAAATAGGACAGGCAAAACAGATGTAACATAAGCTATATCCACTGTACCAGCTCCATCTGTGATGTAACCAAGCACACAATCTCAGCCCATGCATGGTCACACTCCTCTACCAAAGACCTGCAGCTGGCTTTTCTCTTTTAAAGTATGCCCTACCACCAGGACAGAAATTGTCATGTCTGCAGCCATTGATGGGCTTGCAGCTCCTGCCAGAGTCAAATGGAGCAGAAAGATATTTATTTACTTTAGTAGCCATAAGAGCATTTTAGAAATTACTGCTGAATGAAAGAACAGCCATTTGGAACTTGGGGTTTTTTTTTTGCTTAGACAGAGGTTAAAAAAAAAAAGTCTGACAGTCCTATTCCAAAGTTCAAAGACAAATATTCTGTTGCAAAAGGTAGCTCTACTCCCTCAGATCCATTAACTATTTCCAGTTGTACCCTGTGTTCTATTGAAATATTTGCTTACATGCACACTTACAGTCAGTGAGCATAAGAATGATTAACTGTACTGTCTTGTAAAAACTTAATAACACCATTTAGATAATAGCAAAAGAGCTATTGTCTTCCTGACTCCAGTCTAAGGTCTACACAGTACTATGTGAAAACATACAGGAAAATAAGGCCTTCGATGTGATGCATGTACACTTAAGGACCCAGCACATTTCTCCTCCTGTATCAATTAAGTAAAACATGTAAAACAGAATGCCATTGCTAGCCATGACTGAAGTGACAGTACATGAGATCCTGTGTTATATGTGTAGATGTAGAGGTACTTCTTATATCCTTGGGCTGATCTGTCACTTCATGGGAATCTTTTCTTGCTTGCAATTGGATTAAGGCAGTATGCTCCTATTAGTGAAACTATTACTTAACTGCTAGGATTGCAGCTTTCTCAGATCTTGATCTTATCCGCACCCATACTACTTTTCTGATGTGCAGTTGATGGTTGATTTTTTTTTTTTTTTTTTTTTTTTTACATAACCTATACAGTACCACTAGAATTTGGGTTGCATGGTTGCATGCCATGAGGTGTCTGGAAGCTGTGCTGACTGCCATGCATGGGGCACAGCAGGAATCTCACAAGCTGGTATTATTTACAAACATTCTGCAGGGGGAAGATTGGCTCAACTATCAGGCTGTTACCAGGAGTCCTATAAATATAATTTTAGGACACTGAAGACCATATCAAAACTGTCACAGGCATGTGACAAGGTAAGTCCCAGACCCAGGATAAATTCACTTAACATTGTCAAAGTTGTTCAAAACAGCTTGGTATATCTGACCTAGGACCTGCTGGTGCAGCACCGCAGACCTATGACTGGGTCCTTGGTAGCAGGCTCACAGACTTTTACAGTCTTCTTTTTTTTTGGCCTGCTCATCTTCTGATCTCTCTACCCTTAAGTTATGGTTTCTAGACACCACTATCTTCACTTACGAACATGCAGAAGGTTATGTCCTTGTCATGTCATGTGAGTGCTTGCCAGACTGGGATTGTTCATGGTTTGCCGTTGGGCATTTCGATGTGGAACAGCGATCACTGTCTTGTCTATGTCTGCCTTTCAAATGTTCCTCAACTAGGCTTTTTCTGGGAGACCTGCCAGATAAGGCCTTCATCATCTTCAGTCATAACAAGCAATGACCCTAAAACATGCTTACTGGCTTCCTGGCACCAATATAAGACCCAGGCCTCAGACTGCTATACTGCAGACACTCCTGCCCACTGGTGAGATGTCTTTCCAGTCTTTGTCATGGTGTCAGTTCAAGACCCATTTGTACATGCTTGCTCCTAAGAGCAACAATGGTGTTGTGAACATGAAGAGTAATGATAAGTATGGAGCAGAGTCTGCTGGCTGTCATAAAATCTTGGTGCTCACATCCTTGGAGAGGCTTGCTTTGTGGGACATCCTTTGCTGAGTCAAAGGTTACAGGCCCAGGTTAACATCTGTCCGCTTGCCTCCCTTTACTGGAGTAAGGTTTTTCCAGTATGGAAGGAAATCCTTTTCAGGTGCACAGGCTGGATAGGCTGCCGAAGTGTTGTAAGATAATCATATTGTGCTTCTTATTCACACCACTTTCAGCCTACTCCCATCAACAAACTTAATCTCTCGGGAGGGCAGGGGTAAGCTAGCTTTGGCTGTGAACACCCTGCATCACAGCCAGGTCTGCCCTGGTTAGTACAGCTGTGGATACTGCTCCTTAGCCTACAGCTACAGCTTCCCTCTTGTGTCCAGTAATCTGCTGCTTCTGTTCTGCCCTGGGTTGATCCTGCTCAGGAACATCGTTGCATGCCCTCGGAAGCAAGTGCACACGCAGACATTGGACCAAGTATCTTATCTACAGAGAAGAGAGCAAGAAAAACACAGGCAGGGAGTGTTTCCATTCCAGGTAATCTTCAGTCAAGTACTGAATCTCTGATTACACGTCAAGCTAACTTTATCAAACTTTACTGTAATGTACTGAACAAATTTCCTGGGATAGGAAGCCTTGTGGCTGACCTCTGTCAGTAGCTCACAGCCTGTTTAGGAACCCTAAGGTAACAAGTAAGGTAACCATCAACAGAGCTTTGAAGAGAGCTTTGTCTGACCTAGGATTGATACGATTGGGAAATATCTATACACTTTCTCATCCTGACATTCTCACTCAGCTGATGTGGCCTCCCTCTACATTTCTGGTGGACAGTTACCATGCACATCAGAAGCTACCATAATCTGGCTTGCTTTCACCAATGTCTGAGAACAGCCTCTCTTCTGGTAGACTGGCCACAGTGGCTGGCTAGCACCACTCCCAAGGCAGCGGAGTCTGCTTACAGCCTCACTGGGAGCTTCTGCTGGAAAAGACTGCTTGCCTAGTGGCAAATGCTGCCAAGAACTAGCACACAGAACACTGGCACAAGCTTTTGGCAAAGGAGAGGTGCAAATGACATCTTAACAGTAAACAAGATTATTCAGCAGGGTATTGGCTGACCTCAGATTTGAAAGGTGCACTCCATGAGGGAGCCACCTAGAAAAAGACACTGTTCCATAGGTTTTCTGTGTTACAGTCTTAGAAAGAAGTGAAAGAGCAGTCTAAGCCACTACCCTGCTATGGTGTCTGTTCAGAGAATGAACATATTACACACCATTATTCATTTGATAGAGATGCTTAGCTGTGTGCCAGACCATCTTTGGCCTTGTAAGCTGTTTCCTGCAAGCATACACTCCCTTGGCCATGGTGCCCAGATGTGGACCAATGGTAGCACAGTCATCATTGTTCTGATAAGTGTAAATATTCATGATAATTAAATTCCCCCTCTCATGAGTCAACTAAGGGTCAACAGTTGCAGCAGGTGACTACTATCAGGAGCATCCTTAGATACAGTGTCCCAAAAAATTGATTTTCTAGAGTCCATGACACCATTTTAGGGACCATACAGACATACAAGCCTGTCTAACCTGGAGAGAAGCTCAGTGTCCGCAGCCAAAATGTTCACTGGAAAGAAGTAGGAACAAACAGTGATAAACTATGCCAGTTCAAACTCTTGCTGCTACCAGGTTCTCCAGAAGTAACTTACTGCTTTAGCCAGAGAAGCAGACTGTTGAAGTGACAGTGAAGCATGCAAGCTGTGAGCACAGCATCTTCAAGATGAAGGTCAAAAGCTCCAGATAGGAAATGTCAGCAAGTTTTCCTTTTCCAAGAAGGCAACTTGTTGCCCTCCACATCCCTGTTACGACACAAAAGGATCCTGCCTCCTTGTTCTTTACTTACTTTTCCAGCTCTGAGGAATTAAATGAAGCCTGTTTAAAGTTCAGGTTGTAACTAAGACCTTGTTTGCTCCAAAACCACCAACTCTACATAAGTTTCTTGTTCTGAAAACCTCTGGACTGTAAAAGCAGATACTAAGGGAGAATGAGCACTACAGAAATGATACTTCAGAGTATATGAAGGGTAGGATAGCCATCATTAGCATTCACCTTTCCAGAGGCTGCCTTCTCAGCACTTACTGCTCCACATTTCCTCAATGTCAACCAAAAAATCCCTACTAGACTGGTACTTCAGGTTTGATCACAAGATCATTAATAAGTAACTATTAAATCAGCAGGCTCCTGGGTTATTAATAAACACTTCCCTCTTCTGAATGCAGTGGAAGTTGACAATACAGCACTCATTTACAGCAGAGCTGCTTCTACCATGTTCTTGCTCCATGTGCTCTGGCTTCCTGTGATCATTATGATATGGTAAATTGGCTGCCTTCCATGAAATCCCCATATCCCAAAATAACCATGATCACTTGACCTTTTCAGGTTCATGAACACCGATTCTTCCTCCTTGGCAGTCCTCAGGCAAAACACAACCTGTGCTTTTCACATGTGCTTTGCAGATCTAAAACTTCATTCAGAGGCTTTTTCAAAGTTACAAGGCCAAAGACTACTGCATCCATGCTAAAGAACTGGCATACTTTATTACTTCTTCATTTATTTGTTAGCATTAATACTTGCCTGCATTTGCTTCTCAGCTATATTGTTTGTATAAGCAGGGACTGAAAATCTGCTTGCTTTACAATTATGGCACAGCTTCTGCACAGGAGCACAATACTGAAGACTTCATTCAGTCCGTGCTGCCCGGGCCCATAACATGCATAATTCACTCACCCTAAAGTGTGCATGAGTCAGCCCAGCAATAATGGGAGGATGCATTACAAATCCACATAGCCAGGCAGCATCCAGCCCTTGCTGATGTCACAGCTTGTCACAGTTAATCCATCCATACAACCAGCCAGCATGACACATGCGCAAAAAGAAGGACGGGTATGAATCTTTGTGGTTTAGGAATAAACTGGCTTCAAAAATGCAAAATGCATCCTCTGTTATTTATTGGAAATCACTGCCTCTTCCACAAGCTGGCGAGGAGGCTGTGCATTCAGCTGAATCTTTTTCTTTTTTTAAATACATAAAAATAGAATTGACTTTGATTTATACAGCATCTTAATTACCTTCTTTCCTTTTTGAAATCAGCGTTATTTGAGCTTCACCTTGCAAAGCAACTCACAAAATCTTTGTTGTGATCTGGCTAAAACTCACATGCATAGAAGTGTAAGCAAACAATGAATGCTTTCAAGCTGATGCTAATCACGGCCTATGATTTTCCATTTCTTACTCAGCCTGCTTTTGTGAGCACAGCCTCAGTCCTTTCAGCAATGAGCGTGCTGTGTGTGGGGGGACGAGAGGCAGACAAAGCATCAACAGCTTCCTGTGCCAAGGTGAGTTAGCTTGCTAGGAATATCGTTAGACTGTTGTGTCTTGTCTCCCCCCTCCCCTCACTCCCTCCCTTTTAAAACAAATTCAAGATGTAAAAGGGGAAACAGGCTACAAAAGCGTAGCAATCTAGGCAAAAGCTATAAGGTATTTCAGTGTCTTGCCTCTCCGAACACGCAAACACATCCAATCAGATCATCTAGGCATGGATAATTTTGACTGTTGTGAGATCTTGTTGTGATCGCTTGTTGAGATCCGTTGTATCTACACTCATTCACAAAGAGAAGTAATGAAATAACAATAAGGCAAATCCAGTAGTAGAAAATGCTTTTTCACTAATTGTTCACTACAAATTCAAAGGCTCAGTCAGTGCCTGAAAAGCAGGCTCAGTCTATATAGTGAGTAGGCTCACTGTATGTGAGCTGGGCTGCTACAGGACACCTTTCTTTCTGATTGAGTTTGATGTATGGAAGTGATTTCCTCCTGCATAACACATGGCTCTATGTATAATATTCATTGTAGTTTTATACTGTTCTTGATGATGCAACTCCAAATAATGTCATCTATAAGGAAAAGTTTTAGAAAGAGGGGATAGGGAGACTAAATCCAAAATGAAGATTAAAGGGTGACTTTTGAGATGCACAAGGAAAAGGAATGATAACCAAGTGCTAAAACTTACTTGCTTCAAGCACATAACTCTTTTCGGCACTGCCTGGGAGAGCTGTCACTGAACTTTTCTTTCCAAGCAGCAACAGAACTGTTCTCTGTATGCATCCAGCATTCTAATTCAAGCACCCAGCCTAATACCGCACCTTCAGTAACAAGTCTCCATGGTACGTGGCTTCATTTCACAGTACTGTTACTGTCACTCCTTCATTTTCACATCTTTATTTTCTGTTTATGCTCATTCTATTCTTTTGCCTGTTAGTCCTATGTGGAAATATAGTCCAAAAGTAAGTGAATCCAATTATAGCACAGGACATGGCTTATTTACTGTTGTATTATAACAACAAGGAGTTGGAATGGTTGCCCTTCCTGCTGCCAAATATGCAAGAAGAACCAAATTCAACAATGCTCTACTTAGTCTGCTCTGTACATCTTGCAAGCACCCAGGATCATCATAGATTCCACAAACATACTGCAACTGGACCTGAAATGTTGCATTAATGCACGCTGTGTTACTTTCATGAGGTGTCTAACTTTTTCCATCTTACATTCTCAAAACTTGTTTCCACTTGGTGAGATCTGTATTGAGAGGCATCTAACAGGACAACTAACGAATGGTCTAAGAAGAGAAAGACATGGAGCCAAGCACTGCAGGTGTAGTGATTTGCAGCCAGACTTCTCAGCTGATGTACTTCTCTAAAAAGTACAGATAGCACATGGTGTCTGACGAAGTCCAGCTGCTCCTGGATATATTTGCATGGCAGATGTACTTTCAGGTGTGTCTTTCTATATTAATCATTGCCTGCCCACAGGCAACTGTATGTCTAACTTGAATATATCACTTATTTGCAAAACAAAAATTAGAAGAGCTTCACTAAATGATACCACGTTAATTTCCTAATATTTTACTGATGTTTAATTGATGGTGAAAAAGCACAATGAATGTGTCATCCACTGTCTTGCTCCTATCTTGCAGAATTTTTGGGATGAGTGGTTTCTGAATACTTCAGAACTAACAAAAGAGCGCTATAACCCAATACTGGAAAGAGCAGCACTTCAAATGGCATCCCAGTGTCTGTTTTTTGCTCTTGAATGTAAAACATAGCAAAACCTCTTACAATTAAGGAGGTAAAACCAATTAATAGCATCTATAGGGAGTTTTCAATGAGATGCAAACCTGCATGTCTATAAACTGAAAGCTGATCTATTCCAAACCTGGTTTTGGCATTACAATTCAGGCTAGTGATGTATTATTAAATACAGCAGTGACAGCTCTTCCACTCCATGAGTCTTCATGTCATCTATAATCCTTTTTTCTTCTTTCTTCCCCCATCCCAAACAGTTTCCACTAATATGAAAAATACCTCCCTTTTCAGCATAAAAGTGCATTACATTCTGTTCTTATGAAACAGGAAAATTTACCTCACAATGCAGTAAGAAACTCTATTTTATTTGTACACAGAAATGGGTTTTGAATATCCAGTTAGGATTACGCATGAATGCAAGGAATGGGCAAAGAAGCTTCAGTATTCCTGAGAGACAATCCTTGCTACAGTAAATTCACCACTTAAGATTTACAAATATCAGTGGTAATGTTCATCCTAAACCAATCAATAAGCAGGCTTTGGTACCACAGTTCTGGCTGTTCAGGGATGAAACAACAGGCAGTTTTGTTTACCAGGCAAACAAGCTCATGCATTTCACACTCAATGGCAGTGGCAGGTACGTAAAGTCTTCCTAGACATTAAGATTCCCTCCATGATGTATTTTAATAAAAATACTTTTTTCAGAGGACACAACTCCATTAATAACCATAGACAGCTCAACACTGTGTGTAAGGACAGTTCCACACATTAAATCCCATTTAATACATTATTTTTTTGTTTAATTCAAGTTAAGTATACAAAACCCTTCACAAAAAAAGTGAAACTGATAAAGCTAAGTCAGAACTGCACTTCTAGTTGATCCCCATGCACTGCAACTGCTCTATTAAATAAAATAGCAGGGATGAGTAAGAAGGCAGAGATTACCACCAGCCCCTGCAATATAATGATTTTAAGCTTATCTTCCACCTGTGATTACACTCTACAGGACAAAGATTTTTTTCCAGAGCTACTGTTTATATATGTTATCTCACTGTAAACACCATTGGAGTAATAGCATTGGACAGACACAAACCATAAATACAGAATTTCTAATCTACTCTTGTAGAAAGCTGTGCTCCTGGGGAACTGTGCTACTGTGTGCTGATAAGAAATCAGTTGTGGAGCTACTGCAGCTACTTTGTGCCTCTGGTAAGTGCTGATCAATTGTTTCTGTTTGTAATGGGAAACAGAACGAGGGATGCATAGTAAAGGATGGTCTTACTCTGTTTTGAATAGATGCATTTGCACTGAACCTGCAGATTTCAAAGGTTTCTCCTGCAGCAGGGACTACAGAAGATTTTTTTTTTAAAAAAAAAGCTAATCAATAACATGTCGCTTCCCTCCCACATACACATAATTTTCAGCTGTGCTGGACACTTGCAACAGCTAGAGAAGGACTGTCAGGGATAGCACATAGAGGTTTTTAAAGAGTAGGTGCTTATTTTTAGTTCTCTCATCTTTCCTATTAAATAGCAATAAAATGTATGCCTTTTAAGCACATCACCTGGTCACTATGGTATAAAGACAAACTGTAGACTAATTGAGGCTTGAGGGCATTTCAAATAATTCAGACATCAGTCTTAAGTGTTTTTTATGATTCGCTGAATTTATGAACTTCAAACACTTGCACAGAAGGAAGAACAAGGCTATTTGTCGTATGTACTTTTGAATATTTGATGTTATTGATAGTAGCCCTGTAAACAAACACTTTTAACTATGGTTCTGTGATTCTATGATTAATTTTCCCTGTATGATTAATATTCCCTGTAATATTAATTCAGTGTTATTTCTTTAAGCATATAATTAGGTTACTGGATATGAATTGTATGTAGTAATGTTGTGAATTATTCTGAGATCTTTGAAATTCTCAAGTAAGTGTGTCAACAAAGCCAAATATGTTTCATATGTTTACAGCATTTATTTCACAAATACCACCAGGTAGATTTTGCTTTTAACCTTTTGCAGTTCTTACTCCAGTTAATACTAGGCATCTGTTTATAAGGATAAATAGTAAGTCACACAAAGGAAAATCATCTGTAAACTCTCAATTATTGGTCAACGGTCTTTTCTTTTTTAATGTAGTTTCTATTGTTGATGATAGATGTTTCATTGTAGCATGTCTTTTGGTTATTTTGGCCAATTACCATTGTTTGTTAAATACACAACTGAGCATGTGACATGGAAACACAGTTCTTCTAAAACTGAGTCCTGCCTTGTTAGTGTCAGTGGAACTCAACCAGGATGCCAGGGGCTGCACACTCAGAATTATTGCTGGCCTGAAGCCTTGATGAATTGCTTCATGCTATGTAGTGTGGATTAGGATCCCTATAATTAAAGCAGTGATGAACCTTCTGCTATCAATACTTTTGTATGTTAAGTAAAGCTTATTCATCATAAAATGTAGTTTCTCCAAAATTAGATTATTTTCACAACTCCTAGAGACAGAATAAGAGACTGCTTCATTTTGTCAGGTTTTTTTCCCATGTGGAATTGTCCTGTCCAGACATATTCAGCCCCACTTGAATGGTGCTGTGCCTAAACAGTGTTCATGTATCTCAAAATTATGATTTGAATTTTTTTTTTAGATTTCAGAAAGCACTATTTTTAGGCTAGCCTGAGCCACAACAAAGTTAAAACCGACTCTATATGGTAGGGGTCAAGTTATAATGCAAACATCCTGTGGTACCTTTACGAGCCTGATATTAGGAAAAATGCTGTGGAGAGAAATGCAGAGGTTTCTTTGGGGGGAAAAAAAAAACCAAAAACCCCAACAAGGTAAGTGGGGCAAAACCCAATTATTTTGCAAATTCCAGGACTGCAAATACTAGACAGAAGTTGCACAGTTTGCAAATACTGGAAACATGCTCTAAAGGAGGACAGAGTAGCCAACCTTACTTTGGTCTTGAAGCAGATGGCTTGAACATTTTAAGAGGTCATTAGAGAAGATGACTCTTGGTTCTAAGAATTATGTAGTAAAATGGATGAAAGAACAAATTTGAGAGACTGAGTTCAAGTCACTTTATCTTACAGGCCTGAAAAGAAATCAACAGAAGCAATAAAGCCATTTTCTATTCTGTGGTGCACAAGACTAAACAGACACACTATTTTACTGCCACCAGTGTACAAAATTCATTATGCAAATTAAGTGCAACTGCTTCCCTTTTATTCTTAGAGCTACCTTGGGAATGGCAAAAGAACAGGAATGCTTGACAAGACTTTCTACAGGGAAGGGGCAAGAAAGAGGATGTTACTAAGAATTAAATGACCACCTTTAACTTTTGGGATTAGAATGTCACAACTACTGTCACCAAGTTTGAGTTCTTGATAACAGCCAGTAGTTTTACGAATCTATGACTAGTTGAGCACAGAGGTGATATGTGCTTCCTCTTCTGTTCCACCTTCGTGTTGGTGTTTTGACTTTTCACTTCCGTAATTGTCAACTTTTCTTTTTATTTTTAAAAAGCAGCAAACAACTTTTTGTGCTGGGATAAAAGACAATGTTGTAACCTGGCCCTCTGTAGACATGCTTGTGCACAGCACCCCCCTGCAAGCACTCCTGCTGGCAGGAAAGGAGGCACCATGTTTGTCTATCCAGCAACACAGTCTTTTTCAGACCTTGCACTTCCCACCTCAGATTCTTATTGCATGCATGTTCATGTTCTTCCTTGGCTGAGAAACATACTTCCTCATCCCTTAACTTCTAGGCCAACTGAACACAGTTCCTGGGAGACCTGGCCTTCTGCTCCAACTGTTAATCTACACCGCTTAGTAACCATTAAACATAAACTATCACCTTTGTCAAGAAGAAGAAATGGATGATTATTTATCATTTGGACAGGTCTGCACCTATCCAAAGAGCTGAGACGGGACTCAGTCACTTACATACCTCACAAGAATGAACAGACAGTCAGTCTTTGTTCTGCTGATCTGCCTACATTTTACAGTCTTCTGTTTACAGAAGCAACAACAGATCTTGTGATCTGAACGTGCTGACGTGTAGAAATGGAACTCTGACCTCCAACAGTCCCATCCTATGTGCTGAGCAGCACAGTACTTATTCCAGCCCACAAAATGCTCAAATCTCAGGCAACATTGCAGTTCCATTCTTATACCTTGAAAACGCAAAATCAAAAGCTAGTGCTATATGAGGATGCATAAACCAGGTCAAATCTCAGATGAGAAGCAGCTTCAAAGGTCAGAGATGTACTAGCCTGAACTCAGCATAATTTTTGGATCAGCGTTAGTTAATTAATAATCTTACACATTATTTAAACTCAAATCCTCAGTGAGTGCTGCACATATATCAAGTTTTCAGAGCGGTACAAGTGGCAACACACTACCAAGCAGCAAGCTCAAGATTCCATAATTACCCATTCTTCCCTTGAGGAATACTTAGCTAATAATTATCCTTTATGCAAATAGAGCAAAGCCTGACTGAAGACGTTCATTCATTCCAACGTGCAAAAACAGAGCCGAACGTTCCTGTCAAAAAGCTATCCAGGTAAGAGATTTGCCTGCCCTCCCACACCTCTGAGCTCAGGTTTTATTCATTCTTTGCCTGTTTGCAAAGGTGCAAAACTGTCTCTTTTCAGTCAGTTTGCAAACTGGTGATGCTTTTTAAATTCTGTCATTATTCTGTTTCTCATAAATATTAATTATAAGGTAGATACTGGGCAAAGGTTTGTAAAACACATAGCCAGCTGCAATTGGTATGAAAATAATCTTTCCTGCAAACCCTGATTTGGGAGTTCAAGACCAGCCATTTGGTTAGTTTTTATTTGTAGTTAAGAAAAGTGGCCTATATGATGCTTGTCTGGTTCTCAAAGTATAAATTATTATTAAAACTGAGCATGTTCTTAGTAATTAAATATGAAAGAATGTTTCCAAAGTATTGTCCTCATTGCCTGTTGTAAACCCAAGATATCACAGAAGGCAACAGGAAAAAACATGAGAATGTGACTCAACAAACTCCAGCAAAACCACAGGGCAGAAAACAGCATAGTGTTTAGCTCTGTGGCTGGTGACTAAGGTCTTGGAAAGCTGTCTTGGAAGATTTTTTTAAAAATCAGACCTTCACTTTGGACCAGCTACCTTTCCCAAAGCAAGAAGTCTGATATTTAGGAATATTCTTTGACCCCACAGAAAATATCTTTTTAGTGGTCATGCCCTAGGACTCTCCAGAAGAGTAACGCTGCCTTGCCTTCAAGTGCACGCCAATATTTTGACGAGCACGTTCTGGAACCCCTGAAAAAAACCAGCCCCTGGAGGAACAGTGAAACTGCTTGATCATTTATTTCCAAGGTCTGATCATTCCCAACAATGATCTGATGGGCCAGCCTTTAACAACAGCTGCTGGCTGGCTGTGTGAGTTCTGCTGTAGCCTGCTCGTCACCTCTGGGACTGTTACATGTCATGGTTGTCATCTTACCCAGTGGGACACTGCACTGAGAGTCCTTGGGAAAATATGAATTGAACCACAGCTGCTGGCAAATGCAGGCATTTGAAAAGGAGCCTAACTTGGCTTGGAAATCCTAGATCAATCTATAGCTGTACGTAGAAGTTGTGAATTGGAGATTTTAATTAGAAACACACAAATCTAAAAGACTGCTTGACTCTTAGAGTAACTTCTTAGTATAGCAGTGTTAATTTGTAGAGGATTTAAGACTAATGTTCTGCCTTTTCTGACTCACAGAGACCAATAAACTGTAATATTTTTTCCTCTTTCAATTTTGCATTAGCACAACATTGAAACTTAATGGGAAAATGCTTTGAAGCCACAGTCCTTTTCCCAAATTTAGTAAAAAACTAAGCTCATGAAGTTTCACATGATATTTCTAAAAAGCACTGCAACATTCTTTGCCTATAGCCTGAAAGCTTGCGAGGTCAGTGCTCAGGTCAGTCAGTTAAATAAAGGGTTTTGGTTGCTGGCACGTTGCTGAAGCCTGCTTCCAAGTACATCTAGGTCTTGATGCTCTAAAGCTGAAAATACAATAGCTTATGCAAGACAAAGAGAAATACCATTTCACTTGTTCTGTCACTTGATCCTTCTAAAAATCATAGGTTATGTTGACATTTCTAAGTAATTCTGCACAACAAAACAGATTAATAAATCAAAGTAGTAGGTGCTAAAGCAGCATTGTACCGTATGGTATGCATTTCAGGGGATTTTATTTCAGACCAGTCAGGTTGCACAGACTAAATGTCCTCACCACATCTGTTCAAATTTACCCAAAGAACCAATTGCTGGCTCAGGACTTTATGCTACCATAAAGGGTCGAGTGCACTGGGGCAGAGCTTCTGGGTTACTTTCCACTGAAAAAGTGTCTGGTTTGCAAGCCTAACATGTCTCTGTACATTGAATCTATGCACTGTAAACGAGGCTAACCAGGGATTTTTTTCAAAACTGTGTTATGCTCAAAACCAGAATAGTAATGTAGTCATAGCCATGAGAGACCAAGAGAGGTTTCTTATAGGCAGAAAATGTTGCTAGTATGAAAGATGAGTAACATGAACAGTTTAATCAACATCTATATGTGTTTTAAATCAAATGCTTAGCCAAACTGTCTCTCATGTTTTTTCTGTATTTATGCAACAAAAATACAGTGGAACTTCAGGTGATAAATACAAAACCTGCTCTACCACATTAGATTTTTAGCTGATTTTCCATAGTTCGAACATAAAGAAAATTGCATCACCTGGCTCAAACTAAAGGGCTCTATCCTAAATTAACACTCGCAATCACTATTTCTGCAAGAGTGAGTGATTCTAGCATACAGTTGTGATATAGTCAGACTTCTGTCCTGAATACAGCATTTAAGAGACCTTAGCATAAAGAAGCAGGCTCACCCTGCCTACTCGCTCTTGGACTTCCTAGAGATACAGCTTCAGATTTTCTGGTGGACAATCATAATGGGAAGACAAAAGGATGCATCAGAATAAAGTTTTTTGGGGCTGTGCCGTTTCACAACAAGAACAACTCAACTAGCCAGAATGGTTATATGTGTACCAGCAGAAACTCCTTGCCAAGGAATCTGCAAAGAGAAATCCCACTCACCATGTTGTGATGGATGTTTCCTCCCCTTCAGAGAGATCCCGTCAGGTCAGTGGCATGGTGAAAAGACAGAAAGGTGGGACTAGGGCCAGCTGGAAAGTTAGCAGTTTGTTTGACTTGAATGGTTCTTTGCTCTGTTTCTCCTTTTCACAAGAGAAAGTCACTGCATTTAATGTGAAAGAATGGGTGGTTCAGGCACTGGTTCTGCTCAAGCAGGGGAAAAAAAATTAAAAGCTTTTTGGTTTTGCTTATATGGTCAAGGACAACTTGAAAAAACTTAACTGTGAAGATTCCAAACATCAAAATACAATTAAAAATAACCAAGGCTACTTTTCATTGTAACGATATGGATGATACATATGTATATGAATGTGTATGCGAGTAACTTTCATTTGTATTAAACAGCTGAGAATGTTCTGATACCAAAGTCAATGGACAGGCATGTTCTGTGTTACATGCTGCTTCATCTGCACAACACAGCTAAGAACAGCAAGTGATGGGAAGCCTCCCCTTGAATAAAATACAAGCATTATGTTCTGTGAAGCTCGGGGGGGCAAGGGGGAGCCTGAAGTAGGGGTTGTCCCTTTTCTTATAAACCAGTTAGTACGGACTAAACTGAAAATAGGTCAGTTTGGTGAACCAGTAGAGGAATCTATTTACTGGCACCCCTAAGGGTCCTGAATGTTCTCAAGTATTACTACTTTGGAATAACAGTGTTGTATCTCAGTGCCAGAATCAGAAGGCTGGAGTATACTCATGTGCACAGGCATAGACAGATCTGCTCTTCACCCTCCTGTCTTTGGAGATGGCAAGAGCACTGGAAGCTCCCAGCTCTCTGCTGGGCTGCACAAATGTGCAGGGGATAGTATGCAGCCATGGTGGAATCCTGTTTTCTTCAGGTGAAGCAACTGAGTTATTACTGAGCTACAGGCATCAGAGCCTGAGAATTCTTGGGTTACACAGCTGAAAAATGTTTCACTGGTAACAACATCACTGCAGCTTTACTATGTTCTAAAAGCAACATTTAACTATAAATACTAACAGTTTCTGGAAACCGAAACCATCTCATTGTAGAGCTGTTTCACAGCTAGCACGTTCATTTGACTTGGCTTCTGAAAATGCATCTAGCAGAATAAATGGCTATTTACAGGAAGGAAACTTTTATTTTCAGAAGAAAAAAAACTGAAGAAAATTACTTTCTGTCAGTATTTGGCTGTCTTTTAGCTCAAATGCATTTATTCCACCATGAAGAGTTATTTGATCTTTGTCTAAAATGCATCAAAACTGCTGAAAAGATATACGCTTCATCATACTAGCTTTTTTGGTTTTTTTTCAAAAAGCGATTATTTTGATTATCCATTAAAGTAGTACAGCTGAGATGCATTACTAAATTATCATTCATACACAAGATGTCTTAATAGATTTCCAGAGTAATTATATTCCAATAATCTGATATATTAAAAAATATTATCATCCCTCAGGAAGCTGCACAAACTGCATATGTGTGACTTTTAATGGGGGATTTTGAAAATACAAATTTACTTGCAAGTGAATTGTGTGAGTTTAAAGAGAGACAGACAGCAACTGTACAATTAAAATATATGAGCCTAGTGTACAGAAGCTGATGCAATCTTTTTTATGTAGCCTACCAAAAACACTCATTGGATATTGAACTGCCCACTAGCTTTTAAGTATGTAGAATAAGGGCACCGTATTTATTTCCTGGCTGTCTGAATTCACTTGGCTGTAAGAAGCAGGTGGCTTTTGAATACGACTTGCTGTCCTCACACACAAGCCTCTCATTCTCCAAACTAATTTAGGTAAGACAGGACATTTTGGGGTTTTGTATCGGAAAAATGAGTCTTCATTACCATTGATAGCATTGTGTACTTCGTAAGCTTTAAGTGTATGCTCTTACATATTTCTCGTGGTGGTGTAACTTTTATCTTTTCTCTCACCTTTGCATTCTAACAAACACCAGATCCAACCTATTTCTTGCCTTGTCCAAGTAGATCTTGCCTAGCATAACCACACAGTACATTAAAGTCTAAAGTAAATTTGGCATTACTGATAAAAATACCCATCAATCTTTCCAAATAATTACATTAAATTGTAATTAGCTTTCCCTTATGATGGAAATAAACCTTTCTTACAAACATAAAGAAAATTATACAGTGGGAGCTAAAAACTGTTTAATGTAATCGAGATGCATAGACATTTACTGATTTTTAAAAACATATTTAGTCTACTATGCAAGTCATTTTCAAGTTGGGCAATGAGTCCACATACATCTAATAAGAATCTCTTTTCTGCCTTCTACCAAATTATGAATTACCTATCTGCAACACTTAAAACATCCTGTTTCAAGTTGTGGTTAAATTTTGCATGGCCTTAGAAATCACACTGTGTCATTTAAAATAATACCTAGGAACTTGTTCAAGACTTCTGCTCTAGTTACAAACACGTATCTTAGTGTTTTCAATTTGCTGGCAAAAGGTATTTGTTAAAATCTTGACAAAATCACTAAGCATGATAGAACACTTTGTAATAAACCACTCTCTATTTGGAGTGCTACAGATTAAAAGCTGTTGGTAATCTATTCTTTTGCTTATTCATTATGCTTCCAGTTGGTCTCATAATCCTTTTGGGTTTTTTCAGCTTGGAATTCTACACTTTACTGGGTGTTACCAAACATTAACAAATCAAAGTACTCTTACTAACAAAAAAAAATTACATATGATATTTACACAGAGAGTGATTACTTCTGTCACTAGAGTCTAAGCTTACTATCAACTGATAAAAGCATCAAAATATACCAACAGAATACTGTGCCAGTGAGCGTACTTCCAAGTTTTAGGAAATTGATGGCTTCTGCCTCTAGATGCTAAAAGAGGAAAGAAACAGCTTTAACTTGTAAGTGAAGACAAGCTTTGAAATTATACTGCGTGTCACATCTGGCACCAAAAAGCTTTGTTGCAGAGATCCTGGCTGTTTATGACAGTGTGAGAGGCTAGGCTTAAGAAATTCTTCTTTCATCAAGATTCTGCATACTGTTGTACTAGTACATATACTCTCCTTCTAAGTCAATACAAGTCATTCCTTATCTCCCAGTACTTACATATAGGCATCCACTCTTGGAAGTCACTTATTTCCATGGCAAACCAGAAGCCAGGATTTGCCACCTGGCATAATCTATTTCACATTGTCCACCTTCCTGCTCTTATTTTTATTTTTAAATTGTTTCAGGTAGGGCTCTTGCATGTTACACTGTTTTGCCTCTCAGTCATGTCCCTACCTACCCTGAAATGATTTATGAAGGCACTAAGTTAATTTCAACTTGACAATTGAGTAAAAATGCAGAAATTGAGTTTGGTGAAAACAGTTGTGCTCATAGAGGCAAGAGACACCAAAAGCACTTCCATCTGGAGAATACAATTTTTCCCAGTCTTTATGAATGAGAAAACTGACATGCAGGAGAACTACATGTTTGTTCTGCTGCCCACATAATTATTTATTGTATCTTATTCCCCGGAGAACAAAGTTAGAGTAACTATGGGTTTAAACTTGAAAATACTAACAAGTAGCACTCTTCTGAGATGGTAATAGATTCCATCATGACGTATGGTCCATATGATGCCTAAGTGGTATCTGTGAGGAGATGCTTATTAATTAATGGAAGCTGCATATCAAAATAATCTACAGTTCAACAGGTCCATGTTATGTAGCAGCCTCTAAGAGTCCACCAATGGTTTGTGTACAAAGTTTTGCATAAGACTAAACTGTTGCTCTCCAGAAAACTGCTTTACAGGTTCTACTAGCAAAATTTTTCTCCTGTGCATTGAGGAGAGCTGCAGTGACAGGTCACTACACCACATGTGACTTCCACATCAATGACTACAAGATGTGCTATTAGAAATACCACAGCCTACCTCGTTAATATATGTTTATTTCACACTACCAAGTGCTGCCCCTGATCAAAGACACCTCTATGATGGAGCATCGGAAGAGCTGATGAAAATACCTGTACAAAGAATTTACTAATTTAACTCCATTTTTCCTTAGTAAAACAAACCAGATTTAATCAAATATACTCTTAAATGTCTGCAAGAATGGGCTCAATCTGCAGACTTATTTTTTAGTGTCACTGAAATTTGTGTCACTGAAGCCTTGTGGTGGTGTTCTTGCTGGGATAATGCTTCCTTAAAAGCACAACCGTGACAAACTTTTAGAATTAAGCATCTATGCTAAAAAGAAACCTTCACGAATGGCAACCTAATAGCAGTTTTCTTCACACTGCAGGAACACATACATGAAGTAAACACCGAGATAATGGAAACAGGACTTGAGGCTACCAGGATAGAAAAGCATGCCTCTCCCTGCTTTCTCATGGAAAGAAAGACTCATGCCAAGATTAACAGGAAAGAAGTCATGCTAGCTAAGCTGAGGAAGAGCTGCTCCTGCACCCCAAAGAAGATGAAGAACTTTGTCATGAACTTCCTTCCTGTTTTACGATGGCTTCCCAAGTACCAGTGCAAAGACTATATCTGGGGGGATGTTATGTCCGGGTTAGTGATTGGGATCATTTTGGTGCCCCAAGCAATTGCATACTCACTGCTGGCAGGTCTGAAGCCCATTTATAGTCTTTACACATCATTCTTTGCCAACATCATCTATTTCTTAATGGGCACATCCCGTCACGTCTCAGTTGGCATTTTCAGCTTGATAAGCTTAATGGTAGGACAAGTTGTGGATCGAGAACTTCTCTTGGCTGGGTTTGACTTAAATGATGATGTCCCACCAGCCCCGAGTGGTGGCTCTGAGCAGAATGACACTCAGTCCAGCACAACTGCCTTCAACCTTACAATTGCAGGGATGAATGCTGAGTGTGGGAAAGAATGCTATGCTATTGGCATTGCTACAGCTTTGACATTTGTGGCTGGAGTGTATCAGGTAAGTGGTTGCTGACATCCAGAGGCAAGGTATGAAGTTCCTAAATCTTCTTTGCACGACCTAAGCTTTCATTTGACTCTCATTTCAATAAGAGATAGAGCATCAGTTCACTTGAATGACCTTGGACTGTTTTCTCCAGGAAGCCTAACTGCAGACAACACAGAGAAAGCAAGAGGTAGGCAGTTTTCTTAGCTACTAGTAAGCACAGGTAAAACAAGAGTCTTCTGTGAGACCATTAACATTGTTTTGACACTCTACTGTCTCTGAGCCTTGTTGTTTTCATGGGACCATGAATCCAATACAGATCTTACCATGAGGGAAATTCTCAGGTAGCTTAACAGCGAAAAAAAGAGTTCTCATCCCCTCGATACTTTAAGAAGGTGCAGACCCACTCATCTACTTCTGCACAGGTTCAGAATGTGCAGCTCCGTGTTTTGCTAGTGCGTACTATGCTCTACCAAACGGCTGCCCAAAGATATTTCAGAAGCAGAAAGGACAAGAGGGGAAATAGATTGACTAACCTATGTCTCAGACCACAGCTGTGCTGACTCTTTGAGACTTACAAATGTGCTGCTTGTTACAAGGATACCAAGAGAATGCAAAAGGAAGCAAGATGAACATACTGACCTATTAATTGTGTGTGTGTGTATATATATACATATTTATGAATTATGACAGAGCTAGCTATCTTCCAGTTTACTATGAAATTTCAGATCACATTTATGAACAACAAAATGTCCTTGTGAAGCTATTCTTCCCAAAGTCATGGAAGGAAGGAAAAGCAACTAGTTAAGGACAGTATCCTGGGATTTGGGAAAGTTTGTGAGCACTTCTGGCATTTCTGACCTTAGGCATGCCACAAAGGCTGCCTGTGCTCCATTCTTCCTTCTGTTCACAGGGCTCAAAAGCTGCTTAATGTAACAGTGCCACTAAAGCAGGGATCTTAGCTGTTATCATTCAAATTCTGTTTACAAAGCAATGGTCATAAGTTTTAACTTTATTCACTTTAAGACATGAAAAATAGAAAATTTGCTTTAGTATAACAGATGCCTTTTTTGGATCCATTGCTCTTTTGCATTGGAAATAAAAGGCAGACAAGCCACTTCAGTGGAATCACTTCAGATGAAGGTTTGATTGACCCTGTCTCAAACTCCTCATTCACCTCCTGGTTTTGTAGCATCCCACAACAGTAAAAGGAATCCTATGTTTTAAAAGCAGACTGGAAACATGAAAGGGTAATTCCTGCTCTAAGATTCAAATAGCCAAACGCTATCTGCCTCCAGCTAGTCCTCTCCCATCTGTACTTTATTTGCAGCACCATTCAAGGCTCAACTGTTTTTTTAAACTTTTTTTTTTCTGTCTCCTCAGGTTCTAATGGGAATCTTTCGTCTGGGTTTCATATCTATGTACCTATCTGAGTCTGTACTAGATGGCTTTGCAACTGGTGCTTCCTTAACCATTTTAACAGCTCAAGTGAAGTATCTGATTGGAATAAAAATCCCACGTAGCCAAGGGCATGGGATGCTTGTTATTACCTGGATTAACATTTTCCGGAACATTTCTCAGGCTAATCTTTGTGATGTCATCACAAGTGCCATTTGTATTGTGGTGCTGGTCACTGCTAAGGAACTGGGAGATCGGTATAAGCATAAGCTGAAATTTCCTCTGCCCACAGAGCTGGTAGTTATCGTTGTGGCAACACTAGTGTCACACTATGCAAAGTTAAATGAAGTATATGCATCCAGTGTTTCTGGGGCTATTCCAACAGGATTTATTCCCCCCAAGGTACCACATTTCAGCTTAATGCTCCGAGTTGCTATAGATGCTTTGCCTCTCGCCATAGTCAGCTTTGTCTTCACTGTATCCCTTTCTGAAATGTGTGCAAAGAAATACGCTTACACCATCCGAGCCAATCAGGAAATGTTTGCTGTGGGCTTCTGCAACATCATTCCTTCTTTCTTTCACTGTTTTGCAACCAGTGCAGCTCTGGCAAAAACACTCGTCAAAACATCTACAGGCTGCCAGACTCAGGTCTCTGGAGTAATTAGTGCAATGGTGGTTTTACTGGTGCTGCTTTTCTTGGCACCTCTTTTCTACTCCCTGCAGAAGTGTGTTTTGGCTTGTATCATCATTGTCAGCCTCCGAGGAGCCCTGAGGAAGTTCCGAGATGTGCCAGCACGGTATCATGTGAATAAGGTGGACACGCTTGTTTGGGTTGTTACCATGTCTGCCTCTGCCTTGATCAGCACAGAAATAGGGCTGTTGGTTGGCATTGTTTTCTCCATGCTATGCATCATTGTTCGGACACAGCGGCCACGGACAACCCTGCTTGGTCAGATCCAAGACACCGACTTTTACGAGGATGACTTAGAATATGAAAATCTCTCTTCTGTTCCAAAGGTCAAAATATTCCGTTTTGAGGCCCCACTTTACTATGCAAATAGAAACTACTTCCTGAAGTCTCTGTACAGACTGACTAACTTTGATCCTAACCTAGAAGCTGCTAGAAGGAAGAAATATGAGAAAAAGGAAAAGCAGCATCTGAAAAAGGGAGATCACACAACTGCTAATGGATTGGGCACCAGAGAAACCACTCTGCAACTAGTTCCTAAGCAAATTGATTTCCAAGCCTTAGTTTTAGATTGCTCTTCCATCTCATTTTTGGACACCACTGGAGTTAATACTCTAAAGGAAATCCTGAAAGACTACAAGAACTTAAATGTTTCTGTTCTCCTGGCTTGCTGCAATCCCTCAGTGATAGACTCTCTGAAAAGAGGAGGTTACTTTGGGAAAGATTTTGGAAGTACGCAGGAAATGCTGTTTTACAGTATACATAATGCTGTGCAATTTGCAAAAGACCAAAAGCTTCCAGCAGATTGCTCAGTTTAATCCTGTTCCTTCCTTGATGATTCACTACAAAAGTGACAGACGGAAGGGGCAGTTTGCAATAATTACATTATCAGACACACTGTTGACTGTGTACAGCAATGGGCCTACAAGCCATCCTCCCCTGAAGAGCTTGGCTGTTTGTGAGATGCCACATATAACAGCCACTGGGGATACACTTCAGGACCAGGATGGAACAGGTTGGATTATTACCTGCACCTTCACTTTAAAATCCAGGTGATGTGCAATAGGGCAGATTGTGATTGACTTCTCTCTTGTGTCATGATCATGTGTGACCACGTATACATCATAAGACTGCTGCACTAGAAGGTCTGCCCAGTGTCAGCTGACTCTCCCAGTGGTTTAATGGCTGGTTTCCGTTAAGAGGGCTAAGCCATGAAAATGCAATCAATCTAGCATCTTGGGGACACATTGGTTTAAATTCTGGCTTGCAGTTTCCTGCCCCTTCCATCATTCTAGTTGCTCCTAAACAACTCCCACTATTTGTATACAAATAATTGTATAAAATATTGTACAATTTAGTATGTCTCTCCACCTCAATTACACAGCCTTAATAACACGAACTGCCCATGATCCATCACAGGTTCCTCTCAAAACTATCACTTCCAAAAATTACTGCTGGAGGCACCTGTGTTATTGGCTTCAATCTGTGGTAATTAGTTACTGAAGGCTGTGATACCCTTAATGATGCTGCAAGAAATATGACTCTGACACGCAATTTTGTAACTAGTAAGAGGATAAACAGAATTAAGAAAAATGAATGGCTTTAACAGGCAGTCACACAGTTACCCAAGTAGTTGTACCATCCTGTAAAAATAAAAGTTGCTTCTGGTGCGCAGATGCAATTCAAATTCAGGGATACATAGGGATGATCAATCATGAAACCTCATAACTGTGATGCAGCACAACATGTTGTTCCAACAACTGCCTGCCTGGGTGCAAAGAGAAACAGGAGAAAAGAGGGTAGGGTGGGAAGGTAAATCTGTGATCTGCCTAGAAGGGGAGTGATCAGTCAGTCTGAACTGGCTGGCTGGTCTCTGATGCAACACTAATGAAGCTTTACAGTAGCACACCTGGGCCAAGTAAAGGGAGCAATGCTTTTTAAGTTGTGCATCCCCATATGCTGGAAAAACTCCACCACTGTTTGTACATACTACAGATGTTTGGTGTTGGTTTGTTGTTTGTTATTTTTTTCCTGTCATGTTATTCTTTGATTTGAGGTCTACTAAACCATGTTTTCCAAGGCTGGGTTGCTTTCTATAATAATTTGCATTAACTGCTGTTCATTCTGCTTTGTGTCAAATGATACCCCCAGAGTCAGTTGTGTTATTATATACATGTTCTCTCTTTACAAATATGTATAGATTTAGATTTTCATTGTAACAGAGTTAGTACTCTGGCCTACGGGCAGAATATCCTCTCTCATACTCAAGTTTATCATTACCTGCATGAAAGATAGGAGAGCTGCTCCATCTTTCTCTCCTTATTCATGGCTGGCTCACAGACAGCACCAAGCATGGAAGGAAATTCTCTCACAGCTGTGCCTCTTACAATTAGCAGACTGTAGAAAAAGGTTCCATGTATGCAGAAGCCATTTCTCTGCTGTGCCATTCAAAAACCAGAAAAGTGAGGTCAACACAACAGGTGACTTGTTTATTTACGCTTTTCAGGTCTTAAATGAAAGAACACCCAAACTGAGGTTCTTCAGGTGCCCCAGAGCCTGTCAGGCTCTCAAGAACAAATATTTTATTAAAGGAAAAGCAGTGCATTCCCAAAAGATAAAATAAAAAATGTCTTCACAGAGGTTGAGAGTAACACAGTATTAGCTAAGTGATTCAATGCAGATATTTTCCTGCACTCATTATAAAAGTGTTATCAGCTGCACACTGTTAGTACTGCCAAAGCAGTAAAACCTGACAGAAATGTCTGTCAAGAGATTAAAGGATTGACCATTGGCAGCATTTTCCTGCCATAAAACAATTTAATTACATTATCTTTCAAACTGCTGACTTGGTATGACTAGCTTCTGTCATAAAAGCAAATGGGCACAGCCCAAGGACAAAGTATTGCTTTGTGTCTGCTTCTGTTTGTAACCATTCTTTGACCAGGGAATATCTCTTTTAAGGACCTACCAGGGCCTAGCACAAAGAAGTGAATTTACAGAAGTCACTGCCAGACAATATAAATACAGACACTCTAAGGCTGTTGTGCCAAAGCAAGCTCTCATTGGAAGAAAATGTAATTGTTTCAGTGCAAAAGAACACACACTCTAGCAATTTAGACTTCATCTGTCTGTATGGGTCAAACTACCAACCTAGAACATAAGGCAAAAAAAGCAAAAATACCCTTAACTCTAGATGAATCTCATTTTAAAAGAGAACAAAAAGCAAGAGAGATTCCAATGGAAGGTGTATCCTTGCAACAGTCTCTGGAGAAAAATGAAGAAAGGCTGTCCTTCTCTTATCCAGCAGGCTAAGAAATTAAGAGTCAGAAGTCTCTTTTTCATATTTGTTGCAAGAATGGCACCAAAAGATACCTCAGCAAAGAAACTTGGCTATGCATAAGAGGGTGGGTAGGCTTTAAGACTTTTACTAGGAAGAAACTATTGACCAGGAAAAAACACAAGAACAATTTGTTTCAGTTTCATTCGCACAGCTGGCTCACAATTGTGTTGGACAGTGTCAAATGCAGCCGGGAAACTTTCAGTGCTATGATGTAAGGATGCTGGAAGACTGTAAATTATTTCTAAGTAGTATATAAAAAGTAACTGAAAAAGCAAGCCTTTCCCTGGCACATTTATGTTTGCTATACCACGTTATACCAAGATTAAGGGTATCACGATTGAAAATGTTAAAACCTGATGATCTTCTTCTTTCCTATTCTATCAGGAATGACTTGGAGAGGAGCTGGGGACTGGCTTGTAATTCCAACTAAGTTAATACTAATGCTGAAATAAAATCATTATATGCCTTTTAGGAAATGTTATATCCATCATGTATCTAGACTGTATTTTTTTTTTTTTGCTGTGGCACCTTGTATAAATCATGTATCCAACAACCTTTAGTACTGCTACACAAGAATAGGAAAGGATTCTTAACTTGCAGACTGTGTGGGTCCCATGGAGCTGGAAAAGAGCTGCGAACCTCAAACTTCCCTGTTGACTAGTGCAACAGGCCAGAATGTGCAGTCTAGCTGTCAAAATGGCTGCATTTATTGGCACTGGTAACTATCAACCAGGGATCTGTCCAGTCCATGAAAGACACCTTGGGTTTCCCTGCAACTATAAGTATTCCTGTGTCACATGACCTAGAGACAAACGCATACTTTTGGTTGGAAAATAAAATGAATAGATATTTGAAAAGTTTTCCTTGTGATATCCTTTCATGGGTGGTGAAATAATAGGATAACTTGGAATAAAGAAAAAGGTAAGAGGTGGGTTTGCTGTCCTAGAAAAGGGTTAAAATACAGGGATGCACTTGGCATTGTGGGATTAGAAGACATAATGAGAAAAAACACTTTAAAACTGAGAAGGGGAAGGTGCTCCTAATGGACACTCTGAAACCCACTACTTCTCTGCTCATATTCCATTTCCAGAATCTGAGCTCTCCTTCTCCTTGTTGTTTCCACAACTTACAGCTGGTAAGTTCCCATCCTCATGTCTTGGACAGCAGACAGAGTAATGGAGTGGATTGTAAACATGCTTTGCCCAGCAACACGCTGAGCCAGGCAGAACTTTAAGAGCTATTACAACTTTTGATGGGGTTTTATGGTTTGTCCTTCCTGACAGACCAATCATTCTTGCTCTAGGCATCTATATTTGGTTCTTTCCACTGGACATATTGGTATGAAGATGTTTTAAGCTGAGTTAAATGGGACCCAAAAGGCAAAGAATTCCAGTGTTGTCCTCATAAAGTCTGACAGGTACTTCCCTAGAGCTATAAATGCTATTATGCATTTGAATCCTTTTGAAAGACAGTATTAACTAAAGTTGCCCTGTTTCAGTTGTCACTATCTATCACTTGTTGCAGTGCACAAGTAGGTTTAGGATGCAAAATGAAACTCCCAAGTTAAGTGGAAGGAAGACAGAAATAGTAACAAAATAATGGCAGCTTTCATTTAGACATGTCAGTAAATCAAGCTTGTTTTAATCTTTGTGGGACTTTTTTTGCTGTATCATGTCTCCTAAATTAAAGGACAGAAAAGCAAGCCATCTTTCTAGTCCCTCAGCACTGTTCTTAGAATGGCTAATGGTTAGCAAAGCCCAGAACAGGATGGGTGAGAAGTCTTGTTTCAGACAGTATTGCCACCTGAAATGCTTTGGTAAGGAATGGACTGAATTTATGCCTATCACTCTATTCTATCCTATTCCTAGCTTTTGCCAAAGACTCATCTAACCTGTAAAGGGAGCGTTAACACTGTGATCTGAATATTAAAAGCAGAACTACGGCTAGGGGGAGCTCTATGTACACGTGTGGACAGCCGGGAAGTGCACGGGACCTGAACTCTCAGTCTCGCTTCTCCCAGCAGTTCTTCTCAGTAGTGAGTAGATGCTGGTGTTCCTGCACTAAGACCGAAATCCTGGCAGTGATATCACCCAGTATGAGTCTTGAAAACAGCTGGAATGAACACTGTCTGGAACCCTGCCGACAGCTCTCTCTGTAACGTTGGGCACAGATGCCTTGACTGCACAGCAGAACTGTTCCTTCTTCAAGGAACAACTGGAGACTCCTCTAGAGCTCTCTTGAAAGTTGTGCCAAGCAGTACTTTAGAAAGAATGCAGCCAGTCACAAAAAGCTGCACTAGAACTTTGTACATGCTAAGGATCCATGAAATCCATTTCTGCTAGCTTGAGGCCTGTCTGGGAGTCATGGTAAAACTGGGAATCAAGATGCTGTGGCCAGGCATGGCAGCAGGGAAGACATGGAATGACTGTAGCATATGACCTGAGACACTCTTGGTAAAACTTGACTTGCACACCCACAAGACTCTTCAGATGAAAGGAACCTTAAAGGGCTCCTTAACCTGTTGTCAGGATGTAATGCATGCAGGTTAGCCCCATCTTTCTCAATACAAGCTCTCTTTCTTAATCTCATGCACTCTTAAATTGACTCTCCACCACTGGCACTTACCTGACTTCCAAGGAAGCAAAGACATGCCCAGCTTGCAATCATACTACAATAAGTATCAAAGCGAGCACCTGTTGGATATTTTAATGTGCCAAATTTTTTTGTATTTTGGCTCGAGGAGTTTGCTTACCTGAGAGCAACTAATTCCAATAACCAGTGAATTCGAACTTGTTCAATGCCACCATGCGGAACAGAAGAAATATAGGCAAGGTTCATCTCTTGGTCTTTGCTCAGGTCAAATAGGTCAGCACGGCTGTGAGGTAAAGGAGGGCTTCAGAAAAGGAGGGACAGAAAAGAAAAACCACATTGCAACATTAACTGGCTGCTCCACTGGGTATCCAAAGATCCTTGTGCTAAGTCCCTATAACACCTACAAGATCCTCCCCGGCATGAGGACTACTATCTAAGATGAAATGAAAGCAAAATGGAGTTGCAGGTTATTTGGGGCTAACTGGCTACACACGTAGTTTGGCAAAACTTGGGTGCATTTCATTGCCATGCTCAAAAGAAAGCATTACAAAAGAAAGCAGAGGCCATACAATGGTAGGCACCTTGTCTCAGGCAGCTCAGTGTCTTTTAGGCTTTGGAGTGGAAGTCAGACTTGCTGAGGTCTGTAGTAAACAAATGCAGGTTTGATCTTCCTGCTGCAGTCCATGCAATGATACCAATTCTTGCTCTGCTGTGGAAGCTGCACTTGTTACAAGCAGAATTAGACACTCAGAGCCTCCACGTTCTTTGGCTATATTCAACTCACCTCTAAGCACAAGGAAGCACAGGAGTATGAGGTTTCTATGCTTGATGCTGCAAGCAGTTTTACCTGCTCACAGCTATACAGCAATGATCATCTCACTATGACTTTGGTGTCTACTTATTCCACTGAAATTAACATAACACTGGGGCAAATTTCTGCTGCCTCTATCTCTGCAGATAAATAGCTGCAAGATGGAGAAAGATTTCACACCACCCTCCACAAGTCAGAAACTTAGAATGCTGCCCAGTTCACTGGATTTGGGCATCCTTAGAGACTCTCATTAAGCTTCCTGTTAACGTGCAAATTCTGAGCATTAAAGTATTTGTATTACAAGAAAGATAAACCAACACTGTTCCCCAAGGTTCAGTAAAATACTTCCACGTGTCTTCACATTGCAAAGAGAGATGACTTGTGCTCTAACTACAGACTTTTATATTAACTGTACAAGTAAAAAACTAATACAGTTTATGCTTTGACTACTGTGATATGTCTCCTCTGATGGGTGGATTGGCTCTGTGGTGGCTATAACTATGCTGGGAAGAGTCACACTGTCATCCTCTGCTCCTCTGTCCCCCTGCACATATTTATCCCATCTCCAAAGGCCCCCCAAATGCACCTGCTACCATATAACTATCTGTACGCAAAGGGGGGAAAAACCTGACCCCACCTGGACAACAGCTTTTGTCCTAGCTAAGACAGTGCCTATCTATTACCCCATGTCCTGCATCCTCATCTGAAAGTGCAAGTCTTTACACAGATTACATCCTTGTAGTGATCCATACATATCAGCCAGCACAAATGAGCTCCTCTTTGCAACTTCACCAGCATACAAGGCACTTAAAAATCATCTCCCTGAGATGCTTCAAGTCACACAAGTGAGACTGAAGTCACCAATTCCATTCTTACCAGCCATCTGGGTCTTTTTTCTTGCCCCAGTGGATAAGGACAATGTTAACTGTCAGTTTCTGAAGGAGTGCTCTACTACTTCATGATTCAAACCTGCTTCAGTTCAAGCAGTGGCAAAGCTGGGAATCAAGGCGTGAAGCACTGACACATTTTTTGCTCTATCCACACTGAATAAATACTCTGAAATTCACACTCTGCTAGAGAGAATTCTAGCAAAAACCATGACAAGATACTAAAGAAAGCTGGCAGTAGGTTTTGTTATTGGTAGTATCAGTATCTGTCCTTTCCTGTTCAGAGCGAAAACCACCCATCCAAGAAAAAATCAAGCCTTGCTCCCAGGCTTTGTCAACTGCTGATCCACAGCTGTGCATTTGCCCAGCTGTCTGAAACTGTGGTGCAGAAAAGAAGCTTTAACAACTGGAACCCAGTTCTGTCTTAGCGTGAGCTTTCAAGGGAGCTGGGATCCCACATCATAAGAAATACCAGTGTTGGCCAAGCGTTATAACTGAATAGATGCTGACCCTTGGAGAGCCTCTGCCTCTGCTGCGGCTCCTCTGCTCTTCCCTCACACGCTTTTCATGTTTGCAGCTTTCCAAAGTTACTTTTACACAATTAAAATAACGGTTGTTTCTTGGGCTAAAGTTTAAATGGGCAAAAGATATATTTTTAAGGCAGCTTTTCATTAATATTTCCTAACATTGCAAGCAAAAATTAAAACAAGACATGAAACAGCAAAAGAAAAATAATCCAAAAAGCCCAAACACTTCTCTTCACCAGAATGTGTTTGATGCCCTGTTTTGTTCCCCCCCCCCCCCCCCAAGATGGAAAACTAATGGGAATTTTTTCAAGTTTTGTCTTAGACTACCTTTATGCATTACACAAAAAAAGTGCACAAATTCCTTTTTGTCCAAAGTACACACTGCTGATTCCATCCCTGTTGCAACTCTTTTTTCCTACAACTGCTACTTAATCCACTGTATGTCTAAATGAAGGAGGCCATAAGCGGTTTAGAGTAAGATACAAACATGGCTGAGGGAGGTACTGTCTCTCGCTTTTAAGCCTGCTAGAAGCCTTCATGTATCTCACAAAAGTTGAAGACTGTTTGACCCCCGTTAGCTCAGCAAGACTGGGCTTTCTCTGAGAAGCAAAGCACTACCAAGATGTGAAGTGGTGGGGCTGGGATTTACACGTGCTCCCACACATCCCACTGACTCGGATCAACCGGCCTCACTGGCCACATCAGGAAGATGGCATATGTTGAAAGCGCCTTGCAAGAATAAACTCCCTAGAGCTAACAGGCTGGGAAGCTGCGCCCGGGCCTCTTTCAGGACCGTGACCAAAGGAACTCGGAAAAGGAGAGTGAATGAGCTCCGAGCGTCAACACATGTGCAGTGCTGGGGAAGGGGAAGGTGTCCGAGGGCCCTGGTGGCAAGGGAGCGTGTCACAGCCGGGGCGTCTATGGCCTCATCTCCTGATCCGCTTTGTTTACATTCGCTGGCCACGTCCCATGACCAGCAGCAAGGGGCTGGGCCCTCCGACGCCTCCGCAGCGGGCTGGCAGCGCCCAGGCCGCTCCAGAAGGGCCGCGGCCACGGGCCGGGGGCAGCCGGCGGGGGCAGCGGCCGCGTCCCGCCAGCCCCGCGCGCTTACCAGAAGCCCGTGCTCCTCCAGAAGTGCGGCAGGGGCCGCGCCGCGCGCCCCACGTCCACGCGCACCACGCAGGCGGCGCAGCCCGCGCCCAGCTGCACGGCCAGCCACGGCAGCGCGGCCATGGCGGCGCGGCCCGCGCCCAGCTGCACGGCCAGCCACGGCAGCGCGGCCATGGCGGCGCGGCCCGCGCCCAGCTGCACGGCCAGCCACGGCAGCGCGGCCATGGAGCACCGCCGCCCTCCGCTGACGTACCGCTGGCGCGGCGCCAGGCCGGTGACGTCGCCGCCCGCCGCCCGCGCGGCCGGAAGGAGCCGCCGCGGCCGCCGCCGTTCTCGTCTGCGCCAGGCCGGGGAAGTGCGGCACCGGTGCGTTTCTCCTGCGGGCCGCACGAGGGGCCTACGCGCCTGTGCTATGGCTCTGCGGCAGCGGCTGCGCGGGCGGACGGAGCGGCCGTTCCCCGCAGGGCCTGTCAGTGGGGCTGGAGCTGTGCCGGTCCTTCCGTCTGAACGTGTTTCCTGGCCGCTGTATGGCACGTAGGTTTGAGTGCGCTGTGTAATAGCAAGGCTACCGATGGACTTTCTAAATGTTGCTTTCCTACAACGTGTATCAGAAGACTGGGGTTTCCATCGGGACTCTTTCGTAGGATCCGTGTCCTGAAACCATAGTACTGTTACAGATTTGCTAAAATCATTTTAATAGAAATATAGAGGAATAAGAAATATATTCTAATGAAACTAGTAGTTGCACAAGAAAAGCTGCTATGAAATCCTCTGTACAGCCCTGTACCAAGGCTAAGAACTTATATTTACACAAAGAATGTAGGTATAGTAATGAGGTCATGTAACCATAGTTTGGTTTTATGTAAGTTTATATAAGTTGTATATAAGTTTATATAAATAATTAATGAAATAACTGATGAAAGGAGGAGTCTGTTTCTCTTTCTTTAACTTTCTCTAACAAGGGGCCTGTTTATAAGTTATATAGAGGGAGCAACTACAAGAAACAAGGAGAAGAAACAGATGGTCGACAAGGACATAAAATAGCTCAGACCGATAAGGACACTGCAGACTTGCAAGACCATCACATTCCAGGCAAAAGGTGAAAAGTACACTCTGAGGAAGACCTACAGCCTTCCTCCCAAAGACCACTGCCCACATCCCGGAGACCCCTGCCCACAATTCTTGGAAGAATTTGCGCAAGCGCGCAAGTGTGAAGGACTGATAAGCTAATTAACATATGAAGCGAGAGTATGTTAATGATTTTGGGGAAATACTATGTTTATGCATGAATACTTAATGAATATGTATGAATAAGTTCTATATAAGGTGTATGATTTTGAACCATGGTGTGCATTGATCGTTGATCGTGAGAGGACTCACGCACCATCAATAAAGAAGGGTCTGCTTATCTACATCACATTGGTGTTGGTAAGTTTTTCATTCCAAGATTTCGGTAACAGTACTGCCCTCAGGAATCTCATCAAGCCCTGCCGACTAGTAGAAAAATGTGGAGTCGGGCCTCCCTTCCACATCCCCCAGTACTGTGGTAGCATCTCATTCTGTGTTCATTAGTTCTGATCAATTGGGTAGGCAGGGTACTGCTGTCTAGTTTGCAATACAGGCTTTGGATTTAGCAGGGGTAACCACAGGCCCCTGTAACAGTGCACACGCCAGGGAAACTGCAGAGCTGCCAGGCAGACGGCTGGGGTGCAGGTGATCTCCAACAAGAGAGTGAAGTGAGAGCTGTGTTCATGGAAATCAAGGCTATCAGTCCTGGTGGAGCAACCAACACTCACTACTTCAAAAGCTTTAGTATTTCAGCCCCTTTCACCAAAGCTCTCCCTGAAGCAGTTGTGCAAGAGCCAGCAGGGGGAAGTCAAAGAGATGTTTATTCCTCAGCTCAAGAATATTGTAGCTAGTGATGCAGGTCTTAGCAAGGGGTCCCTTTGAGGGGATCCTGCGAGGGGCCCCTGTGAGGGGATCCTGCGAGGGGCCCCTCTGAGGGGATCCTGCGAGGGGCCCCTGTGAGGGGATCCTGCGAGCGGCCCCTGTGAGGGGATCCTGCGAGGGGCCCCTGTGAGGGGATCCTGTGAGGGGATCCTGCGAGAGGTCCCTGTGAGGGGATCCTGTGAGGCCAGGCCTGCCCAGCAGCCACTCGCAGCCGCAGGGCCCGCCCCAGCCCCTCGGCTGCAGCACCCTGAGGAAAACCTGCTTAAGGAAGGGTGAAACACCACGGAGACAATGAGGTGTGAGGGAAAGAATGTGAGGAAGGGCCCTGGGAGCACGGAGGGCAGGGAAGGAGGCAGCTGCAGGCGTGGGATTGCCCTGCAGCCCCCAGAGGGGAGGCCTGTTCACCATGAGGGACCGCAGGCAGGGGAGAAGCATGAGCAGGAAGGCGCGGAGAGAGGAGCTGCCATGAGCTGAGCAGAGCCCCCGTCCCCGGCATCACCCAGAGGGGGCAGAGGAGGTGGGTGATGCGAGAAAATATAGTGAAAAACCTAAAACTCTGCAGGCAGGAGTTGCATAGGTAACAGGAACCATCAACAGGCAGGCAGGAGCCTCACTGTCTGGAGAGAAGGTCTGGAGCTCAGCCCACTCAGCACTTCAGAAAGGACAGTAAGTACAGATGTAGATGAGCTCCACAAGAGCGTAAATCAGTAGCCTTCTGACAAGGATGTGCTAATTGCTAAAAAAAAAAAACCTACTGAAGTGGTAAGACTCAAGACACTAGGACAAAATAACTGTGGTAGTGGGACATCACTACCACCTACTCAAATGACCCCCTGAAGAGAGTGAATCCCCCGCTCGAGAAGCATGCCCAGTAAATTTAAAATTAACTAGGTGTTCAAGTTAGGAGGAGCGATCCCCCTTGCACCCAGCACCGCAATAAACATACCTGCTTTGTAACTTCTCCTGCGTTATAGAGTTTAATTCCGCACGTCACTAGGAAAAGACTCAGCATGAGAAAGTTTATGCCATGTGTAATCCTGCTTGAGCCAGGACGTTGCCTGTCTCAAAGGAGTGGCAAACTTGAGACCCATCTCTAACAAATTGCAAAGCGTCTTGGTTCTGGTTGCTGTTAATCCTCTGTTTGCAGCTTCATCTGCCTTTCCAGGCCTTCAGTCCCTGTGGGACGTGTGAGCTTACAAGGCTCACAGCCAGAATTCAGGCAAACAGTATTACAGCCCAGAGGCTCAGGTAGGAATGGTGATATGGCATTGTGACTTGACTAGTGAGGGGGAATTCCCTGAATTCCCCAGGGCTGCTCATGTTGTGGCTCAGATCTAGTACTCCAATGTCTTTGAAGAGCAGCAAGGCCCAGTCAGACTCCAGTGAGGTTGCCATGCAGGATGTTTAAGAGATTGCCTTTATTTTTATAGGAAATGCCAGTTTGGCAGCCAGGCTTCTGCAGGGGGATAACCTGTTTCCTCCGAACTCTGTTGTTTTCTGAAGAGTCCTGAGGAAGGTGTTAAACAGGCAGTGGAAGTGCAAACTCAGGTGGGATCTGACAGCCTGGGGGTGAATAGGCTGGCAAATCAGCCCTATCCTGCTAGCTGCACCCTGAGCTGGAGCAACAACTGCTGCTGGGGTGAGTACTGCTGCCTGGGCTTCATTGAGGGCTACAGGCATTTTGCCAGCTGGAAAGGATGGTGCATGGGGGGAAGGATATCACTGACATTGCCTCTTTTGTTGGCTTCCCCTCCAGAGGGATAGGCTGGAGGAGATGAACACCTTTTTGACATACTGTGGTTTGTTGCTTATTAACAGTGACACTGCACCTTGCTGTCTTAAGTGTGGAGGGTTCATTGCAGGGAAGGCACTGATAGCAGCCCTTGCAGCACCTAGCTGCAATGGACCTGGAAGCTATCCCTTGCAGAGGAGCCAAAAGCGCAGCCCCCAGCCAAAGACCTACCAGCAAATTCGAGCAAAAAGGTATATACAAGGAAGAAATTTCATGAAGCCCATGGTTTCCTACCACAGGCTATCCCTGTTGGCATCAGGAATGCTTGAGCCCTGGAAACAACCCTGACTTTCCCCCAGAGACAGGCAAAACAAAGTTGTTGTGTTTCAGCTTGGCTGATTTCAAAGACAATCTGGAAGACAAGGTGTCAAAGCAAAATGATGTTCATTTGGCCAGGAAACCTTGGCCCTTCTTAGACATGGTATCAGGTGTGTTTGTAGAAAGTCCTGAAACATAAGAGCCATGGATACAGAGGACACTGTTTTGGCATTTTAAAGTGTCTGCCGGAGCTCAAGGGAAGATTCTTCCCCAAGAGCCTGACAGGACCATGATGTTCAGAGCATTTCCAAGAAGGTCCTTGTAGCGAGCGGGTTTGTGTGGCAAGGTTTTGGTATCAGGGGTGCTACAGGAATGGCTTCTGTGAGAAGATGCCAGAAGCTTCCCTCATGTCCAGTGGAGCCAATGCCAGCTGGCCCCAAGATGAACCCACCGCTGGCCAAGGCTGAGCCCATCAGCGGTGGAAGTAGCACCTCTGTGATAGTAATATTAAGAAGGAAAAAAGGAAAAAAACCCACGGAGCCAGCAAGAGAAAGGAGTGAGACAATGTGAGACTCTGCAGACACCCAGGTCAGTGCAGAAGGAGAGGCAGGAGGTGCTCCAGGCATCAGGGCAGAGATTCCCCTTGCAGTCCATGGTGAAGACCATGGTGAGGCAAGCTGTGCCCCTGCAGCCCTTGGAGTTCCACAGTGGAACAGGTGTCCACCTGCAGCCCATGGAAGACCCCATTCCAGAGCAGGTGGATGCCTGAAGGAGGCTGTGACCCATGGGAAGCCTCTGCTGAAGCAGGTTTGCTGGCACTGTTTGCTGGCACCGTTTGCTGTGGACCTGTGGGAGGGACCCATGATGGAGCAGTGTGTGAAGAACTGCAGCCAGAGGGATGGACTTATGTTGGAGAAGTTCATGGAGAACTGTCTCCTGTGGGAGGGACCTCATGCTGGAGCAGGGGAAGAGTGTGAGGGAAAAGAAGTGTTAGAAACAACCTGTGATGAACTGACTGTAACCCGCATTCCCTGTTCTCCTGTGCTGTCATGGGGAGGAGGTGAAGAAATCAGAATTATGTTAAGCCTGGGAAGAAGGGAGGGGTGAGGAGAAAGTATTTTCTGATTTGAATGGTAATAAATTAAACTAATTTTCCCCAGGTCAAATCTGTTTTGCCTGGACAGTAATTGCTGAGTGATCCTCCTGTCCTTATCTTGGCCCATGTGCCTTTCATTATATTTTGTCTCCCCTGTCCAGTTGAGGGGAGTGATAGAACAGTTTAGTGGGCACCTGGCATTCAGCCATGGTCAAACCACCACAGTCCTTCTCAGAGACTGAGGTGGTGGTTAAGAGATGATCCCTTGTTTTCTACAACTTCCCCCAAGGCATGGGGAAGTGCTACATCTAGCACATCAACCACATCCAACCAGGAGCTGGAAGGCAGACGATAAGACAAAACCCCTGCCAGAGGAGAGATGGAGAACTGGAGGCATCTGTGCATCACTCTGAGGTTTCTCTTCCCATGTCTGAGAAAGCGGCTAACAAGATTTGTCAACATACTTCTGAAGAACTGCAGTTCCCAGCACAAAATCTTTCCTGCTCACCACTGCTGCCCTGGTGCCTTCTGCCAGAGAAAGAAAATTCAGCAGGAGTTACCTGCTCCCTGTGAAGGGGGCTGATAATGTCTCTGTTCCCAAAACATCTGCAGGGATGCTGCATGGAGGTTGGGGCTTTTTCCCAACCAAGGTAGCCAAGTGGACCAATGTGTTGCTGGAAGCATTTGCAGGCCAAACTGGTAAAACCCAGCCTGATCTGCAACTTTCCCAGGGGTAGGGAAGATGCCAGGTTTACCACAGATGACCTCCAGCAAGCAGTTTCCCAGGTGCAAATGTTTAATTCAGAGCTGAACACCTATGTCCAACTTGCTATAAGCATAGTCTTATAGCAGTAGAGACTGTTGGGCAGAGCCCTGATGAGGACGCTAGCCAAAGGGAAGCTCCCCTGTTGCCTTTGACTTTCTGCTCACCCAGGGGCTGGGAAGTGCCCAGCAGGAGGTTTTATGTGGAGCAATTTCCCAGGGAGGCTTCCTATAGCTGACACTCCCCAGCAAAGGACATTGGATAGCAGCCTCCTCCTGTGTGCCTGCACAGACTGGGAGCACCTCCTGTCCTGAGGCATTCATGAGGAGGCACACAGGCACAGGAAAGTGGGAGAATGGAAGGGAAGTAGTAGGAAAGCAGCACTGTACACTGGTCCTTTCCAGTAAGCTGAAGCTGATCCTTCCAAGCTATCTGGCCGGTGTAAAATCCTCCAGTGTCTCAAGCTGGGCAGATGAGAGATGTAAAACCTGTTACTCCTGAGCTGAGTCACTCCTCACAGCAGAAAAGCTGTGCGAAGCATTTGGCCCCAGCTGCTTTCCCTGAAGCGTCCCTGCAGATATTTTGGGAACAGACACGTACCAGGCTCCTTCAGGCATAGCAGGGAGCAGTTAGCTCTTCCTCCTCTGTTTGCTTTCTCTGTCAGGAGGTACCTGCACAATACAGAGGAAACCAGTGCACAGCAAATTTTGTAGGGGGGCAGGGGTGTGTGTGTGTGTTCTATTCAGATGCCTCCAGCTCCTTCAGCACTTAATTTGTTTATAAACTTGGCTTCAAAAAGCATCCCTGGAAATACCAGGATCATGTTGTCACATAGCCATCTAATCCTGCCACATGGCAGGAACAAGAATTTTGCTATAACACATGGAACCTAAAGCTTAGAAAATCATCCAGAGCATGAGTTCAGCTCTTGGTCCTGGAAGGAAATGATGGACAGATATCTGGATACTTTTTGTAATAACTAAGCGCTAATAATGGTGAGGCATTCCAGGGCTTAAGACAGTCTTTGCTTCTTGGATAACTTCACATTCCTACATGGTAGTAGCTGGACTTTGAAAGGATGGACTCAGCTGAGTGGTCTCCAGTTTCATGTCACATCTAATCCAGCCTAAACAGGGCTCCAGCCAAAAGGGCTGGTCCTGCTTTTCTTCCCTGCCACTGCTTGCCTGCTCCTGCTGTTTCCTGTGTGTCAGATCTGACAGCTAGGCAGCTGAAGGGAGGATAATTCAATTAACTGACTGGGTGGGAAGCAACCGTTTTTGCATCAGTTTGTTTTCTTGTGGACTGCCAAACTGCAGAGACATGGCGTAGTGTGGCTCTGGTGCCTCATAGTTCACAACAGAGGAAGCACAGGGACCGGGGTGTGAGAGAATGAGACCAGCCTTGACTCAGCTGCATGCAGTTAGGCTGGAGAAGGCACAGTATGAAACTGCACTCCAGCTCGTGCATCTCTATGGCTTCCATATCATGGGGCAGCCTTTGTAAAAAGTTACCTCTGAAGTGATCCTGTTGTTTGCAGGAGTCCAGCAAGCTGTATGCACCCATCTCCACCACCTACTTGGTCCTCGGCTCGTAATTGCCTGCAACATGCTAAAGGTATCTGTTGATCAGACATATATATTTCACATCAGGAGTCTTACCAGCAATGCAGCATAGATCTTAGTGCTGCTTTTTTTATGCAGGGCTTGTTTATAAACCTTAGTTTATGACAATATTGCAGGTTTCCCCCAGGACCTGCTGGGCTTTGTGAGTCCTGGGGTTTTCTTCCTCCTCTTCATTGATTCATCCCCCGCCCTTGGGATGAGTACTTGAACTGAATGTGGCCTCCAGCTGTCTGTGGCCTTTCCCACAATGGGACAGTCTTACACTGCTTCAAGATCTGCAGTACCTCTAGCACTACGTTTCTGCCAACAGGCTGTGCAGATCACAGGCAGACATAATATCTGCTCCCTGGTGGTGACGCCCTTTGCTGGTGCTTGCTTTTCGCCAAAGCAGCAGTACCCAGGTAGAAGTGGGATGTGGTGCAGGTATGCTGGTGCTCTCCTGAGAGGCACTTAAAAGCTTGAAGGTACCTGGGGCATATCATCCTGGAGTTGCATGGTCACCACATTGGGATTAGCAAGGGGTTTTTTACAACATTTTTCTGCTGCTGGTGGTAAAGTTCTGGGTTTACTCCACTGTCCCTGAGCAAAGAGCTATCCTGTGTCCAGGTGTCGAAGTTTAGCTGGGAACTAATAAAATCAAAGCAGACTTCATTAAGAAAATATACAAAAATAGCCCCAAGCAGGGCTCAGGCAATCACCCTACAACCACCACTAGCCTACACTTGGGGAAGAAATTGGCATGCCAAGGACTCAGTGTGATATCCACTTTCTGCTTAGGGAGTGCTTATGCCATCCCTGAGTCTTAGGACTGAGAAGGACAATGATGGGCTAAACATAAGGGCAGAGAAAAGTATAGATAGTAGGAATTTCATATATATCAGTCTTAATCTTATTTTCAGTGTATTTATATTACTGAAACTGAACTAACGATAGTGATATCCTGTATTTTAGTTAGATTGTGAAGACCTTAACTAGATTAATAAATTCTGAGTTCTGCATATAACCTGTGTTCCCTTTTGCCCGTAGCAAAATTTGGTTTATAATGTAGGGAGAATGTTGCACAAGTACCAGAAAGAATGGCTTTGATGTTACATAGCAGTCACCTTGTATACATACATTACGACTGTGGTCATGTGTAGGAGAGATAGCACTCTGTTGGCTATCTGAGGGTGATACTGGGCCCTGCATCCTCCTCGAAAGCCACCTTATCTCCTCAGTTTCCTCTTTGGCTTCATCAGCTCCTCAGGGCAAAAATTACCATTTATTTGTGTGGCACCCCACATAGTTATCTTTCAACTCCTTTAGGTCCTCTGGGGGAATGAGGGTTTGTGTGTACTTACCTACAGTCAGAGTATGTTCCACCTCTTGATTTGAAGGAGGAAGGCTGAGTGTGGAGGAAAGAACAGTTATCCCTCAAACCTCTGACAGGTTTTGGTATTATCATTGCTCCTAGAACTGGCATCAGCACACAGAGTGGACAGGGGGTGGGGAGCTGATTTCCACAGCTTGCTCTGCCAGGAGAGTACAAAAAGAGCTGAAACATTGGTGAAGTGTTCAGTGAACTTCGCCAAGCCTCAAGCAGAGGTAGAAGATTTATCTTTTGTTGCAAACTATTTACAGGGCTTCCTTAGAAGAGCGCATTCAATGTCAGCTCCTGTTCCTTACTCATGTTCTCCTTGACTGGGAACAGCTATAAGGCTTATGCTGGAATTTGTGATGGTCTAGCACATCTCAGGCAGCTTGTGAACATGTATAGATGGTTTCCTCCTGTGTCAGACATGACAATTTCCTGGGAGGCTTTCTGGGCAACGTGGTCTTTTTTGAAACTGTCTCTTCTGGGTGCCACAAGGATGCAGCTGAAAGCAGGGCTCTGACTTATTCTTTTTACTTCACTTTTCTGCTCTGCTCAACAAAGCTTGCTCTGTACTTTTGCACAAATGTTCATGCAGAGTAACCTTGAAGTTAGCAGGGGAAAAACACTACTCTCTCTAACCATCACCTATACTTTTGGATAGGCAAAAGTGTCAATGTCCAAAGGCAGATAGAGGACCATGTGGCTTCAGAAAACCACAACTGTCAGGAGCTTGGTTCTGAATATGGGGAGGAAAATGTGCCTACCAGGATGAAAGAGAAAGGATTCATACCTGTGTAACGAGCAGGCAGAACCCTGTTGATTTAGCTTTCACTGGAAACCTCATGCTAGGGAACAGGATAATTTTGGTAGCAGTGCAGCAGAAGCTGCATGCCCTCAGATGTGCCGTGCAGAAGTGCCCATCAGAAGTTTTAAGTCTAGTTGTAGGAGGAAACTACACTGTCTGCAACTCTCTGATTCCTTATGTGCATTGGATCTGAACAGGAAAGGGTAGTGAATCTGTTTTATCCTCTGTCAGCACCTTTCTTCTGCATGAGTGGGAATAACTAAAGACCAGGAGGGAAACTTTCAAATTCTACAGTTCAACAGTGGGAGTACTGTGTGCTACCATTCAAAGAACATTAACCAGTGGACCTTTCAGAGCACTGAACTGCACTTCATGGTACTAAACAAGTGGAGGTTGAGTCCAATCACTTCTTGCTGGGCAAGAGCAAATTCTTCAGCTATGGTTAGTTTCCAGATGCTCCTGGTTCCTACAGGATTTGTGTCAGCTTCTGTTTTGCTGATAATCCAGGAAGGAATATTTATTATTTATGTATCTGTTCTTAATGGATCATTTAACTTGTAATTTGTAATAATACTTGGTAACCAGAATCCAACAGACACATTCTTTTTGTGAATTAGAATTAAAATTGCCTGTATTCAGTCTGACAGCAAGTTTTGGAAATCTGTGATGCCGGTTGCGTTATTATCAGTGATGGTTCGTGGTTTGAACTCTAAGTTCAGGTTAGATGCCAGTCAACATGTTAATTGATAAGGCTTTGGAAGCCTGCCCCAAAAATGGAAAGGCACAGGGTTTACACATTGCCACTAATTTGTTCCACAGGACATGGATTGTAGCTGACATTTTGTGTGGGCTGTGGAAAGGTGGAGGCAAAAATAATAACAAATCACAAAGTCCTGTAGAAAAATCAGAATGGCTGCTCTGAATCTTTCAAAAACTTTTGGTGGCTCATTTTGTCTAAACAAGCCAACCCAACTGCACTGGATTAAAAATGTATCTCCATGATAAATCTAGTTGCCATTTTGGCACTGAGTATAGCCTTAATTTCCATATTAGACCTGTGGCCATCACATGAGCTCACGAGGCAATACATAGAAACTCTTCCAGTTAGGAACTATGACAATAATTGAGAACATAAGTACTCTCCCAGCACTGTGCTCATGAAGCATTGGGCCACTACCCCATTCAAAACAAGGAAGAAAGATGTTTTCCTCTGTAACATGATCTTCTCAGCTGTAGGTCTGTGTTTCTCATAATCAGTCAAGAAACTGAAGTTCAGAAATAAATACTCTGGCTTTCATTCCACCATTGCTACAGCAAACATATGGTTTGTCTCTAACCCCTTTTATATCTATCTTGTATAAGCCCTTATTAATGTTTAATTCCTTACCAAAGTCTTCCATTAGGGATTCACTTTATTTCTGGGAGGCATAGGGCCATCACAACTAACATGTATCATTTGTTTGACAGTTTTATGGTTCAGTTGGAACAATCTGCAGAGCTGTCCATCAGTATCTTCCCCGTAGCTTTACAGCCTTTCTATTTTAGTTATGAACTGCAGAACAGAGCAGAGGAACAGCCCACTGAGTAATGCTTAGAAACTGAAGGAATAAAGTTCAGAAAAGCCACTGGAAATACTTTGCCTAATGATTTATTAATTTGTTTTACTTTGTTTTGCAAAGGCTAATGCTAGTGCATTAGAAGAGGAACTGTGCTTTGGAGATACCTCCTCAGCAGTGCAGGGTTGGCAATATTTTTGCGTTATGGGTTTACACAGTTCTTTCCATCAAGTAGCAGCACTAACTGCCACTTCTCTGAAACTAGGTAGGGGATGACACACACCTGTGCTGTCTTAGTGTTGACTTGACAGTGAACTGTGGAAGGCTGGTAAAAGCCTTTTTGCATTCTTCAGGTGTTAGGGCATCATCTGGTAGGGCAACAGCAGGTGAGAAGGGAAGATGTGTCAACAGCTTCAGCTGTTGGGCAGCTCTGCAGGTACATTGCCTTGCTAAAGAAGGGCAGGTCTGTGCCCTTACCCCTCCAGGGCTGGACAGTCTCTAGTTGTCTGTGAAATGGCTGTGCCTCTCCTCTATGCTGCCCAAAGGTCTCTTCAGGTACTTACATACAATTCTTAGGCATATCCCCTCCCCTGCACTATCTGGCTTAGACTCATAACAGAACTTGCTTCTTGACAGATTTACCTGTGGTCACAGTGGTTTGTACACAAGCCATAAATAAATGGTAACAGTTTGTGGTAAAATTCCCATTTCATTGCCATTCCAAATGATAGTGTGGGTTATACATGCCAGCATTTCATACAGCTTCCCTGGGAAGCCCATCCTGAAGCCCATCCTTCTTCTGAAAGAGCAATGACCAGTCCCAGGGCAACAGCCTCTTGCTAGCTGTTCCAACATTTTATGCAGTGGTCTGTAGAGGCTTTTAGTAATGGCAGGAGGAGCCTGCTAAAACACAGAGTACGCTCATGTGAAAAGCTTGGGATTTGCACCTCAGACTTTTGTTCATGTTTAGCCTGATACAGAATGAGAGAAACAAGTTCTGAAAAGTATGCATGCATAGACCCCACCTGGAGCACTGCATTCAGCTCTGAAGCCCCCAACTTAACAAGGACCTGGAAATGTTGGAATGAGTCCAGAGAAGGACCACAAAGATGATCAGAGGGCTGGAACACCTCTTATATTAAGACACCCTGAGAAAGTTGGGGTTGGTCAACCTGAAGAAGGAAAGGCTCTGGGGAGACCTTAGCGTGGCCTTTCAATACTTAAAGGGGGCTTATAAGAAAGATGGGGACAGACTTTTTAGTAGGGCCTGTAGCAATAGGACAAGGGGTAATGGTTTTAAACTAAAAGAGGTAAATTTAGATTAGATATTAGGAATAAATTCTTTACTGTGAGGGTGGTGAGACACTGGGCAAAGTTGCCCAAAGAAGTTACGGATGCCCCATCCCTGGAAGTGTTTGAGGCCAGGCTGGATGGAGCTTTGAGCAACCTGGTCCAGTGGAAGGTGTCCCTGCCCATTACAAGGGGGTGGAACTAGATGATCTTTAAGGTCCCTTCCAACCCAAACCATTGTATGATTGTATGATTCTGTGACTCTTAGTAGCTGGTACAGTGCTGCGATTTGGAGTTAGCATGAGAATAATGTTGTTAATACACTGATGTTTAATTGTTGCTCAGTAGTGCTTACTGTAAATTGAGGACTTTTCAAGTTTCCCATGTTCTGCCAATGAGGAGGTGCACAAGAAGCCAGACACAAGAAGACAGGAGGGAGCACAGCCAGGACAGCTGACCCAAACTAGGCAAAGGGATATTCCATACCACAGAATGTCATGCTGAGTATATAGTCTGGGAGGAGCGGGCTGGGGCCTGCCAGTCACTGCTCAGGGACTGGCTGGGCATCAGTCAGCAGGTGGTGGGTGAGCAGATGTGTTGTGGTCACTTGTTTTTTTCCTTTTGGTTATTATTCCTCTCTCCTTGTCTCACCTCTTCGTTACAACTGTTGTTATTATTAATTTCAATTATTAAACTGTTCTTATCTCAGCCCATGAGTTTTACCTTTTTCCTGATTCTCCTCCCCATTCTGCTGGGAGCAGAGGCAGGGGATGAGTGAACGGCTCTGTGGTACTTAGTTGGCAGTTGGTGTTAAACCACAACAGCCAGATGGAACAAGAGGAGGAAAAAGGATGGGATCTGTCTGACCTAACCTAAGCTACCCAGGAAGCAGGATTAGCTAATCACTGCAGAACAGGCTCAGAGATGTCCCTGTTTTAAGTCAAGCTCTGCAGCAGCAAATCTTCCACTGATAGCAGAAGAAGTGTTGAAATGGACACCTCATTTCTGGACAGCTAGACTTTGATGGAATTAATTCCTCATTAAGCAGATTATCTATTCTTGCCTTAAGCAAAGGTAGGAATATCTCAGCTCTTCCTAAACCTAAAACCTCATCACAAAGACTGTGGCATGTCAACTGATCACCAAACACTTCTGCCTAACCCCAAGCCTATGCACAAAACCTGGAGCCAGTCCCCTTCAGACATTGCCTTGCCCATAGTTAAGTCAGTGGCAACACTTATGTAGGTAAAGCAAATGATGTTTTTAACTTTTCCACTTCCTCCCTCTCTCAGTCACAATGCTCATTGTGAGGTTGCTGTTATTCTCCTTTCTTCCTTCCAAATGCAAAAAGATGGTTTCTGACCATAATGACATCAGGCTTTCTCCTTACACTTTTTGGCCAGAGGCACAAGAGGTATTGATGGCTCAGCCTGTCCTAGAAATGTCTGAACTCATAAGGTTCACAAAACCATGCATTAAATGAAGTGTACAGATCTCTGTAACTGTCAGTCATTTAACAAAAATAAAGCATTGCTACATAAAGAAGAAAGTCATTCAACTTTGCTGATGGCCTCCATGCCTCCCTCACCAATATGAAGATGTCCATAGGAGAGATGGACAAGTCCACCAACCTACCAAAAGCAAGATCCTGCCACTTGGCTCTTGTTAACCTGAATGCACCCATTTGTGCTTTCAGTTACAGAGTTACTGTTTTCTTAGGAGGATTGCTCCTCACATAGCAAAGGATAGATTTTTTCTTTCTTTCTTTCTTTCTTTCTGAATTACCAGAAGATTTGAGTCTTAATTTGCCATCCATTTAAATGGGAATGGGCAGCTAGTCTCCTTTGGCAGCCTTGAAGTGCTCCTCTTCCAGATGCAAACTTAGGTCAGCCCCAAAATGTTAAAAAATCAAAACTCAGAGATCCCAAAGTAGCATGTTTCAGGACCACTGGAGCTTTGGTCACTTATACAGTAGTCTTTGTCCTTTGTGCCTTTGCAGATGGTGATTGATTAAAATTCTGTCAGTCCCACAGCTGTCATTCTCAGTACACTTTGTTTGAGGGCCAGCAATTAAGTAATAAATAAAGTGGATTAAAAATATTTTCAGCTGAAACATCAATTTTTGGCTAATTTTTTGCAGGAGGATAGCACCATTTTTTAAGGGTAAAACAGTCCTTTCCCTGTCCTTCATATAAATCAACTGAAAATTGAAATATTTCACATAGGAGGTGTGTCATGGAGAGATTTCATGGGAGATGTCACTTGGCTGCTTGCTCTTCTGAGGCCGCTCATGTCACTACAGTCAGAGCATGTGCCTCTTCTTGCCAGGAGCTCTGTCAGGGAGTTGAGGTTTGGTCAAGTACTTCTTTTCCTCATTTTTCATTTTTTACCTAAAAGGAAATTAAAATGTCCTGTGAAAATGTGTATGATTTTCTGACCAATTGTAGAAATGGCTCAAAAAAATCGCTCCAGGCTATTTAAAACAGCAATGCTAAGACATGTTGGCATGATGTGAATACATGTTCTGTGGCACAGTGCAGACTCAGTTTTAGCACTGAGATAACAATTTTGTCTTTCAAAGAGGACAAAACAGAGACTTGCACCGGTTCCTTCTGGAGAAGAAACCGGTGCCCTGAGAAGAATTCTGACAAAAGTTCTTGGGTGATGGGAAATCCAAGCACACTTATTGTGCTTTAGTGTATGTCTAACTACATACTCTACAGAGCATATATATGCATATATATATATATATATATATATATATAAAACATACTCTACAGAGCAGCGTATGACATCAGTGCTGCTCTAAACCTGTATAGTTTGATAGGTTTTCATGGAGTCAAAAGAAAAACATGTACACAATTTCTTAGTTCCACGTAGAATTTTAACAGGACTCCTGAGGTCCGACTGACTAAATTCTTGCCTGTTTCCATTATTCATTTTGCTCCAAAATGTCTCAAGATTTTGTGTCGTTTTTTGCCAGAAGGGCTCCTGCTGACCAATTTCCAGTGAAATCTGATGAAAAACCAAAATAGGGGCTTAGGTTCAGGTGAAATTATGATTGTGAGTATGCCTGATTGTCCAGGAAGTGTCCCCTTGTGGCTAGTGCCCTGAAGCCCACATTTTCCTGGCCAATTTTTGTTGACTCCCATGATTGCTCAGTGCTTTGGCTGTTCCAGTGTTCATGTGACCACTGAGGTTTTTTTCCTCCATGACTTGTTCCCTATCCCAGTTTAGATATTGACTCCTTTGAAGATGAGTGTCTCTCTGTGTTAGTGCAGAGCTCACGCAAAGTTGATCTTTTTGACACTGGAATATTTGGCTGCCCCCACATTACAGAACCACACTTTCACTGCCCACTGGCTTTGAGAAACTCCAGAAATCTTTAGTGGTGGGTTGGGAAAATAGCTGGAGAGAGAAATATTGGGTTCTTTCAGATCGAAACGTTTCTATTGTTTGTTTTGTTATTCCAGAGTGAGGATATGGTCTTTAGGAGCAGAAAGGGAATAAGCCAGGTTAAAAAAATAACATTAATTCTCACTAATCAGAAGGGATCAAAACTACTTACAAAACTGAGCACAGATAATGCCAAGCAAGATAGTTTCTTCAAAAGCCACAGGACACTGAGGGTGAGAGCATCTCACAGACTCTGAAATTAACAGGATTACTTAACCTTCACAGTTCCCTGGCTTGTTTTAACAAAGATGGGAGAGTGGAGTTCATAATTTTTTTGTATTTTTGCTCAGCTGTTTTCCATTCATTTACACTGAGTATGGCAAATTCCCACACAAAGTTTTAGAGGTATGTCTTAAATGAGCCCTTAGAAAACAGTGCAGCACCTACCGTGCTTCCAGAATGCTATCCCTCTCTGTCTTCAAGACTCCCCTTTGCCAGGTGCAAACACCCTTGCAGTGTCCATAAAAATGTTGTAATGCCCTCAGAGATGTTGGGGGGCTAGAAATGAAGATTTTTTTAAGATAAATACTTGTAAATCATTCCAGCATTCCAGAATAAGGAATAACAACTGAAGTCTAAACAACTTTCAAATAGAGTTTATGTCCTCTTTATGATCCCTGGAGAAGCTGTGTCCTTCAACATTTTCATCACCTGGGAAAGTGTTTCAAATTTCAGGCACAGGTACCATAGGTATTTTTAAAGAGCATTAGTTTAGGTTTATTACACAAAAAATCTGAGAGCTGAATGTCAGAATTCCTGCTGACACAGATTTTTTACCGCACGTGTTTACATGTTCTCTCAAGTAGCACTATTTTTGATACCAGCTGGGGTGCCAGCTAGCAGCTAGACTTTCAGAGTACCCAGTACATTGTTAAGGCTTTCCTCCAACATCAGCTAGGTACAAGGGTTTACTCAGGTGTCTAACCTGATGAAAACTTTTTCCTCACTTAGCTTATCCTCACTTTCTGTCCTCTGACAGAAAATTAGTGACAGAGGAATGTCAAGCAGCCTGGTCTAGATATGATGCATTTCTGAGGTTTCTATCCCAGGTGGAATCATGTGACATTTGATAAGGCATGAATGGGTACAGTGTTTATTGCCATATAGTCAAGCATTTGTTACCTCTGCTGCACTTGTGCAGGAAGCTTCCAGGAGGTACACCTGTTCTGAGAAGATTTATCCTACATCTCTCTCTTCTGCTTGTCCAAGTGTTCTTCCTGCTCCAAATTTTGGGATAAAAACTGTGAGAGCTACTGTATTTTACTTATTTCCTGTCTGAGGGGTTTATTTCCTATGTATGTTGCTAATGGTTAAAGCAAGAATAGAAAAACTGTCAGCCCAGCATCCTGTTGGAACAATATTTATATCGCCACATATTTCTCTCTGTCTACTCACTGATCCCTCCAAAGGCCAATTTATAATGAATTTTAAAGATAATTAAATTTCTGTAAATTTCATGTGAATCAAAAACTGCACAAAGGGAAGAATCCAAATGAGATTTCCACCTTGTCCTATCTGAAGGAGGAACAGACAGATTATATATCCCATACGGAAGCAGACACATGGATAGTCAGCACATATACATTAATCTGCTAATCAACGTACACATAGCTCCTGCCTAGCTTCTACACTGCTGCTTTGTACCCATTAGGGATCTAAAACAGAGCAGGAGGAATGGTTAAAGCTGTTGAGGTATGGGGAAATTTAGAGACAAAAGATGCATGCACAAGAAAAGGTTTCATTAGTCTTCCAGCTCACTGACGAGCCCATTTCCCTTATAATAACTATGATTACTGGTTTCAATTTTTAGTATTTTTTCCACACTGAATGGTTTAGACTTTTTTTTTATTTTTAATTTATTTTTCAGTTCCCAGCCACAAAGCTTCCCATGGATTTTATTGTTTCTTTGGAACACACCCATGAATTTGCCAAAAAACTTAAGTTTGAAATCTCAGTCCACTAGACTATGTCCTCAGAGAAGTTATTCAGCCAGCATATGAGTGTATTCATGGATTGTCAGATCAGCAAGAGCACTGCTTGGTGTGCTTCACCTGCATGGCTGTGTTCACATCATGCTTGAGTTACCATTGCTCTTTGCAATGATCTAGTATTTAATGGACTCCTAAGGGCTAAAACTGGGCATTTGCATTGTCATTTTGAGCAGACTAAACTTCAGTTCATTCTTCCAAGAAAGAAATGTGGATGAAGAGGAAATCTGGCTTGATGCCTATGCACATGATAAAGCCAAATTATCCCTTAATAATTCTTTTCAAAGGCCATCATACTCCTCCTCATTTCCAAGCAACATTCCCTGTTGTGCTAAACCCTCTAATATTCTTTTTTTCCTACATCCCTTTTAGGCTAGGAAATTTCAGACCTTCAGCCTGGGACTCCTTACTGCAGTCACATTCCTATCACCCTCTTGCTCAATCTGACCCTGTACCCTTCATTCCCAGACGGCCACCCTTTCCAGTCATCATAGTCATTGCTGTCTTATTTTCCTTAACTATATTGCTACTACACCCATTATCCTCAATACAGGAAGAGGACATTAGGAGAGTCCCCTGCACTCACTTAATCCAACAATCTACCATTTCAGGATATTATGTTATAGCATCCCTTTTAACATTTCCATTTACACTTCTGCTTGATTTGTTTTTTTCCATACTTACGAGGTTCTAAATTTCTTAGAAGTAAAATGTTGGCTGTACTAGTATCCCTTGAGGCACTGCAGATGTCAGTGTAGAATTAGGTGGCTTCCAAGAGATCCTGCTCAAGCTTGCGTGGTCTTTAATTATTTATGTTATCACAACTATGTGCATAGACTAAGATGTTGTCTGCTGGTCTGTCTCCGTCATATCCCTTTATAGTTGCTTCAAAATATGTCTTGATTTTCATTTTAGGATCAAGGACAAACAATATCTATGGCAAAGAGGTCAAAAAAAGTTACAGAAATATCCAATCGACCCCTCCTTACAGTGTAAAAATATGCATGCACCAAAGGAAAGTGCACTTCACATTAGTGAAGTGTGTAAACATGTAAGTAGTGTTGAAAACATACTCCCAAGACTTCTTCCTTTAGTTAGAAAGCCAAACAGATGACTGAGTTGGGGTTTAGTTCCTTGAAACAAACCAGGTTTTATCAACCTATACAAGTCTCCATCATGTTGGTGCAAGCTGGAGGTCATTGTAACTAACAAAAGCAATGCTATTTGACCGTATATGTACAATGGAAGGTGCTTTGAGGGTGTTGCCATCGGTAATGCTTTAGCTTATAAAAGATGGATCTTTGTATTGTACTCCGGGTACTCCAGCTGCTTAGCACACAGCATCACAGAAATAGGCATCCCCATTAATTTACTTGGCTACTCAATGGGTAATGATTGCCTGACTTACCAGACTTTATAGGTGGGGCAGCAGGGGAGTCTGACAGAGGTATTATGGTTCAATCTCTTTAAAACAAAAGAAAAAGGAAGAAAGGACTGTATCACAGAGGAAGCTACTGAGCTGAAGAAATTCTGTCCTCAATATATGGAAATGCCCTAATCAATGCAAGGTACAAGGCCTCTTCCCACTCATCATTTAAAATCTGACTAACAAAAAAATGCTTTAATATAAATAATCCTGAAGCATGAGCACATTACTATGCACATTTGCACGCAGTAGCTGTTGAAGTTCCATGCTCACTCATACGTTTTTACCTCCTGCACACCAGCAGCCACTGATCAGTGCACTGATCAAAGAGCAAATGCTGTTGGCACATAAGGTTCCCAGAGCAGGAGAGAGTCCAAAGCCCAGGGCTTACCGTGGGTGAGATCCAGGCCTTGCTGCAGGGGGTGCAGGACTTGAACCAGCTGTGTAAGTGCACTGCTCAGGGTGTGAGACTTGAGAAGCTGGACTGTACTAACACTTAAGCAAAGGGTAATGACCTAGAAGTGCTTCTGTGATAGTTGAATGTCTGCCAATGAGGCAGTGAAAACCAGATTCCTAGTATTCGTCTGGTAAATGCTTTATTAGCATGGTTTGTTGTAGTGATATCCAGGAGTCAAACAAAACAAGGGATCCCAACGCAATCAGCACAAACACAAGTGAATAGAAACCTTCTGCCCTGGTGAGACTGTAATCAGCACAGACAAGGCAGGTACAGTGTGTGAAAAGTCAGAGCAAACAGCAACGCAATCCTCTGTTCTTCAGTGCCCTTGGAAGAACTGTGTTCCTCTGCTTCCCTATGGCCCTCACTCCACAGAAGAAGAATAAAAAAAGAAATGCAGACATGCCACTGTTGATATTGCTTCTGTGGAGCTGTAGGAAATGATACTGGGGCTCTAAAGAATTTAGGGTTTGGCAGGCTGGTGTCGACCAGATGGATTTCCATGTTGAGTGTCTCTGGAGAAGATATGCCACATTTCACACAGGTTCTGCAGGTGTATGTTCATACAGGAGAGAGGACAACATAATATCTTCAGAGCTGTCTGAGAGTGAGGGTGTTTGTGCACAAGATTCAGTGTGAGAGGTGCTGCTTCAGCACCTGTGGAGGCGGATACACGTTTGTGCTTTGTGCTGTGCATTTTGTTGTCGGAACACTAAGCTGTGGCAGGCAGAGGAGGAAGAGAAAGGGGAGTTGTGCTGTTGTGCTGGATGCCAGGTGCCCACTAAAAGTGCTCTATCACTCCCCCACCCAACTGGACACAGGAGACAAAATGTAACAAAAGGCTCATGGGTTGAGATAAGGGCAGGGAGATCACTCAGAAATTACTGTCCAGGCAAAACAGATTCTACTTGTGGAAAATTAGTTTATTACCATTCAAATCAGAAAAACACCTTCCCCCCCCCCCCCCCCCCCCCCCGCCTCCTTCTTCCTGGGCTTAATATAATTCTGATTTCTCCACTTCCTCCCCATGAGCAGCACAGGGGAACAGGGAGTGGCGGTTACAGTCAGTTCATCACAGGTTGTTTCTAACACTTCTTTCTCCTCACACTCTTCCCCTGCTGCAGCACGGGGTCCCTCCCACAGAAGACAGTTCTCCATGAACTTCTCCAACATGAGTCCTTCCCCGGGGCTCCAGTTCTTCACATACTGCTCCATTGTGGGTCCCTCCCACGGGGTGCAGCCCTTCACGAGCAGACTGCTCCAGTGTGGGTCTCCCACAGGGTCACAAGTCCTGCCAGCAAACCTGTGTCAGCGTGGGCTTCTCTCTCCATGGGTCCACAGGTCCTGCCAGCAAACCTGCTTCAGCAGAGGCTTCCCATGGGTCACAGCCTCCTTCAGGCACCCACCTGGTACAGTGTGGGTTCCTCCATGGGCTGCATATTGATATCTGCTCCACTGTGGACCTCCATGGGCTGCAGGGGCACAGCCTGCCTCACCGTGGGCTTCACCACAGGCTGCAGGGGAATCTCTGCCCTGATGCCTGGAGCACCTCCTGCCTCTCCTTCTGCACTGACCTGGGTGTCTGCAGAGTCTCACATTGTCTCACTCCTTTCTCTTGCTGGCTCCGTGGGTTTTTTTTCTTTTTTCCTTCTTAATATTACTATCACAGAGGTGCTACTTCCACCGCTGATGGGCTCAGCCTTGGCCAGCGGTGGGTTCATCTTGGGGCCAGCTGGCATTGGCTCCACTGGACATGAGGGAAGCTTCTGGCATCTTCTCACAGAAGCCGTTCCTGTAGCACCCCGATACCAAAACCTTGCCATGCAAACCCACTATAGGAGCACAGAGAGAAGAAGAGACAAAGTGATCTCAGATACTGGGGTAAAGAGGAAAAGAAAAAAGGACTAGAAAGATGGAGGTTGTAGCAGGCATAAAGAGAGGAAAAAGAATAAGTAACAGAAACAAAAAGGAGTAGAAGAAGCAAGAGAAAATTTACCACTTTTCTCTCTGTCCCCTGTCTTTCTCATCCCCTCTTGATCCTCTGGTGCTTTGTCCACAAGAGGAAAAAAGGCAGGAAGATGGGCAGATAGAGAAGAATAGGGGGGGTGGGGGGTGGGGGGTGGGGTGCAGCAGGGAGGGTAGAGCGCAGAGAAAAAAGATGTAAGGAAACATGTCTGGAGGAGAGTAGTAGGTTGGGAGTGGAAGGATTTGTGGTAATTGGAGTGTTTTCAACATGGGCAGATGGAGGAACGCAGGTCAGAAACAAAGAGCAGGAGTAACCAAGAAAAACAGCTGAGACAAAACACCTCCTGGATAATGTCGGAAAGGAGAATGTAGGGAGCAATGATTTGCTCTGCCATAGTAACAGATGATCACCTGTCAGCAAAGGGTAACTCTGACAACACAATTAGTAGATTCTGAAGTTTTGCTTCCAGAAAGTGTAAATCTTTGTGACCATTTCGCCCAACTACTTGGGCAAAAAATGCCTCTTGGTGATTTCCACTTTCAGCCCAGTGCTCACTGGATCAGATCACTTCTCTCAGAGGGCTGTCCCAGAGCTGGCCTCTGTCTCCCTGCCTAACATCTGCCGTGTCTCAATTGATTGCCCTGGTTTCAGCTGGGATACAGTTGGTTTTTTCTTCTAGTAGCTGGTGCAGTGTTGGGTTTTGGATTTGCTGTGAGAACAACACTGGCAGCACACTGACATTTTTAGTTGTTGCTAGGTGATGTTTATACTAAGACAAGGACTTCTCGGGTTCTTGGGCCATGCCAGCGAGAGGGCTGGAGGGCACAAGAGACTGGGAGGGGACACAGCCAGGACAGGTGACCTGAACTAGCCAAAGGGATATTCCATACCATAGAATGTCATGCTGAGTATATAAACTGGGGGAAGAGGAAGGAAGGGGGAGACATCTGGCATTATGGCATTTGTCTTCCCGAGTAACAGTTACGTGTGCTGGAGCCCTGCTTTCCTGGGGATGGCTGAGGACCTGCCTGCCCATGGGAAGTAGTGAATGAATGCCCTATTTCGCTTTGCTTGCATGTGCAGCTTTTGTTTTACCTATTAAATTGTTGTTATCTCAGACCTCGAGTTTTACATTTCTTTCCAATTCTCCTCCCCACCCCTCTCGGTGAGGGGGAGTGAGCAAGCGGCTGTGTGGGGCTTGATTGCCAGCTAGGGTTAAGCCACAACAATGGTCAAAAAGCCTGCTTTATTTCTGCTGTGAACTGGAGTTATGACTGACAAGGGATGGCAGCTTAGCTTGAAAGACCTGGAAGGTGTTGGTCTCCAACTGCCATGGATCAGAGCAGAGCATTTTAAGGTGAAATATTACTGTTCACAAGCAGCTGAGCTGTCCATGCAGGATATTTTCCATGTCCATAGGCACAGAAAAAGCTCTGGTGCCAACAACCTCTGCAAGCTAAACTATTCTTTTATCACTCATAGCCTGCGCTGCAGCTTCAGATCCCAGCCTGCGAGCTTGTCCTCCATTTGCCTGCTTGATTGAAGTGTCTCTCACTCTCAGAAATTTCCCCTCTGTCTGTGAGCTTTACCAAGGTCCCCTCTTTACCTTAACTTAGCTAATGCACAAGCTATCCAAGGCTGACTAAAGAATTGCCAGTAAGATGATTGGATTTGTCTGATACTTTCACTATCCCATTACAGTTTCCTTCCTTTAGCATCATTTTTATTAGCAGCAGGTGTCCCGTGCACAGAGAATTGATGTGTGTGAATACTCAGGTAGGAGTGAGCTGTGGCCGAGTTGGTTGCTTCCTGAACAGCTGTCTGTTTGCAAAAGCAGTAAGTGGGAAAGTAGACATAACAATGCAGTGCTGCTGAGATCCCAGGCATCTTCACAGCTATTTCAGCACAGCCACAACAAGCAAATGTACAGGTAGCCCTAAGCAAGAAAACAATGAGAAGCAGCTCATCCCCCCACAGTGCTTTTAGACCAGCAATGGAAAGGGGAACAGGTGGCCCTAGGTGCAAACTCACTTGCCTAGTGGTAGTTAGCAGCTGGAAGAGCTGGGAAGTGAACTTCTACACTGGGTTCGGTGACTTGTCAGCGGGTGGGCAGGGCATGAGTGAGTCACCATGGAAAAGGTGTCACAGCCCCACTGCAGATGAATCCATTGCATTGTCAAAGCCTACAAACAATTCAGATATTGCTGTCCAGCAGTGAACTACTTGGTCTAGAGGGAAAAATCAGCCATTCAAACCTGGACCTAACTCCAAAAATCAGAATCTGTTATTAGGCTTGCCAATAGCACTGAGGTGTGTGCCTTCAGCCAGAGCTGCAGGGCACACAGACAACCTTCCAAATAGGGCCTGATGTTTTTTCACAGTTAGCAACATGCAACTTTTACAAAGTCAAGCTCCAGTGGTGAAGTGCATCCATGTGCTGGAAACCTTTATACTGGGCAGATTTTGTGCATCCCTGCAAGCTGCTTTCCCTCTTGTGCCTGAGGCACCCCACCTGAAGAAAGGAGGCCAGAGATTTTTCTCTGAGTCAGTATGTTCTTAGAGAGTAAAAGCACATGTGAAGAGACTAAATCAGCCTCTTTTACACATGGAGGGCAAAGTAAGAGTGAAAGCCTGTCAGTATGTGCTTGCTGTTTGAGCCTGGCATGTTGACACCTCCCTTGGCCAGTTCATGTTAGATTCAATTAGGCAATGATGCACAAACTTTTTGCTCCACTTCCAGCTGGCTTCCTTGTCGCTGAGGCAGTACCTCAGCTTTTCTCTCTGGACTCTCCATCTGGATGCCTCAGTAGCTGCTTGTCATAGCCCAGTTTGAACTCTGCCTTCTTCTTCAACCTTTCCCAAAGGCAGCACCCACTCCAGCAGGGTCCTAACAGCAGGGCAAGTGTGGCACAATCCCTCCTGCCATCTGCTCACTGAGTGATTGGTATTGCCTCCTAACTCGGCCTGCTTCCCCAGTCTCTTCCTCCCCATAAAAGAGCAGCTCTTTACCTCGTGTAGCAGTAGGGATCACCTTGCCAGCTGGCCTGCCATTGATCTTTCTCTCCAGAGGGAAAATACACTCATTACCCTCACCTCTGAAGACCCTTCAGTTTAACCCAGGTATGCATTCGCAGGTATGTTAACTTCTCACACCCAGTTCCCTGGCCTGTCAGTCTTTTGGAAGGACAAAGAGTTTGGAAATGTCAAAACATTTTAATTTAGGGTCAGTTTGTTTTCAAATTGCATCTGACTATGTTACCATATGTCATCTTTCTACAAGCACTGGACTTTAACAAGAGTGCATATGCCATGACTACAGCCAGCCACAGGCATCCTGTGATACTGCACAGCTGCATAATTCTATTAGCCACAGTGCACCATGAGCAGCATAAATCCAAGAAGGAAGTATGAGCTTCATTGGATAAAGTGAGGGAACTGGAAGGTTATGGACCTGAACTGTTAACATCATTCTAATAAACATTGCGACTTGCGAAAACCAGACACAAGGCAAAATGTTTTTTGGTTTTTACTTTTTTTCCTTGAAAAATGTTGGGAAAATGGAAATTTACAAGAAAAATCATTATGCTGAAACCCACATTTTCATCTTCAAATAATTTGAAAGGAGAATTTATAACTTCAGCTCATAGTTATGCCTCATAGTCTCATAGCCATGCCTTGTGGTCTCTACTTACAACCATGTTTAGTTTGCTGTTGCTTTCGAAAGTACAAGATTACTCCCAGCCCCCCAGACACCCTTGTGGTTTGATTTTTTTTGTTTCTCATCTCTTTGCTCAAGGCTCCCTGAAACCAGGGAGCTCTGGAGTAGGGTTGCTGTTAGTAATCCTCCAAGACTGCCTTTTCACCCACCAAAATTTGCTATGGGCAACTTTGTCCACTTCGGGTATCTTCTCTATGCAGGCAAACCATTCCTAAGTCTCTTTCTTCCAGGCAGACCTCTTTCCTTCTATCCGTATTTTAACAACTTCTGTAGAAAAAAAATCATTTTCTTATGCTGAGCTGCAGCATTGCCTCTGTGCTCTGCAGTATTAAGGGCATCCTTTTCCTGTTTATGGCTTTTCTTTTTTCTCCACACTCACACAACAATGAAACTGCCTGGAAATCAGCAGCATTTCCGTTTTGGTCAAGTCATTCATCCAGTCACTCAGACTGGTTCATGCTGGATTAAGCACACATAAAGGAGATGCCCTGTCCAAGCTGCTTTCCATGAGACTGGACTGCACCACGTAACCTGTGGTGCCTTCCTCCCTTCTGCAGTTAAACAAAGTCCTGAGTTTTTCAGACCCTTTGCCTACAGATTCTTTTCAGGCATTCCTATTGCAAGGACATGCTTACTGAATGCTTGAGTAGTGAACACATATTAGTCTCTACAGGATCATGATCTCTGTTTTTTTAACTTCTGTGATTAAGAGTAACATTCTGTCCCAGTGAACTCAGCCTATTAGGTACTTCTGTAACAGCACCTGATGTTTTTCCCTTATTCAACTGCTCCATTTCCACCCTAGCAGGATACTGACACAGGAATCACTGCACACACACACCCCAAAAAAAAAAAAAAAAAAAAAAAGATAGAAAAATTGATGTTGTGGGCTGACTTGCCTGTCAGGGAAGAACTTAGCATGCTTAGCTGTTCCTGTCAGATGGCAATAATAAATATACTTGCCTTAGTTTTATTCACTCAGAATACTGTCAAGCATGTCTATCACATGATGCTGCGCTTATTTCAGGGTCTGGATGGTTTCTGGTAGAAGTGTTAAAACTATACAGCATCCATTTCTCCTGCTGCAGAATTAGTCTTTAGCCTAGAAACTGAAGTTGTTTCATCTCTGCACATTCTGACAGACTCACTCAGGTGAGCATCAGGCAATAGCTAATGCAGCTGCTTTTGTATGTGTGTTATTTAATCAGTGGGTGGAGGGCGGAGGGAATTCCTCCCCCAGCTCTACGCCATGCTGGCCACCCTGTGTGTCTTGCCTCCCTTCTCTCTCCTGCACTCATACATTCCCCCAGAGGCAAGATGCTGCCCAACTAGGATGCTGCCCAACTCCCTTCTCTCCGCACAGCATGAGCAATCCTCGCCTGGTGATAGTGGAATCAAATCTGCAAGGCTGTGCTCTGCTCAGCAGACTCCAGAGTTTGCTGCAAATGCAAAACTGAAATCCACCTTTGTACCGCCTACTTACCATCCAGGAGGCTTGTATGTCTTCTTGCCTTCTGTTTCTTTCCCCAAACCTCTCTTGTCAAAAGGAAGCTCTATTCTGCTGCTAGCAATGCATCCTGAGGGGTGGCAATGTTGGTGTTACCCTGCTTTCTGTGTATGGGTATTCGTGTTCACATCCTTGATTAAAGGTAGGCTTTCTTTGATACTAGTCTCTAAAATATTCTCTAGTCATTGTTTCTGCTTCTGTTTTCCTGGAGTGAATTCAATGTAAAGCTTCTACCAGCTATTTCTAACCTGAAATCTGTAACATTTGAACAGTATTTTAAGAGAGCTAAAGCAATACTAGTTTGCACACATAAAACTCTTCATTTTTGTTTGATAACAGAAACTGTTTCTAGCAAAGAATGAAAATTACATAGGAGTTCTAGTAATTTCATTTGTGCTTGAATTTTGCAATAGCTTAAATAATGCAGGCTGAAGATATGCATGTTCCGTACTCACACCTTCAAAAGTGAGAACTTGATATTTGTTCACTGTTGTTTGTGATCTATGGTTAAATATGCTGAAGTGATTTCCATCCACAAGTCTCACTGAGGTTCAGCAGAATTTTTGCTTTTAAGACACTACATCTTTTTTTAGTCTCACTTCTGCTGAGGACCAAGACATTTATGACACATACTGCTTGTGTTAGTAAGGCATAAGGCATTGTCTGAAATCAGCACCAATGGGCTGAGTATCTGTAACCGAGATATAAAAATGAAAGGCCTAAATACTTGTCTGTTTCTGTTACTTTATTTTAAAGCATATATCTCTTAAGAAGCCAGTAGGAAATTTTCAAATTAAACATGATTTTAGACTCACCAGCTTCAGTCATGAGACTTTGGTAAGAAACTCATGTTCCCATAGTAGGGTACTTCTAGTCACAGTGTGATGGATAATGATGAGGAAAATCCAAAAATGAAATTACAATTTCCTTTTTTAATGGCAAAATACATGATATGGAAACATCCAAACTTTACAGACATTCATGTGTCTTCTCTGGATGGTGCTAAAAGGATGAAACAAAACACCAGGTCATGGAAGTTTTACTGGAATTTTCTTTCCATACATGTAAGTCACCAGCAACCATTTCAGTTTTTAATTGTGATAATCCTCTGAATATGAGCATGCTTTGTATCATCTTAGAGACAGAGGTGTCATTTTTTTTCAAATGCAGGGGAACGAAAACGTAAGCATGAAAACAGTGCAGTATGCTGAGACTAAGCATCTCCCTGTAGGACATCTGTGCAACCACAGACCCTTGTTTTCACTGAAGGAATTGTAAATTGCAAATTTATATCCTGTGCTGTGCCATAGACCACCCTGCCTGACACAAACCCCTTCTACGTTTAACATTTGCAGTCATAAATGCTTCCTATGATTGCTTTCCTGACGTGTTCTAGCACAGTCTGGGACTTCTGATCATGTATCTGAAAAACTATTTTTCCTCATTTGTATCAGTAATATCTTTGGTGTCATCATGTAGCTTTGATAATGCAGCTGTGCTCAATACAAGGAGCATATTCTAAATCTCTGCTATATGAAGTATTTTAAATTTAAGTGCTGAATTATAGTAGTGCATTGAAATAGCAAAGTTATTAAAGAAAATTGTTTTTCTGAGCTGATGTTGTCAGTCTACACAATTTAATCTTTTGTTTTGAAATCTAAGGCTGTAGCCCTTAGCACAGTGAAAATAACTATTTCAAATTTTGTCTGTATGTAAAAGATTAAAAGCATTCTTCTTGACTTTGCAGTGAGGCAGCTCAGTGCCTGTTGTATACCTTATTCTCACTAAGCCATACACTCTGTCCTGCACTGACTGGGGATTACAGCTATGATCTCCTTTTTCCCAAAGAGCGGCTCTGTATTACGAAGATGCATGCTATTTTATAAGCTATTTTAGTATTTTCACATTTTTTTTCTCATAGAACTTAATAAATGAACTTCCTTTAGAACAAAAATTGTGCCATCTAAAGAGCTGAAATAGAAAGCATGAGGATAAAATGTAGTCATAGTTTTTAAGGCTAGGAGGAGTCATTATAATCACCTAATCAGAGTCCCTGACAGATTTTGATCCAGTAGTTGCAGCCTCAAGCTCTTAATTTCTAAGTAGCTATGCTTTTCATGAGCTCTCAGTTTTACTATAAAAACTCCCAAAGATTAAATCCACCACATTTCTTTGGTTTCTGCTTCACACCACCTACTCTGCCTGGGTCTGATATCAGGGTGGGCCAAATGGAGGCCCATAGGCTGGATCCAGCCTAGGACACGTTTCCATTCAGGCCATTCACCTTACACTTTGAGGATACAGGGAGCAGTGGGCAATGTCCTTCATTTGAAGGAATTGTTCATGTTGAAGGAAAATGCCTTCAACAGACAGCCTACTGGTAGCCCTCTTCTCCCTGTGCTCCTGTGTCTTGATACATGGTCACAAGAACAGGATCCAGAAATACAGCATGGACTAGTATGTTATCCAGCACCCTTTTTCCCTTTTCCTTACCTCTGACATAGCAGTTCTTTGTCTTTACCAACACAGGTACCACAGCTTGCGAATCAGAGGAACGGTTATTTCACAAACTCTTCTCCCAGTACAACCAGTTCATCAGGCCAGTGGAAAATGTGTCTGATCCTGTCACAGTGTATTTTGAAGTGGCCATTACTCAGCTTACAAATGTGGTAAGACTCGTTACAGAATACTGCTGAGATTTGGGGATGGCTACAAACACATGCAAATTGCTAATGCAGCAGATGTAATTGTGATGGTTGCACCTGCAAACCTCATCGCTGACATTGTCATGTGTGCATACGTGTACGTGCCGATACCTTTGCTGTTCATTCTGTCAGCCGAGTTGCTCCAAGTACTCAAATGAGTGGTTCGAGCTACACAGATTCATTTGCTTACTCTGCAGTGCCAAACACCTTTGCTCCAGGCAGCAGCCTCTGGCACCCAGAGCAGCAGTACCAAATGTCCACTCTCCATAGGGCTAGCCCATTCCAGAGACACCTGGCTGTGCCCACATCGTGTGGCACATGGCCTAGTTCTTTTGTGGGGCCAGTGTCATTTCCCAGTGGTCCTGAGAGATGCATGGTTTTTCAGTCTGTTTCAAAATAAAATGTGATGTTTTAAAGCATGGAGCTGGGGATGGATGTTGTGTGTTCTGGGATGCGCTGTATACAAGGGTGAGCGTGTCTGAACTGGTAGACAGGCAGGGCAGGGGAGAGGGACTGTGGAAGAAGTAAAACCTGACCTTAATCCTTGCTGAAGTCTGCTCTGTGAAGCAAATCATCCACAGACCAGAGACAGAGTTTTGATTCTGAGATACGGCAGACAGTGAAGAGCGACATTCAACAGCAACCAGGGAACTGAGTTACCTGAGAGTATAAGTGAAGGCATTGGAAGTCCTCAAGGTGAAGGCAGGTGTCACCTGCTGAGTTTCCTTTGACAAAGTGTTTTCTTTCCTCCTGGTGAAGGTAGATGTCACCCGTTAGAAGAGTTCCTTTGTCAAAATATTTTCTTTCCATGTTGCACATAGCTTGGCAGGTTTCAGCAGTTCTGTCTCACATTGTAGCCCCTGGCTCCTAGTGCTGTCTCTGGAGGAAAAAGGGAACGTTGTAAGTAAATCAGTTGGATTTTCTTATAAAATAGTCATGATTTTTACAAGAACTTAGTTTACCCCAGAGACAGGAACCCTGCAGGCTTTTAAAATTATCTTTGTGCTTAATCTTCAGTATGCAATGTTGAAGATCCATCAGCATTTTCTACCTTTGGCTTGTAAATATCTTAGATTTTTTGAGTCCACATGCTTAAAAACTAAGAACTACCCAAAGCAATAATCTTGCAGATGTTTTCATTGTGAATGCCAGCCTGCATTCATAAATACATGTAATATGAGTCATTCTGAATACTTTTAGGCTGAAGGCTCATTAGAACAAGATTCAATATTTTATTTTTGTGTCTCTTGCAGCACCTTCCTGATTCATCGCTGAGTTGCAATAGCAATAATTTGACTCTAGAAAGAAGGACAACACTGAGCTAATCTGGTGCTGGTTGAGTGCATCTGCTCTAAAGGTTTGCATAGAGATGCAGGAGCACTGTGGTACAGATGCCTTTTTCCTTGAATCTTAACCACTGCAGTACTGTGTAAACAGAGTTTTTTAAACACTGAACCCAACAAAACACAGAACAACCAGCAGAACCTTATCCCTCTGGTACTTGTCAGAGCAATTATAAGTTTTGTGCTCTCCAGGTCCGCAGGCAGGCCCCCAGCAAAACAGTGCAGCTCTTTGTATGTCTGGTATTTGTGGGGCATAATTTTTCAGTAGAGCTTTAAAAATGTTTCAGTCGAGCTGCATGTGACACTGCACAATACGTAAGCCCTCTGAAAATAGCCAGGAAAAATCTGGTATCAGTTAATGTGGAATTCTAGTTTCCAGTTTTATCAAGTAAGCTTGTGGCCATCTTAGGATGCTGTAACTGATGTATGGAGTGAAGATGTGCATGCCTGTGTTTCTTTCTAGGATGAAGTCAATCAGATTATGGAAACAAATTTGTGGCTAAGACACGTAAGTGACTGCAGTGCATTTCCCATGCATTTCTCGTTGATAAGATGAAATGTGTCTTACCTTGTAAACTACATCTATATAATAAGGCTTGTTTTGTAACAAGGATTTTAAAGGTGTGAAAAAGGAGAAGCTCCATTAACCAAAGCCCCATTTGAAAAAGTAATTTCTTTATTCTGATCTCCATGAGGTTACATCTCCCATCTTTCCTGTTTGGTATATTCTCCCTCAATTTCATGATCATTTGTTTATCTGGTAAACCTAGCTGGATGTACCCATTAAGTGTGACAAAATATGCAGTCCTAGGTCATCTCCATATTGAAGATGCCAACATTTATTAGCAAAAGGAACATGCTTCCATTTTTCCTTAAGGTTTTAGCATTTATACATAGGCAAAGATCCTTAGAGAACCTAAGCTGATGAGAAAACACGCCAGTTTCCACCAAAACCAGTTTTGTTCAGGCATTGATTGCCATCCCACAAAGTTTTCTGTAAAAGACACTGTACGTATGACCAGGAGCTTTGGGGTAGGCTGTGAGGGCATGGAGCATGGTCCCACGATAGGACACTGGACAGCAACACAAGAGAGCTGCTCGGCATCCCTCACTGCCCCTGACTTGGAAATTTGCTGTCCCTGTGGAACCAATAATGTCCCCTGGCAGCAACTGCTTGTTAGTGTGCTCTCTCATTACGGTGCTGGTCTGCTGTGGTGCTGGCCTTCTTTAACCTGCAGGATGCACTCTCATGACAGCAGCAGCAAGGCCTGTATGTCCTCTCTGCAGTGGGGAGGTAAGCTGGCACAAGTAAGGCTCTATACTGATGTAGCAAGACAGAGGAGGCATCTCAGCATGTCAGCAGTGGATAACAATTGGCATCCAATCCTCTCACAGAGGAGGGAGTAGCAAATCAACGTGAGCAACATTCATATAGTCCAGTGTTTCTCCAGGACATGGCCTTGTTGTCTTTTGCACCGTTGTACCCTTCTGCATGTGCTAAACTTTCAGCCTTTATCATAGCCTGTCATTTTACTCCTAGGAAGATCAGAAAAGCAGGTATTTGCTGATAATACAAGGTTTTAAAATCCTTGTCCATTCTTCTTTCAGATCTGGAATGACTACAAATTGCAATGGGATCCCAGAGAATACGATGGCATTGAATTTGTTCGGGTACCAGCAGACAAAATTTGGAAACCAGATATTGTCTTGTATAATAAGTATGATGAACACTTTTCCATTTTACCCCTTCTCTCAAAAGCATCCTCTTGCAGTGTCCATGAAAGACATTTTACTTTCATGGTAATTTTCTTTTCTTTGCCTCATTTGTCTTTCTAGTGCTGTGGGAGATTTTCAAGTTGAAGGCAAGACCAAAGCCCACCTTCGCTATGATGGAATGATTACCTGGACACCACCAGCTATTTTTAAAAGCTCCTGTCCTATGGATATTACCTTTTTTCCATTTGATCATCAGAACTGTTCACTGAAATTTGGCTCATGGACCTATGACAAAGCCAAAATTGACCTTCTGATCATTGGATCCAAAGTAGATATGAATGACTTTTGGGAAAACAGTGAATGGGAAATAGTTGATGCTTCTGGCTACAAACATGACATCAAATATAACTGCTGTGAAGAGATTTACACTGACATAACATATTCCTTTTATATTCGAAGGCTGCCCATGTTTTACACCATAAACCTGATCATTCCTTGTCTCTTCATCTCATTCCTGACCGTGTTAGTTTTTTACCTGCCATCTGACTGTGGTGAGAAAGTGACCCTTTGCATCTCTGTGCTCCTTTCTTTGACTGTATTTTTACTGGTGATCACAGAAACAATCCCATCCACCTCCTTAGTAATTCCTCTTGTAGGTGAATATTTACTTTTCACTATGATATTCGTGACTCTGTCAATTGTCATCACGGTGTTTGTCCTGAATATACATTACAGGACTCCAACCACACACACAATGCCCAAATGGGTTAAAACCATCTTTCTTAGCCTACTTCCTAAAGTCCTGTTGATGCAGAGACCACTAGAACAGCAGAAAAAAAACATCTCCAGGAAAAACAAGAAAGGATCAGCTAATACATCAGGCAAGTCAAAGCAGAGCAAACACAAAGATGCCAAAATACACAAGGAGCAGCAATGCAGTCACTGTGACAAGGCAACTGAACTCACTACTGCCAAAAGAAAACGACTGAGCCATCAGTCACTGAAATGGGTGGCAGAGCACATGGAGTACTCCCCAGAAGTGAAGGACGTGATTAGCAGCGTTCAGTTCATCGCAGAAAACATGAGGTCTCAAAACGAAACCAAAGAGGTAAGAGAGGTAACTACCCAGCTGGGCATGGGGTCACACTTCCAGCAAGAGAAAACATGATCTGGGAGGGCAGCCCAGAGGAAGCCGAGTTGTTGGGTCTAGAGAAGAGAATTTTGAGACCTATGAATACATCCAGGTTTCCTACAGAAAGGGAGGAGGTAAATCATCCATTGGGGATGGAACAGGAAAAGTGATCTCACCTGTTCTTCCTCTATCCCCACTGGATGATTTAAGCAGCAAGAGAGTTCTGGATTAGACATGAGGCTCACCCTTCAAAGGAAAAGTATCAGCCTGTTGCAGCCATGAGGAGTGAACTTTGATCAGGCAGAGCTGATCCTGCCATAGGGCAGGGAATAGAGTAGATGGGACCTTTCAAGGTCTCTTCCAACCCAAATTCTGTAGATCCTCAGAAGGAACCCTCTTCCACTGCTCACCAAATTCTCCGCCCTGGTAAGCCGTGACATCTCAATACTGAGCATGCTGTTTGCCAGGCAGGGTGCTTTTCTGGGTTAGTAATGGAACAAGCCAATCTGGGAACTGCTTTTTAAAGAGCAGGGCTTGTCTAGCAGCACACTACTTGATCTGGAAAAGAGCTATTCTCAGCCAGTGATAAATCTGGTAAAGATACTCCTTTCAGAATGCTGTTGTCTGTACTTAGTTTCAGTCTGGCTTTTTGATATTTTTACAGTGATTTGACTAACTGTGACTTTAGCAATACAGTATTTTCAGCCATAAAAAAAAACATAAGTGGAAATAAAAGTTGTTTTGGGGAAGACAGCTGAATAAAAATAGACAACAGATATTAATAAAGACTTTTAAAAAAGGCAAGAGAGAGGTTTAAAAATGAGACTTGGCATTTGAATTAATGGATTTTCTTGTGTGAGGTTATGAATCTTTCATCCTAGCTGGGATTACTGTCATAGAAAATAATGCATGTTGGAATTTAGAGAGTTCTGGGACCACTTTCTCAGATGTAAACACAAGCAACTAAAAGCAGCTCCAAGAAAGATTATCTGACATCCCACACACCCAGGACTCACAAGGAATAGGAATTCTCTGACATCTCGAGATGTTTTTAAAAAGTGTTTAGAACCTAATGAAACATTTATTTTTGATCTGTTTTGAAATGTTGGCTTTTGGTTTTGAAGTTTTTTAGATGCTTTATGATGGCAAAATCCATTTCAAAATTAAATACTGCTGCTGTGTTTATATTGAAAAACACAGTATCTTGTGAGGGAAATGTTGAGAGGTATTCTTTATATCAGAATATTTTGTTGAAATCAGCACAAATTCATGCATCTTCTGTGCAACCCCAAAATTACTTTTTTGCCCCTTTTTTATGTCCCGCAGAAGAAATTTCGTCTGAAAACAAAGTCCATAATGTTCTGAATAAAAGGCTACAGTTAAGGCCTGGTGATTGAATTTATAGGCTGTGTGGGTAATACATGCCAGCCCAAAGCAAAGGACAGAAGTCTATCAGCAGAGAGTAGGATGGCAATTGAGTTAAGCCTTGCTTAGTACCTATAGCTTTAATGTTTTGGTTGACCCCAACATCTTAGCCCTGCTCTTAGTGCCACACCAGGTGCATAAAACATATCCATGTACTGTATTAGCTGATTTCTCTGATGTACTCCAAAAAGGAAGAGGCTTTGTGTGAAGCAATCTGAATAACATGCCACTTTGATTATACAGCTCATGATAAGTCTTCCATTGCCAGTTTTGCTGATTTGCATTTTTCAAATCTCTCCTGCCGCATGAAATTGTATTCTTAGTCTGGTGAGTGCATCAGCAGCTCTGTACCTTACCTTTCAAAACATACTAGGAAGCAGGATTTTTCATTTGAGAAAAACCCTCTCTTTGGGGAAAAAAAGGGAGTTGTTCTCAGGCAAGCACTGAGAAACTGATTCTGCAGGCTGCTTCTGCTTCAGCCAGACTTGAAAAACTATATGGGTGATATCATGTACTAGTTCTGTATAAATAAAAGTCCCTTAAAAACTGTGGCTACATTTACAACAGCTGGAGTTCTTGCTGTGTTTTGTTCCACAAGAAGCGCAACAGCAGCCTCTTGCAGGGAAACATCAATAAACTGTGAAAACAAGTAGAAGATCCCACAATAGAGAGCTCTTAACCAGTCACTAGTTTTATATGAGTGAATGTTCTTCTGATGCGGTGGTCCCTGTATGTAGGTACAGTTTAAAGGACAGCAACTTCACTGCATGTGATTCTAAGGTATATCTCTCAGACGTACAAAATCCGTTCTGGCCTGCTTAGCACATAGCGCTGTGGTTTGCTCAGTCAGGACCCTCGCTTTGCTATAGTCCATGTGTCCAGCTCTCCAGTTTGCTGAATAAGTGGGGCTTGACTGGAGTGACAGTGTGACAAGCCAGGCCAGAACAGAAAACTGCCTCTTGTGTGGGCTGTCAGGCCAAATCCTTAGACAACGTCTAGGGATGTGCAGCTATGGCAATTCTACCTCCTGTTAAACCACCCCACTCTGCACCCACGTCGTAATCAGGTCCTATTTGTTAATGTCAGCATCACAGCCATAGCTTGCCAACAGACTTGAATATTTAGAAAAATTCAGCAGACTAAGACAGTGTTAAATGTTCTCAGCCAAAAGTGGTAGAAAATCAGGCCCCTTTAAAAACGCTTGAAAACTGCAACCGGTATAAGCATGACAAGCAGCATTCCTGACTGTATGTTTCTCCTCACACTCAAAAGCATAAGGGACATTTCTGCTGCATAATGTCAACTTGCAATTTCATGTTACATCACATATAGTTTATCCTTTTCCTTTTTTTTTTCTCTTGCAGGTGGAAGATGATTGGAAATACGTAGCTATGGTAATAGACAGAGTATTTCTATGGGTATTTATAATTCTTTGTGCATTTGGGACTGCAGGGCTCTTTATCCAGCCGCTAATAGCAGATACATAACTTGATCCACGGCTTTTTATCCACTTCTGTTGTTTCGGTTTTGGTTCGGAGCTGTCCCCTATGTTTCCCTCTGCTTGCATAACCTCTCTGCTCATCACCTCCTCAGCACCCAACCACAGAGGAAAGGGAAAAGAGAGGGAAAGGTCCTCTGGGAAAGCAAACGACCCAAAACAGAATGAGAAGAGGACTGAAAATGGGAAATGAGTGTGTGGTCTTTCTACAGCAGAATGCCTGGGATTTTTAGAGTGCCTGTCTGTCTTTACTCAGTGAGATCTGCAATAACAATCACACTGAGGATCATAGGAGCAGATTGAAGTTATTGAGCTTTTCCCTTGGTTTCAGTACAGGGAGATACTAGGACAGTTCAGGCACTTTTGAGTGCATTGCCCAAAGAGGACTCTACCTGGCTTCATCTTTCTTTCCTGATCATAACTTTTCCTCAGCTTTGAATTAATTTACATTTCCTCTATTTCTCTCCTTGTACAACAGTTAGCGTTTGGTATGGTGCTTAGATGAGATACCACAGTCCTACTGACTGAATCAACGCTCTTCATTGTGTTTTTGTATCAGGACAGCCAATAATCAAAATAAAAGTACAATTAAACCAATCCCTTGACCTGTGACATTTTCAATACAATCTAAAATAAGGGGTCCCCATCTTCTGCAATATATGTACACAAATGAGGGTCCCAGATCAACAAAGCATTTACATTTATGTTTGAAGTCAGACAGGTCTTAAGCACTTAATCATAGCTGAAGACAAACTGGCAATATTTTGCACTGCATGTAGCCTTGCTGACAGTATTTGAAGCATCCTAGAGTCACCAGAGAGGAATAACCTGGATGCACTATGAAAAAGACCTGAAGTATTTTTGGTTACCATGCAAGGCATCCACATTTGAAACCTACCATGCTTCTAAGACCTTTAAAAACTAGTTCATCTGCCATTTAACTTTGCATGTGACTAAAGTCCTCTTTACTTCCTGATACTGAGTATGAAGAGTTTGGTGAGCTCCAGTAGAATTTCCAAGTTGCGTGTCTTTTGTCAGGTTAACAGCGGTCCCTGTTAAAACTCTTGCTTTCTCGAGCTGAGACATAAGCCCAGCGGGGAAGGTTTTGTCCCTGAGTAGGTACTCATCACAGACAGAATTGGCTTGACAACATTTGATTGATCTGAGTTTTCCCATGTTTTTAAAACCCAAGACCAGCAGAAGAAGGCTGGCTATCATGAATCCCATGCAAAGCTGGGCACCTTGGTCTGAACAGCTCTGCAGTGGTTTCTGTTTGCTGGCTCCTCATAGATCAGGGCTGTGTGTGCAGACCTGTACCTGTAGGGACACTTCCTTCAGGGCTGAGGCTGCTGCTATATAATCAGTGCCCAGTCCTAGTGCACTTAGTCCTGAAACACTCTGTAGATGTGTACCTGATGTGGTTTCTATACGACGTGGACAGTTTACCCTATGGTCCCTTGTCTGTTTAGATTCCTGCTGGTTTTGTGGTGAAGGATTCTTCCCTAAAAGGCACCATTTCAATTAAAGCCAATGGTTTCAAGAGTAAAAACTTCTTTTCTCTCACCGGAGGCTCTAAATTTAACTGTACAGTGTCAGTGCAGTGTTTTCAGTGTCTGCTTTGAACATCACCAATCCCTGGAAAATATGAGTCCCTGTTTCTGAAGTCCCTGACTGGCCTTTTGCTCTTTTTTGATGCTCCATAATAAAGAAAATAGAACTGAATAAATGTGTATGTCAGAGATAAAGATGGAATGACAAGAATATAACTGTCTTAATCCAGTAGCTGAAATATGTAAAGTCATGAATTTCTAGAAAAAAACTGTATTTTCTGTAGTCCGCATGAATGTTGCATAATTATGCAGCAACTGACAGACAGATGTATGAACAAGCATGGTTTGTCAGCCTGTCAATTAAATATCACTTCTGGGATATACCTCCTCAAAGGATTTGTATTTTGTTAAAAACTCCCTGCTGTACAAATGTGTTCAGAGGTGCTACGGAATGACATTTGCTATGCTGGCTCTTTAATCAGGAAGGAGGGGCAGGGAAAGAAGGGGAATTTGAAGAGGAGAGCTGCATTCTGAACTCAAAAGTTTCATTTCTACAGGAAAGACATCTGATTGCCAGCATTTGCTGTTTTCAGTTCGTGACCACACAATGAAAATAGTGCAGCTGAAGATGTACTGCATTGGTGGTTTAGGCATGACAGCTACTACCCCACAGCCAGTAAGCTGACTTTGGCAAAATCCCTGACTTTTTGTCAAAACATTCACAATTGTACAGCTGTCATTTACAGTAACACACATCTCTCTGTCTTGCCTCTGGACCTCAAAAATAGGGTCTGGACAGTTTAGCTCATCAGCCTGGTATCCTAAGAAAGTAAGATTTACAAAGTCATGTTCTGTCTCTTTCCAAGTGTAGTATTTCCCCTTCCTTTCTCCCACCCAATAACTTCTGGATCCTTGTTTTGCCATTTTCAGCTGTGTTTAGCACATTCAAGACTGGGATCCTGGCATACTCCTGTCAGCATTATGAAAGTAGTCGGCTGATTAGATAGGGTGTAGGGGGACAGGACACGATAAGCATCTCACCTTAGAGAAAGCTGCAGAAAGAATTTAAACCACGGTGACATTTTCTCTTGCCCCAGCTCTTGTTGGCAAATGTTCTAACTGAAATAGCAAGAAAATCTGGCATTTCAAGGCACTGGGTTGGCTGAGTTGGGTGGCACACCACACAACAGCCACAGGAAAAGTACCCATGTTCATTGCAGGGCACATGGAGTGGTCTGTCTATATTTGCCCCATCAGCTCCAAAGCTACATCAGCAATACCCCTTATTATATGTCCCGGTGGTAAGTGGAGCACTGGCAGCAAGAAAACTCTTTTCCTTGAGAGTGATGGCATCTATGAATTACTTTTAAAAGCACAGAAGCAATTTGAAAGCTCAACCAGCTCATTACATTCTATTCCCAAGGGAGACCATCTTTCCACTTTACCCCCCCTAAAAGATCCAGAGCATTATGTCATATTTGTCTTTTGGTGAATGGATGATGCATATGGTCCTGCCAAGCAGTGCCAAGGCCCTTGCAAACCCGTGCCCAGAAATCAAGGTAGCACATGTTGCAGCAGTACTAAGGCAGAGGGTTGCTGGGATTTTTTTGAGATTTGCAGTTTGCAGTGATCTCATCCATGGGCAGAGCACGTGGAGCAGAGGGAAGGAGCCCATCAGAGGACTGTCTGCCCAAATGTCCTCCCTAGTTGTGTTTTATAGTGACAGGCCAGGCCATGGGACATGCTGAATGCATTTGTGGGCCAGTGGGAAAAAGATTCAGGGAAGCTCAAAAAACAGTTATACAAGGAAAGGATGAATAGTGAGACTACAGATGTAGCAGTCCCAGATGAAATGCTCAGAAAAGCAGAGGCCAAAAGCCATACCTGTGCAGTGGTCATACATCTCCCACTCCAAAGGATAAGCCAGGAACCAGAACAAGCCAGAAAAAGCAGCTTGATACCAGACACAGCCACATGAGACACAGCCATGCATTGACTGCTGTGGGCAACCAAAAATGTCACAAGGTGAGGACAGAACCATCTGCCAGCTGAACAGCTGAAGCACTTGCCCAGGAGAGGATTTTGTCATCCATCATCTGTCATGGCTAACAGGCAGCCCTCTGGCAGTGGTGCTCCGAGGGAAAACCTCTCTCTTATTCATTTCAAGAGTCTGTAAATGCTGGAAAGAAGAGCTTCCTGGCTGTTTTCCTATGGATATTTCACAGTACTGGCCAGAGAAACAAACCGACTTCGACAATGTAAGAGAGGAACAGCTAGCAGTAAAGTCAATGTGTAAGTTTTGTACCAGTGTCTTATGTTAAGACATGTATCAGTATATGCTAAACTAAACAGGTCTGTTCTAAGTTCCTCCAATATCTGAACGCTCCCTCCTCAAACGCACACACAGAGCTAAAAAGTTTCAAGGACTTTCCAAGAACGAGACAGCCCCTGTGAATAGATTTGAGACAAGGCTTTTAAAATGGGCTACAATCTAAACTTTATTGACAACAAAACAACAGCAAAGACCAGAATATGAGCACTTGCACCCCAGGAATCATTTACTAAATATGTCTTTATTAATAATGATTGCACAAGTGAGCAGGACTTTCTGCAGTGACGCAACAAGATGGGATGGTATTAACTCACAGAGGTCTGGTGCGCACTCATAATCCAAGTGCAAGAATACCTCTATCTATTTTTACCACCTTCTAACTTCTATACCTACAGAGAAATTTCAAGGCTAGCTAAAGCTTTAACACCAGATTCACATTTAGATTGTTAAAAATTGGATCTCCAAGCCCCTTGCTAGCCTTGAAAACATCTGCAAGTTCTGAATGGGATTTTCTAGCACTCCGTGCAATGAAACACTGTCCCAGCAAAAGTGATGAGAGCTTCACCTGTGCATTTTCTGTCAGATCTCATTTACACTTTTAAGTTGTGTTTCTAATCATGCAGAAGGATTCCATTTAAATGAATAAAAGGAATGAAATTATGAATTACCTAGGAAACATGAACAAGCCAACACCCAAAGTTATACCTTCCCAGCAGCCAGCCCACCCCACAGCTCCCAGGAGAAACTCCACTTCGGCACCAACCAGAACTTGCTGAAAACAATGTCTGCAGCTTCCCTCCAACTGAACTGTTTAGGAAGATCACTGTTGCCTTATGGAGTAGCATAGCCACCCTTTTCAATGCAATACACTTCAGGTGATCTTCCACTTCCACTTGTCAGCTAGCAGGTGCAGGAATCATAGTTTCTAAATGAAGAGCACAGGGAAAATCCCTACTTGTTCAGCCTTTTTGGTACATTACAGAGTAGCAGGCAGAATTGCAAATAATACTGAAAAGTGGGTAACACCTTGTCGCTTCCTGATGGGCAAGAAGAAAGATGAGGTGTGCATGCCGTAAAGGGTGGCAGCAGGTGGGCAGAGTGGTAAGTTCAGCCACTGTTGAGCTAATCCTGCAGCAAGGTGAGGCCACAGAGTCAAAATTTCAATCAACCCATCTAAAAGGTATTTGTGCTTTTCTTGATGCACATGCTGTGCAACTGCCAGTTCTGACACATGCACAAAGCGATCTGTATAGACTTTGTGGTTTTTACTTGGAAATGCAAATAAATTAAGTACTGATTTGTGTTCCTATTATAACTTGTTTTATAAAGTAGCATTTCAACTGACAGATCTGCCTTTTAAGTATAATCATTGTGCTGGAAGTACTATTTCCAATTTCAACTAATAATCTTGGCTTTTATTGTAATGAAACCAAGCTACTAGTACAATACGTATAACCTAATTGTGCAGCCCCAATTCACTTCAGGACTCAGCTGCACACCAAGCCCTTCCCTGATCTCAGCCAAATCTGTAACTGGTAGAGTTGTATGAAGACAGAAAGCACTATTCAAAGCCTGCCGTTACCAGCACCTTCCCTCATACTTGCTGTTGCTTCCCATCCTTTATACCAGAGACCAAGCTCGAAGGCACCACCATCCCTTGGCATTGTACTTGTATGCTACTGTGGGAGCATTTTCTACAAAGTGCTGTTCAGCCACATCTGTAATGCAGGGGTAAAGATAAGAACTGAACCCATCACTGACACCACCAGAAATAACCACAGGAAGATCCGATCCAGGACTTGAGCTACAAATTTCCAGTCTTGGACAACCTAGGAAGGAGAAAAGGAGAGCAAACAGAAACTGTAATGAGCCTGGTACTTTGTTGATATTGCTACATATATTTCAGCTCCAAAAATCTGTTTTTAAAATTAGAAGTTTGTGGTATGCTTTATCCTAGAACGGACATAGATCAACTTTTTAGCACTCATAACCATGAGCTGCTCAAAACCCCCAAACAATTCCTTCATTTTAAGCACATGGCAATCAGACCTTTTTCAGCATGTGCAAAAGTTTTTAGATGAGTGCGTATGTGAAAATTTACAGTCTCAAGCTTGAAGATGGCTTTATGATGAACTGGGTTTCTTTTCACAGAACTGCATTTCCCTTAAAGTGCCAGGACTTGGCCCTAGCGCAGCACTTTGACACAGGCATTGATTCCAGTGTAGGTGGTCCCATGGGCTCGTGTTTGATTAAGTGTTCTGTTGGCTCGGATTGTGCACCTTCAGGGCGGCGATTTTGCATTGTGAGTACTGGCACAACCCAGCACACACAAAAAAGCTACTTATAAAAGTGATTCGAAGGACTTTTTTAATTAAAAATTGTTTCAGCTTCAGAGGGCTTCATTCATGGAGATTCTATGTTGACATACTACAGGGTTTACTTTTAAACATAAATTTACTGTTCATCTTTCTGCTGAAGTCCTCTCAACACATTATGAACTAAGCCCTGGTTTTGCTACTAGGAGGGTGCTAACAGAAGTTTTTCTCTTTCCGTATGCTGCTAGGTGCATTGCTCTGCTGTCCTACCCTCTCATGAGATGCATAGTTTATGCACACAGTAATTTGCCATTTTAATAGATGGATTTTCAGAAAGGGGAGAAAAATGGTGGTTAGGGGCTAATCTGAACTGGTGTTGGTGAAAATCTAGAAGACCTCCACTCAAAACAGGGCAGCCACACTGTGTATAGTCACTGGGAGGCAGGGAATGAGACCTAGCAACTGCCATGGACCGTGCCTGTAAGTTTCGTGAAAGATACACTTTCAGAGTGTGTGACGGTTCAGAGGTTTTCCAGATTCATTCTATCCCCAGCTTAAGCAGGACAAGGTTATTCAAATAATCCAAAAGCAGGAATTCCTCCAGGAGAGGCTGTTGTGGCCTCTTGCATGTGTGAAGAACAGGGACTCTCACAGCACAATACAGTTCTCCTTGAAGCAATGTGTTTCCCCCAAAATCATATTATTTATCAAGCAGGGGAAGCTCCCAGGACATGTTTGAGATGAGAGCAGGAGGAAGAGGCAGAGGGAAAGGCATGCAGAAAGGGTAAGAGCTTGGAAGTCATCGCAGCCAAGGAAACTGTGATCCGCCCTTGCCCTCCTTACCTGTCTGATGAAATGTTCCTTTTTAACATGCCTGGAAATGTATCGAATGGAGTCAGCGGCCTTTTCCAGAAAGGCAATAACAATTTTCTCTCCATCTTTTGCTTGCTTGTGTTTCTGCTTCCCCAGAAACTTTGATTTCAAGGTGGTTTCCTTTTCTTCAGTGTCTGAGAAGGAGTAACGATCCACATGGCCCTTCATGCACAGCAGCCGAGGCAACTTCTGGAGGAAGAGTCTTTTGACCCAGGGAGCCATGGGATGGTAGGTTGCTGAGGAGCGGTGGTGGACGTTGATAACAAACACAGTCACGATGATAGAGAGGGTCACAAAAATCATGATGAACAGCAGGTACTCACCAATCAGAGGGATGACTTTGGAAGAAGAAGGGATTATTTCCTCAATCACTAAAAGGAAAACAGTGAGGGAGACTAGAACTGATGTAGACAGTGAAAGCTTTTCTCCTTCATCTGATGGTAGGTAAAACACCAGGACAGTTAGAAAAGACAGTCCCAGGCAAGGGATTATTAAGAAAAGAGTGTAAAACAGTGGAAGGCGTCTCAACACAAAGGAGTAAGTGACAAATGGGTAAGAGTACAGCCCATCCTTCCTGTTGCCTTTCATACCCTTGGCATTTAAGATCTCCCACTCTCCATTATCAAAGAAATCTTTCCTGTCTACATTTTCATCCACTAAAATTAAGTCCACCATACTGCCATCATATGTCCATGACCCAAACTTCATGGAGCAGTTCTGCCTGTCGAAGGGGAAGAAGGTCACATCCATTGTGCAGGAGCTCTTATAACTGGCTGGTGGTGTCCAGGTTACCACTCCATTGTACTTCACTATGACTTTGGTCATCAGGGATCCTTCAAAACGTCCATCAGCACTGGGAGTTGGACAGGAAGAAACAGTACCAAGTTCAGGATTATGTTTGCCCCAGTCCTACCCCCTCACAGCTCTGCTTCCTACCCATCACCTGGAGGACAAGGGAAGCCAACATTCATACTACCTAAAGAAGCAGCCTTCTGACAGCACATGCAAGCTTCGCAGTGGCTGACATGCCTTGTCCAAGCTCTGGTCTAAGTCGGGAGCAAGGACCCATGCTACTCACTTTTCAAATAAAACAATGTCGGGAAGCCACAGGGACTCAGAAGGAACACGGATGGCGGTGATCCCACCATATTCCTCGGGATTCCAGGAAAGCTTGTGGTCGATCCATTCCTGTAACAAGCCAGCAGAGTCCTCTGCCCAGTCATACACAACAACCTCATTCCTTCTCCCACCACTCACCTCAGAGGGACTGCGTCGCACAGCACAATGGGCAGAGCTTGGTGAAAGACTGCTCAGCTGCAGGGAGGATGCTAGGCAGGCATGGCTGGGAGATGTTAATCCCTATAAGCATTGCCCCTCCAGCCACAGGTGGGTCTTAGTAACTCACCCTTTTGCAGGCAACCTCAAGGCAGGCACTTCTGGGGAACACTTGACATTCACCACCCTGCCCAGCCCACCTGAGGGTAGTCCAGAAGGAGGAGACACTTCCCTTGGGTGTGGTACATCTTCTTCCCTCTGACAGCCAGCCCATGGTGGTTTTGGCTCTTGATGACCCCATAGAAAAGCCAGCTGGCATGGCACCTACTACCCAAGTGACAGAGAGGTGGCCTTTAATTACTTTTCAGTGGAGACCTGGCTGTTTTCAGTGAGTGGAATACAACACCTGATACCTGTACACTGTCCTTGCAAACCAAATCATTGTTCTCTCATGAGAAAGACCTGCACAATATTGTGGGAAAAATAATATGACATTATGATAAAGCATTTGGTACACATTCCTGAAGAGATAACACTAACAAGGCAAAAGCAGAGGGATTCCTGGCCATTTTCATCATGCTGAACTCCAGAATAGTTTTTCTCTCCTCTTTTGTTTTTCAGATGGGGAGATCCTAGCAAAGTGGCTCTCACAACCTGGAGATTTCCACAGAGGTGCAGTGGAAAAGCAGCTTTTTGATCCCCGTTCATTGTTGATGGGGGTTTTCACTTGCCCACAAGAGCAGCAGTGAGAGGAGGCAAGAGCTGTAGACTGTGGTCAATATCAAGAAGCACAAGATGAACGACTTTCCATTAAGCTCCAACACTGAGAGGTCCCCAGGGATGTGGGGGCCTCAGCCTTCTCTGGGCAATTTCCTCCATGATTTAAGGATGAGCCAAAAGTGAAATTCTCTGCTTCTTCTCCAACTATATTGTTCCCCTCTTCTTCAATTCCACATGTGTTTCACAGCTATACCTACAGAAACTTGTTATTGCAGTCCTTTACAGTGTGACAGCAACCCAGACCCTCCATAGAGACCTAAACACAGACAGTGAGAACAAGAGTCTTCCTCCTCCCAGGTGCAGGGAAGGGATGGGGCCAAGGTCCTGGGCAGGTGGCTGGTAGACCTGTCCTAAAACCTTGCCGAAAGCACAAGCAAAGGAGGCAGCTGCCCAGGATGGCACCATGGCAGGATTAATGGCCCCACTACCTGTGCCAGAAGAGACATGGACCCACTCTCCAAACTGTTCATAGGGCTGGCATCAGCTGCCAGGCACAGCCCTCCACCCCTGACTCCTGCTGCTGCTGAAGGAGAGGTGGCAGCTGTTCACATGTGGAAAGAGAAGAGGGGTCATTGCTGATTTAGCCTCAGCGACAGAGCACACAACTTCTAGTGTGAACTGTTCTCTGTGAATGGGCATCTACCAGATGTTTCCAGCAGCCTGGGCTGTTAGGTGGGCACAGACTCCCAAGTATGTATCCTGGACATCTCCTGCAAGAGGTCCAAGGGGGCTTAGGCTGGAAACAGACCTGTTATGCAAGGGGATAGTCAGAGCTGACAGCAGCAGCCAATAGAGTCACCTCACAGCCTGCACTAACACAACAGAAGCAAATACCCAGTCAGCCACCTAGAGATACAGTCATCCCTCTGGACCTGAATTGGAGCAGCCCCTTGGCATCTGCAATACTCCTCCACCCCCCCTGCCCTGCATTGATTTCTCTCCCAGCTAAAGTGCTCTTTCATGTCTGCAAGGCAAATTGTTGCGTGCCATCTTACTAGAGCAGAAAATAGATTGTATGCGGAATTTGAAGAGCAGTTTAAAATGGGAATCTCCCTATGGGCTATGCTGGCACAAACCATAGCAGTGGATTCAAAGGGCCCTTTCCTCTCTTATCCCTTTCTTCCAAGCTGCTCCAGACCCTCCCATTGCTCTCCCCTTCCTCCAGGTCTGCCAAATTCCCATCTCTGGGATGTCACATCAGTGCTTAACCCACACCAAGTGGACCAAGAAACACTGGACCCAGATTCTCAACCCTTGCTAGTATACTCCATAGCTTTCCTGAACCCAGATACTTTCTTAGCAACCACTAAAAGCTCCTTTGCAACTTGTGTGTCTGCCTGCATGCACATCATCAAGTCCCACCATCTTGAGCACCTGGATGTCTAAGGTAAAAAAGAAACCCCTTGGATTTAAGCTATGCTCACCTAAGAAAAGCCAGAGTCATGTAGAGAGATGATGACTGTGATTCCTTCTCAACCTCACGCACTCAGTGTGAAAATCAGACTTCCCTGACCTTCCCAGGTCCTGCAGAAGGTCAGGGTCTGTGTCATTAGAGAGTTGTGGTTTGCTTTAGTGTTTTTTACTTTTCCCTACCCAAAAGAAAAAAAAATATTTTAGTTGTACTTAGTTTTATGGACCTTTTCCTAGCTGTTGCGCTTATACACTCTAATAATCCCCCAAGGACTGGATTGCACATGAGACCAGTTCACACCAAGCCCAAGTGAATGCATGATTCCCAAAGCAGGACACCTAGGTGAGGCCACAGATATGTAGTGCTCATCCTGACTTCCTAGGAGAATCTGCATGTGTGACAATCAGAACCTGTCTCTCACTTATATTCTGCTCCCTTTGCATTTCATTTGGGCCTTGATGTTCCCAATCCCTCGGACGGAGAAGGAGTATTAGAAATGGCAGCAACTAGCCACAGCCCCGCTCAGCAATTCTGAAAATCACAGTGCTGAGTTATCCTGGGGAACTGCCCTGGGTAGGGCACAGTCTCCGAAGGCCTCCAGAGAACTCAGCATGTCTACAGTGCAAACTCCTGGGTAGTCACAGCATGAGGATCAGATAAAGTGGTTTCCACCTTATCTTCATCCTCCCTGACACCCAAGAGGCAATGAGCAGATGGTGGCGTATCCCTACCTCCTGCAGCATGTTTGGAGTACCCTGCAGCAGAACCTGATTTCCCACAGCAAGAGTGGTGAAACAGGCTCCAGGCTATACCTCTGGGGAGGTCAGTGCTGCAGTACAAACAGGGTGGTCATCCTGGATGGGCTAACCTGAAACGTCCCCACACAGGTTCATGCAGCAATGGAGAGGATGGGTAGGTGTCTGTCTGCATTAGTGTCTCAGCCCTGATGCCCTTGGGCAGCCTGGACTTGGATTTGGTCTGTTAATGTGAGTCAATACTTCAGGTCCTTCTCTTCTGCAGTCACTGTAACCTGAGTGAAGATGTCACCCAGCCAGAGGGATGAAGGCAGCCCCAGGACATAGGAAACTTTGCTGTCCTGGATGAAGCAAGCAGCCAACCCTTCCCTAAGAAGGAAATGATCAGGCTGAAATATTCTGTCAAAGGCTGCAAAAGGCTATAAAATCTTTCTGGGGATACTTGCAGGAAAAGGGAGATGAGGAGGGTGAGTGGGTGGATTTCATACCTGCAGATGGCAGGGCTTGGGTGTGCAGGGGCAGGTGGGTGCAGCAGCCTGCAAGGAGAGAGGGTGGGAATTGGGAGAGGACAGATGGGAGGTGAGGGGTTACCTTTGTAACCTCTGTCTGGCCAAGTGGCTACTCAAAGTAAGGAAGTCAAGATCTGGCCCCGTGCACCTGAGGGGCTCTGCAATTGCAGCTGAAGGTGAGAAAAATGTAATGCTGCAGATTTTCAGGGTAGGGTCTTAGCAGCTGGATTTGGATCAGCAGCAAATTTCTCCAGCAAAAGGGGAAATTCCTGTCCTCCCTGCAGCCAAGGGAAGTCTGAGCTTCTTCTTCAAGGGAGAGACTGTCTTTACATATAATGTCCATACGGTCCTGCTCCACCCAGAAGCTCACACTCACTGCAGCGCTACAGGTACCACACTGAGAACAAAAACTGAGCTGCATTTCTCCTCCACCAGCCCAGTGACCCCTGGGAACCATTTCCCATAGCATCATTTCAAGTACAGTTTGGGTTTTATGTCCTCTGCGTAAGATCAGCTGACATGTTTATACTCACGTGGCTGAGAGACTTAAAATAATTGCCACAAGGTCACTAAACTGGTGCAATGTAATCTATACCAAATGCAGTGTTCTTCAGGAGTGAACAAGAAAGGAGACTTAACAGTCTGACTTGCACCTTTCCCCCATTTGTATAAATTATCATCACTTCCAGAAGCAGTTATGTTAGAGAGGTCTCAGATTTTAATTGCCACAGATTTTAATTGAGGGTGGGTGGGAGGGTGCGGGGGTTGTAACATGCTGGTCTTATCCTTCTCTTTAGTTATGCTGAAGAAGAAATCCATCTGAAACACCACCCTTAGCTCGGGCAAGAGAGACAGTATTTGCTTGAACTCCAGGTCTGGGACAGGACAGTCCCTCAGGGCACACACAGCATCCCAGGGACAGCCCTTGCAGTATCAGGAGATGTTTCTTCTCTGAAGTAGCTGGCTTGAGTACACTGCTGGAGTGCAAGCCAGGAGAAGAGGCCTTTCTGCCTGCCTTTCTGCCCCTTTATGCATTTGCAAAAGTGAGAGGAGTAAAGTAAAAACTTCAGGTGAGGTGACCTGGTGCTGCTTTTGTCTGGCCACTCGAGATCACGAAAGGGGATGGATGACGTAGTGGGCAGCAGGCTGGGCAGGCCACTCAGCTCAGCAACCCCACACTGGAAGGGGAGGTCTGATTTGGTCTAACTTACCTGCTTCAGCCACACATTGGTTGTCATCAGCTGATTCTTCTCATCCTAGGGTGACACAAGGTAGAGAGGATTGCAATTTCAAAACAGCCAGCAGAAATGGACCCTGTGCCTGCTAAGTCTAAGCCTGCACTGAGCAGAGGAGATCACTATCATCCTGTTTACCCACAGGCCTGGGCTCTTTCACTATTGGGAGAAGTGAACTGACTTTCTAAATCCAGTCCCTGCTCTCGCTGGGAGCTCCTGAGGCTGGAAAACCGAGGCCAGGCATTTCACAGCAGCCCAAAGGAGCCAGATGCCAAAGAGCAGGGAGGCAGCAGGGCTTAGCCAGCAGGTGGGGTCAGGACAGACATGTCTGTGGGGTCCCAGAATAGCTGGTCTCCCCACACTGCTCAGCCTGGAGTCACTTTGGGAAGATACAATCTGAAATATTGTCCTGAATATGTAAAGCACAAAATTAGTCTGCCTTCCATGGCACAAGGGATGCTGCCAGGGGCCAGGGAATGGAAGAACACTGTTGTGTGGGTACCTCTGGTCCCTGTGCAAATTTCACTGTGTGTTGCAGTGATGGAGAGGAAAGGGAAAAGAAACATTCCAAGTGGGCAAGAACATGGAATTGTCTGTTATGCCTCTAGTGTCTTTTCTGAGTGGCCAGCTGGATCAAGATACAAGCTGCCTTTGGCCTGGATACAAGCTTGCTTAGAATGAACAATGTCCAACCATCTCTAGCCTTCTTCACCCCTGTCCTGTAGCTGCCTTGTCATTAAATTGCAAATTTAGTCATCAGGGACAGTGGTATGGACTATTTGATTAACACCTGATGCAATGAGGCCTTATTCCCTGAGAAGAGCAGGGAAAAAAGGACCTTCAGGTTTGCTGCAAAACAAACAAGTCTTACAGCCTGTACAGCATGTCAGGCAGGAGGTCGTATCGCCAGCACCACATCACACTCGGCGTTTTGTTGCCTGATCATCACTTTGCATTTCACATGTCAGGAGACAAAAGCCAACAGCATCACCAACCCTTCCAGGTGGATGCACAACTGTCTACAAAAGAAGGGATGTTTTACCAAGCCCAGCACGACACTTACCACATCCACAAGTTGTGATATCTTTAATCCAAAAAGGACTTTAATGGTGTCATTGGAGTTTTCCACAGGGCGGACCCATTTCTGATAGCCTTGAAATAAGTGCTTGAGGAGTGCGTCCTCATTTTCAGCAATTGAACTGAAGGCAGCCACATCTGAAAGAGAGTGGGGGCATGCTGGAAAGCAGACGTGGAGAGCAGCACAAGCTGAAGAAGTGAGGCAGAGCAATGATGTGAGACTAATTTACCTCTAGGCAGCTCTTGTCTGGTACAATAAAATCTGCAGGAATTCAGATGCACAGACTTTCAGCAGAGCCAGGGCAAGGGGAGGGGAAGGCAAGGCACCCCAAGACCAACTGACACACACAAAACGACCGTCAGACCACAGCAGTGCTGACTTTGTACTAGGTTTCTGTTTTCTGTGGCCTCTTGGTCTTCAGTCTTTCTTGTTTATTATTCTTTGGGAGATCTGCAGGCTTTGAGTACCAGGTGCTCATATCCAGCCTGGTAAATGCCACCCTGAGGAAGAGTTCTGTTTTCTCAGAAACCTGTGGTGTACCACAGAGAGCTGGGGCCACAGGGTAGATCTGGTCACTGAGGGGCAAACCTGTGGGGTAAACCCTGGCTAGCTGGCTTGCAGCTAGGAACAGCAGCAACACACGGTGGGCATTTCAGGGCCCCGGGATTTCACTTGCACTTGGTTGGGTTCTATGGCCTCTCTGAGACAGGAGGCTGCCCTGCACAAGGATTCAGGGTGGTGGAAGCTGCAGGGCCTATAAGTCAGATCTGAGGGAGCCTCATAACAGAGGAAATTAATCCTCCTTCTGGGGCTAAGCAGGGGGTAGCAGGAAATCATTGAGAAAGCTGAATTCTTTCAGGTGGGGAGACTGTGTTTGGTGGGCTGTTGCACTAGCAGAGCGAAAAGCAAAAGGAGGTCATCCATCAGCAGGAGGAGCTGGATAATGCAGCTGGTAGGTCCTCAGTACAGGACGATGCAGGTCTACACCTGCAAGACTTGGGACTCCCCCAGTCCCTGCCACCACATTCCCCCTTGCCCCTGCTACCACGAAAGGGGAAGGGCAGTTCAGACCCTCCATCCTTTCCCAAGTGCCAGCCCCACTCTCTGTAATGCTGAGGTCCTGACGTGACATCCACCTCTTCCCTTGTGCACACACACAGAGCACCCAAGGATGAGAAGGACTCCACCTTGAGAAGGATCTCACCTCTCGCCAAAGGCACCATGCAGGGAAAAGGAGCTTGTGCTGATCAGCCCTGCGCCATGGGGGTAACAGTCAATATTGCCGTGCCAGCAGTCAAAGGGGACCCCACAGGGTGATGCCCGGGGCCCACCTTGTCCCCTCACCCCCCGTGCCCTGCCAGCCCCAGTGTGAGCAGGACACCTGTGCCTAAACTGCCAGCCATGAGGTGCAGGAGGTGCCTGCAGGCAGAGGGTCATGGCTGAGAGACACGACGGTGTGAGGTGGGTGATGGGAAAGCCTGGGCAGGGGGGCACAGCTCAGGGGCAGCACACATCAGAGGCAAGGGGGCCCCCAGCAGGGTCCCTCTGCCACGGAGAGAGACAAAAGGGCATCTGAGCCCAGCAGCCCCTCCAGAGAGAAAACCAGAGGCAGAGGGTAACGCTCTGCCACATGCACGGAGGAGAGGGCATGACCACAGACCACCGTCCCTGTCCATGCCTTCTTCCCCCGGCAGCTGCTGCCCTTCTCCTGGGAGAGAGAGGCCGCGCAGCCTCCCCTCCCCCGCGCAGCCTCCCCTCCCCCGTGCAGCCTCCTCTCCCCCGTGCAGCCTCCTCTCCCCGGTGCAGCCTCCTCTCCGCGGTGCAGCCTCCCCTCCCCCGTGCAGCCTCCTCTCCCCCGTGCAGCCTCCTCTCCCCGGTCCAGCCTCCTCTCCCCCGTGCAGCCTCCTCTCCCCGGTGCAGCCTCCTCTCCCCCGTGCAGCCTCCTCTCCCCGGTGCAGCCTCCTCTCCCCCGCGCAGCCTCCTCTCCCCCGCGCAGCCTCCTCTCCCCGGTGCAGCCTCCTCTCCCCGGTGCAGCCTCCTCTCCCCCGTGCAGCCTCCTCTCCCCGGTGCAGCCTCCTCTCCCCCGCGCAGCCTCCTCTCCCCCGCGCAGCCTCCTCTCCCCGGTGCAGCCTCCTCTCCCCCGTGCAGCCTCCTCTCCCCGGTGCAGCCTCCTCTCCCCGGTGCAGCCTCCTCTCCCCCGCGCAGCCTCCTCTCCCCGGTGCAGCCTCCTCTCCCCCGTCAGTCTGTGTGAGGCTGTGGGCAGGGAGTGACCCAGCAGGAAGCGGCACAGCTGAAGGACTGCCTGAAGCAAAAACCTGCTCCCACACCAGAGCTTTCTGTTGGACAAAATCCTGCCCTGACTTAGTCTAGATTTTCTCAGGAAAGCACAGGCTTCAAGCAGCACTGTCACCCCCCACTTCCAGCCATAGCAAATGCCCGCTTTTCTTGGAGAATCTGTAAACTCTGAAGCCTAGCAATTCCTACTCACAGGGTAACAATGATTTTACTGTCAGGTGTTATAGCACAGGCTGTGCTCATCCTCTGTTGTGGATGTGCACTGGTGGTGGCATTACCAAACCCTGGGGAGGTGGAAGCCCGCTGGTCAGAGGGAGCTTTCAGCACTCCTTTCCACCTGCTGTGCAGCTTCTGTGGCCACCCTTTGTCTTGCTGCTTTGTCATAAGCCTTTGAAGTCTGCTGTTACCAACCAGGAAACCATAAATGCCCCTTCTGCTTGCTTCAGGGTTTATTTCTCATGCCAAAGATAGCCTAGCTCTACCACAGCAAATGGAGGACAGAGTCTGGGGTCTGTCCTAGGAAAATGGATTGCCTGCCCAAACATGCTGGACCAGCATTGCATCTGCAACAAAAGGAAGAAAAAGAGCATATTTTCCCCACTCACTACCCACAACCTCAGCAGTCCAGTCCCATGACTCTCTGCAGAGACCCTGGCTCCCAGCCCTTTTGATTTCCCTTTAGGAGGTTCACAGGGGTGTGGTGTTGTTAAACACAGGAAATTTAATGGGAAAGCCATTGAATAGGAAAAATCCACAGCCCGAAAACTTGCAGGATCAAACCCATCTTTGTCTTAATGCTGGAATACATTGCACTGGGTTTATTTGAGTATAGCATCACACACACACTCAGCCACACACCCCATGGGCACGGTGTCCGTGGCTGTGTATGGAGCTCCTGCTAGGAAAACGGCGCCTTTTCACAGCCCATACTTCACATGAACTCCAGGGCCCTAATACTCCAAGAGGATATAGCAGAGAGGTGGTAAAGCTGGTTTGGGGGCTGGATGTGTTGATTCTCAGCTGCCAGGGAAGCCACAGAAAAGAGTGGGAAAGACTTGAGAAGTCTCACAAAGAAGAAAGCCAGAAGGAACAAGATCAGTGCCCTTGTAAGACAGCCTTAGGACAGTTTAAAAGCAGAAGTTTTTTAGTGAGAAGGAAGACATATCAAGAGGAGAAAATAGCCTAAACAGCTCCTTTGATCAAGCCCCATCTGATGACTAAGTTAGATAAAGTCATGAAGAAAATACTGAGCAAAATAGAGAAGCAGCTGTAGGACAGATGCAACCCTGAATTTACCATATGGTGCACAGAGAAGACAAAAGTTGGAGAGCTCCAGCTCCCTCGCAGGTTACTGTGTCTGCCAGTAACTGAGCACTACTTGCCATCTCCCCTCTCCTCCGGGTTCCTGCTTCTCGCTGCAGTCCATGCCGCCAGCAGTTCCTCCCCCGGCACAGGGGCAGGAGTGCAGGGCAAGGAGTCTGCTAAACAAATGTGTAAAACACCCCGAGAAATAAACCGGACATTCAGCCTTTCATCAGCTCACCTGAGGCATTTCAGTTTTCCTCCTGGTGATGGAGATTCTCCCACAACTTCCTTTAGCAGTGAAGATTGAGTTTAGGGGTTTTCATTAACTTCTACCCGGTGACCACCCCACCACCCCAGTTAATAAAACCTTGTTGCCAAACTGCTCGTTGTTGCAATACAAAGGCAGCAGCTGATACAACCCTCTTTTCCTAGTCAGACGGTGTTAAGAGGACTGAGGGAGGCTGGTATCTCCCCTGTCTCTGCAAGCAGCAGCTAACTGGCCAGCAGAAAAGAAATCTTGAACATCTGCAGCTCGGCATGGAAGAAAAAGAAATTGCACTTACCTGAGTGGCTCAGACACAGCACAAAAAGCACTAGGCAAAGCATGGGCACCACGGTTGCTTTTTCTTTAAATCTGATCTTTTGTCTCATCTTAGAAGGGTACTAAACCGATCTATTTAAAAATCAAGGCAGACGATTGAGTCTGCAAGGCAAGACAGCACCTTTGAGCCTTATCTTGCCTCATTATGATGCTCCACTCTGTAAATCACAGTTCATTGATTTTCAGTCAGCTGTCACATCCCGTAAGCCTAAAACAGGGCTCTGGGTCCTAAACTCTGACTGATTTGTTTGCGGTGGTATTTGCGTGGCTATATCCACTGTGGTCTAGGAGTAGAAGCTAAGCAAGGTTTTTAATGAGGAGAAAGGTATTTTATTATGCTGCCAGTTAACAGCTAGGGAAAAAAACAAGCTGCAGATCAGACCCAAAGATAGATCACATACCTGAAAGGTTGTCTGTTTGCTCCAGCTGTATCAGTTGGTCTAATGAAAGAGGCAGCCTCCCTACAGACCTAACTTAGCTTATTCATTTTTCATACGACACTTGCTGTTTTATAGCTATAAAATGGATTTGGGGAGGAAAAAAACCAGTAAAATATAGTTGGGAAAACAGGGCTCATTTCTAAATTTATATCTCATCACTCATGCATATGATGCCAAAATGGCATAGAGTAACTGCTCAGAGATGAATTTTGTCTTTAAGCAGCAAAGGTATTTATTTCATGCAACACTGGGGAGCTAGCTGATTCCCACCAGACAAACTAGCTCCCAAGTTTTCAGTGAAAAGTCAGATAATTCATACAGTTTTCATAAGAGGTTACAACATCTTTCCATACATATTCATTTGATTTTGACACCTAATCATTCTATTCATAATAGGTGGGATCTAGGTGGAGTAAACTTTCAACTTTCTTTGTTCAACGATTTCCTGACTCATGGTCTCCTTATCTGCTTCAGATGCCCACTTTATCTTTTCTAATTATTCAGAGTACATTCTTTTAACATCATCAGTGGTACATTCCTTTACTTTAATGTCCTCAGTGGAACCTTTTCTTATTATTCAGAGTACATTCCTTTCTCAACACAGACCATCACCCAGAGATTTGCACCAAACTCATCCTGACTAATCTTTTTAAGACTCTGTTTCACACAAAACATCACAGACGACAGCACAGAAATACTTGTACAGTACTATCTATTGACACTGTTTAACAGAGTATGTTGCTCCAGGGGCCTTGTGTCAAGGAAAGAGAATGATGGGGCCCTTGATTATTTAGCCAGTTCCTCTGTAGGTGTCACTCGGACACTTGGACAGGGCTCCTTTCAGAAGCTGCTAGAAATTGCTGATATCAAAAGGGACACAGGTTCCTCTTTTCCTGTCTTCCTGTGACTCCTCTGCCAAGGGATCTCAGGATCTTCTCCGTTTTCTTCCCAAATGAAAGTCACTTTGCCACCTCTCTCCAAAGAGGAGCTTTCACCCTGAACTTTTCAAGTTCAAGGAAAAGTGTTGCAAAATTCTTTTAGTTTTGAACCCAGACCTAAAAGTCTTCTTGCATTAATTTATTCTTTCTGGCTAATTAATTGCATGCTGACTTTTATATAGGAAGCCTGTTTTTTTAATCAACAGCATTTCTTGCAGTGACCCAGATTTTGGTACAGTCATAAGCAATGTGATTGAGATTTGCCTTATCTCAGGTCCTCACAGAGGACTGACAACTGGCAGCTGTAACCTTGTCAGATTATTCAGCTTCCTGTAATGAAAAAGATCTAATTTCAGCATGGTTTGAAGTCACGTTGCTGCTACAAGTAGCCTCCTTGTAGCATTCTACCACCTTACTCATGCCACTGTGGGCTTGCAGCTTGCCTCATCCACAGCTCTCGGGCAGGCCGCTGACTCAGTGGTTTGCCTTTCCCACTACTGTGCTACACATGGGAAACTGGATAGGGCCCTCGCTGGCTCCTCGGCTCTGCCAGTGCTTGCCTGGTGGGACTGGAGGAGTAACTGGTTTCCTCTGCACCTTTCCTCATCCCAGCTGCAGAAAGGAACTCAAAACCAACAGTGTTACCAAGAGACTGCCTTGAATGAAGTGCCTTGTTATGAGCAGCTGCTCTGTCACTACCAGACTGCTCAGTTTATCTGTTAGACCCAGACCAGGCACAAGCACACGACCCATCGAGGTACACAGTAAGGGTCCTTTTTTCGTGTTGGTATCAAGAGAAGAATGGTTGTTTGGCTGGAGTGGTACAGACAGGCACCGCCACAACGTGCCATAAAGTTGAGCATGGATTAAACACAATTATCCTGCCTGATGCACATTTTTCTGCAACAAAGCTACCCCTTAAAAATGCTCCGTGCAGACTACCCCACACTTTCCAGCATGTTTCTGGCCCTGGACAGGGCTCAGCACCTTCAGCCATCATCCATCACTTTTGCTGAACCAGACCTTCATGACTGCAAGCCCCAGCCCCTGCCCATTGACACCTGATTGTAACCGCTGCCTGAGGCTGCATCCAGGCATTGCCTGTTAGACAATGCTGTATCACAGACTGGAGAGAAACTTGTTTTCATAAGGCTTTAACCTGCTGCCTTGAGGTAATGAGGTTAATCTATTAGCTGCCTATAACAGCAGGTTTTTTGCTACGTGGTACTTGCTTGAAGGGAGATACGATGTATGCTCATTTTACCGTTGCCTCCGCTCACTGCCTAGGTTGTGACAAGAGGTAAGGACCTAGCTTGCCTGGTCTTTGGCTTCCAGAGTTATCAGGCAACAAGAGGAGGGTACTGGAAAGGTAAATTCTGCTTGCTTGATGATGATGCCTTCTGTTTACAAGTCTTTATTCAGCCATGCTCTCCAGCATTTTGGGAAAAGAGGTATGCATGAATACTCCATTTTACCAGCTGAGCCATGAAGCATGGGGATCATCCATGCTGAGATAGCAAATGAATTCCTGGGTAAAACTTGAATCTTGAAACCTGCCTTTGCTTTTCCACTGGTTTCATGGGATTTGTAACTGACGTGAGGCTGCAATTTCAGGCTGTAAAGGGCCAAGTACAAGCTGCCTGAGCACAAGCAATGCTGAAACTGGGCCTCCCTCTCTAGGCAGCTCAGACTCCCGGGGAAAAAAAAAAGATAAATCCATCTAGGGGGAAATATCCATTAGTATGAGCCCACATGGTTATTACCAGGAGCAACTGAAAACCTGAGGTTATGCTGGAGGGTGCCAGGCCATGCTACCCAAAGGCATCCCACAGCTAGAGTGTGGAAAACGCATTTTCCAGTGAGAGGTGGCAGAGCTGGTTGGGGACCAGAGCAGGAGAAAGCTGGACTGCCGCCACTTTCCTCCTCCTCCTTGATCTCCTTCCCTCCCGCCGAGGGAAGGTACTTTCCCCTTTTCCTGGCCTTTTCCCTTCCCAGCAGCTGCTGCCGGCGCCCCCGCCGCCTCTCCCGCGCTGTTCCAGCACCGCTCCCTGGCAGCGCCCGCGCAGTGCAGGCAGCGCCCGCGCAGTGCAGGCAGCGCCCGCGCAGGGCAGGCAGCGCCCGCGCAGGGCAGGCAGCGCCCGCGCAGGGCAGGCAGCGCTTTCGCGGGAGCAGCCAGGGCCCTGCTCGCTGAAGTTCTGTGGATGTCTTCAGTCCGTCGGACTTGTTTGGGCTACAGCGCCGATTACACGCTGTGTGAGCTTTATTTGGGAGCCCACCGTAACGTGCGCAGGTTTGGACACTCACGGTTTGAATGATGCATTTGTAGCTGGAGCTCTGCATAATGTTAATTCGAGCTAGATGGCAAGCTCTAAAAATACGTAAGAATTTTGCCCTTGTGCATGGACCTGTTCGTGGCAGCAGTTACAGCTTGGCTCAAGAGTTTTAACCTCTTTCACACAGTAGGCAAGGAAAAAAAAGGTCTTTGCGTCAGCTAGGGAATGAACAGCCACTTAGCACAGCAAGCTGGGAAAGGGCTGACAGGAACCCTTGAAAGAGGCTGCCAGAACTGCACACACTTTCAAGCTGCTTTCGGACAGTTGTTTCAGTGGTGACCAGGCTGTGCAACTACAGCGACAAGGTTTTGCAGAACAAGAGCTGTTCCAGCTCTGGGTTTCCTTGGCGCCTTCCTACCACGACAAACTCCAGCCCTTCTTCCCATTTCCACCACATTTACATGAATGCAGACTTGAGACGGCTTTGAGTCCCTGTGCCTTCTGGCAGCGTACAGTCCATGCAGTTGCCCACTGCCCATTTCCCTGTAAGAACCTTCCACTGCTCCATTGGGACTGGAGGCACATGGGGAGATGGGCCTTTTGGAGGCACACAGGCTCTTAACCACTGTATGCACATTAGCATTTCTGACAGATAGTGCATTGCCCTCTGCCTTTAGACTTTTTGTTTTCCTTCTTCAGTTCTAACTTTATAGTGTGGTCTTGTTCAGGGTGTGGCACCAGGTCCTGGGGCTCTGTGGTCAGTTCCTGCATTTTGGGGACACTAGCTAGCTCTGAAATATGGTAATTTTCACAACTGCTTGTCTGAATTGGTAACTGTAAACAAAGACATGGCTTGGCTCTGCTGTTTTCTCAGCTTGTCCTTCCATTTTGTCAAGCTCATCTCTGCTTTGGTAAATGCTCCTGGCAGACCAGATTTTATCTGCAGCATCATGGACTTGCTGTTCAGATGTCAAGGCTTGGCAGGCTGCAGGGGCAGGCAAACTGTTAGCGAGGGTCAAGACTTTGCAGGGTGTGAGAGAAAACACTGTTTTGAAGACAGGTGCTCTGGCAGTGACAGAAATGCCTGGTTCACCTCTATCTCTGCATCAACTTCTCAGCCTCTCATTTCAGTGGTAACACCAGGTGCCTGGGAGCCTTTATCCCAACACACAGCACCCCATGACAAGAGGGAGTGCCATTGTCCTATTTTCTGCTTTCTCTTTCTGCATTAACACAGGCTTTTTATCCTCAAGGTAATCGTATAACTCAAAGGACAATTCCTGCCCCATCCTATGGCCTCGATAAGCTGCCTGAATCCTGGTGGCAGCTTTGTTCATTTCATCCACTTCTCCTCAGATGCAATAGCTCCGCCATATAGCCTGAATGGTGGTAGCTGACAGACTTCCTTTTAGGAGCCACTGTACCTAGCATGGGAGGGTGGGGGACTGCCTTGGAGATACCGCAGCAAAATGAAATGCTTTCTCAGAAATTGGATGAGGTCTACAAGCTCTGTTCCTGCCTGTGTCTGAGGGCATTTTCTCTTTATAATCTTTGCCTGAGTTAGCAGAGGTGGTTGTTTTGTAGGTCCACATCATCCACACACAATTCACAAGGAGATTTCTTTGCAGCTTTAGAAATATGGCACAGATTATTCTCTACTGCCCAAAAGATGAAAATATATTTTCTGGGAATGCTTGGAGGCCCATATTCTGTTGTATCCTTCATCATCATGCTACTGGATGTGGTGCTTGTGGCTTTTTTCACGATATTTCAATAAAAAGAAAAGCAATTGCTCTTGTGCATTTTCTTCTGCTGCTCTATGTCTCTTGCTACCTGCTTGGATTATAGAAAAGCAATTATTTCCACAGTTAATAAGTTCCACATCATGTGCACATTCAGCCTGTGTATTAGGAGTTGCGTTTCTGTGGGAAAATGTTATATATTATTGTATATGTTATGTATTATGTCTATATATTACACACACAAATCTGTAAGTACACAATAGCCTTACCAGGTTGTGTTTCATGAACATAACCCTCGTACTCAAATTTTTGTACCTTGTGAGTTGTTCTACATACTTTTTTTTAAGCTACTATTTTTACAGAAAATGCAGCAGCAGCACCAATTGCCTCAGCCACATTCAGCCTCACAAAACTCAGGGGCTGAGAAACAGCTCCTCACCATGGGCTACAGGACAGAAGCCTGTGTCCTCATCTTTAGCTTTCAGATATAGATTGGAAGAGGACAGGAGGGGGAAAAAAACCCCAAACAAGTGTTAAATCCTTGTTTGGGCGCCAAGGGGGCCACTCTCCAGCTGATTCAAACTTGTTCTGACCATTTCTCTTCATCTTGAGAGCTCTTCAGAAACTCCCCTGCCAACTGTTCATCAGCATCACGTCTTGTCACCCCTTACATGCCCTCCCTCTAAAAATCAGAGCCAGAAATGTTAAAAGGCTCCCTGTCTGGCTGACAGATTATGGCCACCCCATTCAGGCACTGCTTTGCTGAGGTCTTACATGAGAAGATGCTGAAGTGCTGCAAAGGGAAACTGAGCCTGCTCTGCTTAGAAATGGTCCCTCTCCAAATGGTTGCTGGGTTCACTTAAGTTAGGAACCACTGGCAATGCCAAGCATCTTCAGCAACCCAGGATCCAGGCTGTTTAGTCCTCCTGTGAACAAGACCGCTGATGTTTGACATGCATCCATCTTTTTTCATGATGACAAAGGACTGCAAGTCTTGACCAGGAAGAAGAAGGTTTGGGCCCTGGGCTGGACCCAGCCTAGACTCCTATTTTAGAGCCTGTGGCATGTGAAAAGCAAAGTCCACTGACTCAGCTACATTACAGCCAAGAATTGTACAATGTGGGAATTTCAACACAGCAGTCAGGACACTCAGCTGAAGAGGGCAGCTCCCATGAAGTTCATGCATTTTACTTTGGATCATCCCTGGTTAAAAAGCAGAAACTGCTCTGGCAGCAGCCAGTCAGCAGATTATAGCCCACCTCTGTCACAGTGGTCACCCTAACCAGCATCACAAAGCCAACTTCTCCATGGGAAAACAATGTGGGGGGGGTTTGCAGGAGGTTCTTCATGTAATACTTCCCACTAACTCGCTTCTGCCCTCCTCTAGTCATACCACACAGGGCTCAGGCCAGCCCCGCTGGTGTTCTGAACACTACCTACTGATGGTTTGAGCTGGGATATGAGCCTTCTAGCCAGAGATGCCCACTCACCATGCTGAGTCTGTGTTGTTCGGGTTAATGAAAAATAATTTATAAAGAATAAGATTTATTCCTTCTGGAGGTTTGTTAAGATTAGATAGAAATGTACAAAGGTAGGAACTAAAGCACATATGTAGGACCATCCTTTTGAAAGTCTGTGGCATAATTTGGACTTCCATTTTCACTGGCTTATGAACAGAGAGTACACTTAAATGTAGACCCAGAAACCAGCTTTCATATGCAATAACTTCTGGAATTTCCTAACCATAACTTATTTTATGAAGCCATTACAGTCCCTTAAATGTCTACCTGTGTGCTTAAAATTCAGTCTCCTGAATACCCACCTCCAGGTATTTGCTTGTTACATTAAAGTTTTTCACAGTTGTGCTCATGAATATGTACAAACAAAACCCACTTGGACTTCTAAGTAGCACAAATGAAACTATGGATATTAGGTGATGTTTTTGTGGTTCTTCAGTTTTCACACCAGATGTCTAAGAGGACTGAGTACAGAAGAAATAAAGGCCTTGGACATGAATGGTGCCAAGTAATACCAATTAGCCTGGGACTATGGGAACACTTGATGGTAAACATGAGTGTAAACAAAGCGCCACATATTGGATGCCTTCATGGTTTCTGAGTGAAGTATATTTTATATGTAACGAACAAAAATCAAATTTTGGGAAACGTATGATCATAACAGAAGGAATGTGAAGGTAATGTTAGCTTAGTACATCCTGTAATTATTTGGCGGCATATGTAATCAATGGATATGTCTTAAAACTGTAAGTTCATTGAATAATTTAGTTTTAAAACAGCAAACTGAGAGGTTTTGACACCCAAAAAGCTACCTCTACTGGATGACATCTTTGATATCTGTCATTTGTCTCACTTCTGACAAGCCAGAGAAGTTGAGTACAAAACCCAGATGTTTGCAGCTTCATCTCACTAAAAAGCATAATTTATGTTACTTACAAAAATACGTAAAAACTAGATTTCCCTTTTGCGCCATGCCAGAATATCCTATTTCCTATGACTAGTTTTAATGGTCTGTCTCTGTCTAATCAGAAGAATCAACCTAATTAAAGTTATTTAGGTAACTTCATCCAATAGCAAAAAAAGGCTGGGTTGAAGTAACTCCCTGAACTGGGAGCACAGTCCAACAGTTTGTATTGGTATGAGGAGGCCGTTACAGCCAAAGGCACAGCAAAAATACTCTGCAAATTTCTCCTGTGGCACAGGGAACCTGGGGCTGGGAAGAAGTCCATCTCTCCGTAGGAAGGCTGATAGGCACAGGGCCAGGCCCTAGCAGGTCAACAGATGATGGGGAAGAGTGCCAGGAGACAACTTGCCATGGCTCCTGCAGAGCTTGCAGAACAAATGCCATCCTCACTAAATGCCACAAAGGCCCAAAAATACCTTTTAGCAGCCTCAGGCCCTAGTAAAACAAACTGGGCTACTGTCACCCTTCTTCGGATTTATTTGTTCGCACTGGGGCAACTCTTCACATTCACTTCCAGTGCAATGTGCCTGCCTCAAACAATGTTTCAGTCAGCCAACAGACTGGTTTCATAAGGTTTGCAATGTTTTGAGGCTCTCAGCAAGCCCAGAGAGCATGACGCATTAACTCCAGATGCATCAGATAATCAAGCATAATCAGAAGGAGAGAGAGAAAAAAAAAAAAGGAAAAGAAAATAAAAGACCACAGGAACACTTCAGAGTTTAATTCCTCTATGGGTAAGGGGGAATGACCATTTGGCTAGGAATACTACCAGACACCTTTATTCAGTCAGGTAAATAACCATTTATCATTGCAGCTGGATTTTACCTTACCACAATCTCACAGCAGCACAGCAGACTGCTGCGGAGCCCATCTCCCATTGTGACATCATGTTGCCAAAGAAAAATGCTGCTTAGTCTTGTCTGAGAGAAGGACACTGCCCCAGTGTCCCCTCTTTTCCACAAGGCTGATGATAAAAAAACATGATGGACTTCCCAAGGATACAACAATAACATTTCCAGCAATATAAAGCCCCTTGGGACTCAGCAAGGCTTTGCCCAAAATGTTCAGTTAGGCTTTCAGCATTTCAGCACAGGCAGGACTTTTACTGCTGATTTCTGTGGGAGGAAAGTTACACCAGTGGTGAAGACACTGCTCAGAAAGCTCTCATCTCCCCTGAGAACTGCTGAGCTCATTTTTATACCTCTTAAATAGATTGTCTTATATATAGGAATCAAGAGGCAAGTAGAATAAAAGGAAAAACTCATCTTGAAAGCACAGAGTGAAACCCATTGAAACAATAAGCAAGCCTCCCCTTTCCTCAGGCTGAACTCATCCATTAACCAGAAGCAGTCTTCAGCTGAGACATGCTTTTCATTCCAATGCTATTTCCAGCAGTGTTCCGCATTTTCATCTCTGTGGCACATTTTATGGTATGAAACGGTAAAATGCTACCAGTCCATAATAAAAGCTTGCTGCCCCACGTTCCAAATACCGCAGTGCTCAATGCTGACAACTGAGCAGGTCAGTGTCTCATTCCTGCATATAGAAGATTAGAAAAGGCAAAAGTGGTAAGAAACATAGATGTTCAAATTCTGCAAGTATTAATAGAAAAGCTCAAATTAATCTTTGGTAAGAGGGAAGAGCGATGCTGTAGAGAAGCAAGGCAAAGCACACAAGAAAAAGTTGGAGAACATGAGATAACGTTCAAGATCAGAAAAAAATTCTAGTAGACAGAAGTCTTCTACAGTCAAATCTCATCACAGAGATGAGAGGTTCAGTAGACACCATACTCACAAGACTTTGTGATGATCATACTGTGAAAAACAAGCAAGCCAATGTCATGTATCGCATAGAATGGTTTGTGTTGGAAGGGATGTTGAAGATCCCTTTACTTCCAACCCTCCTGCCATGAGCAGGGACAACTTACATGTAAGGGCATGTGTAAGTTTATGACTACTTCTGTGACTGAAGGAGTAAGAGGTGTTGAAGGAGGCTGATTTTTGATTTGGTATAGGAATCAAGTCTGTCAGGCAGCATTGGGAACAACGCTAAAAAGCACCACTTGCAGATATTAGTTTAATTTAATTACATCTTATCACTGAAGTTATAGACATGTCAATTACCTGGCAGCTACTAAGCTGATATACCATGAAGCAAAAAAGGTAAGTCATAACAACCTTAGTAGACAGGCCAAGAAGTAAATGTCAATATTGATGGAAGAACAGTTATCAACAGAGTGATACTGTTAATTATAATGTCATCATAAGCTTGCTTGAATATTTAAGTGTAAAAGTTATTTTTTATATATATATATATTAGTTTTATGGAAAGTTACGAAAGGAAATCTGATTTCGTCAGCTGATAGCAGTATCAAAGAAAACTCCACTGATACTATAACTGTGGTTTGTGTGTGTGTATATTTTAAAGAGATTACTTCCAAATAACTAGAGTTCTTCAAGCTGAAATAGCCACATGCACATTCACTTAGGGGGACAGATGTGCTTTCTATTATCCATGACCAGATTTCCATGGTGTAGTACCTTAGTGCAAACCTTCCTCACGGCACTGGACACATAAACTCTGAGCAATTTCAGTCCCTTGACAGTGAAAGAAAACTAATAAAAATATTTTCATGCCTGGACTCAGAGAGATCTGAAGATAAGAAATGAACGTACATACAGGCTATAGAATATGAGGTTATTGATAAATACATTTTTTCAGTCCTTGGACATAACACCACAAATATTCATTTATCTGGCAGTGACTCCTGCAGTCCCTCACATGAACTGCTACCACAAAATCACTTGATAAAAAAAACATATCAGCTCAGGACACCTACGAGACAAGCCTGCAAGTGTAGATCAAGCTTAACATACTAGAAATGGAAACACTTATCAGTAAGGCCAGCCCCTGTGGCCTGAGCTCACATGGCATGTGCTCTAGCAAGAGCTGAGGACTCCACCTTTGTGTCTCACAGCCAGCTTGGGAACAAGTCTCTCTTCATTGAGATTTTCTTTGCATGCAGGTACTACTTCTTTGGACCCGACAGCACCAACTGATGTTGACATCAGTGAACTGATGAATAAAGGTTTGATCATAGCAATACCAGAAAAGAAGAAGAAAAGCAAAAACCCCCACAAAACAGCAGCATAAAAAAAGAGCAAGAACTTTGGACTGAGCTGTGAAAGCAGGTACCCTGAATCTTCCTTCTCTACATGCCAGCTAATGTGGTTATTATCCTAAACCTAAAAGTGCAAGTGGAAGTCTTGGGATTTCTTAAGCCCAGAACAAGATCTTTTCCTCTTAACATAAAAAAAAGTACTACTCCTGAAAATTTCTTCCTTTCTCAGCCATGGGTCCAGACTACAAAGTACCTGAAGCCAGAAAAGTTCACTTCCTCCTGCAAGAGAGTTGTGAGGACAAACCTGAAAAAGAGATGGGGATGTGTGACTAAGCCCTGCAATGGAAGAAGACCCAGAGGAGATGGGCAAGAATGAAGAGCTGGCGGAAGAATGGAAGGAATAATGACAAATTGTCATAAAGAAAGCTGAAATTGTCTTAGCACAAGGGGGACTGAGTGCTAACCTTTGTTTTACGTTCACAGCTGTATCAGTCATCGGACTGCATAAACAGCCTTCCCTGAAATAATTAGTTGAGAGTAATGTTTTCCTGAGCTAGCCAGGCCAGCGTGGGAGAGGTGTCTGTATGTGACTCAGCCCAATATAAAGTATAAAAACTGAACAACTCACAAAATGAGCTTGAAAGAGAGCAACTGGTGTGAGCTAGGTGGGTTTACACCATGTATTTCTTCCTGGCAACTGGGGACACACAGTGTCATGACAGTGAACATTTAGAGACCAGTAATGGGAATTTGTACAGTACATATGTATTGTGATTCTGCTGTATATTGCAATCGCTCTACCATGCTTGTGCTGCAATTTCGGTATATTGCTGTATTGCTCTGCTAAATCAAAGTCCTGGGTACATCCACGAGAACCTGATCAAAGTGTATTGATCTCTGGCTGGGGGCTGATTAATGAGCCCAAGACAACAGACGAAATCATTATGAAGGCAAGACCTCCTCCTTTTTCTGGATTACCTGTCCCAGGTCACTGAATTGAAGATCTCCCAGTGAGAAATCACACTTCTTTCAGAGACTCAAATACTAAAGAGTTGGTTCATCAACAGATGACTAGTATAGCCACAGACCCCGAACCTTTAATAGTCACACCCAGCAATACCTGAAAGGAGATGAGAAGCCTGCCTAATTTGTTCATGTCTTCCCTGTGTTTAAAACCAAATGAAACCAAACCAAATTACTAGCCTCACAGTATTCTCCATACTCCTCCCTAACTAAAAGACCTTTTAATAGCCCATTAGAACCCAATTAAGATGCGAAGGAGAATCACTTTTTCAGGGGTTCCAGGAATGTGTGTGCTCAGGCCTTACAATCTATTTTCCCTGTACAATGGGAGAAAGCAGCTACAGGTGTATCCCTGTACCATTTTGCACAACAGGCAATCAAAGGCTTGACACTCAATGCTACATGAACTAACAGTGGCAGGACGGTGAAGATATTTAATTATTGCAGTGATTTAATTATGACAATGTAATGTATCTGTTCTCAAGAGAGGTTCTTAAGAATTTCCTTCCAAGTAACTGATTTAAATGTTTTCTTTGACTTATTTAAGATTACCTTCCTTTGGGAACTGTTTCAAGTTATTCATAGTGGATTACACAACAACTTTGCAACACATTTTTTTGCATACTTTTAAACTCCTTCAGTCTGTAAAACACTGTAAGGCCTTCTGCCCCATTTGCACAATTAAATGCTGCAGTTCCATCAAAAGATCTCTGTAAGAAGATAAGTGTTCCATTTAAATCATTGAACAGGCACAAAGAGAAACCTGTAATCACAATTACTGTCATTATCATATTTTTGGATCAGGTATCCTGTTTTGCTCTCATTTATTAATAAATCATTATCATGGCTAAAGTATGGCAGATAACCTGCTGTGTCTAAAACAGCAGGAGTTACAGACCTCAACTTGCAGTCATGACAGACCACAAGCATCAATGCACTTTGGCAGATTGTGTTTTGGTTGTTACAATTACACAATAGCTCAAAATACCACCTTCCACCCTGCCAAAGCCACCTGATGAAGGTGTAAGCTGACAGGAAACAGATAAGCCTATAGACTAAAACCTAAAGTAGTTCTCAAGAGAGAAAAAAAGCAAAAGGGCAACTAGGTATAACTGCCTGGTGCCAGAGAAGCATGTAATAGAAGTCTTTTGAAACAGACTTAGAAACTGTTGTGGTTCCAGTTTACCCAAGCAAATTTCTTCTTGCCTCCTTCCTACATTCAAATTGGGATTTGCTTTGCACTTTCTTCAGCTGCAAGAACTCCTTCAAAATTCACACAGAGGACCCACACCCTAAACCCTATGTAGAGCTGAAGGAAAATGAAATCTCAGCAAGACAGGAGATCTCTTGGAAATTTGTTGCACTAATTTGTTGCGTTATTAAGACCACACTAGTAACAATATAGACAAGATGGCAACTGGAAGCAGAGGAGAAAGAAGGGCAGTGATGGACTCCCTTAGTGTGACAATCAGTAATCTAGCTATTTAGCTATTCATTTTTCCCCTCTGGGAAACATACCTCTGGGTTTCAACTGTCCTAGTCAGAAAGGCAAATCAAATACTCTGCAGAGATGCAAGGAGAAAAAAGTAAACACGGATCTGATACCCTACCACAGCAAAAGGGAAATTGGGACAACAGGGACAAGTAAGTGAATACTTCTCTTTAAAGAAGCAGCTCTAATTTCTGCCTGTTGAAGGATCAGCCCATTTCAAAACAGATCTCTCTGTCCAGATTTTAAGGATGGAACATTTCTGCCAATTTTGCTGCTTTGTAACTTCCTTTAATTGTTTGCTTTATAAAATAGGCTTCAGTGAAGTGCAGTTACATGCATTTAAACAAATGTCAGCTACTTTATGCACAACTGGATAACCACATGCCACTCTGCAGTCCTACCTCCGCTTTTTAACTCCCAATCACTCTTTTCATAGATGTTTACAAAATCGCTGCTATGTGCTGGTACCAGTTGCGGCCAATACAAACAGTAAGTGATGCAGCCTTTTTTTAATAACTGATTGTGTGCATGTAACAGATCCCACTTTAAGAAAAGACAAAAATTTTAAAAAAGGCTTGGGGAATGTATTGTGCTTAATTTAAAATGAAAAGCTAGAATTCCTTTCCTAGACTCACCAGTAGCAGATAACAATATAGAAAGAGAAGATGAAGGCTATCAGAGAGACTGCAGTGCAGGGTATGACACAGTGCAGGAAAAGTCAACTGCTGAAAAACTATCTGTTGTTTCCATGCCAGCCTTTTTTCGCCACTTCAGAGCTCTACAATACTAACAGTCCTCCTGGACCTAGCAGAGTCCACACCTAGCCCTAACATCACTGCATCAGGGGTTAGCAAGCTTTTTTTTTTTTTAAGAGGGGGTGGGGGCCAGGGGAAGTTGCTGCAGGAGAAATTCAAGCCTGTTGTCAGAACGGACTGCATCTCTTAAAAAAAAAATCCTTTGATAATAGGAAAGGAAGTGTCAGCAATTGGGCAGCAGTCCCCTCTTCAACCCAGTACTACTGAAACCCTTAAGACAAGCCACCCCCCTCAATGGAAGGAACATTTACTTGTATCAGCCATTACACCAACTTCACCAACATGAAAATCTTGAACACGTAAGAACACCACACACAGCCATCTATCAGCATGCCTTAAATTTACCTTGCTGACTTACTTTTGTTGGGCAGTTTTCTGGAGGGTTATGAAGCTAAAATACCAGCAGGAAGGGCCCAACAAGCACAGCAGCCAGAGTTTAAGGTCAGGGGAGACAGGGATCTTCGGCCAGGGTGGAAGGAAACAGTGCTGAACATTAAGGGCACTAAGTTATCCTTACATTTTCAGAAGCATCTCATGTAACGCACCAGCTCATTGCAGCCAGAGGAAAGGACCTACTTCTCCCTATTCCCAGCTTCTGGCCTTGCCTTTCCCTGGTATCAGACCTGATATTGTTGGTCTTCCTCAGCCTCTCCACTGCAAGCCAGACAACACCCATGAAATAAGGAGGATGGTAATGGGAGTACACAGCCAAGTGGCGGGGGAAAGAGGATGATTGGCAGGAGCACCCCAACCACAGGGGCGTGGTAATGCAGCAACCCAACATGCATTGGGAAGCCACGCTTTAAATTCCCAGAGAGTAAGGAGAGAAGGTATTTTGCAGAGAAAACTAAAACAATCTGCTAAGTGGTCACACATGCCAACAGCATAGCAACAGTTGTTTAAACGTCTTTTCCCTGTCATTTTTTTGAATTTGAGCATTTTCAAGTTTAAGCATGAAACATTAACAGCAACAAGACTAAAAAACACTGTGAGAAAAACACAGTATCTAAACCAGGGAACTACTTTAGAACAAAAGATACAAAATGTCAGGCTAGTTTTGGCAAAGCCCTGGGAAAAGAGGAGAAAGAGTAGGTAAAAATCTAATGCACCGTAGAGGAAGTAAATGCAGAACTATCAAGACAGGTTCAAAACATTTCAAATTGTCATGCTAACAGGATATTAAGGGAAGCTTTTAAAGCCATCACAAACAGGGCTCGATTAATATCAGAGCTAGAATTCATACCACACACAAGTTTGACACGGACTAAGAAAAGTAATTTTTCTCCTGTCTAATACATCCAGGAATTTCTGCTGTGAAAGTTACAACAGCATTAGCATGATGCTATTTTCTCTGATTTTTAAATTAGCTCATTGACTAAACAAATTATCAGACAGCAAGTGCAAACTGCTGCACTACTTTGTCACGCTAAATTAATTTTTAGGAAGAGTCTTAGTAAGGCTGAAGGAGAGGCAGCAGCATTTGAGATATCAGTCTAGCACCCAGCAACTTCGAAAGTCTAATTCCATACCTGCCCTTTGGTGGATGCTTTTTTGGGGAGCTGGGGAGAGGCAGAAAGAAAAAAATCACAGTATACTGCAATGAAAGTCAAAATGCTGATGTTCTGGGTAAGTAAAAAAAAAAAAAAAAACCACCAAAAAAACCCACCTTCATTTCCTGAAGCTACACATGGTTGAGATATGAGTTAAGACCAACAAAGAAGAGGAAAACCTTCTACCCGTTAGTGTTATGCAAATGTCACACTCCAAGATACTGGGGACTGTATATTATTAGGGTACTTTTGAAAAATAGTCACCCTAAACAGTACACTGCCTTCTTGATCCTGCCAACAGTCCAATAACATACCTGTTCAGTGCAGCACTGCTCTTCAGTACATTTAAGTGCCTTCAAAACAAATGCCTCTTCTAGAGCTCTCATCAGCTATGCTAATGAATTCTCCTCATCTCACTCACAACACAGATGTGGTGAAAGGTTAATCTGAAAGAAGTTAATTTACATAATTCACCAAAGAGATCCAGGAATTTAGACATTTTGCAGGGCTTTGAAGGCATAGCAAAGTGAGGTTGGAAGTTTTCCCAGGTGGAAACATGTATCTTATCTTTATGTTTCTGCAGCACTTGCATGTGTTCTTAGCTGGCCTAATTCTGCTCCATCTGAAATCAGTGAAAACTACACTTCCTGCAGATCACCAAAGCTGACATTAAATGTCTTGACAAAGCTTTGCATTGAAAAAGAAAAAAAATTAATAGATTTTAAAAGTATTCAACCTTGTATCCTTTTCTTCTGCAAAGCAGATTTTGTAAACTAAACACATAGTCTAATTCTCAGATGCTGGCATTTTCAATATATTAAAAGTGTATGAAACAAACAACAACGAAGAAAACGTGATCTCATTTGTATGACTTATTTATTATTTTAGAATTCTGAAGAGTCTTATACACAGAAGTAAGGAGCATTTCATTTTTAAACTAAATTTTTTGGCCTAGCAAAGTGAAAACTGATGTTCATGACTTCTAGGCAGGTACTTCTACAACTTCAAAATAGTCATTGGGCAGAATCACATAGCCTTTTCCTGTCAATATGTCTTTTTCTTTCTGAAACTGAACGATCTCTCTCAGTTTTTCAATCTGTCTTTCCTGACGCCGGCATCGCTGTTGTGCTGTCTTGAGCTTCTTCCGCAGTTTTTCAACTTGTTCCTCCAGCTGCTGAATTCTTTTCCGCTGATGAACTGTATCCTCCACAGTATAGTTGTGATCACAAAAAACAGCAAGATTGCTAGGGGTCTGGAGGGGAGGCATCAATAATCCAATACTTGGATCTACAAATCTGGCATCTATTTGAGACAAATGAAAAGGAGTTGATGGAGACTGCAGCAGTACTGGAGTTGCTGCTGGTGGTGGTGGCGGCGATGGCAGTGGAGGAGGTGGTAGTGGATCTTCTGTCTGTTCTGCAAATTCATCAGCCTAGAAACAGCAAGAAAAAAAAAAGTACATTTTCACATTTAACATTGTTTACCACACAACTTCCTTACTACAGTCCCAGAATAACATAAACAACCATGACTGAAATTAATAAAACAAGTTTCAAAGCCTTCATTTTCAAAACTGACAAACAGTTCCGGGTCTGTTTTGTCTGGCTTCTCAAAATGGAGCCATTTTTAAGCAGCTTCATTTTCAGAGCTCTTTGAAACTCAAGTTCTTGATGTCTCAAATAAATAAAAAACTTAATAACATAGTAATTACTCTCACCTGAAGACAAGTCAAATACATACCCACAATTAGCTAAGAAGGAAGAACACAGGCTACAGTTCCGCAAAACTGAGTTCAGCTGACCTGATAACTCATCACTGCCACCCCATTCCTCTTTATCCCTCCTCCTTTCTGCTGCGTCTTACCATTATCTGCTTTGAACCTACCAGCTAACTTAAATCAAAAACACAGCAGAAGCAGATAACCACCTGCTCAGATAGAGTAAGGGTCACCTACTGAGAGGGCTGATAAAGCTGGCAGAGGAGTCAGACACACCAAGACCTGCCTCTCAACAACTGGAAGGGACCGTGTCACTGGTTTTGGGCTGTAGTGTAAGGGCTTGGTTTCAAGAGACATGATGAGCCAAAATAAACAGCTTCTCAAGAGCAGAGCAGCCCTCCCAGCCCTCATATTTACTCTTTGCTCAAACATAGCAAGTTGCTAAGATGACAGAAGGCTATTTGCTCTCCAACCATCACTGATGAGAACTCCTGTCCTTTATTAAAAGTCAAAGCAATGAAGCAGGAGGTATGAACTACACCTGCACTGGTGTGTGGAAGGAGCAAGAAACAAGACTGCACAGCTGGCAGATGGGACGGAGAAGGGAGAAGCATGATCCTCCCTTTTGGCAGCAGCAGAACATCAACTGGCTCAACTCCACATGGAACTGCAGTCCTCACTGTACTGCTCTCAATAGGTTCACTTGTACCGTTCAGGACAACACAGATCCCACACCACCTGAGTACAGGCCAGAGCAGAGAATCAGATTCTTTCTGTCCCACAGGAATGCAGTGTAACTCAGAAATGCTTCCCTACACATGATGATAAAAAAAAACCAGGACTGTTTAAACAAAAGAGCTTGCTTACTGCCTGTGAAAAAGAAAGCTTAAGACATTGTCAGTGAAAGAGGTACTGAACCAATTTTTTAACTATCCACCTGTTGCCATTATTACTACACATAAAAGCATAAGGACAGGGACAATGCTCAGTATAAAAGCAACTGGCAATACTCATCATCTGAACATCAAGCTCATCAGATCTGAAGGTCACATCATTAACTTCCTTGACTTAACATGCAAACAGCCTAATACTCAATACTGGGGGGGGGGGGGGGTGTGTCTAGATATGCCTCTTGTAAAAACTACAACACTTGACAGACAGTAACTAAGAAGGCAGTTTTGTGATTGGTGTTGAAGGGAAGTTCCATGCGCAGCCAAATATTACTGACCACTTGTACAAAACCAGCCAACTACCAGTCTTATTTCTCAGTTATAAGAAATTGCTGCTAACAGTCTGACCCTATCAGCTACCACTTTCAATCTTTCTACTAAAAAAATCTACAAGGCAAAGATGTAATTGGCAGAGAAATTCACCCTTGTTGGAAGCACACAAAACCCATATCATTGCTGGACAGCTGAATTCATGCAGACTTCATTTGCAGCTTATCCAATACATGCTACCTCTATAAATATGTTTCCATCGCCACAACGTATCATGGAGAACAGATCATTGGTATCACTGACACACCGTAAGAGAATTCTAATTAGTTCTTACAGCCAATAAATGGTTCTCCTAAGACATAAGTAAAGAAAAGGAAGTATTTCAAATTACATAGTACAAAAGGTAAAAACCTATATTTCAAAATCAGTGTGGATTCAATTCCAAAACAACCACTAGTATTCTTCATTACTATGTTACTTCTTGAGCATATGTGGCAGTTCATCTAAATGTGCCATGAGATAAACAAGAATAGCATTAAATCCTTCTCCATAATTAAAAGGCACATTTTGTGGTTTTGTAGATCTAGGCATGATAATGAAATGGGGAATGTGGCTTACCACTAATCCTGCTGTACCAATCCCACTTTTGCAGATTACCCTATACACCCACTCAACTATCAGACTGTGAAAAATTTTGCAACTATTTTACACGTGACAAGGAAAACATGTCATACTGATAGCAGAGAAGCATAGTCAAACAAAAAACACAGTCGTACTTACCTGGAAATTGTCTTATAAACCTTCTGCTTATATTCCCTTCTCTGTTATTAGCCACTTTTCATTTTTCAAATACATTTCCCTTTTATTTCTTCATCAAAACCAATATTGTATATAAAGAAAAAAACAAAACACAAAAGCCCCAGTTTTCCTCTGTGCACTTCATCCCATTTGAGCCTTTCACTCCCCAGACCTATTCTATCCGTTCTCTCCTTTGCCACTTCCTCTACAGCAGAGTGGCAAGAGACTTAATATTTTATATTCTTTATAGGAGTTAGGAATCAATCCTTCGCATTCTTGTCTTGCAGTTACTACACTGAGAAGGAAGAACTCATAACTGATTTGCAACTCATGGTAAGCTGCTTTTAGCAGTACAGTGAAGGGAACCATGCACCTCACAGGGGTCTACCATGATAAGTTCAGAGACCAGTTAGGGACCAGTCTGGCTTACGAGCAGAGGGTAACTGTGAAGGCAAGACAGAGATGTTCTCAGCCCAGACAGGCAGCAGGTGCAGCTACTGTTCTGCCCCTCTGCATCTCACTGCACAAAGCTTCTGCGTATGCACACAAGAGCAGATCAGAGCTACTGCACATCTGCACAACGCTCTACGTGCTCCAGAGCCTCGGACAGCCTACATTTCTGCTCTTGTCAAAGCAAATGAGACCAACTGTCCAACACAGTTCAGCCACTACAGCCCTCCACATGCCTCCAGGTGTACACGCTCAGCCAGTATCCTTCAGCCTGCATCTTCTCCCCACTGCTGTGCTACACCAAGCCCTGCCAGGCTAACGCAAGCAACACACACACGTTCCACCATCTCAAACCGCGAGTGCTTTGACTTTACCTTTTCATTGGGTTCAGTATAACAAAATATTGTGGGCACAGCATTTTCTTTCAGAAGCTTGTTGTTGCATTCCCTTTTAAAGCAATCGGGAGTAAAGTGTTCTGAACAAATGCTGCTGTACTTGGTTGGCTTGAAGTTTTTCCTTTTAACAGCGGCTTCCCATTTCTTGCAAAGATCAGGTCTTGTAAGAGGAAACCTGTAAGCAAGAAGTACTTTCAGCTTTTCTGGAAAGCTTTTTAACACGGGGTCGGGTTACTGCCAAGCACCGCTGTAACTGACTGCACGATCGCTCGCTTCTTCCTCCGACGGGCTCATTCGGGAGCCAAACCCCTCCTGCCGGCCCGGACGGCGCAGGCGGGGCGGGACGGGGTCTCCGCTGCCTGAGAACGGGGCGGGGGGCGCTCCCCATCGCCCTGGGAAGAGCAGCACAGCGCGCCGCCGCTCGGCTCTCCTCGGGCAGACCCCCGGGGCTGGGAAGGAGCGGCGCTCGGGGGCCCGGCGGGGCTCCCTCTCGGCGGCCGCAGGCGACCGCTACGCCCCGCCCCCCACCGGCACGCCCCCTGCGCTCCTGGCGGGCGCGCTGCGGCCCCGGCCACGCCCCCGCCCGGCCCCGCCCCGGCCCCGCCCGGCCACGCCCGCACTCACTTATGGAAGGAGATGGGCTTCTCTTTGTCGTATCGGTTCCGGCAGCGGTAGGCGGAACAGGACTGCACCATCCTTCCTCCCCCGCGCCCGCCGCGGCCCGGCGGCAGGGAGGCGAGTTGGCGGCCGCCGTTAATTCACCGCCGGGCGCCCGTCCTCCTCCTCCTCCTCCCCCCCCCGCGCCCGTGACCCTCCGAGAGCGACAGGAACGTTACGCGGCCTCTCCCAATTCCAAGATGGCGGCGCCAACTTCAGCGCAACCCCGCGGTCGCCCATTGGCGGGCCTCCGCGAGGGGGCGGAGCTTCCTCAGCAGGCCCTCCAATCAGACCGCTGCGTGCGAGCGCGAGGTGAAGTTCCACCCGCTCCGCCCCCCGCCTGTGCCCTGCCCTCTCCCCCCCTCCCTGCCCCCCCAGTCCCTGGCACATCTGGGCAGCGGCGGACGCGGCACCCCCCCGCCGCCCACCCCCGCCTGCCCTGGCCTCCGCTGTCCGCCGGGGAGCGCCCGCGGGGCTGAGGCGAGGGACGGACGGGCCTGCGGAGACCCGCGCCCCCGCGGGCCGCGGCGGAGGGGGCCGGGGCCCACCGCGGGCCGAGGCCTACCGAGGCCGGCGGGAGCCGTGCCTGCGCTGCGGCCCTGCCTGCGGGGAGGGAGGCCCGTCCGGGGGCTCTTGGGCCCCGGCGGTGCCCGGGTCTCTGGTGGAGTATGCTCGTCCCACCCGGCAGGCGGCGCTGCGGGCGGACGGGCGGGCGTGCACGACGCCGTTGTCACAGGGGAGGAAGCTGGTTCTGTGAGCCCTGGAGGGTTTCCAGACACTCTTCACAAAAAGCGAGGGGTGGGTGGGAAGCAGAAAAGAGCCGAAAGGCAGCGTTGCCGTAACGCACAGTTGCATTAAGGATGTGTAAAACAACTCTATTTCACCCACCAAAACTTGGCTTGCAGGTGTATCAGCAAGTATATGACAGCAATCTAAGTACATCGATGTGTTGCTACATTTAAGTTTATTTCAAGCAGCTTCTCCATCTTTCTGTTCTGTAGGCTCACCTTCCAGCGCTGCATTAGATCAGCGACTGAAATGGTCCTATATAACTGACCGACAAGTTGTCAGAAGACTGATGAAGGGACCTAGCTTTAGTGTTGTTTCTGTCATATATCACATCATAGCTAGAATTTCACTGACAATGACCCCCAAGTCAAGTGAACCTCCTCAGCTTTTTCTCTGTCCCCACCCAGGACCTCATTTTCTCTGCAGTCTACTTTTCCTCTCTGTACTTGCTTCGTAACAGAAAAAAGAGAAGCTTTACTAACTTTAGCTTGGAGGCTACGGCTCCTCCGCTTTGACAGCCCTGTTTTCCCAGCTGCAGAGAAGGTACCAGTCGCTGCCATTTGCTTGCCCAGGAGTATGACACGAAAAGCCCACACAGCCAGCAGCCACAGCAACCCTTCCACAAAGCCACTCGCATCAGCTGCTTTCAGTACTCTGTGTTGGCTTGAGCACTGCTAGCTCTGCCCCTCTGCTGCTAGGTCAGCAAAAAGACAAGGAAATAAAAATAATCTCTTTCTAGCACCACCTTCCTCACCAAGAAAGATGTGCTTAGTCTTCCCCTATCCATGCAAATGCCTCTGTTTCTGCTTTTGCCTGATGGCTTTCTTCTCACTGGAGTCTTGCTGCCACCAGTTTTCTGGGCACCGATTCTGCCACAGCCTCCGGGAGCAGCAGGAAGGGCATCTTCCATGGGGGAAGATGAGCTGGGGGTAGCTGGAGCCAAGGTGGTGGCCCTCACCAGCCTGGGCGTGCCCTGCAGCACCTGAGCCGGGTGGGCAGGGCAGGCAGTGTTGGCTGGACCCACTGACACACCCAAACGAAGCGAGGTGTGAACCAGGTACGAAGTCCACCCAGGGAGTCCAGGCAGGAGCAGTGGGAAACGGTGCCAGGAGCAAAACTGCAAACACAGGTCCGAGGTCCACCCAGGAGATGGGGCTGGAGAGAGGAGCACCTGTGACGTAGCTGGGCAGGGACTGAAGGCTGTGGGCCAAGTTGAAATAGAGCTCCTGTCCCACGGGCTGGGTGTGTAGTTGGGGGCCCCGAGGTATGTGAGTCAAGGTCACCAAGGCCTTAGCTAGTGTGCTTAGACTCCGGATCTCCTATGGATCTGAAGTGGTGTGTCTGGGGCAAAGTCCTTCCTGACTTGACACTGGTCTCTCTGCCTCCCCCCCTGCTCCCAGTTTTGGAGCAAACCTAGGCACAGTGGAGGCTCAGCGTGGTCGTGTACATGGTGGGACTACAGCAGAGCACAGCAGTGTCAACAGACCTTGGGAGAAGAGGCATTTGGTCTCAGTGTGCAGAGAGGAAATGTCCAGGGAGAAAGCATGAGCAGATTGCGGCAGGGTGACACCTAACTGAGGGGATGCTGGTGGATCCCACCACGTATGGGGAGAGCAGATGTATTTGTAGATGAGCCACCCAGGCCCTGGGTCAGCAAGTCCACTTAGAAGAGAGCTTTCAGCAGCTCTGTCAAGATCGCGTTGGTATCCCCAGCAGAAAGGATTTTTAAAAGGCTGGGTGGAAAGCAATTTCCTCATTGTGTAAGAATTTGAGAGACTTGGAGAGGGCCAGGGGGAATTGCCTCAAGGGAAAGATAACAAGTAACACATCCAAACTGAAAAGGAATACTTTAACGTTTCAAGAAAGTTGAAAAGACGTCTAAGCCGTTTCAAACTCTTCTTTAAACTTTTTTTTTTTCTCCCCCAGAAGAAAGGCCACGTCAGATCCATCTCCTTCTTGCGAGAGGCTTTTGTTTTGACGAGTCGGCACGCTTCCCGACGGCCCAGCGTCTCCCCGACAGACTCCTCAGCCCCTCGCTGTCGGGAAGCGTTAACCCTCGACACCTGCACCACTACCCTGCACCCGTCCGTCACGGACCCGACGCGGGAGCCCCCGCCACGCGTGCGCTCTGCTCCCTCTCCCCTCGCAGGATGCGTGCCGTGGCCGAAGCATCCCCGGGTAATGCCCACGGGAAACCCCTCGTCCCGGCCGCAGCCGCCTCTCCTGCGCCGCAGCCGCCGGGCGAGCGTTCGGGGGAGCGCAGCGGGGGCTCACCTCGGGCGCTGCACCGCGGCGGCACCGGGGCTGCGGCGGGAGGCCCTTTCGCGCAAGCCCGGCGGGCGGGGGAAGGAGCGCGGGGACCAGCGGCGGCGGCGGGGAGGTGGCGGCGGGGCGGGCAGTCGGCGGGCCCGGGGCGTGGCGTGGGGCCGGTGGCTCCGGGAGGCGACTCAGTCCCCGCTGCCAGCCGAGGGCGGCCGGCCCCGCGGAGCAGGCGCCCAGCCCGGCCCGCCCCGCGCCGGAGCCGCCGCCGCCGCCGCCGGCCGGCGAGGGCGGCAGTATGAGCGGCGGGCGTAGCGGGCGATCCGCCGTGAAGATGGAGGCGCCGTTTTACCCCGAGGAAGGACTGGAGCTGCTGCCCGACTTCGTGCCGCTGCCGAGTTTCGGTACCGCCGGCGGACCCGGAGCCGATGCGGCGGCGGCGGGGCAGAAGCTGCTGCTGGGCGCCGGGAAGAAGCGGGACCTGGCGGCCGCCGCCCCCGCGCCGCTCCCGGGGCCCTTCGCCCTTCGCTCGCCCGCCGGCGCCCGCGGCAGCGCGGCGGCTCTGCGCTTGCTGCCCCCGCCGCCGCCCGCCGCCGCCGCCGCCCCGCCGCCGCCCGCTGGCTCCGCCGAGCCGGCGGGCGGCGGCGGGGCGGCGGCGGCGGCCCGCGGCGGCCCGGAGGCCGCGCTGGGCTCGGCCGCGGAGCTGCCGCTGCTGAAACTGCCGCCGGCCGCCGATCTGGAGCAGCTGCTGATCCAGGGGGGCGCGGGGCTGGGGGCCGGCAGCCCGGGGCCAGCGGCGCCCGGGGCGGGGAGCGGCGGGGCGGCGGCGGCGGGGCCGTTTCTCTACCGGCAGCCGGTGACGCAGGAGCAGGAGGGTTTCGCCGACGGTTTCGTTAAGGCCCTGGCCGACCTGCACAAGCAAAACCAGCTCCTGGCGGCGCCGCCGCCGCCGCCGCTCTCCACGCCGGGACCCTGCTGCACCGCCCGCCCGGGGCCGCCGGGAGCCCCCGCCGCCGCCGAGCCGCCGGCCGTCTACACCAACTTGAGCGGCTTCAGCCCCGCGGGGCCGCTGAGCCCCTCGGGCAGCGCCTACCCCGCCGCCTCAGCCCCGCCGCCGCCGCCGCCGCCGCCGCCGCCGGGCCTGGCCTTCGGGGCGGCGGGTCTGGGGAGCGGTCGGCTGCCGCCGGCGCGGTCCCTGGAGGAGCCGCAGACGGTGCCCGAGGTGCCGCCGTCGGCGGGCGGGGAGGGCGGCAGCAGCGCGCCGACGCCGCCGTCGCTGTCGCCTCTGGACGCAGAGAGCCAGGAGCGGCTGAAGGCGGAGCGCAAGCGGCTGCGGAACCGCATCGCCGCCTCCAAGTGCCGCCGGCGGAAGCTGGAGCGCATCGCCCGGCTGGAGGAGAAGGTGAAGGCGCTCAAGGGGCAGAACGCCGAGCTGGCCGCCACCGCCAACCTCCTCCGCGCCCAGGTCACTCAGCTGCAGGGCCGCGTCCGCAGCCACCTCTCCTCCGGCTGCCACATCAACGCCGCCGGGCACCCGCCTCCCAACGCCGCCGCCGCCCAGCCCCGGGAGGCGCCCCCCGAGGCGGCCGCCGCGCCGGAGACCAGCGCCTGCTGAGGAGGGACCCCCGCCGCCAGCCGGCCGCTGCCCCCCGCCCGCCGCCGGCGCCGCCGGGAGCCACCGCGGGCCGCGGTGCTCGCCCGCCGCCGGTCGCCTGTTGTTATTATTATTAATTATTATTATTATTTATTCGCGCCCGGAGAAGGCGGTTGCAGGAGCCGGGTGTTGCTAAGCGTTTCCCGAGGTCTGTCGACGTTGCGGTTAACGGTGAGGGTCTCTGTGGGTGGTTTCGGGGCAGGTGGTCGGTTTGGTTTTTTTTTCAGTGAAGTACTTGAGGTCTGCAGAGATTTCGGAAATTAAGGAAATTCCTGTTTACAGAAAGATTCAACTTTATTTTCATGGGGGATATAAAAAGTGTGTTTCCTAATACACCTTACTGAACTGTATAGCAATGGATAAGCTTTTCACACTTAAAAAAAAAAAAAAGAAAAAAAGAAAAAAAAAGCCAGAATCGTACCCTTTTGAAAAGATGTGCGTGTATATATATATTTAAAACATAATATGGCTATGTATATTTTCTTGGTATTGATAAAGAACTTTTTTTAAAATACCGTCCTTTCTCTAGAGCTTTAATTTGCCTTTGAGAGTTAAGACTGCTATGTGGGGTGCTCTTGCACTTGCACAGTTTCGGTTTTAAAATCGAACCCTGGAGGAAAATGTTTTTTGTTGTAAATCTTAAGCAAGATGAAATGCATTGCTGACTCAGTCATATGAAAATACTTTTCTAAACTGTATGCTCCATATTTCTTGTGCCAGTGCAAACTTGGGGCATTGATAGTTATTTATTGAAACTTGAACACTTTTGGACGTTGCTTAGACCTTATTTTTCTAGATAACACGTTAGTAGGGAATGGTTACTTTGGCAAGAATGGCGTTACTTTTTTTTCCTTCACTGTGTACATTCCAGTAGTGTTTGCTCTTTATGTAGTATAGTAACAGTTCAGTGCTATACAGAAAAGGGCTCAGATTTGGGGTGGGTTAGCTATCAAAGTGGTAATTCCATTGTATACTGTTTGAATAAATCGCAGAAATATTACAGAGAAGTAGATTTATTTTTCAGTAGAAATCTGTGTATCTTGCTTCTTGGTCTACTTTGTTCTGAAGAAGCTTTCTGCAATACTCTAGAGACAGAAAGAGTCAGCGCTAGAATGTGAAATGTTTTTCTGGTTGGGAAGAATTGGTGTGGTTTATTTCTTTGTCAAGTTTTTACTAGTAGAAGAGAATAGCAAAGGAACTATTTCCTCTGATAGACATAATCCTCAATAAGTTTCTGAAAGCTTTAGATCCCTTGCTCGGTACTACTGCCTACCTGCTTCTGCTGCACCTGTGTGTTTTGAGCATAGCCGCTAGCACAGCGCTGTCCAGCCCTGTGGCAGGGTGCCGTGGGAAGGGTCTGTCAGAGTGTGAGGTTCACCCCACCAGAAGCCCCTCGGCGCGAGGCCGCGGGCGGCCCACCGCTGGGGGAGGGAAGGACTTCTCCTGAGCAGATCCAGCTGCAGAGGGGGGCCCGCTCCCCTATGTGAAACTGTGCTAAAAACTCTGCTTGAACTCAGAGGCAAAACTTAAATGGGGATATGCGTCTGTGCCAGCTGGTGAAAATGGGGGATTCTACGAGGAGCCAAGGAGGCATAGACATCCTTTATGTGTACAAGCCGTTGCTCAGATCTGTTAAAGCTGCTCAGGAGCTGTTAAACATCCTGTACTTCTTCTGAAAGCTACACTTGATGCTTTGAAATTCAAGGAGAATGGGATAGACTCACAGTTTTTCTTGCTTTTATTGGGGATACATGAGTGCTATCTAATCAGAAAGTTGAGCTGCAGCAGTCAAGTGTGTGAGCTTTTTCTTTTAGCGTGCATAGTCATTCCTGGCACATGTGAAATGTCATGACAACGTGTAGTAATTATGTTATTGTAGCTGAGATGGTCTGAGGATATTTCTTTTCTTAATGCATATGCAAATTAGGTAGAAGCCATATTAATCATTGTATAACTGTTTAATCATGTCACCAGAGCCTTTTTCAGTGGTTAAAATGATTGCCTGTAACAGTACTTTCTGCTGTTGGAAATACTAATGAACAGATAAAAAATTATTTTGACCTTAACACAGGTGTAAAGACTTCTTAAAGGCATTCTGAACCAGACTGCATGCAATCTGTAGCACTGCCTGTTACATAATAACTGGGTGAAAAATAGCTGGCTTTTACTATGTGGCAGGCATCACCTATCTGCAAAGATGCTGCAAGACTGGAGGAACTGCTAAAGACTTCCCCCCCAGCCCTGCTTCCCCTAGTGAGAGAGGTAATGCTGCCTGGTAGATACGTTGATGTGAGATGCTTAGCTTTGCTGTATGTGTAGTGAGGTGGGGGTGTCTTGGAAAAATTAGTAAAAATCGTATGCGTGAATGCTGCTGTTTCAGTTCTTGTACTTGCAAATGAGTACAGGGCTAGGTAAAGATCTTGCAGTAGAACACAAGACAGTGATAAATGCAGTACTTGTTCTTTACTTATTTTACCATTTCTGGTTAGAATAAGTTAACAACGTCCAAGGAGAAGTGGGGGGGGTCTGTAAGGCACAAGAGATCACTGCAATTCCCCTTCCCAGCTAAGGGCAGGGCTATAATGGGCTATAACCCAGCAGGGTTATAACAAGCTTGCCCTTTTCAGCATGATGGTGTTAAAGCTGGAAACCACCACACGTTACCTCTCTCCCATTTGAACTTTCTGCAAGAGCAGCCTTGTGTCCAGCCTCTCTCTGCTTGATGTTCTAGTGGACATCTGTTCGTGGTAGAAGTGCTGACAGGCCAGCTCAGTTACCATGATGACTGATGAGAGGTTACTAGTGAGGCTGGCGGCTCCAGCTCTCTGCCAGACACTACTATTCTTGTAGTAGAGTTGTCGGAAAGAAATGTCTTCTGTAGAGTGACAGATTACCTTCATAAATGCCTTCTTTTATCTGGTATTTAGGCTAAGACACAGGATCTAACACCGACATGACCAAATCTGAGAATAGTGTGTGTCTATGGTTGGGGTTTTTTTTACCTGTTGATTCTGCTAGAGGTTGCCGCACCTACAGTGGAAAGAAGTGTGAATAGCCTAAGCACCTAATAGTTTAAACTAATATAACAAGACTCAGGACTGCTTGCCTGCTGCAGCAGCCATCAGGTTTGATTGTTACTGTCTTCTAACATGTATCAGTACTCTGACTTTACCCCTGAAGTGTTCCCAAATCTTGGCTTCTTTGGTTTGTCCTGCCTTCCCCCCACCCCACCCCCACCCCCCCTCTTCGGTTTGTTGCACCATTTTTCATGTCTGTTTCTTCTAGGTATTGGAACTTTGGTTACTGTAAGATGCTAAAAGATAGACACTAGGTAAAATTTTTCCAGACTCTTTATGTAATTTGCATCAACGTAGCTCCTTTCCAGTAACTGCAGGCAAGTTGGCTGTGTGTCATTGAAAAAAAAATTCAAAAGAAATAAAAAACCATTTTATGTTCAGTGGACTCAGCACTTCATAGAATTTTCCTTTGCCCTTCAAAACTGTGCCATGCTTGCCAGGTGTACTTGTGCACACTGTTTGCTAGTTCTTACAAAGATTCTCACTGCATGACTTGATTTGCAGGCTAGCCTCATGCCCTTCTGATCTGGTTTTGCATTCCAGGTGTGAACCCATGACAAATAAACATCCCTTTTTGTTTCTGTGCCCTAGGTGTAGTCTCTGTTCTGGAGATTGTGCAGTCCCTTCCTTTGTCTGTTTTGGCTGAGGGATGCTTGCTTCTGTGCACATCTCACTTGCAGTTTATCATTGGATTCCGAATGTGCTTGAACTGATGTCTTGATCTATATGTGAAGTGCCTTCCTATTTAGGTGCTACAGCAAAATAGTTTGATTCATAAATTACTTTCATTTCTTTGAATTTTTATCAGATCTTTTCTGTCTTAAGGAGTAGAAGGAGGAGGGTTTGTGGTGAGGGAGGTCTTGTTCACTCCTTCCTTGGGCAGAGGGAGGAGCTCCCACCAGATCTGCCCCTGCTTGCTGTGAGTCAGGGAAGGTACTCAGCTAGGACTGATTCAGATGATGTCGTTACTAGAAAAGTTGGCTGGTTTGCTCCCCAGTGCAGAACGGGTAGTGAAATTTGTCAATATCACAGGGTGTCCAGACAGGACCAGGTGGTTGCTGAGTGGTTCTTAGAACTTTCACTGTGACTCCGGGTCGAGCCCATTTGGCAGGCTTAGAGAGCAATTCCCAAAATGCAACTACTTTGCATACTTTGAGAAATGTAGGTGTTTGGGGGTGATAGGTCCTGATTGCTGAGCGGGGTGATTCTGATGGTGGTGGTGACATTTTGTTATAAGCCTTTGATGGTCTTGCAAGAGGTAGATACCTCAAAGGATTTGGACTCTTCGCTGCATGTCATAAATCACTGTGGACTATCACGCACTGTTCGAGATCTAAGGGTGGCCCTACTACAGTTCTTCGTTACCTTGGTTCCTGTTTATGTCATGACTGAAGGAAGAGTCATAAGGCATCCATTTTTTTTTCATGTAAGTATCTGATTGACTGTGTTCACCTTTGACAAAGGAGTGATCTCCCAAAGTTAAGTCCTGAGGCATTCTGCAGCTGTTAAAGTGGAATTTTTATTTGGCAACTAATTTCTAATCAGTTACATAGCTTGATGATACTTACATCATCTATATAAACATCTATATAAACTATATGAACAACTATATGGTGTTGTTTGGTGGTGTCTGAAGTACAGATGCATGCTATGTCTGAATTACAAGTTGTGCTGGAAACAGTGACTTGGCTGCCATTACTTGAGTCTTGGCCATTTGAATCCAGTAGCTTCTTAGAGAAAATGTCTCTATAGCTGAAATTAACATGCAAGAAAAAAACCCCATCCAACTGTCTACTTGTAACGCAAGTCATTCTTCAATGCATTTTATGTGTCCTTCTTCTTCTGGAGTGTAAGTTAAAAAAGAAAAGCAATGAGTTACATTTTCATTATTCTTATGTGCAGCTGTAACTGCTGCTGGATAATTTTGCTCTTCCCTTACTTGATTCTCTGAGTTTCTATGTATAGTAAGTAGGCAAATTGGAGTATGACATATCTGTGTACATACTTGATTTGTACAAAACCACTTCCATTTTCCAAGCATTTTGTTTGCTATTTTCCCATAACTAAGAATGAGTCTTGAAGAGTTCCTAGGCTATTCTGACACTCTTTGGTCTCTTCATCTGATTAGTATTGTGTGCAGTGTCCGTGCATCTTTCAGCAGAGGTGGACAGTAAAATCTGACAGGGATTCACATTTTTTAACATTTGGCAAGACCTGTATCAGCAGAAAAAGCCTTGAACAGGAAGTTTTCACAGTGCATAATAATCCTGCAAATGTTGACTGATTTTTCTAATGCCACAGTCCCTTGTTGTGGGACTGCAGCAGGGTTTACTGTACTTGATGCACTATGATAAATGTTGCTGTGACAAATTGCAGAAGCTAAAGATTCTTACAGACTTGTTAATCTTGTACATGGTGAAACTTCACTGTGAAGGTGATGAATTACATCTGAATTTATGGAGACTTAGGCCCTTATGGTATGTTATGGAGGACAAGAAGTCTTGCTAATTCTCTTATTCCTCTCCTGTCTTTCAAAGATCTCTCTCTTTTTAATGTGCCTGTAAAGTGGCTTTCAGCTAGCTGTTTGTGTTGTGAAACTTTTCTTCATAATGGCTGGTAGTAACTCAAAAGTCGGGACAGAAGCAACTTCCCCACAAAGTGGTCATGTGTGACAAACTAAATGTAGGTTTCTGAAAGACATTGCAACAGTGAGTTGCACAGTGGAGAACCTGCTGTTGTCCATGTGTTGCTAAAAGTTTAGAAACATGTACATCTATGTATAGGGGGCAGCTGAGACATCATCCTGTTGACTTGCTACAGGCATTGATCCTTGCTGCTTGCTTTAGTCTGGAAGCAGTTTTCCTAAGCTGTTGCATACCGGAAGGTTTACTTTCTGCATGAGTATAATCACAAACCGCATCTCTGCTTGGGTGTTGAAACAGTCCAGTACGTGTAGGTCAACCAGAATGCCACACTTAAGCTGTCTTCACAGGGTCCTGCTGAGGAAACAGTAGTGGGGAGAGGAAGGAAACCAGTCTAGGATCTGTATCTTCACACCAACGCCATGTTGCAAAGAAATGCAACTTTCTGTCTTGACAAAAGCATGTCACTGATGTAAAATCACCGAGTCTTGGTCCTGTGCCTGCAGAGTGTCTGAGTTCTTGGGCTGATGTTTCTGAGACATCAGTTGCTTCTTGGGCTGGAGTTCTGCTTGAGGTGGTACCCTCTCAACCCGTACCAGCCACTGATACAGGAAAAGCCAGCAAATCTAGCCTTCTGAAGCACACAGATACCCCCAAAGACATGTCAAGGTGTTGTGCACAGACACTAGCATGCATGAAGAAGGGCATGGCCAAATGGAGGAACTGTGATTTTCTTAGCTGCCGCAGTACACAATGGGGCATCGTCTTATTCTTTGTTGTGGTCAAGTTCTCACAGAAGAAAACTAAGCTGCAGTTCTGTGTGTGATTGCAAGGTGATTTTTTTTAGATTCCCAGTCAAATTGGAGGACTGTTAAATCCTGCAACGCTAAATTCATGCAAAAAGACCATTTATTTTAAAATCACATGTAGCCTTAATGTAATCTAAAGTGATGCAGTTCATATGTAGTGATTTGCTGTGAAGGGGAGGTTATTATCAGTAATGTTTGCAAGGGAGTCACCCTAAATAATTATCTACCTGCTGTTTGCTTTTTTTCTGCTATCAAAAGGTCTGTATCCATAGCGCAGCTAGTTGTAAAATGAGCTTTGCTCTGAATTTCTAGGACTGCAATACTTTAAGGAGTATGTGTGCTGGTGAAATGGCTTTTCTGGAAGAGTTATGATTTCTTTAAGGAATGCTTTGGAGTGATGGTTGACTTGACTGTGAAGCCTTGCTAACACACGGAGATGATAGATAAGACCAGTTCACTGTGCACTAATATGCTAGATTGTGATATTTAGCACACTGCTGATAATATTTACTACTATTATTAGTTATTGGTTAAGAACTAGTTGTGAGTGGAATTGTAAGCCACCTAAATAAGGTCCACACAGACTGGAGAGCTGTGTCACAGGAGATCAGTAACAGAACTTGAATCCCATCCCAGAAAAAAAAATATCTTTGGTTGCAGTCTTTGTTGGTTTTGGTTTTGGTCTTGTGAGTTTTGTTACTTTTCTAGATTAAGTCCTATTTTACCCTACCCTTGAAATTTATTTAAATCTGAAAACCTTTCTGCTAACTACCTTGAAACATCTTTTGCAACTGTTTAGTCGCAGTTGGTGAGATTTTGGTATTACTTCTGTCATAGATGGAGAAAGCTGAAGCTGTTAAAAGTCTGGCTTCTCACTGCATCCCTGTTCTTAGACCACAGACTGAACATTCAAAAAATCATAACCAGTAGCTGGAACTCTGTGGAAGTGTTTGAGACCATTTTCTTGTCCTTTCCAGAAAGCTTCCCGCTGCCCAGAGGAGTGTGTGGCCTTCCTGCCTGATATGGAAAATTGACCTTTAAGCATGAACAGTCTTATAAAAAAAAAAAAAAAGGCTTATGGAGATAGCCTCATGGTTCATGCTGAACCTTTTGAAAGGTAACATGCTGAGCTTGAGAACCTTCCCTGCACCTCTGTTTCATACATCTCCACTTTTTTCTTGTAATGCAGGACACAAGCAGTGTGGTGGCATAGACTAAACGGACTGCTCCAGAGAGCATATCTAGAATACCCTCCTCCTTTTTCCCTAGTGACTGCTAGGGAAAGATACCAGTAGAAGATACCAGTATAAAACTTGTGCTTCTTGGTAGAATAGAGCTAGAGGTTGAGCTCTTGTATTTTCCAGCTTTTACTGTTCTCTCTTTTAATATCCTTTGTGGAAGAGTGACAGGAATAGTGGGAAAATACTGACTACTGCAAAGTTAAATAGTCTTATATATAATATGTCACATAAGCTATGGCCGTAAGTACCTAGGACACCTATTCTGTTTACAGTCTGACGGATGACATCTTCAGAACAGGGATTCCTAAAATGCTACCTAAGTGTCATTATCAGTCCAAACCATTTTGTGTTTAAATTAGTAAAAGTTACTAATATGGTGTGTACATCCTTGCGATGTTTGAAAGTGTTTCTGGGCATACTGGAACTGAAATCACAGCACAAACTGGTATGTCTGTGGTATCTTTGTGGTATGATATCACTTTCCAAGCAGGCCAAAAGTGTGTAATAAAGCCTACTTCTTTATTCCTTTCTCTGTGCTTATAGTTAGAGATTATAGTTGGAGGAATCAGCAACAGTAAGAAAAACAACCAAGGAAGAAATAAAATTTATCTCAGATACAGTATTTAATGGTAGTATTTATTGTATGATGAACTGGCAAAGAATTAAGATTGCTCTTCAGATTGCTTTTTAGCTTATTTTGTTTTCTTATTATTGCCCAAGTGTCTACTAAACTTCTTTTCTTTGGAAACTGTGCTCCTCCCTGTTTGGCCTGATGACTGGTAATTTCACACTTACCCATATTTATTTAAAGCCATGGCAACCACCATACTGAAATGTCATTAAGTGAAGTCCAGGTCCGACTGCTGACTGATGATGCAAAGGTCTGCTCTCTAATAAAATGCAGCCCGTGAAGGATGAACTCCAAGAGGCAGCTACGCCCTGTCTTCAAGCATTTGCTCTGATTTCAAGGCTTTCCCATGTGGTGGTGTTGCTCAACATGTAGCAAAACAAGTTCTTGCGAGCCCCTTGAGCATTCCTCCGTATGTAACAGATTAGATACTCAGGCTTTGTTAATTTTTTCCTCCCTCTCCCCACCCCCCCCCACCCCCCAAAAAAAAACCCCAAACCAAACCAAACGCAACCCCAAACCTGGAGCAAAGGACCCAACACAAGCAAATCTTGGAGAATTGTTTCACTTTGTTGCAAAACACCACTTGTTAATTACAGGGACACTTAGCACAGTTCTGACATGTGAACCATCAATATAAACATTTACTTTCACTGGTGATTTTGCTTGGGTTGTGCTTAGCTGCTTTGTAGGGGATGGAGGGAAGGGAGTTAAGTGTTGCAATATAATGTTGTGCAATTCCTGGCTTGCAAATAGAAAATGATGAGCAAGTCTGCATAGGCCTCTCACCCACCAAAATTTGGCCACTGTTCTTTACCACTCCCACTCTTCCTAATTAGGAACGCGTCTACTGGCTTCTTAAGGTTAAAAGGAGAGAAGGGTAGAGATCTTAAGAGGGCAGTATCAGGCCTGTTCTGCTGTGAAAGGCCCTGAGCCTCCTGAACCTTAAGAGTCAAGTCAATCTGCTAGATTGCCTCTAGTTAGGATGTCCGAAGGTAATCCTCAACTCCCTGTGCAGGGTCTGACAGAAAGGGCAGCCGGGACTGTATTCCTGAGTAGGTCTCGTCGGTGAAGTAGCCTTTCAGCTTTCCATGTTTCTCAGCCTGTGGAATTGTAGGACATTATTCCAGGGTAGTTTCTTTTTCTTGGAGTGGCTCATCTAAGGCTGGCTTGTTCTTCCTGCAGTTTTTGCATAGACTGAAAATCTTTCTGAGGTTTAGGAGACCACACATGTGTCCTTGCTGTGTGGTGTTCATGATGGCTACTGTCGTATCACCCAAAACAGACTCCCGAGAAGGGAGCAGCTCTGGATAGGTGCAGACTGGGAAAGATTAAATCCATCGTTCTTTGAGCAGTGCGTCTTTTCATCGGTTGAGTAGAGCAGCTAACTCCCATCAGCTAAAAAGGAGAGAGCTCTTGGACAATAGGACCCGACTTTGAAAGTGTTTGGTGGTTTCTGGTGCCTGGTTCTTGCTGAACTTCCATGATGCAGAAAATGCTTCATGCTCTGCAGTACCATCATTGAAATACCTTGCATTATCATGGGCTGGGGTTGCTGCTAGGATCGTGAAAGTCCTGTGGCTCTCATTGGGATTACAGTCGTGCCAGGTGCTGATCAACAGACCAAAGGGATCTCCTGAAAAGGAGAAGCAGCCCCTCCCTGCTGGGTAGCTGCCAGCATCCCCAGGCTCTCTTTTTGTCCAAAAGCAGAAGTGTGAGCAAACTACTGCTTCCTACGGCTCTCGAATCCAAACAGATTCTCCCTAGGCCTTCGGGCATAGCACTGGAACTTCCTCATTCAGGAGAGCTGTTCAGAACAAAAGGTGGAGACAGAGCAGTTCAGATTTGGCTTTGCTGTTCCAGCAGTTTACATGCAACTAGTTGGTGGGTGGTTGTCTGCCTACATCCTTTCCTGGGTTCTTGTAAGTTGGGTTTTTGTGTACCTTCTTATTCTGCCTTATTAAATTAGCTGGCACAGAGGAAGCCTCTGAGAAACCCTTTCAAAATCTCTGCTGCAGGAAGAATTTTAAAAAATTGCAGTATTTGAATAGATTAAAAAACAAACAAACAAACCCAGAGAAACAACAAAACAGATTTGTATGGATACAGAAGTACTTCCCCCTTTTTTTTAAAGCTGATGATTTTGGGGAACTCTTCCAACAGGTGTGCTGGCAAGGACATTGCACACAGATGGAGGTAATAATAGTGAAACAAAATTCAGTAGCTACTCATTTGCTGGATTTGGTCGGGAGAGGTTTATCAAGGACACTCCTGACAGCTTTTTTTCTGATGCGGTGATTTTTTTTTAAATGTAAACAGAAGCTACAGGGCTTAATAATATACAACTGAGGATTATGTCCATTGTAATTTTTTTACGTTACTTTTACAAACTGTGTAGTATTATATTTAAAATACTTATTTCTGAGACAAAGTGGATGATACTAGTTGGCATCTTGCACTTAAATTAATTGTAAAACATTTTCTTAATTTAGTGATGTGTTTAGGAGAATACTGTAACTTACTGAATATACAATGGTGATAACTGTGTTTACAATAATTTTCCAATTCCTACTGTTCAGTGGTAGCCAACTTGTTCAAGAGTTAGAAGTAAGGCATACTGCGATTGGCAATCTTGGAAAAAATTAGCTCAATGCTGCTACCACTAAATACTGTGGGATGGATACCATGGGTTTAAATGGCAGCCGAATTGTATTCCAAGCCTCTGTCTTAAGTACTTACAACTAAAAGGCGACTTGCCTTGCGCTCATTTTTGTATCACTGTGTGTAGTACATCAGCTAGAAATCTGTTAATGATTGAGTTGTAACACTAGGACCTTTATGGAGATCACAGTGGGGTTTTTGTTTGTGATCAGACAGACATTTTGGAATGTATAACATTGATCCTTGTGCTGGAATTGTTTATATGCAAAAGGTATTTATGATTTTTTGCAAACTGCAATGTGCAATTTTGTACATGTGTTTTAAACAAAAGAGTTTATAAGGAAGATATCGTATGTACAGTACTTGGACATGAGTATTATTTCTTTGATATAAATATCTAGAGGAAAATTAAAATTGCTTTATATTCATATTTTTGGGTGTGTTCTTCATTATTTCAGCAAGAAATCTAAAAGTCAGCTTAAGGCATAGTTGTCATTTTGTTGGAAAATCCAAGAAAAATTTGTTGATCTGGAATCTTAAAAAAAGGTTTTAAAATCACGCTTAATATGCTGCTTCTTTCAGTTGTATCAAAATTTTGAAGTGGAAGGAAGGAAAGATTTCTTCTAGTAAAAATGCTGCTCTTCAGATTAATTTCCATATGTGCTAAAGCAGATGCAACTCAAAAAGTAAACTTTTAAAAAGAAAAGAGTTGAAGAGCAAGTCCAGCTCTGGTGACATCAGATTTCAGGCCATTACTAAGAAAAGCTGGAGTTGTCAGCACTGTGGGACAGGACTCCAGTTGCCCATGTCTTGACTCTTCTGTTTCAGCAGAACAAGGGATGGTAAAAACTTTCTGCCATTTAAACTGTTCTGAAGCCACATCTGGAGCAAAACTGTTAAATAAGGCAACTCTTTTTCTTTCCCGTGATCGTTCTTATGCCTGTTGCTACGTCTTGACATACTCCCAAAGGAGAGCTACTCAGTAAACATCGCCATGTGCTAAAAACACTTCTGAAGTCCCAGTTGAAAGCTCCCCTGCTCTGGGAAGGCAGCCCTGCCTTCCGGATACATCCTTCCAAACCAAGTGATGAGGGGAAGGACTGGGTGCCAAGCCCCACCAAGAATGCTCTGAGGATGCCAAGTTCAAGAAAGAGCCGAGCAGTGCGGCAGCGCCGGTGGCATTGGCTGGGCCAGCTCACACCCCGGCACACGGCTGGACCCTGGCTTGTTCTCTACAGATGCATGGGTTCCAGATCTGACACTGAGAAATGGTAGAAGGGCTGGTTTCTTCTAGTTTCATATATGAATACTAAGATTTCAGAAGCATGCAGAAGCTAGGGGGGGAAGCAAGCCGAGGAAGCTGTGAGCACACTGTAGTTCAAGCTGTTGTACGTTGGCACTTAGGGGTTTATGACCGCATAATCAGTTTGGTGTGGGATTACTGTGACTTCTAAATGTGAGCCATGCCTCCTTCAGCGCTCTGGGAGTTACTTAATGCTTTTAATTTCCATGTTGTACATGGCTGCAGGCTGTTTCACACATGCTAGCCAGACCACTCTTTGGAGATTTCCACTCCATTCTAATACAGTTTAATTTCTGGGACAGTCTGTAGCACTCTTGCAATAATCTTGATGCTTTCCAAATTAAATACAGATGGGAGGCAGAACAACAAGATGCTGAGAGCCTTGGTAGATGCTTTGACAGATGCTTGAAAGTATTGTTGGTGATTTTGCGTGTCCATTTGAGCTTCAGAGCCTAGTTCTATAGAATAGTGCTTTGAAGGTATGGTGTAGGAACCCCAATGTACTTGCTCTCTTCAACAATTCAGTACTTCTGGCCTTCAGTGTCTCATACTGGTGCCTTCAGAAGTGCTCAGTGAGGAGATAATTTAGACTGACTGTGCTCTATTATCGACAGGGTGTAGATTGAAAGCTGGGTGCTTTGCATTTCTTGAATAACCTGCAGGATTGTGTTCATTTTTTTGCTTCTGAGATGGTCCCTTTCTCCTCCCCCTCCATCTCTGGTGTCCTTGCAAGAGTGGAACAGGCGTGGCCCTTGCACAGCTTCCAAAAGCGGTGTCCAAAGGTAAACAATTCAATGGGTCATCACTTATTCCTGGGCACTGCCCATGTTCTAGACTAAGGGAAACAAAGGCCCAACGGTGCTTTTGCAGCCTGCCATCTCTTTTCCTTCAGCCTGGGTGACTCAGGTTCTGGCATATGCTCTTCAGGTGGATCTGGCAATTGCATCAGTTGCGAGAAGTCAAATAGCACATCACATACAAAAGCTGTGAACCTCTCTCACTTGTTCTGATGTGGGCTGGTTACTTTCTGTTTCACCTGCAGCTGGCTGCACTAAAGTAATTTTTAGAAGTTTTCCCTTTCTCTGGTGTGACATAGCAACGTGTAAGATTATGACACACAAGTTGCGTTGGGTTTCCCCCCACCAACTGTAAATGAGGTCAGGAAGTGTAAAGGACAACATTTCAGCACATTTGGGCAGATGTCTCATCATCTGAGCCATCCTGTCAAATCTGAAATTCATGCCTTTGTCTTTCTTGCTACAGCTCTCAAATGTCAGTTCCAGAAAGACCCTGCTGCAGGGGAGGTGGGGAGCCAGTGACTGTAACCGATGGCCAGCTCTGAAACTGAACCCATCGGTCCAGAGAGGTGGTTGGATGGATGGAGGCTGTTCCCTACTGTCAGCCTTCGGTGTGCAGGTTGGGTAGGACTGGAGGCCTGATTCTGAGAGGCCAAGTTGCAAAGGCCAGTCACAGCTCTCTGGCTATGTGTCATGTCCCATGATTTTACTGCTTTGGGTAGTGCATCCTAATGACTAGGTTTTGGAGGGTATCTCAAAGCTCATTCTTGAGGACTAAAGTAACCCGGACCAGGAAGTGCAGGAGGAGACCAGCAGGGCAGCCAGATCACATAATTTCTGACCATCCCCTTGCAGCTTTTACTAATTTTTGGGTGCACCCCAAGTCAGATGCCCTCTAAGCCATACTGTTGTGTTAAATGGACTCCTGTTCTGCTCGGACCTGGCAGCTCCTGTGCACCTGTATCCACAGAGTCTCATAAGCCACAACACAGCAGCTCTGAACACTGCACTACCTCAGCTAAATAAGTCTGGGATTAAATGTCCATCCTTTGGTCAGCTTGTTGGTTATTTTTCTTCTCCTTTAATCAAGCAAGTTTTTTTTGCTTTGGACCTGGTAGAGCTGTCTCTCTGCAGTTTCCTTAGGGAGCTTGCTGCTGCTGGTGACTGGCAGGCAGGACAGAGGACAATTCCGTCGTCTATGGCTCTGAGCTGTGGGCCCAGAGGAAAAGAATACGAAATGTGTCCTTGGCTGCAACTATTGCATCTGCTTAGCAGCCTCAGGGAGGGGCCTTAAGCAAATCTTGCCCCTGAAGGAGGTTTCCAGCAACCCGTGGCCTGTGCTTTATGGTGGAATAGCCATGCCCCTGCATTACCCTCTTCCTCAGCAGGCAGCTGGGCCTCCCCATGCTCTGCAAGTCCTAACGCTTATACACAGTGCAAAGAGAAGCTCTCTGCCTTCCTCTCCAACCCGTTCCCTCCCTTTCTGTATGCCTGAGCTCTCCTTCAGTGCCTCCCACTCACTGCTTTTCCCTAACCCTAACGCTGCATCTCCATCTGCTCCCTCCGGCTGCAGCTGGGAGCCTCCCCGGCTCCCCTCCCTCTGTCCTTGCCGTCCTCGCCCAGGTGTGTGGGGGCAATTCTCTGCTCTGCAGCTCACTGAGTACACCCTCCTGAAGAAAGAAGGGTAGAGAGGGTGCATACCAGCAGGAGCGTGCCCCTCCACGGTTTCACTTGTTGGTGTACAGAAGAGGGAAATCTCAGCTCGGTGAGCTCGCAAACCGGCCGGCAGCGCCTGACACGTGCGGTGTGCCCACAGGGTCAGCACGCCCTTGCTGCCCTGTGCTGGGCAGGATGCGGGCAAAGCCACAGCAAGAACATGGCCCTAAAAACTGGGTGGGCTTTGTGGATTTGCCCCTCGGCTCCAAGGAGCTCTTGGATCTCAGTTCTCTTTGGCGTTTGTGTTCAGCATGCTTAAATGGAGGAGAAAATGAAGGAAAATGGCAGAGGTAAATTACACAAAATTGAGACTAATGTAAATACTTTGTAAAAACACCAGCATGGGGAGACTTGTAACTATTCCCCAAAACACACTTTAGAAAATCAGCAGCTTGAAGGTAATTAAGAAAGCACAACAGAGGTGCCAGATTACCTCTGCTGTTTTGCCACAGGGCAAGGCTCTCCAGCTTCTCCAGATGGAGATTAAGTAGAGCTGACTGTGGGGGAATATATCCCAGTCGCTTTCTCTCCTCACTGTAATCTTTTGGGGAGAGATGGAGATTTAACTACAGGTGCTGGCCAGCTGGGTCAGTTTCAGGAGATTAGCAACTCTCCGTCCTCACCTATAATTTCTCTTTCACAGTGGGGCTATTTTTAGTGAGTGGTGGACAAAATGCTTCCGTACGGACTGTTCTGAAGCCTGTCACCAGATCACCTGAAAGCACGCACTGTGGGTAAAAGACAGACCAGAGCCAAAACTCAGCTGTGCAAATGGCTGGCCATCTCATTAAATCTCTGAACATCTTCAACCCCCAATATCCCCCTTGGATCACACCGTGCCTTTCTGGAGGTGCCGGAGTCCTACGGATGCCAATTCTGGAGATTTTAAGGCAGGGGCCTCTGTTTGGGAACAGCCGTGTGGGCTTTCCAGTGCCTGTGTAGCTATGGCTCTGGCAGCATGACTCATGACAAGCCTTTCCCAACGCCTTACCAGTTAATCCTTTCAGTTTCTTTAAATGAGACACAGGGCAAATGTGACTCATTGTCACTTTTGGGAAATTACAGATTTGCAAAGCATGGCCCAGGGGAGTGTCCGCCTTGTGCCACACAGCTGGGATCGGTGCCTCCTGCCCTCGCCTACTTTCCCTTCTGCTTTCAAAGTTAGCATCACTTCTTCCTTTTGACAGCCAAACTCAGGAGAGACTTTCTAGGGTCCTCTGTTGCCTTTAGGTGAAGAGAATGTGCTGGGCTAGAAAAAGAAATTGCTTGAAGAGAAGCATTTGCTACATGTCAAACTGTGTGCTGGCGTTGCTTTATAAAAACCACACACCAGCTTTGCAAGAAGCTGTGGGAGGGTGAGTCCCTCCTTCTCGGACAGATCCATGGCTGTTACAGCTAAGCACTGTCGTGCTGGCAGCCGGGCTAGTGCATGATATTTACCCCTTTGTACTGCTTCTTACTGCTTCATGCCACTGCAGTAGCCACATTGCCTCCCCAGAGCAGGCATCCAGCAGCAGACGGTGTCCATCTGGCCAGAAACTGTTACAACAGCTGTAGCCTGACCTTTTGATGTGCTGTTGTTCCCTGGTACCTTCCAAATCACAACCATGTGGGGTCTTCTGCAAAGCTTCTGCTTCACTCTGACAGTCCTTAGGATCTGCATTAGCATCTGTGTTAGTCCTGCCTAAACTTCCCCAGGTGCATCAGGGCCATCTTTGCCATCAGGGCACATAAGGAGAGCAGTCTGGGGTTCTTTGTCCTGATGTTATGTAATGGGAAGGGTCTGGCTGCACTTCTGACCTTTTGAGGTCAGGAGAGGGGAACAAAAAAAAAAAAAAAAAAAAAAAAGAGAGAACAGGGAACTTCAATTTCCTCTTGCTCCTTGAGCACTACACCAGGGCTGTTCCAGGAGGAGTACGGGGTACCCAGCCAAACTGTGCACCTTGCTGAGACAGTCCCGGGAAGGATGGACCTGTAGCTGCATTAATCAGACAATTTTGCCAAGATGAGGAGACCCAGACAACCTTCCAGACTGTTTCAGGTGCAGCACTCCTCATGGTCCACAGCTAATAATTTCACCTAGCTTGCATCTCTTCATGGAAGCACAGTCCAATGGACTAAAACTACACACATGATTAAATACAGCTCTCCCAAGCAATAGCTCTGCATACAAGGGACCTGCAGGTAGGTGAAAAAGGTGCAACCCCATGCCTCCACTCGTCTAGGCTTGCAGCAGACCAGAGTCCCAGCAAACTGAGAATCAGGGTCTCAGCATTTACAGAAAGGTCCGTGGAAAGCAGGCTCTCTTTCTCTTTCCCTCCTACTGCTGTGCTGGGCATGCTCCCCAGCAAGAACACAGTTGTTGCAAGGACTCCAGGTGAGTTTGACAGCCTGGACATCTCTGTCTCTGTGTCATTTCTTCTTCCTCCCTGTTTGCCAGTGCCAGGGAAGGAAAGCACACAGAAGAGCAATGTGCACCAAGCCCATGCCTTTGTGATTTGGTATCTATTTGAACACCCCAGGGTGTGGGTGGAGTAAGCACAATGTTCAAGCCATTGAAGTGAGAACCTGGGCAAACAGGAGTGAGGTAGCGTCTGAGACCACAGAGCAAATATTTGCCTGCAATGCACTTTGGCAGATAACTGAAAGGCAGCCAGCAAAGGGTGGAGAAGTCCAGTGGAGACAAGGCACTGCTTGTTTGCTCAGCCATGCAAAGGACATAAATGCAAACCTAGAGCCATTCAGGCTTCTCAAGCAGCAGTAAAAGGTGAAAAACAGGAGTGGGCCAGTCACAGCCAGCCTACACGTGCCTAAATGCCCTCCAAGCGCAAGTATGAGCATCACGTCAAGAGGCGGCTCACCTGCCTCTGATGTGCTGGCTTGTACCTCTGAGAACCAGCGCTTTTCTAGGCAGGGAGAGGGAGCAAAAAGACTTTCCTGTGCCACCTCTCTTCACATCTACAGCAGGAGCTGCCCATTGCTCTCTCTGGCTTGAGAGAACGGGGCAGGAGCAGCACAGCTGGCACCAGCTCCTGAACCCGTCTTGAGCCTCCAGACTCACTGTTTGCTTACTGCATGGTCAAACAACTGCATTTCAGTCCTGCTGGGTTTGTGGCATTGTGTGTTTCATGATCCACCCAGCTGGGAACCTTTCTGCTACCTGATAAGGTGCAAGGGCAGAAACCCTTGTTGCACTAGCCCTTGCTGCAACCCCGCTTGCCCCCCTCTTCCCAAAAACCATTGGGATAGGCAGAATCAGACCCCCTTTATGTTCAAGGGATAATATTAAAAAAGGCAGAAAATAGTATTTTGTGGTGCCTTTTTCTGAGCAATAGCAAAACTCAGGCTCTGTCTGGATCAACAATGTTCATGTTGGGATGAAGGGGGTGACCACCTTCTTCTTTTGTACCTGATTTTACTCTTTACAAAACGTGTGTATCCTGCTGCCTCAGACAGATTTGGTAGCACAGGGCAGGCCTCATATTGGCAGTAACAGCTGTCTTGGCCCCAGAAGTGGGTGTCTTGATGTGACTGTGTCCTCCCCAGCACTAGGAACCATTGGAGCAAGGAGCCCTGGCTCCAGGCCAAGCAGGGAGCTCCTTGTGTTTCAAACTGCCCCTCTCTCAAAAAGATTTCAGTTTCTCCTCAGTTTTCTCCCAGTCATCCTTTTGCTGTGAAAATCCACATTGACTTAGACACCATCTTCATGCTCAGGGGTGAAAAGCTGTTGATGTACAGCTGTACCCCTGCTGGGAAGCCTCCTGGCCCTTCTGGAAATAAATAGGGGCTGGATGACATATGCCAACACCTGAACAGAAAGAGAAAGCTCACTAGAGTTCCTGGGGGATGGCTCACCCTCCTTCCCTGGAATGGGTGATGTTTCCTTCCTGCAGTAACTGCTGGGTGTATGAGACCATGGCGTGCGGAGCCCCATGTGAGGTCCAGCCACCGTGACCTGCTCTGCTCCCTGCGTTGTTGTTGCCTTTCTCCCCACCTCTGGGCTGCATGCAGGCCAGGGGCTCCGCTCCCAGGGGAAAAGCCAGCCCTTTGCAGGCACCCACCCCACACCTCCCAGCGAGCACCTGGGGGAGGATGGGCTGTTGGTGCTGTGGGCAAGGAGACAGTTTTCTCAACCAAGCATTGCTTCCTACAGAGTAATGCAAAGGATTTTTACCTGTGTTGCTCTCTACTCCCTTGTTGTGTCAAATCTGTTGCAAGCTGAGAACATGATACTGGGTTCTGGGAAGCTGCTGGTCCAAAGCAGGTGAGCCTGTGGCACCAGGGTGAGCTCCCTGGCTGACAGCAGCAGGCACTTCCGAAAAGAGTAAGGTGGGATAAAAGATCATTGTCCATCTACTGCCAATGAGCATCTGGGAACTTTTAGAGGGAGAGGTTGCTCTGGGGCCTCTACCTTTAACAATTCTCGTGGAACTCATGCCACAGTTTTGTTCAGAAGATTTTGGAAACTGCAAAAATTCCTGGCATCATCAGCCTTGGCAGCAGAACTGTGCAGCTTGTGAAGGAGTTTGTCCTTTTGCTGTGTTTAGGAGTTATTCTCTACTAACTCCATGGGGTGTCACCTAGACCTGGTGACAGGAGAAGCAATGAATAGTAGTTCCCCTATTCACATTTCCCATCTGAGTCCTGGTTTCTTAGACCTCTACTATACCTTCTCTGTTTTGCAGGTTGAGAGTCCTAGTAACTTTGCTGTGTCCTGGCACAGAGCTGCTCTGTACTTCCAGCTCCTCAGAGTCTCTGTCCTGTCCTGTCACTGCACCCATCTTAAGATGGGTTGACCAGAACTGGGCAGAGGGCTCATGATAGAGACACCAGAGAATTAATAAACTACCTTTACTCCCTTCCTTATAATTCTCAACCTTTTATTTCCTTTCTAACCCTACTGAGCACAGCCATTAAGTAAAGAGATACAGCTTGCTAGACTCCTGGCTGCCAGGATAAGTAAGGGAGCAGGTTCCCTGAGTTTGCAAAGGATCTGAAGTAAGAGCATAAAGGTACAACTTACCCTGTCCCAACGCAGCCACTATTACTACTTGTCAGAAAAACAGAGAAAAAGGATTGCTATGCAGAGATCTACCCTATCCACTCCTGTTTGAGTTGTTTTCCTTTCAGGGTGGCCTTTGGAGCTGGTTAAGCCTTCGGAAAGCCTAAGGCTGCTCCAAACCTTGGCTTGCACTTCAGTAACCAGTGTTGTTGCTGGGGAATGGTGACTTTCCCCACAGCAGATGGAGCACTCATGTGACACTATGTATCATCTATTTACATCTTTTTTTACATTAGCAACAGATGGCTTGGCATAATTATTTTTTTTAAAATTAGGGGGAAAATGTATCTAAAACTTCACACATATTCTGGAGACTATGTTTTTTACTTTTACAGCACCAATGCTGAGGTCTCTGGCAAAATGACCTCCCTCACCCTTCCATCGCCTTCTGTGAAGAGGTGTCACACTAGAGATGAAGGTAGGGAGGACAGCAGTAAACAAGCAGAAACTCTCCCAATCATGCAAGGGGGAGAGGAAAAGGCAGCTCTGAAGCACGGAAGACAAAAGGGAGAAGAAGCAGACTTAAGGGCTGTAGTAGGAGGGGAGAGGAAGAAGAGAAGCGTTAGTGCTGACAAACCCTATCTTCAAAAGCTAATCGGATTCAAGTCCTACAAAAGCATAAGCATGCTTCAGAAATAGAAAACTTAGCAAAACATGAGTTCAACAGTTGGTTTCTTCTTGTTCCTCTTTTGGTATATAAGGCTGTAGGCACTGGATCTCCGCTATCAATTTTTTCTCAGGAAATATGAGACTTGGTGGGGAGGAGGGTTAATGTAAATGAGGACTTTCCCATGCTCGTGTGGCTCCTAAAGCCGGGGCTGTAAGCTAGCTGCCAGCTTGGTTTGACTTAGCAATGCTGATGCTGTCAGAAGAAAGGAAGAGGCTGTTATTAAGGCCATGGGAAGAGATACAGGATAGGACAAGAGCAGCCAAGGTACTGAAATGTCTTTATCAGACTACATTTGCCTGGGAAACAAAAGGCCTTTGAATGACTAGGGATGGAAAACATCCCCAAAATTGCCAGGTGCAAGCGTCATACTTGTGCACAGCGTCAAGCCTTGTGCACTGGCAACGTGCAAGGCTGCTGCCATCTGTTGGGAGGTGGCTGGGGCGTGGTGGGAGGCAGCTGTTAGAAGAGGACATTAGAATGCTGTTGTGACACAGGGGGTTTAATCTGCATCCTTACTGCAAAGGGCTGTATGAGAGAGAAAGTAAACCTCATCAATGCTGTGCCACTGTCCATAGGCAAGTATCTGATCTGCCTTGTGCCAACAGGAAGGAACCGAGTACAGCTTTGGGTGGAAAGTGGAGAATATTTTTGATTGCAACAGTCCCTGTGAAATGGGCAATACCAAGATCTGCAGAGAGAGCTCTGGGCAAAGGTTGCAGGACGTCTCAGTGCCCGATAGACCAGTGGGTGCTGCATTTGTAAGCAGGTCTTTCCCAGCTCAGGCATGTACATCTGCTGTCTGAGATGTCGTTCTTTTGCTAGGTTATTTTGACCCATAGACCTTTGCTGCAGTAAATCAGATGATGTGCCTACTGGTTCTTGGTGTTTCTTAGCAAGCAAACATGGTATGGTGGGTGGATGCAAAGCTAGTTTACATTTTTACGCTAGTTTTACTCCTCTGTAAATCCTACTCAGTAATGACTAATCCCCAAGTTGATTCCCCTTTCCCATTCGGATTATGTTATTTTCACTAGATTTCAGTACTTAATAAAATTTAACCATTTAGAGTCTACCTGTTGTGATTTTTCACATGCTATAAGGACAAGTGGTTGGCTTTCAGGCAGTACCCCAATACTGCTTATATATAGGAGCAAATCCCAAGTTTATAGTAAAAGCAAAGGCAACGCAGATCATAGGGGACGGTCCCTCCCAGAAAGCATAAATACTTCAGGAAAATGCACAGAAAGAGCAGATTGCAAAAGAAACTATGGCAAATGCCTATGAGGAATCAGACGAGACACCAAGATGAGGCTCACTATGCTGAGGAGCCCATCCATCCTGGGTCTATTCATGAAACTCCCCATAACAGCAGGACAGTTTGGGCCATGCAGCCTCTGCTCACCTGCCACCATCTTTACTGGGAACAACACTACCCAGGAGTCACTCTCCTGGCCAAAGCAAGGACAGAAGCAAGCTGCTGCTATGCTCCTTTGTGAAGAGTGTGCAACTAATTAATTCCCGCTGGGCTCAGGTCACTCTGCCTGCAGCTGCCAAAATAAAGGCAGCAACAGACACCCCGAGAAGCCAAGTGGCCCTCAAAAAAGCTGGAGGGCCCTGCAGCCACAACAAGGGGCCCAGTGGGACAAGACCCACCCTCCTAACAACCTGACTGGCTACCAAGGGTGCTGGGCCAGCTGCCACCTCCAGCTCAGCCCTGGCCCCAGGGATGGCCTTGCCCTTCTGGCGTGGGGTGAAGCTGCTCTGCAGCACCGAGGTGCGGCGGGGCAGGCTTGCCTTGCTGTAGCTCCCCTCCGCCGGGCTGCCAGCCAGCACTGGGACGCTGCCTCCCGTTCCTCGTGGGATCAACAGAGGCCCCTGTCAGGATCTGATCCCACCGCCCTTTGCAAGGCAGTGTACCTCGCTGGGGGCCATTCCTTCAGGCATTTCCCAGCAGGCAGGTGCTGCCCTGGCTCCCTCTGTTCCCCTCTCTCCTCCAGAGGGTGAAGATCTGCCTGCTTTCTGTTCCTGTTCCTGGCAATGCAACACCACCAGTCTCCTCGCTTGTGAGGAGATGTTTCAGCTGTTCCCAGTGCCCCTCTGCCCCAGATCTACTGTGGGATCTGCAGTGCGATTCTGAGTTAGCGAGGCATTCAGTGGGGGCAGCAGCCCACCGCAGAGCAGCGTGTAGTGGGCTAGTGTGGCGACTGCTGCTGCTGATCTAATGTCTAAGATTACTGCTATCGATGGCCTGTTTCTTCTGACCAAGGTGAAACGAATCCGCAGCGAAGATCTGAATCCAGGAAAGGGTTTGCCTAGCAGTCCAGGACGGGAAGTTGAGGGATTTCCAGAGAAGCAGCTTTGCTGACACTACGTTGCCAGTCCTTGTGGTTTTAATCACGTGTCTTACATGGTGGTGTGGGGTTATTTTTCCCCCTCTAGGTCCCTTGCAGTTGCAATATGATTAGCGAGTTCTCTCTTTTTCTTTTTATATTGAGACAATCTTTGCTTGTGGGAGCTGTAAAAAAAAAAAAAAAGAGAGAGAACAAGAACCCCAGGGGCTCAAAATACCTGTATGAAAATAAAGGGTAACACCACAGAGATGATTTTCAAAGCAGTGCCACGTTTTTCATCAAGAAAAGACTTGCACCTGACAACCTCAGTGACAGAGAAAACCAGTCTCTCCAGACACGACTGAAACTGTATGCAATAGCTCCTCCATACATGGGCTCTTCTCCAGCCTCCCAGGCACAAATACAGCCCTGCCTAACTGGAGGTCTGCTTTGATGCCATGATTCTTCTGGTCTTCATTCTCCACTTGCAGTTACCAAACCAGGAGGCATTGCTGAGGGAAGTTACAGGCATAAGCCAAAAGGTTGCTGGTCCCTCATCCTTCTTGGGGAAAGGCAGCAGACCCAGGGTGCACAGAACCACACACATATACTGAACTGTCTTCTTCAGCTTGCGACCTGAGGAATTCAACCATTTAACCAGACACATTTCTACCTCCCTTCCTGATGCATGGTCTATGAGATGCAAGGGAGTTAACGGGTGGGCTGGAAGGGATATTCAGGGGTAAGGTGTGAACTGTTGCGGTATGCGAGCAAGTGATTCATCAAAATTTGCTTGGTGATCTCTAATAAGGTCCCTATGCACCACAACAAGAAAGTGGGAGGGGAATGAACAGAACTGCAAAAACCTGCAAGGAAAAGAGAAAGGAGACTAAAGCAGCTTCGGGTTGGTTGGTCGAATGCTGAAGATGCTAGATAGGATGAAAACATAAACCATAAACTGTCATAAACCAGCTCACTAATGAGGTGTATTATAAGTTATTTTCAGTTCAATTAATTTCAATTAATTAAATTGAATACTGTGACCCTCCTTAGAGCCCAGCCACAAAGGCCACAGCACCAGGCAACACCAGCCCCTGGCACCCAGGTGGTGGAGGCAGCAAGAAAGACCAAAGCACGGCCTTCCACTTTGGGGAGTAAGGACGCATCCCACGGGATGATGGGAAGCCACTCCCTAAAAAAGGTGATTTATTCAGTAGTGCTGGTGGTGCCCTGTACAAAGTGTGGCATGGATTATTTTCAGGTTCCGCTTTCTCCCCATCCTGGTAAAAGAAGAAATATGTTTCCAGAATGAAGGCAGAAAGGGTGAGGGGGGAGAAAACAATTCTCGACTGTGAAGCACAACATATGCTAGGGTGAAGCTGAACAGTTTTCCGTGCATATTCTAGCCAAGCTATTAGTAATACCTGATAAACCCATGGTTCCCCATCAGTTACCTGCCAGCAATGAGCAGCTGACTCAGTATTATCAATTATGCTCTTTTCCCCTCTCCTTCCCTCCCACCAATTAAGCATCTGTTAATCATGAAAAATAATCCTCTTCTTGGGAAATATGGGACAATGAATGAGTTTTGTAATAAAATGGAATATTATTGTAAATAATCATTAAGGTGTCCCGAAATAAGGTGGAGCTGTATCGTTACCCCAGGGATTTTAAGCACTGCTATTTAGCAAAGGAAAGGTAAGCTGGTCAGGTCTGCCAGATGATGCACACAGGTGACATGTGTCAGGAACACCAGCAGCAAGACAGACTTGGTCAGATCAGGACTTCTCTGGTTCTACAACTGTCAAGGCCCATTCCAGCTGCCTTGAAAGCAGCTACCCTTTCATTCATCTGCACCCTCCCCAAGCAGGACCAGCTGTCCTTCCTGCACAGTCTCAACGGATATTAGCATGCCTTCAGAAGTCTCCCAGCAGAGGTTCCACCAATGCCCCAGATAATAACCTTTCCCAATTCACTTCAGCAAGTTTCTTCTAATATAAGCCTTATTTGCTGGAATTCAAGCTCACTGCCACTTCTTCCAGTCATACCTAGAGCAGAGAACAGCATCCACTTTTAATACATTTAAAGACTCATGTCTTCCTCAGTCTACCTCATAGGCAAAATAACAGTCTTTCCAACCTTCCCTCCTGGTTCTAGAGTTTTCATCATTCTTGTGTCTTTTACCTAGTATTAACATACATGAAGAGAGGAAAAGATATTTAAATGTTCTTATACAGGGTCATACAGTACCAGTAAGAGTAGATTGCACAACTAGGAATTTTCTTCAAGAGGACCTTTTTTGTTGGCTCCCCTCCACTCCCTTTGATTTAATTCACTCAACGAGCAGCCCTTACACCTGTCATGAAAGCTGCAGCAGAAGTACCCGTGCTGAGATCTGAGGTTACCGAGGCACAAGTGAAATGTATCTGTGATAGACTTGTGTGTGGATGCTGAAGTGACAAACACCTTACATGAGGCAATGTGATACAGAGCAGGGGCATACAGAGACTGAGCCCAAGTCGTAGTATAGGAAACTCAACTAACATCCTGCTTGCCTCATTTTAAAGTATTATTTATATAAATACTTGGATCAACTGCTCACTCCCTGAATCAAGAAAATCCTCAGTTTACAGAAAGCACTTTTAATTACCGCATTGTCTATTGGTGTGCTGCCCACATGGGAACAGCACTTGCAGCCCTATCCCTGCCCTAAACTTCTGCAGGTCCTGGGGCTGTGGGAATCATAGATGGGATGAAATTTAGCAGCTTCTTTCCCAGGTCAAAACCCCAGTGCTCACGAGAGGGAAGGTGGCAACCTAGGAGGATGTTGCATCTCAAAGGAACAGGGATAATGAGGGTTCCAGTATTGGTGACTAATGGGCAGTTGACTGTTTGGTTGGCAGCTGGAAGCAGAAAACCTACCTACAACTGTAACTGTACCACAGCTCCTCTAAGAGAGCCATCTACTCTGGTAGCCTTGGCTGAGGAACTCTCCAGTATTTAGCTGAGCTTCCCACAGCAAGCAGAGGCATCAGATCAAAGGACAAGCACATACCCATCAAACTTTCAACCTGATTTAATAGCGTCTTACCAAATAATTACATGTTTTTCCATAAACAGGGGAACCATGTATCGAAGCAGGCTACAAAGTTTACCTCTGAGTTCAGAAGACTTGGCCCTGGACTTTGCAGCCAAGACTTGTTGGACACTTTTTAGCAAGCATGGGTCACATCTTCCCGATGCCCAAGGGCCTTTCACTGCACAAATCAGGAAAAGCACAGGTCTGCAGCACAGGCCAGTCACATCTGGCTCTTCCCTACCCTACACCAACCTTCACCATTCCTGTAAACCTACAGGGACTATATGCAGTTTCTTTCAGTTTACTTCACTAACTGGATTCTCATTCACCTGCTTTTTGCTTTTGTTTGCTTGAGGATTGGTATGTGAAAGTGCTGATTAATCATCTGTACCAGTTTATCATCCTGAAAGCTCAGTATCTGTGGATCTGAAGGCACTGCTGAGGGAAATGACAGCTAATGCACAATATATTTTTGGGACTAAGATCTTAAAAAATGTTGTAATCCCTATAGCGGCAATGATATATATAAAGATGAAACCCACTGAGTTACCTCTGAACATTCTATTCACAGACACCAAGATAAAAGTTGATCAAGACTGTAGTACAGTTACTGCCAACTTTAGCCCAGGGAAGGGGGAAAAGGGAGGAGAAAGTAATTTCACACCCAGAAAGTCAATAAAATAAATCAAGATAATCTTACTTTAATAGCAATTTATTATTGTTAAAAGTAACAAGTAGGTTTAAATCTTTTTTGTCTTAAAAATCTATTGTAACACAGAGGTCACTGCTACAGTTCTATGAAACCTATGGCAAAATTGTATCCCCAGATCACACCATTCTGCCTCATCCTCACAGACATTAGTGTTGTGGGACACAAACAACACAGATTGTTCTGCACAGCACTTGTTATAAGGACGATCATTAGGCATGAAGATGCTACAAGTTATTCTGTAAGAGCTATTAAGTATAACTTTAGCTTTCCCTTTGTTAATATTGCTGGAACAATCATTCACAGAGTTTTTGGTAAAGCCATAAGAATCTTTCAAGAATAGTATTTCCCCCTGTACCTCTTCTTTGCTGCTGAAATTTTCCTTTTTCCTTCCCCCTCAGTGTCACAGCTGCCCCATGCCAGAAGACTAAACTGCAGTGATGTTTACACTCACTCTCCACACAGCATCATGTGTTTCCTTCACATTCAGAAGCCAGTGCTCAGCTGTAGCACTTACCTTTACCACTGCTACCAGAACAACTTGGCAGCGCACAGTTCAGAAATACTATGTGCTCATGTATTAATCTCCAGCTTCTTGGGAGCTCCACAACTTAAGTTAAGCTCAAGCTAAGTACCCAAGATAGCTAATTTACGGTTTGTTGAGATTTGTGTAAAGGAGCAGCAGCCAGACGCTGCAGGACAGGTGCATCTTTACGTTACAGCTGTTCACAAAAAGGCCTGAGCAAGTTATAATACTGTTCATCACTGGCTTGCAGGACCAAAAAAAAAAGTCTCCACAAGCAAGCACGCACATTGATGAAAAGGAAGGATGGTTCTAATTCTCACAAGCATTTCATGTGTTGAATTTAAACATACAATGTTACTCAATTTTCAAGAGTAAGCAGAAGCCTCTCATGTAATGTAGCAAAGAAAGAAACAGAACAGAAGTAAACTTTATACAGCTACTCAGATGTGGTTTGTACATCATTTCAGGTACACACGGTTTTTTCTTCAGGAGCAGACCCCTCAAATGGGTATTTCTGCATTATTTCACAGTAGCATGTAGAACTGGGGAGCTAAATGAAAACATCTGTAAGCAGCTTGAAGTACCTCTATATCCACTCTGGATTTAGAGAGTCATGGGAAAAAAAAGTATAAACAAAATCATAGAATAAACATATGAAGGAGGTACTAGAGCAACAAATTCTATGAACACACTCCAGTTCTCCAACACCAGTTCACACTCTTCTCTAAGCAGACCCACAAGATAAACTCCAGGAGGAATGGGGGTGTTAAATTTACTCAGCTGGATATCTTGGGGAAAAAAACCCAAAACAATGCTTACAGCAAACCTGCGAAATCCTGTCTTACCTAAATATCCTAAACTACTATCTTGCTTTGTAAACGTACCTAACAGTTTATGAATATCCCACGCTTACTCAATAATACCTTAATGACTTTTAACTGAGGTAGCCACTAAACCATCACCATACATTAGCTATGTCAACAAAAGGAAAAGCTCAACTAAGATGCTCAAGAACAGCTAGTTTGCCAAAACCAACAGCAGTTTCTTCCAAAAATGCCAGTTTCTGTCTTGCTTTCCTCCTCCCACCCTTGTTTCACTTCCTGTTTCTCCTTTTGCCCATCTCTAACAAACAGCAACAAGGAAAATTTAGCTTTCCAGTTAATTTGTAAAATGTCTTTGGATTTTCAAAAGCAAATTTTCAAATGAAAAGTCAACGAATGTACTTTTATGTGTCACTTAAAGCACTGACACTCAAGGACAATCTCCAGCCCCAATGACTGACATGTCAGGTGCTAGCTCTATTGTCTTCCTGCACATGCCTAGGTGCTAAAAGCCATGGAAAGACTCTTGCATGGGCAAAAGACAGTTGTGAAAAGGTCCCTTTTATTTTGTCTCATCCCATACATGCAGACACGCAAAGAATCATCTGTCTAATCACTGTCCTTCAAGTACTCAGGAAGTTAAAATAAAATGGCAATTATCATTCCTGTAGCTAAGAAGTATATAGATCTACCATACCCTTGATGTTTCTAGTGGCATTCACTTCTTAAAATGAAGATATTTCCAACTTACATCTGTAGCTATGATAGCCTAAATTAACATTCACACACACAAAAAAATATCAACTTCAAGGATAATTAATACCCTGGTATTTTTTAAAACATTTCCAGGATTCTTTTGTGGTCCCTTATCACAGAACTTTTTCAAGATAATTCAGAATTCCCTCTACCTACATGCAAATCAACCAAAAAAAACCCATCACTAACAAATCCCAACTGAAAATTAAACACCCCAATATCTAAGTTGTTTAATATTTGTATTGCAGATGTACATTCTGGTAAAGTTCTGTAGTGTAAACGTTCAGTTCTTTCCTTCAACCACTACCCAAGATTTGAGGGTTCTCTCCATTGGCTAAATGCTTTAATGCAACTAAAGGAATGCAAACCTCTCAGTTCAGACACATTGCATCGACCCAAGCAGTGTAAAACCTCTGCTTTCAAGACACACACATACCTACCAAACGAACAAGCCTGAAAAGAAAAACCATGCCCCTATTAGAGCACTAACCAGTCTGGCATGCATGATACTGTTTTCCCTATCTAGATCAGACACTGTGTGCATATTCCCAAATATAAAAATAAAATTGTACAAATTGCATGCAACTGTACATAGTGCAGTTCAAGCAATACTGAGGTGTTCTCCTTGTTTTTGTGAATCCTGTGGACAACAGCAGACTGCAGGGTGATAACTGTAACGTGGTCCTTGGGTTTCTTCTTCCACACAGACACACAAAACCACTTTTATTTTCAAAAACTATAGCCCACAACCTGGAGATATTAAACAATTTAGTATGGTAACTGTGCTGTGAAGAATTTCTGAATTTCCTTATATGTGTCTAGATTACCCAAATGGACTTCTTGTTAGAAGTCCTTTACTATGACTCCTTTTTCACAAAACACACACCAAAAGAGGTGCCTTCTGCTTTGATTACTTATAGTTGTTCATCAGGTGGAAGTAGATGAAGGTAGTTTATTACATCTTTAAACTAACCTCATCTTTATGAAACATACATAATAGACAAAGATTCCAGTTAAGCATCACCACATACTAACCCTTCATATTTGTGTAAGATGACCAGTCATGAAAGTGTAACTACTGAAACTGTACACAGGTGCCTTGCTAAATCATACTTATGCTACAGATCTCTTTCTAAAACCTTCCACAACTGCCTCTGCATTTGGGTCATTTTTGTTCATTTCACCTATTCAGCCGCTGTGTTACCACTTCTCGGTACATGATAGAGATATAGATCAGCAGAAGAAAAATAACAAAGAAATCATCCAAGAAACCCAGAATTCCAAAGAGGGCTTCAGGAAGAAAATCCAGAGGTGAAGCCAGGTAGAGCAAGGCTCCAAGCAAGCAGAGGAATATTCTGATGCGAAACATCCAGAAGAGGCCACCAACAGAAAACATCTCTCTGAAAGCATGCCGCAATAAAGTGGGCAGATCCATAATTCTTTCCATAATCTATGAAGAAAGAAAGCTAAAGTTAGCATTTTGCTTTAGCAACAGATTCACACTAAATGGGTCTTTTTCCAGGCTGAAGTTTCTATTACTACATTACAGCTTTGGAATCTGTTAAGTTTGTAAGAATTAAACTAAACCAAGATAAGACAAAACTTTCTGGATTTAGTTTTGCTGGGTAAGCAGGTTTAGAATATATAAATTTTCAAGAAACAGTCAAACTATGTTATTCTATACCATAAAACATACATGTAACTCACTACAAAATACATTGACATCTATTAAGAAGGAAAAGCAGTGACTACTAGAGTAAAACAATTGACTGAAAAAGTGAGAAACAGCAAACAGGTTAACTGGAGTGAAAAACAACCAGGGATTCACATAAGCTTCCAAAGGATGGATCAAGCTTCAAAGTAAGCTAAAGAACCTTTAAGTGAATCCATCCCTGACTCCTTTCCATTTTTCTACAATGAGTCTGTCATCTCAGTGAAGCAGAAAATACTCAGTTTTTTGTTGTGAGGCATAGGGAGGGGTGAGCTTTAACATTTTTTTTTATACTGGTTCCTTTTTCTCCACAGTCCCGTGACATTAAATGAGTTATTGCCAATGCTGAAAAGTTCCCTAGAAAGGAATTTTGCATGTGGTTAAGGCAATACACCATGTATAAACCAAAGACAATTTATCCAGTCTGATTAGGGCTTTAATGCAGGCTTCTGGTGTGACCTCTGATTATCAGGGACGACACAGAGAGGTCTGATGGAGCCTGAAAGGTAGTTTCAGTCTATTTTGGATCAAAAGAATAACTGTTTCATAGTTTAGAACACACAAAAAAAGAACTCCAGTCTCACACCTCTTGTGTCTCTTTGGACTGTAACTTTTTCTTGCTAACATTTTGTCACTTTATCCAAATTGAATGAACAGATGAAGAGAAGCGGGGAAGTTACTAGTATGCAAGTGTGCACATTCCACCTGGCAAATCACAGAACTTGCACATACAGGACAGGCTCACAAGGCTGACTTTCTAAAGTTCATAGCACTTCAGCCATCTCTTAGCTATTTATAAAAAAAATTATCCTGTTTTCTTCACTCAGAGAGTAGAATAGACTGTCACAAAATGTAGGAGGAAAATAAAAAAAATCAACACCACATATAGCTTGAAATCTAAGGCAGGCATGGAGTAGAACTTCACATTCTTCTAATCAATGTAAAAAGATCAACCAAGTCAATATCCTTCCTTGCAGGTCATGTATTTCATTAAGTATTTTTACTGACTAACTATTAATCCTTTCAAATTAACAAGTCACAATTAAAAAAGAACTTAACATGTGAACAGGGAACTCAAGGCTTATTACCAGTTCTCACTCACAATAAAAACGCAGGTTTCCATACATTTTCGCAAATTACAAATAAATATTTTCAAGGTCATGGGTTTGCCCTAACTATATAAACACAAATTTCTCAAGGAAAATGTGCGTAGTCCTTAAGCATCACAAAGAGAAAATCCATACATATCCCAGGGGGGGTGAAAAGACAAGGCAGGAAGGGCAGATCACAAAAAATGCTGTTAATCTCCCCCAAAATCACTGACTTCCACCCAAATTTACCCAAAACTTACAGATCTGGGCTGTCCTGAGAATCGCCGATTGTAATCATTAACATCTTGAAGTACTTGGGTTGCACCCTGCTGATCTTCACCAAAGAGTGGTAAGAACAGTGTTACCTAAGCACAGCAGGGAGATTTTGTTACATGTGCAGCTGTCTTTTAAATGGAGGCATTGTGAATTATAAATGAAAATGGTAATCTCCAGTTAACTAGAGAACAAACTCTGTTTTAGTTGAATATTTGGTCGGAAAATAAAACAAAAACTACTAACACGGATACTGCTGCTAAGTTTTAACAAATTCATTGATTACAATTCTTTACAGTATATTAATTTTGAAAAAATGTTATTAAAAATAAGAAAAAGAACCCTCCTTCTCAGACAGGCTTACAGGAAATTTTTCTGAACACCAAAATGGTTTCGGAAGTGGGATGAATGATCTGGAGAATAAAGTTAATTTACCAAATTATTCTCGTTTTGTTTCTTAAACTGAATATAAAATAAAGCAATCGATAAGGCAATTTTTTTCCCAACTTCAGAATGGCCTTGCATTTCAGCAAACAGGCAGCAAATTCACACTTTTGCATATGGATATTCATACCAAGACCAAGGACAATAATACTGAATAATGAGTTAAGAGGAAAAGATCTTCAGCTCTTTTGTAAGCACAGAGAATTCTGCTATGTTCTTGTATTAACTTTCATGCAAACAGAAAAACATGGAAGGTCATATTCACATATATCTTACGTTATCTTTCTGTATATGAGTTTCTGAAAACTTAAGACTTGAATTTGGAAGTGAATCTGATATAAAATTCAGGTTATCATAGGAAACAGAAAATGCATAGCACTTTAAATTATTACAATCTCCAAAAGCTCCCTCTGTACTGGCCACTAAACGTATACCTGTGCAGTAGTCACATTTAGGAAATGACAGCAGGATTAGATCTACATTCAACTCCCAGCCCTGCCACAAACCTTCTGTATGACTCATGTTGTTCACGTGTACATACTTCCAAACCCCGTTTATAAATCAGACCTTATTCTTACTTCATAGGTGAGAATGAATGCATAACCATGCAAGCAGTGCCACCCAATTTACCTGTTACTCAGACAAAGAAGAATATCTATTTAAGGACAGACACTACAACAATCGCTTATTTTCCCCTTTTCCATCTTCCTCACATTTATGTTTTGTGTCACCCTCCTCACTGGCCGCACTCCAAACCTATACTCATTCTTCCTCAGTCATATCTATTTTTCTTTCCTTCCTCTGTGTTGTCACAGTCATTTCTCCTGCTGACTCTTCCTCAGTCATATCTATTTTTCTTTCCTTCCTCTGTGTTGTCACAGTCATTTCTCCTGCTGACGCACACAATCAAAGCAGGATATAATGTATGGGGAAGGGTGTGCAGCACATTATATAATTAATCAGAAGTTACTAGCTCTGTAGTTTGTGCACTGTTAAAATAAAGATGTACTTTTGTTAAAACACACACTGTAAGACTCAGATCCTAAGTGTTAATGAGTTACAGGGACATATTTCAAACTGACAATGTAAGTTGCTCTGCGTAGGAAGTTAATGCTTGCTCTACAAAGCTCAAATTAATAATACATACAAACTAAAAATAGGGACAAAATAAGAAATTGACATGGGTAGGTTTTTTTGGCAGGGAGAGAAGGAAGGGAGAGGGTACTTCTCAGAAGCCAGCAGTATACTGCCTACTGGCAGCCCTCCACAATAGGCAGGTCTTTCAGATGCAAGTTCTGGTAAAGCTATTATTTAACATCCCAAACAGAAAGAGGCATAGTTGAGATCTTAAGATTTTCTGTTTTCATATACTCCTTTACAGAAAAAGGACTTGAGTTACCAGCGCTGTTCACTTAAATTTGAGTTGTAGAAACAATCTGTACTTCTTGAGCCATTTGGCAAAGCAAAAAGTTTAAAAACCACCCTTAATGTTCACCATCTACACTTCACATACCCATATTCTTTCAGTTTCTCAGACTTATTCTGTCAGTTTCACTACTGCAGTTCACATGTAAATGCTTTTTTGGTAAGTTATATTAGATATATTGGTAAGATATATTAGATAGCCAAACTATCAGGTCCATGATTACTTAAAATATTACCGTTTGTCGGCAGATTGGACAACGGATGGCACCAAGCCATGAGCCATACCTCCAGTAGGCAATAATACAGGAACCTGATGAAGGTAAGTTACAGACATTTAAGCTTCTGAGTTGAAACACCCATTGCATGAAATAGCATCTTACACACCAAAGAAAACAGCAGAAGTGTATAAACAGTTAGGTTAAACTATTTTTTTCTGGTGTAATTTTGTACATGGCATTAACTGAAGATTCCAAGAACCAATGTGTTCAAATTCAATGCTATTAATGAGAAGAATCCTGAATAGGTTCAACTGCATCATTAATTTTAAGGTATTACTTCTGAAAAGACAGAAACCTTCTTAATCATTAACTGAAAAAGCAAATAATCAAAAATTTTACCAGTTTAAAATCCAGATGTCACAAAGATGTCAAGAGATGTAAAACCTATCCTAAAAACCTGGTTTTATTATCACAGTTTCAACAGATGAAGAAATATATAAAAGTCTGAGTACTTTTCCAAATTTGTAGATTCTTTCATTTAAACAACCAGGCACAGATGCACTATATACTCCATAGAACTAGGTGAATGCAGTTAAAGAATCCTGCTGGGAACCTGAAGGCGAGGAAGCGAAATGGTACATAGAGCATTTATATTTAAGTTTGAATATCTGAGCCTAAAAAAAAAAAAAAAGGCAAAAGCTTTAAGCATTGTGAACTTAGTCTTAATTTTTCAGGACTTTCCAGAGAAAAACAAATCTCTGAGATAAAGACAATGCAAGCAGAATTTTTTACTCTTTCTAAACCAGTTATTTTAAAATTATACATTTCCAAATGTTTTTCAGCCTCTTCACTATTTTTCTTTCAGATGCATCTGGAAATAAGTTATACTCTGTCCTTGACATTTTCAAATTAAACCGCAGTTCCAGTCCTGATAGCATAGGAAAAAACTGCAGCACAATCTCGAAGTGACTGTTTATTTTCTCAACAATTTATTTCTAATGCAGACTAGAAGATAAGCAGTTAAAAATTGAACAAAGTTTTGCATTAGGGTGACTGTACTAGTGCCAGAAGTTTGTATTTCTGTTCTATCTTTGCAGCTTGGGATTTTTGTTGCTTACCACAGAAGAGGTGTCCACAGTTTGTTTCTATAGGAAATGTAGCCTGTTGCAAACAGACTGGACAGGACATATCTGTATAGAAGCGATGTCTGTCACCAGCAGAAGCATCCTGTTGGAGCAGAGGAAAAATGCAAAGTGTTAGATACTATTTTTACATGTCTATCGAGTTTTAAAACAAACAATAAAACCAGTGTTCATTTAGTAGAAGTCAAACATTCAAATGCAAAACTATGTGAAATGAAAGCAAAATATATTTAAATTCAAAAATCAAACATACTTAAATGCAAAACTGGGTGCACTAATCAAGTTCTTGTGACAAACACATTATTTTATCTTCAGCCGTTACATAAGTATGTGCTTCAATCAAATTAAAGACCACAAAGAAAGAACCTCCTTGGTCCTTCACGTTAAGTTACGTTATGCATGCTGAAGCATGAGTAATTCAGATTAAGAATGGTACTTTGTTATTCCAAGTAGTTTTGTCCATACCCAGGTAACTGGCATTGCTCACCAGCTGCAGTATTTCAAGTTCCCAAGTGCAAGCATAGACATCAGTTTGTGTATGTCACTGCCATAAAATTGTTTTTTCTCATGTTGCCATATTTATTTTGCACACGAATACGCACTGTAGTTAAAAATCTGTCATTATTTTAGGAAGTATTATGATGAAAGACTCTTCTCAATACTCTCCAAAAGTATGGCTTTTCAGTCTAGGGTTGGGAGTCAGCAATTTCCAGTAATGTGGCCTAGACTCTCCCATCCCCTCCTCTACATGTAAGAGCTGGATGCAGTCATAGAACCATAGAATGGTTTGGGTTGGAAGGACCTTTAAAGATCATGTAGTCCAACTCCCCTATCATACACAGGGACATCTGTCACTAGATCAGTTTCTTCAAAGGCCCACCCAACCTGACCCTGAACACTTCCAGGGATGGGGCATCCACAACTTTTTTGGGCAACGTGGCCTAGTGTCTCACCACCTTCATGTAAAAAACTTCTTCCTTATGCCACACCTAAACCTACGTCTCTCAGTTTAAAACCACTGCCCCATGCCCTGCCATTAAAGGCTTGGATAAAAAGTTTCCCTCTGTCAACTCTGTTGCCTGGGCTCTTCTTGTTGTGCCATTGTTCCACTACACATAGTTTATCAGTCTAAACATCTAACCTCTGTCCTGTGGCAGCAAGCTGTACTCCAGATTTCCTTTCCTTTACCACTAAGTTCCCAGGAACACTGCAGGAAGCACACAACAAACACACTCCACCTTGTGGCAAAAAATTGTTTTAAAAAAGAACCACCCAAATATTTAATTTTAATTACTTATCAATTTTAAAATGCCTACATTATCTCATTACTTGATAAAGTTCAAGGATGCCTCTGTACAGTAAGTAAGCTTCCATAGCTTTCAAGACTAGCTTCTTCCAGAATCTCACAGAAGTCTACTCTACCACAAACCAGGCAGCTGAACAATGCCAACACTTAGCACAGCACCTGCTCAGTTTGAAGCTGCTGACGAAGAGCTCGCACTAGCTCTTGATTTTCTGGGTGTATGTTCTGATGTTCATTTCTGTGAAAGGAAATATAAGCAGTAAGAAAAACTGAACGCTGTGACCCAACACTGAGAATTATGAAAAAATACTTGTACAAAGGGCAAAAAAAATCATTCTTTCCTGCTATAAAGCATTTTAAAGGAAGTACACAAATAATTAAGGAAACAGGACATTTATTTTAGATCCTAAATTACTCTGGACATTTAAAGTTGTACAGCAGCAAGATTTTTCAGAGACTCCGTAATCAATCAAATCATGTTAAAACTAGATTTTAATCTGAAAAAAAATTAAGCCATTAACCTGCAAAAAAATCAAGTTGCTTGAAAGCTTTTATATTCCTCATGCAGAAATATTTTTGGTCTCCACTGCTAGTTTTTGTACTGTTGGTCTACTCACAGATATCTTATTTTTTCACTCACTGCTTAAGTTATAGAGTTGAAACCCCCTAATTATTTCACTTTTATCTGATACATGAAAGAGTAAGGCAGAACATTTACATAAGACTGGGTAGACAAACTCTTAGATTTAGAACATTGAATTTATGTAACTATCAGCAGACTGGATATAAAAATAAATCACTCTTTTTAAATAACTCTTTAAAAAGAAAGATTCTACAGGCAAGAAAACTACAGGTTAGAGATGCCAAGGGGAATCACAGGGAACAGATTCACTGAAGAAAGGAGGCTGGATATTACAAGTTTGAAATTCAAAAGCACAACGGGAACAGAACTGGAATTAAAATCGTGCTGACAACATTAAGAGGTGCTGAGTTACAATCAACATGAGCCCACAGCATCGTATTCAGAACTGAATTTTTATGCTTTATTTATTCATACGGATTTCTCTGGCGATATATGCTGCTCAGCACTGTTGACGTCTCAGCTGGATTCTGTTCTCCATTTTGGGCTAAATGCATAAAAACATGTAGAAAAGTTGGAGGAAGTTCAGAAGAGTAAGAAGGATGGCCTACATTTTTTAAACGTTAAGAGAAAGAGTGAAGAAATGCCAGTTCATACAGCAGACTGCTCATGGAGAGAAAAGGGGACAGGATACGGCTTCATTCTATAAATATGAGCAATTATTTCCCACAGTTATCTAGGGTTGGTGCAAAAAACATTTCTAACTACTAAATGTACAAAATCAGAAAAGGTTACCTCAGGGTATTGCAATCTATCTTTGACTAAAGTTAAATCAAAAAACAGGTTGCACTGCTTCCAGGGATGATCTAGACAAACTGATCTTCTGTCAGAGCTGAGGGCTGGACTGGCTGAATTTTTAGGCCATTTGCTTGTTGCAGTTCTATTTACATGATTTCCTCAACGGCTCTAGGAACTGCAGTATTTTCCTTCATTTGATGTGGTCAATCATAATACTGCATTACAGATATCTTTTAACATTCTGCCTCCTTCATTCTTTCTTCAGAGGAACAGACAAACCCCATATTTTTCATACCAATAATTACACGGTTATCTGTAAAAAGTAAATTTATTTAACACTAGTGTGGGTGACATATGAAAATTTAATGATGGGAAGCTTACAGCTGGGTCTCAAGAGTCAGATTTTGTGGATGTTGTCTGTCATATGTGTTATACATACAAAAGTATTTTTCTGTTTAGTTGCTACAAATTAGCATATTTTGCACCTTCAGTTCGCCAAACTTTGATATATATTGAAATTCAATTTGAATCACACACATGTGGAAGGTGTGAATTACAAGCCCATTTATTCTGATTCCTTCATAAAGAACTTACTGCAAATTTGCTGCTTAAGTGTTCATTTATATGACTTCAGTATCACATACTACATTGAATATATGAGGGTATCTGTGGAGCTGTAGAGGTACGCTATGCACATCTGTCACTTACGCATAAGATGCTGAGGTAGCAGAACACTGCGCAATGTCCAGGAGGGGACAGACAGAGCTTAAGACATATCCAATTCATAACTTCCTTCATGTAATTATTGTGACAAAATAAATGAAAACTACTATGGTGCTATGTTAATTACAGGCATTATCAAACACAAGCCAGAAAGAAATAGTTAGGTGCAAAGACTTCTAATTTCCCCATTTCTGAGTGTTAGCACTCCATAACTTGAGGAAAAAGGTCCCATGATGTGGAAAGATTGTACTATGTATCACAATGGGCTCCACCAGAGTATCAGTATCAGAAGGAGGAAGGCTGCCTACTCATTCAGTGTGCAGTCTCACGCATGGAAAGGGAGGGGTGGTACTGGTGTGGGCTGGTGTATCACCCTGTGCAATGGTGGCCATTGTTCACTTCCAAGGATTAAAATCTCACTTCTACTGAAAATACTGACTTGATCTAATAATCAAACAACATGATGGAATAGAAAAATGAGAGGAAGAGATCTAAATTTGCAGATTCTTAAGCATGGATTAGGTAAGTCATATTAGACAAGTAAGGAATCTCTGATACAAAACACTGGAGGGTCAGGCTCCCTTTAATTTGTTGCATGAACTAAATTTTTACAGTTTCATTTATAATGTGATAACCTACTCACAAGTTTAAAAGATGATGGAAAAAATCTGGCTGCATTTTATAAAAACTTATAACTCAAAGACATACAGGTTTTGCAAAAGTATCTTCCAGTGACTGAACAAAACATCTGCAATGTAGTACATACATTAATTACTGCTAATAGGTTTCTCCACCAAAAGCAGAGAGGCCTTCAGCTCATGCCCTGTTCTGATGTCTCATTGAGTTCTCCCTTCTGGAAACAAGTACAGCAACCATATCCCTTAATAGTTCTTTCCATGTTTCACTTCTGCCCCCTAAAAATCTACTGCAACGCTGCTTACTTTCCCTTTTTATTCAGTTCCTGCAACCTTATTCATTCCCCTGAACTTTCTTTCAGGTATTCTTAGCCTGCACCTGTTCCTACTCAACTTAAGTATTTCAGATGTTGCATACAGAAGTGCGGCTGGCAAAGAGACTGGGTTAATAGACACAGTACAAGGAACACACAGACCACTGTATGGCCCTAAGTTAACTACGGAAGAAAATACTCCTTTTCTCCTCCACTTCCCCTTCAGTGCCAAATAAATAAAAATTATTATACTTCTTGTACTGTACAGGTTTTCTACTGTACTGTGCAGATTTTGACGGAAACAATACAAAGCAGGTAGCAGAAAAATACTGCTGAATACAGACAATTTCAGAAGGTACCAGAAGGCACAGTGGAGAGCTAAGAGGATGGTGATAGAACTTCCAGTACTCAGTCATACAGTGCAAAAGCAAACAAGCTTCAAGACTTCTGAAGTATGAAAGCTTTGTGTCCAAGTGAGTTTGCCCCTCCAGAAAATAAACCATCAGGACATGTAAGAGGATCCACAAACTTTTTACTTAGCTCATTACACTGTAGAGGTAGCTAGTAACTGGCCTTTTCTCCCTCTCCAAGTAATCCTTCACCACTGATGTATCACCCCCCCTGAACTCCAATCCTGAGTGAATTCCCACTACTCTTGCCCACTGCTGACACTTGTTCCATTCACTTTTCTTCCATGTTCCTAACTTACTTTCTGTTATGAAGTTAAAAAAAACACGTTTAAACAAAACACTTAAAATTCAAGTCACAAATGCTAAAAATGTCAATGTAAAGGGTATAGAAAGCATAAGAGAGCAGGGGGGAAAAAAGGCACTCTTGCAGCCATTTCAGTAACTGGAAGAGCCTTAGAAAGAAAAACAAGGTGAAGTGCGTACATTTCTCAGACTCCTTTACTGTCTCCTTGGTCCTGAACAGCAGCACTGCCTGGCAGACCAACCAAACTTTCCCACTTCTGGTTTCTTTTGTAGCTTGCTCTCAAATGTCTCCTACCTCACTAATATTTTTCATATGGACAGACCCTACTTGGTAAATTCCATAATGCCAGTGCATCATTAAAACTGAGTTCTCTTAGTTCTTAAAACTCTTCTGTGTTCAGAAGTCTACAGACATCCATTAAAAAAACCCCAGCATATCTGAAAGCTCAGACATTTTCCCAAATCACACAGGCTAAGGTATTTGTTAGGTTGTAAGGAAAACCTCTGAAATGAAAAACAAGCTTTGATTACTTGACCATAAAAGCTACTGAATTATGAACTTAAGCATTTGCTTTACAGAAAGCATATTAAAATCCACTGTTTTCCAGCATACTAAATTATATACAAATCAGTCAATCTATTCAGGTTTGAGTTTTTTTGGGGGTTTATTTTTTTGGAAGGAGACTGCAACTAGACTATACATTAGAGGATTATATCCAGTCTTGATTGTAGTGTCATTATTGGCAAGCCTGTACTTTGTAAGCAGATATGACACACCAGCCACGTAAACTGTGAATTCAGCCATGTTCAGTCTTAAGGAATGATGAACATTATTCAGTTTGATCATATGAAGACAAGGAAGAGTTAAACGTCACTTTTGAGAAATTAATTATTTCATTCTAACTGTGAATTAGATTATGAAACTCTGCCAAATAATTAAACAGAGTAAGTGATCAAGCAATCTTTTTTTAACGTCACAAAATCACAGTTGTTTTATATACCAATGCAAAAATTTCTTGAGAAAGTTAAAATTTTACATATGCAGGTATGTTGATTAATTCCTGTCAACATATTCTCTCACCTTAAAAGCGTATATACCAGAGCAGCAATGAAAGTGAAACTGAGCACAACTGCCACCAGTACCTGGTCACTTATTCCTTCTATAACTGAATCATTATCTAGCTTCAAACTCTGAACTTCCGCTTGGTGACTGGCCATCACAGCTCTAAAATGTAAAAAGAAATATATAAACATACACACACTTTTTGAACAAGTTACAAATATGTATACAGATGTATTCATACACACAAATTCCTGAAGCAACAGATTAGTCATTACTGGGGGAAAAAAAACAGTAAAAGAAAAGGGAACAAAGGCGTTTTTACCAAACGTTGAGCTTGCTGCAGAGGACTGCAAAACATTTGCCTTGCGCAGTGGCAAACAAGTCTTAAATGACTGTGCTGTGATTTGAAGATTTTTTTTAAAATATCAGGTAGATACTTTACGTGGGAGTCTTTACCAGACAACTTGCCTAGGAATAAGTCACTGTTGAATTCGACATATTATAAGGACAGTTAATTTAAAAAAGGTGTAATGGCTCTGCATTATCTAGAATTTTAGCTATTACATGACTCATCATTCCTGCTAGGCTAACATAACATAAGAACCTAATTTTCACCACTTATGTGAAGAAACAAACAAGGACATTTGGGGTTTAGCTGTTTTTTAAGGGTTAAATGCCCATTTGGATACATAGGAATCACCCAATGCACTTCATATTTTATCCGTATTTTCTAAGCTTTACCATCTTTCAGCTGGAAGGACGGGAAAAACTTGAAAGAAAGAGTATTATCAGGCTTCCCTAGTTAGATAATTTATTTTATATTAATTTCATATATGCAACAAGCAGAATGACTTGCCAACACTAACATTTATTATCCTACAGCTGGAGACAAGCAAAACAAAATAGTTTCCAACACACTGCTAAATCACTGCTGTTTTAAACAGGAAGTGAAATGAACCACAGATGTGGATATCATAAAACCAGGAGAGTGACATTAACTTGCAAATGACCGAAAAGTCATACTGAAGCTGTGTCCATACACAAAGTATTTTTCATACAGAGCTGAGAAAATTTCAGCATCAGTTTATGAGGTCAGGTAAGACTGGTACCATTCACTTTACTTCCTAGTCCAGTGTGCGTGCCTTAAGCTTGCAAACTTTCATCAGTGTTTCTCTACTCCACAGCTCATGTGTCATTTTTTAATTTGAGCCTTGCTGTCTAGCAAACATCACTAGACACTGTCTGGCCCTGAATTAATTGCAAAACTGAATGGAACAAGTCATTAGGATTTTAGTGGATACCTTTAATGACTACCCTGGCAAAATTTCAACATGTCAGTCTACCGCTAATAATTTGGAAAGATTAACTTCTCCCAAAGGTGGAACACCAGTGACTCATCAAGAGTAATTTTTAAAGTAGGTCAATATTGACCAAGTTTTCATATATACTGAAGAATAAAAGACTAGATCTTTGTGGAAAGGTCTTACATAGGAACAAGAGCCTATACAAGGAGTTACAGCATTTCTCTGTGTAGCTAGTTACACAATTACATTGCTATAAAGGCATGAGGCTAAGGTGTTGTGGAAGTTTTCTGAGAAGCAGTTCCTTATCACTGAGGATCTGGACTGGTAGGTGTGCTGTGATGCCTCCCCAGCTCAACATTCCCAACCTGTATGATTTATTTCTTTGCATATCCAATCCTGGAAGAAGCTTCTCTTTCCTTCAATACAACATTCTAGGAAACTAATGTTCCATACTGTGTCTCAAGCAGCGTGCTTGTATCTTTAATTCCTAAGACTTATCTCCTTAAGTACTATCATTAGTCAACTAATTTTTACTATGTCACATTTATTTCTGGGTTGACCACTCAGTACAAAACTAGAAGGAAGTGCCAAGGAACTACCGTGTGATGATTCCTCCATTGTCCTGCATCAGCTCTGTTAGAACAGACCAACATGCTAATAACAACTACATCACATTAAGTATTCTGCACTTCTTTTCAGAAATACACGCTGTGGCAGAGACATGTAGATGATTTAACTGCACCTTTGGAAGGCAAGTGTTGCTCACACTGTCACCTGAAAGGCTTCCTGTGTCACTGCTTGCTTGGTGTGCTCTGAAGCCAACACAGGAATTGTCAGTATCACACAAAGTTAACTCGGTTTCCCCGAACAGCCTTCAAGACATTCTCTCTAGAGCTCCCTCTCCCTCCCTGCATGATCCTTGCAACAGCACTCTTAACCCTTACCTGCCTACCGTTAATAGCACTCAGTGCATCTGTCTGCCTTCATTTCTACTCGCGCACTCTTTTTGAAATGCCAAACTATGGTGCCAATGTTAGCAGCAAAATATGTATAAGAAATACACAGATCCTCACCTTCTCTTCCTTCCCGCACATAATGCCAGTTACTCGTATCTACTTCACCCTTTTGATTACCACATACCACTTTCTCGATAACCATTTTCACACAAACTTAAGTGTCCAAATGAAACTGCACAGTCTCTCTGGCTACATAAAACACCACTCCCTCAAAAGCTTCGTATTCATCTACATATCAATACTGACAAGATGTACAGAGAGGGGAGTGGAATCTCTGTCTCAAGTCTTTCTCCCAGCTTCTTCTATTACTAATTTCTAAGAAAATGGGTTACCAATGCTTAAGGCTCATGTTAATGATTTAACTTACTTGCTGCTTCTGGACAGCCAACAAGTGCTAAGCATATTCCCCTCATTACCTCTAGCATTTTTTTTGAATCAGACCATTGCACAGGAGGGCTGACATGATTTGTCTAGACTACAAACTACAAAGACAAGAGCTTCACTTCGAAAGACCAATACATACTTTCTCAGAACAGTCATTCAAACCTCAGAGACAGTAACAACCTCCTTCTACTCTTATCCCTGGGCTAGCACGTAAAAAAAAGCAATGGCTACAAGGAGAACACTGCTAAAATACACTATTTGAAAACCGTCTGACTGGAGGAAGGAATTTTCTGATCTCAAATCTGTTTTGAACACTTTCAAACAAAATACCTAGAACTGCAAGCTCGCAGTTCATGTTTCTTCAGGTGCAACCACAACAGCTAATGAACATATCTGCAGTGGTCTGAATGTGTAATAGATTGGCTAACAGTCCTAGAATAGTTGCTAGGAATCTTGCCTCCCAGTGCATGTGTTTTGCAGTGATGCTCTTTCAGTTGGTACAATTAATAAGCAGGATATAGGAGACTTAATTCTAAATGATGTAACGATGACCCTTCAGTCTTCAGAGACATCCACTGATAACGACTAAGCGTATGCCACAGAAGACTTCCAGAACCAGACTTTATCACAAAAACCTAATCTTTCCTAAAATAATAACCACTAATAATTTTATGTCATTTAATGGGAACTTTATGTGGTTTGTATTAAATTCAATCTTTTTATGCTGATCCATTACATTTGTCTCATTATGCAAAAATAACAGTATTTCATCAACCTTTTCATCATATTACCCTTTTCAGATCAGCATCCCACACCACAGGCTTTTCAGACATTATCGTTAAAGCGGGTCTTTCTTCTCTGTAGATTTATGCTACTTCTGTTTCTTTTTAAAATAACAAAGAAGGTTTGAATATTTTTAATGCTGTGGCTCTATTTTTTCACACAAGAAATTAATTCCTGCCTATACTAACTCTCTGAAATTAACACCAAAAAAGTATCAAATTAATAGAATGAATTCAGGAAAAAATAGGCAGTAATTGAAAACAGATTAAATTTTGCGAATTCATGTTCGGTTACACCTAGGATTTTTTCTCCTTTTAGCCATTTAACAAGAATAGCTTCCTTAATTGAAATGATAACCCCACCCTGTGTTCCAAATAAGGGGATGAAAGCCAAACCACACTTAATGACACTCACATCAGAATTGGAATTTATACAATCAACTTCGAAATGTGAAATGTATTAGTTGCAAAGTTTAAAAATCTGACAAAAATATTAGGCCTTTTTCCTACATCAAAAGCAACAACAAAAGAGCCCAGAACTTAATTTCCAGTTTCATTTAATCTCATCTTTAAACTACTGGCTCTGGCTTGAAGTAAAACAACACAACTGCTCAGTAAGGGGAAAAAAAGATGAATGACTCTACTGTTCCTCTTGGGGTAGCTAAGTTACAGGTGGACTTTGCAGCAACAGTACTTAAACTGGGATCAGGTTTATCTGCATTAGGATTCTTGATAGCTACAGAATGTGAAAAACATCAGACTAAATTGTCCAAAAAATGCTTGGAAATAGAAAGGAAGGGAATTTAGCATTTGTAAAAATCACACCATTTTGTTTGTAAAACCCATCACAGACTAACCATGTGAACACAAGATCACCTCATTTATTATCAGTTTTTCTGAGAGTGATCACTGACAGAAAGCAATGCTAAGTTACTTACATTCCAAGTAAGAACCCACAGGCCTTAGAAGTTACATTTCTCCCTCTGTGGCTACATATAAACAATGCATGCAAGTTTACGGGGGGGGGGGGTGGGGGGGGGTGGGGGGGTGGGGTGTGCTAAAGAACCATAATGAGAATACTGCAATTACAATGTCTTTTATTCTTGGAAACTCATACAGATCACATGTGAGGGCATGAGGAAATACACTAGCATGGATGTACTCTTTCTTCATTTTTCAGATTTGAAAAGTATTAGGAAAACTTTCAACATTCAACATACTGCACAGCTAGAACAATGCCCCATGTCATGATTCATAAAGAATGAAAAACCACCCTGTGTTTGCCATGATACACTAAACAATTGTCAGCTATCCAAAGTCAGAACATCCCCATAGATTTCTTAAGGATTTGAACTTTTCCAGGTTTATCAGGGAAGTACCACACACTAATATACTCTCAAAACCAGAGATTTTAGGACCCACTACCAAAGGAATATACAAGCATAATGAAAAAGTAGTAAGAGGCTCTCTTCAGGGCTGAGAAGTAAACAATGAGATAACGCACAAGTGATACTGACGAGATCCAAAATTAATAACCAAGAGCAACATTTCATTGACTTTGAGAGCATGGTAGAATTTGGTCATCAACTGAAAGACATGTTGGATAACAATGTGTCATTGCAGGGATGAGCCAAGAGTGAACCAGACAACAAAACAACTGGGTTTGGTTTTTTGGGTTTTTTTACTTCATCTTTTCAGTATTTTCTTTTTGATGCAGTACTGACAACCACCCTCCGTGCTTGAAAGAAAACTGTAAAATTAAGACAGTGGTGGTGGGCCAGGGTGCAAGTCAGAGCCTGTAATTCCTTTTGCCAGTTGTCTTTTATCAGCAGAAGCATTACCTCCCTCCTTAAAAATACTACTTAACTGACAGGGATCATGTGTTTCCCAGGATAAGCTAATTCCTCTCCAATTAGTAAAATATTATGAGTCATATTTTTTTAAGAGCAAAAAGGCTTTAACGCCTTAAATTTTTTTTCCATGATAAAAGGAACCAACAAATAAACAAAGGTTTCATTTTTATCAACAGGTCTGTAATAAAATTGACCTGCTTTAGGTAACAGAAATCAACTTTTAAGAATAAAATAAAGTAAATTTATTCTGTAACCCACCCCTTGCATGCATATAAGCTTACATTGAAATATCTAAGGCATACATATATTCAGTGTTTTTCATTTAAGCGAAGAATAGAAATAAATCCCCCAAATAGACAAATTCTTAAATGTGGGGCAATAATTGAGACCTCAGTCATCAGAAGTTATTCAATTACTTCCTGCTTCAGAGTAGCAACAGCTCATGTAGCTACTGTCAGTGGTTGAGAAAAGGACTTTATGAATGGATCTGATCCAGCAAACTGGATCCTTGTTGGAGGAAAATGCCAGATCAGTGCTACTGTAGGCTGTACACCTAATCTTTGTCCCCTGTATAGCCCAAACCAGGACTGCAAGCGCAGTCAGCTGATAAATGCTAGACAATAAAAGTTTAATATTAGTAAGATTATGCCTGACAGTTCAAACGAGCTTTTTAGAACAGGAGACCCTGACCTTTAGAAGGCTGAAACGATGGAGATTGTCTATTGTGATTACTCAGAACTGGGACGTACGGAACCTGAAGCAATCATCCTTGAAAGAAGAAGCAAAATAGCGAGGTGATCAAGATACGGAACAACTTGTGAAGCCGACTGTCAAGATAGGAACTGATACTAGATTTATTGTGGAATCAAGAGATTATGTAATGTTTAGGTAGATACTATAAATATGTGACTGAAAATCTTGTAAGCTTGTCACTCTCTGCAGAGGTGACCCAACGCTGCTGGACCGATTAAAACATGCAAACCTAGAGTAACCCATAAGGGTTCGAGTCTCTTCTTTTACATCCTACAGTTATTTTTTACTCTCCTTCATGAAAAGCTCAAGGGTGTGCCTATTTTGCATTCAGAAGGGGTTAAAACCAGCAGGCCTTAAGCATGCATGACAAACAGCAAATGGATAAACAGCACTAAAGACTCTAGCTGAAGTTAACTAGCCTGAATCAGCTGAATCCTAACCGGTACACTTTATCCATGTACTTCAGTGTACTAAAGCTGGCCTTTGAAACAGCAGTGCAGACATACCTAACATTATAAAATACATATAAGGGAAGTGGTGGATGGTGCACTCAGAAAAAGTGGTTTTGAGGAAACAGGATTTGTTAGCTTCTCATTTTTTTGAGCATAGTCTAATTTGAATAAAGCACACACAATAACCTCTAGTATTAAGTATCTCCATACATTTCAAAAATCAGGAGGAGACCACCCAAAGGGCATATTTACTAAGGGAATTAAAAAAGAGTAAAATATAGCAACATACGAATTGACAAGATAAATTCTGTGACTTTTGAACACCTTACTAGGATTTCAAGCAGTCTGTTAACACAACATTATGATGAGTTAGCAGCAACCTTGGAGTCACAAATCAGTTTGCCTGATACAGCAAAATTAGAGCCAAACTCAGCCATATCATATTCAGCTATCTCTTCACCATAAACCACTTTTGCTTTCAGGAGTACACTGACTACATTTATAGGCATGCATGCTCTTTGCAAGAGAAAGGAAAAAGCCTAGAGAGTCTTGCCAAAACAGGGGAGAGGGCCATTTCAGTAGGCAAATAATCATTTCGCTGAATATACCTTAAGAACTGACCAGCTGAGGCACTTGCCTGGTAAAACAGGTCTCTGCAAAGTCTGTCAGCACTTGCTGAGGCACATTTTTTCCTAAACAGAAAAAGAAAAAAAAAAGAAAAAAAAAGAAAAAAAGAAAGTAGATGTTCTACTTTTGCTGGTGGGGTCATGCTTTGCAAGTTAAAAATACTACAGATGCAAACTCCAGATGTAATTCTGTAAGGGAAAATAATCCCAAGTTACTACACATTCTACTGTGAAACAAAGTCTCCAATCATTTTCCCCATGAGCCTGAAACTATGTTGATGGCTTGAAGCAAAAAGACAAAATCAATGGTCTGTATAACATTAATATTTGAACTATCTGTCTGGGTGACATGCGACCTGTGTAAAACAATCTCCGACAAAATTTTCCACTGCTCTGTAAACCTAAAACATACTGAAATGTATACAGCCCTAAAAAAAACCCAGGGTAGAACTGAATTCATATGGAGTTAGGAAGATGAGAAAGAGCCTGCCAACACTTTCAGTTTGGATATCTGACTTTTCTGATCAGACAGGAAGAAAAAGGAAATAGTCAATTATAATGTTTACTGGAATATGGTAATATGTCAGCTAAGAATGAAAAGGCTTTATCTCTCTTTTAAGAAAAGTACCCAATAATTCTTTACTGCAGAAAACAATGCTTCCGTATATAAATTCATACCTAAAACAGCAAGACAAAAAGTATTATTGTATTTGCTTGCATCAACAAAATACAAAACATAAGCTACACACCATGACAACAGGCAAAGCAGCATGGGAAATGGGTACATAAAGGAAGATGTGGCAGAAAGCCTTAAACACTGAAATACACCTGTGAAAGCATTGTTTGTCAGAATAAGCACATAGCTTAAAGTACACCTTAAAACTTGGAATGAAAAGTTACAATCGCACAGCTTACATAGCTTTCTAAGACTTTTTAACCCATTCCTCAGTGTAAAAGCTACCTTTAAATGAAGGCAGTTTGAATTCATATCTTAAAAATGAAAACAGCAGGTTATACAACGAGATCAGTAAGAAGGTACTTTAAATGGAAGAAATTTAGAATTTTCCTAGCTTTTACAACTTAATTCAAAACAGGTTGACATAAAGGAAAACTCAGATTTTGCCCATGCTACCAACTTATTTAATGGAAGAACTGTGAGAAATCAGGAAGAAAGCAGCAGTTACCACAACCCTTCCTTTCTTAGTTGTTTATCTAATCCTCAGCTGTTACCAGTACACTGTATTGGCTAATCCATATTGCTGCACATCATGACAGTTGCTAACAGGGAACTGTACAGCTTACCACAACACCTAACAATTTCATTGTAAACTTCGGATGGCCCAAAACTCAACTGACTACTGAGGTGTTCCTTGAGCTCTTCAGGCAGTCCCTCTGCACCAAGATGGAGAGCTACTCTGCCTGGGGCAGCAAGGACACATAGCCCCTCTGGTCACTAAACACACTCCTCTTAGAGATGAGAAATTAATCGAATTACGTGCAGCTAACGCTAAATAAGTAACTTTTCTCTTATGTTAATTGTTTTTTACTATAACAGAGAGAAAGTTTATGTCATTTGCTACTCCAGAAAGAGAAGAGCCTTGTATAGGCTGCTCATTCCGCAAGCCAAGCTGTATTACTAGCAAAAGCATCCTCACCAGCCAACGCTACCGAGGCCAGGGGACAGCCGGGGCTCGGAGTGCCGCTGGACGCAACTCCCGGCCCTGCCCGAGACCCTCCGAGGCAGCCCCTACCCGCCACCGGCCTGCCGCCGCCGCGGGCACACACAGGCGGGGAAAAACGGCCAAGCCCGTGGGGGGCCGTGCCCCCACCCCCAGCACGCCTCAGGGGCACCAGCGGCCTACAGGGGCCCCCACGGCCTGCGCCCCACGTCGTCTCATCACGCCTCACGACAGTACCGATCCCCAGGCACCGCCGCCTCCGGCAGCGCGCTTAAACACCGCCGGGCCGGGCCGGGCCGGGCCGCACCAGAAGGGAGCGAGCGACGCGGCTGACGCCCACGGCGCTGCTCACGCCCCCCGAGGACCGCGCCCCCCCCCTCCCCGCCCCTCGCCGGTTGAAGCGGAGCGGGGGTGGGGGAGCCCCCCGCCGGGTCGGGCCGTGCCGGACGGAGACCCCGCCCCCGCCCCTTCCCCTCAGCGGCGCGGGGCGGGGCGCGGCCCCGCGCGGGGGTACCTCAACTCCCGGCGCGCGCACGACGGTCGCCACCGGCCGCGGCCCCGCCCCCGCCAGCGTCGCGACGCTGCGTCGCGCTTATCCCGCCCCCGCGCGGCGAACGGACGGCGCAGGCGCGCCCGGGTGGGTCTTGCCAGGTCGCTCTGACGTGTCGACGCCAGGGCACGGCCCGGAGCGGGGCGGGCGCCGGCGGTACTGGCCTGGCCGCGGCCGTTGGCCCCTTTGGCTGCGCCCACCATGTTCAACGTGTCGAGCCTGGAGCGGGCTGAGCTCGGGGAGAGCCTCCTCACCTGGGTAAGTGCCGCGGCCGCCAGCCCCCCGCCCGGAGCTGGGCCGCTCGGCAGGCACACGGCTCCGTGCGCCGCCCCGCCGCCGCGGCCCTGCTCCGGCGGGAGAGGGGGTCTCGCTCCGCCTCCCGAGCCCCTGCCCGGGCCGCACCCTGCCGCTCGGGCCGGTTCCCGTTCGGCCGGAATCGGCGGAGCCCTGGCGGACCCGCCCCGCCTCGCCTCGCCCAGCCGCGGCGGGGCCGGCGGCCTAGGGGCTGCGCGGGGTGGGGAGCCCTGCGCCGCCGTGGCTCTGCCTCTGCGTGGGGGGAACAAAGAGAGCGGCGCTCCGCGGCCCGGGCGCACGGCGGGGGGTGGCGCACCTGGGCGCGCTTACCCTGGGCGCGCTTACCCCGGCCGCGCCCCCCGCCCGGTCCTGGCGCTGCCCGTGGTTTTGAGCCTTCCGCCGGCCCGCGCTGCCTCGCAGCGCCCCGTGTGCCGGTGCCGCGTTTTTCAAACCGGCCGGCTGCGCCTCGCAGCTCCCTGACCAGAAACTTTATTTTCGTCTGTTTCTTTCTCTGCATTTTTAAGTAGTACTTGAGCCTCGAGAGGCAAAATTCACCTTTGCGGTCGGAGATAATCCATTATCAGCCTAAGAATTCTTTTCCTGTTTTGTCGTTCGGAGCTTGGTCCATAAACTTTTCGGGTTTTGCAGCCAGCATGCAGTGGGCATTGAAACTGGGTTTGCAGCTACTCCATAATTTCAGCAGTGACTGTAGCATAGCTATGCAACTTGTATTTCTGAGGCAGCTTATTTATTGGCTTGCTGTTTTGGACCACTGGATATGGTTTAGGGGCTGGTTTTTTCTTTTGTTTTGTTTTTTTTCTCTCACTCCATCACCAAAATTGGCAAGGAAATACCCAGTACATAAAACCCAGGAGTACAACTGATTGTTAAAGAAAATGAGATTTTCTCTTACGTGTTTAGTCAGTGCAAGGCCGGAGCTTGCCTTGTTGCGTCTGTTGCACAGGAGCTAAACCTGTGATGGTGATGAGTAAGTTACTGGGAAATGACAGGTTAGGTTTCTCTGTGAGGGTCAAAAGGGGGATGAGCAAGGGGAATTCAGTGACTGTCAAGCGGTGAGCAGGTGGCCTGCAAAGTACAGAAGGTGGAGGTTTGGGGGAAGAGGGTACCTCAGTGCTTCATAGAGGTCTGGATTAAGTAACCAAGTGTCTCTTTCCTTCGCATTCTTGCCGATCTTTGCATCTTTGTTGGCCACTTGTCCAGTTTTTGGCTTCCTGTACTTTCTTTGTCAGATGTTGGGAAAGAAAGTCCTCTTACCAATAGAATTGATGAGGAAGTTGATGTGTGTGAATCCTGGCAAAGAAAGCCTGAGTGAAAGGATTGCTGCTAGGAGAAAGAGGAAGGTTTACTGGGGAGCAATGGGGGAAACATCTGTTGTTACATGCTGCTAGTATTCATGTGTCTTTGTTTTAGCCGTTTTAGATATGTTCCTCTTGTGCTCTCTGGCAGTAAAGCAGCTGTACCAATTGGAGAAGCAAAAGCTTGAAATCTTACCTGGCAAGTGTCCACAGTCCCAGTGTGCTTCTAACTCCCCAGATTTCCAAGTAACCAACAGACTAACTCTTTCCTTTGTGTGTGAGACTACTGTATGTGCAACACGGGAAATGCTGCATGATAAAAGAGATTGAATTTTCTCTTGATGGCCTGTTAAGAGTTATTTGAACTGTTGATCCTACCCATCATCCAGTCGCAGGCTGGATAAAATTGTTAATGACTTGAGAATATTTTGTTGAAGTATAGCATCTGTGCAGAAGCCTGTGTCAAGTCTGAAAAGACTTCAAAACTAAAAATACTCCATTATTCTGTTACTTAAATATTCTGTTCAAGTTTGAATTTGAGGTTTTAATATTTCAACAAAATTGTTTTTAAAACTTCCAAAGTTTAAGATGTTTGCTAGGGAAATCACAAAATGCAAAGTAAGAAGGCAGTGGCTACTTCCCTGTTCCCCAGAAGAATTCTTTGTACAGCCAAATATAGTACAAACCAGTGGTTTGTATGTGTTGGAAAGGATTGTTTTATTAACTTCTGCATGTGTTCAGTTGTGGTGGAAGTTGTATTAGTCTCAACAGTAAATAAGTGTCACAGGTTCTTGTTTGTGGAGATGAAGAGGACAATGTATGTGAAGTCTATTCAGTTTTAGTGAAAATTTCACTTATTTTCTGCATTAAACAAAATAGTAGAGAGAACTAGTGATTTGTTTGTTTTGTTTGTTTTTCCTTGCCACATTTGAGGTTGGTAGTTGAGGCAATTGATCTGAGCAGCAAACTGTACTATTACCCTTGAAAATAACCTGTACTTTCTTAGAAAAGTTAAACCATTGAAAAAAAATTACCTTGGCACAAAAAGCTGTCCTGGAAAAGTAGATGCAAAAATTGAAAGCATAGAGAGAGAAATCACAGTAACAGAAAAAGTCTTGGGGCATTGACCATCTGTAGGAATTATTACTGTCATATGGTCATGTTTGAGCAGTAGCTGGTATTTATAATCTTTGGTCCTGAAACTGCCTATACAGTGGAGTCTTGTCCTGCCCGTAGTAATAATCCACGCAGATCCCTTTTACGTTTCTAACCTTTGCACCCCTTCAGATATTGAGCTAATCAAGAAACTGGCAGCATCTTTTTTGGTTGACAGAAATCCTTCTTAAACAGCATTAGCATTTGTCAGTGAGTTTCTTAGATAAATGTGTGGGGTTACGGGTCATTTTTATTATTTCAGTATTTTTGTTTGAAAGTGACTTTGAAACAGATTCAGTAAAAAATATGAGGAAAGGTGATTTCAGTTTATTTCAGGATACGTGAAACTTGCAAAAGAGGCAATGAATTTTTTTTAGTCCTCAGTGAAACTGGCTGTATAAACAAGGTTTCTTTTTTTGTCTGGCTTTCTCTCAAGCCCCATAATGATTCTTGGGAAACCGTTCATTTAGATGGGAGAATAGAGCTGTTTTAATTGCAGTTTATGCATACCTGGGATGACCAGTTTTCCCATTATGCTAGAGGAGCTGGCTGTTCTTAAGAACTGGTTTAACCTCCCAGATGGCTTGCTTCACATTCATGAAGAAGTACTTGAACTGGTTTATTTGTGTTTTGAGTAGATAAGGCTTTCCACAAGTCTGAGAACCTGTTCAACCTAAACTTTGTTGTTGTGTTGGCTCAGATAGATGTAGGTTGAGATCAAACTGCTCCTCCCTCTGCCGATGATTTTAATGAATAACAATATCCCTCAAGCCATTTTACCTTGCGTGTCTGCATTTCCTATTCTGGCATCTTTAAGTAGGAGTAAACTGCTTACTTGTGAATATATTTTGTTTTATTCTTTAATATATTGTGAGCACTCCGATGTTTGGTGTTGTGGTCTAGCTGGGGTTCTTTCCCTCTTTGACAGCATTGTCAAATGGGTTCCTGAATAACTTTTGTTCAGGATTTTAAACATCTGGGAGAGATTTTGCTTCCTACCACTTCAGCCGGTGACCATGATGTTATTTTGAACCAGGCAGGGTAGTGGCAATTTGGACGAAACTGAGTGAAGGACTGGAGCCCAGCTACTGAGATATCAAAGTTGGTATTTATACTTCAGCAGTGTTTGTAGCCTACTGTAAATGCAGAACTATTGCTCTACCAAAAATCTCCCAGAAGCCTCTTCTGAGACTATTGTAGGCACTGTGGTATAGTTATCTAAGCTGCACTGCAGCCAAAGCAGTTTAGAAAAATGTGGCTGTGAGATAAACCTGTGATGATACTGAAATTGACCAGCATATCAAATACAGATTCACATTTTTTCAGTTTAAAACTTATGATTGGTCCACATATGAATACACTTTTAAATCTTTTTTTTTAATTTGTGTGTAGTGTCAGGAGTGCTTTTAACTCTGATACATCACTGAGTTGCTTCTTAAAACATGGAGAGCTGTCAAATGTTCATATGACAGTTATGCTTGAGTATGTCTAGATCTAAATTCAGTGTGATGGCTACAGGCTTTTGCAATGTAATCTTGAGAAATTTTTAACATACAACTAAGACGTGATACTGAGAAGATTGCTTAACACTGGTATGTGAGCAGCAGGATGCCTCAAAGAGGTCACTGCTTCCTGGTTTAAGTAGCAGATTGCTGTGGAGATGTCATGAACTTTCTTTCCTTCGTTATGATAAATACATCTTACTTTGCCATGTGCTGCATCTTGGATGCTTGCTTTCTCTTTCAACCCTCGAGACCAAATAGTTTCCGTGGTAGACATATTAAAACCTTTATGATAAGCGAGAATTTTGTAAACACTGTACAAGGCCAGTGTTGGGGCACCCTCCATTTTAAAAGCACTCTGGCTGTTTACATGCTATCAGTCCTTTAACCTGTCTCCTTTTTGGCTGAAAAAAGTCTTCTCAGTACAGTGTATCTTTGTCTTCTGTGTGGTGGCCTATCCCGGACTGGAAGGATTTGCCTCTGTTAGTTTGAAATATGGAGCCCATGTGAGCAAGTGCTGAAATGGATTTTGATTCCTCAACCAGGGCTGCTTGTAAATGGTCTGTGGGCACCCTTTTCGGAGAGAATCAAATCTGCTGGAATTTACTAGGAAAGTTGTGTTGTCTCCTGCTGTCCAATTGCCTCCTCTTTAGACTATGCTGTTCTTGGTTCTTCTGTGTCTGTGGTTTTAAGTACTCTTCAGGTTTCTTGTAGATGCCAAGATGGTATGAGACTTGCTAATCCTGTTTAAACTCTCTTCTTTCAGTGCTTAATCATTGACGACAAAGTTGTAGGGTTTCATTTTCTTTTGATGATATCATCACATCAGTATCTCTTACCTCTTGAAGAAAACGCCACGTTTCAGGACTGGTTGATTATGCTGGATATGACAGCAGGTCAAGAAGATAGTTGTTTGAATATGTTGCTGCTCAGACAGAAGGGAAAAAAACCACTGAGCTTGCCAGCAGTTGTGGAGCATGGGCTGAGATATATGGCAGACCACAGCCCCTGTATCAGCTGTGACAGACCAGTGCATTGAGCAACATTTTTTGTTTTTGATAACCTCTCACTAAGATGGTAAAGAATTTGTTGCTCCATCCTTTTAGGGGTAGTTTTCTAGGGTAGTGAATGGTTATGCTCAGAATATCACTATGTTTGAAGGAGCTGGGCTGTCTAGTGTCATTATTAGGCTATAGGGATTTTTTTGACCTGTTGCTGAGAGGTCAAACAGAGGCAGAAGAACTTCTCTTATTAAACACTGTATTGCAGAGCAAGGGTATAGGGCTGATAATACATTAATATGATAATTAAAGACAATAACCTTTAGTTTGTATGTATTCCTTCCCTCCCTCCCCCTTTCTTTTAAGTCAACAACAGGAAGGAAGGCTGAACACAGGATTTGGAGGTGCAGGCATTATTCTTTTGTGTGTTTTGACACAGTGTTAAGACTTTCATTCTTTGGGGCCTTATTCCAAATTGTGCATTTTTCCAATTTACTCCTTTCTGAAGAGCTGCTCTGTAGCAGTGGTAACTGTATAACAATTACTAGTTCTCTGAAGAAAAGTTTAGATGTGATTCAGCATGTGTTCAATTTCAGCTTCCAGTTCTGCCCCCTCATTTTTTGGGGTGGGATAGTGAGATGTTGCTTGGAGAAGAAACAGATTTTGCTGCTAGGAACTGTGAACCTTAAGCAGCGTAAAGGAAGCAACTTTTCTGTTAGCTTGTTAATCTCAGGGTGGGAGGTGAGGAGAGAAACCTGTTTCTCTGTTCTTTTGAAATACTTAAGCAGTTCTTTCAAAGAGGTGAAGTGAAATCATGAATTTTGCACAATTACCTTTGTCTTATTGTGAGATTGTTTTGAGGCGCTTGAACTGGAAGGCAGTGTTCTGACATTTTATTCTTCCTGGACCATCAGAAGTCTTTGCTGCAATGTGTTCGACTTGTTGTGTAGAGCAATTGCATACTTCCAAGTTGTGCAGCAGGGAAGGGAGAAAAGGGGCCCAAGGCTCAATTGCAATTCCTGCTATCTGCTTTCTTGGCTGAGCTGAGGAGCCTTGAGTACTGTGATAATTTAGAAAGACTTAAGTTGCTTAATCGATTTAATTCACAAGTCCTAGTCACTAATTAAAAAAAAACCCAAATCAACAAGGTTGTTGGCTACAGAGCAACTAACACTAGCACAAAGTTAGGCGGGAATGTGTGGCTGGAGGTGAGGGGAAGAGGGTAGTAGTGTCCTTCTTACATCTTTTGCTGCCAACAGTGTGGCACGATGTCCCACACAGGAAAGGGATTGACTGGTTTCCCAACCTACCAGTAGTGGTTTTCTGCCCTGCAGAGTATGCATGAGCTGTTTTCCTGGCTGCTTTACATTGCCATACATGACAGTCATTTTTGTGAGTTACTTAGTACTTCTCATTCGGGGCAATGAAGAAGGGACAGCATAGAAAGGAGGAGGAAGGTTTTTGCAGAGGGAAGAGCTCTCGAAGGTTAAAGGCAGGGGGAGTCCAGCCATTGCGGCGGACGAAAGCTTCTGAATGAAAACAAAGCTGGAGTTGTGTTTCAGTGGACAAGCTGAGGCCACAGGGGGATGGCAGCTTTTCAGAGGGGGCACACAGGAAATGTTTTTGGAGTGGTGCATATAGTGGAGCAAGTATTGCACAAAAAGATGCATTGTAAATCTGATGATAATGTAGTTCATCCCTAGAATTCATAGGGCTCTTTCATGCCATTTAGCTTCAAGCTTCTTTGCAGGAGTACACTACACCAGAAGTACAGTGCTGTGACCTCTGTGGAAGTCCTGTTGACTGGAGCTAAATCTCAAGGTAGCTAAGTTTTACATACTTAAGATAAACAACAAGTGGGTATTCATGCCACATGTGATGTGTGTTTTGGAGGCATTAAATCTAGGAGATGAGCCTCTGTATTTTATTCATTGCAGATTTGAAAAGTATTAAATGTGTTATAGCCTTTTCTGTATTACTGGATTAATTAAGGTAAACCTTTGAGTGAACTTGTTTGCCATGGCAGCAAGGTATCCATAGTTTTACTTAAGGATAGGAACAAGTAGAAATAAGTTGTGTTTAATTGTGACAGATTATGGTTGTTTTATTAACTTTGCTGCCCATTTGGTGGAAAGGGGAAGAAACCAGCAGGACTGGATCACTCTGGCGTGGTTTAGCTGATTTTATTTTATGGACAATGCCAAAAGATGGCAGCCTGCTCAGTGGTGGCTCCTGCCTTTTTTTAAGGAATCATGGAATTTGGTCGGTCTCTGGGAAGAATCTTGTTCTGTATACCTACGCAGTCTCCATGAAGTTCAAGAAAATATTTACTGAAATGTAAGTCCTGGAAATGGGGACCTGAACTGTAAGATGTGCTAAATTTAGTGGTATGCTATACATGTGTGTTACCAGTTATAGAATCTGCTAAGTCTGAAATCTCTTAGCCTGATGAAGACTTACTGCCAACTCTTTCTGAATCCTATCTTTCAGCTGCTAAGTTTTTCTTACTTTTGTGATCCTGTGAAAGATTGAGCATCCACACTGATCAGAAAGTTTGTGTGGATGATATTTCAGTAGAACTTAGTGCTCTTGGATTAGCTTCTGTGCCTTGGGTGAAGAGCTCTTTATTCTGCCTGTCAATAGAAACAGTACTTTTCATCTAAATTACAGCTGCAAGAAGGTGGAGTTGTGGGCTTTAAATAGTTATTCTTCTTTTTCTTTATCTTGCAAGGGAAAAGCTGCCTTCTATGTTCACCTTTTCTTGTTTTGTTTAAGTAATATTAGAAATATGTATAAATTTGGACTGCTAGTATGCAAAGCTTTCTAGCAAAGCACTAGCGGATAAGTTAATGGATTTTGCTTTGTCTTATGCCATCAGATTGAAGCTATGCCTTGCTGCCTGTCCTTTGTCTTGCTATGGATCAGTTTGGGCACATTTGCCTGGTGCTATTCAGGTTTTTAGTAGCCTGTCAGTCTTCATTCAGGGTAAAAAGAACTTTACTCTTTTGTTCATTGAGTACTGTTTTGCTATTCATCTGCATACCTACTTTTAGAGAACAATTCCATTATCCGCCTTTGGTGAAACTTCATGCCTCCCAGTTCTATGGGTTGCATTATCGTCTAGGCTTCAATGAGTCAAAGAGTGTTGAAGACAGAAGATAACCTACATGTTTAATGTGACATCACTTTAATTATGTTTTTTTGTCAACGCTGAGTAGTAGAGGTGGAAATTTTTGCACTCTGATCTGCAGAGGAAGCCAGTGGTTCACCTCCTGTAAACCCTGCCATTTGTATTTTCTTCCATGAGAAGATGATTCTAGTCTGAAAAGACACTTTTTTGGGTTTCTCAAGTTCATTGGTGCCTGATGGAGTGTGAATGTATGGATCCTATAAATGTGGGTGTATTGAGGTAATGTTTGGCAGTTTTGCACTTATAAATAACTTGTGTTTTGATAAAAGAAGGGACAGCATCAATGGTAAATATTATCTTTTAATAAAACATGATTAAGTAGATAAAAGCTTAGAGAGAACTGTGGTTTATGGTGCTGTATTAGACCTTCCTATTGTGTATCATATTTTCATTTTATCTTCATCACAAATGCTGTGTAATATTTTTTTTCATCAGCTGGCTCATCTAGCTTTCAACTGAAGAAAGGAATATGTTCATTTTCTCCCCAGGAGTTGGTACATTAGCTTTGATTAAGCTTTAGTCAAGGTATCTCTCCTACTTTCTGCACTCTGTTTCGGCAAAGGAAATATTTAATATTTGGAAAACTTAATCTATGAATGAAGAATTTTGACTGAGATCTTTCATGGCTTTGTCCTGTTCAGGTATGAGGTTAAACACAGTATGTATAAAATGAGAAGGAAATTAATATTCAACTTCTCCCCAAAAAACTCCCCACTCTGGCCAGTAAAGACCTTGCCATTTCATTGTTTTGCTAATTAAGCGCCTAACATTGTGACTGGATTGCAAAGTAATTCAAGTAACTCTTGTGTTTTTAATAAGAGAGGTCCGACATCCTAAAATTTGGTGAAAACATCTAGAAATACAAATCCTGGAATAAAACTTGTTTGTTGGGGAACCTGGATCCCCTTTGTTCCATGCAGTCTACTACTGTCTTGGAAAGCATGAAAAAATAGCTTAGGGCATGACTATTCAAGCAGAAGATAGCAGTGCTACCAGCTGGGAGGAGAAAAATGGGTGAAGAAACTGGAAGGTTGTCCAGAAGCACAGGATCTGGTTGTAGGATAGGAATCCAATTCTCATTATGCCAGGTCTGCCTCAATACAAAAATTTGGCATCTGAGGAAGAACAACTTTCTGTATCACATAATTAGCTTATCATCCTGAAAAAACCTGATGGTCTGGTTTCCTCTGGGCACTGAAGCTGGGTGAAGTTGTAGTGTGGGATTCTTGTGGATGTTTTAGGTAATACTGAGTGAATGTATGAGGCCGTAAGTATCCAACCCTCCTTAATCATCTCTGCCAGTTTGCTCTTTCAAGTGGTCTTGCTAATGACTGGAGTAGCGATTCGCATCAAAGCCAGTGAGCCTGGTTCTGTTCTTGTTCTTACTCCTCTCCTTTTAGCCACTTCTTCCTCTCTTAGCTGTGTGATCTTCTTTCTTCTGTGGTGATACAGTATTGTTCTAAGCTCTACATGGCAGCTAGTTGTAAGCTTGCATAGTCTGTTACAAAAATGTAGGGAAATACTGGATAAGTAATTCAAAACGATCATTTGTAGGTTGCAGAGTACTTTGGGACGTAAATAATTGGAAACTAATTGAAAAAGGGTATTAACCTTTTGTTGTGTTTAAGATAACCAGTGACACGAGAACCTCTAATAAAGATTTCAGCTATTATTACAAAAGAAAACAAAAGGTATGTTATGAAACTGCACCAGCAATAAAACCCAAACTACGTATATAATCACTGTGCAAAGAGCAGGTCTTTCACTAACTCTTAGTGTTGAGAAGGGAAAGGTGCTGGAGAGCTTTTTTTGTCTTTGGGGGGGAAGGAGATTGGGTGAGGTTGGTTTTGTGTAGTTTTTTTTATTTTTAATTTTTTTTCTTCCAGCTTTGTGGGGTTCACCATCACAACTCTTACCCTGGTCTTCAGCTACTGTCCTTGAGAACTGAGTGTTTGTCCAGTTCTCTGACCTTCATATCATGAGTGTTTTTCATGAAATATGTTTCTGCCTCCTATCTCTAGTAGCTAATGAGCCCTCACTAGTCATATATGTAATCTGGAACTGTAACTCAGATTTTTCTAAGGTTCTGACTTCCTGCTGCTATTATTTAGTCCCCAGTGACAGCCTTCTTTGCACTGAAACAGTCACCTGCTACTCCTTTTTTTAAGGTTATATAGAAATTGACAGCTCATGTTCATGACCATGTGGATCAGAGGTCTGAATTAATATTTAATAAAATGAAAGAACCCTTTTCTCTCATTACATGGTAGCTGATGGAAGGTGTAAGGCCTACTAAAGGTAGTGATTGAGCGACTGAGCCAAGTGGTTCATGTGTTTTCCCCTAACACACACCCCCCAGCTCTTGTCTGAAAGAATCATAGAATAGTTTGGGTTGGAAGGAACGTTTTAAAGGTCATCTAGTCCAAACCCCCTGCAATGAGCAGTGACATTTTCAACTAGATGAGGTTGCTCAGAGCCTCATTCAACCTGCTTGAATGTTTCCAAGGATGGGCCATCTTCCACCTCTCTGGGCAGCCTGTTCCAGTGTTTCACCACCTTCATCATAAAAAATTTATTCCTTATACCTAGTCTGAATCTACCCTCTTTTAGTTTAAAACCGTTACCCCTTGTCCTGTTGCTACAGGACCTACTAAAAGTCTGTCCGCATCTTCCTCATAAGCCCCCTTTAAGTACTGAAAGGCTGCAATAAGTTCTCCCTGGAGCCTTCTCTTCTCCAAGTGGAACAATCACAACTCTCTCAGCCTTTCCTCACGTAAGAGGTATTCCATCCTTTTGACAATTTTTGTGGCCCTTCTCTTGACCCACACAAACAGGTCCATGTCTTTCCTGTACTGGGAGCCCCAGAGCTGGACACAGTGCTCCAGGTGGGGTCGCACCCAAGTGGAGCAGAGGGGCAGAATCACCTCCTTTGACCTGCTGGCATGCTTCTTTAGATGCAGTCCAGGATACGTTTGGCTTTCTGGGCTGTGAATGCATGTTACTGACTTATGTCCAGCTTTTCATCCACAAATACTCCCAAGTCCTCCTTCACAAGTGCTGCTCTTAATCCCTTCATCCCCCAGCCTGTATTGATATGATACCAGAAGTTTCCATGCCCCAGGTGTGGGACCTTGCACTTGTCTTTGAGACTCAAGAGGTTCACATGGGCCCACTTCTCAAGCTTGTCCAGGTCCCTCTGGATGGCATCTCGCCACTCAGGCATGATGTCAAGGCTCCATATAGTGGTACAAAAAGTGGAAAAAATCGTACCAGGGAATGAGAATTAATTTACAGCTTTGGGGAGCTAACGATGGGGTCTGTATTGCAAACACTCAAGAAGTAGGAGCAGTTCCAGCAGGGTGAGACAGAAGTCTTCCAGGGGAAATGCATCACAGTGCACAGGAAGGACAGTGTTTTAACAGCTGTTCTTGGATAGCTGTTTAGAGGCACACACAAAAAGTATTTTCTTTGTCTCTGTAGCTGGACTTTGCTTCTGCGTTGCTACATTCTTACCATTCTTCTCCCTTCAGGAGATTGAACACTGGTTTTTGAGGTTGTTTTGCATTTTGTAGAACTATCTGAGAATGGTATGGGAGTTTGACATAAATTTGTAAAGCTGTTTTATGTAGGTTGTTTTGGAAGAAAATTCATTACCTATCTGAAGGATTTGGAAAGGATATAGTTCCTTTGTTTTAGGAGCTGAATATGTGTTTTGTAGCATAAATTTGACACCTTAATTGAGGTATTATGCTGTATATTCCTTTCCTATGCAAGCAAAGACATTTATTATTAAATTCAAATGTATGTGAAGAAACAAGTCATAAAATTAATTTTAGTCTGTCTCTTTCTGTTCTTTGTCATCTAACTGTGAAAGGCATTATTGTCCTCAGTGGTTATGTGCCTACGTGACTGTGGAGAACAAAAGAGTTCAGACTGGTTACCTGAGCCTTAATGATAGTGTTAACCTTTTCTTGTTCATGTACATAAAGTATTGGGGAATTATGATATTAAAATGAGTTATAAAACAGCAGAGTGTGCATTTTGTTTCTCTGTGTTGCAGAAATAGGCATAGCAACTTTTCTTCTGTCACTGTAGTGGTATCTCCTATGTACACTTTTATTTAGTCAAGAAAGTCTTTCATATACCAAGATGTAAAATTAATTTAAAAAATCTGAGTAGTTTGCACTCTGTTTGAAGACCTCCTTGATGTTGGTATTACTTATTTGAAAAGAGCATTTCACTTTGACTATTTTTGAAAAATCCTAGTTCTTAAGTGATTTTTTTAAATTTGTCTATTGTACAGCAAAGTGATTTAAATTTTCATTATTTAAAGGTAGAATATGCAAAAGTAGAAGCAAGTTTTCATTGGCTATGCTGAGAATTTTATCTTCATAGCATCTTGGAACTTCTTCAGGCATAAGCATCCATGATGATGTAGCTCTTTTTTGCTAGAAAGTATTTCCTGTTTAGTGTGTTGCTGAGTTTGTGGATTCAGATTCAGAATTGTCTCTGTATTCCTTCAACAGTATTGCAATTCAGAGACTGTAAGTAAATTCAATTTTCTTGCAAAATAGCAATTTGGTGTTATATCCTGTTACGTAGTGTTTCATGTGTGCTTTTTTTTTCCCAACCCACCCACCCTGATTTTTACCCAGTGTCTTGACAATCTGTGATGGCTTCTTGATTCTCTGGAAAAAAAGCAAGGAGCTGTGTTTTCTGGGTAGCTCAGCACAAGCTATAGGAAAATCTACTGTATCAGAAGTGCAGAAGTCACTTCTGCCTGTTTTGTATGCCACACAGTAATTTGTTCTTGTACTCTTGGAACATGGACATCATTCATGAATCATCGGTCACTGTTGAACTTGATCAGCAAACGTGCTTCGAGAGCTCGGTTTTTTGGCTATTTGTGGGCACTGTTGCCTTCCCCCTCCCCCAATTGAGTGCTAGGGTTTTTTTTTCCAGAGGAAGAAAGGAGCATTCACCTAGGTGCTTGTTCTGCAAACTAATGTTAAGTGATGCTGCTAGACTGCTTACATGACATTCCAAAGATATTATGATGTCATGGTTTAACCCTTGAGGGTGATGATAGCAGACACACTAGACAGATAACATCTAAATGATGTAATCAAAACTATTTTCACAAAACTCAACCACATCCTTTAAAAATAGTGTTCAAGTAAATGATCAAATAACTTAGACCGGTTGGAAAAAATGCTGAAGTAGAAAGGCTCTTTTCCACACCAAGGGAGGAAGAAGAGCAGCTTTGCCTTGTGTATTTGTACACTTGCTGATATGGCAGGGGGAGGGTTTCAGATAGCTTGTATGCTATATGCATGAAAATGGAGTTGATGAATAGAAGCCATATAGAACCTAAGTGTGTTTTTGTTAAGAGATTATTCTTGCTCCTGTGTAACCTAGACTATTACACAGCATCCTCAGAAAATTAACTTTAGGTTGGTTTCAGTGTGTTCAGTGGGCAGTCTGGAGGGGAATTAGTCCAAACTAACTCATCTTTAGTCATAAGTAATTCTGTCATCAAACAGCTCAGTCCTATGGTCCTTGGCATTCCCCTTCAGAATAGCAGCATTTTTGGAATCTTAGCTTCCATCTGAAGATCAGAGACTTGTCATTGTGGACCTTACTGTCTGTCACCGTTAATAAAATGCCTTGAAACCTTTGAAACAGTAGTAGTGCATAAACTTGTTGGGGTTTAGCAGCATTGTGGTCCCCTCTTCCATCTGATAGTATGGAATAGTTTTGTTTGGAGTATGTATGTCCCTCTACATTTGATATTCTGGTTGTGGGGAGCCTATGAGAGCTTTGTGTGATCTGGGTAACTTCTAAAAGCTGAGTTTCTTGTGTGTATTCATTGAAAGAGTCTACTTGAGTATATGCTCCAGAAGTACTTGAATGGGAGAACAAAAGGCCCAGTGACTTTCCAAATTAGAAAAATAGCTTTGTGGAGAACATACTGCTGTTATTTGTCGCAAAGTTTACAAGTTTGCAAAAACGAAGATACTAAGCCCTGGCAGTGGTTTATTTCCTTGATTGCTACTAAATCTAAAGCTTCTTAATTCCTAACATGTACACTAAAAATGTGAGGTTTACACTGTTCTATTTGGTAGCATTTTTTTTACTTTTGAAAATCCCTTGACACTAAAGTAAAAGAGGATAACCTCTTCCTTTCTCCCACAGATACAGACGTTTAATGTTGAGGCACCATGCCAGACAGTGGAGGATTTAACGAATGGAGTTGTAATGGCACAGGTTCTTCAAAAAATGTAAGAAATTATTTAATGAATTAAATACAGTTTTTTATTTTTACATTTTGTAAAAATACAATTTGTGTATTTAAATGTATTTCAGTTCAAACTTGGCTGGTATTCCATAAGGATATGGCTTGTCCTATGCTTATACAGTACTTTGATCTGGAATATGACTGTTTTTTCTCAATAGTTTTCAGAAAACTATAGTAAATGGAAAAAAAGTTTGGTTTTAGGGGGGTGTTTATTTAAGTGTGAGTTCACTACAAAGTTAGATTAAAACTAGGCTTACAAATTCAAACTTCTAAGAAGCTGGAACCAGTGCAAGGTAAGGTATTGGCCCTGATTGTTTGAAACTACAGTTGGTATATCAGTATGTCATTATCGTATTATAATTCATGAAATAAAACTTCTGCAATAAACTGAATGGACTATCAGTTTAGCTGTTTGCAAAGATACTACGTTCTTGAAAGTAAGTGAAGGAATAATAGCTGTTAATCTAGATAATGCTTTTGTTCTTTTGAACTTGTAAGAACAAACAATATAAAATGCATTAGTTCGACATCTCTGTGTAATCTAGGATGTTTTGGGGGACTACAGTTATGCATCTGAAATGTAGCTACATGCAGATGTACCTATTTTCACAGAAATACAACTTTTTATTGTTCTTTAGGCAGCATTTGCCAGTCAGCAGTCCAAACTAAACATGCCATCTCCTACAGACCTATAATAAAAAAACCCAACCACCGACCTGCTTCATTCTTTTTAATGTGTGAAGGGTACTGTCTTGAGTGTAAATGCAGGATAACATGTTTCTCGTGTAATCTGTTGTAAATGAAGACTGGACAGGTGCAGAACAGGTATGAACAGCTCTGTGTTAAAGTTCTGGTTTGCATCAAAGAACTGTAGAACAGTTGAGGTTAAACACTCCAGAGGTGCCTTTCAATCCAGCTCGCCTGTTCAGAGCAGAGTCTGCTAGAGAAAGTTGTCCCAGGATTGTGTCCAGTCAGACTTCAATTGTATGGAAGGATACAGACTCCATAGCCCCTCTGGGCTATATGTTCCAGTATTCAATTGCCCTCACAGTTTTAAAAAAAACGAACAAACAAACCAAAAAAAAACCTCACCACCCCTACCCTGCAACAAACAAAAACCCCAACCAATAAAAAAAAAAAGCTGGGGGCATGTTTTTCTTTATGTTCAGGTGGAAGTACTTGTCTTTCAGTTTGTGCCCACTGCCTCTTGTCTGCTCACTGGACACAACTGAGAGGATTTATGAGGGTATAAAGATGAAGGAGCTGTGAGGTATTTATACATGGGATTGATAAGATCCTACTGAGCCTTCTCTTCCTGAGGCTAAACAGACATCTTGCTCAGTCTCACATTGTATGACATGCTCCAGTCTGTTAGTTATCTTAATTGCCCTTTACTTAGCTTCCTTGTATGTCCAAGTCTCTCTCATATTGGGGAGTCTAGGACACAGCACTCCAGATGTGGTCTCACCAGAGCTGAATAGTAACTCCCTTTGCCTCTTGGCAAAGCTGTTCCCAATGCAGCCCAGGATGTGGCTGGCCTTCCTTGCTACAAGTACGCATTGATGGAATGTGTTCAGCTTGCTTTCTACCAAGTTTGTTCTCTGTAAAGCTGCTTTCCAGCCGTTTGGCCCCCAGCATACGCTGGTATGTGGGGTTTGCACTTACCTTTGCTGAAATGCTTAAGGTTCCTGTCAGTCCGTTTCTCTAGCCTGTCAAGGTCTCTCCAAATGTCAGCAGAACTACAGGTGTATCAAATACTCCTTACAGTTTTGCATTATCTGAAAACATGCACTCTGTTCCATCATCTAGGTCATTACTAAAGACATTTAATAGTATTAACCCCTTGGGTACACTGCTAGTACACTGGCCTCTGGCTAGACTTCATGCTGCTGCTCATAACCCTCTGAGCATGGCAGTTCAGGCATTTTTCAACCCACCTCACTATCTACTTGCCCAGGCCATGCTTCATCAGTTTGTCCATGATGATGTTATCCTGATCAGATGGCTTGTAGTGGGCATCTGTAACAATGTCACCTGTGTTGGTCTGCCTGGTCATCCTGGCCCATTTCTCAGCTGTCTGATCATCCATCCCAAGACAGAGCTCATGCATTCCTGCTGCTCCCTCACATAAAGGGCATCTCCCTGTCACTGCATTCCCAGCTTGTCCTTCGTAAAAAGCCTGTATTTATTCATGGCAGCACCCTTGTAAGTAATGTGAGCCATCCTATGAAGTCTTTGTGATCCCAGTGAGACTGTGGCTTTCCTCCTGTTTGTTTTCAATGCTGCATGCATTAGTGCACAGGTGCTTCATGTGTGCATACAATCCTGCTGATTCCCAAGGATGAGAGCTTTCCCTGTAGTGTTTTTTTGTAGGCCTTCCCTTATTTATGTGCATGTGCTTGGAGTGACACTATTTCAGCCCTGATTTGTTGACTGAGGTAGCTCTTGTTCACATCATCTCATGCCCTCAGTCTGCTACTTTGTCACTTGATATTTGGTTGTATTTTTGTATTTTCGCTCCTTTATTGTTCCTTGTTTAAAAAAAGCTTTTTACCAGGCTGACCAGCCTGTTGGTGAAGATGCTTCTGCCCACTGTAGTCACATGGACCCCATCTCTTCCGAGCTTGATTCTCAAAGAGGGTTCTGGTGCTCACAGAAACCAAAATCCTGCTGCCAGCACCAGTTCACAGCCAGCTGTTGACCAGTAGGATCTGTCTGCTCCTCACACCTTTCCTGCTAACTAGCACAATTGGGGAGAACACCACTTGGGTCTTGACCATAGCTTCCAGAGCCGTGTAATCATACTTGGTACTTTCCAGGTCTCCCTAGCTGTACAGCTGCTGCCCAGGTAGAAGACTAGAAGGAGTAACAGTCTAAGGACTGGACAAGCTTTGGCAGTCTTTCAACAGTGCCATGAATCCAAATCCTAGGAAACAGCAACCTTTCTTAGATGATAGTCAGTCAGCTCTATCCCTTGCTAGTGCTTGCTACTTCCCTCTTCTACTGTGTAGCTCAGATCTACTGAATGCAGACAATTTGACTGCCCTCCTGGCCCCTTAACTGCTAATGAGGATGCTGAATCGGTTCTGTAGTTGCAAATCCTCAGGTGGAGCAGGAGCCTTCCTCCTAGTGAAAAAAGGGAGAAAGAAGAAATCTGGATGTAGTCAAATATTTAAAGGGAACACTTTTTAGCATGTGGAAAGTTAAGACCTGGAATGTAAAATCCTAAAGGCTTGAGGTAGAGAAGTCTTTTTCTAGAGAAGATGTAAATGGTGTGAAGTTTCTTTCTGCACTTAATTTCTCTTTCTGAGAGGAAAAGGAGGGATCACTTACAAGAATTACCTAATCTTTACATATTTTTGCGTCAGACAAAACTAATTTCAAGTAATGTCAGCAGTCCTCTTGCTTCAGAGTAATTGAAACAGTCTTTTTACTCTTCTGATGTATTTTGCTGGTACACAAAAGATGACATAATACGCCATCGCAGTAATGAGTTTTCCAACCCATCATTTAAATAAGCTTACTTATAAGTGTTCTGAAGTCTGAACATGAAGTTTGCAAGTCTGAAGGTAAATACATCGATCATGTACCACTAGTGTGGTTTTTTTTAGGTTTGGAAAGATGTCCTTTTCTACCTGCTGGAGTGTTAAAAGATGGTGACCGTATAAATGGTGTCTTTTGTAAACATAGTAAGTCAGGATTTCAGCATAATCATCATGAATCTCTTTTCAGAGTATTTAGAAAAAATGTAATAGCGATGTATCTAATATGGGTATTTTTCTGTCTTGAACTTCTGCTGTAGGGTATGAGTTCCATTTAACTTAATGATGGCCCAACAGTTGATAACTATATATGTTCTTGATTGTCTAGTTCAAAGGCAAGTAAAAATGTGGATTTAAAACATAATATACCTTGATACAAACCAAGACAAAACTTCAGTGTCAAAGGCCCCTCAACCTTACTGTCTGTTTGGCCTGGTACTGCAATGACCTGAAACAACTGCCTTTCTCCCTGGCACAGTATTAAGAAAACTATTCAGAGTTACTGTTTTCAGCTGATGAACCAAAGTTTTAAAGAGAGATGTACAATAAAAATACTGCATTTCTGTAGTTTGATTTTAAAGTAATTCCTGTAGCAATTGCCATGCTGAATATGGGAATTTTTTAGTTTACCCAGTTTGTATGTAAAGATCAGCTAAGCAATTTAAAGTTCTTTCTCTATGTCCTAGGTAATAATTTGAACCTGAAAAAATTAGTATTTGGTGGTCTTATTTTATGATAGTTGTGGTTCAGATTTACCATTTTGCATACTTGTGCAATGAATACATTGATACTCATGCAGAGATTTAGCAGTACTATTGCTAAATTTTGACTGTGTTCCTGCTGGGATAAACTTTGAAGTGCAGCAGCAAGCTGATCTTGGATTGTAAAACAGTAATGGTAACATATGAATGAGGGGAAAATATTACTGCGCTTTTTTTTTTTAGTGACAGAAGAGTGCTGCAATTGATTTTTGAAATGGATACCAAGGGTTGCAGAATTGCCAAATATTGTCTGGACATGAGAACATAGGCCAAATACAGGGATCAGCATTTGTTTAGTTGACTAGAAAACTGATAAGGAGCATACTGACAAAGCCATTTTAAATATTCTTTCTTGAAAACAAATCCGAGTTTGACACTAGCAGTAAAATCTTCCTTTTGCTCCTTCAAACAGATACCAGAAGAGGAATACTTCGTTAGGAATCAGGACATACTTAACATAAAGCAAGTCTAGAGTAGGGTTCTCCAGTCTACTCCTGTTTTTATATTAGCAGCATTGGCTCCCTGTTTGTCCTAAGAAAAATAACCACATAGAAGAAAATTTTTACAGGTATAGAAATGTGTAAGAGCAAGATGGCTGGGTGCCTGAGGTTATTTGGAAAAGTCATGCAGTGGTGTTAAATTGTGAAGAGCAAGTACACCTGAAAGCACCATGTGACTGCAAACACTTAATTTGCAGTGGAACCTTGAACAGTGTGGCTTTGACACGAAAATCTCTCAAGTTAATCTTCAAAGGACAAATTTATTGTCTCCACTGGAGATACAGAACTTAAATGCTGTTATCCCCTTTCTCAATGGAATAAGGAAGCTACTATTTCTGTAATGCATGTTCCTTGAAATTTGCATGTCTTTCAATATAGCTGCCTCCTGTTTAGGGTTCTTCATCTGTGTGTTTTTTGAGGCTAATGGTACTAATAGGTTAATTACATGAAGGTGGGAGGGGAGAATTTTGGCAACTTTAGGGTGCATCAGGACTCTTACTATAGTAAATTAATCAGTGATTAAAAAATAACTGAAAGAGCAGATTAATATATCCAGTGAGAACCCTTTTTAAAAAAGTTTGCTATGAAAGAGGAAAATTCAGCCAGTAAGGAACTCTTGAGGTAGAGAGCACTGATGAAAACTGGAAGATGTTGGGATGATCCAGTGACTTGGATATATTTCCATAGGAGAGTAAGGATAGCATTTCTTCTTGAAAACTTTAGAAGTCTGAACTCTGTTTTTTCTATTTTTTTAACCTCCACCTTCACAGAGAGAGTCTATTGGTACTTGTGAGGGTAGGAGATAGTGGAAAGAAGATGAAATCAAGACAGTTTCAAGGAGATCCCTAGTTCAGGGGATTAGTTGCTTTAGATATATGGAAAATTTGCACAACACAGAACTGTAGGATTTGTTGTTGCTGAAAGAAAAAAAAGGATTGCTTACTCATCAACTTATTCACAGCTGTGCCTTGTCTCAAGCATTCAGAAGGGGTCAGCAGCTTCCTCCATTGCTGTCCATATTCGTACATTATTCTCAATATTTTTTGCACTCAAAGTAGAAGCCCATTTGTAAGTAACGGCCCTTCATCAGAAGTAACAACTCATGTAGAATTTTCTGTAATAAAACTGCTAGAAGAAGCAGTGAGAAGAGGGTACAAGAGGGTAATTACTGACACCTTCAGAAGCTTTTTTACTGATGTAGTGTGTGATGTAAAATGGCAGAAACATTTGCTGTGTAACCAAACATGAACATTTTGCTTAAAAATTCAGTTGTTAATGAACAGCTGTTGGTGAATCCCTGAAGGACACTTTCTTTTTATCATAAAACCTCTTATCTTCAAATTCAGGTTAAAGTACCACTGAATGGAATTATCCAGTGCTGACTATATTATCTTGGAGGAAGAAATTCAGCCTATGCTTTAGCTTACCTTTTTGTATTATTCTTTAAGATTCACTGTTCATTTGTGTTCAGATGTGGAGATTACTGGTTCCTGTGACTAGAATTGGTATGAAATACAGTGAGATAAGATCCTCTGCACAATCAGTTTTGATTATTTTACAGAGTGCTGTATTCCAGGAGTAAAGACTGGAAGCAAAATATAATACTTGAACTGAGTAAACTGTCTGCCTAAAATCATGTGGCTTATGCTGTTTCAAGCAGATAAAAGTGCTATGGGTTGCTTATGAGTTGCATACTTTTTTTCTTTTTATTTTTTGTAGATTCATTGTTACTCATGTTTTCAGTGTCCACTGGTATCCCTATAACAGCATAATTCCCTGTTTCATACTACAGTTCCAAATTTTCCTTTCATCCCACTCGGGAGAATGTTTAGTACCAGGTGTCCCTCTTCTTTTAATTCTTTCTTAGCCTGTCATACTGGCCTTGGTAAATGTAAGAGATGGTATATATTTTCATTTGTCATCTGTGCATTGTGCCTGACTTAATTATTCATTTGTTATATTATACATTGCAGCATGCTGTGTATGTTTTGACACATGCAGAACACAAAAGCCATACTTTTGTACATTACTGGGGGAAGGAATTTTTTGTAAACAGACATTTCTTAAAGCAGCTTACTGTACCACTGTCAAAATGAGTAATAATCATGAGTTAACCAACCCACAGAGCATGTAGTATTTCTTCAGAAGAATATTTCTGTGTCTTGGCTTCTATGATGTGGAGAGATGATTGCTTAAGTAAAGGAAAATTTGCATACAAAATAAGATGGAGATGGTATAAATGAGCACTGCTGAAAACAACATCACATGAAGTGATAAATTAACAGCGTAAGTATCTTGTGCTCTGAAGAAATGACCCAGATTTCTGCAGTACTGTTCAGATACTAGGCAGCAACCAACTAATATACAACTACCTTTATAAACCTGGAAAGTTACCTAGTGCAAGAGATTGTGCAAGTTTGGATCCAGCTTCAGGAACTGACTGAATTCAAAATGCTCGGTTCTAACAAGTCATCTCATGGTAATGATGATGCTCCAGTCAGTTTTCTGCTGCCCTTGTTTAATGCAGTACCTTTTCAAAATGAGCTGGTAGGTTTTGTAATCACAGCTGCTCAGTTTTCAACCACGTACTTTCATATTTGCTTTGGTGATGCTTTTTCAAACACTCTTAAGAAATGATAGCATCTTTCTTAATGGCATGGACTAAGGGAGTTAAAGAACTCTGAATATAACTGAACTGTGATTCCCAAAAATTCAGCAGAGAGACTTGTTTGCAGAAAGGGCTGTGAATGACTGACTTAAATGTCTGGAAGCCCCTTTTAAAAAGTATTTGTAGAAATTCTGATGGATTTTTTTTTTTTCAGATTTGCTTTCTGTTAGTTTGATAGAGAAAGCATTGCTGTTGGTATTAATGCTGAACTTTAATCGGACTTTTGGGGACAGAAATTAAATTATAACGGCACACTAGAAATTACTCTGAGGTCACTTATGGTTGAGGAAAGGATGATCATTCTAGATTTGCCTGGTGTTGATACCAAACCTGTTGCTTTTCTGATTGTTGTATTCCTGTCGAAGCGTTCTTGCAATATGCTACTAATTATTGTGTAATCTGTGTGGAGGTGCTGTAAAGAGAATTGTTGGTAGTATTCTCACCACTGTTACGTGTTGGTAATTTAGAGTGGATTACTTATCAGCTGCTGAACCCTTGGATCATTTGAGGTTTGTATACTTAAAAGAAGCCAACAAATGTCATCCGTGCGAGTGGATGACCACAATGAGTTTGGACTTAATTCTCAGGGACCTTTCTTATATATCTGAAGACACATATAAAGGTGTAGGTAGCCCAAGACTTACATCAAGACAGTGAAGGCCAGTTGCTGGTCCATATGTTACTTTTATCGCAGGAGGTAGTTGAGAAAAGCCGCTTACTTGCTATTGAAGTACAGGCTTCCAGAGTGGAATGAGTTGGAGCTGACCCTGAAATCTTGTTGTTCTTCCTGAGCTGATGCCCTTATTATTGAAAAATAGATATGCAGTATTAGCCATCCAATCAGTCCAAATATAATTCTGCTTGTAAGTGGTCGTTTCTGCTTACCCATGTTGCTTCTTAGAGTCACTGTTTACAATGAAAATGGCAAATCAAGAATTGGTATATTCATGGCACTGCAGCCTTGAAGCAGCTGAAGATGTTAGTGACCAAGTGCAGTCCTAAAGAAGTCCCTAAGAAAGTCCCTCTAGTCTTTTTGCTGGTGAGGCACAGGTAATTAGGCCTACCTGCTTTGTCACTCAGCTGCATAAACGCTTTGTAGTTGTGAGTCTGTTGTAAGCAAAATTCACTTTGTCCTTGGCAATTCCCAGAAGACCTATCTGAAAGGTGCTGGGGTGCTTTTTGAACTCCACACCTCAAACAGAATCAAATGTAACTTACATGGGGCTTGAACTCTCCTCCCCCCGCCCCCCCCCTTACTGTACAGATTATTTTATTGTGATTGGTAGAATTTAGGCAAATTAAGACTTTTTGCAAGAAGAGCCATTTGTTGCATGTGAAAGCTGAACGTGAGCCTTCATTTCTAGTAGATCTTGTATGTATTCAGCTCAATTTCATCCTTAGTTTTACCTGGTTTCTGAGCGCAGAGAAGCCATTTGAAACCTATTTGGAAACATCTGTTTCAAAACCAGATTAAATTCTGGATAAGACATTGCTTTTTCTGTTTCATAGTTTAAGATTCTGTCATCTGTGCTAGAACTGCACTGTTTTTGAATGGGAGTAATTTGGAGTCATCAACTTAACTAGTAATTAAAGCTGTTCTTCCAGCTATATGTTTGCGGATGCCATGTCAGAGGAAAGGAAATACACCGTAATCTTCACCAGACTCTGTAACAGTATGTGTAAAAATAGCAATTTGAATGTGTCAGTAGAGAAACAGTGTTGTTTGTGATCTCTCTCCATTGCTGTGTGTTGTATCGCGGGCTACTTGGCAGACTTTGATGCAATGTGAAGAAGACATTGGGGCGAAGATGGAGTACAGGAGATATTGTGCCTCAGGTCCAAAGTGAGGTTACAAACTCTGTGCCCTAATATAATTATATTATGTATGTAATTGCTGCATCCTGCTCTTAAAAAGAGAGCTCAGTCTGGAGGCTGCTTCTTCGTGGCAGATACAGCAGTAAATCTAACAGTACTCGGCAAATGCAGCAGTGTAAGTGCAGAAATTGGAATACTTCATGTGAAACTCCAGCCTGGCCTACCGCACTGATTCTTAAGAGCCTTACACTTACAAAAAAGTTGTTTTTTCCCCCAACTATATTAACTTCATATGTTGGATGAAATATGAGCCTTTGTTTATGTTATGTTGACCTATTCCTTTAAAACCAGTTATTTGTAGTACAGTCCATCTCCTTACTTTTCATCATAACATTTTCAAAATTCTCTACGATACAAGGAAAACATGGTTTAAGTGAACGGTAGACAATGTGAGCCTTTTAGATGACCTTGGAACCTGGGGGCAAGAGAGTCTTGGGAGTTGTCTTGAAACAGCAACTTATGGAAGGTGCTTGTAAGGAAAAGGAGGGAAGAAGTATACTTTACAACCAGTAGGTGTTCCATACTTTGTCTTGATTGCCTTGTCAAAAGTGCAGAAGATAAAAAAAGCTTTCAAAGAAGGGTGTTCACATTAAGGTTTGTCTAGGGTTACCATGAGAAGAGATTTGCAAAACCTGATAGTGTTTGGTAGCTGAAATAACAGAAATAACTGTTAACTTCAGTGATTGTTTTTGACTCTTCTCACCATATAAAGGCAGCAGTTGTATTACTCCACTTCAAGTTTCCCATTTTAGAAGTTGAATAGTTTTAAGTAGTGTATAGCAGTAGGGATCCATAAGACATGTAAAAGTATTGTTTTAACACTTCCAAGTAATGCAAGCAAATATTGCTCTAGCACCAGCTAATAAATTGGAGGAAGAAGAACTTAAAGAGAAAAACTGGCAAAATGCGTTCCAAGTACAGCAGCTTCCTCAAAAGCATTAGCTACTCACGGCACACAAATGAAGCTGTGCTGTCAACAGAGTGCAAGGCCTTAGAAAAGTAAGTAATAGCAGGTTTCTGAACTACTTTATACAGGCCATGTGTCATATACAGAGGTCATCACTTAAATAACCTCAGCCTGAAGTAGAGGCTTAATTACTAAGGTATCTTCACAGCTTCTGTAACCTGTTTTTAATAAACACTCTACATTTTTTGTGTTTCAGAGATCCAGCTTACTTTGATGAAAATTGGCTGAACAGGATCAAAACAGAAGTAGGAGATAATTGGAGGCTAAAGGTATTTGACTGACTTTGCTTGTCTGTAAATCTGTATTTCAGTTCTTAGTACAATATTGTGTCTAAATATTAGCATATTTCTAGATTAAGACCTTGCTTTGTAGTACCACATTTTGAATTTTATACCCTTATAGTTACGCTTCCTTGGTTTTTATGTTGTTAGTCCTGCACAGTTTAGTGAAGAAGACACTTCGAGTTTGTAAATGGGTTTCAATTTAAAAGGAAAACATAAAAATAAAATTTATGCATAAATTACCTCTTTGTTTTTTAAATGTTGAATGAAAGATATTTTTTTTAAATGCAAAGTGTGAGAGTAGCATTAAGAAAACCACACTGAGAAGCAACTGGATAAAAACAGCAGACTAATAAGCGATTATTGAAATAAAAATGGCAAAGTGTTGTTTTCTTTTACTTCGTCAGCTCTGTGCTATTACTGACCTTTAGGAGAGGAAGTAATGTTTTTTTGTTGTTGTTTGTCCTCAGTATGTGTTTTAACCACAGTCTATTTGCTGGGTCATTTGTATCGCTTGGTATTTTAATACTTTCTCTATGAACCTTAAGGGAATAGAATTTACAGTGCTGTGGCTGAGGAGCATTTTGGCTTATAAATCCCAAAGAACAGAGTTTCACATGCAGATGTTAGTGTAGTTTCTGACTAGCTTTCTTCAGGGTGTGATATATGCACCTTTCTAAATTGCCATTTCCAGCCTGACTGCTTGGGGAAACAAAATAGTGATGGTTTGCATGTTAGTTCATGTTACCTATAAAACCATTTTGTTGGCCACCAAAAACCCTTCTGAGCATCTGGGGAAGGGCTAGAACTGTGAAATGCTCTAGTACTTACAGGCTCATCAACATCACTTGCTGAATACATAGGACACACATGTTAAATGCTGCTTGAGGCAAGGGTGGAGTATGCTGCTGCCGTGTATGTTTTTAGTTGGCCAGTAGACCTGTTGGGGTGGTCTCTGCTGCCTTCCTGACTGTGTGGAAGTCTGATCTTTAGAATGTTTTGTCTACCAGGGCTGCCAGCAAAAATGTGGGGTATATTGATGAGGATATATTGACTGGCTGGTGAATAAAAGAGTGAACCCTAAAAAAGCTTTTAGTTCTGCTGGTTGTAGAGCAGTGAATTTAAATGAACTTTTCAAAGAAGTGTGTGGAATTGCAAGTGAACAGCTGGATGCAAGGTTTTGTTTCTCTAAAAAAATTCCATGTTTTTTTCCTGAGGAATATTGAGATCTTGGCTGTTAAATTTGGAGAACAACAAATTGAAAACTGTTTGTTATAATGGCATTTCAGCTGATTGAATGTGAACCAGCAGCTTCTGTAACTCTCATATGGAGCTTGAGGAATAATTTTTTCATGTCTCCCACCAGTTTGGCAGATACTAAGGCTTAGCAGGTGTGAATTAAAAAAAAAAAATAAAAAATTGAGCAATCTAGTAACTTCCTTATGTGACTGAGATTGGAAAAACAGATCAAATTTCAATTTCATGCTGGTGTCATTCCTTCTTGTTTTTCATATATCCATGCAAATAGAAACTGAAGACTGATTATTTGTTGTTGTGGTTGAGCTGTATATGCCAGCTTTTTGTATAAATTTTTTTATTCCAATTTCCTTTTCATGAAGGATACTGAAAGGCACAAATGTGATATTTTAACTTATTTTGTAACCAGGAAAGCAATCCTATACTTTGCCAACTGTTGTTCTGCTTTGTATGTGAGTAAATACTGTTAGTAATCTAGTTGTTTAAGTGTCTGTCAGTCAAGCCGTCATTTGTAGTCTGGCTTGTAGGAATGCTTTCAATCCGTGCACATCTATTTGTTTGTCACTAGATTTAAAATGCAGGCAACATACTTACACATGACTGATAACAGATTTCATGTTTTGAGAAACCTCATGAGAAATGATAGTTGGGTTGTCTCACTGCCTCACAAATCAAGACAAGAATCTGAATTATATTTTTGTTGCTATGCATGTTGCTCTTTGCCTCTAGTATCATATGGTGTAATAGTCGCCACTTGTACAAGCTCTCAGTATTATGTACCTCATAAAGGGAGCCAGTCTGTAGGGGAGTAAGTTAAAAAAAAAAACCACCAAAATGTCACATGCAGGTAGTTCGACTTTGGGGAACAGTGGTTAGAATGGCCTGATAGAGGTTAGTGTAGGCTTGATACAGCTCTCCTAACAAATGCTGGAAAGAGTTACCCAGAAAATCATGCAGTGGTTAACTCTGAATTTGATGCTGTCCTGTATGGAGAATAAGCAAGAATACATGGCTCAGCTTCATTATGTTTTGGGTTTAGCCATTCACTTTCCAATAACTGCAAGAATGCAATCTTATTAAAAATATTTTTTGCTGTTTTGTACCAGTTTATAACAAATGTATGCATTCACAGGGATGTTCTATGCTTTGTTTCAGGGCAGGTTGTCTGACTTGAGAGACTGAACAATGCACAGGGTAGAAAAAGGGAAATGGTGTAGCTCAGGGGACTTGCAAAGTAAGAAGCATTCAGCAAGCATTCTGTGTATTACAATTGAACAGGTTTTGTCAACTGTTTTTAGTAGAAAAACATGTTACTACTTTGGGGTTAAAATCTCTAGGGCATAGCATACATCACTGTACATAGCAGTTTGTTTTCTCTTGGGCAACAAAACCCCGATTCTCCCTGCTGAGCTGCACTTTTATGTTGTGGTAAAAAAAAAAGGGGGGGGGTGGGTAGGGAGCAAAGACATATCTCTTCTGAGTAGTACAGCTGAATACTTTAGTTACAGTTTAAACTGTAGTTTAAGCAGTAGTAGTATTTCATTCTGAAGAAAGCGTTTGGAAATGAAACGGCCTTTACTGAAAATGGGAAACAGCGTAGAAAATAATTGTTGCCAAAATTTTGGAGGAATGAAATTCCCTAATAAAGAAACAAATGTAGTTCAGTGTCACAGGAACACCAGTAACAGGACAGAAATTTGAACAGTTAATGGTACATGTGTCAGTTTTGGCAATTACAGAAGAAGTTGTTGACTGAGGGGTTGTCTGAAACTGACACTCTCTTCCTCACTCCCCCACCCCCCCCACCCCCCCACCCCCCCCCCCAGCCCCCTTTCTTTCAGTGTGGTTATACCTAGCTTGAGAGAGGAAGGAAATACATTGTTCAGCTTGATTTCTGACTTTTTGTTTTTCTGGACTTTTCGCTTCGGCATTCAGACTACAGCATCAGTTGAAAGTACAATTTTATCGATGTTTATAGTAGCAAGCTGTGTTTGTTCCATTACTGAATAGCACATTCAAACAATAGGAGCTACTAGACTTTCTGCAACTAGTACAGTTTGAATGCCCTGCATTTGGGCAATATTGCAAAACAATCAATGAACTTAGAACACAGACTACTTAATGCTGTAATCTAAATAAACAAACCTGATTTTTGAAGTGATTTTGACTCCCTGCACTAGTACAGTTATGTTTGCTCTGAATGCTCCTACAGTACAAACCGGGTTGGTCTGGTGGAGTAATGGAAGCTAGTTTTCAGTGTACACTATTATATTTATGCTACTTTCTTGTTCCTTTACAAGGGGAGGGAGCACTTATTCACGAGCAGCCTTTTAGAGGGCAGGGTTTTTTTCTGATAAGGGTGGAAGCCTGTCATGTGGATGTTTTTGTGCAAGCAAGAAGCAGAGTTTATAGGTATATTGTAAGCCAACATTCCTGTCACAGGTAATTAGCAACTGATGTATTTAATTCTGTTTCAGTATACCCTTAATTCCCAAGTCAACAGTGTGTCCAAATATGTTTAATTTGTGAATGCTCTCTGTGTTCAGAGTCACATTTATTTTTTCATTCTTGTGGTCTAACTCAAGGCAGTGTCTGTATGTGTTCTTTTGGGGATTTCTTTTTGCAGAAGACAGGCTGGAGGGGGATAACCCCCAAAGCTAGTGGACACTCTTTCTCTAGGCTTCATTACCTCCATAATCAGTGAAGAGACAGGCTCCTGCAGAATGTGATTTAGAGCAGAAAACTGGTGTATGTCTTGGGAACAGTGCACGCACATTCCCTCTCTCCTCCTTCCCTCCCTGCCCCTTTCAAGCGCAGCCAGGAAGAGTACCTTAATGAGGTACCTGAAGCTCGTTGATTAAGAATTCTCACCATTTGCAAGTGTGCCCTAGCAATGCTTCCAGAGGTTATAAGGTTCTTAATTATAACCCGTGTGAAGGGAAATAGGTCTGTGTGTAGTTATCCAGGAAAGATACTGATTAATAGCATTTCAGAACATATAGTTTTCCCATTCAGACACTTAAGGACCTGAAATGTACAATGACAAGTCAATTTACACTGGGTCTTCAGCGCAAACAAGATTTCAGTCATATATGTAATGTAAGGATAAATGCAAAGCTGGGAACTGGCTGTCATAATGTTAGAGAGAAAACAGGAGGTTAAATAACCCAAGTTCTCTTTTTGTCAGCAATCACAAGCTTAAGGGCATTTCTACTGTCCACTTGCCTCAGGCTTTCCTTTTGTTGCTTAAGTATATATATTCATAAAGAGAGAAATCTAGATGACTACTCTTACAGACCCTCAGTTTGGAACCAGTAAATTGTAATTAAATAAAAATAAAGATTTCATATGACAGATGGGGGGGGGGGGGGGGGGAGACCACCACCCCAAACAGTTAAGTTGTATGGTGTTGACAGATTGTGTGCTGCCTTCACTAACCCAGGACATACCATCTCTGCTTTCATTCCAGTCAGTTTATCAGGTTAATGCTGTGTAATAAGGATCAGTCTCATACTGAAGAGTGTGTGCTAACTATGTAGTACTATACTACAGCAATGATGACTGTAAACTGAGAAGGTAATGATCATTTAACATAAGGAACATTTGCACAGCTCTGCTGTGGATACTGGTGAAAGTTAGGTGTTCAAAAAATGAGTGCTATCATGCAGATTGTCTTTGTAGATGCATTAGTTCAAAGTGAATGTCCTCTTCTTTGGTAATATGAGATTGGGGAAACAAAACAAGACAGATGGAAAAGAGGTTGAAATTGAATAGAGATTTATCTAGAAATAATAATCCATCTGTTGTGAGTTGCAATGGCTTTTGAAATGGAATAAAGCATAGTTGTCGCTTTTCCCCACCCCCCCAGTAAGTTTAATGTCTTTTCCAAGAGAGGTATGGGTGCAGGGAATGGATGTGAAAAGAATTGGGAGGATACTGTACATGCTTTGTGTGGAAAAAGAGGAAGTCAGGTTGCTGATGCAAGCAAATAATTGTCCCATGTGATCATCGGCTGATCTCCAAATGATGATACAATGCTTTACAGTCATGATCAATATTGGAAATCTTCTCTGTTGTGTTCTATCATTGCATAATTTAATGGTCTTTGTTAACTAGCTATAGTTAGGTTTTCCCCATGTGCTTAAGAAACAGAAAAAATTCTGAAAGCCATCAGAATTCTAAATCAAAGCAGGTGATGTAATAGGTTGTCTTTAACACTTTCTTGTGCTGTTGTTCATTTCATTCATCTGTATTTGAAGTCTTCCTTTTAAGAACTTGCTATGACCTAACAAATGTTACTGTAGCTACTGAGTTGAATCTCAAAATAGAAAACATTTGTGGTAGTTTCCCCAGAACTATTCTTTGCCAGTGGCCCATCTGTAGACCCATTTAATGTATTCACTGCAGCCAAGTTAAAAAAAAAAAGAACTTGAGAGCCCTCCAAGTAATCGTGAAGATCATTGTTAAATTTAAGCCAGTCTACAAAGACTCTGCTTTAGCTTTATAATTGTCTGATTGTGTGTGAGATACAAAGATGGTACAGTTAACTCTTGAGAGCAAGTTAACCAAGTACTGCTGATTGACAGTGGAATAAAATAGGACCTCAGAGACAAGATTTGTTTTCAGTTCATGTGCTGTTTTCTTCTTCCTATATGTTAGTTTGATGACAGATTTTGGTCAATATTGAGTTTGTTCCAGCATCACAGCATTAAGCTCTATGGAAGTTCTGTGGAGGAAGATGACTCTGTTTAAGGAATTTTTAAATTTAAACAGTGCTTCCAAAGAAAGGGGAAAAGAAGTATTTTGTAGATGGGTAATTTCCATTTTGTTTCTCATTTTTTGGAATTATGTTCAAGTTCAAGGTTCCTCACAATGCACGAAACATCGGTAAACTGGACTTAAATTTGCAACACGACCTTTATGTTTCTGGGGCTCTTTCTGCAGCAGACTCAGGTAAATTACAAACTGGAAGATTTTAATGAATCAAGTTTGAAAATTATATTCCAATCAGTGCTGTATTCTTTGTGGTGATTTGAGATGAAAATAAAATTCTTTACATTTCTTTAAATTCTTAAATCTGTGGCAGACCTTGGTTATGATTGTGCATAGCCTTTGAGTGGTGGTGGTGATTGTTTCTGGGCAGACAGCTAGAAGATAGTTGTAGTTCTTACAGAAACATGATGTGTTATTTATAATATTACAGAAATAGTATGTGTTTGGGAGTAGAAGGTGTAAACCTGAAAGTCAACTAATTATTATGCTGTTATGGGAGGGACAGTAAATATTGTTACATACTTGCTCTCATGTAGCATCTGCAGTTCTCATTCTAGGTTGTCAGAATATTTGATGCGTCACTTTTCAAGTCGAAGTAAATTTTTGTTTCTTTTATGACTTAAAGTTCAGTGATTGTGAAGACAATCAGGATGTTCTTACATCTTGATAAGGGGTCAGCTTTTGCTACTTGTTTCCAAAAGGGAGTGGATTAATAGGGGTAAGGTAATCAGATCATTATCACTTTGGATTTCATGGCTAAATCTTTTAGCATGTATTTAGGCTGTTCCTTTCTTGAATTTCTCTTAGAAAAGAGACTGGATTTTGCTTTCATTACCTCACTTTGTCTGTTGATTGTGAAGTGTTGAGTTTGTGCCTGAACGTCAGTATCATGGTCCTAACTGTTTTCTGTAGTGTTTCCTCAGATCTTTTGGAAGACAAGTGACTTCTGTCAGAGGACATAATCTTCTAGCTGGATAGTTTTGGAATATAATCAAGAATATAAAAATTATTGTGGGCTTTAAAGACTGGGTTTAAGAGTTTTCACTCTGCCTTCATTATAGTTCTACAGTTAGCCACTGTCGTCAGCAGCAGCACTCTGTGAATACAGATTTAATCAGGTTCAGTCTTTGTACAACCTATTCATAGAAGTCATAGAATTGTTTAGGCTGGAAAAGACGCTTAAGATCATTGAGTCCAACCATAAACTTTCACACTACCAAGTCCACCACTAAATCGTGTCCCTAAGCACCATGTCCGCACACGTTTTTTAAATACCTCCAGGGATGGTGACTCAGCCATTTCCCTGGGCAGCCTCTTCCAATGCTTGACAACCCTGTCAGTGAGGAAGTTTTTCCTAATGTCCAATCTAAACCTCCCCTGCCGCAACTTGACGCTGTTGCCTCTTGTCTTCTTGCTTGTTACTTGGGACAAGAGACTGACACCCACCAGCCTACAGCCTCCTTTCAGGTAGTTGAAAACAGCAATAAGGTCTCCTTCTCCCCAGCTAAACAACCCCAGTTCCCTCAGCTGCTCCTGTCACAGGAGACAGTGTACTGCTACTATTACCTAGATTTCTTGGTGAAATACTTGGGAGATTATTTAGTAGGAATCTGTAGCTATTACCTTCAGCAAAGTTTTCTTCCCCCCCCTTTAAATATCACCTATGAGATCCATGGGGCATTTTTATAATTTTAACTGCACTCTTTGTTTTGATGTACAGATATTTTTTTTTAATGTAAATGGATTTTTGCTGGAAAGGGAGCGGTGTTCAGTACCAGAGAAGTGTGGCACAGATTGTATACAACAGGAGACACCTAACTAGTGCCATTGGATATGCAAATGAGCAGAAGCTATCTTTGTATAGCAGTGTGGGCATCAGTGAGAAATGTGAATTTTGCCTTGATAATGTAAGATAGACATTCAGTTATAAAGAAACTGGGTGAAGGGGACACATGAACATGAAAATTAAAGAACTAATAGGAATAATTAATGAGAGAGTTAATAAATTAAGCTTACATAGTTGGGGAATAAAGGATATTGAGCAGTAGCTGGTTTTTGTTTGGAAGAAGAGGTTTATCTCTGCAGAAGGATCACTAGGATATTTTAAGAGAAGAAAGGAAAAAAAAGACTGTTTCAACTTCTGGATGCAAAAATAATCCTAAAATAAATAAGTACTCCAAAAAATACTCATGCTTTAAAGTCTGATCTAAAGCCTATCCAAGACAATGTGATGTCTTTTATAAATTTAGATGGGTTCTGTCAATTAATAAAGACTTGTGATCAAGTCTGGAGGCCTGATCATAAGAGTCTATTGCATAACTTTCATGATTCTAAATGAAATTGCTCAAAGTCTTAATGCTGCAAATAGATGTAGTTGTATGATTCTTCTGTGATTGCCTACTTCATGATCATTTCTCTGTAATTTATTCCCTGCATTTATTGTATTTCCTTCTTGTCAAATAGGTAAGCAACCTGAAGAAAATTTTAAAAGGAATATTGGATTACAACCATGAGGTAAGAACTGTTTTAAGTAATCTAGATCTGCTTTCCTTTTTTGTTACATATTTTGGTTAACCTATTCAATATAAGTTATATTTTACCAATTAAATCCTGACTTTCTTGCAAAGTGATTGACGTACAGAGTGTTTCATGGCCTGTTCTCAGGTGTTAGCCTTCTCTAAAACTTACCTGGTGTATTGAATACTCAGAGTTGCCAGAGGAGTCTGATGTGCAGTCTGCTGGTCTGATGTGCAGTTGTACAAACAGTAGATGTTTTTGCTGACTGTGTTCTGCAGATGGACTTCTAACAGCTTTTGACCTGTATCTGAATTTCGTTTCACACACACACACCCCACCCCTGTGCTCCAGCTAAAGATTGTCTCTTCCCTGGCTTTTTCCCTTGAGGAGAGAGAGTAAAGAGCCTCTCCCCATGATAAAATTTGCAATGAAATGTTTTAGTCCTGAGGTACTGGGGTCTCTCCTTGGCATTTGCTCTTATGCTATTGAGCAAACTCAGAAATTAATCACTCCAGAGGAAATACAATATATCCGTTTTTTCAGTGGTGAATTTTCAGTTGAAATATGCTTTCAGTTTCAGTGATGTTTTGAGGCAAATTGATCTTTACAGGCTGCAGCACAAAATCCATAGTATGTATGTTCTGGACATGGCTTGTCTCAAAATATTAGCTTCTCATAAATACTTCAGAGGAAGATATTTGTTAATGAACTTAAGTCTTTAAAAATGAACAGATTTTCAGAAAAAGTTTGACTCAAGCTCATATTCGGTGGATGGTCAGGTATCTGTGTTGAAATGAATTTTGAGAATTGATAGTTAAGCAAGCTGGTCATAACTGACAAATATAGAAAGGAACAATTGGTTGTTTATAACAAGTTAATACTATTGTGAAAAAGTGATCCCAGTGTGATGATTACGTTTCTGATGTGAAAACTTCACTACTAAGCAAGCTTAGAGTTGTTTCAAGCTGATTAGGTTTTGTATAATGCATATTTATGTTTAACTGTATTTGGTTTGATTTCTTTTTTTTTGGCTGAGGCAATGCTTGTCATGATAATTCTACTATGAATCCTGGTTATGTTTTCCTCAACCTGATTCCCTGTCCTAGCTATCACCTTCTACAGAAATACAGATTTGAATTTGTATGGACTTTACCTGATGTAGCTAAAAGCCTTTGAAAAGCATATAAGCTAATTTTGTTCATCTTCAAAAACTCAAAATTATGAATTGCATTCAGGAGGACAGTCTTCCAATAGCTGTCGTATGTTGCTGTCTCTTATCAGTTATAGTATGGAAGGACAAGAAGCCAAAGTCTGCATGCTGTGTTATGCCCCACTGATCTTGCTATAGAACTCTGCTGCTCTGTAATTGAAACTTTTGTTTTTACAATTGAGATCTTTTATGTTTATTTTTTAAAAAGGGGAAAAAATGCTCTTTTTCATCTCAGGATATTTATTGCAGAGTCTAGCCTTTATTTTCATATCTCTTTCACTTCAGTTTTTTTGTTGGATTAAAATCGTATCTCATGTTTATTTCAATATTTCAATCTTCTGTTTACACATTCATATCCTTGGTTTCATGATAATGCCTGTTGATATGGCTCTTAGCTTCAGCTTTCTTCAACAGCATTAATGAAGCCATTTGTATTGTTAACTTAAACCTGGCATTGCCTTTGAAAGAAATTAAGGAAGTACAGATCAATATATAAACATGTCAGATTTGTATAATTCAAATAATACTGTGTTATACAGTATTATTGCAGTCTTTATACAATGGTAAAATTTTCCATTGTGCTTGATGCATTCACGGATTTCTTATTTTCTCACTAGAATGACCTAAAGGAAGTCTTTTCCAATAAGAATGTATCTGGGTCCTTCAAATTGTACAAAAATTTTTAGTGATGTTGGTGCTTATTCTTTGAGATACCTGTTTAGAAAAAAATAATGCCACAATACAAAAAAACACTGTATAAAACAAGAAAGAACTTAACCACAACAATTCCAGAAAGCTGAACTCTGGAAAACTTTGAATGGCTTGATTTCAGTGTGTTCTTCATATACATCTGTTAAATGTTTTTTATAAATACCTTTACCTCATTTTCTTCTTTTCTTGAGTATTAACACAACAAAGGGCATCCAGCAAGCAAATGATTGGTTCCCTCCATAGTAATTGTTTCTTTATTGCACTCTGCTTAAGAAGTGACAGTTTCTTTTTATCTGCAATTAATGTGTCAGAGATGTTTTTAATTCCATATTTCATATTCATATTTTCAGCCCCCTGAAAGCTCTTTATGAACAATTTAGAAGTATTGTTTCATTTCTTCTACTGACAATCATTAATGTAAATCCTTCTTAAGTATAAATCAGATTACATTAATTGTAAGTCACATGAGGTTTTTGTTTTGTTTTGTTTCCTTCTGTATGTGGGCTGTGTAATTATGTATTGTGCTACTACCTCAAGTTCTCCTCCATGGAACTAGCTTTGTTAGCTCTGAGACTTGCTAAATATCCTTGAATTTTCTAGAAATGTGAGGCCAAGTGATGGAGTTTTTTACTGTCTTAAACTTGCCATCCATCAGTCCTAGATACATATGTTGCATAAGTGAAATATTTCAATTTCTGACTTTCTAGTGGTAAAGAAATGAGATTTATGTATAATACTTTATGCTATATATTTCATATAAGGTGGGTTTTAGGCATTAGATTTTTTTAATAGGATGCTTTTAAAAAAAAGTGTTATTATCCATGTGCTATTGATCATTGTGGAAGCCTGCCTTTAACTTTTATCTGAAAAAAAAAAAAAAAATCTTCCAGGTTTGAAACTATTAGTTTCTTACTAGTTAAGACAGTCAGGTTTCTCTTCTCCCAAATATTAGTTGTGTCAAGCAGGTTTAATATTTGGATATTAGGTGTTAGGCAATTCAGTTTGTTTTAAAGTTGGATTGAAAACTATGTTAAAATATAAGTGAATTGCTTTTGTTGATTTGGAATCATCTTTGTATTTCAAAATGTGTGTGTGTGAACATGTGTAGTGATACAGACATGTATGTATTGGGTCTTCATACAGATTCTGGGGCAACAGATTAATGACTTCACCCTTCCTGATGTCAACCTGATTGGAGAGCATGCTGATGCTGCAGAGCTTGGGAGGATGCTTCAACTTATTTTGGGATGTGCAGTGAATTGTGAACAGAAGCAAGGTATAAAATTTTGAAAGCATGTTTTCTCCCAGGCAGTGAATAAAAATCTAGCTTGTTGTGTAATTACTTAGGGGGAAAATTATATTTCTCATGTTGCTGTCAGAGGCAAATGTGGGGTTTTTGTCAGTGATGACATTGTTTTGTACTACAGATAATAACTTGTTTTGCTATAAGCTTCACTAGTTTTGGAGTCCCACATTGTGGAAATGGTTTTGCTTCTAATATACATGTTTTCAGTTTTTCTTTGCTGAGCTGAAAAGGCACTCTACACAAGAAAATTCTTGGGCCCATCATTTAACCATTTATGAAGTAGCTTGGGATAATAAAGAAAGAAAAAATGTGGTTGTTGCACTATTCTGTGTAACTCCTGATTTTAGGGGTGCATTCCAGTTGTCGTGTTACTACGCAGTCAAGAGCCATCAGTGTGGCTTAGGGCTGCACTGAAGATGTCTAATGTGATTTGGGATACTGTAGTTTCTGAGACTTTTGCATGGGATTGACAAATAGGAAAAAGTGATGCTGGCAACCATGCCCTTCTGGGCAGCAGCTGAAGACCAAGTGTGATACCTTAAGGGCATTGAAAATGTCACTTGAGGCATCTGTTAGGCGGTTGAATCCCTCTTCAGCAGTCACTGAAAGAGACTTCGGCCTCTCTTGACTCCCATGGCACCAGCTGTCTTATCTGACCTGCACAGGTAGATAAGGACCCATTAATTTTTCCTGCACATGCCACAGAGGATGTGATGAACAACAGAGACACTTGTCGAAGTGTCCCAGATCTCATGCTCTCATGCTCTAAACTTGCCTTGGGTGCAGGGTGTTATTGCTTAATTACCTTAAATTGTTCTTAATTCAAGCCAGGTTAAAGTAGCAAGGCAACTACAAACATTTATTCTTAACACTTAAAACAGGAAGCAGAAGAAAAGGTTTATAAAATACAAATGTGGGTAAATTAATATAAATACAGTAAAGATAGTTTTAAGTTGCATCAAATATCTCTCTTCCTGATTTAACTTAATTCTGGTTTCCTTTCTGAAAAAATTGCAGCCAGGGTTTCAGACCCTTTGTCTTCCTCTTGCATTATGCATATTAGTTTTTTATAGCTAGTTTCGCCTTTCCACTTTTCTCAGGTGTCTAAATCACTTTAAAGTAAATTCAGAAGGAGAATTTATTCTTTTAATCAGGAGACAGTCTGGCTATTGTATTAATTAAAATAGAGATAGTTTTCTTGCATGAGTACCTAAATAGATTTTTATTAGACCTTCTGTACTCCTTGTTTTATGTAAAATTATCTTCCTTTTAGTGACTGTTTGGCATCCTCAAGTGGGAAGTGTATCTTATTCCTGCATTTCTCTTACTCTTTCAGTCTGGACTTCAAAAAAATTTGTCAGAAATACCAGAACAGTCTAGTTTTACGTACTTCGATTGAAATGTAGCATGATCTAATAAATGACTCTGAGGTGACTGATTCCCAGCATTTTCCTCATGGGAAAATCGTTAAAGAATACAGGTCACATGTAAAGATGATCGTGTCTGACTGGAAACCATATGCTACTGGGCAAGTCAAACTCCATGATTTAGTCCAAATGTCAGAATCTGTCCTTATAACCCTGTATCATCTTACAAGGTACCTGCTGCGTAATTCACATCTACACATAGGTGAGGAATGAAAAAGTGGAGGGGACTTACTTGTGATGCCGCAAAGAAGTAAGAACAGATATGAAAATGCCTTGAAATGAGGATATTGTAGGAAGGCAGGATGTTTTTGTTAACTTATGAAAGAGGACAACCTATGCAAGGTTCATATACTTCTATAGCCTGAATAGTTTGGGAACAAAGTGAGAAAAGGAAGTTAAGTAGCTATTCCAGAAGTGAGAAATGCCAGAAGGAAAAAGAATGGATGACAACAGTGTACTTTTTTCATTGTTGCAGACTTCCAGTGAGCCTGGATTTCTGTCTGAACAGACTTCTAATGAAGTCTTGTTGAGTTTATTGACTTGGAACTTGAGTGGTGATTATACATTTTGGTGTCATCTGTGGCACCTAGTCACTTTGTAGGAAGGATGCAACTTCTGACCTCATGTTCTGTGTGACTTGAGTTTTAACAGTAACATTTCAGAATGCTCTTATTTTCAGAGTACATCCAGACCATAATGATGATGGAAGAATCGGTTCAACATGTTGTCATGACAGCCATTCAGGAGGTATGCTGGGATGCCCACAGTGTGTAAAAGTTCAGCCTGTCAGTGTTGTACAAAAGTCTGCTATTTTCTACTTTGGAAAAACAAAATAAGTGGCATAGATTTTGCCATTTTACATGGAGAAATATCTTATTTTTCCTTAGAAAAGCTTGCTTTTTGTCAAGGAACTCTGGTTGAATGTCCCACTTTTCTTTAAATCTAGAAGTTTGAAACTTCCAGATATTTTTGGTACTGGGTTCCCTTTCCTTTACCTTTCCCACCCTATGGCTCCTGAATTACACTAGACTGCTTTTGTATGAGTAATCAAATACTGTAGGATTTCTTCAAAATTTGTATCCTGAAATTGCAAAACTCCCATCAACTGTTAATTAATATTTTTGTTTTTGTTTTTTTTTTACTGGACAAGTGAAAAGAGAAGTGGATAGTATAGTATTATTTTGTCAGCTGTATTGTTATGAATAGGCTAATGAAGGTAGTTGTGCTAATACGTTATTATGAGTTAGCAATTATACTGCAGTGTGTTTTGTAGAAGTGTTCTCCGGTAGTAAATTAAAACTGTAGTGAAATACAAACCACAGTGTTAGGGACCACTACAACCATGAAGCTGCTGTGTGACTTCTTACAGAGTCTGGAGTGCCTGTCAGTTTTCATAGATGGAGGTTTACTGCAGGGCAGGCCACTGAGGAAAGCAGGAAATCGCTGGTAATCCTGTTTCTTCTGGACCTGAACAACAGAAACTAAATTCCACATTGATCTCTAGGGCAATTTCATTTTTCTGTAATGTCTGAACAGAGAAAGATGTCAGTGAGTCTAGAGGGACTTTGTCCCCTATCATTTTGTCCACTGCTGTATCCATGCAGTCATACATCCTGTTGTCTGTGTGAGGACTGCTATCTATAACATTGCAGAGGGGACTTTTGAAATTAGCATTGAAAGAATCCTTATGCTAAATCATCTTCCAGTCAGTGCTGTTAAGTACCAGTTTGCCTGAGTTTTGGGATCTATTACTTTTGCATTCTTTTTAACTGTAATACAGTGTTTTGGAGGATTTTCCTAATGTCTGCTTTTATTAAACCCAACTTGCAGCATTGCTTTATTCTGCGCTGTCTTAAAATAGTAAACCTTTTCTTATCCTTCCTTCTTCTGTTGAAAATCTCCTGTTTGATTTATTTAAAGATCTCCTTCATTTGCTAAAATGGGCAGATCTGAAGCAGCCCACAGTTTTTGGCATTTGATGAGTAGGAATTTAATTTGTTTAGTGTTTAAGTCCTTTTCCAGAGGTGGGGAGTAGAAGTGGGGAGAAATCACAGGTTAAGGTTCTGTTCTTCTGAAATAGATTTTTGAAACTCAGTGAATCAAAAACCTTACTGTTCAGGTATTTGTGCAGCTCTGAAAGGCAGCATTAAATTCACTCAAGCTTCTTAGAAATCCAAAGTGTTGAGGAGGATCTTGGGTACTTAACAAAGAGGTCAGAAAGTGTCAAAAAAGAAAAATAAAAACTCTGGGACACTTTGAGAGCAGAACCTCCCTCCATTATTTTTCAATGGTTTTGGGAGTCTGGAGAGGTCCCAGTCAACTGGAAGCTGGCAAAGGGTTGTCCTTATTTTCAGGAAGGGAAAGAAGGAAGACCCTGGTCATTACAAGCTGGTCTTATTTCAGTGCCTGGCAAATTTATGGAGGTTATTCTGAAAGTTACTAAAAAACACTTGAGAGACAATGCAGTCATTGATCATAGCCAGCACAGGTTCACAAGGGAAAAGTTCCACTTAACTAACTTAATTTTGACTTTATGACAAGGTTACTCATCTAGGTGACCAAGGGAAGCCAATAGGGGTGTGTTTATTTTATCAAAGCTTTTAATACTGTCTCTCACAGTATCCTTCTCGACAAAATGTTCAGCGTACATTTAGATAAGTTCATAATATTTTGGGTGAGCAATTTACTGATGGACTAGTCTCAAAAGGGTTATAGTAAATGAGGTTATATTAGGCTGGTGACCAGTCTCGGGGGTCAATTTTAAGGCAAGTGTTCTTCAATATTTTTATAAATCATCTGTATGCAGAAATTGAATGTACATTAAGTAAATTTGCTAATGAGCTTAAACTAGGGAGGAGCTGTGGACTCCCTTGAGGTTAGAGTGACCTTACAGAGAGATCTGGGTAGGCTGAAGAGCTGGGCATTCACCAACCATATGAAATCTAAGAAGAGCAAGTGCTGGATTCCCCACCTGTAATGGGGTAATCCTGGTTATACATAGAAACTGGGGGACGAGAGGCTGGAGAGCAGCCCTGTGGAAGAGATGTGGGGCTTTGGGTCCATGGAAAGTTGCATGTGAGTCAGCAGTGTGTCCTGGAAGCCAAACAGGCCAGCTGTGTCTTGGAGTGTGTTTAGCACAGCATAGTCAGCTGGTTGAGGGAGGTGATTGTCCCACTTTACACCATGCAGGTGCAGCCCCACCTTGAGCAGTGTGTGTTTTCAGTGCCTCAGTATAAGAAGGACATCAAACTATTAAGAGTGTCTGGAGGAGAGCAACCAAGATGGTGGAAGGTTCTGAGGGCAAGACTTGGGAGGAAGTGGCTGAGGTCAACTTAGTTTGTTCATCTTGGAGAAGAAAAGGCTGAGGGGTGACATTGTTATGGTCTACAACTTCCTCAAGGAGGGCAGTGGAAGGCGAGCTGTTGATCTCTCTGGTGACCAGCAATAGTACAGGAGGAAATGGAACAGAGCTGCATCAGGAGAAGTTCAGACTGGACAGCAGGACAAGGTTCTTCACTGAGAGGGCAGTGGGTCACTGGAACAGAGTCCTTAGGGAAGTGGTCAAGGCACTGAGCATGTTGGAGTTTTGAGTGTCTGGCCAAGGCTTTTAGTTGTATGGCTTAATTTTAGGCAGTCCTGGAAGGAGCAGGGAAGTTGGACTCTATGATGATTATGCATCCCATCCAACCTGAGATAATCTATGATGGGAGTTTAAATCCAGAGAGCGTTTTCAGAGCTGCACCTGCAGTCTGTGCCTTTGGAGGGCTGAAGCTTCACTGAATTTAGGGAGGTTTTTCTGTCCCTTGGACTCAGAGCAGCTCTCAGAATCCAAGTGACTTGGACTAAGCAATATGTAGGAGACACCAAAATAAAATGCCTAGGAAAGTAGTTATATATGCATATTTTAGAAGTTGGTATGTCACCAAAGTCAAACATTTCAAAGCATTTGACATGCAGGTACTCTTTCTTCAGAATTAGGTATATAAAAAGACTTCTGTAAGCTTTACTGATATATTATGTAATTTGTTCTTCTGTTTCAGCAAAGCACGTATTTTTTGATATTTCTTTGGTTTTCATAAATAATCTTACTCATCAATATATTTCATGAGGCACTGTAGAACAAGCATGTGCCCTGTTTTCTGTTTTTTGCATGAAGAAGCTGATTTTTAAATGGAAGAAGGAACACTTTGTTTTGTATTTTATTTGGTCATTTCAGTTTTTTAATAAATTCTGACTCCTCAGCATTTCCTTTCTTCACTTACTGAAGTGTTAAAATGAAATAGCAATAGTAAAATATGCTTGTGCTCTATAAAGGTTTTATAAATTGAACAATGGTCTTCTGTTACTTCTTCAATGCAGTCAAATCAATCTGGTTGTTGCCAGCACCTAGATTCTTAGGTTCTAATATGAAGATGTGCTTTTCTAAATGCAGGCTATGCACAAGGTAAAATACTGCAAAAAATATCACATATACTTATAAATCAAGTATTGTATATTCTATAATATATACTCTTATATTCTGGTTATATTATAATTTATTATTACTTGCAATTAATGTATTACTATATATAATATGACATACATATTTTATTTCATAATTTGCAGATTTTTTTAAAGGCCAAAAAATTATTTAGCCATTTTGTGTTTCTCTTTCCTTTTCTTGACATCCTTTGGAAAATCTGCTGTCATTTTCCCAAGTCTTCTTTGAGCAGACAAGTTCATTGTTGATGAAAGTGGTAGCTGGAGAAATTGTTTGCCTTTGCTCTTTAGAACATCTCTAACCTTTATCACGTAGCAGGTATCTGTACAGGTCAAGTTGAGAGTCAAAATACAGGCTCTTAACAGCAATGTACTAGAGGTAGTGTTGAAAACTTGCCTGGGGTGTATAGCAAAAGGTACTTTCTGTCTGGATTAATACCAACTGTGTTACTTCCACAAAGCAGAAACTGTTTGGGTTTGTGGGTTTCCTACCCCCCATCCCGTATGTTGTCCTGACTGTTTAAAGGTTCATCTTGTCTGAAGTAAAAGTGTTTTTTGAACACCTAGGAAATAATAGAAAAAGACTTCTGTGGGTCTGTCAGTCGTACTGGAGGAAGAAGCTGCATCAAAGGATACACACTATGTGATACATAGCCTTGACTCTTAAAAAGCAAACAAACAAAAAGATGTTTTAAAAAAGTAAAACAACCTCCTGAATACAGAAGCTGGATTTTGAGTGTTTCATGGACACTTAAATAACCTTGTACAATATTAACGACCACAGAAGAAACATTTATATAAAGCAAATGTTTTGAACTTTTACCATCATCTGGAATGGTGCAGCTGCATTTGCAAAATCATGCAAATCATGTGTAGGGGGAAAAAAAGCATTCATAATTCAGGTTATTCATGCATGCAGATTTTGTGATTTACCCCTTCCCTAATCTTTATGTATCCATGACAACACAACTTGTTCACATTTTGCAGGCAAAGCAGTTAAAAAGTGAAGGTTTTAATGATATAAAATTAGCAGATCTACAAGTATTTTTTAAGACATTGTACCAAAGCTTTGAGCATGTAAATGTATAGATGTAAAGGATTACAAGGAATGACAACTGCTTCTCATAAAACTACACAAAAAATATAAAACTTGTCATGTTGTGCAGATTATTGTACCATTTAAAATCCAGACTTAAGTCTTCAGCACAGAACAAACTCTTTTAATTTTAAATGACACTTTAGTTATTTGAACAAATACTTGTGCTGCTTCAAGTCTTCATTCTAAATATGCAAAGTAAACCAGAAAATGAGCAAGGAAGTAAATGATAGTTGTTTGCTTTTTCACTGTGGAAGGCTCTTAAGCAGACTTTTCCTTCTACTGTAGAGGCCTAATGCAATGGCTTGATTTTGTAGGCACTTTTTTGATTTCCCTTTTCATAATGAATTCACTTGTAAAATCTCTGCACATCATCCTTTAAAAGTACATGTGAAAATAGATTATAATACTAAAGCTAAATTATGCATTTGGAGCTGAAAGCCAGTTGCAGTGCTGCGAAATTGTGAAGGCAGATCTTTATGCCCACCTGTAGTTTTGCTTCTGAAGAAAAGAAAACTTGCAACTATGGAAGGAGAATGAGAAGGCCAGTTCCTTCTGATTTTTATTCTCTTGAATCAGCCAGCTGAAATACAAATGAAGGAGTTTGTCACTCTAATCTCAAAAGTACTGGCATTGGCCCATACCTCTCCAGACCATGTGTTTTAGTATCACACTTGCAAGTTGTGTGTGAAGCACTGAAACTACAGCAGTATATCAGGAATGTGTCTGAATGTGAGCTTGTAAATAAAGGAGATTTATAGCAGAACACAGCAAGGAAAATTGCTTTAAAAATCAGTAACAGCCTACCAGTATCATCAGATTAGTAATAAATAATGCAGAAAAAGCTAATATGCATGCCATTGAGCAAGTAACTGATGAAATGAGCATTTTGGAGCTCTAAACTTCAGTAGTACCAGAAGTGATAGTATCTGGTGGACAAAAACCAAAGTGAAGAATAGGGGAAAATGGGCAAGCCTGTTATACTTTTTTTTTTTAGGTGGATGGAAGGTGTAGTATGTGTTTTGAGTTGACATGCATGTCTGTATGGAATCCTAAACCACAGCATTCAGTAAAATGTTTCTTGAATTTTTCAGGAAATCTTATTAAAGAGAGAAGCTTGGATAGGTAGGTGGAGTTATACCTTATTAGCTGTGCTGTTTGTGGTAAGGTGTTATTAAGCTAGAAGAAGCTGGGTAGAGGCAATCCAGAACCAGAGCACAGTCAGGGCAATTGCTTACATATACCATTGTCCTCTCCAGTGTGAGGGGAAAAGATGAAGGCATCCTTCACCCTGATAACTCTGCCTTTTCACCCCACTTCTTGTTTATTGTTAACTGATGGCCAGAAGTTGTATTCCTGTATTACTAGTGAGCAATCAGGTAATTTTGTTCCTGTTCCTTGTCTAGTCATGCTACCGGATGCAGCACAATCCCTTAAATTTCTTCTTTAGCATCCCTGCCATATTGCAGGCCATAACATTGCCAGATGCATTCTGTTGCATTGAATCAGTCATCTGCATATGTGGCTGTGGCTGTTGCCTTCAGTGCTTCATGCCAAGTAAATGAGGGAAAAGGCTGTGGATGCTGTCTCCCTGGACATTGGTAAAGCCTTTGACACCATCTCTCACAGCATTCTCCTGGAGAAACTGGCTGCTCATGGCTTAGATGGGTGTGCTGTAACCTGGGTTGAAAGCTGGCTGGATGGCTGAGCCTGAAGAGTGGTGGTGAATGGAGTTACATCCACTTGGCAACTGGTCACAAGTGGTGCTCCCCAGGGCTCAGTATTGGGGCCAGTCCTGTTCAATGTCTTTATCGACAGTCTGGATGAGGGGATTGAGTGCACCCTGTGTAAGTTTGCAGAGAACACCAAGCTGGGCAGGACTGTTGATCTGCTTTGGGGGTAGGAAGGCTCTGCAGAGGGATGTGGACAGGCTGGATCGATGGGCTGAGGCCAGCTGTATGAGGTGCAACAAGGAGAAGTGCCGGGTCCTGCACTTGGGTCACAACAGCCCCAAGGAAGGCTACAGGCCTGGGAAGAATGGCTGGAAAGCTGCCTGGTGGGAAAGGACCTGGGAGTGTTGGTCAACAGCTGTTTGAACATGAGCCAGCTGTGTGCCCAGGTGGCCAAGGCAGCCAACAGCATCCTGGCTTGTATCTGAAAGAGCGTGGCCAGCAGGGCAAGGGCAGCAGCGATCATCCCCCTGTACTGGGCACTGGTGAGGCCACACCTCGAACACTGTGTTCAGTTTTGGGCCCCTCACTGCAGGAGGGATGTAGAGGTGCTGGAGCGTGTCCAGAGAAGGGCGACGAAGCTGGTGAAGGGTCTGGAGTACGAGTGTTACGGGGAGCGGCTGAGGGAACTGGGGTTGTTTAGTCTGGAGAGGAGGCGACTCAAGGACTTCATTGCTCTCTGCAACTGCCTGAAAGGGGGCTGTAGGCAGGTGGGAGTAGGTCTCTTCTCCCAGATAACAAGCAACAGGACGAGAGGAAACAGCCTCAAGTTACACCAGGGGACGTTTCTAGTGGATATTAGGAAAAATTTCTTCACTGAAAGGGTGATGAAGCATTGGAACAGGCTGCCCAGGGAGGTGGTGGAATCACCTTGAGGTCTTTAAAAAAACACGTAGATGTGGTGCTTAGGGACATGCTTTAGTGATGAACTTGGCAGTCCTGGGTTAATGGTTGGACTTGATGATCTCAAAGGTCTTTTCCAACCTAAATGATTGTATGATTCTATGCATACTTCCCATGACATTCCTGGTACAGGCCATGGAGTTAAAATTCACTAGTTCTGTGTAACATTCACGCTAAACCCACATCCTAGATCTGCACTGCCTAATCCTTCTCCAGCTCATGTCATCTTCTCTGATTTCTGCTAAGGGTTCTCAAGGATAGGATGTTTTGGAGAGATGGCAAAACCTGATGAAGAATAAGGGGATTGTATCACGGGCCTCGGCCTGCTTCCCTTAGGGTGATCCACAGAACGCAGCAACACCACAGTGGCCCCTAGTGGGTTGTACAGCTGCTGGCCTGCGGTGGGCCTGGGGCAGGACACCACGCTTGTCACATGCCGGCTGTGAAGTACTGGCTTAAATGGGGCAATTTAGTGTCTGAAACGTGTTGGTGAACAGTGTTGTGGGGTATAGGATAGGGAGAGGATTTGGTTAATATGGATGTCTCTGTTAGTGCCTGCAAAAGCTTTTGTACGGTAGCTAGTGAAATGGTGTAATTGAAAAGTGTATACATATCACAGAGCTGAGGGGGACAGGAAATTCTTGGTTTAGATGCAAAATGATAATCAGCTTAGAAAACATGGCCCTAAATTAAATACAAGTTTGTAATGCCACCATATATGGTAAAGAAAAAGACATGTGACTTCATTTTTCAGGGGAACAGCACTGAGGCTAGGGGCTTTCTAATTACTGTTACAGAGATTCTGGGCTTCATGGAATGCTTCATTTCGGAGTAGTTTGTCATTGTAAAGATGTAGAGAAAATAAAGGAAGTCAGTTAGCAATAGACATTGTCAAGGTCTGAGGAGGACTGTTAGGTACAAATAGATGAATTTAAGCACGTGGCATACAGCTAAATCCCACTTAAGGATATGTGGAAAGGGAGAGAAATGTGTCAGACAGAAATTTTCTTTCATATACCATAGTATAAACAGAAAGGATGGAGAAGAAATTCAAGCTCCATGCTGTGTATCCACAAAACTCTGCCAATGAAAAGTAATGCAAAAGCACTGATTTTTGGAAGGAATAAAAGCAGCCGTGTCTCTGGAGAGAGTAATTAGGCTAGACAGCACACCTTGGGAAAGAAATCTTGCCCTGAATTTGGTTAGGGTAGGGCCTTTTTTGTTTCTTACTTCCATGGATTGTGTCATTGCACAACTCAAGTTTTTTGTTTGGTCAGGATGGCAGAAACCAACAGTGTGGTTCTGTAATGCTGCCTTTTGAGTTAGTTACAACCAATTTCTTCTTTGGAGGACTGTTTCTTCATGTGTACTACAACTTTCAGTAGTAACTTGACCTTAATATGTTTGGTGGAGGTGGGTGGGTGGAGGTCTTTGGGCTACAGATCTCACTACATTTGATTAGTTTTTAACTACCTGTGTAGCTGCTCAGTGGCTTACTAAAAGAAAACTTTCGTACCAACTTTTTATCTTTTAGTAAGCACATCAGTCAATTTGGAGGCTTGCTATTTTGTTTTGTTGTTTAATTCATGCATAAAAGTAAGGTTTTCTAGACTAAAACTACTACTAGACATTCCTACAATAAAACAGGCGTTAGTATGAAAGGAATTGTAATACTCATTTCAGGAATACTCTCTGTAGCCTTTCTTTTTAAATTTGCAAGTTACAGACGACTCCAGAGCAGGAATTTTGATCATCTTTGTTTTGCAGTTAGCTGAGATACATGTCCCAACTGCAGTTAAATAAATAAGTTGATGTGAACTTCCAGGTGATCAAAAAATGCAAACCACTGGCAGAGAACGGTTAAAGGCAGATCTTGCATGGTGTGTTGATAGCTACAATCATTCCAATGCCACTTCAGTAAAATGCATAGCAGAGTGTACTATAGGTTACTTCATAGATAAAGAATGTGCATTGTCAGAAGAAGAAGAGATTACATAAGATTTATTTTAGTGTGTTTTAAATATTATAAATTCTGAAGTTTTCTTTCTGTAGTTGTTTCTGAAAAAGTCATATATAAAAACGAAGTTAAACTTCTAAATGAGGTCAGATTGAAGCTCCCAGAAGTTAAAATCAGCCTGATGTTCATTGAAGCTTAGCTTTTAATATAAAAGTAAATCCTTGCTTTTTCTAATCCCGTGTAATCTAATTGCAGTTGATGAGTAAAGAGTCTCCAGTCTCTGTTGGAAATGATGCTTACGTTGACCTTGATCGGCAGGTATCTAAGACTAGATGTTTCTTTTCCTTCAATCATAGCACATCAGTGGCCAGTCATTTTGTGTTACTAAAAAGACTTCTTTCTTTAATCATGAAAAGGTTTTGTGGGAAATTCAATTAAGGTGTGTAAAACTAAATTTCAGTATTTCAAATCCTTTTGCTTTATAAATGTATTTACCCATTTTGTGGATTTAAAGGACAGGAAAAACTATATTTGGAAAACAAGTTTAGCTGTATGACATAGTATAGCAAAACTGCAGACCAGTGCAATCTTTGGGTATTGAGAAAGAAGAATAAAAAGTGTATGGTATTTGAATATCACTTTTTTTGCCAGTTCCTACTTGCAAAGTCAGTTTAAAAAAACACATAGATGTGGCTGAAAATCCTTAAAGCAGTCCTGGGAACTGTTACAATACATAAGAGAAATTTTCAAAGAGAATGCTTCCCTGTCTGATATATTTAAAGAATATGCAAACCCGATTTTATTCTTACTAGCTTAACCTCATGCTAATGCTGTCCTACTTCCTCGGTTTTTTCCTAATTGAGAGGCATAGCACAGTGGTGTTCCCTGTGTTCCTCCATCCTTTCTCTGCAGAAGTATGTAAGTTCTGGCAGATGGAATTATTTTTATATACCATTAGGCCCTTGAGAAGTAAAACTGAAAAAATAAGATACAGTGATGCTGTTTGAGAAAGTCCACCTAAAATTCATCATATATGATAATACATACCTATATCTCTGTATACATAATATGCACACACCTGCTTTGTCAGCCAAATTTTCTTGTAGCTGTTTTTTATGTTATCTTAACTGCAGTCATGCAAACCTGCAAGATACATATCTTTGAACATAAAGGCTTTGTGGGAAGTATCTGAACATTTCCTACTGCTTACAAGATTCAGCGCCCTTTTTCAGAAGGGTGGGCTTCTCCCTTCACCATTTTAGTGGTATTCCTTTTGTGCAGTAAGAGTAGTTCCCAGTCACTACAGAGATTTTACCCTAATTGTCCATTCCCTGTATTCCACCTTCCAGTCCCTTCTGTATTTGAAAAGTAGATTGAAAACTGAATTTATGCATTCTTCATCCCTAAAGAAAAGTGGTATTGACAATTTTTTTCAGTGTACAAAGCTGATGATTTCTTCAGACCCAAATTCTTCAGAATTTCAGTCAATTCATAGAACAGATGTGATAATTCTAATGCATTTTTGTAAGTCCAGATATTGCTTTTAGGTATGTTTACTTTTTGCTGTCACACAAGCTGAACAGTAATCTTATCTGCTTCTTTCTTTCTTTCTAAGAGCAGAATTGCCTTAGTTTTCAAAAAAATTAATGTATTACCTAAATGTAAAAACAATTTTACGGTCATGTAGTTCAGGATATTTTTAGACACTTCACAGAGTGATGGAGCTATAAATGTTTGTTGTTTATGGTAGCTGAAGAAAACTACAGAAGAATTAAATGAAGCTCTAGCAACAAAAGAAGAAATTGCCCAGAGATGTCATGAATTAGATATGCAGGTAGGTTTGCTATATTGTTTGTATTAATTTTGAAGTGGAAAAGAGAGATGTTAATTTTTAGGTGGCTGAAAACAAAAAGTATAGTGTGATGATGTGATTTTTGAAAGGGAGATGAAAATCGCACAGTAATTGTTTTGCTTTACTTGTGCTAACGGAGTGAATTTCGTTGTTTTCTTGTCTTGATGCAGTGTTGCCAGTATTAAGATTATTTGTACTAACAAAAATTCTTTTCATGCAGGTAAGAAGGGGTTGAGCTGTGTGGTTAAACTCTTCCATTAGACAAATCTTGGAGGTTATGCTACTGTAACAGTTTCCGTTAAGGGTTAAATCCCGATCTGAAGTTACTGTAGTGTGTCAGCGGTGTATGGATTTAGACTAAGCCTTACTGTAAATCAAGCATGCCTTATCTGGAAGGCATAAGGAGTGTCAAGTGGGAGCCCCAGAAGGCATTGCCATTGCAACCCTGCTTAGGAGTATAATTCAGGCTTTTGCCAAGCAGTTCACTAACTGTTAGAATGAATAAAGGTGACTTGTGTGTCGTGGTTTTGGTGTATGTGATGACTCAAGCTCTTATTGAAGCATTTCCTTCTGAGATGTTCACATTCCATCTCTTCCCATCCTGCTCCTGCATGTTAATTCTATACTATTTAATAGTTATGTGAACCTGTGCTTCATCTGTTGTTTGAGTTGCAGCACTTTGGGTTCTTTTCACTACTGCGTGTTTTCACAGCGTTGGGGAAACAGTAGTCTTTGGGGCTGCGTTCCTGTTTCAGAGGCACTGGATTAAAAAAAAAACAAACAAAAAACATCTGGGAAGGGCACAGCCGTCCCTTCAGTGTGATTGATAGGCATTGTTTCTTTTGGAAATAAGTTTTAAAAGCTTTACTATGGAGGCCCAGTTCTATTTGGTTGTTGGGAAAGTATGCAGACTTCATTACAATGAAATCATCTTCTGTGATAACTAAGACTTCTTTAGATGCTTGTGCGAAATACAGTTAAGAATAGTTACGTTTTCTGTGTGGTAAATCTGCCCCTAATGTTGCAGTGGGTTAGTTACTTCACATAGCAATTGAATACCTATTCATGTTACAGTATATTCTTGTGAAATGTGATTATTGAAGCCTGTGTTTCCATTTGCAGGTTGTGCTGATACTTTATTATGCACGAGAAAAAAAATACTCTCTAGTTGGATAGCTCAGTTACTGCAGTGTAATGCTTTTACTACCACAGGTTGCAGCCCTCCAGGAGGAGAAGAGCAGCTTGCTCGCCGAGAACCAGATTTTGATGGAACGTTTAAACCAATCTGATGCTATTGAAGATCCCAACAGCCCTGCAGGTCGTAGACACTTGCATCTGCAGACACAACTAGAACAACTCCAAGAGGAAACATTCAGGTAGAAAAGCAATGCTTGATTAAATTGTTTGTAGCTTGCAACAAGCTTGACTTACATACTTCCAGTTCTGCTGGCAATTAAGAATTAGTATAATGGGTGGTAAAACCACAGTAGTAAAGTTTTTACAGTGATATACACGTTATGATTTACCTCTTTACATGCTCCAGCATAAAAAAATTACATTATTTCATAATGCTGAAATGTTGTATACATGTCACTCTCTACTCTCTGGAGTTATTTTGAATTGTTTGCGTGCAATCACTTCACCCATGTTTTTCAAAATCAGTGAGAATGAAAAGTAGCATATTTTCCTTTATGTGAATTATTCTGACTGTATTCTTAAGGTGTAGGAATTCCTAGCTGAAAGTTTGCTATGGGCAGTACTACAGGTGGTATTATTATACAGCAAAGTGTGTCCTCCAGAGTTTGAAAACAAATTATTTCATATCTGAAAGATGGAGATTATCAGCAGGTGAGCTCCACTCTTCATTTGCATTTCATTGATGTGGAAATCCAGTTCCTCTTTAAATATCCTTCGTGGTCCTTTTGACTGTTGCTTTCAAGCTGTGTAAGCCTATTCTGCTGAAGAAAGCTGATTCACTTCACCATCATCTTTTCATTCTTGTTGCTGTACTTTCCATAGCCTTTGTGAATGAAACTGTGGTATTTCTTTACACTGCCATTTTTTTCCTATATTTCTGTCCTCTTCTGGTTGCCCTTTTCTAATTTTTATGTCAGCTGCCGTATAACTCTCCTTTTTTTGCCTGTTTTGCCATTTCCCACTTCCTCTTGCTAAGCCTTTTTCCTGCATGTTTAAACACAGTCTCCATTTAGTTTCTTGAAGAATGTTCAGCATTTCTCTTTTGCAGCAGCTAGTGTGTGATTTTCTTCTATGCATCTGCCATGTAAAGGAATAACATAGTGCTGTCTCCCTAATGTCCCCTTTTATCTCTGCTTCTTCATCTCCATGCTCTGGAATGTGTCCTACCTAAGTCTATTACCAATTGCTGTTTGAACAAGTTTCGTCCCCATATGCAATATCTTCACTGCCTGCTACTCTAGTTTCAGGTTCTGAAGGTCTTTTCACATGTGAGACTCATCTCCCAACCTCCTTTATCTCTTTCCCCTGCCTTCATAGCATGTGGTTTCTAAAGGCAATTTGTGTGTGTTCCTTGTCCAGCTCTACGTGAATAATCACGATGTATGTACAGCTTAACTGATGCCCAGTGTGGTGTAAGTTTTTCTGCCAGCCTTGCATCTTTATGTCCTTTGACAGTTCCAGACTATCATGATCCAAATCTTTTGTTGCGTACGATTTAGTTGACACACTGACTGTCTTTTGTCTCCATTCTTGTAGACTGTTTGTGGACTTCTTGAATTAATGGATTTAATACCTTGCCTTGCCTGTGTGCTCCCCCCTGCCCCAGCCCATACCTCTTTCTTCAGACCAAAATCACAATAGGACTTCAGGGTCCAGGTTGTGTCCTCTTCCATTCGTTCAAAATGCTTTGATAAAGCTTCTCTTATATTGTTCCTTTTGTTCACTGGCAGGTTAATGCAGCTTTGATTCTGTATTCTGTATGTGAGTAGTTCACTCCAGAAACTTTGGTCTGAGTTCTTTACATGATAACTAGATAACTAAATGTATGACTTGGTTCTTCAGAGGGTACTAGGCATGCACAGGTTCTTTATAAGTAAATAAATAAATAAAGTCACCTTGGTGAGAGCTCTACAGCATTTGGAACATCTTACAATCAAGTCAGTATTGTCAAAGGTGTATAGGAGTTGAACAGCTGAACAAAATCTTAGGATAAAGATGTGTGTTCAAACTCTGTATGCCTCAAGATTAAAAAGGGTAGAAATTTCTGCTTGAACTGTCAATGTGAAAAATTATTATGACACAAAACCACCAGGATTTGTCTTTCTGAGAACATACATCACCTTTGGATCTTCCAAATAGAAAGACTGATACCAAATCAGGGAGCATCAAAAAAGTCAATCTGCTTCTACATTTTTGGAAAAGCACATTGGGCTGCTGTTTCCTTCACTGCACCAGAAGGCTGTTTCATGCCTTTTTATAGAGGATGATGATGATGAGGAAAGGTAGCTGTGGCTAAAGCTGAGAATTATGTTCTGTTTTACTTAATTTCTATAGATTAGAAGCTGCCAAAGATGACTATCGAATACGCTGTGAAGAACTAGAGAAGGAAATTGCTGAATTGAGACAACAAACAGAAGAGCTTACTACATTAGCAGAGGAGGCTCAGTCTTTGAAGGATGAGATAGATGTACTCAGGTAAACTCCGTTCCATTAACCCATTTTTAACTAACTTTTAATCCATATAATTTGTGTACTTAGTCTTCATTAAGTTTTGCTTAACCAACTTTAATATTAAATATAAACACTTTGTCAATGCCAACGTTCTTTTGGATCCTCCAGTTAAATATACAGACCACCACACAATTCTGCTGAAGTAAATTAGTTATTATATACCTAATCAATAACTAGTAGTAAAATGTTCAGTCCTACATCATTTTATAGTCACAATAAATCACTCACTGGTCTCTTTGAGTATTCTCTACTCATCTTCATCATGACGTGGGCATCTGTTCTCATCAAGGGAACTACACTCTTTCCTTTCCTGGGTTTCCATTATTTGGACTGTGGGTCACACTTTTTGGTTCATCATACAATGCTAATGTGAACAACATCTGTTATAGATCTCCTTGCCACTGGATTTTAGCACCCAAAGTTGTGATGATTTGATGATGCTAGGCGTTTATTAAGTGGGATGGTCCCTTTTACTATGGTACATAATCCCTCTTTCATAGTGCCTTTTCTAATTCACCAGCAGCTTTTTACCAAAGCTGTCTTTACCTCCTCTGTGATTAATATAAGGAATGAGCCCATCAGGCTGCACAATTCCACAAACTATCTGTGTGGGCAGCATGGGTTCAAAAAGTAATTCCTTGCTTCACAGAGAGGCTCTGCACTTCATTGGGGATTAAGATTTGTCTTGACTCAGTGTCCCATAAATGAACCATCAATTTAATGGAGGATTCTCCAGACTTCATAGGAAATTGAGTCTGTAAATCAGTTGGTAAAATGAAACTGGGGGCAGTAATAGTAACAAGGGTGTGGGTGGTTGGGGGTGTGAGGGCTGTTGCTGTCCTGGCAGTGGACCAGGTGGACTGAAAAAACTGTAATGTTATAAACGAAGCCTGGTGTTTTGTGTTGTTTTTTGTTGGAGGTTTTTTTGTGTGTGTTTGTGGTTTTCTTAGAAGGAATCAGGCTCCAGAGCTGTTACGGTACTTCTGTGTCACCAAGTACATGCTGCCCAGGAGATAGATCTTTATGATTTTATTCCTGGGTATCATTAAAACAAATTGAAGGGCAGAAAATTTTATTCTTTACCCTTGTGAAATGCAGGACTGAGGATCGATTTAGAAATGAAAGGAAATGTGTGGGAGTGAAGGTGCTGAAACTTATTTTACGATTGGAAGCAGATAAGAAGGCTGTGTTAGGAAGAGTGATAGTGTCTAAAACTACCTCCATCAGCAGCTCTTTGAGTTGTGGGAGGGAAGCGGACAATTTAGAAGTGAAAACATTAGTAATAGGAGGATTGCTTTCTTGTTCTCCCATGATGTCTCAATGTCTTCTGCATTAAGGCAAAATACTGAGGAAGCTTCAGGACATACAGTTTTGTTAGTTTTCAGAGTACAAATTTGACACAAATCTGTCCCTCCAGGCATTCTTCTGATAAAGTGGCCAAGTTAGAAAGCCAGGTAGAGTCATACAAAAAGAAATTGGAAGACCTGGGTGATTTGCGACGGCAAGTGAAACTCTTAGAAGAGAAGAATACAATGTATATGCAAAATACTGTGAGCCTGGAAGAAGAACTAAGGAAGGCCAATGCAGCACGCAGTCAGCTGGAAACATACAAGAGACAGGTGAGAACAAACATCATCAATGGAACAGTTCTCTGTATTGATCCACATTTTCTCTTCATAACATGGCTACATAACACCTCAAGTAAAAAAGGTATGAACAAAGAGTTCCTTGTGTTTAGGAGACTTCCATGTTTTGTAGGTAATACCTTTGTTCTCTTTTCCTGCAATTCTTATCATTGTTTCAAGTTCACAGTAGTTTGCCAATAAGCAAAAAACAAAGAAGTATTTCTTACTTCTAAAAAATCAACATGTTAAGTTTATTTCCTCAAATTATTCCTAATTTATGTTTAGTAGGGGGGCTTGAATTAAAGCCTCTTCTTTCAGAAAAAGCATCCACTTTTCACTTAGAAATTTCCAGCAGTGACAAATGCACCACAGCTGAGGTAAGTTATTCTTGTAGTTAAGTATCCTCTTCCTTTTTTGTAAGGTTCTAGTTTGTCTGGTAAGTCTGGATTATTTGTCCAGTTATGAAGAGGGAAGGATGCACACCATGCCTATTGTGTATATGTACCCAGCTGAAGTAAGAGGCATCTGTTTATCCTCCTGCTTATAAAAGTTCTGTATGAACCTGTTTCTGTAATGGTGGAAGATGTGCTTAATCGTCTCTCTGCTTCTGTACTATACTGACATGACATCATTCTGGAATGCTTGTAACGGGGCGAGACAGTGTGGTTTGTTAAAGTGGTAGTCCCTGCCCTGTATTTTTGCCTGCTCGTAAGCTGAAGTGGTCATGGCCCAAGGGTCCCTATGTGTCAACTTACAGCAAAACGAAAATACAGAAACAACCACTAACAACATTGCAAGCCTGAGAGCCATGGGTGTCCCTGAGACCTCATAGCTCTTTCCCTGCACCTGACCATCTTTGTTATTAAGAACTAGCTTCAGTCTCTGTGGGATAATTGTAAATATGGTCTAAGTGATTCCACCAGAAAAAAAGAACTTTTCTTGTACAAGTTCTGCAATAAGACAATCAAAAGGAAAAGTGAATGTAGAAAGCAATGGCCTTGCACATGAGTAGTATCATGCTTACTGGCAACAAATATTTCACTCCATTGAACAGCTAAGTATGTGTTACAGTTGTGTAACCTTGACATCTGCATCTGGTTATTCTTATTTCACCAGCGGTAAGGATTTTGGAAGGGTCAGTCCCATCATTTGTGCTGCAAAAGTACTCCTCCTTTTCTTCATTGTTCCCTGTGTTTTATGGGTAGGATTTCCTGTCTGAGGAGCTGTCAATCTATACAAAACTGTTCTGCTGGCCGAGACTGGAATAAATGTCAGGTGTCTCATGACAGATGAGTTTTCTTCACCTAACCACAGGGCCTCAAAATGAATATGCAGTGTCAATGTATGTAAGGCTGGGCTTCTTTTGAGACATGCCTGTGAATTATGAGCTGTCACAAAATTAATTTCTGGGAATCCTAAATTGTGCTGTAAGAATTAAGCCAGGTATTAGGATTCTGATGCTGTGTCACTGCTGGGCACTAGTGTGCTCCTGTAGTAGAATGTGTCTTATCTGGTGTGTGAAGGATCCAACCCCACTCATGATGATGCTGTCAGAGGAGTTATTTCTTTCTTTGACTTAGAAGCTCTGTGCTGTGCAGATGAAAGTGCTTGATTCAAACTCCTATAATGATATGCAAGGAAATCACACCTTCACCCAACCCAGCAATTTTTGAGATGAGGTTAGTGGTGATGCATTGTGGTGGGACATATGGTAGCAATTATTTAAGAATTTTTGTTCACTTTTCTGAAAGGAAGCACAAGCATTCTCTAAGAAACTTTTTATTGCAGCATGAAGAATTGAAATATGAAGACTCCAGGATTTTTTTTTATTTTAATTCAGCCCCTTTGTTCATGTGCATTCTGCAATATTTTTTAACAGTATGTCATGCTTTTCTTTGCTGCAAGATTCCTGCTTTATTCATTCCACATGTCAGATAATGCTGAGTACTCTGCATCACCATGTTAGCTGTACCTTTCTGTACACTCCTAAGTCCTGATTCAAGACAATTTATTTCCTGCTGTGTTTTCTATATTATCGTTACCATAGCATGAGTGATTGCAAACATTAATGCATTTGTTTCCATATGAAGTGAAAAAAATATACTTGTTTTGCAAGTGGGGGCACAATTGCAGGTGAAGGCCTGCATTTTTTAATGCCTGCAGTTATTCTGATAGCCCCGGTGATGGATGTCACATCTGAGAAACTAAATATTTTCATACTTAATGTTTTGGTATGATTTTAATCTGATAATCTCAGAAATGGCAGGTCTGTGGGGTTTTTGCAGGCTGTAATTTAAGAACAAAACCAGTAAAGTCCTTCTCTGAGACCATGCAGATTTTTAGACTTGGTAGTTATTTGAAAATAAAAGGTAATTAGAACCACTAGGCAGTGTTAACGTAGGTATGGCTACTGCTTTGCTTCACAATTTAAATTACTTTCTCTGTAATCTAAAAGCCATGAAAAAGACTTCTTATGAATTACTTCATTAGAAGCTGTATGTCTTTAGCTGAGTCTTCATTTAGCTTTTGTGTTTGCAGATCAGTCTTTATTCAGCTTACTTGCTTCCGTGCTCTCTGTGTTATGAGCTTTACTAATGTTCTGGGAATAAGCCTTTGCTAGTAAAGGCTGAGAGTTTTGAAAAGGCAAGACCTCACTCATTTGCCTCCCTGTTCACTGATCATTTCTGCTCAGCTTTCAGATTTCTGTTCATTTAATTTTAAAAATTCTTTACTGATCTGTAGTTGAAAGTATACATATGACTTTGTTATCAATGTTTCCTTCTTAAGTAAAGAGAACTGTTTATGAGCCTGTGGCTGAATCTTTATATTAGTGTATTAAAAATTATTAGGAAAATCTCAAGTTAGGAAATGTTACCTAGCTTCATAAGCTGATGTTTGAATTCTGAGTGAGGCTTGTGAAACAGACTTAACAAAAGGTGTAGATAATTTGCTTTCTTCATTTTTTTTCTTTATCCTAGGCTTCTCTGAATGCAGGGGGATTTTTCTACTTTTCCTAAGTTCTTTGATCCATAGAACTATATAGCTTTTTTTCTGTAAACCATGCTTGGTTTCACAATTTTTGCTTCTTTTGCTTGTGCTGAGACCTAATATTTGAATGCTGTTGGTTTTGCTGAAACACAGAACAACTGATGAAAGCAGTTTTTAGTATGTCCTGTAGGTAACTATTTCACTTGTTTACAACATGACTGGTGGTGCATGGTAATTGGCTACTTTGTCTTGTGTATTTTGTTTTAATTCTAATATTTGCAGACAAATTATTGATTCTTGTTCTCACAGGCAGTTGAACTACAAAACAGGTTATCTGAAGAATCCAAGAAAGCTGATAAATTAGATTATGAATGCAAACGACTGAAAGAAAAAGTAGACAGCCTCCAAAAAGAAAAAGATGTAAGTGCCAAGGTGTTATTTATTGGTAGTAGTGGTAGCAACTTTGTGTCCTTTATAATACAGAGATATGTTAATCATAGTTAGCTATTTACAGCAAGCTTTTTAAATTAGGAGGTCTTTTTTTTCACTTACAATTTTCTGATGTTTTTGTACAAGATTCTTTTTAAACCTGAAAACTGAAACATACATAACCCATTTTTAAGAGGAAAAGCTTTAATATTTGGGATCTGAGGTTGTTTCCTAACCATTTACCATGAGAAGGTTAATAAACACCTAAGGTAATTGTAATGTATTCTGAAAAACTATTTAAAGTAGGATTTCTGCAGTATCATCCTAGAACTAAGCTCCTGTTGCATTTTTTTTCTAAAGCATTCTTTGAGGTACCAGCAACATGCTTCTCTTTGTGGAGTCATGACTACTGCAGCTAGAGGCTTAGGGGTCGTGTTGAGGGACAAGTCCTTTGTGTCAATCTCACCTTTTATGACAGGTCCTTGTGATCTATCTTGTATTGCCAACATGGAATACATCAGTCTATTCCCTTCCTCTCTGTCATTTGCTGCTAGTGATTCTGCAATTAATTGCTTTGTCCTCTCTTGCCGAGACCAATCCTTCAGACTTCTCTTGCACACTATTGTTTCCCGTCAGTTTATTTCAGCTTGTTTCTTAGGAATGTATATGCAGGTGCCTCAAAGTACCTCAGACCAAGGCTGGCACTTTGAGTTAGCAATTTCTTAAGCTTGTTTCAAGTATAAGTCCATCTATCCATCAGAATCTTCTTTTCCCTCAATAGTCGTATTTCCTGTTCAGTTCTTTCCAAAATTTCCAGCCCCTGAACTGGCTTTGAACTGAAAGTTTTCAGTTATTTTCTGTTCGTAGGTCTCTGATTTCCATATTCTATTAAATTTTCAAACTATTCTGAACACTTGCCCTTTATCATGTCCATATGCCCCTCAGTTCAGATTGGAATGTCCATAGTAACTGTATTCATATTGTGCTTGACTTTTTTTTTTCTGCTCTTTATTTAAAGTTTCGTTTTCCAGTTTTGTTATGTTTAACAATGGTAAGATTGTGTCTGTGGCTTACCCATTGCTTGGTGGACCATTTCATCTTGCACAAAGGATCTGAATTGCAGGCCATTGCCATATACTTTTCTGTATTACCTCCTGGTAAATGGCATTTTAGGGGTGATGTTGTTTTTCAATGCATTCTTTTGAATAGATACGCACCTGTGAGAAGTAAATTACAGCTGAAGTCTCTCAACATTTGAATTAGTAGGTAACACCAGTAGAAAATAACTCTTTCAGTTGCTTATTGTCACATACCTGTCAGTAAGGTTGTCCATAGAGGTATCTTGTCAGTTATACTTTGGAAACAATTACTGAAATTGGTTTTGTCCTTGTCTTTATGTTCTGGCAAAGTGTGGTAGTGTGTTTGATATCTTCAGCTGTGTAGCTTGGCATTTTACCTCTGTGGTGTTTTGTACTTATACAAGTACTAAGATAATTTGATGAGTTGACTTCATCTGCAATGTTCAAATGAAGCCCTAGAGCATATTCTAGCATTTGATTAATCAACTTGGTATTTCTGACTGATGCTAGCAGACTGCAGAATCCTTGTTTTAAGTAGCTGAGTTTGAGTACTCCTCTGTATGTCTCTTCTGTAGTATTTATGGTAAAAAGTTTTTTCACCTGTGGGGTTTGTGAAATGGTTTTCAGTGCTAATAGATTGTATGCTTTATTCAGATTGTTCTGACAGTTGCATGAGTTCTTGTTGCAGGATTCAGAAATACAGTAGAAGCCTCTGTCACACCTCATCAAAATGTTCTTAGCCAAAGTGATTCCAGGTCCGAGATCCATTTGGTCTGACATATAAAATCTACCTGAATTAAACTGTTAATAAGATTAAATGCAAGGGAGCTGTTGGCTGACAACTCCATACTTGCGCAGAGCCAAGGTCTGTCCTGGACCTTTTAGTAAGACTGGACATGCCTGATTTTAGAGCAAGCTACAGCTTGGATCTTTACATAGTTGCCATTGTCTCCTTTCATTTTTGAATCTTGGCAACCTTCTGGACAGAAACTTGATGCTACCTGTGGATTCTCATTTTTTGCTAAAAGGAGACTTGTGCCAAATTGGGGGAATAGTTGACTGATGCTACAGAGGAGCCCATCTATCAAGATCCCGAAGTGGTCCAGTCATGTTCTTCAGTTCTCTTTGGACTGATCTTCAAGCACCTGGGGTTTTTTTCATAGCTAAGATGCTGGTAAATGGCAAGGCCAGCTGACACGCAGGAGAAAGGGGATATGGAAATGCTGCTCTCACTTGTACTGTGGAAAGACAAACAAAACAAAGTTAATGCATTTTATTTATTATGCTGACTGTGTACTCAGCTGCTTGGCTTCTTAGGGAGGGAAAAATCTATGGACTTATAATTAACTTAATTTTTCCCAGTCCTGATGAGAGGGAAAAGGAAGATGACTGGCCACAGTGGGTGATGTTTACCACCTGGTCCCAGAACTCGGTGTCACTAATATCCTAATTTTGTAAGCTTATACCCTGGTATTTTTACCCCCAATAAGTGTAATACAGAGCAGCAACCCTTCTCAAAAAAAACCAACACTGTTGTTCATGTAAAATATATAGTATTTGTTTAATCTGTTGCAAAATAGACTGAGATGCCTTGATTTGAAAGTCATCTCTAGAGTTGCATTAAATTCTTTGTAAACAGTTGAAGGCTGTGTCTTCTGGTGACTTATGTACTATTAGAGATGGATTTTTAGTGCCAAGACTGATATTCGTTCTCTTTCCAATTATTCAGAGATTAAGAACAGAAAGGGATTCTTTGAAAGAAACTATTGAAGAGCTTAGATGTGTACAAGCTCAGGAGGGTCAGCTCACCACTACAGGTAAAGGACAAATAAGGAGATCTAATGCATCCTTTTCTAAAGTTGTGGGACTTCTCTGGAGAGCATTGAATGTGCTTTTATTTAACACAGAACAAATATAAGCTCTTCTGAGATGAACAGTGAAAAGCTGCTTCAGCTATTCATAGCTTTTTAAGCATTTGAAAACTCAAATGTTATTTCAGTCCGTCAGAAATGCTAGTCTCCTCCCCAGTTTGACATTTTTATACTGTATATCTGATTTTGTGTAGTTATATAATCTTCTTCAGAGAAAGAAAGTTTTTCTCATGTGTATGATGTTTCATGTGTTGCAATTTATTTCTACGTGTAATGCTGCACACTTTGTAGTTTTTAGATAAGCTAATGAGCAGAAAATACACTGCAAAATTACTTTATCAGAACGGATGAAGACAGAAATAATTATTATTCTCCAAATGGAATTGTGCTTGTCTGTTTCTCTTGCTGTAGCCTGACTTTGTGTCATTTTCCATTGCCTAGCATTACTCTAAAACTGTAATCTTCTAGAACAATGTTTACTTCTGGTCTTTTAAAGAAAGTTACTGGTCTACTTGCTGAATTTTTTACTTTTCCTAACGTAGGATTGATGCCTCTGGGAAGACAAGAGACTTCAGACAGTTTAGCAGCAGAAATTGTTACTCCTGAAATAAAGTAAGCTGATGTGTGCTTTGTTCTACTAACCTACACAACGTGCCAAGAGATGATTAGTTCATTTTCAGTGTTATAAAGCTTCTGTACCTTACTACAAGAGCAATTCTTTGTTGTTTCTGAACAAAGCTAAAGAACAGAATAATGTTTTGAGGCAGTTTGTGAAGTATGGAGTTACTGCATAAACGTTCCAAATGATTGTGTGAGAGAGGACAGGACCCTAAATGCCATAAATACCCAAGCATTGCCTGTGGTTTTAGTGACTCATCATCTTTGGCTTCTGAAGATTAATTCTGGAGTTTATGCAAGCATACATCTATGCAGACTGTTTGCAGCTGCTAAACTTGGCCTCCATACCTGCTTGACAGAGGTGGACAGTAGCAGTGGCTGCTGTAGGACTGAAACTTTCTGGTATGGAGATCAGGGCCACTGCTTCTGCTGATGGAGGGGGAAGACTGCACAAGGTGGCCTATGCATAGGAATAGCTACTGCTGCTCTCTTGTTCCCTCTGGGGTGACAGAGCATGGGTCTATGTCCAAGCAGCTTTCTCCATATCATGGAGAAGATCTGTGGACCAAATAAGTGAGTTTTGTGAGGCAGATTCTGTCTGTGGCTTGTGAGTTGCAGCTCAGCATATCAACAAGTTCAGGGAGGAGTTAGCAGGCCTCATTGAAAGAGCTTTAAACTAGATTTGAAGAGGGAAAGGAATTAAACCAGACTCAGTAGAGATAAGCCTGGGGGCAGCACACTGTGTGCGTGAGGGATTGTGCTTGCAAGGCCCTTCAGTCTGCTCCACAGTAAGCACAGTTGGATGTCCCTGTACTAATGTGCTCAGCACCTTAGCCATTTCAGTGGAGGCAGGGGATGGAGATGCATGTGGCAGCTAAGATGCTTAAGTTCTTGATGCATTAAAAACCACAGAATCACCTGAGAACGGTCACATCAGAATTAGGGTTTCTTACCAAAAAAAGGTGACAGGATCAGTAGCCCAACTGAAGTGCGTCTACACCAATGCACACAGCATGGCAACAAACAGCAGGAGCTACAAGCCATTGTGTAGCTGGAAAACTGGTACAGTTGCTATCATAGAAACATGGTGGGATGACTCACACAACTGGAGTGCTGCAGTGGATGGCTATAAACTCCTTGGAAGGGATAGGCAAGGAAGGAGAGGTGGTGGGGTAGCCCGGTATATTAGGGAGTATTTTGACTGTCCAGAACTTGATGATGATTAAATAGTTGAGTGTTTATGGGTGGGAATCACGGGGAAGGCCAACAAGGCTGATACCATGGTAGGCATCTGTTACAGACCACCCAAATAGGATGAAGAGGCAGACAAAATATTCTATAAGCAGCTGGGAGAAGTCTCATGGCCACTAGCCCTTGTTCCCATGGGGGAATTAAACTTTACAGATGTCTGTGGGAAATACAGTAGAGAGGAAACAGTCTAGGGGCTTCCTGAAGTGTGTGGAAGATGAATTCCTGACATGGTGAGGGAACCAACTAGGGAAGGTGCCCCACTGGACCCATAGTTTGTGAACAGAGAAGGACTTGTGGGTGCTGTGATGGTTGGAGGCCATCTCGGGCACAGCGATCATGAAATGATAGTTTTTTCAGTTCATGGAGAAGTAAGGAGGGCAGTTAGCAAAACTGCTGCCTTGGACTTTGGAGGGCGGACTTTGGCCTGTTTAGTGGCCTGGTTGACAGAGTCCCTTGGGAGACAGTCCTGAAGGGCAGAGGAGTCCAGGAAGGCTGGGCATTCTTCAGGAAGGAAGTCTTAAAGGTGCAGGAGCAGGCTGTCCCTTGTGTGAAAAGACAAGCTGGCAGGGAAGAAACCTGGCCTGCCTAAACACAGCTTTGGCTGAAACTCAGAGGGAAAACATTTGGAACAAAGGGCAGGCAACTCAGGAGGACTACAGAGATGTCATGAGGTTATGTAGGGAGAAAATTGGAAGGGCCAAAGCCCAACCAGAACTTAATCTGGCTACTGCTGTAAAAGATAGTAAAAATGTGTTTGTAGATAAGTTAGCAACAAAAGGAGGGCTAAGGAGAATCTGCATCCTCTATTAGGTGTGTGTAACAAAGGATGAGGAAAAGACTAAGCTATGTAATGCCTTCTTTGCCTCGGTTTTAATAGTGAGACCAATTGTTCTTGGAGTATCTAGCCCACTGAGCTGGAAGACGGGGATGGAGAGCAGAATGAAGCCCCCATAAACCAAGGGAAAATGGTCAGCGACCTGCTACACCACTTAAGCAAACACCAGTCTATGGGGCTGGATGGGATCCACCCGAGGGTACTGAGGGAGCTGGCAGAAGTGCTCCCCACAACACTTTCCATCATTTGCCAGCAGTCGTGGCTAACTGGGGAGGCCCCAGTGGACTGGAGGTTGGCAAATGTGACACCCATCTACAAGACGGGCAGGAAGGAGCATCTGGGGAGCTACAGGGCTGTCAGCCTGACCTTGGTGTTAGAGAAGGTTATTGAGCAGATCATCCTGCCATCAGTCAGCATGTGCAGGGCAGCCAGGTGATCAGGCCCAGCCAGCAGGCAAGTCCTGCTTGACTAACCTGATCTCCTTCTATGACAAGATGGCCTGCTTAGTGGATGGAGAAGGGCTGTGGATTTTTTTTAGCTGGACTTTAGTAGAGCCTTTGACACTGTTTCCCACGGCATTCTCCTGAAGAAACTGGCTGCTCATGACTTGAATGTGTGTACTGTTTGCTGGGTAAAAAAAAGAGAAGTGCCAGGTCCTGCACTTTTGTCACAGCAACCCCATGGAAGGCTATAGGCTTGGGGAAGGGTGGCTGGAAAGCTGCCTGGTGGAAAAGGATGTGGGTGTGTTAGTCAACAGCTGGCTGGATATGAGCTGGCAGTGTGGCCAGGTGGCCAGGAAGGCCAACAGTATCCTGGCTTGTATCCAAAAGAGCATGGCCAGCAGGGCAAGGGAAGGGATCATCCGCCTGGACTGGGCACTGGTGAGGCTGCACCTCAACTACTGTGTTCAGTTTTGGGCCCCTCACTACAAGAGGGATGTAGAGGTGCTGGAGCGTGTCCAGAGAAGGGCAATGAAGGTGGTGAAGGGTCTGGAGCACAAGTCTTCTGAGGAGCGGCTGAGGTACAGAAGAGGGAGACTCAGGGGGAGACCTTATCGTGCTGTATAATTACCTGAAAGGAGGTTGTAAGGAGTTGGGTATCAGCCTCTTTTCCTAAGCAGCAAGTGATGGAACAAGAGAAAACAGTCTCAGGTTGCACCAGGGGAGGTTTCAATTGGATATCAGGAAAAATTTATTCACCAAAAGTATGGTCAAGCTTTGGAACAGGCTGCCCAGGGAAGTGGTTGTGTCATCATCCCTGGAACTAATGAAAAGACATGTAGGTGTGGCACTTTTGGGGACCTGGTTTAGTGTTGGACTTGCCAGTGTTAGGTTTACAGTTGAACTCAATGATTTTAAAGGTCTTTTCCAACCTAAATTATTCTGTTAAAACAGACCAACGCGGTAGACGTGACTTGCTCAGGTTCATGCAGTAGTTTGGTGACAGCTGAGATTACAACCTCCTGTAACACTCGGCACGAAGCTTTGCGTTCTCCGTGTTCTACCTATAAATCTGTTCTGTACTCTGAGCTATAAAAAGGGCATTCAGGCAACTTCCTTGTGTTGTGCCTTCTACAATTACAACTCTTCTAATCAGGTTTGTGTTTGAGGGTTTGATGACATGATTGTTGCTTCAGTTGTCTCCCTTAAATAGGTAAAGATTATTTTTGTTACATTTACGCCTTCTGTGGTAAGTTGCTTTCTTCTTTGTAGACTGGTGTACTTTTTTCTAAAAAACTGTTTTTTATGTATTCAGGGAGAAACTCATTCGCCTTCAGCATGAGAACAAGATGTTAAAATTGAACCAAGAAGGTTCAGACAATGAAAAGATCGCCTTGTTACAGAGCCTTCTTGATGATGCAAATTTACGGAAGAACGAACTGGAGACAGAAAACAGGTAACAAGTTTTGTCGCCTGTTTCTGTTGTCTTTTCTAACAATTACATACACTTTTGACTGTACTGTGTGCAATACTGGCTGCCCCAGTAGAAGAAGGACATGGACTTACTGGAGTCAGTCCAGTGACAGGCCACAAGGATGTGATTACAGAACTGCAGCATCTTTCGTATAAGGAGTCTGAGGGATAGAGACTACTATGTGGCCTGGAAAAGCGAAGGCTCAGGGTGGGTTTTATTAATGTTTATAAATATCTGATGGGAGGGTCTGAAGGAGATGGAGTAAGACTCTTCTCCGTGATGTGCAGTAGCAGGACAAGAGACAGAGCATTTAAAATACATTAAATTTCATCTAAACATAAGAACATGCTGCTTTTTTTTTTTTTTTTACTGGGAGGGTTGCTAAACACTGGAATAGGTTGTTCAGAGAGGTTGTCTCTATCCTTGGAGATATTTAAAACCCAACAGGACATATTCCTGGGCAACCTGCTCTGACTGACCCTGCAAGATTAAGCCAGTCAGCATGTCCATGGGGACCAGCATGCATCTGAGCATGCTAAGGTAACTGACTGATACTGTGAGACTACTCTACGTCTGAACTTTGAATCTGCTCTCTATCTAATCTTCTCTGATCCTCCCCTTTGACTGGGGAAGGTTCCTGAACTCTGGGAAAAGGTAAATACTGCACTCACCTTCAAGAAGGGCAAGAGAGTCTGCAGAACTACAGAGACTGGTCAGCCACAGCTCGTTTTCTGGGGATTTCACAAAGCAAGTCTGTCTGGAATCTCTTTCCAGCCCTATGAAGGACAAGAAAGTAATCAGGAAAGGCCAACATGAATTTATACAGGGGAAATTATACCTAATTTAGCTGTCTTGACAATGAGATGACTGTTTATGTGAAGAAGGGTGAAACAGTGGACAGTACTTAGCTTTAGCAAAGCCTTTGGCACAGTCTCTCCTAGTATCCTTATGTTCAGAATGGTTAGATATAGGCTGAATAAGCGGATAGTAATGCGAGTTGAAAATTGATTGGACAGCTGGGCCTAAAGCATTATTATCAGTGTTACAAAATCCAACTGGTGACCAGTTCCTCAGGCATCAATACCAGGACCAATGCTGTACATCACCTTTATTAACAACTTGACTGATGGGAGGGACTATGCTCTTAGCAAGTTTGAGGATGGTACGACATTGGGAGGAGTGACTGATATGCTGAAAGGGAGAGCTGCTATTCAGAGGAGCTCAGCCATCCAGAGGAATGAGCTGATGGGAGCTCTGTCCTGGCTGGGACCCATAGTTTGGGGAGCAGCTCTGCTGCAAAAGCCCTGGGGTCCCAGTGGACAACAAAGGAGGATGTGTCAGCAGCAGACCTTGCAGCTGACAATGATCTGGGCTGTCCTTACTACGGTGCAGGCAGTCAGTCTGGGAAAAGGATCCTTCACCGTACATCTGGACATAGAATATAATTTTGGATTCCCTAGTACAAGAAAGACATGGATGTGCAAGAGTGCAGCAGAATACTGCTAAGGTGAGGGACGCTGGAACATGTGATATGTGGGGTAAGACTGAGAACTGGGTTTGTCAAGGCCACAGAAGGCATAGGAGAGTTAATACTGTGATCTGCATCTATCTGATGGGAAGGTGTCAAGAAGACAAGAGCCGGACTCTTCTCAGAGATTGACAGTGGAAGGACAAGAGGCAACAGACTCAGTATGGAGTATGGGTCTGAGCTTTAGAAGAGAGGCCCAAAGAGACTGTCAGACCTCCATCCTTAAAGGTGTCCAAATCTGGATTGGATGTGGTTCCCAGCAATCTGCTGTAAGTGCACCTCCTTTAAGGAGGAGTTTGGATTTAGACAACCTATGGAGATCTCTTCCACTCTACAAGTTTATAGGATTCTGTGACACTGTAACAGCAGTAAGCTAGTAGCTCTCACACAGTAAAAATGACTGTTAGAAACCCTCTTTCTCATGTATATAGAAATCATTTCTATATACATCTATATATATGCATTTAGGTTCTCTTGGAAGAGTATCAGAATGTCCTGGATGATGACAGACTATAATCTCTGGACCTACTGTGTGCTCTGACTACTGTTGTAAATTTTCTGTGAACTAATTTTGTATTTATTGCATCTCTTGTGTTGATGACCTGAAAACAATGGACACTAAAATCTTGGGCTTACTTTTGCAGTTGTTTGGGTTTTTTTCTGGGGGGAAAAAAAAGAAGAAAAAAAAAATATCTCTTTCCTAGATTGGTAAATCAGAGACTTCTAGAAGTGCAGTCCCAGGTTGAAGAACTACAAAAATCTTTGCAGGATCAAGGTTCAAAAGCTGAAGATGTAAGTAGAAATGTACATCAAACTTCCATTCTAGTAGTTACCATTTTTGAAACTTTAACCTTTTTGTAAAAAAAAAACATGTAAAAGAAATATGTGAATGGAGATTTGTGATAGTTTTCCATATTTACCCCTATGGTCTCATCACTAAGTTGTGCATCTCTAAATAGGATATAATTTGTGTAGAAAATGCAATCATCCTGTGTAGAAAATAAAATCATCCTATGTAGAGAAGGTGTCAAATATATTTAATTTGATTAATTGTCTGTTCCAACAGTAAACTTAGTGTTAAAATTACTTAATTAGAATATAGAGTTTTGCAGGGAACTAGGGAAATCTTAAATCTCCATGTCTTAATAAAGTACCTGAAGTTATTTTTGGTTTAGTTTAGTTTTCTCAATGAAAGTTAAGGCTTTCCTGACAGTGGAAGCTCTGTAATTGTGGATGTAGGTGTATGTCATAATGCAATAAGCCTGGCAGGCCAAAATGGAAAAAAAAGTCAAATAATTAGTCCCTCAAGATAATTCAGCATTTTTCTGTTTCTGTATGTGGAGTTAAGTTTATTTTTTATATAAGAATACACATTGTGGCAGTTAGGTGTGGAAAACAACTTCCAGTCTTCCACTCAAAAGGTGTGTTTGCCATCTCCTGTATTTGACAGCGGAAGCTCTAGAACTTCCTTGAAAGCAGCAATTTGCTGTACTGTACATGCACAGTGTTATGCTCACAATTTCAATGTATTGTGTTGCTAATCAGCAACAAGTTGTCATGTGTTGCTTTCTGTTTTTGTGGTTTTGTTTTAACTAATTTATATAAAACAGTGAAAGTTCTTAGTAGCTGCTTATCTTCATTTGAATGTGTTTCATTTAGCTTATCCTTTTGGTTTTCAGAACAGACTGTATGAAAGTAAAACACCTAGTTGAGTTCAAATAGGATCATTTTCCCTAAATAACTTAGAATGCATTTTAAAATACACCCATACTATTATATGTTGCTGAGATAAACTTTGTTGTCTTGATTATTGGCCAAAATCAGATTTTTCAGGGTGAACAAGAATATGAAAAAATTTTCTCAGATAATAGATATTGTAAATGAACCAGATCTTAACTGAATTTAGCTTTGTTTACTGAAATGTTAATTGTGTCTCTTTTTGAGGTTCTGGTTTGGACATTAATTTAGGACATGTTCATGATGCAGTTGCTGCATTCAAGTTCATGATGCAGTTGCTGCATTCAAGTTCATGATGCAGTTGCTGCATTCCTGGCATCTGTGTAGGTCTGACCATGCCAGTAGTGATTTATAGGCACTAATCCTATGGCCTGTTTTGCTGAGTGTGGTATGTAGGATTTCATTTACTCTTAATGAAGCAAAAGAGAGTGTAGACTCCGTGAAATACTGAGGCTGCAAGAACCTCTGAAGGTGTGGACACCTCATCCAATCTCCCACACAAAGCAGAGCAAACCTCAAAGTTAAACCTGGCTGCTCAAGTAGATGGAAGTTATGCTGGGACCACCTGAGTTATCCTTGAGATAACCTTACAGAAAGAGATTCTTTGGAAGCATGAGAAAAAGGATAAGGAGAGACATGGCATACAGTTCATTGATGCATCATTTTCAGCATGTTTCCTCTGTTTTTCACTACTTTCTTTTCTGCAACAATTCACTAAAATTGGTGTTTTTATATACTTACACCGTAAATATGCTCAACCCAGAAGGCTGAAGATCCCATTTCTATTCGGTCCAGAAATGTATGATGAAGGCTTGGGGTTGGTTGGTTGGCTTGTTTTAGTTTTGTTTGTTTTCAAAGCTGAAGTAATTTTTAGTTTTGCCCAAAAAGTAGTAAAAGTACTATGCTAATCTAGGCAAGTAGCATTGCAATGGTACGTACTGCTTACGGAGGTCCACACAGGCAATCAGTTTGGATTTTGTATGGAAGTGCATTGGAAGGCTCATGTTAGGAAGATACCAATGCCTTGAGGCCTGTAATGGGCACCAATACATCCTGTTGGGATGCATGATTAGTCCATGCTGGCTGTTGCCTTGCTAGCCAGGGAAGGGCCTCCTTACCCCGGTCTTCCAGACTACTGAATCAGCTCAGACATGCCTGGTGTGGTCAGAATAGCATATTTTATTTTTCTGACTGTCCTCCAGAATGCAGTGGTCATGTACAGGGCTGCTCAACAGGTACCCTGAACAGCTTCAGCTATGTCATTTGCATGCCTTATTATCAGTCTTTTGTCATCCTTGTTCTCCCTTTCTCTTCTCGAATCCCTTCCTATATAATCAACCTGCCTTTAGTTACTTCTACCCCACTGGACCTAGTCTTGCTAGATCCATACCATATCCAGTGTTTTTCATACTGTTACATACACAATCTTGGTATTATATGCTGTTACTGATACAGTTATAAGGCCCTTCAGAAGTGGCACCTCCCTACAAGTTCCCTAAAACACTTTTACCGGTTTGGTTACCCATGAAGTTCAGCCACTTCGCTCATCTGGTGAGACACTGGAACAGGTTGCCCATAGAGGTGGTAGATGCCCCATCTCTGGAGACATTCAAGGTCAGGTTGGACGGGGCTCTGAGCAACCTGTCTAGTTGGAAGATGCTCCTGCTTGTTGCAGGGAGTTGGACTAGATGACTTCTAAACATCCTGTCCAACTCAAACTGTTTATGATTCTGTGGTTTCTTTTAACATCTGTGAAATCTGACCATCCCTCATGGTGCTGTTTATAACTTTTGTTGTCATCTCACAGTGTTTCCAGTCTCATCAAGCAATTTTCCCAAGTTGTGCTATAGTTTCCCTCACCTGGCTAAGTTAGCTTAACCTCAAGCCAGAGCCTAGTCACCTGTGCTTTTGACCTTAACATGAAGAACAAAACCAGACTTGGTCTTCAAAAAGAAGACAGACCTGTTCCTTTGGCTTGTTTAAGCATGAAAGAAATTTCCAGGAAAAAGACTTTATATCTGTTTGTGGGTTTGTTTTTTTTTGGGGTGTGTGTGGTTTTTTTGTTTTGGGTTTTTTTGTTTTTGTTTTTGTTTTTTTTTAATGTGAAAGATGGCAATTAAATACTAGGAAGAATACCTGTTTTCTAAAAGCACACCATAATAAGTATTTTTTCTGGTGTTTTTTAAGTGGAACTTTTAGGTAGTGGGAGGAAAAAGCAAAATAGCAAGTGTACAATTGCCAATTTTTACAGTTTTGTTAGAGAAATGTTCTTGTATTATGAACAGATAAAACATTTGGATGAAGTTAAATGTAAAACTAAATCAAAATTAGATAAAGCTTTTTTTTAATTGTGATTTTTTTAAGAGACTGGTTTTGCTATGAAAGAACAACAATTACAGTAATTGCTTCTTAGGAGCAGAGGATTTGGAAATGTGGCTTTGAAGCTGATGGAGACCTAAGAAAAAATAAATTCATTTTGGTCCTTTTTTAGAGTAATTAATCTGCCTTCTACAAGCATATACAGGATCTTTGGGTGGCTATAATCACACATTGTACTTTTTTTTTTTTTCTAATCTTGTGTCTTGCATAAATTACACAGGGTAAACTCAGTCCTGCTTCTTTTAATGTGTGTGCTTTTTATCATTGTTAGTTTCTTGCTTGTGAGAACCTAAGATCTGTCTAGATGGGAGAGGGGTTACTCCCACAACAATACTGGTATTATGCAAGTAATATATATGAAAATATACCAGTAAAATCAATGCTGACAGCTAGTTGTGTCTGTTCCAAGCTAAACCCAAGTGCAATGCAAGGGTCACAAAAGAAAAGCTGAGTTCAGTTTTTATTTTCTTCCCTTAGGAAAATGGGCACTGCTGCCAACTTCTCCCTTTTTTATCCAAATCAATCACAGTCCCCTAAATGATCAGACATAAGTGATGGTGGCAGTTCAAATGCCTTGTGACCAAGAAAGATGCATACAGACATTTATTGTTACAGAAAACAGAGTGTTGCTGCATTTGTTCAGAGGACTGGAAAAGAAAAAAAACCAAATGGTCAAAACTTGTAGATCCTTAGCTGCTATGAGTTTCTGACTCTGAAGTCAGTAGAGTCACGGTAGCTTGTTTTTATGTGATCTGCTCCTTTCTTATAGTGCAGTAAGTAAATCCAACTTTGAAATCATGAAAAAGCATGACCCAGGATTGTGATAAAAAAACAATATTTTGGAAGTATTTACATTGTAACAAAGCTAAAAGCTTTTTTGGGTGCACACAGTAAATGGCCAGGTGTCTAAACCTTTGTTGAAAGACCATTAGAGAAAAAACAATGAAATAATTTTGTTAATGATTTTATCATATATTTTGATGATGGTCTAGTCGTCAGCCATATGCTGGACCTCCAATGTGATTGGTGCTGGGTAAATACAAATGAAAAAGGCAGTTTCTCATCTGAATGTTCTACATTTGTCCTGTGTGCAGTGTGGCAATAACACAATTCAGCATTACTCCACAAAAACACATCCATCTCTTAATTTTTGTTGTAGCCCAGTAGACTACGTATTTTCTCCTGTTTTTTAATTGTATGGTTTTCGCTTTAAAATTACTTTCCAAAAATAGCAGTTGCTCTTCTTTGAAATTTTAAGCAGAATAATTGACAAATGTGCTTCTTTACTATTTTCTTATTTTTGTTTTTAGTATTATCTTTTAGAAAATGTTACAGGATGAAAATGCTGATAAGAACAAAGGAGAAAAAGGCACATGTGTGAAAAAAATTCGTAGCTTTTAACTTTTTCTGTTCATGACTTTCTAAATAATTTCTTCTTTTGGCTGCTGTTTTGCTTTATACTAATGTTATCTTTGTTTCTTGGCATGGGCTTCTGCGCAAGGCTATTGTGAGTATGGCTTTCTATTTACTTAACAATACTTTGTTTATAGACATTTATTTGGTTAATTTTTTGAAAGGCGTACTCACCGAGTATTAAGTGAGTTTAAAATTAAAATAAAATTTACTTTGAAACTTTTATTCAAAGAGCTTATCTAAATGTGATTTAACCAGAAAGTGGAACACTGTAAGTTGTATGATAATTTTTGTGTGTCTGTAATCAATAAAGATGAGAAAGAGAAAAAGAGTAGAATTTCTGCTACACTCCAGTCAGAAACACTTTACTCCCTCTAGTTTCTGTGGGGACAGGAGTTTACTTCAATTAATTTGCTACATGTCTTCGTGCAAATTGCATTACAATATTGGTAGGAGAGCTCTTCTAGAAAATTTTGCTGCACTTTCCGATTTCAGGTTAATTTATTGAGTCCAGTCACAGAAGTACAGAAGACATTAAAACAACTGCCATTGAATTTTGTCATTTAAAGATCTTGTTTTTATTGTCCTAGTTCCTGGGAAAATAATTTTAAAGTTACAAAGTGCTCTAATTTCAGGGAAGTCACACAGCTGTGGAAAGAAGGTTTGCTATCACAAAGGATGGGTTTACAGTTGTGATCTAAAACTGAGTGAAGTAAAAAGTTGGATTTTGGTTAGAATGTCAAAATTACGTGGTTTAAAATAATTTTGAAATTGTTAAACCTCCGCAATATAATAAAATAAAACATTTAACTTTCTATTTTAGTCAATTCTTCTGAAAAAGAAACTTGAAGAACATCTGTAAGTATTTTGTTTGCCTATTTTCTGTGCCGTTTGAAATTATATGTTTTCCATATGTTAAGAAACAGTCATTAATCATGCTTCTGGAAAATATGCAACTAGAGAAATCAGATAACACAGAAGTGCTTGGGAATCTGCTGTTCAGATACTGTTCTCATCTCATAGAAGACCTTTGTGAAAGCAGTAAAAAATGACAAGGGAACCATCATTTTGTGCTGGTTGGAAAACTTTGCTTAACATTGTGTAAATCTTTACTGAAGTAGCAGAAGTAATTCTGTTCTGAGGAAAGCATGCTAATATAAACAAAACTAATGTGTTTATTTTTAGTATACATTATGGCAAAGAAGGTAATATTTTAGGAAGTGTTATCATTTTGCTCTGCTATTTCTGCACCACTTTTACTTCCCTGCAATGCAAAGAGCTGTTAGCTTTTTGGCTGGCTTGCAAAAAATAAAGTAGTCTCTTTGGGTTTAACCGTTCTTTCTCAATGTAATCTCAATTACAATTGTTCATTTTAGGCATGCATTGTACAGTTAACTGTAAGTTCTAAATTAGGTTTGTAATTGCTGAGAATGAAGCTGTTGTTACAGTTCTCCATACACTGTAATGTTTTTCAGCTTATTTAAGAAATATTTCCACAGTGAGATTGTCATCTGGCCTCGTGCCCCACAGCAGAAATCAGTCATACTCTCAGAAACATATCTTAGGATTTTTTGTGCTGCTTAATGTTTATTCAAGCACAGTAATAATACTGGGAAAACAATATGTGATTTTATGGTTTGTAACAGTGAGAAGCTCCATGAAGCTAACAATGAGCTACAGAAGAAACGAGCTATTATTGAAGATTTGGAACCAAGATGCAATAACAGTTGTGAGTTACCTGTGCAGTCCCATTTTTTTTTTTTTTTTAATTATTTCATGTGCAAGGTCTTTAATGACAATACCTAAAGGAGGTGCAAGATAGACAAAATGTACATTTTAAATGGCAGTCATATGTATGTTGTTAATTGTGCTGGAAGCTATGATGACCAAAGAGGTGCTTCTAACGCTTGAAATGCAGGGAATCACATCTTAGAGATCACCATAGAAAGAAAATTACAGTGGCTGTAGAAATACCAAGTTGTTGTCATACCTGTCATTGAACCTCAGCTGTTCAGAACTGTCATGCCTCCTAAATCCCTAATTTAGGAGATTCTTGCTGCCATCACCAGGTTATTTTTACTCCTAATATGTATTCCTTCAGTGTGTTTTCAGAACTGTATTGTAATTTGAGAAGATTCTGAGATACTGGTCAGGGGGAATATAGAATATGTGCCATATTGCTCAGATGGTATCCAGAACCCAGCATCCACTTGGTTTTTAGCACGTTAATGCTGCTTGTTTCCTGAGAAGTATTGAAGGAGGTAGATTGGTTTTTTTTCCAAGCCTACTTACTATAGAACAAGACAAAAGATTGCAACCAATGGCAGCTTTTCTGGTTTGTGCTAAAGCGATATTATTCATAGAGATCAAGGAAGATAGAAATATAAGTTCAGTATTTATTACATACTTTCTGTATCCAAAAAGAACTTTCATTTTTGTTCAGCTAGAACTGCAGAATATGTTACAAATTCCATGTCTTAGGAAACATTAGAGCAGTTGGAAATGAGGACCAGGAATTTCATGAGTACCTAATAAATACATAATCCTATCATACTCGATAAGCTTCAGTGTGAGTGTAATAGCAGTTTCCTGACTTGATAGCTTCTAAACATTAGGGCATATTGAGGCTTCTGTTGTTGGTTTACTGAAATTACAAGTTGCTTTTAAAAAATCTAGGTCTGAACTTAAGTCTTGGTAAAATAAAAGTAGTTGTACATTCTTCCTTTCTTTCCATGGCTAGGAAGTGTGTGTGAATTATTTTTTCAGATTCTTTTAGCTATCCTGGATATGACCAGAATGCTTGGGCGTTGCACAAGAACCATGGCACATTTTGAAAAATGGATTCTTGTCATCTTGGAGACCATCTGCTATTGGTTTTCTTATCAGTCAATGAAAATCTTACTTGGCCCTGTTACCAGCCTAGTGTTTTCTGGGTGCTTAGAGAGAAAACAGTAGGGAAAAACATGAAAGAACATTTCAAAATGAGGCTGCAAAACAGATGGACTGAGGGTTGCCTGGGAACCAGATGTCAGTGTTATATGCTATTTGATTCAGGAGGATGTAATTGATCCCCTCCCCCCCTCCCTGAGATCTGAGAAGACATATAGAAGATACATAAGCAATAGTGGCTTGCCATATTCTTACATCAACACAGAAAAAGGCTGTGCAATGAAATTGTCCTACTGGCCGGCATTGCTGCTTAAAATGTGTGTGTGGGAATTAAATTTAGTATATTGATGTCACAAGTCTGATAAATTGTGTTCAGTGTTAAGATTTTCGCAGATTTAAGCAAGGGTTGTGCCTGTTAAGAATTAGTCCTCTTAGATAAAATGGGAAAACTCGTGTTTAGCTACAACACCAAAATATTATGGAATCTGTAATTTATTAGTAAGGTCATTAATGGAATTGATTCAGGATTCCATTTCTCTTTTATTTTTCATAATTTTAAACAAAGCAAAATTTGTATACTAACTAGCTATCTCATGAGAATATATAGGATTACACATTTTTATGTGTTTCTGAACGCTTCAGTAATTAAAACTATGATATCTGCTACATCAGGTTCCTTATGTTAGCTTTTCTTAACTGAAATAAATTCTCTCTGTGTCTTAAATGTCTGTTGAAAAACATGAAAATAAACATAATAATGTTACTTTCCAATGTGTGCATCTTCTGACAAAAAGCACTCAAAATTGAAGAACTGCAAGAAGCTTTACGGAAAAAGGAGGAAGAAATGAAGCAAATGGAAGAGCGATACAAAAAGTATTTGGAAAAGGCCAAAAGTGTGAGTATGGTGTTCCATATTAATGATTCCTTTCTGACAGACTGCACCACATGTCTACTCTGCTGGAATGAAAATAAAGGAGTTATCTGTATACATAGTAGTAAGTAAGAGGCCAAATGAGGTCTTTGTATCTTAACCATTACGGTACCTCATAGAGATTAATTCTGCAAATTTTACCCTGTTTTTGTGTTCATGACTGTCCCCTTTTGCTGCCTGTCCATAAGCCCTTCTGATGCCTCTGTACACGTGTACCCAGTGCTACAGATTTTTGAGAGTCACCCAGACAAACCTTGTTAAGCACACTTTCATGTCAGCTGATGACAGGGAGAGGTTGTTAAACCCTTTCTAATGCTGAGATAACTTATTTCTTTGTGGAAATTATTCTGGACTTCTGTCTCTGAGTGACAAAAATGTGTAGTACATCAGCTAAAATGGTGTCCATACTGATGGTGGTGGACTGATGGTATAGAAATAACCAAAATAGCTGTGCTGTATTTTAGAATTGGAGAGCGACCCCATCTGCGAGCAAGGTACTCTTTAATTGGTGTTTGGGACTTGTGGGAACTTCTGGCACAGTTGTCATGAAGAGTCTCTTTGTACACACAGATAGAGCTTAGTAAAACCAAGTGCACAGTTGGACTGACAGGCTCTGGTTTTACCAGTTTGGCAGGGAGGGAAAAGGAAGTTTGGGATTCTTCACAAGTGACTGGATCTGTTTGTGTTTCTGGATGTTGTAGGCTTCTTGTGTTGCTCAGTCAGTAATGTTTGTCTTACCTGGAGCAGATAATTTGATACACTTTTTTTATAAATACAGCTTCTAGCTACTTCAGATTTCATCAGGTCAAAATTGCTCACATAATTGCTTATTCTTTTTGATAGACTCCGATTTACAGGCAGGGGTCTGTCTTCAGGAAATCTGAACAAATATGTTTGCCAATCTAAGCACAATGCAGAGCCACTTCAAATTTTATTTGCTTTCTTTGTTCATCTTTCGCCCCTGATTTCTATTCATGTTCTGTTTTAGCTAACTGTTTTAGAAACTGTTTTAATGTAGATTCTTTTATTGATGCTTTTTCCAGGTAAAGTGATCTTTTTAGCTGAACCACCTTTGAAAGCAGTTAGATTTCTTTGATCATGTTCAGCATTCTCTTTGCCTTTACTGTTTCATATATGCCTCTGTTGAGAAGGTGGCTCATATTTAAGTATAATATTGAGGGTATGCGTATACTACTGGCTTTACAATGGCAGTATTGTTGTCTTAATCATAGTCCCATTTCTTCTCTTACTCTGTTTTGATATTTTACTTGAGTTTCTTAAAAGCATACCGGTGTCTTTGTTCATCTGATCACGGTAGTATCAAGATCTTTGCTATGGCTGCGTGTCATTAAATTGGAATTGCAAGTAGATTCCTAATTTGTCAAAACCTTATGCTTCCTTCTTTTGTTACTGTGTAGTTTCCTCAGTGACATGTGAGATGTTTCAAAAGTCTTCAGGAAATGTAAACAAATATGGTTTGGGGTTTTTTTTCATCTTACGTTGCTGACTGTCTCAAAGTATTCCAGTGAAAGACTGTGTCACAATTTCCCTTTTCAATAAGATTTGTTTGTTTGTATGTACTGTGTTATATATTCCATATATATTTCATACAACTGTAGCATTAATTATTTTAGTTAGGTTAGCTTTTTGTGATCTTACCAACTTTCAGGTTTGGGGGGGGGGGGGGTTGGGGGTTTTGTTGAATTTTTTTGTGTGTGTGTGTGTGAAGACAAGTACAATCATTATAGCTTTCCATTATAGAAACTGTATCCAGCTCTAATGTGTATTTTTGTAACATATAGTGCACTTTCATGAATCTTCCTTCATAAGTACCATTCAGTAAAAATTACTAAAATTTAAAACAGTTTTTTATTTTGGTGTCTGGACACAATTCTGAAATGAGTAGAAAGACAAAACGTGTTAAGTCTCCTTCTGTATATCCAGAGGTTTTTAAAAAGTTGTAAGCTATTTTCTATTAAAGGCTTAGGAATCAAAGCATTTTGCTGGGTTTGTTACTGATTTAGCTCTGTGTTTGCTAGCACTCATGCTACCTCTAATATGCCATGTTACAAACACAACCAGGTGTCCCTTCATCTTACTAGTAATATAATGGTTGTGCATGTGCCACAGAATGCCTCTTGGCTTAACAGAACCATCTAGAAACAATATCCCATGTAGGTGAACCATGGCATCACTCATGAAGGACCTTCCAAAGGTCCATAAGGCTGCTTTTCCAAAGCAGTCCTTCCTCTAGCAGGAGGAATTGACAGGTGGGTAAACCTCAGCTATGAAGAGGGAAGATGTTTCTACCACTGCGGCCCCAAGATAGTGCATCGAGGAGTAGGAACTGTGTATGTGCATCGGGACACTGTGCCACTTTCCCCTATCGGTAGATTTGTTTCACAGCCCTGTAAAAGAGGGGCCCAGTTCAGAAGCTCTTAACATATCATGGCTCATGTTCAGAGGCAGAGCTGGCAGCCAAAGTTGTTTTACAGGAGTCAGCTTCTTAAAACTGCACATCCCTCTGTTTCACATTTTGGAGTGTCATTTTTTACTTTTCATACTTTGGAATTCCTTTGTCTTTCCCTTCAATTAGATTGCTTTTGCAGGATTTAATTAAAAAAAAAACTTATTTTCTCTTACAGGTCATCCGCACCTTGGATCCTAAGCAGAACCAGGGTGCAGCTCCTGAGATTCAGGCTCTGAAAAATCAGTTGCAGGAGCGAGACAGAATGTTTCATTCATTGGAGGTAGTAATCCTCATGTTTCCTAGTAGATGCATATTTCCTCATTTGTTTTTTAGGTATAGACTAATACTGTTGTTATACTTTGGTTTTAAAAGTATGCTTTTTTCATATTTGTTTTGTAGAAAGAATATGAAAAAACAAAAAGTCAAAGAGAAATGGAGGAGAAATTTATTGTTAGTGCCTGGTACAATATGGTAAGAATCTCCCGCACATTTCATTACAAAAACCCACCAAACAAAACAGGAAAGAAACTATTAATATTCTGGGTTGTTGATAACAGTATTCATTCATTTACACTTTTTGTGGGTTTTTTTGTCTAAAAAACATTTTCCAACACACAGACACAGAAACAAATGGTTTTAAATAATTTTAAGTTACCACTATGTAAGAATAAGTTCCTATGATAACCTTGGGGTAAAGGAAAAAGAACATGTTTGTTATTTTTAAATTCTAAAATGAGAAATGGCACTTTCTAGAGGGGAGGGTATCTCAGATTGCTGTTTTGTAATTCCAGCCCTTCAGTTATACTAATTTACAGTGCTCAGATTACTTTCTTCTTTGACTCTGCACTTTCCAGTCTTCCAGTTGTTTCTAAGGAAGGGGCACAAGAAAAGCAGTACAGCTTGCTTGCTGCAGGAAGTGCTCTTGAGACAAAAACCCTTTAATGTGAGAACAAATTTAGCCCCATGTAAAGGGTAAGCACAGGGGCAAGACCCTCACTTAAACTTTTCAAACCATAAGGAAGTGATCTGTGACAGCTGTACAGCTTTTGCTGGGCCTCTATGCCAAAAGATTTTTCACTTTAAATGCATTCAAGACTTCCCTTTGACAGTGTGGCTGCATTTAAACTGCTCTTCAGATAGAAAGAATTGCTGACCTGTGTAACAGTCATGTTTCATTCTGCTTCATCATGGAGTTCAGATTCCTCTTATCTGTCTTCCCTTGGAAAAGTTTTCTTCTTGCTGTTCTTGTTCTTGTTATGTCCATGAATAGTAAGCCAAAAATCGTACTTAAGCAGGGTGTCTGAATCCTTTAAATGTTGAAGGCATTTTCAAATGACTAGTGTCCTTGACCAATTTTGTAAGTTAGTCCCACAGACAAGCAGAAGACAAGCCTGAGCTAAGAGCTGTGATTCAACAGCCTGTCATGAACACTAAGATGAGCATTGGTAGCTTTGTGTCTTTCTCTAATTAGCTTCTGCGTTTGTACATAATTCATCACAGCTTCCCTCATTTCCTCCTTGCATTTACTCCTGCTGAAAACATACTTTTTCTCAAAATGTTCTCCTGCCATATGAGCTGGTATTTTCACAGAGGATGACAATACTTTAATTATTTTCAGAAGAAAAGTACGCTTCTAGCTCAACATGCTGAAGGGGAGCAGAGTGGAGAGGGGAAGCACTTCTCATTGGAGAGACTGGTCCAGTCAGTTAACACGTGTTTATTTGGAGAATCTGTGTTCAGATCTGGGACACTGGGGGTCCTGCTTTTCACCAGTTACTCCAAACCCAGACAACGATGGGGGGGAGAGAGGAAAAAAACCCGCCAAAAACAACACACAAAGAATTAAGAATATCTTAGCTTAATCCTTGAAAATATGGTGCTTCATGTTTGAAATGCAAAGTAGCTTAGTGTTGGTGAAGAGGGAGATAATAAAGACAATGTAAATGAGTAAAGTTGTTCAGTGTTATGTGTTGGTATTCACTGAGAAGTTTCTCTTTGTCCATAGGGAATGACTCTGCATAAAAAAGCAGCAGAAGATAGACTGGCTAGTACAGGCTCAGGACAGTCCTTCCTGGCTAGACAGAGGCAAGCCACGAGCACAAGGAGATCTTACCCTGGTCATGTCCAGCCAGCAACAGCAAGGTAGAGAAGCCTTGCCCTTAGAAAGAAAACTGCCCTGTGATCCAGGCCACTTCTGTTGCAAGTGACAACATTCAAGGAAAATCAGCCAGCATCCTTTCTCTTTCTCCACTACTATTATTTTACAGTTCAGGAAAGGGTTTTATTATGGTTCTCATTGTTCTGTATTGCCCTTTGCATATATTTTTTGGAGTCAATCTCTCTCTGTGCATTTTTTGAATGTGCCAAAGTTTTGAAAACATCTGGAGGAGTGCTGTATAATCTTATTTGTATGAAGCCTGGTCTCTTATGAAAAGCTTCATATGGGCTGTGTAACAATGTGAATTTCCTGTCACGGTTGATAAATTTGTGCCTATAAGGGTTGTTACGCTTTATAAGACTGTCGTTGTTCAAAGGGAATTAGGCTTTTTATTTCATGTGCTAACCTGTTGCTTCAGAAAAATGCTGAAAACTCATTACAGAAACACAAAATTAGTATATAATACCATTGTGAAATGTATTTGCTACTAAAAATATTAACAGCAATTTTATTTTTTTTTTAACTCCTACATGCAAAGTTTGCTTTTATTCTTGGCATGTAATAGGGAAGTAGGATGGGGTTTTTTTCAGGTTTTTCTTTATCTAGTGGTGTTACCTCTTTTGCTGGCAGAGCTGACAATTTTCAAATGGTTTGTTCTGCTCTTCTTGATCAAGTGTATGCTTAAATACATATTATAAAGACATTGAGAAATATTTAGAATGCTCTAATACGTTACTGCATCATCCTTTTAAAGAGGTCATTTGTTTTAAAATTTTATAATTATGGATGAACAGTACATAATGGATCAAGGCCCTGATTAATATTGTTGATGTTATTGTATACTAGTTGTCATCCGCTACTAAAAGTCTTGCTTTTAGTATGTTGATTCAGGGTACAGTTGTATCAGTTGCCTTACTAACGGTACCAGTGCCTTCAGGTGAGTTTGTTGCAGGCTTTGCTGGAAATTGATTGTGATTCGTTGTACTGCCTTTTTAGTGTGTAGCTGGTTATTTCTACATCAGTCATTTTAGCACCTTCACATTGATCAGTGGAGTTAGTGGTGGCCCCTATGCTTAATTTAAGTTCTGTTCCTACAGAGTTCTGCCTTTTTCCTGACTAATTCTGTGCTCTCCGTATCATTTTTGTCAAAGAATGGATGGACACAGAGGACCTGAGTATTGACCTGAGTTGAAAGTTTCATGTACATACATCTTGCAGTGATTCAGTTTTAAGCATTTTTTCATTTAGAGACTGTTGGGACCCTAACATACATGCCGTCTGGTTTATAAATTTACTTTTACCTTATTTTAATGGCCTCCCAAGTGAAGACATTCTTTCATGAATATTATTAGAGAAAAGACGTACTAGCATTTATTAATCATCTGAAGGTCTGTGTTAATTCACAACTTGGGTATAATGAGCAAAGGGTAATTCAAAGAAGCACACCTAGATTAAAGGGTAAAGAACAGGTGAATGACACTTTGAGGTACTGTTTTATCCTCAAGTACATCATATATTTTAATCTAGGCCAAGAAATGCATTCAGTATGAGTCTGAAAAATTTTATCAGTTCTGTACCCCCTCCTACACCCCCCCAGTAATATGAAAACAGATGTTGAAGTTTATTAATTGCATATAGGTTTGTCTACTATGCCTCACATTTAGAAAAAAAATGATTTTCTAAAAATTCTCTTTGCTTCTTCAAGGTATGACGAGTCTGGGTTATTGCAAGATTAGATAAGCTAGTGAAAATACCTTCTTGTGTGCAGAAAGGTAACAATGTAAGGGAAGTGTAGGACGATTTCTGTAGCTCAGGGAGGTGATACTCATTTTGCTGTCTGAGATACAGAATACTAAAGGGACAAGAAGTCATATGTGTTATCTGGCAAGATGACCACAGTCCGTGAAGGATGTCTTTTACTGATCTTATTGTGCAATCCATTCTAGTAATTTGAAGAACTCTTTTACCACATGCCATGTGTGAACAGGAGTGAATAAGATTGCTCCTCTGAGAAAATTTGATGTTCCTGTTTGAGATTACAGCATTTTATATCACCCAGAGAAAGAACCTAAGAATACCTAAAGCTCCATTTTTATTTTAATCTGGCTGGCTCTGTCTGTTACCTGCCAAAGCCTATTTGTGAAAGCGAAGAATACCAGGACATTGATGTGAAGTGTTATCTCTTAATTTTGTCTAATAATTTAATTTCCTGTTGCTGTTGATTAAGTGGAGGTCTAAAATAACCTGAACAAAACCTACACACTAGAATAAAACCTCTAGCTTTTATTATTTTAACATTTGTTTTGCCATTTTGCCTCCAAAGTTTTGATGATGGGCAAATGCCCCTAATGGTTAGGAGATGAACAGATGCTCATTAGAAGACTCGTTTTTAGCTTTTGCTTTCCTGTCTCTCATGACTTCTTTTTACTGCTTGGTGGTTGTTGGCTTTTATGTTCTGCGTTGTAGTTCTGGTTGGTCTGTCCTTTTCCCCTAAGATAAGGCACTGAAGTGTTTTCCATAGTTCCCTTCAAGAATATGTACTTGCATTAGAGAGCAAAACAGCAAAACAAGGCTAATATTAATCTGTGCTTTATTGCACATAGTAATTTTTAGGTAAGATTGAACAAGCATTTTGTCTTTTGAGAATTCACAAACTTGTAGAAATTCTGGTATTTCCCAGAATTTGCGTTGAAGAATCTAAAAATACACTTTTTGCTATCCAGTTCCAGTAAGTCATTTGTTCTGTCTTGTAATGGTAATCATCAGGAATTTTAGTTCCTTGTTCTTCAACATTTTACTTCTATTATTTGCTGCAGATATAAATTCTTAATCTTTGGGTGTGGATGAGTGCAGGTGGTAAACATCATAAACCTTCTCTCTCACAGGAACAGCTTCTTATTGAAAACGTTAAGCTTCATTATTTTCTTTGCTTGTTATGTAGCTCTGGAAGTAGTGTGGTATTAAGAAGAAGAAGGGGTTCGTAGTGTGACTTCAGGGAATAAGCACATGTATAGACAAGCTACCAGTGAGTGAGGTCTATTTGTCTTATCTTCAGTATTAAAAAAATATAAGCAAAAAATCCGTGTAAAACAGAATTATCTCAGTAGTTTAGATTCTTCTAATAAGCTTTTAGGAACACTTTTTCAGGGGCAACAAAGACCATTTTTACATCAAAATGGTAGTGGTAATTACTAAACCAATGCTATATCCTTTCCTGATGCACTACAGAAAAAACCCCTACAGACTACAGAGCTTAAAGATAAAAGTTTCTTTACTGATAGAACAGCTGAAGAGTTCATGAGAGTATGTTCCTGACCACTGTGCTGGGGATCCACCCAGAATAATCTTTCTGACAGATTTAATTAATGCCAATAAAAGATAACAGTTAAATAGATTAATATTTTCAGCATTCAGAGCTGAGGCTTAGTTTCTGGTCTTAAAGGATGTGTCTGCAGTTCAGTTCATACACTTCGGTGGGGAGTTAAGTTGTTAGCATATCTGATCAGACATTACAGAATAAAATATTCAGGTTCTCCGTTTTCATGATAGCAACACATAACCACTTGGATCATAACACGTATTTTTCAAGTGCTGTGAAAATTGGAACAATCTAATTTAAAGGTTGTGTGTTCCACCACAGTGCAAAAGAAGATGAATTACTAGAGCACACAGCTTTATATCTTGTAAAGTGAAGTAAATATTTAATAGCTACAAGATGCTTTTCATTATATCCTTGGAAATAACCAAATGGTAATCTTGTCCTGTTCTGATGTCACTTGATGTAACGGCAATGCTTCTGCAAGTTTTCTGTGGCTTTTTATTCATGTAAGGACCACCAGTGATTTTATATTAATTGTTTATGAAAGAATTAACAGTGACTGTTCCTTTTACTGCTTTATGATGCTCTTAAATAGTAAGTGATACATGCAAGCTGTCAAGAAAATTTAAAAGTATTTTGCGCTTTTAAAGTCTTTGGTATTTTAACATGTGTAAGTAGCTTTTGCTTTTCCTCAGTTTTTCCTCAGTCTAGTATATGAGACTATCCACTTAGCAGCTTCCTGGCTGATTCTAAGTGGATTTAATTGTCTTGATGTCTTGACATTTTATGTAGATTTGGTAACAAAAATATTTTCATTTCACCGCTTGATTTTCTTCTAGTTAGTGATTTGGAGAAAGACTGTCCTGAATATGTCTAATTTTTCTTTTTCTTATGAAGCAAAACAGTACCTGAATTTTACTCATTTTGTAGAGGTTTTTATTCTTGTCCAACATTTGTACCGTTCGCAAGGATTGATGAGGGATGTATTTTTGCACTCAAAGTCAGCTGTGGCATACTGACTTCTTACAGATTTTTGCACATGTTTTAAATAGAATGGGGATTCTGTGTTCTTCAGTAATATTGTATGGATGAACTTTGGTACCTCCAAACGAAGTTTAGCAAATTTTGCAGGCATTTTCCTCACTGGTATTGTGCAAATAAACAGCTAAAAGAGGTTACTCTGTCAGGAAATACTTTCAAGTGGTGTTTTTTCCTCTAAGCCAAGTAGTCATACTTCAGCAGTGTCACCTACAGAATAGTTCAGTAGCTGGATTATGTCTGGAATGTGATCTCAGGAAATCAAGTACTTATAAAGAAACCTTTTCAGAAGCCCTTCCTTGAAACAACAACCAGCTGATGCTGGCAGTATGATACATTTAGCATTCTGTGAAAATGAAGAGGTGAATCATTATATATAACAATTTAAATGTAAAGATCAGGTAAACAAGACATTGAGTGAAAGAGGTTTTGATACAAACTGCAACACAGCCCAGGCACATGTCCCCTCATAAATCTGAGCAGTCTAGCTCCCTTCTCTATGGGGAAGAACGCTGCGTTTGGACTTTGTGCCTTTCAACAGGAGGAAGTGTAGTCTTGCATTATCTCATAGGTGAGTGCAGGAGCAAATAACGAATCACACTTGCACTCAGAACATCTCTACAAGCCAAACCATATTATTGGCTTGTGGCAGATACCAGATTCTAGGTAGGATTCTAGCCATACCTCCAGTTTGTTACTTTCAAGGAATGAAGAACTTGTCCTGGCATGACCGATTACCTTGCCTTGCTCCCTCTGGAAGTCCAAAAAAGGAGCAGAAGCCTGTCAGTGACTCTGCAGGCTGAAAGTAAAAATAAGGGATGACTTCTTCAGCTTGGAGGTGGAGGAGACTGATGCAAGCAACTATTTAAGTACAAAACTCTGAAGAGCAGTATGTCTTTCACCATTTTGCTTTTTGGTGTTAATTTGAAAACAATGAAACAGAACCTGAGCTTTTGGAGCTGGGCACGGTGGGGTGGTAATTAATTTTGAATTGCAGTTGATTAAGTATTAAAGGCTTTACCTATGTGAATAAGGCAGAAGCTATCGTTATCAGCCACAGCAACTTCAGACTTCATCCATGTGGTACAGTGAGGCCCCGGAGATTTTGACTCTGCTGCCGGCTTCATTGTACCATTCGGAGATGTTGAGGACGTAATAACTCTGTCCTGTTTTTTATTGACTTGACTTCTGTGGATTTGTTGAAATACTGGACCACAAAGTTAATTTTTTTACATGTATCAGCTCGTTGAATTAGGTAATAAATGACTGTTGACTGAGGAGTTCTAGGAAACATGGCAAACCGTAAAGTCCTGTGGGGCACCGAGGCAGCACTGGGCAGTACAGCCGAGGCAGCTTCCCAGGCAAATTGATCTGGTTTCAGGTTGTAGCCAGTGGGTCAGCAGGAGCTCATGACAATTGAAGTCCTTGCCTATTAGTTGTGGAGGGGTGGTTTTGCTGTGAACTTTGCTATGGCCCTAGATTCTAACCTTCACCTTTAGGCCTTGCCAAGGTAATGCAGGACTGTCCTGAAGCAGATGTCTGCGTTAGCTGGTTCTGGTGGCAAGTGAGGAATTTCCTCTGCTGCTGTTTGCTGTGTGCATAAAGTCATTTGGAAGACTGCGTATTGTGCAGTCTCTGTTGCACTGCGTGTCAATTCCAGACTGAAAGCAGGTTCCGTTTGTCAGATAAAAAATTCTTGCTGCTGCCTTGTTGCTTTGGATCTCACAGACTGATCCATACAACATGAAAAATATTGCTAATAGAGGGAAATCCAGGACAGCTGGGAAGCCTTTCTTGGCTGTTGGTGCCTTTATTCATTGCTTCACATTAGAAAGGTCCTTTACTATCAGATGAATAAGTTAAAAGAGTATCACGTTTCAGAAGGAGGAACAGTTATTCTAATCATTACAAAAGTAGTCATTTGTCAGCACTTCGAAGAGCTGTTAACTACTGTAAGATAGCACAAATCTGAAATACTGCAAAAGCAATTGTTTCCACAGGTATAGGATAGCTTATTCTGCAAATGAAACTTGAATCCCTAATGATTATCCCTAATGTTAAGAGAAGAGAAAATCAACATAAAAGCCAATTGTTAGCATGCTTATGAAAATGAGCAGAATTTTAAGAAAATCCCAACTGTTGTAATATTTATATACAATAGTTATAGTGAAACCATCAGACTTTTAAATTGGATTTGAATATAACATTCATTATGCAATTTAAAATTCTGTGAAACGGAGAACATAGTTCTCAGTCACCAAAGCATGCAGGAGAGTAAACCTATTCCATGGAGGTACTGGAGGTTTTGAGAGAGATTTTGAAGCTTTTATTTAGCAGTATCCCTCAGAACTTTGCATAGTTATAAGCATGACATTATAAGGGCACTGTTCTTAGAATTTATAGTCCACCTTGTATTCTCTGGTTGTAAGAGTTAAGAAAATGCAAAGTGGATTCTTGGTTGAGCCTTTGCTCCTTTAAAAAAATCTCAAGGAAATACCATGGAGAAAGACAGAATAGGTGCAGAAAGAACAAACTTTAGCAGTTAAAGCTAGGTAATGAAGCTAGGAAATCTGCAGAAAGAGAAATCTGGAAGCAATTATTTCAAAGCAGAAGTATTTTGGGAAGAGTGTCTGGTGTTGGACCTGGAAAGTGAGTAGACTGCATTGGTCTGATAGTGTTGGTGGTGGCGTTAGAAAGTACTGCTTATGGACAGCAGGGTCTTGGCTGCAGAAAGCCTGATTCACTTTAGGATCAAACCTAGATTGAACAGGAAAAAAGTAGTTGCTCAGAGAGGACATGGGTTTTTTTGTGGGCGGGTTTTTTAGGGGTGAGCAGCGCCCTGAATTCGAAGTTCCTGTGTTGGTAGGTACCCCCCAGCTGGCTAGGTTAATGAAAAAGGCTGCCGTCCCTTCTGTGGCTTCGATGTGCTGGGGTTGTCCCAGTCGTGCCTGTGTGTTGAAGAAACAAGACGTCAGTGAGAAGTTAAGGAAGACTTTTAAGGGACAGATAACCACTTGTAATGAAGTAGAGCTAATGGGATTAGGCCCTGAATGTTGAAGGGAAATGCGTCACGAAGAAACAATCCCTCAGGCTGACAATGAACCTTCACTTGTAGCGGGAATATTTTGGATTGGCAAAGGAAAGAAGTAGGAGAAAGTCACTCCTCTATAGACACATCATCTGCTGCATTAACTGTCTCTTTCTGAAGATGCTGCAGAAGCAATGACAGATTATGCTGAGTGAATTTACCCTCATGTCTTGCATCTCTGTCTTCTGAAGTGTTGCCTCAACAGGTAGCTTTAAAATACATTATTTTTGAGGAGTTCTCCAAGAGAAAGAAATTGACAGAAATTTTTTCTGTGATGATTAGAATTTCTAGTCAGGAAACAACACTGTCAGATGAATTTGTTGCATCCTTGAAAGAGGATACACTGTCCTGAGTTTACAAGACCTCTCAAAAGTACTGTTGACTCAAAGCAAAACCTCAATGTCATCTCCATTTATGTGCAACAGGACACTTGAAGTGCTACTAAGTAACGTCTGAACTAAGTTACAGCCAGGTGAGACTAACAGAGTAGACTATATTGATTTACGCACTATAGCATAGATACATGCTTATATAGCTTGAATGTTTTTTTTAATAGACTAACTACAGTGATCATCACATTATTAACTCTGATTTCTGTAACTTTATGCACCCCAGCAGTGCCATGCAAGCTTAACAGACTATGATTGCTCAAATACACTCTCAAGGTCTTTGAATGTGTTGAAAGTGTTAATTTTTAAAAATTTTATTTCATTTGCTTTATGTCTATTTGGTTTTCAACTATGGCTTGTATTCTGTGTTGGTGATGAGAAGGAAAAGAGGGATGTGCAAGCTGCAGGACTTACAGAAAGGCAGATATTTTTTTTCAGTAAGTCCTCGAGTTCAGCTATAAATACTTTATCTATTTAACCTGGATTTGCCCTCATTTTTGACCAGTGCAATACTAGGAAGGAGGAAGTGGGGAGAGAAACAGTTTGCATGCTTTGATTTCGGTCTGGTGAAGCCATTTTGCTCTTTGCAGTATCAATCACAGTGAGTGCAATGTGAAAATGAGAACAAGCAGGTAGTGCTGTGCCATGCTGTGCGGGGATATTTGTGTTACTTGTGGAAGCTGAAATCACTGTAGCTGGTTTGTAAAGCATTCCGTTCCAATTAGACTGGCCAAAGAAGAAGAGAGCGCATCAGCAAGGATGGAGAAATATGCCAGCCTCTCCAGTTCTCTTCCAAACTTAGATTCACTTCCACAGCATTGTGATGTTCTCTTTGGGACTGCTCAGTGGCTTCTACTCGGCTTATTTCAACAAGAATACATATAACGTTCTTGCAATTCGAAACTGTATTCTCATGCAATGAATAGAACTTACCAGTGTAGTGTGGCAGTGATGCTGTTGTAGCCTCACACACAGGATGAGCTTTGACGAAACAAACACTTAAAAGTCTTTGAATTGTGCTCAGAGCTCAAAGGCTCAGAGTCATTATGACCCTGATTGTCCTCTAATATATAACCACACGCAGTACTGGACAGGCACCTTTCACTTTATATTGCTTTGATTTTTTTAACTGTTGTACTCACAGACAGCAGGAATGCCTGAGATGTTTTCACTGCTGTGTACTTCTTCCGTAGCTGTGTTAATTGAGAATGGTGCCTTGAAGGGCTTTACTCAGAATTGTTTTAAATTTTTCTGAATTATGTCTAAATTTAGGTATTGTTTAAGGCTGTTTTGCTGCTCTTTACAATTACTGGCATGTAACCTTCCTGTTAATTTGAAGAGTGGCTCTGGCAAGGGGTTTTCCCCATGAATTTGCACGACTCTTAAGTAGAAACAGCCTTACTAAACTGCTCTGAAAAATACCTGTTCTGTGCTCTGGGTTTTTTTAAAGGTAATATGTTATCTGCTTTTTAACTTTCTTCTTTATTCTTTTATTTGCAGTGATGTGGTTGCATGACCTGCAGCATTATTGTAACAGGGACTGTTCAGTGCATGACTTGCTTTTCTGTCCAGACTACATAATCAAAACTTAACCAGTTCTACACTTAAGACTCATGGCCATCTGATTTCAAAGGGAGATCTACTTGCAGAGAAGCTTACCATCCTGGGGAGTGGCTTTCCCATTTCCCACTTGCATTTACTCTTTCTCTTCACAAAAAGTCTCCTATGAGGCTAGGAGAGAGGAAATCCAGTATTCAGAACTCAACAGGAGGCGTTCTGCAAACTGACAGAGCATTGTCAGCTCTCCATTTTTATTTCCACCTGTCCACTTTATTTAATTCTGATTAACAGTATTAACACACAGACTTCCTGCAACTTTTTCCTATACTGAACTATAAAAATCTAGTCTTAATGAGTTCCTAGAAACATCTTTTGGTTACTGTTAAAATTTCAAAGCACCTGTACCCTTAAAGGATCCACTTTGAATCTTTAAATAATTAAAGCAAAGCGAAGGAGGTGTCTTACCAGGAGAAATGACTAAGGAATTGCTGCTTGGCTTCCCATCTTCCTTAGAAAACCAGGCAAGGTTCATCTGATAATCTCCGAGCCAGGCAAACTACCGGGTGGTATTTTGTTCAGACACTGCCTGCTTCCTTACTATGTATATACACAGTAGTGTTTGGCTGTTGTATTTTCCTCTACATTTTAGCTGTGTTGTCAGTTCCTTTCAGAAATTTTTTTTCCAAGTCTGTGTACAATTGTTAAAACAATCTGAGGAAAGAACGCGAATGGAGATAAGTATGAAAGCAGTCTACACTTTCAGTATCATGCAGACTGTCCTTGCCAGTTTATACTTTGGGTCATTTATCTTTCACCTGTACTATTTTTTTTTTTTCTTTTCTTCTCCTTATAGCAGTCTTAGCTATTTAATTTCCAATTGCACTAGCTTGGCTGTTTCTTTGTATTATGAAGTCTAGCTATAAGATTTGCCATATGTAGACAGTGTAACTCAAAATGCTTTGTACTGCCTATATTAATTTAAAAAGCTACTTATTTAATATTCTTAAATATCTGCACATTTGTACTACTGTATCTTTGTTTTGTATTGGACATCCAGTACTGGCAAGATTCAGAATACGATGGGGTGCTGTAGTGTTCGAAGTTAAGAAGTTTATTGTATAGGAGTTAGTATGTAATGAATGGGAAAGGGGGCTTCGAAGCCATAGGAGTTGCTGGAAAATCTGAAGAGAGTCTGAATGATGAGTACTGTTAAGTGGTTTGGCTGAAGTCTGGTTGCAGAGAAACCCCATTCTTGCTCACTTGGATCTTAATCCTGCAAAAATGTAACCGCATATGTACTCTGCTTACTCCAAGAACGGTTTTGCTTATTCAGGCCACAGCGTAACTACCAGCCCTGTTTTCCATGTGAGCACTCCCATGCTGGAGGAATATTGTGTGCACTAGTCTCTGCAGTCACTTCTGGTCACAGAAACCAGCGCACGCCTCGTCCCTGGCCTGTCAAGTGGGGCTCTGGGCAGAGCTGCACCACTGCACGTGTTCAGTCCCTGGGGATCATGGTGCCTGCTGTGTCTGGTAGCGACCGGCCGGGTATCCCTGCAGCAGAGACAGCAGCACTTTCATCAGACTGAGACCAACAGAGGGCTAAAGGATTTGTGTCTTTCCAGGTCCTAGCCATTGATCCCTTCTTACATGTTCAGGGCGAGCATTCTTAGAAAAATTCCTTTTTGTTGAGTGTTAAAGGCATGATTTGTTTCTCATTTGCAAGTGCTGCTCTGGCTGGGACAGCATCCTGCCCCAAGACAGTTGGGTGCAGGAGCCCCGAGGTCAGGGGTTCTGTGCAGGGCAGGAGGGGATGTCTGTGTTTTCATGTACCTGCCTGCAAGGTGTCCCACAGTGGAGCTGAGCAAGTGATCTGTGCAAATTAGAGACTAAGTATCAGTTGTTCTTGAGCCTGAAGATGTTTGTGTGTCAGTGTGTTTAGCTTGGCCAAAACTGAGTTCGCTAATGCAATAGAGAGATGTCAGGTGGAGCCAGTAAGTTCCAGCGAGCGGGCTGGCTGCTGTAGTTAGATTAGCCTAGCATCTCTGTCATGAAGTGATTGCAAGCTCACAGCTCAGAGGTGATCTCCAGCATGTCTCTGATGTACTAACTTCATTTGTGCTGCATAGAAAACTCTTATTTTTTTAATAGCAGCTTGTTTGACAGTCCTGAATTGTGTTGATCAATTATCAAAGTAACTATTTGTAAAGTTGCTAGTGATACATTTTCTGTAAAAGAATGGATACTTACTGTGTCAAAACATTAATTTCCCATTTCAGTTCATCTACAAATTGTGTAACTACCAGATTGTCATGGTAGCAGTGTTAATATACATATCTGTATATAGACAAAAAAAAATACTCAGTAACGATAATTGGAATCAAAAGTTTTCATATTTTTTCCCAGTCAAATACACTAATGCTTCCAAGGTGACAGAAGAGTGTACAGTTGTTAAACAAGTTGTAAATAAATGCTTATATAAAATGTAGGTGCTTGTTTTCCTTTATTTGGTACCTGGTTATAAAATGAGGCCAGCGCACAGTCCAGGTCACAGTTACTGATGTGAGCCTGGAGTGCTGTTCTGCTGTGTGCGATGACGGTAGCTGGTGGGAGCTGTTGCAGCCAGGCAGTGACCAACGGGGACCTCAGTGGAGTGGGAATGACATGGATAATGCAAACCTTGCCCTTGAATACACTTTGAATCAGTCACTACTGACTGCCGGGGAAAAAAACGGAGGACTTTTTACAAAGTATGGCTACACCTGGGCTGTCTGATTCCTACATACACGAATGGCATCTTGGACACACATTTTCTGGGGCTGTGCAGGGGAGGGTGGGTGGCAGGTACGTAGCAGCAGGGAGGACACCAGAAACCACAAACCACCTCACTTCTGCTGGGAGGCTTCGCATGTGGCTGCCCCATCACAGCAAGAGCTGCCCGACATGGTTTGCCTCTTAAAGGGCCAAGGCTGAACAGACAAAGACGTTTTCTCTGGCTGATGGAAGTTTATCTGCAGAGGTAGCTAAAGGTGGGGGGAAAACCGCTGCTAATAGGGACAGAAACATCTGTCCTTCCTTCGTGTGCTGATAAGCAGCTTTGCCATCTGGGGTGGGAGGATAAGGTGCTGTCAGACATGCATAAACGTTGCTAGTTGTGAACGAGAAGGTAGCAGCATGCAAGAAACAGTGAGCCTTTTGGCGTCATGGATGGTGCTGGGGCTGAGAAGGATGCAGGAAGATCCTGCCACCGCCTTTCAGGGGCTGCTTTGTAGAAGGAAAAGAGCAAAACCGGGAGCATCCCCTGCCTGCATCCCTGGTGCCAGCTCAGCCCCAGCAGCATGGCTGTGGTGGTAGTGGGAGAGCCCACGGGGCTGGGGGCACAGCTGGGGTGAGGTGTTTGCTGGCTGGGGAGGGCAGGAGAACCCCAGAAGTCTCCCAAGCCACAGGCAGTGTAAGGTGGACATGGGAGTTCCCAGAGCTTCACCTCCAGGTGGTAGTGCTCACTCCAGTCCTCTGCCTCCCTCAGTTGCTCCTCTTCACCTTGGTCATTACTGCAGCATCTCCTGCCCCCAACCACCATCCCCTCTCTTGTCCTATCATTTTTCCCCCATTGCCAGCTGCTTTTTCCTTTTGCTGTACTTTTTTCCGTCCCAGTCCACCCCCTACCCTACCCCAGCCCTGCTCTGAGACCTGCATCACAATCCCTTGTTCCTGCCTCTGCCCTCCCTTCCCCATCCCTCTAGCTCCTCCACATCAAGTCCTGCAAGGCCATGGTCACCTCCCTATGCCATGTACCCCCTCCTTTATGCCCCACAGGGTGTCAGGGGGAACTGTGGCCACCTTACCCCTTCACAGATGCTGGCCCAACAGAGAAGAGGCAGCACTGCAGGATGCCTCCCACTGGTGCCTCTCCGACACACCTCACAGCTGCAGGGGCTGCTTTCACCACTGTATCCCAAATGTGTTTATCCTTGTGCTGCATTAGATGTTCTTGCGGGAGGCAGCAGCTGCTGCTGTGTTAAAAGGACACGTGGCGGAAGCACAAGTGAGAAGCCGCACGGTTCCTTTTCACAGTTCCCCCTTTCAGATTTTTTTGCCCACAAGTAACTCTGAGCGCTATGCTGCGCACGTGAATACCTGCAAATCAATCTCTGCGTGCATTGGCCTGTCTCGACCCTTTGTGCAGCAAAGCAGAGCCCAGAACGTGTGCACCCCACCGTGCTCCGCAGGCAGGAGCCAGCAGACCAGCGGGGCTGCAGTCCTTGCGGCCGAGGGCAGAGCCACACTGTGCTTCAGCACAGGACACGACAGCACAGCAGCGCGGAGCTTCCACCAGTGCTAGGCACGCATACGCAGTTCCCTTTCCTGAGGAGCTAGGAGAATAAAATGGCCTCAGAGCAGCAGGGAGCCCCATTTATTTGGCAAAGCAGGTGGATCCAGAAGTGAATGTCAGGTATGCCAGGGAAGAGCAAAGGAACATGAAGTGATGTAACTGGAAAACTCTTCACACACCAGATGTATCCACTGCTTCCCCATTTCGGGTGCTCCCAGAGCCCCAGGAGGCAGTGGAGCATCTCTGCCACCTGGGCCTTCTGGCTGGTAACAAGAGAGTTGCCTTTACTCCTTCCCCGCAGACAAGCATCTCAAAACTGCAACGTGCACATGTCTAGAGGTTTGGTTTCTGGGCCAAGTTACTCACAAGCTACTTGGGAGCACAACTCTACACCAAGAAGGAAAGTCTTACAAACCCTTCCGAAGGGAGGCGGGGAGGAAATCCTAAAACACAACTAACCCCCACCCCCAACACATCCCAGGGAATCAATGAAGGCAGTCATAGCAAGTGCAAATAAACCTTGAGGTGGATGGAAGTTAAAATGCATTTTCACTGTTCATCACACCACCTTGTACAAGTCTTTGGCATTGACCCAAAAAGGAAAAAAACAAACCGAAGCACCAACCAGCTCCCTGACTAAAGCAGATCACAAACTACAAACAGAATTAGTGCAACTCCATGGACAGGCCGGTGGGGCTTGTTCCCCAGCACTCTCAAATGAGTCTGCACACCCCTTCGACTGCTACAAAATACTGGCAAGGACGATAAGCCCTTCTGCCAACCCCCTCCCCCAAAAAGGCTCTTTGGCAGTCCTCAGCAGCTGAAGACTGACAGCAGAATGAAAGCTGGCACGCTCAGCTGACAGCGCAGTACTGAGATGACACAGCCTCTGGTGCAGTGGTGGTGACGCGGGGGATGCCGTGCCAGGGCAGCACACAGGCACAACACCCAGCTGAAGCTGATCACCTGCACCTCACAGGCAGCCTGGGACCTGTCCCAGCCCAGCCATGAACCTGCACACCAAGGGTGTGTATATTCAGCATCCAAACCTGGGTGAGGGCTCCCACCAGCTGCACCAAGTGCATGGACCTCTGATATAGGTGTCACTGCACTCCAAGAATTGCACAAGTGCCAAGGACTAAGGCTCCCTTTACTGTAACAGTCGTGTTTGTGTTGTGATGAGGTTTTGGGGTTGCTTGTGTTTGTTTGGGGGGGGTGTTTGTGTCCCCTCACAGGGAAAAGGCAATCCCCTTACAGGATTCTCCTGCAAAGTTCCTGAACGCTACTTCCATTGTAGACCACAGCACCTTGAAAATAAACACAAATGTTTTGAAAATACCCCCAGAAATACTATCCCAACAAAGCCTACTCTGTGAAGGAAAGGATGGCAGACTACCCAGTAGCTATTTCCTGTTATTCCTAAACCTACAAAAAAAACCCCAAACAACTGAGGATCTGTCAAGAATTAACGTGATGCCCAAGAATACCTTTAAATCTAAGTCAGCATATCTTCAGTCTCTAAATTAAACAGGGCAATACTGGTTTGCATCCTCTTCAGAGCAAGTGTGGAAGTCACACGATGCAAGTGTCCTCCGGAGAACAGCCATACACCTATTCTAATCAACACCACACTGAGAAGAGCCTGTTTTATAATGCACCTTGTTCTACGGAAACTTTGTTTCACCTACCTGTGAAGACTTTAGGATTAGATACTTCATCACATGCCTAAGCATCTGGTTTTAAAACATGTTTATGTAAATCACCCAGGATTTCTACATGACCTGATTTTGTATACAGTTGGAATTAAAGACAGCTGCTGAAATTTCTAGAAAGAACCTGTCTGGAGAACACATCAAAAACAAAGAAAAGCAACTGAACAACAGTCTTGAAAATGCTTTATTGAACCGTGTGTCTTACTGTAATGTGCAGATGTGTTTGAAAAGACTACAGCTTGAAAAAGTTTTGAAAATCCTCAACAACCAATAAAAAAAATTCCCTACTGGGGGTAACTCTCATAATAACCACAGGCCTCATGTAAAGTTTCCCTTGAAACATTTTCAGTTGCAGAGACTAAAAGAAAGCAAAGCTAGTGCTGCTCTACACAGAAACAATCAAGATTTGAGGATTTTTTTTTTTTTAAAAAAAAAGGAATGGAACTCAAACTTCAGTCTATGGGATTGCTTCTTTTGTGGCTCTTATTTTGGATTAGCATACACGTCACAGTTCTGCTGAGAACACCAGAACACCATCTGGTGTTCAAGTCTGTAAATTTACTCTAAAACGCTAGCAATGCTGCAGAGATGGAAGGATACAGAGAAAGAGAGAGGGGGTGAGGTGAGAAAGACCTGGAAAACCACCATTATGATATAAGCCTAGTTTAAGTTTTCATCAGAAGCTGTGTGCACTTTTGGTTTTTTTTTTTTCCTAACTTTACATTCAAACAAACCCACCAAAAAAAAAAAAAAAAAAAAAAAAAAGAGGAAAGAAAACCAAAATCAAACATACCCCTTCTGTCCTTCTCTTGGGGCTATTATAAACTTCTATGCACAAGGACACCACACTCTCTTTTCTTCCAAACCAGTAGGGTTAACAGTATAGGCATGTAGGTGGCACGATTCAACTAAAAGGCTTTTCCAACTTTTTTATACCAGCAAAAATAACCAAAAGAAACAATAAATAAAAGGTGCTAAAGTTAGCAATAAGAATTCAACTGTAATATACTGACAATGCGGGAATCCAAATCCTCAAGCTCTCCTGATACTGATAGGTCTCTACAAACTATGAAGCAAATACATAAATAACTCAGAATACGATTGAGACTGTGAAAAGCTTTTTGAACTAAGACAATATGATCCAGGTTAACTTTTTTTTTTTAAACACAGTGAATATATAAATTGTCTACACCTGAACAAAACATATTTAACAGTTAAAAAATTTTAACAACCACAAAAAGGAAAAACTTTAAATGAAAGTGAACATAATTTGATTTTAGGGCACACAAAAGCCCCTTGCAAGTAGCTTCCAGCAGTGGCCTTACTGTCACGTCTCCTACAGATGCATAAAGTAAAGTTTAACTCCACACTGAGGTGATGGCTAACGGGGCAACATAATGGTCACATACAGCAAAATGCCACACCCTGGTCATAACAATATATCACACTGCAGTTTCCATCCTGTGCAGGAACAGCACATAAAGATGTCATTCTGTCATATATTATTCAAAAGCTACTTCGTGGTCAAAAACTGCTAGTCAGCACTAACCTTTTTGTCACGTAACCTTTGAATAATGGGAAAGCTTTGGGTTTTATAGTTTTACTCCTTGTAATTAAATTTTTAAATGACAAGGTCACTAAAACTCATGCACGCTGCAAAAAACGTCATGCAGTAGTTAAGGTAAACCATCCAAGCAGTTTTTATTCATTAATATTCATAAATACACACAGCAGCTTCATTAGAGATTTTTCATTTTTTTCCTCTTCAGTTTGAATGTGGAGTATTAGGAGAGCCTTTTGCATGTCAAGGTACAGGACACAGAGTTTTTTGCTCTGCACTGCAACCTACATTTACCTGCTAGAAGTAAAAATTAGTTAAGTGGAAATGATTATCATATATATCTTTTCTCTCTTTCTTTTGAATGTACACAATGTAACAAGAGTGACAGACCTGAAATTACAATCACCAAAACAAACCCAAGATAGTTGTCCACTTTCATTGGCAAATACAGCACAGAGGACATTGTCTGCAAAGTGGGATGTCATCAAAGAGGAGGTGGAGGAGGCTCATTTCCTTTATTACTCTCTTTTAAATTTAGGTTTTCTAAAGCAACATCTAGAGGCATAATATCTACACAGCCCATAGCACCAAAATCTGCAATCTCCCCCCGCTCATCCTCATCTGAGGAAGAACTTTCTTCCCGCATCAAAGTGGACAGTAGAAGCTCCTGAACAAACAGGCTGCAGTCTGCCCGTTCACTTTCCATTGACTGACGCTCTGCTTCTGACATCTTCGGATCATTCAACCTGTACAGCAAAGGAAGAGAAGACAGGCAGTTGGTGAAAGCCTTTTTCACCTGCGGCACTACTGACAGGCACTCGAAAACCACCCCAGGACAGTCCTGCTTGCCATTTGTACAGCTCTGGCAGTACAACAGGCGTGCAATTAACAAACCACCCTTTCCCTGTTGCTACAGCAGCATTCAAAGTGGAGCCCAAAGCTACAGGAAAATAAAAAAAAATTTTTGCAACATTTCCTGCTATTCAGGAGTCTTTTAGGGAAGGCTGCTGTGATTTCCTAGACTCTCATTCATTATATGCCCATTTGCTTCCATGACAACTTCTAAGTTCACATAAGTTCACAATACATTATTGCCTACGTAAGGCCTAGGGATTCCCAAAGCACAATACAATGTTCATCCCACCACTTCTCCTAGGTCATAGTGCATACCCCTACCAGCAAGGAAATCGCTCACTCCAACTCTGAAAGTCACCATCTGTGACATCTGCAGGTACTCTGATTAAAGTTTCTCAAGTAATAATGAGTTTCTGACTGAAAGATACCACATGGTATTATTTTGCACTTAGATGCAGATCCAATTGACTCAAATCCAGGATTCTTGACACAGGAGCTGTTAAAATGCCCACACTCTTTCACCATATCAGACAGACAAGAGTATGTATGGGTGGGTGTGGCAGGGCAGATGTGGAAAATATTTTTATTTCAATTCAACAGCCAACCTTCTAAAAGAACTGGAATGACACAGTGGGTGACTTCTCTTCAAAATAACCCCGGGATCTAAGTATAATTTCTAAACTAGACGAGTATTCTGTTAATTAACAGCTTCCTTTATTTGCTTTGTTATCCAACCTCTAAAATAATTAATATATGAACCCTTATTCAACCTTCAGCTTTTACTAAAGATTAATTTCCTATTAAACAATACTATCTTCTGACTCTCTCCCTCTCCACTACAGCTCAACTATGTGCTAGTATCACTGGAAATGCACTTGTTCTGTTGGAAATACTAGGGGAGACGAGCACAATTTAGTTAAGAAATACTCCTTTTGTTCCTCTTGAATCTAAGATCTTGAAGTTTTAAGGGAAAATCTCACAACTTCAAACAGAAGTGCAGTATGTTGTCTACAAACTTGATGAAGGATCTGACAGAAGTCACAATAACTTATTCAGCCAAAACTCAAAACCACCTTCCTTTTCAAGGTTTGCAGAAATGCATACGCAAGTCTAATACTTTAAACAACTCCTAGCGGCATCAAAAAACAGTACAGCATATTTGTAAGATTGCCTCCCTTTTTTGCAGACACCACCGCAAGACACTTCCACAGCCAGCTCTTGGGAGTCAGCTTTCCAAAAGCAGAACAATTCCTTTTGGGCCAGCTATAAACTGTACTCTTGGGTGTTGAATAACTGGGTTTACTTTCATGTTAGAAATGTGGATTGAAGCAAGATTTATGTATTGCATATTCTGTGACCACTGCTGGTATCTACTGTGAATATATTCTGTATGATTAATTAGCTTGTTAACTCTGGGATATTACTTGATCAGTTACTGCTTTACTAGGGCATGTGCTTAACTCCAAACATTTCAGCTTCACCAAGCTCAGTTTCATTGAGCTCTATGTTCCTATCAGAACTAAGGCAAACAGAAATGGTAAAAAGTAAACACAAGCAAATACACCGAACAAGTTACCTTGTAAGAAGAAACTGGGAATTCTGGATAGTCTGCTGACTGTTTTCTGTGTTAGATGTGTTGGGTGATGTTGTAGATTGTGTCATACTGGTGTTGACATTGATCGTGTTGGTGCGTCTAGTTGCATTGCGTGCAGTTTCCAGCTGTTGTCTCGCTGCCTGTGCATGTTGTCTTTCCAACTGCAGTTGCATCTGCAGCTGCTGTAACTGAGAAGCAGAAGGGCCAGAGGAATTGAGCTGTCCTCCTGCAGAACGCCTCACGCCTGATAGCTGAGATAAAAGCTCTGCCAGAGAAGAGAGAGTTTCTACAATGAAAGATCTCAAATGCGTTACGCAATAAAATCAATACACCCTGAATTCCAGTGCATCAGTTGCTTTTTTCAAGCAAAAAAAACGAAGAAGAAACAATGCTGAAGAGCCCATGAAGCTCTTGAAAAAAGTCCTAGCATTCAACGTCTCAAAGGATAAGGACAATTAAAGACTAATTTATGCAGAGTTATTCCAAGTAAGAAGTCAAAGTTTAATGCCTGCAAAGTAACAGAAGACCAAATGTACAGGAAAAGCCTGGCAAATGATGTCCTCTGCAGCAATTCTCTGAAACTTCAAGTCAAAATAGCAACTGACTAAGAAACAACTGCATTTTGGCTTTGGATGGTGATTTCATTTTCCTCTCAACAAATGTTCCCTCAAAACACAGGCTTTAACTTCCCAAAATCCCAGAGGGAAGCTGTGCTGCAGCAAAAAGAGAAACATCATACCATTGCTTCAAACATTTGATAACAAATATTTAATTAGGAAAACATATTAAAGTATTGCCTCACATCAAAACCGAAGTGGTCAATAATTTTTGCTGTATTAATTTTTATTTCTGCCAGAAGTACAGGAAGGCTTAGCAATTAAAAAAACTTTGTCCCTAAGTTTTCCAAAGCAGGTGGATGGAATGCTTGCAGCGAGTTTCATCCACAAAGAATTTTTTGAAATAAGTATTAGCAGCAACTTACTGCTCAGTGCATTACTGCTGAATCTCTTGTACACCCTGCATAGATGGTAGTTATAGCACCTGCTTGCTGTAGTTGATGCAAGGGCAGAGGAAGTAGGGGATGATACTGCTCTTGCCCCTCACCTCTAAATTACAAAGTTGTGACAATTTTCCTTCCATTGCATTAACAACATACAATCCTTCTAAATAAGGCTTTCTTTAAGGGAAGACGGCAAAACGCAGCTGTCTTCCATGTCAGGAACTCAGGACGGTCAAGCCATTTTTACCACCGCTGATAGCAATGTTAAATAACATAATTCAATTGTACTTACTAGAATACAGGGAGGGAAAAAAAAAAAGTAAAAAAGCAACATGTTACCAATGTCATTTACTTTAGACAGAAAAATTCTAGTGGTCTTTCCTATCTATTACTCCAGTAAAAGGGAAGACATATCAAACTTACAGACAAGATTTAAATGTATTTATTCTCACTGCAAGTTAAAGCATAACTTAAAGCTTTGATTACAGCAAAGCAGTGTTTTGGAAGCAGATGTGAGCTCCAGACAGAATCCTGGTGTAAGAAGCATACCCAGCTCAATGTGCAACTGAACTATAAATGCAAAACCACAGCTTCTAAAAAAAAATAAAATTCAGAAGAACACCATTTAATCCCACACTTAATGCTGCTAAGTGGGAAGGCCTTGTGGGGCTGAAAGCAATTGTTAGCTGGAGACTTTACAAACACCCTCCCTCCTTGAACAAACTCTAGTCCTTTTTAGATCCTCCTGTGACCCCACTTAACTTATTTTCTTCTCTTGATGGAATACTTATTCCCAGCAAATGGAATGAGTTAGATCAGGTACTGGGCCAGCAGAGCACCAGAGCCAGCAGAAGGTGGGCAAGGGGACCATGATTAAGAAAGGCAGTAGAACCACAGCTCTCTTTTCAGGGGCAATGCCTCATTGAACTGGCTGGCTGGTTACCTCCCTCTGAAGAAGTCACAACATGATAGCAGGAAGCTCCAGTTTAAGCATTATGCCTTCTTGGCACCTAAAGCAAAGGTGGATTATGGCAGAAATTCTGAGGTTTCCCTGACACAGTGGCACATTCGAAGGCTACTGTATAAAAACATTTAGATTTCCCCTTAGGTAAAGTTTTATTTGTTTTCAGAACTGTCTTCATTCTCTGTTTTTGGTCTCCTGTAAAAAGAAGGTTTTTTTACATCAAAGCTAAATGTATGCCAAACAAGTTATTCCTGGGAATCCTAAAGACACATCTTCATTATTTTCTGGTGTTGAAAATGAGACACGCTTCTCCTCCCCACAGTGTTTCTAAACTTGACCAAAATACACTGCACATATTGCAACAGTACATTTATATAAGAATTTACAAGTACACAAATAAAATATATCCATGACATTACCAAGTCAGGCTTTCAAACAGCAGCTTGAATGCAAGAGAACATATTTTATATGTCCATTAGTACTCAAACTGAGCTAATTTCATGTTCATTGAGACAGATACTCCTCCATAAACACTTTAATCCACAGGCAAATTAACATGGTATATACTAAAGTAGGTGATGGAAGTTGGACACACTCACGTGCAAAAATACACAATACCCATGCATAGATCAGATTTGGGTATAAGTTTTACACCATCTAGAATTACAAGCAAAAGCTACAGGCAGCAGTTTCAGCTTCAGCATCTCTATGCACAGGCCCTGTGCCAATCCAGCCAAGCACACTGTTCACCTGCGAGCAGCCATCAGCCACACTTGCACAGTGCAGAGTATCTATACATGCACCTTAATAACAACAGAAAGCAGGGCAACTATTATCTTCAATTTTACTTCCTCCATGTAAGAAGGGTAAAATTTGTGGTTATAGCTCTTACCAGCTATAGGATCCATGGCTTCTCTATTGCTTGGAGAATACGAACTCTGAGAAGATGAAAGCCCACCAGGGGAACTGGTAGTAAAGTGCATGTTTGATCTACGTGCACGGGGGCCTCCCAAACCCCGACCTGGGTGGAACATCCTACGTACGTGCCGAACACCGCTGGATTCATCATAACAAGAAGTTAAGAAAACAGAACTGATTGGCATTGAGTATTAAATGACAAGGACATTTGATGGGTAAAACACTCAGATGCACATTGTTCTTCATTCATAAAACAGAGATTAAATGTGACGAAGCAAAGCTAAGGTACACTGTAACTATGGTGCAAATCAGATTTACTGATCTGAATTGAAGATACCAAGTGCTATGTGCACCAAGCTACCTGTATTTCTTCAGATGTTTATGACATCTAAGATCAGGATTAATGTCTTAAGGCTTTTTTAGATCAAAGTTTTCTACTTGGTAATCTGAAAACTCCGACAAAAGCGTGTTCAGCCAAGCTTACTACAGATATAAGGAGTTTACTCTCCCTCCCCAATTCTTATGTTAAGTACTGAAAATAATAAAAAAGTTTATTTCCACTCCTATCAAAAGTACATAATTACTGTATTCCTTCTGACTTTTTTACTTCATGCTTTTATCCAAGAAATTTTGTCACTTGTCCTTAAGAAATTGTACTGTTTCCAGAGTATTCAGTACTTAGTCACACTCCTTTGTTTCACCTTTCCTCTTTTAGCCAAAGAAATGCCACTAATTCCAATTATAACAATGCCTTTCATTTCCCCATTTTCCCCAACTTCTCCGTATCAGATGCTTCTATTTCAAGTCATACCTTTTATGTATTCTAATTTAAACTAAGAGACAAACAACAAATTATTTAAAGATTACTTTTGTCAGAAAGTTGTTAACATTCATTCCTCCAAGACAGTCCAGATAAGGCTTCCTTTTGTTTTAAAAATCACTATTATAATGCACTAGTGCAAAACGAAACAGCATAGGCTTGAATATTTTCTTTTACTGTTACTAGTCATTTACCTTAGATCCTCCTGTCTCCTACTTTCTTTATTTTTATAATTGTATGCTTACCACTCGTACAGTATCCATTGCTGTGCAAGAGTGAAGTTCAATGTACTTTTCATAAAACACAGTTACAATGTACCTCAGGATGTCATGGAGGTAAAGAACTTAAGACTGAAAGAAATGAATGGACTCCTCATGGCAAGAAAAACTTCTGACTATTACAAAAAAGATGTTACACAACATTTGCCTCTTTCAAACCTATTAGTTATGCTACACTGTAAAACACTTAAAATCTAGGGTGTAAGAGGAAAACCTCCCCTGCACAGAACACACTTCACCTAACACTGCGTGCAGCTGTACCTCTGAGCGTGCTAAAACTGGATGCTGCTGGAGACAGGATAGGAAAGGCCAGTATATCTGGGGATTTTTCAAGCACAGTACTGTGGGGTAACTTTCCTAACCACAGTTTTTAATGTGTTTTGAGATAAACATCCTTCCTCAAAGACTAGCTAAGTATGCACCCAAGTCTTACCATCTACTTTGGAGTAAGAAAAACCTTTGTGAACCTTACCTTGGGACAAATAGATAAAATGAATAGCCACGCAGGAACTATTCATACAACTGATGTGAAAAGCTCTATTTAATGAATTTTCAAATATTTTTCTGCTAAAGCAAGGCACTGGGCTTTAAAGAGTTGTCCCCTGACTGCAGGAATAAAGGACACACCTTGCAATGGGTGCAGAAGTTTTATAATGAGAAACACATGCAGCCTTCTGGGGCCACTTAAGGAAAAAAAAAACCCAAACCAAACAAAACCAACAAAACAAAACCCCAAACCAAAATAAACCACACTTGTATAATCAGTACTTGGAAGATGAGGCCACTCCTTGAAACTCTAGAAGACTCAACAATAAAACCTCACAATAAACTGCAACAGTAATCTTCACTCCAGAAAAAGTGCAAGCGGGGAGCCTTCTCTCCATCTCCTTTTTGTCCGTGCAGGTTGTTAGCATGGAGAGTTGTTCTGTACAGCTTTATCTCCATATGAACATGTTTAGAACAGCCATATAGCAGTATCAGAGAGCAAATTTCTAACAGCTCCCTGACTTGTGACAGTTACTCTTTTCCACGCTGCCAGACCCTGGATGAAAAGGGGCACCTCCTCTTCCTTTTTTCCTATTTTAGACCTAACTGTTGCTAGACATCATGTAGAGTACAATGTGTCACTTAAGAACACGCTTCTCACCAGTTCTGGAGACTTGAGAACACTGATCACTGAAGCAATAGTGTACAAGCAGAAAATTCTACATGCATTGTCTTTAATACTAAATCATGGACAACGTACTATCAAAATATATCCAAGGAAGATCCATCTTGGAATGACTGATGTTGAAACCTTGCTCTGTATTTGAAAAGATTGATTCTTCTAGCTCAAATTAAATACCCAAATTCAAAGTAATTTTGTGGCATCTCTGATATTGGAAGGGAAGAAAAATCTGCAGAAACATGAACTCTAATCAAACGTCTTGTTCATTTCAGTAGGAAACTAATTTCAGTGTGTAAGTGCGAAAATGTAAACCTCCTGGCCTACAGAGCAGTTAAGCCAATGCTGGAGGACCACAGTTTGATCTTTGGTACATTGCTATGTAGTTATTAGTGATGTAAACTTTCATAGAAAAGGCATATGAGGCAGGTGCTATGAAAACCCTCACAACTGGTAGAAAGAGCAGAACTAAACTGATACAAGAAAAATTGCTCAGCTACTCACTTCACCAGTCATCAAGCAACATCTCAGAGCAGTCCAAAGAACAGGAAAGATCCAATGGTCTGGAAGATGCTCTCCCCTCACCAATCTCATCCCACCTCCACCTGAAAGGGAGGATGGCACGACTGCACTGGGGGACACCTGACCATGGATGCCTCAGACCAAGCTCACATGGCCAGAGCTACTACATTCAGCACCTTGTTCCACTCCACAGGGAAAGGCAAAGTAGAGATAACAGCTTTTATCTAACTTTGTAGTGTTGTTTGCTTTATTAGTTACTACTTCACAGAGCCAACACCCAAACTCCTTTGTCCTGATCAAATTATTGTGTAGTAATTAACACACGTATTTAGCCTGTCCTGACCTTAAACTATGGTAATGCTAAAAAACTTAAACGCAATCACACATCAACTGAAATGGAGCCATCTCCTTAAATTCTGCCTGCCTTCTGTTAGCATAAAAAACTCCAGTTGCTAGGGCTTGGATTATTTTTTTTCCCTTTTAAAAAATCTTTAAACAAAAAAAGCCACTATCAAACTAATAATGTAGTCCTTTTGTCTGTTTAAATGAGACACAAAAGAATATTCAGAGAGATTGGTTACTGTAGGGAGGCTACATAGCCTGCATGTCATTAAATAAAAGCCCAAACCAAAATATGTTTCATCAGTTAATCTTTGGGAAGGATAAAAAAAATGTAAAAAAAGAAAAATATTCCTAGAACAAGGATAAAAAAACCCCAATAGTTCCAGCTCTTCGGCCATCAAGCTGATTGTTATACAGGTTTATCTACAGAAATCTGCATAACCTGCTGCCAAGGTAACCGAAAGACAACATTCCACTTCCCAGGAAATCTGCAAGTTTTCTGAGTTATATTACAAAATATCAGTAACATCAACAAAATTGTATTATTAAAACAAGGTGTTTAAAGTAGTTAAGCAAGTTTAAAATAACTTGTCAAAACCAGCTAAGCTCAAGTAATCCTCAGACCATCACGTTCATGTCGCAAGTACTTACAGCACACTACTGAATCTGGATACACAAAGCAGCATTAAGACTAATGATCACGCAGAATAAACCACACTGCAAGCAGAAAAACCTCTCAAGTGTCAAAATTCTTAAATGTGTTTGCTGTTAGAGAAAAAAGCACTTGGTAGTCAGGTATACCTGCTGTCTATTCACAATCTGGCATTTATCTTTTTTAAACCATCTAATGATATATTTTTTTTTTGACATACAGACCTTTAGCAAGTTAAGTTCCAGGAAAATCAGAGGTATGACCCTTTGACTACAAAAATCAAAACAAGCAGTCACGGCTACTAAATGCAACAGTCTAGCCCCTTTGCCTCAGTGTGGAAAGGATATTAAATCTCTAGGAGCTCTGTGTTCCAGTGTAAGATGAGCTGCAAAGTCATCTGTGACATGATTCGGATCCCCTCCAGGTAACGCAGCACATATTGGACAAATCTGAAATGACAAAGCAAGAAAAAAACCCAACTTTATATACACAAACAGAACTCATATCATTGAGTCAATCATTAGACATTGATTCTTATGCTTTAAAAATCACATTCTAGGTATTCACAAACACCTAGATAGCAACATAGTCAAAAAACCCAGAAAAGGTATTCAAGTGCAGACATTAATTTAGACATCTACTACTTTATGATTTTCAGAACACTGTGGAAACCAGAGCTAGAATTTTCAAATTCAGTTTGCAATGTCTTTGTATGCCAACTCTGCCACAGACAGTAGAAGTAGAGTCTGATTATACAGCATTACTATTAGCCTGCTTGAACCTAATCCCAGCAGAGGAATCAGAATGAAATCACACGGTAAGTATTTGCTGAACTATCAAACTTCAACCACCCATTGAATGATGTACCACTTATCTATAGGATGATGTACTTATGTTTATCTAAAAGTTGGGAAACGTCCAAGGACCCTTACTGGTAACATGACCGATGTATTAATTGCTAAGTCCTTGGATTTGTCATCTTTGAAAAGGCTACCTGGTCCTAAGTTCCTGTTTATACAACGTGGCAAAGACAAGGACCTAAATCATGGTCACTAGTTTAGTGAGATATGTAAATGAGTTCCTGGAATTGTAATGAATATGTAAACAATTTCCTGGAAAGTTAATGAATAGGTATGAGTAGCTTGTATAAAGAGGGGGCTGAAAGGTTCCCTCAGTGGAGCGATCCCGCATGCACCCAGCGCTGCCGAATAAAGATAACCTCCGCTCACTCAAATATTGGGGACCGATTCTTCAATCACCATCCAGGCAGTTAGGTGTAACTACAGGTTTGGCAGAGAAGGGCTGATCTCTATATCCCTACACAACAGTATTTTGGGAGAAGACCCTGTCATCTGCCTTTGGGTTTTTGTTTTTTTGTTTAAACCAAAACACATGTTAACTAGGTAGACAACCAGTGCCATTACCATTACCAAAATTATGATTTGTTTCTTGAATGACTCCATGAACAGCTTGAGAAGCACCTTCCATTTTTCTTCACAGTAGCTTTGCAGACTGATTTTAGAATTTTACAGATGGCAGACAAAAAAACCCCCAAAACAATCCATTCCACAAAATTCTCCCCCCAAATGCTACGTGCTCAAATTAACAGCACTTTTACAGTTAAATGCAGCTGTTGTCTATGAATCTATCTCTCTGTTCCTCAGAGTCAAATAGTCTTGACTTTATGGAGCAACTCGGGCTGCAACATAAAGCTCAGGTTCCCAGTGTTCCTCATGCATATACTCAAAGTTGTTGACAGCAGATCTCAAGAGACCACGGGTGTTAAGAACATCTATGTGATAAGGACCCACATCTGTCTTACTCTTTTGGAGCAGAGGACAACGTCTTGAAATAAGTTTACTGTAAAACCTCAGCTGCTTTTGACAGCAGCTACTGTATCTTTAGTGCCACTTCAATTTTAGCAGTCAGGTCTAAGCAGAAAAGCAGGTATTTTAAAAGTTTTTTGCTACAACCTCCTTCCCCTTTACCTTCAATGTTCAGCATTTTTCTTCACAGAGTTCCTCCTCCTCTTCCCAGATTTTTCACCACTACAGAAGCCATAAGAGCAGACATGCCAGAGAGCAAAGGCAACTTCTATAATAATACCCAACTATGCCAGTATATCATACAGCTACCCAGTAGGGACACAGGAATGGATGTATGTTTGACAGATAGTTCTAAAGTCCATAAACTTATAAATAAGCTGCTTAATCTTCAGGAATGTGTTTCACACCAACAGGAGACAACACCTTCAAAGCAACCTTTTTTCATTAAGCTACTCTGAGGAAGTGGAACCGCAACGTAAGAACAACACGCTTCTGGAAGTGGCCACAGAAAGTTCTTTTACTAACAGGACAAAGGTGCTATGAACTGTGCATATTTGCCTGAAAAAGAGATACAGTTCTCAGAACAAACATCAGCTAAGAAAAAAGTTATAAGGAACAATGAGAAGGAGAAGGGAATTAAGTATTCTAACCCAAATTTTAAACATGAGCTGAACTTCCAAGAATTCTCTTAAACATGAACTAAATTTCCAAGAACTCTCTGGGAAAAGTTACTGAAGCACTGTTGCACATGAACAAAAATTTGATTACACATAACCTCTAGCAAAATCACAACAAAGACTGCAGCATCACTGGTTAAGTGTGACACTGCTAAAAATCATTGTTCATAGAACACACATGAGTAAATGATGCAGATGAAAGGAAAACACTGTCAGAAGTTTCTCTTGAAGCTACAATCATTTGTGTTAAAAAACCACGTTACCCTGAATAATGTCTGAGAGAGAATTGCGATGTCTTAAGTCAATCATTCACACAGAATACCCAACCAGATTCCAGAAGTGTGACTATATTACCACAGTAATATAACCAGACTGTCTCAGATTGTCTATTTCGTTACCGCAAGAAAAACTTCTCAATTTTACCAGCAACATATCAAGAACCTAGCCTAGTTACTGCCTTGCTAGACATGAGAAAGTGACTGCAGGTCAATGTAATACTACTGAATTTGCGTCTCTGCTCTGAAATGACATTCAAAGATGGCATTTGATGAAGTTTCCTAAAATGTTTGTATTTACAATGCTAGCAGACTTCTAGTTGAATGCTGCATTTTACTTGGAACCGTTGACTGACTTGAAATCCAATGCCAACAATAACAATCATCATGCTGACAGCCTGATTATTCTGTGCTTGCCTTGTAAATCTTACCATTACCCTTGGACATTTACTTGTGAAGAAATACTGGTAATTACTGTGGCTTTAATATTCACCAAAATTGTACGATTTATTCTTTTTAGTGTGTAACCTTAGAGACTTAATCAATCACAAAACTTGAGACTACTCCCACAGACACCGGTATAACTCTCTATTAAATTGCCCAGAACTAAAACCAATCACCTCTGAAGAAATACCATCAAACTCTCCTCATGGAGTTCCTCTCCAGTACCTCAACAGGCTGGTGCCTCTCCAAAGTACCCGTACACTAATGCACATTCAGGATGTGAAAGTCAAAGGCAGCTTTGGCTGCAGTGACCTTAAGAAGGTGGAGTTCAGCATCCTGAAGGCAGGGAGGAAGATGAAAAACAAGCTCATAACCTTGTCCTTCAGATGAGCAGACTCTGACTGCTTCGAATTCCTCCTTGCAGGAGGCCTGTGTGATAAGGCTCTGGAGGGTGGAGGGGCTCCAAGAAAGCTTGTTAATATTCAAGGATCTTCCCCTCCAAGCTTAAAAGTGTCCCATCCCAATGAATATGAAGTCAGTCAAAAATATCAGGAGGCCTACATGAATGAAAAACAATCTCCTGGCCAAGCTCAAACACAAAATGGTAGCATACAGAGGTAACCCTGGAGGAATACAGAAACATTATCTGAGCATCCTAGGACAAAGTAAGGAAAGCTAAAGCCCAAATGGAATTGAATCTGGTGAGCAATGTCAAAGGCCGCAAGAAGGGCTTCTAGAGCACACAGACAACAAAAAGACAACTAGGGAAAATGTGGGCTCATTGCTCAAAAGACAGAGGACCTGGTTACACAGAAGAGACTGAAGGAGTAAATGCCTCCTTTGCCTCAGTCTTTACTAGCAAGACCAGCCTTCAGGAATTTCTTCAGAGACCAGGGGAAAGTCTGGAGCAAGGAAGAGATTGCCCTGGTGGAAGAGGATTAGGTTAGGGAATACTTAACTGAACCGGCCATATTCAAGTCCATGGGCTGTGATGGGATGCGCCCACAAGTTGCTGAGGGACTTGGCAGATGCCATTGCAAGGCTGCTCTCAACAATTTTTAATCCATCGTGGTGACTGGGAGAAGTGCCTGAGGACTGCCGTAAAGCAAATGTTACTCCCATCTCAAAGAATGGTAAGAAGGAGGACCTGGAGAACTACAGGGTGGTCAGCTCACCTCAATCCCAGGGAAGGTGATGGAGCAGCTAATCCTGGACACCATTTCCAGGCACATCCAGAGAGAAGAAAATCAGCAAGAGCTGTCAGCATGGCTTCACAGAGAGGAAGTCACGCATGCATGACCAACTATGATTGCTCTGGTATACAACTGGAGAGCAGTGTATATTGTCTACCTGGACTTCAGTAAGGCCTCTGACACTGTCTCCCATAGGATCCTCATAAACAAGCTATCGATGCACAGGCTGGATAAGCAGCAAGGTGGAGTGAAAACAGGCTTAATAGATGGCTCAGAGGGTGGTGATCAGTGGGAATTTTGCTGATGACAAAACTGGGAAGGGTGGCTGATATGCCAGAGCGCCATACTGCCATTCAGAGGCTCCCCAACAAGCTGGAGAAATGGACCAGCAGGAACCTCATGAAGTTCAACTGGGGCAAGTGTAAAGTTCTGCACCTGGGCAGGAACTACATCAGGCACCAGCACACACCAGAGGCCACCCGGCTGGAAAGCAGCTCTGCAGAAAAAGGCCTGGGGGTCCTAGCGGACCATGAGCTAGCAATGTGCCCCTGTGGCAAAGAAAGCTAATGGTGTTCTGGGCTGCTCTAGTAACAGTGTTGCCAGCAGGTCAAGGGTGATGGTCCTTTGCCTCTATCCAGCACTCGTGAGGCCACACCTGGAGTATTATCCCCACTTCTGGGCTCTGCACACAGGACAAGCATATACTGGAGAGAGTTCAGCAAAGGGTTACAAAGATGATTACAGGACTGGAGCATTTCTCCTATAAAGAAAAGCCAAGAGAGCTGAGACTGTTCAGCCTGGAGAAGGGCAGACTAGGGGGAAATTATGAATGTAAGTACCTGAAGGAAGGGTGAAAGAAGGACAGAGCCAGGCTTTTATTCAGTGGTGCCCAGTAACAGGACCAGAGGCAGTGGGCACAAGTTGAAACACAGGAGACTCCTCATGAACATTAGGGAACATTTTTTTCACTGTGAGGGTGATGAGCACTGAGACACAGGTTGTCCAGAGAGGCTGTGGAATCTCTACCCCCTCAGAGACATTACAAAGGTCCCTTAATATGGTCCTGGGCAACCAGCTGTAGGCAGCCTTGCTTGAGCAGAGAGCTGGACAAGATGACCTCCAGAGGTCCCTTCCAACCTCAGTCTGTGATTCCTGTCCACAAGTACCTAACACTGCTGTACATACCAGTGCCAAATACCTGAGAAAAATCAGCAGAAACTAAACTTATCTGAACCACTGTGAAGAAAAAAAAAAGGCAAAATTCAACAGACCAAAAATACTTTGACTTATTCTTTGAAAAACAGGGAGGGAGCTGTAAAAATAAAAAAAGTGATTCCATCCCTGTAAACTTCCCTTGAAGACCTACAAATAAATACATAAAATAAAACAACTTTGGAAGGACAAAGATGCTACAAAGACTGCAATCTCAGTATCTAAACAGAAATAATTGCTTCGAAACCTAGGAACACAAACATTTAGAATCTAATATTTGCCTCTTCAGTAATGTTGTAGCCTTTCACTACATACAGTGAGACTGCAGTACCCAAGCAGTTCTACGTGCAGGCACACTAATCACAAAAGCTAGATTCAAAACTTACCAGAATCATACAATCATATTCAAGGATTAAAAGTATTGTCCTTTATCACTGCTTGGAACAAAGATGTAACAGAATTGCAGGCTGACTCATAAAAAGGAAAGCTTTTTTTTTTTTTTTTTCTTCAACACATACAACTCTTCCAGGAATCGGTGGAGTAGCAGGTGTCTAGAATCACAAATTTAGGCTTTATGTACTGAGTTCCAGAAGTCACAGCTGCAAACAAGGATGTGTCAAATCAAAAAACCTGGAACCTTAACATTCTGTGTCAGGAACATATCACTGACATCAAGTGGTGCAAATCAGAACTGCAATACTAAGCCACCAAAGGAAGTCAACCAAAGAGAACTTTCAATGGTTGATGCTACGTTTGGAAGTTGCACAGTTAAATTAAAACACAAGGAGATGATAAAAATTGCAGTGTGTCACTAAATTATAATCCCACAGTGCAACTGATTGTGACATACACTGTTTCACTTTGCATTTTTTTAAGAAGGATCAGAGCACCTTGGAGTCTCAAAAAGGTGGATGTAGTGGAATGAAGCTGGGTTAATTATCATTGATAATACACAACTGTGGGTTGGCTTCAGAGGCGGCAGGTTGGCCAATGCAGATAAGGCGCAGCGGTGGCTGGTTAAGTGGTTGAGTGTCAATGAAGAGAGAGCAGGCAAGGAAGAAGTAGAGAGAGAACACATCCTGCCTCTACAGGGTGTGAGGAGAAGGCAGCAGAGGGACTGTATGAAGAGTATGCTGGTATAAGGTGGTGAAAGACCTTGTTGCAGCTTGATAGTCTAGAGAGTGCTGCAACAGGTGGAGAAACCACCCCCATCACTCGTTCACACAAGATCCTTAATAGGCCTGGAAACCAAAGGTTCATTTTCTTCCACAGAATCCCCTGGAAGTTAAGAAAACTAGAAGATCAGAACAGAGAACCTATTTATAAGTCATTTCTTCACAATGTATTAGTGATGAGTAATCCACTTCAAGCATTCACATTTTTCTAGGAATCTCCTGGTACAACAGTTAACCAGAAAAAGAACACCTGGATGCTGTTCTGCTAACCTAGTTTCTCCTACCCCCAAAGACACTCAGGATAGCAGGAGCTAACACCTCAGATAAGCGTCAAGAGAAATACTTTAAAGAAGTGCATTTTTAACCCTGTGAAGTGTCCTACTGCTTAGGGATGGGAGAAACCCCTCTGCTTTAACAGTAATAGTTTCAAAGAATGACAACTTCCACTGCATAAGTACACCAGGTCCATTACAAAAGCTCTCCGAAAACCACACCAATCTGCCTGCATGTCTTCCTTTCTTAGAGTTACAAAAGATTGTCACAGCTATAAGCTTCTAGGACAATTACATACTGGTAGTGAAAAGGGAGACATAGCTACACAGAATAACCATGAAAACATTCTAAGTTTTGCCTTACAGGATAATAAACTCCTAAACATGACAGCCTTTACATCAGGACAACCAAACAGCAAGCAAGCTCATTTATATTATAATACCCATGAAACACAGAAGAATTTTCAAGTCACCATCAAATGTAGGTACATCTCACAAAGCATTTAAATGAACTCATGCTTCAATAAAGTAAAAGAACAGGAGGATACCGATTTTCTAGAAGAAAGATTCTTTTTAACATATTTTTACCACAGCTGAAAGCCAATTCTGAAGTTTCTTACCACTTCTGTTGATGTCTCTGCATGCTCAGAAGTAACATGGTCTTGAAGAGATGTTTCCGTGTAACCCATTTTCCCACAATAAGGACAAGTGAAAGACTGTGGCTGCTCTACAGAGAAAGCTTCTCCACCATAGTACAAATCTGGAACAAAAAGCGTTTAAGTAGAGGTTACTTCAAAGCAGTATCATTGTTTATTTTGTTCAGGTAAACCTCTTTTTAAGTATACTTCAGTGTAATCACTGCCAAATTAATCATCTGGTATTTAACTGAAATGGCTATTTCAATCTTGTATGTAGGCCATATGCTGATATCCAAGAAAAGTTCAATTACTGATGACAAAACCCAGACAAGACTACATTTCATTTCCATTAGCAAACATGACACAGCTTTCTATTATTCAGTAGAAGCGAAGACTCCTATGATGATGATGCTGGTACTGCCAAACCTTCACTTTTCTGCCACCTTATCCCATGTACAGGGTCATCTGCAGTATTTTTCAATCATAAGATGACTGTTCAAAAGCTGAACTCTCAACAGTACCTCAAAAATACAGATTTATATTTAGAAATCCTTAGTGATACCATATGTCAATCTTCATGCCATAGCTGAATCAATCCTTAGCAATAAGTGGTTTTAGAAACGTCTCAAATATATAATGTAGAAGATTGATAGTGAAAAGGTATCTAATTAACTGTTACATACTGGTTGCAACTGTTAGGTGTGTTGGATGTAAGCACTTTTGCATTGCTGATGAAAAGCAGGCACTTTTAAATTGCCAGCACAGAAGTTCCCCAAACTTAACACAAAATTTTATCACACCATGCAAGAAAAGCATGCTTTTCTCTCTCCTCCTCTGCAGGTACTATGTATTCTACATGAAACATGAATGAACTTCACATCAAGATAAAAAGTGTGACTTTCTTCAGCAAGTAATTTAAAATCTTTTCACTGGCATTTTTTCTAGGACTCACTGATAGGGAACTGAAAAATATTTTCATAGAATTATGACTATTCTGCTATAAATTAAAATCTGGACAAGTCTGAACAGATACTAGACCTCATATTCTGCACCGCAGGGCAATATCTATCTATCTAATGTGTTAGGAATATGTCCTTCTGACAGTTTTAGTCACAGCTTCCTAAGGTTCAGGACATCTGCTACTGACCTGTCTTCAGGACATGACTAGGAAGAACAGAACATTTTTGTTTCTGCAGCTTTATAAAAGATGAAACTTTAGCTAAAGATGTACATATCTATAATCCACTATATTAACAGAGAGTATTTTACATGTAACTAGATATTGAGGGTTAAGACTCCCCAAGAGTATACCGGAAATGAACTTCTTATGAACATGCTAGTACACAGAGTTAAAGACACAGAAGAACCTGACTGAATACACAGCAGAATAAAGTTTACGTTCAGTAAGTCCCCGTTCCCCTTTATTTAGAAACTGCTTCTAGAGAATTGAAATGCCGGAGGATGAAAGATACCCCTTTAAAAACCACGCTAAGGAATGCCCAAGTAGACAGACAGCCTTACCAAAGAAGAAACACTACCTGACACACTGAACATTTTAACTCGTTCATCAACTTAACTATCACACTAAACTTGGTGAGTACCATCCTGAATCTAGGTTCATTTATTCACATACATATGAGGAAAACATTATGTCCAACTATAAAAAGTAAAAAGTTCCCAGCCTGCCAATTAAGTCTTAGTTCTCCAAATTAGCATTTGAGGCTCCATTGAATGTTTTATACAATAAGGCACAGAAGTAATTTTCCATTAGAGAATGGAATTGTGTACCAGATATCACTAAAACTGAAAACTATACAGACTGAAAGTCAGCATGAAAGTAGGTTGGAAGACATGCCCAGATTAGATCATGATCTCCCAACCTGAAAGTCATTTATATAGTACTGACACAAACAGATACCTGGAATCATTATTAGAGGGAAATCCCAAAGGTCTTTGCACAACAGGCATTAGGACTCACTTCTGAATGCATCTGAGTCACCCAACACATGAACAATAGGCATTTCCTTGACAGGTTGTCAGGCATTCAGCTGGCATCCTAACAAGACGTGTGGTACATCTTACTGCAAAACATACGTCCGTATCTGATCCTCTGCAAATCCACAGGAAGAACCAGTGAAGCTATTAAAAGGAAGGTCTACATTTCCCACATTCGTGGGAGAGGCCACTGGTCAACACTTAAATATGCCACATTCAGCTGAAGACAACAACACTACCAGACTAGAAAAAAAAACTTCTTAGAAACTCTTAAATCTGCTTGTTTGTTTTATAAGCTAAGTATCAACCAGCTTTAGAGTACTCAGAATGCTCAGACCCAGGAAAACCAGCAAATTCCACCACATCAAAGCTTTTAAAACTATCTGTCGCTATCCATTTCTCACAGTAAGCTTATGTTTATTCCATATGAGTAGACTGATATTACAATTACTCTGGCAGGTGTCCAGAACACCTGGGTCTGAGGTAGGATTACACCATTAGCACTCAGAATTCTGACAGTCCCTACGTACAGGTGTTAAGCAACATCATCCTACAGGATGAACCAATTAGATTTACTTACATGCACAACTATCTTCTGAGTTGAATAGCTTCTCTAAAATTACAGCACACATTTTGCAGGTGTTGACCAGTCTTGTTTCCAAGTCTTCCCCTTCTCCTCTTATTTACATGACATGCAATAAAGACTTATATAAAAGTTAACCTACTCCAAGTTTGAGGTTATGAAGACTGTTTCAGATATAACACAGAGAGACTGACATAATTCACATAACTTCAAGATTTTGCAGCTCCTAACCATTGCCACTTCAGTACGTATTTCACTAAGTAGTACTCCTCTGGAAGTTTCTCCAAGAATCAGACTCCTATTCTGATGAAGCCAAAAACCTGAGCGGGGGTAAAAAAATTACAGTGATGTAGCATACTCAAATACAAAGAATTTGCGTATGTCATGGTTTCAAATGAGGAAAGCATGAACAAGGTTTACATGGAACAAAGTTCAAAGCAGTTGAACAGTCCCTGAATGGAACAGCCATGCAGACTTGGGAACAGATACTATTTCAGAAAAATACATCTGCAAGGCAAAGGATTCAAAACGATTGTTGTCTAGAACAGATAAATGCAAAATGTTCCAACGAAGATGGATGAAAGAATTCTCCTTGAAAAAAATCCTCCTCTAGAAAAATTCTAATTAAAGCAGCTCAATACACAAGTTGTTACAGTACATGGCAAGAAGGAAAGCTTTAAAAGCGTTCTTACTTCTAACAGTGTCATTGCACAGAGGAAATGAAAACTTCAGTTCTCATTTTTTCAGTGTCCTAACGATAGAACAGAGTTGGAACTTAACTAAAGATTCTAGGAACAAAATAAGATGGAAACACTATATTGTTCTCTGAAACTGAACTAGAACTTCTGCAAAAAAATTATGCAAACCTGTACCAACAGCAAAAATGCCAGTCACAAATACATCAAAAGCTAATGACAGTTTGTTTAGTTGATCCTCTGATTTCCTTCAAGCTTTCATATGATGCTCATGATGATGATTAAATGCCTATTTACTGATTGGAAAGCTGAAATTCTCCATCACTGCAAATATACATATACATACGCAAAAACACCAAGACAAATTTTCCTTTGAGGACTCTTTCTAGCTGAACAGACTAATTTCTGGCAATTTTCCAAGTCCTGGCATTTTACATACTGATGTGGATAAAACAAGGTGATCACTCAAAGGGGCAAGCGAATGAAAACAGGGGTAAGTCATCTTATTCTTTACAGGATTTCCATATAAAAGTAACTTCTGCATCTACTATCTAAAAAGAAAAAAACCCACTCCTCAGTTATCTGATCATCTAAAACCCTTTACCTACAAACTTCACTACTTCATGAATGTAAGTATTTTCAAGTAAGGCAGAAGTACCAACTTCCAACTTCACAGCTGAGCAAACAGCACAAGGCCACAACTGATCTGCAGAGAGTGGTAAACAGATTAGCCCACAGGTAAAAATATCTTTTCAGTCCAGCTGTCAAAATTCCAGCAGTACACACTGTTCTATCACAGAGGGGAAAGATTTGATGAGTACTGTCAAATCCTGTCTCTCACCCCTGCTTTTGAATAACATGAAACAACCCATTTATTAATTTAAAAAATTAAACATCTGAGTTCTTTCCAGCCTTCTGATTATCCTGCTGCATGCTCTCTCATGCATACTTCCTTCTCCTTCTTTCTCATAATACACAGCAAACATACTTGCACATGCAAAATAACAGTCTTCCTCTGGAAAAAAAAAGTAACTAAAAAATGCACCTGCCAGAAGTGAAATAAGTCACTGGCAAATCCAAGTATTTTTCCTTTGGAAGTTTCTACCTCCATTCTTCCTCCTCAACTTTAATCTTTCTCCACCTCTTATAATCAAAACCTGTCCCGCTTCTAACCTGAAACACAGGTCAACAGGTAAGTTTTCTTTTAAACTGTAACATAAACTAAAAAGAAAGAAAAAAGTTGGTAATTAAGTGACATCATGAACCCTTCTGTCTAATTTTAGCACTGAAGTTACAGAATGGATATTTCTCCACCTGAGAAATTCTTTTGCAAGAACATAAAAAATCCTAAAGATTATGAATAGTCATGTTACTGACTTCCATTTGCTAAGGAAGACCCTAAGAATTAGAGGTAGTATGGGAAAAAATTAAGAGGCCATGCCTCCATGGCTGCAGAAGCAAGGCAACCTACAAACGTATTACTGTTTTCATTTACAGTTGTATTACCGTTACGATGCAACTGGCCCGTGACCAAAGAATTATCCTTTCTGATCACAAATAAATCATTCAGATAATGTATTTCAGTTCTTTCCGAATACCTTTCCACACAAAAGCAGGAGTCCATAACTCTTAACTCCTCTGGACCTGTAAAGCCCTCTTTTCAAAGTAGCTAAGAAGACAAAGTTGCTCAGTAAAAAAGAAAAATAGAGTAAATCTCATCCCTCTTGCTTATGAATTAGGGGAAGAACACAAAAAAGTAGAAGGATCAGGATACCATCTAAAGTGGACTCAGCAACAGTTTCTGAAGTTAGATTTCAAGCTCAAGTGTTTAGACAAAACAGCTTTTCTTAAAAAAAACAACACAACCTGCCCCAGCTCCCCAAATTTAATGTGAAATCTCAACAAAATATGTGAGCAGGTTTGCTTTCTTATCCACCTATAGGGACACACTGCTTGTATTTAATGTTTAAATTTAACTCACACATTCCTGAACTTGGCAGGAGGTTAGCAATGGGACAGAAGTACAGTAGGATTCCTTAGATAAAAATCAAACTTTCAAAGAGATTATTCAGGACTTTTATTTTCTAACAGCTTGTCCTTGATTTCTGTTAAGACATATTTCTTTACAAGGGTACACAGCAGTCAGGAATTTTAGTTTCACTTTTCTTCTTAAAAGTGCTGTAATTTTAATTTGATATATATATATAGAGAGAGATTTAAAAATGTTGGTATTATACAAGTTCTATTATTTTGATTTTTCCCCCCGATGTTTGAAGAAACTAAGTGGTGGCAACACACAACATTTTACAAATTATATATATTCCTGTATTAGTGATCAAGCAGCTGTATTATTCAAAATGGTATTACCCTTAAAACTGGTATAATTTCTGTTTTGCTGCAGATTATCTGAATGAAAAAATTCTAAAACATGCTATATACTTTACTATAAATAAATGACATTCGTCTATGTCCTATTTATAAACATCTGCATAAAGGAATGGGCCAACAAGAGTTTTATGAAATTCAGCCCAGCCCTGCCCCAAGCAGGCGTGCATGCAGCAGCTCTGAGGAGATGCTGCTGGGTGCGGGAAGAGGGGACAGCGAGCTCAGCTGGGGCCAGCCATGTGCCTACAGCAATGAGTAAGGGTGATCCTCTCAGCTCAGCACCCAGCAGCCTCCTCCAGGCACTGCATCTCCTTTGGCACCTCCTAGTACAGGGGAAACATCAAGCTGAGGTGAGCTCAGCAGGCGGCCATTAAGATGGCAAGGGCTGGAGCACCCGACCTGTGAGGAGGCTGCAGGGCCAGCGCTGGTTCAGCCTGGAGGGGACAGCTTTGAGTCACCTCGTGGCTGCCCCCACGCCTACAGAGGGCGAGGACTATCAAGGAGACATAGCCAGGCTCTTCACAGTACTGCAGTACTGGAGGACAAGGGAATATAAGGAGAAACATTTTCCCTGACACAGACGGGCAGTAGAACAGGATAACCAAGCACTCCCTGTGCAACTCCCGTTCCTGCAGGTTTTCCAGACCCAAGTGGGCAAAGCCCTAATTAGCCTGGTCTGACCTGACAGCTGGGAGCAGAAGGTTGAACCAGAGACCTCCAGATATCCCTTCCAACCAGAATTACACTTACAGCTGACCCTATGAAACAAAGACACACAGTGATATAGCTGTAATGCTCATCTAGACTCTAATAGTCTGTAATCACCAGCATTGTTCTGCTTTACAGACGGGAAAGACCTGCTCCCCACAGGTGAGATCTCTACTTGCCTCACCTGGAACCCTCCCCTTTCACTACAAAGGCATGCAAGAGCCATGTCTGCTAGAGTAAAATGCCAGCTTGGTTGAACCTGGAAACAGCTGCTCATTCCTTCCAGTCAGAGCATCACTATCACAGTCTTTCAGCAAGTTTCCAATACAGCTATGCCTAGAATAAAGAAACAGCATGCCCTCCATTTTTCTTCATAGTTTCATTAGCTGCCAGTCTCGCCATTCAACCTCAGAGACGCATAGTGCTGGGCCAACTGCCTGGGTGTCAGACAGGCTGCCTGGGTGGACAGTGATTATTATGGCTGGTATTCAGTTGTTTGCCCAGCAGCAGCTGGGTGTTTCCTTTTCCCGGCAGGCATCAGGGCCCTGAGCTGACAAATCAGCCTTAGCTGCCTTGACCAGCCTCAAGCCAGACCTCCACACGCCCTTTGCCCATGGGCTAAATCTAAGGCCTGACCATCTGGCCATGCAGATGCTGCAGCTGCACCCAGCCCTCCTCCTGCCATAGATGTATCTCCTGCCTGCACCCCAGCGCTGACCTGTCACACTGGCTTTGCCCAGGACTGTCAATGGGAGCTGCTCCTGTTACTAGCCTTGCCCTGCACACAGTCAGTGAGGACGCTGCCCCTGCCTGTGCTCTGCTCACCCCCAGCTCCTGGTTTGTTATGCCTTGTGAAGCAGCCCTGGTCTTGCTGCTCCTCACAAATAAAGAACCACATGCTGAAGCCATGAATGAGCACAGATGCTAATGAAGATGAGAGAGGATGTGCATCCTCTTTGCCAGTACTGAGCAGTCTCACAGCAGCACCTGCTGCTGCTGCTCAAAGGCTGGGTCAACTAGCTGGGGAGTAGCTCTGCTGACAAGGATTGGGAGATCCCAGTGAACAGCAAACCAAACGTGACTCAGCATTGTATCCCTGTATCACTGAAGGCAAACAATGACATGGGCTAGATCAGCAAGAAAAAGGCCATCAAAACAAGAGATGCAATTATCCTACCTTACGTGGCACTTAGGCAACATCCTACATCACTAGGAAGTGACTGAAGGCTTCATTACTTCTATGCCACTTAGTTTTACATTGTGAATCTTCCCCTGTATTATTTTCTTTTAACCCATTAATATCTGCCTCCTGGGTTGTTTTTCATATTCAGTAGTACCGCTATACTGACAACTATGAAATAGGTCATTCTAGATTAGTTCTAACGTTCATTATTGATTTTCTAATTAAACGTAACATTCCTTAGTTCCTAGGTTTTTGGATGTTCCTAAGTCACATGATCTTAGCTACACAAGGCCCTCTGAAAAGCAACTGTAGCTTGTCTAAGCATCTGTACAATATTGTACAGGAACACCCCTTTATGTTTTAACATTCTACAGAAAACTATAAAATAAAAACATCTGAATGACATCACAGGCCTTCCTGAGCCCTAAGGAATATGTTTATTCATAAGTATTCCCCAATTCATTCTCCAGTGTATAAGCTTACAAAGTCACTAACACTCGGATGCCACCAACCTTTGCCAGTGATGATTTGCTCTTTCCCATTCCTATTCTACAGTGTTAATCAAACTAGAAGTCTTGCTGCAGAGCTGACCTGCAGTACTGGTTTTTTCCCCCCAGCTCTGGTTCTGTGGAAGCAATGCTCAGATATCAAGCCATAAGAAATTTCTAGAGCCTGTTCTCTTATTCTTGTTATTTAAAGAAGCTACAGTACTGTAAACACCAACCAATGCAGAAGCAGCCTATTAACAATCTCAATACTTCACTGTAAACCTTCTTCCACCTCAACCTCTGTATTCTTCAAGTAGACTGAAAGAGCAAAAAAATAACCCCTCTCTGCCCCCACAACATACACAAATATGTTACCCACGTGTAACATCCAAGAATAACTGTTGTCAAGGGGCTAACAAGTTCGAACTGTGCCTCTCAGTGACCAGAATCCTGAATTAATAGACTGTACACACAGAATTTTACCTCATTAGTGAGACCAAAAAAAGAGAAACCCGAGAAGAAACATATGTAAGCTACAACTGTGGCATGCATTTTTGATAATGCACTAAATAATGTCCTTCCAAACCCTGGATTCCAAGGGCCTGGATTTCTGAAGTCATGACCAGGCAGTCTCAGGGCAAGTGGAGGCCTGAGAATTAAAAGAAAATGAAAGACATCTTCATTCAAAGGCTGTTTTGAGAAACCAACTGCATGTTTCTATATATAGCTGTTGTCTTACCTTTACTGCTATAAACTAGATTTTACTTCAGTTTTAATCAAAGAGGTAAAGTAGTAATTTACAATTCATAAGACTTCAACTTTTGAAAAATCATCATGTTTAAAGAATTCACAACAAAGAACACCACAGCTGGAATCACTAAAAAAATTTTATTGAAATGATAGCCTTGCAGGCTGAACATAAAAACAAAATACATGTCCAGCATCAGCAACATCTTAGAGCAGTGGTTTGTCACAGAAGCATCTCATGAGTTACAACCTGTTATAAATATGATGCAATAGAAACAACAAGCAGGATAGGAGACAAAACCAATTTTTTTTTTTATTTTAAATATTGGCATGGATTTACAGTCAGAAATAATTCTTAAATGAATAGACCTTCAAAGGAATTCCAAGAAGACTACATGCTAGTCCTTGCCTCTAATCTTTTATACTCGGTACAGCCCATCACTACCCCTACCTACAGTCCCGTATAAGCCACCAGTGAATTAACATTCCTACAAAATCTCACCAGGATTTTTCTGCTTGGACAGTGTGGCACTTGCATAAAGCATACTAGGGGAAGAAGGTTGCCACATCTTCTGAACTGGAAATTAATTAGGAGTAGTCATTCTTATTAAGTATATTTATTAGTCTGATAACAGCTGGCTATCAGCCCAAAATATTAAAATAATTTTAAAAATATATGTACCACTTAAGAAAAATATAACTCAGTTCTTGTATGCTAAAATGGAAGAAAACATGGCTGTTTTTTTCAGAAGATGAGAACTTGCTATTATTTTCAGTGTGCTAACAGAGGAAGTGATTAGTAAGTAGAAACATGAAACCCCATACTATGTTTGTAGATGCAACGTAGCAGCAAATTACCAGAATTTGAAATTATCACTTACCAAAATCTACTCTTGTTAGTATGCACTGCATTGGATGGTCAGTTGTATGCCTTGTCGTTGTTGCACCACTTTCATAACAAGTTGCACAGAGATCGTAATCGTAGCAAATTAAACACTTGTATCTGCGACCTCGAAAATTTCCTTTTAAACATGCATCACAGCTGACACCTGTAAACAAATAAAATTGCTTTAAAACAGCAAGAAATTAACTTTTTTTTATAAGAGGCAGATTTGTTGCTGTCACTGCTCAACAACTAAAAGGAGCCAGCCATCTCTGACATGTACAGCTGACTCAATTTTTAAATGTATTTATGTCTAAAGATACTGCTCTTCCAAATTCAGTATTTTGAAATCTTGAAGTAAAGTAAGGGTAGACTCAAGCACTTGAAATAATAATACGTTAAGTTACAAAATTTCTTCAGGCACATCTTCCTACAGGCACCTTTACATACTTTGACTGTTCAGTTAGGAATCCTGGGCTAAACACTCTTAAACTAAACGGTATAATGGTTGATGGAGACACACAATCCCCACCCCCGCACCCCCCAATAAGCAAACCAACTGCTGACAAAAATGCACTAGCTTTTCTGCCTTTACTTTCACACTTCCTAATACTTTAATTCTGGAGAATATCGTAACCACCCCTGACATATGTGGGGTAGAAATTAGGAGCTTTTCTCATTTTAAATAAGAGGAAAAAGTTAACGTGTTTCTTGAAGTTAGGCTACATCTGTTCTCTCCACCCTATTTCTTTCTCAAGCTCAATCTTTATACTGTAAAGGAGCCACACTGCATGTGTCAGAGAAAGGCGTTACAGGTTCCAAAGGTTTTCATTTTTCTCTGTGTAGTTTCAGTTTGCTCTTGAACTTAATACTTCATTAAGGAAAGTTCATTAAGGTTAAGTGCAGGCGAAATGTCATCACCTTGTAATCTGTCAAGTTAACACAAACTTCAATTGCAGCAGCAAATTCAGGGCCTCCATGAAAAGAAACCAGTGAATACAATTAAGGCAAGGTTTTCATCAATATCCCCTTTCAGCATCAGCTAAGACATGTTCTTCATAGCATAGTACAAGAACAGACAACTTTAGAGAAATAAAACTGCCAGAACAAAATAATCACATTATTCACCTCCCTATATTTTAAGCCTAACTGCTAGAGGATTGCTGTTAATTACAGATTTTTTTTTACATTTTTTGTTGTGCTACTCCACTCCGGAGCATTTGAACAGAAACTTCACCACACCTAATGCAGGAATGCAACAGTAAGTAATTTCTTTAAAATCCCTGCTACTTGTTCAATGGCATCATTATTTAGATGAACAGTAGACAAAATTACTTTTTTCCCCCTTTAGTTTCTTTAGCTACAGGGATAGCTTAAGGCACTATCTAACAGTTTCTAATGTCTAAGCACCATGCTTGTATGAATACTGAACCTATTTCTTTAGTTGCCTCACTCAGTATCTACTTTGAAAGACTCCCTGCATGGAGTAGCACTTTAAAAGAAAATATTTCAAGCATCTTTGTTAACAGCCTCAAAGAACTGCATTTTGAAGATGGCCCTGTTACCATCTTCAAAATTTTGTTTTGTTGTTGGGTTTTCTTAAAATCTTTCTCACTTGACATGCTTTTTTCTGAAGGACCTATAACAATCTTTGATGACTAGGACAGTGAGAGCAACCTAACTTCTGAGAGCACCTGTTTGTTAACTCTGTAGAATGAATTTAATTGCTTCATTTCATTTGTTTGCTTTTCCCATATAGAGATCAATAAAATTTTACCTATGCAGCATCCATATCTCCTCAACATGCTACACATAAAACACGTTATCAGTTACTGGCAGCAGTGCAAGTCTTTGTTGCTTACTTAACTTTCTAGAAAACAAGTTGATCAGCAAGTTAGACACTGAAGTAAGGAGACTAGTTTAACCTACAGTCTGTCAGACACTAACAGCTTTCCTGATGAAGTATTAAGCCATGGTTCTCGAGTAAATTGTATTCTCCCCACTTTTTTTTTTCCTTTAAAGGGCTCAGAACAGTTGATTTAATGCAGATGTAAGCCTCTTTGCAACAAACTCTTCCTGTCACATGCCCTCTCAAACATCTAGATCGTTTCTACTTGAAGACAGCCATGTTCTTAAGAAGTTTTAATTTACATGCAACAGCAACCCACACACACTCTGTGATACTAACTTAGGAGAAATTCAGCCACAAACATAAATCACAACATAATGTTTGTATTTAAAACTTAATAACATTTCCAGTGGAAATGTACAAGGTCTTCAAACAGATTAATTTTACTTCCTACGACCAATTACCAGACAGCCTACAATCTAATTAGAACAGAAAAATTAACATTAGCATAACACATCACTATGGCTGGTGAAGTCAGACCAAGAGAGTAACAAAGTTAAGGACAGCAGGCTCTCTGCATCTCCCAAAGTTGACATTTTGCCGCAACAACCATATCCTCCCCCCTTGGGAAACGGGCTAACAGCAGGGGATGTACCATGTTACTTTTATATCCTTTTGTATAGCAGTGAATGAAAGCCACAAAAGGGAATATGGTAATTAGAAGTCTCAGTTTGGGAGTTAAACCCATGTTTAAATCCCCAGATCTCCCTCTGTATCCAGTAGGGCCCCTTTTCCAGAAGTTGCATCACTTATTCTTTCCTTTTTACAACAGTTTCACTGAAGTCAAGGCTGTTAACAGTTCTTCCTGTTCTTCAAGCCTATCACTTGGCTCCCAAAACCTCATCCATCTATCCCAACCTAGATCTGGAAACCAAAATGTCCAGGCAAATAATCTCCTCCCAACCTCTTCTTTCTACTACTGTAAACACTTACTTCTTTATCAAAGCTTTGATTTGGTTTTTAGTTTTTCTCTACTTTAATCTTTACATCAACTGAAATTCCAGAAGCTCCTTTCTTTCCCCTGCTCAAACCCCAAACACTCAAAGATAACACATGACAGTCAGCACAGCGTCTCTTCTACCAGGTGCCTATCCAACATTTCCCTGCATTTACCTTACATCTGCAAATACAGCAGATACACTACAGATTCAAGAATGTCAGATTAACCTGAACATAATCATAATAAACACAGGTTTTGAGAAAAAAACATGGTCTGGAGGGGTTCACTTTGAAGCAGGGAACAAAAGCAAACACCAAACCAAAAGAAGAGCCTGAAGAAGGTATGACAAGGATTTAGATACTCAGCAGACATTTCTGACTTGCACAAAATGCTACTGACTTTTCAAAGAATCCTTGAATGGAATCCCACTAACCCTGAATGAATTGCTATTTGATGAGAACTTCAAATTCACCTTTTGCAAAGCAACAGTTTAGAATGATCAGAGTAAAAATTATCCATTTTAGTTACAGATTAAATTTTCATCATCATAGGTGATAGAGGTGACTTCCTCAAATTTTCTTCTACTTTGTTATTGCTATACAAGTACCCAATATACTGCATAACATATATCATGTCTAATTAAAATCTTGCTGCTCAGTGGCAGTTCGGGTTTTTTTTTAATACAACACCGTTCCACTAGAGGGAAGCATTGTGCTAAAAGCCTAAGGAGTTTTGGTTCACGTTACCTTTGATTACCAAGTTTCAAGTTCTGAAAGTTTATTCTGCAGTATTCCCTCACGGTATCAACAGTTTCAGCCTCTCCAGCTTCACATTTTGAGTGAAATGAAGTAGGAGATAGCTAACAGTCCCGTTAATAAAATACAGTTTACCCCTTCAATAAAAAATTCTTACTACATTTAATGTGAAGTCACCCTACATCTTCACCTAATCCAAGCCGAAGACTTCAGGGAAGGTATCACACAACCATTTTTATGCAGCATGCTGAATAGTGATTTTAAAAAAAATAAAACAAAACATAATAAATAAAAAAACCCACAACACAAAAAAACCTCCAAACAAACCCAGAAGAACTCCTCTCCCCAACACTTTTCATACTTTGATCCTGATAGCCAGATATAACTTGCTCTTATGACATGGAATTGGTTTTGCTAGGCATTAACTGAAATGAAAGCAACTTCTCCTAAGTTTAACAGACAGACCAAAGGAAGCACATAATCTGATTTCATAATGGAGAGAATAATGCTGGACAGACACGTGGTTCAAAGATTACATACATCAGGATTAATTTGTTTTTACAATTACAAGCAAAGAAGTGTCCTGAATGTCCCAAGCCATTACTGTCTTAGATAGACAGCCACCTGTAACAGAGCACAGGCGGTTTTGCCCATAGTATCTGAGGAGGCCAAGTGGGGAATCAGAATAACAATATTAAAAGCACAATAATCTGGCCCAGATAAAAGTGACCTGAGAAACTGTGGAGAACTCAACAAGTTGGTTTTTTTCTTATGAAGAACATATGGTCAAAGATAAGCTATATAGACACACTGAAATATGTTCCTGCCTCAAACAATGTGAGCAGCTAAATCTTATCAATGCTTTGTATCATGTGATTTTTAGAAATTTCAGAGAAAACGCCACCCACTAATCACCAGAAAACACATACAAAGCCTGCACCTTAAGTATTCAAACAGTGAAGACAACAACATTCAGCTCCTGAGGGCAGTATTTAGTCCTTGTGCCGTCCCTGAGAATCAATGAATTCCTGAACAATACACTGGAAAAAACTAGGTGCACAGGCTTCACCATTTAACATACTTGCCAGCAGCTAAGTGTCCAAAACCCAACTTTATGGCCTGTAGTTCAGGTACTGCTTTTAATTCATCAGTAAGAACAACTGAACTGATTTAATGTCCCAACATAAATACAAAATTAGCCTGTCAAAGACTTCTCCAGAATGAAAATGCCAGTTACATAAGCATTTCTCCCCACCTTACCTGAAGTACTAAAGGGGTTCACCCTTCTCAAAGAACACATTCTTTTATATAGATATATATATATACACACACACACACACACATATTACATATATATGTACCACTGAATTTCAAGGGGACTGGACAAACTTCAAGGTTTCTGCCTTTTAAAATCACCTTCTAAAAGCCCCAACTTAAGCATGCAATGGAAGTGAAAAAGTAGTGCTGCCTCTTTTGTGGTACAAAAGTTTGCAACCTATGTAGCGCATTTAGATGTTCTGAGGATCACAAGTAACACTACTTTTAACATGCACCTGATAACATTTCACTGCAAGACGTTCTTTCAGTGAGTTCACTTGTTTCGGCTTTGGGGATTTCTTTTTGGTTTTGTTTGGATGGGTTTCTTTATCATCTTTTTATGTTCTGTTTTTAATACATTTGCTGAACATCAGCTCCCTCATCTGTAGTCTGCATGCCACATGGCAACCCCAGGCCTTAAAGCAAGACATTCTATTTAAGTGGTTCAGTTGTTTCTAAGACTTAAGATAGGAAAATATATGCCACTTGATAACATTTAAAAAAAGAAATGCCAAACATTTCTTACTTCAGTAGCCTCATTCTTAATGCAGGCTACCTAATTTGAGAGGTTAACTTCCAGGAACAGAAATTTCTTGTTTCTATGAAAATTTCACCAGAAATTCAGCCAAACCATAGAACTTTAATTTTTTTTTTCTCCTCACATTTACTAAAGCAGATTGTGAGAACATACATCAAGGATACTCCATATATACCATATCTCAAGAGCATACTTCATCACCATTGCAGCTCCGAGTGCTGAACAGAAAATTCACACCCCTGAACTAACTAAAATGCTCCATCCCCCCATACATCCTGTGTACAACAGGGCTGAATATGCAGTATCTTCCTACAGCAGAGTGGAAGGAGAAACAACCAGACTAGCATGTCTGCAGGAAGAACCAGTAGGATTAAAGCTGCAGGAAGAGATTATGTTGACCTAGAACTGGAAAGAAAGGGAGGAGGAGGAAAGGAAGGTAATCAGGCAGGCCTATTAGACCAGAACGGCAAAAAAGACTTTTTTCTGAACAGCACTCCTCCTTGTCCTTTGTCTCCAGAGTCTGGAGTACAAACAGATCCCCAAATCTAGCCATCTCCCTGTCATCAACAAGTTTCATAAAGCCCACTTGCACAGTGTCTGGTACTTGTCTAGAGTGCCTAAAAAGAAAGAATCAAGCAGTATGGCTTGCCCAACAATTTCCAGCCTTAGTCCTAACACATGAGCATCAGTCAGCCTGCTACCAAAAAGAATTTTTCCATTTTTGCTTTCGCATCGCCAAGTTGTGGAAGTTATAACAGTTTCAGTTATCTAGGGCATCAGTAACACGTGATTAGTGAGCATGGCAAAACACGCCCAGCATTAAGCAGGAATCATGCAGGAGAGATGGCACCCCACAGCAACAGTCACCTGCCTTTCCCATGAAACCGTCCTTCTCTCTCCCGATTTGCCCAATTCATTCATTTGCTACGCCTTTCAATTCTGACACCACAATAAGAACCTCACACAGCTCACTGTCTCACATCTGTTTCAGAGGTGCAGCAGAACGCATGTCTATTCCATTCTCAGAACAGTCTGTTCTGTGCACCAAGGCAGCCAGGGAAGAGTGTTCCACGCACAAACTAGTACATGGCAAGGTAATTAAACTTACCATCTTAAGGTCTATGTGTAAGGGATGAAACAAAGTTGTGCTAGTTACCTTCATTTTGCTGCTTCCTAACTTGAATCTGTAACCTTTTTAAGTCAGTCCATCCATTTCTATTTGATTACACAAATTATTTTAATGGTGTAGTACTAAAATCAGCCAAAGAACAAGACAGCCATTACAACCACTTACATTTCCCTAACACATCATTGAAAATTCACTCAATACTGAAAACATCACTCAACATTTCTTCTCCAGATCTAACTTTCAAAGGAAAGGCACAGCATCTAACTGTAACACGCAGGGCTGCTTTTACTCCTTTGAAAAACATACAGAAATGCTGATTAAGTATTGGTAGTTCTTCATCTTTTTAATCGAAAGGTTCCTCAGTAGTCTTACTTTAGGATTCACTACTCTCACAGGCAGGTTCTACATATCTCTCATGTACCAATCACACCACCCAGTAGATGACATCCCATGACACCAGTGACATTTATATAGCAGGTCCAAGAACAACTTTGCCACCATCAGTGCAAATATAAACACTAAGTGAATATTTTAGTTTTTTGAAATGGATCCCAGAAACACTGGTGGTTCTACTACCACCTTAGCTCAAAGAAAGAACTTGTTTTCTTACAATGACAGATGGATGATATAACAGCCATCTAGTAAACCCTGTGCAATTTTCCTTTATTTATCACCTTTTCCAAAAAAGTTCCAACACAACAAACAGCCATCAATATGTATTCATTGCTTTCTGCCCAAAAATCATTGTGATTTTCCCAAGCACCAAATCACTGAAATAGGAGATAATATACAAATAATTCTGTATGATGAGGTTTAAATATTGCTCATTTATTCTGACCTGAAATAGGCCAAAACAGGTTCTGTACAAGGACACACATATAACCTTGATCAGTTCTTGTCCATATTAAACGTATATTCTCTCTACATAATAAAAAGAGCAATCACTTTCTTTATAGAAGTTTTACATACAAATCTGCAAATTCTTTCAACTCTCTAAATATACTGCTGGGACACCTCAGACACAAACCAGAAACTGCTCTAAAGGCTGCTGGAAACTCTGGACTCACTATCTAGACATCATTTTACTGAGAATCACTATACAGCCTATGATGGAAAAAAACTACTTTCCTGACAAGCTGGGTGGAATAGCTTCCCATTATCCATGATCAGAGCAAACTTGTCTACACTGAAAAGACAGAGGAAAAAATGCACATCCCTGTGCCAAAACACAGAAAGCAAGCATGAATGAAAAAAGGATTTTAACAAGTTCATAGGAGTCCTTGGAAACTCATTCAGGTAAGATGAGAAAGCAGCTGCAGGAGACCAATTCTGAAAACACATTTTTTAACTACCCTACGCTGTTTCTATCTAAGAAATTTTGTATAGTAAAATGTAAATGTGGGATCCACCTTTACTAGAGGATAGCTTTTATGTTTGAAACCTGCTAGAAGAATATTTGCTATGCCTTCTATTTTATTACTTTTGCAAGTTACCGTAAACATAAGACGGAAACAAACCACTTTCTCCAGATATATTAGCCCAAAAAAAAGTGTATTAAATAGTCTTGTTTTATAGGCCTCATATCCTGATCAGACTCTTCACTAACTATTCCTTAAATTCAGACAGTGAAAACTAGGTTAGTTTTAAGCCCTGGCCTCCTATAGCGAAAATGTTTTCCGAGTATCACTGACTTCCATATTATCAAGAAAAGCTGTCAAATATCTTCTCTGACTAGATTATTACATTTAACATATCTAAACATTTAGAAAGCAGCAGAATTCTTAACCTGTCATGAAAACTGATTCACAGTGAAAGGTTTTGCCAGACATGTTGAAGACTTAAAGCAGAACGATGAACAGTGTACATTGCAAGGATTTTTCATCAAGCAGATGTGGATTTCTAACTTAGTATTTGATACTCTGTCCATCCATCTCTTATCATTCAATTAATATAATTTAATTTGACCATCAAATCCATCACAACATGAAAGCCTGCTAAAGTACTGTTAATACATTAAAATTAAATAAATTGCAACGCATTTATCAGAGCACAGAAAGTTTGTGGTGTGGCAGCAAAGAGAACTGGCACCAGACATGACCTTATTTAAGAACTCTGTTAATCTGGGAAATGGCAAACAGCATGTGAATTCTATTAACAGAGAAATACTTATACTGAGGAAGCTGTAAACAGTGCCCGGGCAAGAAAGTAACAGTAACAGCACTGGCCTAAATCCTGTATCTAGTAAAATCAGTCTCAAAGTTTCTCATTTAGTAGGACAGGAACAGGTTCCTCAGTTTCTTCCAGGGCTAGAGACAACAGAAATACGCAGCTCAGACAAACAGCTGAAAGAGAACTGGGCTTGGGGGGAAGAACATCACACACAAGTGAGTTTTACAGGTGTAAGAAACATGAAGAAACACTTGAGAAAATCCTAAGAAGAAATTAAACTGAAGAACTGCTATTTCTCTGTTGAGCCCTGCAAGAATAATGAGATTACCTTATAAAAAAATAAATATTTGCATATTTTAGAGCATTATACAAGAAGACTGACAAAAAAGTAAAAAAAAACCAAGGAGAACAAGACACATGTTGAATCAGGCATGGAAAAGAACGGAGCTGTATGGCTCAACTGAGCAGAAAACTCAATAGTCTTGAGTCCTTTTTCTACAACCCACTGTTTCAGGCAGGTAAGAGAAAAACATCAATACTCAACACACCTAGTAGAGGCAAAATTCATCAGTTTGCCTTGTAAATTATTACCTTTGCAAAAAGATTAGCAGAAATGAAATACACTATTTAGGTGCACCCTACACATAGCTCTGGTGTCTGGAATACACTCAGCTTTACTTCCTTTTGTGCTATCAGTCACTCCTGACCTTCTTAAACATTCCTCATGTATGCAAGTGTGGCAACCTTTTCTCTCCTGCAGTGCAGAGAAGAGTTAAGAATTGCACAGGCCAGGCAGCAGTGCAGAAAGCAGGCAGCATAGCTGGGCAACCAAAGAGCTAGAAGTGAAAGGCAAAGTTTTCATGCAGTAAGCACTCCTGCACTCCCTGTAACACCTTGTGATTACAGCATGTCTCACGACAGCCAAGACTTACAAAAAAGACTTGCACAAGGTGGTCTGGAGATACACAGACTTTTCATGTCAGAAAAATACATCCAGAAAGCAGCTGGGAGAGGGAAGGAAAAACAAGTGGTTCTCCTCTCCACTAAAGCAAGCAGCAATACCTATTTCACAGCAGGCAGCCATACCTAGATTCCTATCATCCAACCAAGTTTACAGAGAGGAGCACAAGAACACTTTCAAGCCTACAGTCTACCTTTAAAGTCCAATTCAAATGGCACCACAATGTCATAAAAGGAATTTATCTTTCCTTAACACCACAAGAGGACTAGGAACTTGTATAAAGAACTGAGTTTCTCTGAACACAAGACAGTATGATAATGTAAATTTAATTTAAAAAATGGCAATAGGAAGTTAAAAACCTACTGTATATTCATTTAAGTAGTAGCAATGTTCTACCCTGGGCCTTCTCAACCATTTTTCTTACTATGAACATAAACAGACTGCCTTGGCAACCACTTTTACTCCCACTCCGCTACAGAGAATAACTTCTTAGGCTGGTAACATGCCTGCAAAAACTACAATTGCTTATGATGTGAAAGCTACAACAGAAGAATACGGTAGGAAATACAGTAACCTAAAGCAAAAAAATGTTTCATGCCTGCTTTGGTCAGGCTTGGAGTTTGTTCCATTCCTCTCTTCCCCTCCTTTCTGATTCAGCATGGCATATACTTCTTTATTAATTGCTGATAGGTTCCCTGGATTGGCAACCCAGCCATTTGCCAGCCACACCAAATGCCTACCTTTGTCTTATTAAAAAAAAATTCATTTAGCTTTATTATTTGTAGTTTCTTTTTTCTTCTCCTTTTATACCACATATGCATAAAACCCCAAAGATTATCAGAATATTACCTTCTGAACACTTCCCTGACAGTCCCATTCATCCTTTACACATACTTCCAACTTACTTTGCAGAATAATTTACTAACCACCCTATTTGAAAATAATGATTCAGATCATTTTCCTAAATAGCTTTCCATCTATCACTAAACACTAAAAGTCATTACTGATTTACAGATTACAGTTCATGAGTCTCCAGGATTTAAGTCTTTTTACTGTAATTAGCTCAATCTCTTAAAGAAAATATTTTTATTTAAGAAAAACTGCTTTAAAAGGATATTTCTGTTCAAACCTGTCCTCAAAGTAAACCTGATTCTCAGGAAAAACACTACACAAATGGATTTATATTCCAACACACCAAAAAGGAAAGAATCACTTGGGACAAGTATAAAAAATAATTAATTGCAGGTCCGTCAAACCAGATAAAAAGGGATCAATTTACTGTAGAAAATATAAAATGTAAGTTCATCAGCTTCACTATTATTTTGCCATAAAATCCCAACTGTATTCAGAAATTTAAGTGCAGGAAGAGAAAGTTCATTTTTATTCCTAGAACAGAAAGCAACCACCTACAATTTCCAAGTGAAAAACAATATCTATTTTTAACCCTATAGAAACTGAAGATACGTTAAGGTCAGCATTTAGAGCACCTATTTTCAGCTGGAGGGGGAAACAACTACTCTGAAGAAAATAATCACTGTGGTTTCAATGTAACTGTTCTGCTGCAGGTAGAAACACTAGAAGGCAAAATAAAAGATCGAAACTGGTGATATTTTGTTCCATCCTGCCAAAACTCAGATCTCTCAGATCCTCATGTTAAATTTTAATGAAGCAAGTTGCCAAGTACTCTGATGTACACCACAAGCCTCAGACAAATACCACAATTTCCATCACCTTGCTCCAGGCAAAAGCCTTCTGCAGCCCCTCATCCTTACTATGAATAGGACACAGTCATTCAGCCTTGCCCTAGAACAAAACATTCAGAATTAAACAATGTCACAAGCATTTGGGAAACTATACTAGCAGAAAAGATCAACAGCCAGATGAAACAGTCTGAACTTGAAGAGCTGCAGAGGAATACTCAGTACAGGAACCTAATTTAACAACCAGATGACAACTACCAAAAAAAAAATCTTATTTCCCACAAAGTTCTAAAAATTTGGAAATTGAGCTTTAACAATGAAGACATTTTTCTAAATTAAAATATCACAGCAATTTATAGAAATGTTTTTATTTGCTGAACTACAGGACTAAAGCAGATGCTTAATAATACAGCATTTTATCAAACACATAACATATCCCACTTCATAATTTAAGAAACAAGGAAAGGGAGTGTCAAAACCCATTAAGCCTACTCTTACTATAGGCTCAGATGCCATGCTGCAGTTACAAAATGTGCAAAACAGTATTTTAAGGATAGGAAAAAGAACAACTGTACAAACAAATCTGATAAATCTTCATTGAAAGAAGTTTTTAAACAATCTGCCTGTTGGGGGGGGGGGAGAAAAAAAGAGTGCTATAATATAAAGATACTACTGAAAAAAACTAGATAATGAAGGTGGTGAAGGTGGATACACCAGATATATTTTCACTGGTTTACCTTAATTTCCGCATCTTGGAAGCACAGTCATAGGGCATTCAAAACACTGAAAATGACAACTTTTTCTTTAAGTTTTCAGACTAACTTATAAGCTCTGATCTCCATCTCCCACCAGACTCTACTTGATTTCCACACAGAAAAGTAGTTTTCACCCACTAAACTGCTGAGCTATTTCAAGTTCTCAGATGCTCATGAGCAAAACCACTCATTGTCATACTTGCATCTTCCATAGCTATACCTTCTTTAAACACATAAACATTTTTTAACGCTGCCTCACTGCACACTGTGTTGGATTCTAAAGTTTTATTTAGGAATGCATGTAAAAAATGCAACCAGTTTTACCCCACAAATAGCACAGCCTTCTACTCTGCAGATACCCAGCCTCAGTTATGGGTGAGCATGAAACTATCCATTTACCTTAGCAGTCTCCAAGGTGGTGTCACTGGGGAGCAGGGATGAAAAAGGGATTGAAAACCTTCAACCTGTTCAGCAGAACAGAATGTCCACATTTCTAGTACAGCTTTAAGCCAAATGCTATTTTAACAGGTTTTCTGAGCAATCTGTTGACTGTTACAACACACCAGCTCTTATGGGAAACAGCATTAACTGCTGTCCTTCCTGTTGCCTTCACAGGCGCGCGGTGACCTGGTTCAGGAACGGCACAGCGGCCAACCCCTGGCCGCGTGGTCCATCAGCTCACAAACACCAATGTGGTGGATGGCAAATGGCGTTTATTGCTGAGCGGCGCGACACTATATAGCCTAGGTTTACAGTGTCACTTCCGTCTGCTTCTATCATAAGCTAAAAGCTGTTGGCTACCTGGAGGGGGGCCCTATGTTTCCGTACAGCACAACATCTTCCAGCCGCCAGGCCCTACTTAGCAACATTTCCCCTCTCCCTATGCTTAACTAAACAGGCTAAAACAGTAAAAATATTTCTCAAAAAAAAAAGAGTACAATTGCACACTGAGCAATTGGCACTTGGGAAGTGACTGGGGGTAATGGAGTGTAGCTTGGGATACCTGGGGAGAGCCAGGGAGAATCGGGGGAAATACTGATCAAGTACATTTTTAAAGCAGTTGTTGGTGTTCTACAAACATGATGTTGACCTTTTCTAGCTGGCTCTTGACAAAGGACATGAGCCTGTTTAATATACAGGGTCCGAAGATCAGTGTCAGCAGGATTACTGCTATCGGCCCTACCAAGGTGGATATCAGGGTGGCTAGCCACAGTGATTGGTTAAACCATGATTCAAACCACCCTTATTGCGCTTCCCTGTCTCTTTTTCTTTGAGCGCCACGTTGGGCGCCAATTGCTGTTCCACTTTTTACTTCCTGTTTTTTAATAAAAAACAGTCCCCCCTTATCTGTGCCAGGTTGCCAGTATCTAATGCCCCAAGTTTTGCCGATGGTCCATCCCAGGTCATTTTCATTGGTTACGTTTAAGAAAATATATTGGCAGTCACACTTCCCACCGCATACTGTCCCTCCCAACGCGTTTGGTCTCCTAGGGGTGCAGCCTGTTGGCCCCCAACTGGTCTTAAGAAACGGGTCTGGTTTCGCCACCTTCCAGCCAGATGCGATGGTTTCACAGCCCCAGCGAGAACAGTAATACTGATAAGGGACGTTACAGTAAGATTTGCCGGGGTTAGAGCTGGGACACATATAATACATTATAGTGTTCAAACAGGGGTTTGAGAGGATTAGGTCACAGAGATATACTTGGAAACTAGGGGGTCCCGGGGTAACAATCTTTCATAGTATCTTCTGGTCCTCCCATCTCGCCAGTACCCATTCCCATGGCTGATGTTCATACAAGCCCCTAGACGGCGTTATGAACCCCAAAATTGAAATCACACAAAAACATCGCAGCCCCGCCCTGCGGGGGCTGTTTCGCCGTTGTCTGGACTCCGCCGGTGCAGAGCTCTCAGATGCGGACAGGCCGCTTGCCGACTCGTTGTCTTCTCTTGTCACCAGGGTATACGGGTTATGGGGGTGTCCGATGATCCGGTCCTGCAGACAAAACCTCACAGTTTTCATTAGTTTTATTCTGAAGGTCTGGCTTGATAGACTTAAGTGGACACCATTTGATTCTGTTATCTTTTCTGACCGCAGCATACCCTCACCCCGTCAGAACTAATTTCCACCCTTGTTCCCATTCTCCTAGCTCATTTCTGATCATGACCGATGGGCCTTCTTCTAGCGCTCAAGTGGCCCAGTGCTTCTGGGCAGGGCTATTCACCTCATCTCCCCTGGGGAACTGGTTTAAAGCTAATAGGGCTGCCAATAATAAGCGTGCCTGGTCCCCTGAGGGAATGACGTTGGTAAAACCTTCTGTTTTTGCTAATACCTCTAATTTAGATTTCAGAGTTTGATTTGCCCGTTCGACTATGGCTTGTCCTGTACTATTATATGGGATGCCGTGTATTAGAGTAATACCCTATTTCAGAGTGAATGCCTGGACTGATTTAGACACAAAATTTGGACCATTGTCCGTTTTGATCTGATTAGGGATGCCAAGCCACGCCATGGCTGTTAGCCAATGTTGGATGGTTGCTTTAGCGTCAGTCTTAAGGTGTTGTGTCGCTACGATCACCCCGCTATATGTGTCTACAGTTACTGCTAGTCGTGCTCGAGGTTTTAACAATTGGCAGAGCGTAAAATCTGTCTGCCACACCTCAGAAGCTTTAAGACCTCTGGGGTTGACTCCACTAGACCACAATGGTGCTTTTTGACAGTGAGGACATGTAGCTACTATATGTTTTGCGTCAGTGGCCGAGAACCCACATCTCTTTGCTAATGCTTTAGCTCCAATGTGGAGGGACTCATGTAATTGGCGGGCATCTTTCAGTGTCCACAACCCTTTTGCAGCGGTGTCTGCTTTGTCGTTGCCGATTTGGAAGAACCCTTTGATTGGGTTATGGCTGTTGACATGGATAACTGATATAGTGCCCTTTCGGGGAAAAAGTGCTTCTTCCAGCATCAGAGCTATTGTGGATGTTGACACGCCGGGCCCTGACATGGCTAAGCAAAGCTTGGCCACAAACATTGAATCAGTTACTATGTTGAGATGTTCTGTCGGGAACAGTCCGCACGCCAGCACTACGGCTGTTGCTTCCAGCTGTTGGATGGAGACTGCACGATTGGTCATTTTGACACAGTGCCATTCTCCTCCCGACTGCCATACTGCTGCCGCGGTTGAGGTCGCTGAGGATGCGTCTGTGAAGACCGTTGGTCCCTGTTGGGACCGGTCCATGATTTTCCGTGGGAGGTTGACGTCGACAATAGCTAGCATTTGAGTCCAGGGGGGCTTTGTGGCATACCGGACTTCTCCCTCAAATCCAATGAGGGCTATAGCTAGATATTCTGACATTGCCACTGATTGTGTTGGGAGCTGTTTGCGAAAGGGCAGGTATATTCTGGCTGGTTCAATGCCCAGATGTCTTAGGGCGAGTTTTCTGCCTTTCATGATGAGGTTACCGAGGCACTCGACTCCTGGAGAGAAAGCACGTGACGTTTTCCCCAGGACTATCCACTGTATTGGCTGAGCTTTTTCAGGAAGGCCTTGGGCCAGCGCTCCTACTCCCCCCCCTTCCGTGAAATGCACATACAGATCAAGTGGTATAGTCGGGTTCCACCTGGCGAGCGTGTTTGATGACACCTGTTGTTCGATAAAGTTCGATAAAGACTCTTCTGCATGTGCTAGAGCTGGCAGCTACCTTACTTCACTGCTACACCTCTCACAGCAATGAAACTCAGAAGCAATTTAGCACTTCTCACCTTCCTAAAGCTTACAATTCTGCACTCATTTTTCAGGAACAAAGAGGTATGACACTGCACCTGAAATAATGTCCACATAAAATATATTTTACAGATAGTTTTGAAGCTTTTTATTTGCAGACATCTTTCAGTGCAAGTAACATACCCATATACAGCAACTGGGAGCCTATGGTACAGCCAAGAGTGAGTCCATTTTTCTTGTGTACAATTAGAAGACTCCTTACCATTGTTGCAGGAGGAAAACAAAAGGATTCACAACCCTGTTACTTACAACTTCTTTAGTCTTCTTTAACCCTGTGATCTGCTTTGCCTTGAATACAGCTAATCAGATCATTCAAAGTACTTCCTCAGCAGTTTCTCACTTCTGAGACATTTCTCAGAGTTCCAGCAGCTTCTCAAGAGTTCCTGGATTAACTGGAAAAAGCTACAGTATGGACCTTTACAATAGTTACATGCTGCCAAGACTTCCAAATGCTTAGCAGTATGAAAGAACATGAAGGCAGTGTCACCTTACAGATTAGGGACATTTAATGCCATGTCATAACGTACAAGAAAAGTGTCTGCTTTCTTCAAAAGCATTAATTTGTGAATAAGGACATTAAAAGAAAGGAAAAATATGTTTGGAAGAAGCTCAACACAAAACTTAATGCAAGCACTACAAACAGTATTTATCAGCTGCTGACATGAAATATTTGCTCTGAAAAAAAAATCCATCACAGTATTCCTCAAAACTAGGGTCTGGATCCTGCACCTCAATCAATTATCACCCCAAAGCACTTTATTCTTGGCTAGATAACTGTATTCTGGCATGTAATTCTCAACAATCTACTCCTTCAGCTTTCTGATCACTCTCCTTGAATTCCTAATGCTTCCAGGAACAAAAATTAACTGACCTTTGAGGTACAATGAGAATGACACCTACAAAGTAACTGGCTTAAATATTTCAGAGCTGGATAGCATCATAACAAAAGTAAAAAACAGAGCCAAAACCTATTAAAATCATCCATTTATATTATTTTTCTAACGTGGTATCATCAGCTAACCTTGAGAAATTCCATCCTGCTGGTAACTCTGCTTCTAAATAAAATTCAGACAGCAGATTGGAACAACACAATGTTATCAATTAGCAACCTCTACCACTACAAATTTGAGTAGTAACAGTCAATTATTCTAAGGAACCTTTACTTACAAAGTCAAGGTTACATTCTAAGGAGTCTTCACTTACAAAGCCATTCTTCTATAGCAAAATCTCAAGCAGTTTTCTCAGCTCTTCACAAAAGTCTTCCAGCATAAGGAATACTTGGCATGCTGTCAGATTCTGCCTGGCAATTCACAGGCCTTAGGCCAAAACAACCTGGGAGAAGATCCTTGCAGATCACAGAATCCATTCTTTCTGCATTCAGGAGGGCAGAAAGGTTTATTCATCTTTGCTATTTTCCAATACTGAAGATAACCAAGAGCTTGAAAATGCACTCAACCTCTTCTTGAGTCAAGACACCGCACAGTTTCTACTCAGTCTTCTTAAATTTGTAAGGTATCCAATTAATGTAACTAACAAGTATAAACAATGAAAATGGTCATGGTTTACAACAGAAGTAACCAATTTCATGTGTACAGTCAAAAGATCAAACTATACTTACCGACATTTTCATCTTCCCAGAACAGTACAAACTGTAGCAGGGGACAGGTATGGAATTAAGATCACCTGAGGGATCTTACTCACATCTAGACCGAAAAAAGTTTCATCATGACTTATAAAGCTCTGTATTCTCTATGGCTTTCTTTTGCAAAGCTTAGGCGTCTTTCTTCAAGGGCACCCTGAATTCTCTTTGCCAATCTTACCTCATATTCCACAACTAGGTTTAGGGAGGGAGTCTACTCTGACCATGGGAAAAATAATACAATCATTCAGGCACTGAAGTTAGTGGTCTTACTTTTGGAAAGTACAGAGACAGTCAGAAGAAACTTTGGAAGCAATGGTGGTAGAACTATGTCTGTCCAGTTGTGACCTATGTTCCACCACCATTACTCTTAGTGAACCTGTCGCACAGACCTGATTTCACCAGTGAATCACAAGACACTTCTCACTACAGAAACTTCCCACTTGCAAAGACAACCCACACCTCAAGTTGTATACTGATACACACATAATACCATGTTTAGTGTACAGGTTTGTGTTAGGCACATCTCATTGTTACTGCCTATATTAAAAGCATATGCAAATATCTGCAATAATTAAAACATATACTTGTTGAACTGAAAGTGAGGTGATGGTATCATTAGCACAGATAAACCTTTGTGCCCAAGCCACAGATTTCTTCAGGGTAAATTTTATGTTACATATTACAAAAGAAATTCCACCCACAAAGGTTTCTAGTCAGATTCCCAGCAGTTTCAAATTCATTCCACTGATTTCTAAGCACATACAGCTGACACACGAGTAAAGCAAAAAAATACCAGGAAAACTGAACATTGCTTCTTACTAGAATGATTTATTTGGAAGACAGAAGTTACTGACAATCATGCAAGAAGTCCTTACATGACTATATCCTAACACATTTCTGATCTTGAAATTCTTGGTATGATCTATTGCTGCTGGAGCTAGGATACTTGAGATAGGTATCCAGAGAATATCACCTGTTAAACAACAGCTCTCCAGCCAGCCACATCCAGGATGGCCCCATTCAGCCTCCAAGTAATGCTAATGTTCTAGGCATGTGCCCAGGTGTTTACTTACAGAAGCTGCCATGAAGTTTCTGCCATACTATCAAGTATCGGCAGACCAACTCTGTTGCTTTGTAGAGCTGCAGAATTTTTTTATAAATAGGTTTAAAATAACAAGGCTAATATGAATATTCTCAAACCGCTTTATCCCATCTGTCACATAAATTTATGCTAATTTCTATACTGTTTGTACACAAAGACTTCACTCCAACCTTTCAATTTTTTAGGGTATGGTAAGTAATCAATAGCAATCACCTTCAGCCAAGAATACTGTCTGCTTTAGTATCAATAAGCTAAGAGAAACCAGACCTTAAATACCATTTACACTAGGAATCAACTGTTACTGAAGAGTTTTGTAAACAGTGACTCTTCTCAACAAATAAAAAATTCATCAGTCATAACGTAGACCAGCGAGATTTTCACTAGTAAAGCCACCTCATCTCATCTAAGAAACAAAATTCACAAACCCATCTCCATATAAAGTCAGAGAAACCACTGCCTAAAAACATATTCAGCGATAGCCATTTTCTGAAATGAGTTGTGCTACCAAGAAACACTGGAGCTTTACTTTTTAAGGAGGCATAGAGAGGCAGCATTAAACTTCCATGGCACTGGAACTCAACATGGGTCTACAGCTTCCCCAGGTGTTTCTGAAAATTCCACCCTAGAGCACTCTAAGGAGAAAAGCAGGAGAGAGCCAGCACAGCAAAGGGAAAGAATAGCAACGACAAGGAACTAAGAGTGTGCAAGATAAGAGATTAAAGACAAAAAGAAGGAAAGCAAAGAAGATAATTTATCCTACCAGAGACAGCACCTCTTGTCAGTCAAGACAAGAAACATTGCCTCCCAAAAAGAATGTGGCACCAGGAAGTGGCAGAAGTGATGGGGGAAGACCAAATCTGACCTGAGGTAAGGAAAAAAAAAAAAAAAAAAAAAGGAGTTACTATTTTTTTTAAAAAAACTTTGTTGCTTCATCTTACTTTTGCAGTATGTCTTTTAAAAACCTGGGATTATTATTTTTGTTCAAATTAATACCTTTCTTCAGCTGGATTCTGTCAAGTGATCCAAATCAAATGTGGAGTGGGACCAATAGCATTTTGATGAAAATGTGAAATTCTATAAAAATACTGAAATTAAAAGCAAATTTAAAATACTTTAGGGAAGCTGTATGAAGTGATAGCTGCAAACAGCATATGCCACTGAAATGTCCCAATGAGTCAAAAATTTGGAAGAATGGACTTGCATCTACAAGACTCACTGCAATAGAGTACAAGACTACTAATTCCTATCCACTGAAGACTTCCCCAGGCACCTTCTGGCAAGACGTAAAATCTCCATCTGATATCCCACGGGCAAATGGGAGAAACACCATGGCCTTCTGTGTCTGGGTTCCCTGCTTAATTGTAATAAAAAAGTTTTACTCAGGACCTCAACTGAAAATGGGGCAACTTTCAGAGAAAGTCTCCTAGAAGCTCCAAATAAAGGAATCATGATAGAAAGAACCAACACACTCATGAAATTCACTGCAAGGTGAAAAAAAGGGCAATAAAAAGAAGAATTATTGCACAAAGACAAATCACAGACTAAGCCTAAAAAAATTATTTCAAGATTTTAACATTTAAAAAGATTAAAATTCCATCAAACATATCCATCCCCCACACACACACTCATTCAAAATACATTTTCAGAACAAACTGGGGGGTGGGGGGTGGGGAAGGAGGTAAATTTTTCCAAATATGTCAGAGGCTCCAGTAACTTCTATCTATACTTAAAATTGAATTTCCAACTAGAACCAATGACTTCACATGCCAAAAATCAAGCCATCACCTACACACACCCTTGAAATACAATTTTAAAGACCTAGAGATGAAGAGCAGTTGTGTGAGTGAAAAAAATCATATCAAAGCTGAAGGTATTTCTATGACAATGCTCCACAATTTTCACTTGGTACAGACCTCACATATCAACTTCACAGATGTCAATAAGCCAAAAAGATTTTTTAATAGCTCTAAACTGAAACCTTGGGTTTATACATATATTCTAAACCAGTGAAACTAAGAAGCTTGTTCTCTGTGCTCCACACGGAATTCAATATGGTCTTACTTCACGGCGTCAAAACTCATTGTTAAAATGCCATGCAGACATTAAAATGTGGATACCCGTAAGGACTATATGTACAAAAAACGCCACAGGAGTTAAGTTCAAACGAGATGTCCAGGTGATGCTTCAGGAGAGGCGTAGGAACCAAATGGGACATAGTATTTGAGATACTCAACAGCCATTTCAAATCTGAAATAATGAACAGGCCTGGAGTATACAAGACAAAATCCAAATCTTTAAATTTTAATCTGGGTACTAGGAAACCTCAAGAACCTTCAGTGAAAAAAAAAATCTCTACAGCATCACTACATACTGTATGAAAAAGCACTTGTTTTAATCACGCTCTTGAATTCACAAAATACATCTTGTATTCAGAAAGGGAGATTACAAACTCTTATGCAGATGATACCTTTCTTTCAGATTCCCTCTCTGTATCAGTGTGAGGTAAACACCTTTTTGATTTCCATCCATGCTGCTATTCTCCCTCACACGTGTCCCAAGTCACAAACAGCACTCTTTTTCAGTTCTCTGAACTCCATGTGCCCAGATTGCTCACAGTACCTTGTAACGCTGGTTCCATATAGGTGAGCAACATTGCTGCCTATAGTTAAGCTTGTATACCTCTTATCCATTAGGACTCCATTTTCAGAACCTACAGCTACCAAATCCACTCATCTGTTCTAAAACCCATAGAGGGAAGAATACATTGTGTGTGGAGGATTTAGCTCACGTGACTCCAAGAACAAAAAAAGCCAACAAAACCAAACCAAACTCACATGAAAACTCACAACCCCGCTCATATCAAAATATGTGTCTTAGTACCAATCCATTACAAGAATCCATAGCAAATGCAATCTAACAATTGTATTTCTTCCTAGAAAAATACCACTCACTCAGTGCACCTGGGCATATGGCATCCACTAAACAAAGACAAAACTCTATTTGTTTTATCATTACTCATCACTCTGAGCCTTCACGTATCACACTTCAAAAAATTTGCATTGAGTATTGATTTTCTCACTGCCTTTTCCCTGCAAGCATTTCTCCACACCATTTCAGTGCAGCGGAAATATCAATGTACTTTAACTGCAGTTCTAAGCAGTATCTTCCTTCTCTTGAAATAGAGGAATATCAAGGCATGTAAAGATCAAACCTGAAAGTTCACTGAACCCAGCTGCCCAATGTGAGATGCCAGAGGATGGATTTTTCAGAATCTTTTGATTTTCTAGAGGTGTGTTTTCAAAGCTTATCACTCAGTTACTACAGTTGCAGTCATGAATGCTCAGATCCCCACAATCCCAAATCCAGACTCCATATGGACCAAACAGCTAACATCTACCTGTGAATTCTTGCCAAAGTGATTTGCCTAGCAGTTCACATGAACTCTGCAGCAGAGGACAGTAGGGTCGATTCAGCTTTCCACAATAAAACTCCATTGTCAACACCTTGATAATCCTTTCCGTCTGTAATGCCTCCACCTGCTTATTTGCTGTACGCTCCCAAACAGAGCTGTGGTCTAACATATAAAACCTCCTGCACTATCTGAAGGGGGCAGGGGTGTGGAGTAGATAACATGCAGCTGTGTAATTACACAACGCAGATGCTCGAAGAAGTTTGAATTAGTGCTGTCTGTGCAACCAAATTCTGGCACATACCAATTCCTGAGTGCTGTTCTTCAAATCTGCTGCTGTGTCCAGCAGCTTCTTGAATGTAGTAACACTTTTTGTCTTAGTCACCATTCTGTTTTTGTATTTAACAGTAACTGAAGTAACAACAATAAAGAGGCAACTATGAACAGTGACACCCACAATTCTTCCTCAAATGTTATCAGTAATGTAAACATGCAATGGCATTTGAACAGCTTTCTTCTTTTTATTTAATGTGTACAAATGTTATTTGCCCAATACTACTCAAGCAACTTGCACGGCTCTCAAATTCCCCTGCATCCCTCCTTCTTGTCACCACTAGTTCAAACAAACATTTGGAAGTAAGAGTTACTTCACTATTGTCTTCTCTCTTCACCCTCACCCAATAAAGTTAAAAGTATCACAGTTCGGTTTCAGTATTTCTGCTTAGGATACTGGCTATCAACTTTTCACCATTGATCATTTAAATCTAAACTTTTTCTGCTGTTTCCCAAATAAAATTGGATCCATGGCATTCCTTCTTATCATAAACCTGAGAGAAAAAATGGTCCCTCTTTCTAAGTAATTTTGGAGAACCTTGTTGACTGACTCTGCAGGGACAACAGCATATTGGTTAACACAAGAGTATGACTCCTAAACCATCAGAGCCAGAAACCTTTTTTAAAACGAAAACCTAGTCTTGGCAGTTAAAATATCACTGATTTATCCAGCCCTTTTTATCATTAAATGATAATTCAGTTTCTCAATGAAAACAGTCTGATAATAAAGCAAATTACTGTGTTCCAATATTTCTAACCACATTTGCAGCAGTTTACATATAACACTGACATTTTTTTGTGTCCTAAACTTAGCTTTCCCTAGTTAATTATCACACTAACTTGTTTTCAGATACTGCACTACACCTGTAATTATATGTGTTAACATGCTATCATAGAGTAAAACTAACAACAGTATGAAATACTTTGACACAGACTGCTAGAAAATGCTTTGTCAGAGTCAAATATTAGCGCAAATTCAAAGAACTTCACTGTTTTATGTTGCATGTACAACTTAATCTTGATTTATTTTCTACAAAACAAAAAAAATTAGCAGCAACATATGAAATAATTTGTCATTATTCTGTATTGCAGAATAGCAAAATTTCGTGTTTGGAGAAGACATAAGCAAACTATTAAAATGCATCACAAGGCAGCAAATTATAACCGGTCTCACAGATGCATGTTTCATTATTAAATTCAATACTTCACCAACACAGTATCTTGAGTAGTTTGTATGAAAAGTATGTAGTCTTGTTACCTGAACTAGGAACTTTACACACAAAACCAGATTAATTCTGCATTTAGTGGCAATTCTATAACTGACACTACTTGAAATATTAAAAGTTAGGTATCACCTGCTGAGTGTTACTTGTCTTGACAGAAGTCTGTAGTACCTTTCTACAGCTCACGTATGACAGAGCTACTGCATAATTACAAGGGGCATAAACTGCTCTTGCTATTATCTTTTTCAAAAAGCTTATTATGGATAAAATTTTACTTATGCTTTGTATTGTGATCATACAGAAAGCATCATTAACTTAGACTCCTTATCTGTTCCTTGTACAGCTAGAAGACTGCAGCTAACATTACTCTTGTATTAGCTGTTTTCAAGTGGTTGGTACATATTCAAGCGTAACACTAGGACTTCCTGGATTTCAAAGACCAAGTTCTGCGTATTTCTTTAAGATGTACTTGTCCAGCCTTCTAAATCAAGTGCTTATTTGTAATAAAGATCTCTATGCAAGACATTTATATATATACACACACACAAAAAAAGAGAAGCACTGAGACTCCAGCTCCCTCAAATACCAGGAGCTTGAAGCCAGCAGCAAACATCTGGAAACTCCACATGGTCCTGACAGTCACCGCTCTCCCTTCCAAGCTTTGTTACTACAATCTATTCACAACTTTACCTCATGTGGGACTAGGATTAACTGCTGAGCTTTGCTGATTCATAACAAATGCTGACAAATGGGCATCATCAAAAGCAACCACCACTTGAATTGCTGCTGACTCTTTGAAGCTTAAAGAATACATCCCTTAGTTGAAAGTAAGAAACGAAGTATGGAACTAGGGCTGGGAGTGGGGCACACAGCACGTGAGACCAAGAACCAAGTTGTGCTGGTGGTGTGGCACTGGATGCCTCCTGGACCTGCGGAGTATAAAAAACCTGAAGCCAGGCCCTTGTATGACCAATAACGCTGCAGCAACCTAGTTTTGCAAAAGTTGCAAAAAATGATCTAATGATATTTTCCTGGAAATTGTGATTCTCTCTGCTGTCCTGAGTAGTATCTACTGCCATACAAGAGAATCATTGCTAGATGCATGTCCACAGAAAAAAAAAAGTCTGTAATATGCAAAATACCTTTCTACAGTACAAAAATATTACCTACCTGCTCCTTGTAGGCTGTCAAATATTACACCACCACATAATCAACAGAAGGGCTAACCCACAGAAACACAGTACGTTGCTCCTATAAAGGGAACAATGTGAAATCCAAGACCAGGAGATGCCCTCACCTTGCATTCTAGAAAAGCAAAGGCAGACAACAGCTAGTCTCTTAATACCGTATCACGGAACAAAACTGGTTTTGAAAAATTCTAAGTAACTAGCAATAGCAAGAGGTGGATAAATGCTAATAGCTACTCTTGACATTATTATCAGCAAAAACTCTTAAACATTGAATGAACATTTCAAGAAAGAGCAACAAGAATTCAAGTTCTAGTTATGCCCATTTTCCTGTATTTGGGAGAAACATGAGCCTACAGCTCGTGTGAAATGACAGCACTGTGAAAAGGCAGGCTGTGATCAGACTTCTTCTGAAGGATAGTAAAAGCTCTTTAAAAAAAACCCACACAAACACAACAAACAAAAAGACCCCAAAACCACGCCAAAACAGCCAATTGTATTTTAAGGACTACTATACCAAAGAAAACAGCTGAGAAAACCCCAATGGAAGTTAAGCTTTAATTAGGTCACGAAGCATCTGACAGAGATTTATGTCCCAAGACTTTGGAATTCCAACTTCTCCAGCATTTACCCTTCTAGAGACACCTTTTCCCATCACAAAACTGGTACAGCATCCACATTGTCAGCAGCAATCAATAAATCTTAAAGCTACAAACAAGGATGGACCATTTTAAAGGAAACACACAGAAAACACACCACTTCAACATGATTAAAGCTTGGTTCTTCCCTATATTCTTCCATGACAGACCCTCTCAAACTAGTTCAACTAGGATCAGAAACTGTTCAGTTGTGAATGACACCATACAGATCTGAAACAAGATTTACCTGTTTTCAATATTTCTTTTCTCAGGATTTCCAGATTTCTAACAAAATTGAGTCTCCAAACTTCCATGAAGTTGGAAAAACATGCCTCCCGTATTAATATGAGTTATTCTAACCCTATGACTAAAGTTGACTTAAAAAAAAAAAATCTGAAGTGTGAAGTAAAAGGAGTACCACTCAGAAATTAAGAAATGGACTAGATTTTTAATAAAAATACATTACAAGGTACAGTGACAGATATAATTTTTAATCTCAGTGTTCTCATGGTTTCAATCACGCATGAGCACGTGCGCACACACCTGAGAAGTCTACATCCACTATATGAAATTACCAAAACTCACACTCACTCATCAGGAAAGACAAGACAACTCTTCCCATTTTCTCTAACTAGGCATGTATAGAAAGAACACACACTGATGAATCTGCTACAGGAAGAGAATATTAGGCCTGGTTTTGTTATCAGCCACTCCTTCTAAAAATATCAACAAATATCCAAGCCAGGAAAAACACTAAAGAACACCACACAATATCACTTCCAAATTTTAACCTGTTCAAGCTAGAAAAGCTTTTATTCTACTATTGTACTTCAGAGTATAATGAATACGTGCATCACAGCAAAAGATTTACAGAACGTATAACACCACAATGTCACTAACAACCACCATGTAATCATTACTTCTTTCATTCACTATTGTTAAAATCTGAATCTTTAATCATAAAGAAATCCAGCATCTCCACCCTCTTGTGAAAATATGTATTTTATAAGGGGGGAGGGGGGGAAGAGGAAGTATTTGGCACCCCTACTAAATTTTAACTTTAAAATCTAGTGAATTCAAGAAAGATGGTTCTTTGAATACAGAAGTGCACATACTTGCACAAACAAGAAGTCTGCAAAATACTGTGACGCCACACAAAAATCCACCATATATACCACTGTCCAGCACCAAGCTACCAACTAGCTTGAATTCATCATTAGCCACAGATACCGACTTCTCCTAAAATGTTTCTGTCAAAACATTTCTAGATAAAACAAAGAAATGAGAAATTAGGTAAGAGAGAGAAAATGGAGACAGGTGCTGAATTAAGCTCCCAACATGGCAGAAAGTTACCCTTGCAAGTGACAAAGCCTGGTTTTACAGAGTGTTTTAATACTTGTCCAAGCACCTTACGCACTGGTAAGGAAGGGCAGAAAAAACAAGCGACTTTCCCTCCTGCTTTCACACTCCCATCGTCTTCCTGTATAAATTCCTTTCTTTCCTTCCAGCTTTCTTTCCATCCTGCTCCTTCCGTCTAATTCTGAACTACCCATCGAACTCACGCACAGCGGTAAACACAGCGGGACCAGGCCAAACACGCAGATGACCTCTCCTAATGCCTCCGCACATGCCACTGTACCAGCACTGGTTCCTCTGCCACAAGACACAACAGACACGAACAGGCAGCTTCCGGGGCCCCCCGCACACAAGCTGCCCCTCGGCAGGGCCACGCAGGCTGCACGCACGCCTCTCTCCGGCCCCGGCGCCCGGGCCTGGCTCGCCTCCCCGCCCGCCCGGCGCGCCCCCCGGCCCCGAGCGGGCCCCGCTCCCCCGGGGTGCCAGGCCGAGCTCCCGGCGCGCCCCCCGGCCGCACCGCCCCCCCGGGGCGTCGTGCCCGGCCTGACCCGCCGCGGCGGCCGACACGTCGGCAGGCCGCCCCGCGCCCTCGCCCCCCCCCTGGCCGGGCCCGCTGGGGGCTGGTGGCGCCCAGCACGGCCGCCCGGCCCCACCTCCCTCCGCCCGTCCTTCAGACGGAGGAGCGGGAGGAGAGGGGCGGAACGGCCGCCTGCCGCCTCCCTGCCCGCGCCCGCCGCCGGCAGGCCCCGGCCCCGCGCTCGGAGGGGCGGCGGGGGAGGCGGCCGGACCCGCCGCAGGCCGCGCGGGGAGACGGGACGGAACGGCCGCGGCCGCCTCCCCTCCCATGACACTGCAGAGCGGGGCCCGGCCGCCGCCCTCCGCCGCCGAGGCCTCCTTCCGCCGCCGGCTCCGCGGGCTCCCCTCTCGGCGGCGGCGGCGCCATGATGATCCGCCCGAGCGGGCGCAGCGCCAGGCCCTAACGCCGGGCCGGGCCCCGGGACGCGCCCTCACCGCCGCGGCCTGGCGCCCCGCGCCGCTCACCTTCATGTCGGGACATCCTAGTTCTGAGGCGGCTGCCCAGACCCGTCCGGGAGCTCCCGCGGGCTGCTCGGGCGCCGCTGCGGCCTGGCCCCCGCCGCGCGTACGGAGCCCCGGTGCCACAGCAGAGGCGCCTGGGGCAGGGCCGGGAAGAGGGTAAAAATGCAAGAGGCGGCGAGGAGCCGTCCTCCTCCCTGGCTCGCCCTGCGGGGGGGCGGATCCGGCGGCAGCGGCTTCCCGGGCGCCGTGACACGGTGACTCTGGGCCCCGCCGGCTGGTAGCGCCGCCTCCCGCTCCGCTCCGCCCGCTGCCGCAGCGGCGGCGGGGCCGCTCGCCGTGCTGGAGCGCTCCCAGCCCCTTCCCCTTCCACCTGCGGCCCCAGCCGCGCTTCGGGAGGAAGAGGAAACACCCGCCGAGGCGGCGGCCCTCCCGCGCGGGCTGGCGGCCGAGGGCAGCGGGCCCCGCCGCCGGGGCTCGCCGAGAGGGGCTGGCAGCGGCCCAACGTGGCGGGGCGGGCGCCGAGGGGGAGGAAGCGGCGAAGGTAACGGAGCCTGCCGGCGGCGGGGCTTCCGCTGGACCGGTCCGGCCTGCGGGACGCGCGGTAACCAGCTGCTAGTTTAAAAGGCGGGGGGAGAGCGGCGGAGGGCGGTGCGCGTGTCCCGAGCCGATTTTTCCATCCCGGGGAGCGCAGCTCGCCCCGCCGGCCCTGGGGAATGGCAGGCGGTGGGCTCCCGGGCGGGTACAGCGCTGATTTCCTTATTTTTGCCCCTTTCCTCTTAGTCAGGCCTGCGGAGTATTCCTGCCAAAAGCGTCTTGCAGTCAAGCTCCGGCTCGGTGAGGAGGAGGAGGGAGGTCCCACGTGTCGTGTGTCATCACAGTCCAGACAAAGTATTTCCGTGTCGCCACAGCATGAGAACTTTTCGTCCCGTCATGGTTGCTTCCTGCCCTGTCTTGAAAGCAGGCTGGTCTTGAGATGAGTGACAAACCCCAGGCATGGCCGCGTGCCTTCCCTGGGACAGATGTACAGGGTGCATACACCAAGCGCCTGGCTTCGGCGCTGCCTTTCTTACTCGGACTTCCCGGCCTTCCCCCAGTTTTCACCCTGAGGAGCACCACCCACTGCACCTCCTTTGTCCGTGCTACTCCCACCTGCCTTCATTTTGTTCTGAATTTTCATCTCCTCCTCTGCTCTTGGCGTTCCTCCGTCTTTTATCTCTGCCAGTTCAACATGTCCCTTCTTCTCTATCTTACACCACAGCTCCCATGAGTCTGCCCCAGCCCTGCAAATGGTAGGAGTGAACAGTAAGCACTGAAAGGAGGAAGTGCCAGCCTCATTCCTTGACCACCTCCCTCCCATGCCAATTGTATTATATAGCCTCTGCTTCTCCCCTTTACATACATGTGCACACTTCCATCCACTGCACTGTGGCCACCTGCTTCACTTCCATCTTCCCCTTGGCCACATGCAGTTCATAAACAGAGTGCCTACTGAAAGGGTAACCCAGATACAGTTTGTCTAAAAGTCCAGCGGGCTGAGGACATTTTCACTAGAAGCAAGCAGTACCTGTGTGTTGAATAAGCTGTAGGAGAAATTCAAGGTTGTTTTGAGTGATGGAAGCCAATGGCTTCACTGCTTCTGGAAGCAGGGGAAGAGTCAGTGAACGTGCAAGGAGTCTGCAAGAGGCACACCACAGGTGACAAGAAACCAGAGAAATCTGCAACTGTCATAAAACTCACTACCAAACTAGTGGCATCTTCCAAGATAGTTCTAGAGGTGAAGCTGTGCCTGTCTTGTCAGCATTTCACAGCAACAGCGTGCACTGGGACAGTGGGTCATGTATGTCCTACTCTTACGTCCAAGCCCAAAGACTGGTGGTAAGTGGCTGTACATCCAGCTGGAAGCCAGTCACAAGTCATGTTCTCCAGGGCTCAGTATTGGGGCCAGTCCTGTTTAATATCTTTATCGATGATCTGGATGAGGGGATCGAGTGCACCCTGTGTAAGTTTGCAGAGAACACCAAGCTGGGCAGGCAGGCTCTGCAGGGAGATCTGGACAGGCTGGACCAATGAGCCAAGGCCAGTTGTATGAGGTGCAACAAGGAGAAGTGCCGGGTCCTGCACTTGGGTCACAACAGCCCCAAGGAAGGCTACAGGCCTGGGAAGAGTGGCTGGAAAGCTGCCTGGTGGGAAAGGACCTGGGAGTGTTGGTCAACAGCTGTTTGAACATGAGCCAGCTGTGTGCCCAGGTGGCCAAGGCAGCCAACAGCATCCTGGCTTGTATCTGAAAGAGCGTGGCCAGCAGGGCAAGGGCAGCAGCGACCATCCCCCTGTACTGGGCACTGGTGAGGCCACACCTCGAACACTGTTCAGTTTTGGGCCCCTCACTGCAGGAGGGATGTAGAGGTGCTGGAGCGTGTCCAGAGAAGGGCGACGAAGCTGGTGAAGGGTCTGGAGTACGAGTGTTATGGGGAGCGGCTGAGGGAACTGGGGTTGTTTAGTCTGGAGAGGAGGCGACTCAAGGACTTCATTGCTCTCTGCAACTGCCTGAAAGGGGGCTGTAGGCAGGTGGGAGTAGGTCTCTTCTCCCAGATAACAAGCAACAGGACGAGAGGAAACAGCCTCAAGTTACACCAGGGGACGTTTCTAGTGGATATTAGGAAAAATTTCTTCACTGAAAGGGTGATGAAGCATTGGAACAGGCTGCCCAGGGAGGTGGTGGAATCCCTGGAGGTATTTAAAAAACACGTAGATGCTTAGGGACGTGTTTTAGTGATGGACTTGGCAGTCCTGGGTTAACAGTTGGACTTGACCTCAAAGGTCTTTTCCAACCTAAATGATTCTATGATTACTTATTTTGGCAATGGCATTTTTAAATGCAAATGGAAATTGTCTCACCCAGATGCAAAATACAGACCATCAGGTGCTCTTGGCTATTGCTACCACCTTTCAGTCCCTAAAGAGCAAGCTACCTTGCAAGCTGGTAACTCAGCTTAGCAAGGTTTAGCAATACCTTGGCTCTGTGTGCAGCTGCGGTTCCCTGTGTATGTAACTCTGCCTCACTCTGAGCACTACGATGCTGTGTTGGCCTGTGCTCAGTTTTACCCTGTTTCTGGTGGAGGTGGCCTCCCACAGGAGCTTGGCCCCATGCATCTGGTAAAATACAGACTGCAACCCAGGCATTTCACTGCGACCTGGAAGATTCAGTCTTTGGTCATGGAAGACCTTGGGCCAATCGTTGTGTCCCTCCATGCTTCAGTTGCAAAATGGTTTAATAACCTTTCCTGCCTCTATTAAGGGACATCTCTGTGAATAACACTTGGTTGCCCGTGGTCCTGCACATGATGGTGAGCCCATCAAACTTTTGAGGGTTTTTTCAAACTTTTTTGAAACATCCCTGGTGCCCATGGCAGCCAAGCAGAATTCTGTGGCCTCTTCTCTGTCTTTGTAGGCTCGAATCCAAAATTACAACGGTAATCCTGTTATATATACTGTTTTCTTGCCTTAAGGCCAGTTCCTATACCCAATGAGGCAGCATAAATAAAAGCCTCAGTGCTTTTGGAATCCCATTAGAATATGCCTGCAAGTGCAATAATACGTAAAACACACCTGCATTATATCCTTCAGTGGGAATTTTGCTGATTATCTTCTCTGCAAATATAGCAAATACCGCAAATGTAAGATGCCCAGGTTCCCAGAGATGAGCATGTAGCAACTCCAGCTGAGTGTGGGAAGAGTTGCATAACATATTTTGAAGGCCCTTTACAAGGTCATGGCCACCAGTAGAAAACATTATTACCTTCTTAGCATTAACCTGATAATTAATAACCTGTACTGTCCTTGTGTTGCACAATATTGTTTCTCAAACCCACATGCTATTATTCCACAGACAGAATGAAAAAGATTTTAATGAGGTTTATAAAGTTCTAGTGTGGATGGATCCTTCTGTCCCTAAGGGAAGAGCCTGCCATGACTGGTTTTCTCGTTCTTTTTCTCCTGTGCAGCAGAAAAATCCATAGGTGAGACTTTCTATGAGAAAAAAAAAATTCAACATCATTATTTTCCTGATGGGTAAACATGAGCTGAGAAATGAAAATTTGCCCACTCAAGGTCATTCAAGATCAGAACCAGGCAAATGATTAGAGACCCAGATCTCATAGCTAATTAGGCTATTATGTAAGCCACAGTAAGAAACAAAAATTCATGAATTTTCCCAACATGAAATAATATGATAAAGTTTGTGCCTTGAAGTAATAAAGTCCCCTGAAATAGGGAAGAGATGCTTGTGTGGCATCATGTGGTTTCTCTCCTTGCCACTGTAAAAGAATTCAGTGTCTGGAGCGGAGCAGGACAAGTTTGGATACTAAACTGAATAGCAATATCCTACAGCAGCACTCCTGAGCAATAGAACTGTTATGTTAGGAGCCACTTAGTCCATTAATCTCCTTGAAATCTTTCACCCTTTTGTGGGCTACTGAAGCCCCTGGAAACAGGCTTCTTACTTGTCCTAGTGCTACCCCTGCCAGGCTTCATCCATTTGAGGAAGTGATTTCTGCTGCACTTTGCTTGGTACCAAGGATGGGCACTACATGCCACACTAGCTCTTTGTTGGTTTTATGGTTCAGCTTCAAACATGGGAGATACGCTGTCACTGCAGTGGTGTAAAACTTACATAAATCAGTTGCTTGGATCAGTCTGGTCATCATATGATGAATAGGGAACTGTGATTGCATACATGCTCAAATAATACGTTTGTACACTGGTACACATCAAGGCCTCCACACTTTTTTTTCTAATTGCTCCTTTTCTGGCTCTTCTTGCTCAGTAGTCATTCAACGTGATCCAGGGCTGCTTACTGGCTGTGTTCAACTGTAAAGAAATCTGTAAAGAAAGCTTTTAAATCAGAGAAAGACAGTGTTCCTGCTTTCTAATTTATAAGGAAAGACCTGAAAGAACTGTATATATTTATCTTTTTCTGTTTTATTTTGGTGTCTGTGCCAAGGACAAGTGTTCTGCCGTCATAATAGACCAGAAAACACAAAGGCTCTCAGACTCCTGTGCTAGATGGGAAATGGTATTTCCACATAAATACTTCTGGTGAACTGAATCCTTCCACATTACCAGGCCTACTGATGGTGTCTCACAATCCAGCTTAAAGTGTCCAAAGCACTGAGGTACAGCACAAGCAAACTTGAATCACCAGAAACATCAGATGGCTTTGCTTAGTGGATCTCATTTAGGGCTTTTACAATGGAGGACAAGCATCCCACTGAAGATGGTGAGGCTTGAATTTTTAGCAGAGACATCCCTCTTGTGGGAACTGTTTGGCCTTGGAGCTAAACTGAGCGAAGTACAACTAAATATGCTATAAAATGCTCATCATCAGTTTAAACTTTTATTAGAATTCCTCCTTTTGAATGCTGGACACCACTAGGATGTGCAATGCAAATGCTACACTACTGTCCTCATACTTTACTCGCAACCAGCAGTTGCAGAAACTGTTCCATTTTTCAGATGTGCAGTCCAGTTTTAGACCTCATGTCTACCATCTTCCCTGAACAGTGGTATCCCCATATTCACCTGCACATACCCGAAACTATTACCTTCTCCCCAGGCCCTCTGTAACAGATTTTGCACATTCCCAAAATCTTTTTGAAAGCCAGATAGGTACCATGAAGAGGTTAAGCTGATCGGTACTTGTACACAGGCAGACATATGCATGCAGGCACTGCACAGAATTCTAATATATCATTGCTCTGTTCCTTCTATCAGCAAATGTATCTGGACTTCAGCAAAACCAGGAACTGTCTTGTTAATCTCTTCACCTTTCCAGACCACTCCACTTTGGAGACAGAGGGGAGTCAGAGCATTCAGACGTTATCTCAGATCTACCCTTTACTACTGAGAACTTTCAACCTTCTCAGCAGTCAGGTTTTGATGCTGGTTAAGATACCAGATGTTGATATAAAGCTAAAAGTTCCCCAGCTAACTCTTTCTCTCCTACTTTTCTGGCCAAACCTTTATGAAGAATTTGAGCTAAAGCAAACACTGAAAATCCATCAAATCATTCTGTCCTCTTACAAAAATATTCCAAACTGACCACATACCCTTGTAGTGGCGTGGTTCCATTAGGCACACTGTTCTTACAGGACCTAAAGTCAGAGTGTACTAGGAAATAGAAAGAGCTTTCAAAAATTCTCCGAATTCCAGCTCTGCTCTCTGTCAGAAGAGGACAAAGAAAAAAGAATTTATTCTTTCTTGAAATTATTATTACAGTTCCTTTGGAGGTTACTGCTGAACCAACTGATACTCTTCTGCTTAATAACCACAAGTGTTGCTGGTTTTACTCCATTCTGCTTGAATGCATCAGAAACACAGTGTCCCAAGCACTGTTCCAGCAAGGAGGAGATATCAGGGATGTATGCAGTTTGCTTACAAAGCCCTGTTTCTGTGAACAGGAGAAAACACATAAACCCAGTATCTGCTCATCACTGTAAACATTCTTGCCTCTGCTGTGCAGCTCTATCTTATGCTACAATACTTGTTCAGGCTGTGAGCTAGGTTTTTTTATTACCATTGGGTTTCTTCTGCCCTTTTCTTCTGTGCTATCCCCACCCTCTTTCAAAACAATATCCGCACTTAGGCAGGTTCCCTATGAATTCAAATCACTGGATGACCCTATCTGACCTTTTTGAGTGCTGCTTTGTGCTTATTCTTACAGTGGATGCTGCCATCTGATACAGGAGACAAGCTGCTCTTTACAAGGCATAGTGGTTAATCTTTGGATCTATACATCTCTATTTCAGTAAAATCTAAGCAAAATGCTGCCTTATGCCTAGATCTCTCAACTCATCTGCTGGGAGGACGTGATGGGTGGGATGCTATGATGAGGTGTTACAATGGAGTCATATACCCCAGCCTCCATAACTGGCCCAAGAATTGGTGCGGGGCAGGGTGAAGAGTACAGGAAGAGTGTTGCAGGGGTCATTTTTCACAAGGACGCTTGTGAGCAAAGGGGCCCTCTGGAAGTCACTGCAAAATCTGAACGCCAGCATTACCCAGGCTAAGTGCAGCCTGGGAAAGCATGGGAAAGCACTGCGCTTGGACTGCACTGCTTGTATCTGCTATGCGAGTGTGGACCTCAGGAACAGAAAACTCCTATAGTGACAAAGAGACTGCTACCATTTGTTGGAGTCAGGGAGCATGTCTGTGTACACCAGGCATTTTCAAACATATGAGGACATGTGTTTTATGCTGTAAAAAGCCTGTACTATGAAGTGACAGCTGAAAGCTGGCAGCATGGGATATAAAGCCTGGGGGATGAGGGTCATGTCCTGGCCATGGCAGCTGAGTTAAGATGGGTTATATCTCATCTTTACCTTCCTCTTCTCTGCCTATAAGTTTTAGCCCACATAGCTCAGAGAAGCGCAGAGCCACCAATGTATTAGCAATTAAAAAAAGAGATGAGAAAGTCAGTACAGGGTAACCTGGAGGGAAAGCACTACCCTTACTGCAAATGCAGAGAACTGCTGGGTGTGCCGGGTGGCTCTGTCTGGTTCAGCAGCAGGCACCCCTCCTGAAAGCATTTGTTGTAACATTTTTAGCTGTTGTTAGTAATGCATGAGTAGTGATTTTGGATGACCCCAGACCAGGCATCCCTCATCTTCCCCTTTCTTCTGCAATGACACATGAGAAAATTTCAGCTCTGAAAGGGACCTAGCAGCTACCCCTGGGATGATCTGCTAAAGGTAAGCAGAACTCATTCAGCTTTGGGGGTTTTGTCTTCTAACAAAAAATTAGATCTCACCTAAAACAAATCTCTCTCATACATCTTCCTTCTGAATGTTAGAAGCCAATCAGTTTTCTGTTCTCAATTTGCAAGATTTTTATTTTTCAGTTAAAGAATGATCAACATCGACATTTGAAAATTTGTTTTTAAAAACAGATGTTTCTAGTTTTCATTTGCCCATTTAAAATACAGAACACTATCTCATTTTATTGTAGCCATGAGCTGAGCTCAGGGTCTTTGCAGGCTTAGACCTTTAAAACAATTTAGCAAGATGATTTGCGCTACCACTCAACTGGTAGCAGAGTGCTGGCATGGTGCTGCAAAGGGTTATATGCTTGGGAGCTGCACACACCAGCTATGCACCCGGGCTGTGGGTACCTGCAAATGGTCATTGTGGCTCATTTTTCAGCAGAGGAACTGTCAGTGCAAGAAGCATCCAGCAGAGCCATCAAGCACCTTATGCTATGATGTACAGGGAGAGTGTGTTCTCACTCTCTCACTTCTGACTCTCTAGAGTCAGAAAGCTCTCACTTTCCTAGAAGATTAGGAAAACCAGGAACAAAACGCACATTCATGGTGTAGCTGAAAGCTAGAGCAAGAATGGATGTGCAAAAGGAACTTGGCTCTGAAAGGGGAAGGTTGTCTATCCGCCACCCTGTCCCCTGGTGACAAGTTTTGGCAGAAGGGTAAGGACAGGGGATGTATATCAACAATATAGACACAGCTCCCTGTTCCTTTTCCTCCTTCCAGAGCTTCTTGGTAGCAGCACCAGCATTTGTTTAGCTGTTCTTGGGTCTGTTGGAAAGATGATTTGGACAACAGACAGGACACATCAGGAAACCACTGAAGTAATTAACCAAATATACCTATACAAAGCAACCCAAACCCAAAAGAATGAGAAGCCCAAGCACAGCAAGACATCTTCTGCAGTGGCAAGATCACTGCTCATGAGCAGTACTTATACAGCATCATTAGACCTGTCATCCAACCATTTCAGATAGGGGCAGAGGTGCCAGAGCTAGTGTTATACCCGTAGGAGAGGATAATGGTATCACATCCTGGCAGCTCTGTGCATACACACACAGGAAGCAGCTGCACCTGAGTAGCCATGGCTGCTCAGGCTGCCTTGGCTAAAGTCACACATGGCATCTCTTCACTTAAAATCCCCAAACTATGGTGACAACGTGCAAGACCCAGTTTCAACAAACCAGTGGATAAGGAAGAGTTCCATCTTTCCCCTTCTTCACTGAAGTCCTCAGTCCTGCTTCCTGATGAGCAATGCAACCTCTTTTGGACCTGCAACAGCACGCTGGATTTCCCCAGTTAGGCCTTAGTCCTCCCCTAACTTCCAAGAAGCAGGAGTCCTTCAACCCATCTTTACAGAAATAGTCTGCAATGGCTGGCACTTCATTACAGAGGGACCAGAGAAACTTACCGTAACACGCCTGGCTTTAGGGGACCGAAACTGCCCAACTTGTGAAGGTGCATGAGTGTAGTACTCTGATTGGAGACATGTCTCCAAAAGGTGTAAACTGGCCTCAAAACCCGTGCTTCCAAGGAGAGGGGTGTAGTCACACAGTTATTTTAGAACACCAGGACTCAACAGGGTCAGAGGAGACATCATTTTAGTTAATGAACAATTGCTTTCCCGTTAACACCAACAGCTGTTAATGAACATGACAATTTAACCCCTCCCGGGATACTTGTGTTTGAACCCTCTGTGGTGCTATGTATTGACTTACCAAGCAGCTGCTCTTCCATGCTTAATCAGCAGGTGTGAAATTAGTGATGTTGCATGGAGAAAGAGTTGTCCTAATGACAACTCTGCTTGCCCAGGTAGCCAGTGTCAGGGAGCTTGGGGTGAATTTTGCACATCTAGTGATCCACATCCACTTCCCCTGCTGCACAGCAGCAGGAAAATGACACAGCGATTTTAATTCCCCAAGGCTGAAATTTTAGGTAGACTTAACATCCCATGGCTTCTTGAGGAACAGCGATGGGTGACACATGTAATGGAGCACAGAGTCCTAGCCCCAAGGACATCTAGACATCCTGAGGTGGGTTTCCTAGCTGAATTTGGTGAGGCTTCTATTATTAGCTCTTCATGCAAAGTACTTACAGAAACCTAAATAACTGCATACGCCCTTGATTTTGGTAGCTTTGTCCTGACCCTTCACATGCACACACTTGTGAGCCTCTTTACATGCTACATTTTTTAAAAAAAACACATATTTGTTTTTCCTTTTAAGCAAATTCAGGGCCTGCCCTGGCTGCAGAGTTAAGGTATTATTTTCAGAGTGGGCACAGGGAGGCCCGGAACTTGTACATGTCCTTCTCTCAGCAGTGCCAACAGCATCGCTTCTCATCCAGGAACAGGATCCTAATTTTCATTATCTTGTGTCCGAAGAGTGTATGTTTTTAAACCAAATGGTGCATTAAGATGAAAGGATGCTAAGAGCAGAGAAAGGAAGAACAGACAAAATAACTGGCAGTTTTATACTGTGAGTTGAGCACTTAAGCATTAGGTAAGATATTGTGGAGAAAAACACATTATTGCCTACTTCAGAGATTTCTAGTCTCTGCATCAGACTTCATGCACTTTGCACCTGTGTTGAGTAGGCACCCATACCGAGTGTACTCATGTAAACATACACAGAGTACTTTAAAATGGCAGTGTTATTCATGTCCAGAATTGCACAGAACAGTCAGACTGCCAAGGATTCTGGAAAGGACCTGTTATGGGACAAAAATAATGTAGTTTTTACATTCAAGTGTAATTTTTTTATCCTTTGCTGTTAGAATATATTGTGCCAAAAGCTTGACCTTACAGCCTTAAAGGGAGAGAAAGTGTTTTCACTTGGAGATATTTAATAGAGATGGTTATTTAAAGGAAAAACTAAATACTGAAGGATATTTGACTTCTATGAACCAGAAGTAAAATGCTGTACTGCCAAATTAACAGGCTTGCCAGAACTCAGCCAAACATCATCTTACCCAAGTTTTCCAACTCAATCTGCCTTAAGCAGAAGATACACTAGGGAAACATGCTGCCAACCCAAAAGACACAGGGGTAATCACTGACTAAACCCAGACTTGGAATAGAAAGTGCAAAGCACACACCTTATCCCACAATGTCAGGAACACGCATAAGGCACTGGTGTTCAGAAAAGGGCATGAGCTAGACTCAGGAGCATTGTTCATATTATTGCATCCACCATGCCATATCTGGGGTAACATCTGAGACGTGTCTCAAGGTGTTCATAAAGAAATTCTCTCCCTATTCACGTGCACAGGGCAAGAAAACCACAGCTGCAGTGTCTCCCCTGCCTATTTTGAACTTGCATATAGGCAAGTCCACCAGCACTTGCAAAGCCTTTGTTTGACCCCACGAGGGACGACTCCACACCATCACTTAATGTTGTTCCCTTACCCCTTTGCTGGCTTTAAGGCATTTTGTGCTCTTGTAGGGGCCCGTATCTCCTTAAGCTCCTTGTCACCACTGGACTGCATGAATTGCCTGCTAGCACTCGAACAGAAATGTTTTGTGTGGTGTGAGTGATTAAAAACCTTGCTGCTTCCCTGCTGGAGGATACTGCTCCCACAGAAGGTCCAGCTAAGCAGCATGCTCCTAATCTGCCTCAGCACAGACAGCAACAGACAGAAGCATTCTGTGCTCGCCGAGGTGGTTTTGCACTGCGTAGATTAGGAAGGACTTGCATGCTGTTTGTCAGCTGAGTTGCGGAGACAGTAAGATAGAAGTCAGTAACAGCTTAGGCAGACACAGACACAGCTATACCAAGGCAAGTACATCAGCCTCTGACGAAAGCAGTCATAGGAAATTATTTCCCATGCTCCGTACTCCACTGAATGTTTCAATTATACTGATTTACAAGGGACAGTTGTGCCAGCACATTTTCCCCTTTAGGCACAGCTCTTCAGTAATAAAATTGTACACGAGTCACATTGCTAACACACAATCAGTAACAACAGTAAGTTTCCTTGTAGAGATGAGCCCTTATGACAAATTGTCAGGTGTTTCCACTGGTAATAGGTAGGTAGTGTTTACAGCTTAAAGTCATCTAACACTTACGGTAAGATTCTTCTCTCTGTAGCTCATACATTTTGTCAGGCTCCCACCTCCATGAGAAAGATTCTGTCTCAGACACATTTTAAAATGAAAATCTTGGTAGCCGCAGTTGCAAACTAGCTGGGCAGCCTGTCTTCCCAGCTCTGACAGCACCGTATTGCTGAGTGTGGCTGACTATCACAGAACTGAGGTGCCTTTTGAAGAGAACTGTAGAGCTTAGAGCTTCTTTGCTATCCAGATGACAGCAAGCATAAACATTTGAAAGAAAACCTGAAAATTTCTGTTAAAACATAATGACCATCTTGTTTCCCTCCCCCCAACCCCCGCCCCCCCCCCCCCCCGAACTTTAGTCTCCAGCATGTTTTCTTAGGATTTGCATGATTTGTTTGGTCAGACATCTGTTTTACAGAAGATATTTTTCTGCTAGAGTACATATCTGGTTATTACTTCACTGGTAAACTCAGAAGTGCCAATACCTTTGCAAGTATCACTGTGCTTGTATAACCAGTATAAAGCGCTGTTAACCTTGTCAGTAGATGACTCTCTACATCTAGACATTTTCAAGAACGAGAAGGCTGCAAGTTGGCCACATCATGAGAAAATAGTCTGAGTCTTGTCAGAAGAGCCCACCGTTCTTGACACAGAACCACAACAGGGGTAAATCTTGGTATTTCCTCAGACCACAAGTGACTAAGATCACGTCCCAAAATACGCTGTCCCAGTGGACACTGTTCATCATCTCACCTTGGGATGAGTTATTTTCACTGAAATTCATGCCAGTGTCTATAAAGAATACTCAGCCTTATTCCACGTACTGTCTCAATTTTGTTTACGAAAGATACAGGAACTCAATAACACTATATGCAGAGGCGCAACTCTCTTCCCTCTTCATTGGTGACATTTATTTTAAGGATTGCATTTGTCTGTTTTCTCTCTCTGAGCTTTCTTGACTGGCTGCGGCAAATATATTACTTTGTCCTGAAGACCTTGAACATCCAGTACCCCGTATTTAGTGTAGTTTCAAACAGGAACAATTCGTGGGGGTAGGAATGTATACTTTTTGTTCTATGCTGGAGCGTCAAATGTGGTTTAAAAAAAAAGCAGATAACAAATCTCCAAGAGTCTGAACTTCATGTCCATTTTAAGTGGTCGTGGTCACGTGTTTTCTCTACTGCTGGGGAAGTGGAAAAAACATGGAAAAATTACGCAGCTTTCATTTATTAATTCCATTCCCCATGAGTTGTTCTAGATTTAAAGAATGCATTGCATTAATGTATTTCAAGTGTCTAAAATAATCTCCACTACAGTTTAATTACAGCAGCAGATTTTAATGTTTAGTATCAGACAGACTGTTCATATTATGACATAAATACTAGTATTTATTCCCTTTATGATTATCTCCAAGAAAATATTTCCTATCACACAAGCACTCTATGCTAAGAACCCAGTTTACAATAGCCATCGACTGAAATCAGGGCAGATGCAGCAGTTTTCTTGTACAGGCACACGCACCCTTTGCAGTTCTGTACTGAAGATGTCTTCTCTCTTTCACAAAGGGGAGCAAAAATACTTTTTGGCTGAATATATGCATGGAAAAAGATACAAAAACCCTACAGGAGCCACAGGGTTAAGACATTTAACGCAAAAAGGTCCCCAATAAACCCATTCCTTCCCTTCCAGTTCAATGAAGATACGTAACATTACCAGTTAGCTATAATCTGTTCTGTCCTATGACTTCAGTTTGGTCTGGTTACAAAGGGTGAAGAAAAAAAAAAAAAATTCAGATTTTCAGCTGTCGGAACAGAACTCCAAGAAAAAAATAAGCGGTTCTTCTAGGGTCCTCAAAGCATTTTTCCTAACTGTGCAGATAGGAATTCAAGGCTCCTAAATTCATCAAGTGCCCGGAAGGTTTCTGGGATGAGAATATTCCAGTGCAAGACACCTCAATGCGACAGAATCTATTGTCCCTAAAAAGGGGCATTTTATCTCAATTAGCATCTGAGAAGAACAGACTATGCACATTAAAGACCCAAAGAAACACACTAAAAAATTTCAAATGCTTTAAGTTGGTTTTATTACAAAATTACACTTGGTGATAGTTGCATACAATAATAGTATGTGCTGTCAGTGCTGTGTAGCTGCTCCCACATAAAGCAACACCTGCAGCACCTGCCTGCACTAACCAGAAGTAGGTTACTTTAGTAGCTAAGTTACCTGCAGTCATTACTGCTGCATCTGATGTGACCGTGTTAGGAACCACAAGTGGGTAAACCGAGGCATGAGAAATTGGTTTTGTGCCTTATAAATTGCAGGTATAGCTTTATGTATTTATTTCAGGAAATTAACCCTTTACTGGTGCATTTCTGTAATTAAGCCTTAATGCATGTCTTGACTGCACCTGGCTACCAGCAGCAGCAGCAGTGACCCGAGACTATTACCACTGCACTCTTTCATTGCAATACCTCTTTACTAGGGGAATACTACACCGGATTTTAAACTAGTTGATGGCCCTACTTAGTGCTGCTTTCATTTACGTGCAGTACGTGTTGTGCTGTTTGTCCTCCTTGAGACTTGGGCTAAAGTCATCCCAGTGTAGTACTATGCAGCGTTGGTTTACATGCGATGGACTCGTGGGCCGTAACACCGTGCCCTGCGCACTCGGCGGTGGTGCCGCCCCTGTGGGTCGGGCGGCCCCTGGCGGCAAATGCCGGCAACTGCACCTCTGGCTTCCCTTTTCCTGGGAGCCGGCCTGTGGGCGGGATCCCAGCCTCCTCCTTCCCCCCCGGGGCCAATTACTGAAAAATTTAGGGTTTCTGGCAATTCTGAGTATCTTTGGTCCGTCGGATGCACCACAGCGCGGGTCGTGACCCTGCTGGCTAGGAACACTGAACGGGGTTTGCACCTCCTGGACCTGGTGGAGATTTAAGCAACTAATTCTAACTACTAACCTCATGGCTACTCCAGCTCCCGCGTGGTTGCTCTGGCTCCCGCGGCAGTGTCAGTATCAGTGGCGCCTATACTGAAGGAGAAGTATAGATTCTATATATGAAGAAGAAATGGAAACGGAAAGCAGCTCATTTTGTAAAGGGGGAGGATGAAGCAGGGCCATCACAGGATCAGGATGAACGCAGCGAACAGAACAACAGTTAACCTCCCGATTTCTGTTTCTGAATGAACAGTGGGATAATGCAGAAAGATTATGCCTGTCAATCAGGTGAACACCTTATCGCCTGGTTACTTCGATGCTAGAATAACAGGGCTAATACTATAGAAGTGGAGGGTAGGGAAGCCAAGCAGCTGGGATCACTTTCTAAAGAAGGAGACGTTGACAGGGCATGCAAAAGGAATGCAAGCCCTCAGCCTCTGGAAGGGACTCCTGTCAAATGTTAAGGTACCCCTACAAGGAGGGTACCACACGTCACGCAGGCAAGTGGACCGCAACAGAGAACCGGACACTCAAGGGAATTAGCTGTGAAAGACATGACTTCTTATAACCAGGATGATCCATGGTCACCCATGGATCCTGGCAAAGTCCTTATGCACGCAGCCCATGTGACAGAAACTGGTACAGAGCAGACCATCATCATGTGCCAACTCACTGGCAACAATGAGTTGAAAAGACGATGCACCAACGGTGGATGAAGTTATGAAGATAGCGGCTCTACCTCCATCACCTCAGCTGTGGAGAGACCGGTCCAGCAACTTGATGAGGATATCCTGTTCCTCACCTGTATGGACCTGCATCTCAGCCATCAACCAGAGATGCCCTTCTGTTTGGGAGGGAGAACACAGGAGATACCACAGGGTACCCTGTGGTTTTACCTGTGGGACCACGGAGAGAACATGAGGAGGTGGGATGGAAAAGCCACCTCAGTCCTGGAGGCACAGGTGCATTAATTACAAGGAAAAATAATCATAAATAAAGAGTCTTCCAAGAAGGTTGCTGCTCCAGTCTCCAGAGGGCAGCTTTCCAGACAGACTGATACAGCTGGCTTTACCCACAATCCTGTGAAAAGGAATTCTAATCCATTCTGCCAAGACATAAGTGACCAGAACTACTCCACGCTACATCCGCTTCGCACCACTTGCCACCCTGGTGGAGAATCCTACAAGCAGGATTACAGCGACCCTGCCTGCAGCCAGGCGGAGGACACGGATAGCTGCGTTTACCAGACCATGTGGATCTGCCGGCCAGGCACATCAGACCCACAGGAACATAAAGCTTTAGTAGATACAGGTGCACAGTGTACTTTAACGCCATCAAGCTATGAAGGAGCCGAGCCAACCAGTATTTCTGGAGTGACAGGGGGATCTCAACAGCTAACTGTATTGGAGGCTGAACTGGGAAGGAGTGACAAAAACATCCCATCGGGACTGGCCCAGAAGCTCCTCGTATCCTTGGCATAGACTCTCTTAGGAGAGGGTGTTTCAAGGATCCAAAAGGGTATCAGTGGGCTTGTGGTATAGCTGCTCTGGAAACAGAGGAAATCGAGCAGCTTTCTACCTTGCCTGGTCTTTCAGAAGAACCTTCTGTGGTGGGGATTACCGAAAGCTGAGGAACAGCAGGCGCTGATCGCCTCTACCACGGTGCACCGGGGGCAATACCGCACCAACCGAGACTCACCGATTCCCACCCAGGAGCTGGTTCGCCAACCAGAGAACTAAGGAGCGATCTCAGCAGAACCCATTCACCCTTTAATAGCCCCCCATACGGCCACTGTGACAACCTAATGGAGAATGGAGACTAACAATGGACTATCGTGGCCTGAATGAAGTTAGTGCCACCACTGAGTGCTGCCGTGCCAGACATGCTAGAACTTCAACATGAACTGGAATCAAAGGCAGCCAAGTTGTACGCCGCCACTGATACTGCAAATGCACTTTTCTCAATCCCTTTGGCTGCAGAGTGCAGGCCACAGTTTGCCTTCACTTGAAAGGTGTCCAATGCATCTGGAATCGACTGCCCCAGGGGCGGAAGCTGGAAACACATCCCTACCATCTGCCATGGACTGATCCAGGCTGCACTGGAACGGGGTGAAGGTCCAAAACACCTGCAAGACATTGATGACATCATCGTACGGGGCAATACAGCAGAAGAACTTTTCGAGAAAGGGGAGAAAATCACCCAAATCCATCTGAAAGCTGCTTTTGCCATAAAACAAAGTAAAGTCAAAGGACCTGCACAGGAGATCCAGTTTTTAGAGACGAAATGGCAGGATGTATGTTGTGAGATCCCAACAGATGCGATCAACAAAACAGCAGGGATGTCTCCACCAACTAGTAAGAAAGAAACTCACGCTTTCTTAGGCGTTTTGGGCTTTTGGAGAATGAACATACCAAGTTACAGTACGATTGTAAACCCTCTTTATCGCGTGATGTGAAAGGAAAACTATTTTAAATGGGGCCCTGAGCAACAAGCCTCTGAATAAATTAAACGAGAGATAGTTCGAGCAAGGCCTTGTGCCAGTTTGGACTGCGCAAGACGTAAAGAATGTGCTCTACACCACAGCCGGGGAGAATGGCCCTGCCTGGAGCACCTAGCAGAAAGCACCAGGGGACACTCAAGGTCAGTCCTTGGGCTTTTGGCGTCGGTGATAGAGAGGATCTGATGCCCACCAGACTCCAACTGAAAAAGAGATACTGGCAGCTTATGAAGGGGTTCGAGTTGCCTTGGAAATGATCAGTAGTGAAGCACAGCTCCTTCTGGCGCCCCGGTTACCAGTGCTGGGATGGAGGTTTCAAGGGAGGGCCTCCTCTACACATCATGCAACTGCTGCTAGGTGGAGTACGTGGGTCACGCTGATTACACAACGAGCTCAGATAGGCAATCCCAATCATCCAGGAATCTTGGAAATTCTTATGGACTGGCCAAAAGGCAAAGACTTCAGGATGTCACCAGAAGAAAAGGTGACACGTGCTGAAGAAGCCCCATCGTACCATGAACTGCCTGACCGCAAAGAAGTATGCCTTATTTACCGATGGGTCCTGTGGTATTGGTAGGAAAGCAACAGAGGTGGAAGGCGGCTGTATGGAGACCCCTGTGACATGATGCAGAATCTGCTGAAGGGGAATCAAGTCAGTTTGCAGAGGTGAAAGCTACCCAGCTGGCTTTAGAGGTTGCTGAATGAGGAAGGTGGCTGATGCTTTAACTCTATCCTGACTCATGGATGGTGGCAAATGCCCTGTGGGGGCGGCTGCAGCAATGGAAGCGAAGTAATTGGCAACAGAGAGGTGAACCCATCTGGGCTGCCACACTGCAGCAAGATATTGCTGCTCGGGGAGGGGGGTAGAACCTGGTTGTAAAAGTACGTCACGTAAATGCTCGCGTACCCAAGAGCTAGGCCACTGAAGAACACCGAAACAACCAGCAGGTAGATCAAGAAGCTGAGACTGAAGTGGCTCAGGTGGATATGGATTGGCAACGTAAGGGTGAGTTACTTATAGCTCGGTGGACCCATGACACCTCAGGCCATCAAAGAAGAGATGCAAAATATAGGTGGGCCCAGGATCGAGGGGTGGACTTAACCACGGACGCTACTGCACAGGTAATCCACAAATGTGACACATGTGCTGCAATTAAGCAAGCCAAGCAGTTAAAAGCCTCTGTGGTATGGAGGATGATGGCTGAAATAACAGTACGGGGAGGCCTGGCAGACTGACTATATTGCACTCCCCCAGACTCACCCAGACAAACGCCCTGTGTTTACAATGGTGGAAGCAACCACCAGATGGCTGGAAACATACCCTGTGCCCCATGCCACAGGTTGAAAAGGCGCTATCCTGGGCCTTGAAAGGCAGGTCTTGTGATGACACGGCACCCCAGAAAGAGCAGAACAGAACAGAATCAGACAACAGAGACTGTTCTGAAACAGTCTCGTAAACACCTGGGCCAAAGAGCATGGCATCGAGCGTGTGCATCACATTCCCTACCATGCACCAGCCTCTGGGAAAACTGAGTGATGTAACGGACTGTTAAAAGACTACACTGAAAGCAAAGGGTGGTGGAGCTTTCAAACACTGGCATACACACTCAGCAAAGGCCACCTGGTTAGTCAACACCACAGGACCTATCAGACAAGCTGGACCCGCCCAACCAAAGCTTCTACATGCTGTAGAAAGGGACACAGTTCCAGTAGTCCACCTTAACATTATGTCTGGGAACACAGTCTGGGTCATTCCTGCCTCAGGCAAAGGCAAACACACTTGTGGGACCGCTTTTGCTAATGGACCCGGGAGCACTTACTAGGTAATACGGAAGGATGGGGAAGTTTGATGTGTGCCTCAAGGGGACTTGATTTTGGGTGAAAACAGCCAATTAATTAAGTTGTGTGATGTTAATTGTTACACAGTATTGTATATTGTCATTTCTATATGCCTATTAGTACACTGAGTGCCTTGTGGTGCCATCTCTACCACTTTGGATTTGAACCCGAGTCCTTTTCAACTGCCACACCAATGAAGAATGACTTTGGTGAAACCAGATCAGGGCAGCTCTAATAGAATTAGAACTGCCTCCAAGACACAACAATCCAACAACTCACACCATCTTTCCCACCTGGACAGACTGTTGTAACAGATGAAGCCCAATGTCACGGACTGAATGAACGCAGCGGACTTCAGAAGGATGGTCCACAGACTAAGGGAATGATATCCGTGTATTTATATTAAAAGACAGGAGATGTGGTTACGTATTGGAAAATGCTGCATGACATAAATGGTATGGAATAAGGGGTGGATACTGTCCTGGTTTTGGCTGGGATAAGGTTAATTTTCTTCTTAGTAAGTAGTAAAGTGTTGTGTTTTGGCTACGATGCGAGAACAATGTCGACAGAACACTGATGGTTTTTAATTGTTGCTGGGTAATGTTTATGTTAATTCCAGGACTTCACAGTTTCTCAGGCCTTGCCAGCCAGAGGGCTGGAGGGACACAAGAAACTGGGAGGGGGCACAGCTAGGACAGCTGACCTGAGCTAGCCAAAGAGGTATTCCATACCATGGGATGTCACGCTCAGTATACAAACTGGGGACTGGGGGTTGGCCGGCACCTGCTGATCATTCCTTGGGGGCTGGCCAGGCATCAGTCAGCAGGTGGTGAGCAGTTTTCTTCCAAGTTCAGTTACTGCTGTTTGTCTGTCAGCATGCTCTGTTCAGTGCCTGAGCCGTGCTTGTCCTTAAGGGACCTTCCAATATATCTCCAGTATTCCTTCCGGATGGTGTCTTTTTCTTTAGCTAGAATTTCACACAACTACGAAAGACAATTGAGACATTGGAGTGTTACACCAAAAGCTGATGGAATTCTTAATTATCTTTATAAAAACACAGGCAATATAGGATTAAGCTAGTATTAAAACACCTTTCTTAGCAACACTTGTTTTATTCACCAGTTGCAACTGTCCAGTGACCTCAAACCGGTATCAATTCCAATTGATAGTCAACCAGTCTGACACTGCACAAACCTCCCCAGTCCTACTTCAGTTGCAACTGCTTCCCCATGACTCCTTTCTGTGCCCACCACTTGTCATCTATCCCAGGCTATTCAGCCTGCAGTACACTACAGCGTACTTGGGACTTCCTGACAAACCTGACTGTCTTTCAGTGGTCCAGTAGCTGTAAACCACTTCATTCAAAACAGCGGGGGAACATCCTGCTCTTAAATCTCCAGTACTGCCAGTGGACTGACAGGAGGTATTTTGTTTATGGTTTTTCCCTCAGCATACTGTCCCAAAAGGATTCTCCATGCAAGTCAGTAACCTTCTCTCACGACATGTTAAAGCTGGTGCCGCACGCTATTTCTACACATTCTGATTTGTTGTATTTCGACTTGGGTAAGCAGCGAGGCACAGAAGTCAACCCCACTCACAGGATGTGCTGTGTAAAAGGTATATGCTATGAACACTGTGCAAGTCTTCTAGTCAATTCCCTTTGATAATGCAGAGGGCATTGCCCTGGTCAGTGAATGAGAGTTGCGAAACAGGAGATTCCATGCCTAAATAGATGAAGAAGTCAAACTCAGAGAGACAGTATAAAGGGACACCAAGCTGTGAGGTACAACTGCACTTATTTATACTCTGGTTGTAGAACACAACAAAGGAAAAGTGTTGACAAACTTTGGAATACAGACTCCATGTGAGAACGGCAGCTCTACTTACACTGTGTTCCAGTCTGTTCCACAGTGAATGAAAAGTAAAAGTAAAAAAGTAAAAAAGTAATGTAAAAACTACACTGCAAACCACACGGATCTCCCCAAATGTGCAGGTCAGGGAATACACAACATTGCTACGAGTCATTTATGCTCTGTAGGAAATGGTGCCTGACATTCCTCACAATGTCCCCAGTGCCTACTAGCCTTTAAGCTAATTCTGCCAGCTTTCTTGGAAAGACCTAAGAAGTGCAAAGGGAGTTTAGATACAGATACTTGAGGCAAGATTCACTAGCCTGCAGGTAAGTGATTTTGGACTACAAAGTTAGCATCAGAACCTCCTTGATTGTTCAAGTATCTCCTTTCTTCCGCAGGCAGTGTTAGGAACCTTCCTTCGCCACCAGGTGAAGAAAACTTACAGTGATTTTGTAACTGGCAAATTACTATTTACAGAAAAGTTCATGAGACTCTTGGGATTATCTGGCTTTCAAGTTCAACTCCCCACAGAGCTCCTGAGATTGACAAATAACCTGCTCTAGTTATGAAAATCAATCTCATTTTGTCGGGATATAAACCAAGAGAGCAACAGATAGCATTCCTGAGAAGCAAACCCAACCTCTCAAAACGTACCTCCAATGCCTTGTTTAGTGTTTCTTCCTTGTTATCACACTGGTTCTCAAGCATATCTTCATATATGTCCACAAGAAAGGCAATCAGATAGGGTGAACTGTGGCTAGGCTGCAAATTCAACAGCTGCTCTAACAGATTTGGATACTCAGAAAGACCACGATCCTGTAGAATCCTAGAACAGAGGTTAATAGGCTTGAAACGTAATGCTGGGAAATACGGTGTGAAAAATTCAATTTTGGTTATGACTCCTTTATTTAGAGATCAGTTTTGAAACAAGGGTGCAAACTCAAGTAAGGCAGAAAGTAAGCAGCATGCAGCAGTAATACAGCTTAATGTGGCAGTAGGCTAAATACAGGCATGCTCAACTGAGCAGAAACTAAGACTGAAAGCATGCTCACTGCTTCCTACTCTAGGCTCTTGAACCCAGTAACATCACAGGCCAAGTTTTTAAAAGCATGCAAAGCACTTGCAATCTCCCACAAGAACTACAGGGCCAGAAACTTAGCGGACAGTTACAGAGAAATTAGGTTGATGTATTAAGCCTTTGAGCAAGCTTTCGCCTCCCTGCTTAAGCCCACAACACTAGAATGAACAGCAACGAGCTCCTTCTAGTTAAGAGCTAGGCGTAAGACACTTTCTACAGATACTCTCTTTGCCCCACAGAGAAGAATACCTCACCCTTTTAAATAGTTCCAAGCGCTCTCATTATGTGGCACTGTCGTGATCATCTCAAGAGTGTATCTGTGAGAAAAAGACAACAGGTCAGGAACGCAGCCACTAACAATGCAGTCAGAAATTACTGGCATGTGCTCAGACACTCCCAAACACATCCTCTACTCTGATTCAGAGACTTTTTGCAGATCATCTCATCTGGGTCACAGATCAAAAATGCCTTGCAATACAATCACCGCCAGTCCCAGACCAACAGACACTGACAGAACTGTTTTAGACTCTGAAGTCTTCCATTTGCTGCATTTTATACAATAATGAAACAGTTCTTGAAATTATGAGCAATTGCACTAAGAAAAAACACGATACACTGTCCTGGTATGCTAAAGGAATAACTTGTGCCTTAATGCTCAGAAATGGCAAGGGGCTGAAAAGGGCTAGAGTAACTGAAGCCCAGGTTGAGCTATGTTCATATGAGTGCCAGATCATCTCAACTATGTACCTATTCAAAATGTTCTGTACCTATTTGCAAAACCTTTTTCACGAGGCTGTATTTGAGCAAACTGCAGAAAGGCAAAGCTTGAGCTTTCAGCTCACACAGCCTTCTGCAGCAGCTCTTTGAAAGTAACAATTAGGCAACTCCTCTGAAAGCAAAGCAACAAGAGACATCTGCCATACTTTTGCAAAGCCACATTTCATCTTCACAAAACAGACTTTACCTTCTGCCCTTCACCAGCGTAATCATTCACCTGATTTTCAGAGACAACAAATACTGACAAAAAGTTCTATAAGCAATACTGAAGAAAAAAACCCCCACAAACCCACAACTCTCAACCTTTTTTAACTTTCTGCAGTCACTATGGCCAAGACCGAGTTTATCAAGCAACAAGCAGCCCAGCTACAGTTCTATAATGACATCCCTGAAGTCTTAACCTTAGACAGTCTGATTCTTTAGATGGTATCTAATTAACTTGAACACAGCACCATGTATAAACAGATCAAGGGAGGATGTTTAGATGCAACCTCTGGAGAGAAAAAGCTGTAAATATCCGAGCCTAAGTCATAGAAATAGCTCAGATTTATTAATCTGCAGAGAAGTTATAGACTGGAAGAGAAGTACAACTTAGAGCAGTTTGCAAAGACAACCACAGAAGGCGATGAGGGTTGGGATCCTCTACGAACAACGTACCAATGGACCTATTCAGAGACCCAGTATTTCTTCTGAAGAGTAACTCCAAATAATTGCAGGAACTTCTCCTCATTGCTCCTTCGCTTTAGACAAACAGCTTCTCCTAACCATCAATCCTGGCCAGCGGTCTGAGATAAGAAAACCATACCAGGAAGATTCCTTTACCACCATCAGCTCTAAAATAAATGTCTAGAAGCCCAGTTTGTCTTCAGTTACAAACGTGCAGCTCTGAAACAGTTTCCAAAGCTCACTGTCCTCCAAACTGGCCAACTCACAGAGACATTTGTTGTTGCACTGACCACAAACCCCTGAAAGCTCCTTTCTTTTTCCAGCTGTATCAAACTCCTCACAAAAGGCAATTCCTCTTCCTACAAGCCACGCCCATCTTATCTTTAAATCATTGTGGCTACTGTAGTACTGAAACAGCAGTTTATCACAACACAGAGTGCCTCTCCTTCCAAGCTTTCTAGGGGTAGGACGTAAGACACTACTGAACAGCACAGCTCACGACGTTTCCAGTGCCACACATCTGCAGGTTGTTCCACTACAGCTAGCTGACTACAAAAAGCCAAAAGTTTTGTTTGCACAATAAACTGGGTCGGAACACAGACTCACGAGAACGCCTTGCCCAGGGTAAGCAGGTAAGCTATTGCTTCTGTACTGCTCAACAAGTCAGTAGTACTGAAGCAAGCTATATATGCACCAACACTTGATCTGCCATCCACGAGAGTGAGCCCAGAAACCGCAATAAAACCAGGAAAGACAAGCCCACAGGGACTGTCAAAATATTCCTTTGCTTCCATATAATGGAGAATGCTGAATGCGAGCATGAAAAGCATTACTAACTGGACTTCTGTGTCTAGGACTACTGGGTCATCATAGCCGATGGTGCTGAAAATTACGAAGTGTCGTTGGTTCCAAACCGAGTTGTTTCTCACATCTTCCCTCAAAAGCTGGTCTACATATTCTAGTTCATTGTCCCATAATTTGAACTCCTGTGGCAAGGGAAGGAAGAGACAATGTCACAATCCAAAGTTTTATATATTCTCCTTGCTCCTGAGGTCTCTGAACGTTAGATACAGAGACTTTTTAAAAGAAATAAATTAAGGATGGGTGAACGAGGAACACGATACGCTATTCAGCTGCACACAAGGGTATTAGCTCTTCATTAAATTCACACACGGAACAGCAAGCAAACAAGAAAAGACCTTTTTGAACTTGCTTCTTAAAAGGCAAGTTTATAGCTAACCTCTACCACACGTTAAAATACAACTGGTTTTCCCCCCTCAGCCTTAAGAAACAAAGTGCCAAATGGAATTCCGATTGTATTTAAGAAACCAAACTCTACAGCCTGAGCAGGTTCTTTAGTGAGTCTCAGTAATTCTGAATACAATGTTGGATACGATACCCGAATAACCCACTGTCTGTGTTGCCATGCATGGTAATTTTTGGCATCTTGCTTAAGAATGTCAGCTACGAACTCAAGCTCTTCGGATGGATCCTGCAGCCACTCCACCAACATCCGTCTGTGATGCCTAAGGACAAGAGGAGAAAACTATTTTTAGAATAGTCTATAAAAATTTTTATGATGTGTGGTCTGTATTCAAACAGCACGCAACAACCGTACTACTCAGGAACAAAACACTAGTTAAACACTTCAAATCAAACATACCGAAACATTTCACTTGTGCCTGAGATATATTTGACGCATACCTATCCTATAACAAATTCTAACTACGCATACACATTGGCCAATCACCTCCTTTTAGACAAGTGATGTTTACTTGAAGTAACATTCCCACTTTTAACACTCCTGGCCAAAGCCTTCAGCAGAGTAAAATTTTCTACTACTATGTTATTTCTCTAGCAATAACAACCCTGCTGCTTTTCCTATTCCCCCCAAAAAACAACAGGTAAGCAAACCCCAAGAGCCAATAAAAGAAAAAAATAGTTTTTTCTATTTGTCTTTTTGTTTGCCTTTTCATCAGTCATTTTTTTGGTCTGTCAGGCTTATTTTGACAGCTTAAAAATCGAAATGAAAACAAGGCCTTTTTTGCATGTCATAATCACTTTTAGAACAAACTGCTAAAGAGGCCTTTGGCAGTGATGCTGATGCAACTCCATGTAACTCCTCCGCTACCGCCACTGCAGTAGATGCAGGCAGCAACTTTCAATAACTTTTAGCATCAATGATCACAAATTACTCTAGCCAATTTACAAAGCAAAAGTTACCCGCAAAAGTGTTAAGAACTGAGAGTAAAACATGATTTTACCAGACTTGGTAGTTCTTTGGCTGATCTTCAATGATAGCTGTAATGTACTTCAGTTCCTCATGAAGATCCTTTCCCAAAGACCGCAGGAGGACTCTCCGGAAATGCCTGTGCAAAAGTCAAGCATTCAGACACTGCAACAGGGCTCTCCTAAAATTCACAGAGAGGAACACAGAATAACCTTTGTTCACGGTTTTTCTAACAAATAATGAGTTAAAAAGACTGCAAAAAACTAAACCACATATCCAGGTCTGCTGAAGGCCATTCAATTATCAAACAGGGGAGAACTGGAATACAGCTGGTTAAACCAGCATGTTATCTAAGTTCACAGCGATCCTGTTTCAAATGAACCTCTGCCAAGCCACAGGAGTACTTATCATCACGGAAACCATGAATTATGCGCTAAAGAAATGTAAACTTTCTGACCCCATGCAAGTTAGTCAAATAAAGACATACAAAGAGGTAGTTGTTGGCATAAACATGTTACAGGGCCCTGCTCTGAACATCAGAAATTCACTGTTTATTCATTATCTAAATGAACACTAACCTAAAATGCACCATTTAGTAAGTATGCAGTTATTTCGCAGGAAACGGCAGCTATCATGCTTTTATGCCTCTTCTTGGAGTCAACAGAGGCCATCTTCAGCATTTTGCCAAGGCTGCGTCATCAGGTAAGCAACCTAATGTTAAACATCAAAGTTCTTTTTGTGCCTAATCGTGACCTTGATCGATAATATCCTCTAAGCCAAATGAAAGAAAACCACTAAATCAAAATAAGACATGGAAAATACTGAACAAAGACTTTCTTCAGAAGCTCACTGGAAGTCTACACTAGTCCTCTGCATAAACTCAACTAGTCATACGCTGATCAGACTAACAAAATTATAAAACACGTAAGAGGTCAGCAATCAAACGACAACAGAAATAATCCCAAGATTGTCAGTTACCATGCTGTGTAGTTTGCAGCATTTAACTCAATGGCATCTGCTGTTAACTTGAAAGCTCTTTCGCTTCTCTCATCCCGCTGCAGAACCGCCCGGAAGTAATCATAGACGTCTTGAACTAAATAGATAACAGCATCTTATTGAAGGCCATAAGACAACTGCCTGATTAGCGTGTAAGGTTAATAATCCTTTGATACTACTTCCTATTTTGTGGACTTTATAAATGTTAAAATGACAGCTACAGATTGGTCTGACAGCACTATGGGTGGAAAGTTCTAAACGATACCAGCATACCCAAAGCCTACCAAAATTTCTTAAAAATACACCATCCAAACCATATGCAAAGCCATCAGAAAAACGCCTTGCTGCTTACTCACATTACTTCCCCAGATGCAGGACCTTCATATGTCTGTCTGTCTTCCACTTGTGGGCTAGAAATGCCTTATTATGTGAACCAGCCAATCTGCTGTATTGCCTCTTAAGCCATATGATTTTAAAATAAAACCTTGGCTATTCACATCTCAGATGAAGATTCAGCTTTAGAGATGCTTGGTGAAAACAGCACACACAACCACCGTAACAGGATGAATATTGATTTTTCCAGTGTACTCCTCTAGAAAACATATTACCCAAAACATGAAGTTTCGCTTTCACACCACCAAGGACCGATATCAATTCAACCGCCTTTGGTTTTCAAAGCAGAATGTATTTAAAACTTACATTTTTTACTGTAGATGATCTGAACAACAGGATTTGGCCCGTCGTTCTGAGGGATAGGTTCAATATCCGCCCATTCCTTCCTGACCCTGTAAACACATGTTTTTGTCTTTTCAGTGCTTCCAAGAAGCAAAAAATGCAAAGCTACATGCAGAGATCTACGTCCAGTAACACACCCCTGTTCCCACCGGTCCCCATTATTGCCACTGTATTATTGCCTGTAGCACAGACCAGCGCGAACTCGAGGAAAGGAGGCACCGACACAGGCGACCACATGAAAATTCAGTCACAAGGTCGCCTGGCGGAGGACGGCCCCAGCTGCCCCGCGGTGCCTCGGGTAGGAGCGGATCGCGGCGCTCGCAGCGCCGAGCGGCTGCCGAGGCTTCCCGCTCCAGCCGCCGGCACCGCCGCCTGAACAGTGCATGCTGTACCGCTTATCTCAAGGATGACGCAACTATGTTTAGTTAAAGTCGGGAGATGTCCAAGGACCCTTACTGCCACATGACGGATGCACAGACTGCTAAGTCTTAGATTCCTGTTGTACATGCAACGCGGCGAAGATGGAGGCTTCGAACATGGCCGCTAAGGAACAGAGTCTGCGTAGAGACAACTCCTCCAGGCCATCGCGCAGGCACGAGATATGTTCACGTTGTTAACGTGAAGATATACTAGGCCCTTGAATGGAATGTGCCAATCGTCCAGGTGTGAGAGATGTTAAGGTGTTCCCGGAAAGTTAATGAATAGACACGAGTGACTTGCATAAAGAGGGGGCTGAAAGGTTCCCTCGGTGTGCATGCCTTTGGTGGAGCGATCCCCCACGCACCCAGCGCTGCCGAATAAAGATCACCTCGCTCGCTCGAATATTGGGGACCGATTCTTCAAATCACCATCCAGCCCTGCCCTGCCCTGCCCTGCCCGCCGCCGCCGCAGCCCTGCCCGCCGCCCCGGCCCGGCCCGGCCCGGCCCTGCCCTGCCCGCCGCCGTCCCGCTCAGCCTCTCCTCCCCCTCCTCCGCCCGCGGGGCCGGCCCTGCACGGACAGTAGCCGGCCCTCTCCTCCCGCCGCCCCAGCAGCGGGGGCGGCTGCCACGGCCGTGGCGAGAGCGAGGCTCCGCGCCGCCGCAGCCCCATCCCGGCCGGTCGAGGGCTGCGCTGTCGCGGCCGTACCTGTAGGGCACGTAGCCGGCGTCCTCCCTCGCATCCGCTTCCTCCAGCAGCTGCCCGAAGCCGCCCTCCGGCTCCCCGCCGTTCTTCTCCGGCTGCAGCTCCGCCGCCGCCGGCCTTGCCGCCGGGCCCGCTGCCGCCATCGCCCCGCTGCCGCTTCCGGGGCCTGGTGAAACCAGAGAGGCGGGCGCCGCGGCGGAGGGCAGAGCGGCCGCGTGGCTCTCCATCGCCCCCGCCTGGGATGGAGGGCAGGGGGCTGCGCGGCCGGGACCGCGGCGCGCCGGGCGGGCGGGACGGCTGCCCCCCGACCAGTAACCGGTACCGGCAGCGCCCGGGGGCCGCGCCGAGAGTATTAATTCGCGGCTCTGCTCATTAATCGTCGGGAACGTACCGGAGGAGGCGGCGGGAGGCGAGCCGGCGCCCGGGTCTGGCGTGCTCCAGTTTGCTCCTCCCCTTCCACCGTCCCCTGGCGGAAACGTGAGGGACCGGCGGGGCCAGCGCTGGCGGCGCCCCAGCGCGGGGTAACGCTGACCGGTTGTTCGGGTGGCGGCTGGCTGTGCTACGGCGCTGCGTGCTTGGCAGTCGCTGCTGTAAGCTAGAACCTGCGACGCCAGCAGTGGAGGCGTTCCCCCTGCCCGCAGCAGCGTATTTCCTGTGAGACCCCACCCCACCGCAGCACCGGGGCCTGCCGGCGCAAGGCCCAGACTAGGCCCTGGGGCCAGCGGCGCCGGGCGGGCGCGGTGGGAGCTCGGGGTGACGCTGCTGCAGTTGCTGAGGTGGGGACTTGGAGCCGCGAACAGCACGTCCCCGGCACTGCTGCTGCGCAGGTGCTGCGGGCATAGTGATCGGTGTTTCCTCCCCGCCGCGTGGAAACGCACACAGCAGCACCGTTTCAGAGTTGAACCGGGGGATCTGGTCTCCGTAACAGGTGGCAGTAAGAGGAGGCTTTGAAACAGCCAGTTGTAACTGGCGCGTGAGATGGGGTAAGGCAGGAGATCTCCTAAAGTGCTGTTGGTCCCCAGGGCAAAGTAGCCGAACTGAAGCTACTGGTTAGGAAAAGCAGCTGACCCAGTGTTGCAGGTTCATAATCCAGGGCCTGCTGAGGCGCTTTAGAGAGGGGAGGGTTAACGACAGCCAGAGCACATGTGTAGTAAGGGCCATGTGCACATCTGCATCAGTGCTGTATGTTCAGGGAGGTGGGAAACTGTTCCGTGTGTGGTGGGAAGGGTTAAAGTCTTTAATTTTGGGGTGCTTAAATTGAAAGGGCGGTAGGTGTGTCCACGCATTGCAGTGACTCTGTGGAAAGAAGAATGGTGCCAGAGCAGCAGTGAGGGAGTGCGGAGGCATGGCTGCAAGTTGAAAGGCAAGGTGCGGGGCGAGGAAGAATTGGGCCCGCGGGTGGTTATTCTGTCACTTGAGCGGTGTTGTTTCCTTTGGGAAGTTGCTTGGCCTCTGCGCTTTCCTCGCCTCTCTGCCTTTTTTCCTGCCCTTTCTGTTTTAATGGCGCAGTTGGAGACTTCATTTGTTTCTGCCAGGATGTTCATCCAGTAACTGGAGTGCCTAGTTTGGTTGGTGCCTCTGGGTATTACAGTAATAGAGACTACAGTAACATCATAATGGAGGGGAAAACCCAGAACAACCTAGTGGAAGGTTGCTTTGGGCTGTAAGACTATGAATAGAACAGAAACGAAATGGAGAAAGACGTACCTAGAGGCAGAGAGGATATCCAGCAGTACCTAGGTGAAAGAAAAAAGTTAGAAAATGCAGAACATTCTAAAAAAAAAAAGAGAAAGAACCAAGATGGGCCTAATAAGAAACAAGGTGTATTAAAAATGTGCACATACGAATGACAGAAACCTCAAAAGAGTAAATACTGTTTTGTAAGAGGCAGAGCAGATGAGAAAGTCACTGTTGCTGACCTGCAGAGTCAAAGGTTGCATTGCGAGTTCATTAGATACCGAAAGCTCTCCAGGGGCAAAGGGCACTTGAGACACAGGTCTTGAAGAAATCTGGTTTATCAGCTCTGCTGTTTGAGCAACGATTTGGACTTTTTGGTCAAGTTTTGCCCAGAACTAACATGTAATGAATGACCTGCCATCGCCATTGCTTATCATCTTTACCAGCTATTTAACATGCGTTACAGGCAAGCCAGACCCTGCGGTATCGGCTTATTTCCTCAGAGTGGCATAGCAGGACAAGAAACAACAGTGGGCTTCTGCGATGCCCACCACTGGATGGAGCTGGTCCAAGAATAGCTTGCTGACGGCATGGGTAGTGCAGCAGATAGGAAAGCTATCCCTCTGCCCTCGGGACTAGGTTCTGCATTCTGTCTGAACCTGTGTGTTGTTGGGTCTGTGGACTCCTTCTAAAGGCTTGAGGAATGGTAACTGAGAAAAAGCAAGCTATCTGAGGAAGCTGAAGCATATTCCAAACAAGTCGTGTCATTAATGAGAGCAACTTGGGAGTCTGCCAACTCGGGAAGCTTGAAACCCATGAGTGTAACTGAGTTTTAAAATGACGGACCAGACCAAAAAACCCATTTGGGATCACAGCATATCCTCCCATAAGCTGTACCAGGCTTCTGATCTGCCTCCAACCACTCCATTCAATTTACTGAACTACGCTCTCGTTGTGGCATGCCAGCGTCAGTCCTCTCAGCCTCAAGGCACACTGAAAGCCTTAGTCAGGCCTGCAAAGGCAGGATTCTTGCCTTAGCCCGGATCTGCTTGACAACATACGGCTGGTTCGTAATCAGTGGAAAGTGTTCATGTTACAGGTCTAGTATCTGTGACGACACTTCACAGAGAATATTAACACCCCACACCAAGCTTCTACTTAAAACTGTCTCCAGCAGCTGGGACCTTTGAGAAGAGGCAACAATTCGGATGAGACCTGTGATGAAGCACAAAGAGCGGAGGATAAATAAATCCGTCATGTCCCAGCACTGCAGTGTCAGTTACTAGTTTGTGCCTTGGGAGGAGCCTGATAGCTCAGGGAGAAATCGGAGCTCTGTGGTGCAGTATGTGCAGCAATAGGTGGGCACTGCTCCAAATGGGCTGCAGGCAAGCGTAGCTATGGAGGAAAGGGCACAGAGCCAGCATGGCAGGGGTCACTTAAACTGCCGCAGAGGACTGGATTCAGGCTGTCTAGTGGGTACCCTGCTGAGCCTCTCAGGAAGGCTGCAGGCAGGACCTGCTGTAGAGTAAGGAGATGAGTTGTGTGCACAACGTCTTCGTGATTTCTATCACTCATGCGTTTCAACTGAGGCACATCGGGTGTTCCCTCTGCCTCCTCTGGGATTCTTCCTCCCTCCGCTCCCCCGGGTGAGCACCACCTTGCACCCCCCTGCCCACCGCATCTGGGTTAGAAGCAGCAGATCTGGTGCTTTCCAGTGATTGTGTGTAAATACAAGTACATGTGAAGAACCGTGGAGGTATCAAATATCTCTGTGTTGATACAGTTGTCTCTGAATGACATACGCGCGTTATAAATACAAACCTTTGGTTCTTGCGTCTGTACTGGGTGGAAGAATATTGGCTCTGTTGTCAGCCAGCAGCACCACCCTTTCAGAGTCAGTACCCTTCACCACTGATAGCAAACGTCAAAACCTGCATAAAGAGGGCCCAACCTCTGGAAGCGCCGGGCTGGCTGACAGGACTGTTTCCTGATCGCTGCGCACTGCCCTGCGGAGGTGCCTCGGCAAGGCAGGGAGCGAGGCATGGTCTCTGGTCTCGGACGGGATGCCCGCCGCAGCTCCGCGCCCGAGGGATGAAGGATGCGCTTCCTCCCGGCAGCCGGAGCCGGCTCTCCAGGCGCTAGGGGGTCTTCCTGGCTGCCATGACTCATTTCTTTTTTTGACAGCCCCCTGGCTCGATGCAGTGGAAGCCCTTGTCAGGGTAGCACCAGCTAAGATAACGGCACCGATGCGAAAACCATAAAACCGCAGGAAGAACAGTTACGCTGACAGCGACAGGCCCCAGAGAATGCCGGGTTTATTTCGTGTGTGTGTGTGTGACAGAGGGGTCATGCAGCGCGAGACGTGCAGCAGGAGCAGTCGGGCGGGGTGGAGGCGATGGCGCTCCCAGGCCGATTAGCCCTCTGCGTTCCGTGTTCAGGGCCCTGAGGGCCCCCGAAAGAGCCGCTCCCCCCGCCCCCGGCTGGCAGCGCGGTGGGCGGAGGGAGCCGCAGGTCCGCGCCGCCCCGCCGCGGGGCCCCGCTTCGCGCTCGCCCAGCCCCCGCCCCGCCGCCCGCCCCGCACCGGGTGGGTGCACCAACCGAAAGTAAAAAAACAAGCCAAGAACTACCCCAAAGCCCCTCAAACCCAGCCGGGGCGGGACGGCGGCGAGGCGGGAGGAGTTCGGCGGGGTGAGTACAGCGGGGTGCCCGGCCGGGGCCGGCGGGGCGGGAGGGGCGGCGTGGGGGGCAGGCGCAGCCCCGGCTGGGATGCTGAGCCCGCAGGGATGCAGCGAGCGGGGCTGGCAGGAGAGGCGGCGGGGAGAGCTGGTGGGAAGTTCGGCAGGACTTGAGGGGAGCTGCTGCTTCCGCAGGACAGGCGGGAGCGGTGATTTATGCTTCTTCCCTCCAGCCCACAAGGCGTCCGCTCGGCCTGGCCGAGGTGGGAGAGCGCTGTGAACTCACCTTTGCCAGCAGAGCTGGGACAGGACGGAGCCTTGTGTGGCCCATCCCAAGCACGGAGCGCATCGGCCCGCTGGTTAAAAGTACCGAGTGTTGGGCACCGCAAGTGCAAGAATGAAGCCGTGACACAGCGCAATACCCTGGGGCGGCTGGTACAGCATACCCATGGCGTGGGCAGTTCCCCTTCTGGAGGAATACCTGAAAATGGAATGATCGCTACAACTTTTTTCCACAGGGTAGGCTGTAGGGGAGCGTTCAGTGGGTCATCGGAGTCTTACTTTTTGCCGTGTGCAGGGTAGGACATGTGGTATTAGAGATACTGTTCTGCTCCAGGGTGTGCCTTGAGTAGATCTTGCCAACACAGTTGTGCACAGAGTTCAGCCCCTTCCCCTCCTGGTGCCCCATTTTAGCTATAATGCAGGAGGCACAGAAGATACGAGGGGTTTATAAAAGATCCCACCTGACGTGAAAAGCGCTCAGCTGGCAGCTGCGCACTTTCATGCCCACACAAAACCTTCAAAAACTCTGTCCTGTGCAGAGCAGAACTCTCCCAGCATAGTTTTGTGTGAGGTTTTACTAAAAGGCTTTTCTGGCGGTTGATGGGAAGATATGAACTCACATTGTGGTGGAGACAGAAAGAGGATCTTTTTTTTTTCCCTCTGGCTGCCAGCACCACAGAGGTAGTACCTTGGCAGGCAGTAGTTTTGGGACCTGTCCCATTTTGTCAGGTTTTTGGAAATTTGTGAGTGGGATTAGGATGGGGGGAAAGCTGGCAGGTGCACACACATGGGGACAATACAATGATATCCAACTGATTTTCATAGAAACCCAGCCTGAACTACATGAGGCATGTCTCTGAAAGAGATGAGTTATAAAATAACAGTTTATTAAGCATTTTTTGTGTGTGTCTTTCTGCTTTCTGAGCTTTCAGAATACCCACATTTTCAACCTTTACTCCTCTACATTGAGAAATAGTCTTATCTTTCTCCCAACTTTTTTTTTTTTTTTATGACAAAGCTGGAATTTGCACCTACTCCTGTTGCCAGGAGTTAGGATTTTCACACAGCAACATCCAGCATGTAGCAAAACACCGTGAAAGCTAAAAAACCCAGTGGATAAGGAAGAGTTCCATCTTTCCCCTTCTTCACTGAAGTCCTCAGTCCTGCTTCCTGATGAGCAATGCAACCTCTTTTGGACCTGCAACAGCACGCTGGATTTCCCCAGTTAGGCCTTAGTCCTCCCCTAACTTCCAAGAAGCAGGAGTCCTTCAACCCTTCTTTACAGAAATAGTCTGCAATGGCTGGCACTTCATTACAGAGGGACCAGAGAAACTTACCGTAACACGCCTGGCTTTAGGGGACCGAAACTGCCCAACTTGTGAAGGTGCATGAGTGTAGTACTCTGATTGGAGACATGTCTCCAAAAGGTGTAAACTGGCCTCAAAACCCGTGCTTCCAAGGAGAGGGGTGTAGTCACACAGTTATTTTAGAACACCAGGACTCAACAGGGTCAGAGGAGACATCATTTTAGTTAATGAACAATTGCTTTCCCTTTAACACCAACAGCTGTTAATGAACATGACAATTTAACCCCTCCCGGGATACTTGTGTTTGAACCCTCTGTGGTGCTATGTATTGACTTACCAAGCAGCTGCTCTTCCATGCTTAATCAGCAGGTGTGAAATTAGTGATGTTGCATGGAGAAAGAGTTGTCCTAATGACAACTCTGCTTGCCCAGGTAGCCAGTGTCAGGGAGCTTGGGGTGAATTTTGCACATCTAGTGATCCACATCCACTTCCCCTGCTGCACAGCAGCAGGAAAATGACACAGCGATTTTAATTCCCCAAGGCTGAAATTTTAGGTAGACTTAACATCCCATGGCTTCTTGAGGAACAGCGATGGGTGACACATGTAATGGAGCACAGAGTCCTAGCCCCAAGGACATCTAGACATCCTGAGGTGGGTTTCCTAGCTGAATTTGGTGAGGCTTCTATTATTAGCTCTTCATGCAAAGTACTTACAGAAACCTAAATAACTGCATACGCCCTTGATTTTGGTAGCTTTGTCCTGACCCTTCACATGCACACACTTGTGAGCCTCTTTACATGCTACATTTTTAAAAAAAAACACATATTTGTTTTTCCTTTTAAGCAAATTCAGGGCCTGCCCTGGCTGCAGAGTTAAGGTATTATTTTCAGAGTGGGCACAGGGAGGCCCGGAACTTGTACATGTCCTTCTCTCAGCAGTGCCAACAGCATCGCTTCTCATCCAGGAACAGGATCCTAATTTTCATTATCTTGTGTCCGAAGAGTGTATGTTTTTAAACCAAATGGTGCATTAAGATGAAAGGATGCTAAGAGCAGAGAAAGGAAGAACAGACAAAATAACTGGCAGTTTTATACTGTGAGTTGAGCACTTAAGCATTAGGTAAGATATTGTGGAGAAAAACACATTATTGCCTACTTCAGAGATTTCTAGTCTCTGCATCAGACTTCATGCACTTTGCACCTGTGTTGAGTAGGCACCCATACCGAGTGTACTCATGTAAACATACACAGAGTACTTTAAAATGGCAGTGTTATTCATGTCCAGAATTGCACAGAACAGTCAGACTGCCAAGGATTCTGGAAAGGACCTGTTATGGGACAAAAATAATGTAGTTTTTACATTCAAGTGTAATTTTTTTATCCTTTGCTGTTAGAATATATTGTGCCAAAAGCTTGACCTTACAGCCTTAAAGGGAGAGAAAGTGTTTTCACTTGGAGATATTTAATAGAGATGGTTATTTAAAGGAAAAACTAAATACTGAAAGATATTTGACTTCTATGAACCAGAAGTAAAATGCTGTACTGCCAAATTAACAGGCTTGCCAGAACTCAGCCAAACATCATCTTACCCAAGTTTTCCAACTCAATCTGCCTTAAGCAGAAGATACACTAGGGAAACATGCTGCCAACCCAAAAGACACAGGGGTAATCACTGACTAAACCCAGACTTGGAATAGAAAGTGCAAAGCACACACCTTATCCCACAATGTCAGGAACACGCATAAGGCACTGGTGTTCAGAAAAGGGCATGAGCTAGACTCAGGAGCATTGTTCATATTATTGCATCCACCATGCCATATCTGGGGTAACATCTGAGACGTGTCTCAAGGTGTTCATAAAGAAATTCTCTCCCTATTCACGTGCACAGGGCAAGAAAACCACAGCTGCAGTGTCTCCCCTGCCTATTTTGAACTTGCATATAGGCAAGTCCACCAGCACTTGCAAAGCCTTTGTTTGACCCCACGAGGGACGACTCCACACCATCACTTAATGTTGTTCCCTTACCCCTTTGCTGGCTTTAAGGCATTTTGTGCTCTTGTAGGGGCCCGTATCTCCTTAAGCTCCTTGTCACCACTGGACTGCATGAATTGCCTGCTAGCACTCGAACAGAAATGTTTTGTGTGGTGTGAGTGATTAAAAACCTTGCTGCTTCCCTGCTGGAGGATACTGCTCCCACAGAAGGTCCAGCTAAGCAGCATGCTCCTAATCTGCCTCAGCACAGACAGCAACAGACAGAAGCATTCTGTGCTCGCCGAGGTGGTTTTGCACTGCGTAGATTAGGAAGGACTTGCATGCTGTTTGTCAGCTGAGTTGCGGAGACAGTAAGATAGAAGTCAGTAACAGCTTAGGCAGACACAGACACAGCTATACCAAGGCAAGTACATCAGCCTCTGACGAAAGCAGTCATAGGAAATTATTTCCCATGCTCCGTACTCCACTGAATGTTTCAATTATACTGATTTACAAGGGACAGTTGTGCCAGCACATTTTCCCCTTTAGGCACAGCTCTTCAGTAATAAAATTGTACACGAGTCACATTGCTAACACACAATCAGTAACAACAGTAAGTTTCCTTGTAGAGATGAGCCCTTATGACAAATTGTCAGGTGTTTCCACTGGTAATAGGTAGGTAGTGTTTACAGCTTAAAGTCATCTAACACTTACGGTAAGATTCTTCTCTCTGTAGCTCATACATTTTGTCAGGCTCCCACCTCCATGAGAAAGATTCTGTCTCAGACACATTTTAAAATGAAAATCTTGGTAGCCGCAGTTGCAAACTAGCTGGGCAGCCTGTCTTCCCAGCTCTGACAGCACCGTATTGCTGAGTGTGGCTGACTATCACAGAACTGAGGTGCCTTTTGAAGAGAACTGTAGAGCTTAGAGCTTCTTTGCTATCCAGATGACAGCAAGCATAAACATTTGAAAGAAAACCTGAAAATTTCTGTTAAAACATAATGACCATCTTGTTTCCCTCCCCCCAACCCCCCCCCCCCCCCCCCCCCCCCCCCCGAACTTTAGTCTCCAGCATGTTTTCTTAGGATTTGCATGATTTGTTTGGTCAGACATCTGTTTTACAGAAGATATTTTTCTGCTAGAGTACATATCTGGTTATTACTTCACTGGTAAACTCAGAAGTGCCAATACCTTTGCAAGTATCACTGTGCTTGTATAACCAGTATAAAGCGCTGTTAACCTTGTCAGTAGATGACTCTCTACATCTAGACATTTTCAAGAATGAGAAGGCTGCAAGTTGGCCACATCATGAGAAAATAGTCTGAGTCTTGTCAGAAGAGCCCACCGTTCTTGACACAGAACCACAACAGGGGTAAATCTTGGTATTTCCTCAGACCACAAGTGACTAAGATCACATCCCAAAATACGCTGTCCCAGTGGACACTGTTCATCATCTCACCTTGGGATGAGTTATTTTCACTGAAATTCATGCCAGTGTCTATAAAGAATACTCAGCCTTATTCCACGTACCGTCTCAATTTTGTTTACGAAAGATACAGGAACTCAATAACACTATATGCAGAGGCGCAACTCTCTTCCCTCTTCATTGGTGACATTTATTTTAAGGATTGCATTTGTCTGTTTTCTCTCTCTGAGCTTTCTTGACTGGCTGCGGCAAATATATTACTTTGTCCTGAAGACCTTGAACATCCAGTACCCCGTATTTAGTGTAGTTTCAAACAGGAACAATTCGTGGGGGTAGGAATGTATACTTTTTGTTCTATGCTGGAGCGTCAAATGTGGTTTAAAAAAAAAGCAGATAACAAATCTCCAAGAGTCTGAACTTCATGTCCATTTTAAGTGGTCGTGGTCACGTGTTTTCTCTACTGCTGGGGAAGTGGAAAAAACATGGAAAAATTACGCAGCTTTCATTTATTAATTCCATTCCCCATGAGTTGTTCTAGATTTAAAGAATGCATTGCATTAATGTATTTCAAGTGTCTAAAATAATCTCCACTACAGTTTAATTACAGCAGCAGATTTTAATGTTTAGTATCAGACAGACTGTTCATATTATGACATAAATACTAGTATTTATTCCCTTTATGATTATCTCCAAGAAAATATTTCCTATCACACAAGCACTCTATGCTAAGAACCCAGTTTACAATAGCCATCGACTGAAATCAGGGCAGATGCAGCAGTTTTCTTGTACAGGCACACGCACCCTTTGCAGTTCTGTACTGAAGATGTCTTCTCTCTTTCACAAAGGGGAGCAAAAATACTTTTTGGCTGAATATATGCATGGAAAAAGATACAAAAACCCTACAGGAGCCACAGGGTTAAGACATTTAACGCAAAAAGGTCCCCAATAAACCCATTCCTTCCCTTCCAGTTCAATGAAGATACGTAACATTACCAGTTAGCTATAATCTGTTCTGTCCTATGACTTCAGTTTGGTCTGGTTACAAAGGGTGAAGAAAAAAAAAAAAATTCAGATTTTCAGCTGTCGGAACAGAACTCCAAGAAAAAAATAAGCGGTTCTTCTAGGGTCCTCAAAGCATTTTTCCTAACTGTGCAGATAGGAATTCAAGGCTCCTAAATTCATCAAGTGCCCGGAAAGTTTCTGGGATGAGAATATTCCAGTGCAAGACACCTCAATGCGACAGAATCTATTGTCCCTAAAAAGGGGCATTTTATCTCAATTAGCATCTGAGAAGAACAGACTATGCACATTAAAGACCCAAAGAAACACACTAAAAAATTTCAAATGCTTTAAGTTGGTTTTATTACAAAATTACACTTGGTGATAGTTGCATACAATAATAGTATGTGCTGTCAGTGCTGTGTAGCTGCTCCCACATAAAGCAACAACTGCAGCACCTGCCTGCACTAACCAGAAGTAGGTTACTTTAGTAGCTAAGTTACCTGCAGTCATTACTGCTGCATCTGATGTGACCGTGTTAGGAACCACAAGTGGGTAAACCGAGGCATGAGAAATTGGTTTTGTGCCTTATAAATTGCAGGTATAGCTTTATGTATTTATTTCAGGAAATTAACCCTTTACTGGTGCATTTCTGTAATTAAGCCTTAATGCATGTCTTGACTGCACCTGGCTACCAGCAGCAGCAGCAGTGACCCGAGACTATTACCACTGCACTCTTTCATTGCAATACCTCTTTACTAGGGGAATACTACACCGGATTTTAAACTAGTTGATGGCCCTACTTAGTGCTGCTTTCATTTACGTGCAGTACGTGTTGTGCTGTTTGTCCTCCTTGAGACTTGGGCTAAAGTCATCCCAGTGTAGTACTATGCAGCGTTGGTTTACATGCGATGGACTCGTGGGCCGTAACACCGTGCCCTGCGCACTCGGCGGTGGTGCCGCCCCTGTGGGTCGGGCGGCCCCTGGCGGCAAATGCCGGCAACTGCACCTCTGGCTTCCCTTTTCCTGGGAGCCGGCCTGTGGGCGGGATCCCAGCCTCCTCCTTCCCCCCCGGGGCCAATTACTGAAAAATTTAGGGTTTCTGGCAATTCTGAGTATCTTTGGTCCGTCGGATGCACCACAGCGCGGGTCGTGACCCTGCTGGCTAGGAACACTGAACGGGGTTTGCACCTCCTGGACCTGGTGGAGATTTAAGCAACTAATTCTAACTACTAACCTCATGGCTACTCCAGCTCCCGCGTGGTTGCTCTGGCTCCCGCGGCAGTGTCAGTATCAGTGGCGCCTATACTGAAGGAGAAGTATAGATTCTATATATGAAGAAGAAATGGAAACGGAAAGCAGCTCATTTTGTAAAGGGGGAGGATGAAGCAGGGCCATCACAGGATCAGGATGAACGCAGCGAACAGAACAACAGTTAACCTCCCGATTTCTGTTTCTGAATGAACAGTGGGATAATGCAGAAAGATTATGCCTGTCAATCAGGTGAACACCTTATCGCCTGGTTACTTCGATGCTAGAATAACAGGGCTAATACTATAGAAGTGGAGGGTAGGGAAGCCAAGCAGCTGGGATCACTTTCTAAAGAAGGAGACGTTGACAGGGCATGCAAAAGGAATGCAAGCCCTCAGCCTCTGGAAGGGACTCCTGTCAAATGTTAAGGTACCCCTACAAGGAGGGTACCACACGTCACGCAGGCAAGTGGACCGCAACAGAGAACCGGACACTCAAGGGAATTAGCTGTGAAAGACATGACTTCTTATAACCAGGATGATCCATGGTCACCCATGGATCCTGGCAAAGTCCTTATGCACGCAGCCCATGTGACAGAAACTGGTACAGAGCAGACCATCATCATGTGCCAACTCACTGGCAACAATGAGTTGAAAAGACGATGCACCAACGGTGGATGAAGTTATGAAGATAGCGGCTCTACCTCCATCACCTCAGCTGTGGAGAGACCGGTCCAGCAACTTGATGAGGATATCCTGTTCCTCACCTGTATGGACCTGCATCTCAGCCATCAACCAGAGATGCCCTTCTGTTTGGGAGGGAGAACACAGGAGATACCACAGGGTACCCTGTGGTTTTACCTGTGGGACCATGGAGAGAACATGAGGAGGTGGGATGGAAAAGCCACCTCAGTCCTGGAGGCACAGGCGCATTAATTACAAGGAAAAATAATCATAAATAAAGAGTCTTCCAAGAAGGTTGCTGCTCCAGTCTCCAGAGGGCAGCTTTCCAGACAGACTGATACAGCTGGCTTTACCCACAATCCTGTGAAAATGAATTCTAATCCATTCTGCCAAGACATAAGTGACCAGAACTACTCCACGCTACATCCGCTTCGCACCACTTGCCACCCTGGTGGAGAATCCTACAAGCAGGATTACAGCGACCCTGCCTGCAGCCAGGCGGAGGACACGGATAGCTGCGTTTACCAGACCATGTGGATCTGCCGGCCAGGCACATCAGACCCACAGGAACATAAAGCTTTAGTAGATAGAGGTGCACAGTGTACTTTAACGCCATCAAGCTATGAAGGAGCCGAGCCAACCAGTATTTCTGGAGTGACAGGGGGAATCTCAACAGCTAACTGTATTGGAGGCTGAACTGGGAAGGAGTGACAAAAACATCCCATCGGGACTGGCCCAGAAGCCTCTCGTATCCTTGGCATAGACTCTCTTAGGAGAGGGTGTTTCAAGGATCCGAAAGGGTATCAGTGGGCTTGTGGTATAGCTGCTCTGGAAACAGAGGAAATCGAGCAGCTTTCTACCTTGCCTGGTCTTTCAGAAGAACCTTCTGTGGTGGGGATTACCGAAAGCTGAGGAACAGCAGGCGCTGATCGCCTCTACCACGGTGCACCGGGGGCAATACCGCACCAACCGAGACTCACCGATTCCCACCCAGGAGCTGGTTCGCCAACCAGAGAACTAAGGAGCGATCTCAGCAGAACCCATTCACCCTTTAATAGCCCCCCATACGGCCACTGTGACAACCTAATGGAGAATGGAGACTAACAATGGACTATCGTGGCCTGAATGAAGTTAGTGCCGCCACTGAGTGCTGCCGTGCCAGACATGCTAGAACTTCAACATGAACTGGAATCAAAGGCAGCCAAGTTGTACGCCGCCACTGATACTGCAAATGCACTTTTCTCAATCCCTTTGGCTGCAGAGTGCAGGCCACAGTTTGCCTTCACTTGAAAGGTGTCCAATGCATCTGGAATCGACTGCCCCAGGGGCGGAAACTGGAAACACATCCCTACCATCTGCCATGGACTGATCCACGCTGCACTGGAACGGGGTGAAGGTCCAAAACACCTGCAAGACATTGATGACATCATCGTACGGGGCAATACAGCAGAAGAACTTTTCGAGAAAGGGGAGAAAATCACCCAAATCCATCTGAAAGCCGGTTTTGCCATAAAACAAAGTAAAGTCAAAGGACCTGCACAGGAGATCCAGTTTTTAGAGACGAAATGGCAGGATGTATGTTGTGAGATCCCAACAGATGCGATCAACAAAACAGCAGGGATGTCTCCACCAACTAGTAAGAAAGAAACTCACGCTTTCTTAGGCGTTTTGGGCTTTTGGAGAATGAACATACCAAGTTACAGTACGATTGTAAACCCTCTTTATCGCGTGATGTGAAAGGAAAACTATTTTAAATGGGGCCCTGAGCAACAAGCCTCTGAATAAATTAAACGAGAGATAGTTCGAGCAAGGCCTTGTGCCAGTTTGGACTGCGCAAGACGTAAAGAATGTGCTCTACACCACAGCCGGGGAGAATGGCCCTGCCTGGAGCACCTAGCAGAAAGCACCAGGGGACACTCAAGGTCAGTCCTTGGGCTTCTGGCGTCGGTGATAGAGAGGATCTGATGCCCACCAGACTCCAACTGAAAAAGAGATACTGGCAGCTTATGAAGGGGTTCGAGTTGCCTTGGAAATGATCAGTAGTGAAGCACAGCTCCTTCTGGCGCCCCGGTTACCAGTGCTGGGATGGAGGTTTCAAGGGAGGGCCTCCTCTACACATCATGCAACTGCTGCTAGGTGGAGTAAGTGGGTCACGCTGATTACACAACGAGCTCAGATAGGCAATCCCAATCATCCAGGAATCTTGGAAATTCTTATGGACTGGCCAAAAGGCAAAGACTTCAGGATGTCACCAGAAGAAAAGGTGACACGTGCTGAAGAAGCCCCATCGTACCATGAACTGCCTGACCGCAAAGAAGTATGCCTTATTTACCGATGGGTCCTGTGGTATTGGTAGGAAAGCAACAGAGGTGGAAGGCGGCTGTATGGAGACCCCTGTGACATGATGCAGAATCTGCTGAAGGGGAATCAAGTCAGTTTGCAGAGGTGAAAGCTACCCAGCTGGCTTTAGAGGTTGCTGAATGAGGAAGGTGGCTGATGCTTTAACTCTATCCTGACTCATGGATGGTGGCAAATGCCCTGTGGGGGCGGCTGCAGCAATGGAAGCGAAGTAATTGGCAACAGAGAGGTGAACCCATCTGGGCTGCCACACTGCAGCAAGATATTGCTGCTCGGGGAGGGGGGTAGAACCTGGTTGTAAAAGTACGTCACGTAAATGCTTGCGTACCCAAGAGCTAGGCCACTGAAGAACACCGAAACAACCAGCAGGTAGATCAAGAAGCTGAGACTGAAGTGGCTCAGGTGGATATGGATTGGCAACGTAAGGGTGAGTTACTTATAGCTCGGTGGACCCATGACACCTCAGGCCATCAAAGAAGAGATGCAAAATATAGGTGGGCCCAGGATCGAGGGGTGGACTTAACCACGGACGCTACTGCACAGGTAATCCACAAATGTGACACATGTGCTGCAATTAAGCAAGCCAAGCAGTTAAAAGCCTCTGTGGTATGGAGGATGATGGCTGAAATAACAGTACGGGGAGGCCTGGCAGACTGACTATATTGCACTCCCCCAGACTCACCCAGACAAACGCCCTGTGTTTACAATGGTGGAAGCAACCACCAGATGGCTGGAAACATACCCTGTGCCCCATGCCACAGGTTGAAAAGGCGCTATCCTGGGCCTTGAAAGGCAGGTCTTGTGATGACACGGCACCCCAGAAAGAGCAGAACAGAACAGAATCAGACAACAGAGACTGTTCTGAAACAGTCTCGTAAACACCTGGGCCAAAGAGCATGGCATCGAGCGTGTGCATCACATTCCCTACCATGCACCAGCCTCTGGGAAAACTGAGTGATGTAACGGACTGTTAAAAGACTACACTGAAAGCAAAGGGTGGTGGAGCTTTCAAACACTGGCATACACACTCAGCAAAGGCCACCTGGTTAGTCAACACCACAGGACCTATCAGACAAGCTGGACCCGCCCAACCAAAGCTTCTACATGCTGTAGAAAGGGACACAGTTCCAGTAGTCCACCTTAACATTATGTCTGGGAACACAGTCTGGGTCATTCCTGCCTCAGGCAAAGGCAAACACACTTGTGGGACCGCTTTTGCTAATGGACCCGGGAGCACTTACTAGGTAATACGGAAGGATGGGGAAGTTTGATGTGTGCCTCAAGGGGACTTGATTTTGGGTGAAAACAGCCAATTAATTAAGTTGTGTGATGTTAATTGTTACACAGTATTGTATATTGTCATTTCTATATGCCTATTAGTACACTGAGTGCCTTGTGGTGCCATCTCTACCACTTTGGATTTGAACCCGAGTCCTTTTCAACTGCCACACCAATGAAGAATGACTTTGGTGAAACCAGATCAGGGCAGCTCTAATAGAATTAGAACTGCCTCCAAGACACAACAATCCAACAACTCACACCATCTTTCCCACCTGGACAGACTGTTGTAACAGATGAAGCCCAATGTCACGGACTGAATGAACGCAGCGGACTTCAGAAGGATGGTCCACAGACTAAGGGAATGATATCCGTGTATTTATATTAAAAGACAGGAGATGTGGTTACGTATTGGAAAATGCTGCATGACATAAATGGTATGGAATAAGGGGTGGATACTGTCCTGGTTTTGGCTGGGATAAGGTTAATTTTCTTCTTAGTAAGTAGTAAAGTGTTGTGTTTTGGCTACGATGCGAGAACAATGTCGACAGAACACTGATGGTTTTTAATTGTTGCTGGGTAATGTTTATGTTAATTCCAGGACTTCACAGTTTCTCAGGCCTTGCCAGCCAGAGGGCTGGAGGGACACAAGAAACTGGGAGGGGGCACAGCTAGGACAGCTGACCTGAGCTAGCCAAAGAGGTATTCCATACCATGGGATGTCACGCTCAGTATACAAACTGGGGACTGGGGGTTGGCCGGCACCTGCTGATCATTCCTTGGGGGCTGGCCAGGCATCAGTCAGCAGGTGGTGAGCAGTTTTCTTCCAAGTTCAGTTACTGCTGTTTGTCTGTCAGCATGCTCTGTTCAGTGCCTGAGCCGTGCTTGTCCTTAAGGGACCTTCCAATATATCTCCAGTATTCCTTCCGGATGGTGTCTTTTTCTTTAGCTAGAATTTCACACAACTACGAAAGACAATTGAGACATTGGAGTGTTACACCAAAAGCTGATGGAATTCTTAATTATCTTTATAAAAACACAGGCAATATAGGATTAAGCTAGTATTAAAACACCTTTCTTAGCAACACTTGTTTTATTCACCAGTTGCAACTGTCCAGTGACCTCAAACCGGTATCAATTCCAATTGATAGTCAACCAGTCTGACACTGCACAAACCTCCCCAGTCCTACTTCAGTTGCAACTGCTTCCCCATGACTCCTTTCTGTGCCCACCACTTGTCATCTATCCCAGGCTATTCAGCCTGCAGTACACTACAGCGTACTTGGGACTTCCTGACAAACCTGACTGTCTTTCAGTGGTCCAGTAGCTGTAAACCACTTCATTCAAAACAGCGGGGGAACATCCTGCTCTTAAATCTCCAGTACTGCCAGTGGACTGACAGGAGGTATTTTGTTTATGGTTTTTCCCTCAGCATACTGTCCCAAAAGGATTCTCCATGCAAGTCAGTAACCTTCTCTCACGACATGTTAAAGCTGGTGCCGCACGCTATTTCTACACATTCTGATTTGTTGTATTTCGACTTGGGTAAGCAGCGAGGCACAGAAGTCAACCCCACTCACAGGATGTGCTGTGTAAAAGGTATATGCTATGAACACTGTGCAAGTCTTCTAGTCAATTCCCTTTGATAATGCAGAGGGCATTGCCCTGGTCAGTGAATGAGAGTTGCGAAACAGGAGATTCCATGCCTAAATAGATGAAGAAGTCAAACTCAGAGAGACAGTATAAAGGGACACCAAGCTGTGAGGTACAACTGCACTTATTTATACTCTGGTTGTAGAACACAACAAAGGAAAAGTGTTGACAAACTTTGGAATACAGACTCCATGTGAGAACGGCAGCTCTACTTACACTGTGTTCCAGTCTGTTCCACAGTGAATGAAAAGTAAAAGTAAAAAAGTAAAAAAGTAATGTAAAAACTACACTGCAAACCACACGGATCTCCCCAAATGTGCAGGTCAGGGAATACACAACATTGCTACGAGTCATTTATGCTCTGTAGGAAATGGTGCCTGACATTCCTCACAATGTCCCCAGTGCCTACTAGCCTTTAAGCTAATTCTGCCAGCTTTCTTGGAAAGACCTAAGAAGTGCAAAGGGAGTTTAGATACAGATACTTGAGGCAAGATTCACTAGCCTGCAGGTAAGTGATTTTGGACTACAAAGTTAGCATCAGAACCTCCTTGATTGTTCAAGTATCTCCTTTCTTCCGCAGGCAGTGTTAGGAACCTTCCTTCGCCACCAGGTGAAGAAAACTTACAGTGATTTTGTAACTGGCAAATTACTATTTACAGAAAAGTTCATGAGACTCTTGGGATTATCTGGCTTTCAAGTTCAACTCCCCACAGAGCTCCTGAGATTGACAAATAACCTGCTCTAGTTATGAAAATCAATCTCATTTTGTCGGGATATAAACCAAGAGAGCAACAGATAGCATTCCTGAGAAGCAAACCCAACCTCTCAAAACGTACCTCCAATGCCTTGTTTAGTGTTTCTTCCTTGTTATCACACTGGTTCTCAAGCATATCTTCATATATGTCCACAAGAAAGGCAATCAGATAGGGTGAACTGTGGCTAGGCTGCAAATTCAACAGCTGCTCTAACAGATTTGGATACTCAGAAAGACCACGATCCTGTAGAATCCTAGAACAGAGGTTAATAGGCTTGAAACGTAATGCTGGGAAATACGGTGTGAAAAATTCAATTTTGGTTATGACTCCTTTATTTAGAGATCAGTTTTGAAACAAGGGTGCAAACTCAAGTAAGGCAGAAAGTAAGCAGCATGCAGCAGTAATACAGCTTAATGTGGCAGTAGGCTAAATACAGGCATGCTCAACTGAGCAGAAACTAAGACTGAAAGCATGCTCACTGCTTCCTACTCTAGGCTCTTGAACCCAGTAACATCACAGGCCAAGTTTTTAAAAGCATGCAAAGCACTTGCAATCTCCCACAAGAACTACAGGGCCAGAAACTTAGCGGACAGTTACAGAGAAATTAGGTTGATGTATTAAGCCTTTGAGCAAGCTTTCGCCTCCCTGCTTAAGCCCACAACACTAGAATGAACAGCAACGAGCTCCTTCTAGTTAAGAGCTAGGCGTAAGACACTTTCTACAGATACTCTCTTTGCCCCACAGAGAAGAATACCTCACCCTTTTAAATAGTTCCAAGCGCTCTCATTATGTGGCACTGCCGTGATCATCTCAAGAGTGTATCTGTGAGAAAAAGACAACAGGTCAGGAACGCAGCCACTAACAATGCAGTCAGAAATTACTGGCATGTGCTCAGACACTCCCAAACACATCCTCTACTCTGATTCAGAGACTTTTTGCAGATCATCTCATCTGGGTCACAGATCAAAAATGCCTTGCAATACAATCACCGCCAGTCCCAGACCAACAGACACTGACAGAACTGTTTTAGACTCTGAAGTCTTCCATTTGCTGCATTTTATACAATAATGAAACAGTTCTTGAAATTATGAGCAATTGCACTAAGAAAAAACACGATACACTGTCCTGGTATGCTAAAGGAATAACTTGTGCCTTAATGCTCAGAAATGGCAAGGGGCTGAAAAGGGCTAGAGTAACTGAAGCCCAGGTTGAGCTATGTTCATATGAGTGCCAGATCATCTCAACTATGTACCTATTCAAAATGTTCTGTACCTATTTGCAAAACCTTTTTCACGAGGCTGTATTTGAGCAAACTGCAGAAAGGCAAAGCTTGAGCTTTCAGCTCACACAGCCTTCTGCAGCAGCTCTTTGAAAGTAACAATTAGGCAACTCCTCTGAAAGCAAAGCAACAAGAGACATCTGCCATACTTTTGCAAAGCCACATTTCATCTTCACAAAACAGACTTTACCTTCTGCCCTTCACCAGCGTAATCATTCACCTGATTTTCAGAGACAACAAATACTGACAAAAAGTTCTATAAGCAATACTGAAGAAAAAAACCCCCACAAACCCACAACTCTCAACCTTTTTTAACTTTCTGCAGTCACTATGGCCAAGACCGAGTTTATCAAGCAACAAGCAGCCCAGCTACAGTTCTATAATGACATCCCTGAAGTCTTAACCTTAGACAGTCTGATTCTTTAGATGGTATCTAATTAACTTGAACACAGCACCATGTATAAACAGATCAAGGGAGGATGTTTAGATGCAACCTCTGGAGAGAAAAAGCTGTAAATATCCGAGCCTAAGTCATAGAAATAGCTCAGATTTATTAATCTGCAGAGAAGTTATAGACTGGAAGAGAAGTACAACTTAGAGCAGTTTGCAAAGACAACCACAGAAGGCGATGAGGGTTGGGATCCTCTACGAACAACGTACCAATGGACCTATTCAGAGACCCAGTATTTCTTCTGAAGAGTAACTCCAAATAATTGCAGGAACTTCTCCTCATTGCTCCTTCGCTTTAGACAAACAGCTTCTCCTAACCATCAATCCTGGCCAGCGGTCTGAGATAAGAAAACCATACCAGGAAGATTCCTTTACCACCATCAGCTCTAAAATAAATGTCTAGAAGCCCAGTTTGTCTTCAGTTACAAACGTGCAGCTCTGAAACAGTTTCCAAAGCTCACTGTCCTCCAAACTGGCCAACTCACAGAGACATTTGTTGTTGCACTGACCACAAACCCCTGAAAGCTCCTTTCTTTTTCCAGCTGTATCAAACTCCTCACAAAAGGCAATTCCTCTTCCTACAAGCCACGCCCATCTTATCTTTAAATCATTGTGGCTACTGTAGTACTGAAACAGCAGTTTATCACAACACAGAGTGCCTCTCCTTCCAAGCTTTCTAGGGGTAGGACGTAAGACACTACTGAACAGCACCGCTCACGACGTTTCCAGTGCCACACATCTGCAGGTTGTTCCACTACAGCTAGCTGACTACAAAAAGCCAAAAGTTTTGTTTGCACAATAAACTGGGTCGGAACACAGACTCACGAGAACGCCTTGCCCAGGGTAAGCAGGTAAGCTATTGCTTCTGTACTGCTCAACAAGTCAGTAGTACTGAAGCAAGCTATATATGCACCAACACTTGATCTGCCATCCACGAGAGTGAGCCCAGAAACCGCAATAAAACCAGGAAAGACAAGCCCACAGGGACTGTCAAAATATTCCTTTGCTTCCATATAATGGAGAATGCTGAATGCGAGCATGAAAAGCATTACTAACTGGACTTCTGTGTCTAGGACTACTGGGTCATCATAGCCGATGGTGCTGAAAATTACGAAGTGTCGTTGGTTCCAAACCGAGTTGTTTCTCACATCTTCCCTCAAAAGCTGGTCTACATATTCTAGTTCATTGTCCCATAATTTGAACTCCTGTGGCAAGGGAAGGAAGAGACAATGTCACAATCCAAAGTTTTATATATTCTCCTTGCTCCTGAGGTCTCTGAACGTTAGATACAGAGACTTTTTAAAAGAAATAAATTAAGGATGGGTGAACGAGGAACACGATACGCTATTCAGCTGCACACAAGGGTATTAGCTCTTCATTAAATTCACACACGGAACAGCAAGCAAACAAGAAAAGACCTTTTTGAACTTGCTTCTTAAAAGGCAAGTTTATAGCTAACCTCTACCACACGTTAAAATACAACTGGTTTTCCCCCCTCAGCCTTAAGAAACAAAGTGCCAAATGGAATTCCGATTGTATTTAAGAAACCAAACTCTACAGCCTGAGCAGGTTCTTTAGTGAGTCTCAGTAATTCTGAATACAATGTTGGATACGATACCCGAATAACCCACTGTCTGTGTTGCCATGCATGGTAATTTTTGGCATCTTGCTTAAGAATGTCAGCTACGAACTCAAGCTCTTCGGATGGATCCTGCAGCCACTCCACCAACATCCGTCTGTGATGCCTAAGGACAAGAGGAGAAAACTATTTTTAGAATAGTCTATAAAAATTTTTATGATGTGTGGTCTGTATTCAAACAGCACGCAACAACCGTACTACTCAGGAACAAAACACTAGTTAAACACTTCAAATCAAACATACCGAAACATTTCACTTGTGCCTGAGATATATTTGACGCATACCTATCCTATAACAAATTCTAACTACGCATACACATTGGCCAATCACCTCCTTTTAGACAAGTGATGTTTACTTGAAGTAACATTCCCACTTTTAACACTCCTGGCCAAAGCCTTCAGCAGAGTAAAATTTTCTACTACTATGTTATTTCTCTAGCAATAACAACCCTGCTGCTTTTCCTATTCCCCCCAAAAAACAACAGGTAAGCAAACCCCAAGAGCCAATAAAAGAAAAAAATAGTTTTTTCTATTTGTCTTTTTGTTTGCCTTTTCATCAGTCATTTTTTTGGTCTGTCAGGCTTATTTTGACAGCTTAAAAATCGAAATGAAAACAAGGCCTTTTTTGCATGTCATAATCACTTTTAGAACAAACTGCTAAAGAGGCCTTTGGCAGTGATGCTGATGCAACTCCATGTAACTCCTCCGCTACCGCCACTGCAGTAGATGCAGGCAGCAACTTTCAATAACTTTTAGCATCAATGATCACAAATTACTCTAGCCAATTTACAAAGCAAAAGTTACCCGCAAAAGTGTTAAGAACTGAGAGTAAAACATGATTTTACCAGACTTGGTAGTTCTTTGGCTGATCTTCAATGATAGCTGTAATGTACTTCAGTTCCTCATGAAGATCCTTTCCCAAAGACCGCAGGAGGACTCTCCGGAAATGCCTGTGCAAAAGTCAAGCATTCAGACACTGCAACAGGGCTCTCCTAAAATTCACAGAGAGGAACACAGAATAACCTTTGTTCACGGTTTTTCTAACAAATAATGAGTTAAAAAGACTGCAAAAAACTAAACCACATATCCAGGTCTGCTGAAGGCCATTCAATTATCAAACAGGGGAGAACTGGAATACAGCTGGTTAAACCAGCATGTTATCTAAGTTCACAGCGATCCTGTTTCAAATGAACCTCTGCCAAGCCACAGGAGTACTTATCATCACGGAAACCATGAATTATGCGCTAAAGAAATGTAAACTTTCTGACCCCATGCAAGTTAGTCAAATAAAGACATACAAAGAGGTAGTTGTTGGCATAAACATGTTACAGGGCCCTGCTCTGAACATCAGAAATTCACTGTTTATTCATTATCTAAATGAACACTAACCTAAAATGCACCATTTAGTAAGTATGCAGTTATTTCGCAGGAAACGGCAGCTATCATGCTTTTATGCCTCTTCTTGGAGTCAACAGAGGCCATCTTCAGCATTTTGCCAAGGCTGCGTCATCAGGTAAGCAACCTAATGTTAAACATCAAAGTTCTTTTTGTGCCTAATCGTGACCTTGATCGATAATATCCTCTAAGCCAAATGAAAGAAAACCACTAAATCAAAATAAGACATGGAAAATACTGAACAAAGACTTTCTTCAGAAGCTCACTGGAAGTCTACACTAGTCCTCTGCATAAACTCAACTAGTCATACGCTGATCAGACTAACAAAATTATAAAACACGTAAGAGGTCAGCAATCAAACGACAACAGAAATAATCCCAAGATTATCAGTTACCATGCTGTGTAGTTTGCAGCATTTAACTCAATGGCATCTGCTGTTAACTTGAAAGCTCTTTCGCTTCTCTCATCCCGCTGCAGAACCGCCCGGAAGTAATCATAGACGTCTTGAACTAAATAGATAACAGCATCTTATTGAAGGCCATAAGACAACTGCCTGATTAGCGTGTAAGGTTAATAATCCTTTGATACTACTTCCTATTTTGTGGACTTTATAAATGTTAAAATGACAGCTACAGATTGGTCTGACAGCACTATGGGTGGAAAGTTCTAAACGATACCAGCATACCCAAAGCCTACCAAAATTTCTTAAAAATACACCATCCAAACCATATGCAAAGCCATCAGAAAAACGCCTTGCTGCTTACTCACATTACTTCCCCAGATGCAGGACCTTCATATGTCTGTCTGTCTTCCACTTGTGGGCTAGAAATGCCTTATTATGTGAACCAGCCAATCTGCTGTATTGCCTCTTAAGCCATATGATTTTAAAATAAAACCTTGGCTATTCACATCTCAGATGAAGATTCAGCTTTAGAGATGCTTGGTGAAAACAGCACACACAACCACCGTAACAGGATGAATATTGATTTTTCCAGTGTACTCCTCTAGAAAACATATTACCCAAAACATGAAGTTTCGCTTTCACACCACCAAGGACCGATATCAATTCAACCGCCTTTGGTTTTCAAAGCAGAATGTATTTAAAACTTACATTTTTTACTGTAGATGATCTGAACAACAGGATTTGGCCCGTCGTTCTGAGGGATAGGTTCAATATCCGCCCATTCCTTCCTGACCCTGTAAACACATGTTTTTGTCTTTTCAGTGCTTCCAAGAAGCAAAAAATGCAAAGCTACATGCAGAGATCTACGTCCAGTAACACACCCCTGTTCCCACCGGTCCCCATTATTGCCACTGTATTATTGCCTGTAGCACAGACCAGCGTGAACTCGAGGAAAGGAGGCACCGACACAGGCGACCACATGAAAATTCAGTCACAAGGTCGCCTGGCGGAGGACGGCCCCAGCTGCCCCGCGGTGCCTCGGGTAGGAGCGGATCGCGGCGCTCGCAGCGCCGAGCGGCTGCCGAGGCTTCCCGCTCCAGCCGCCGGCACCGCCGCCTGAACAGTGCATGCTGTACCGCTTATCTCAAGGATGACGCAACTATGTTTAGTTAAAGTCGGGAGATGTCCAAGGACCCTTACTGCCACATGACGGATGCACAGACTGCTAAGTCTTAGATTCCTGTTGTACATGCAACGCGGCGAAGATGGAGGCTTCGAACATGGCCGCTAAGGAACAGAGTCTGCGTAGAGACAACTCCTCCAGGCCATCGCGCAGGCACGAGATATGTTCACGTTGTTAACGTGAAGATATACTAGGCCCTTGAATGGAATGTGCCAATCGTCCAGGTGTGAGAGATGTTAAGGTGTTCCCGGAAAGTTAATGAATAGACACGAGAGTGACTTGTATAAAGAGGGGGCTGAAAGGTTCCCTCGGTGTGCATGCCTTTGGTGGAGCGATCCCCCACGCACCCAGCGCTGCCGAATAAAGATCACCTCGCTCGCTCGAATATTGGGGACCGATTCTTCAAATCACCATCCAGCCCTGCCCTGCCCTGCCCTGCCCTGCCCTGCCCGCCGCCGCCGCAGCCCTGCCCGCCGCCCCGGCCCGGCCCGGCCCTGCCCTGCCCGCCGCCGTCCCGCTCAGCCTCTCCTCCCCCTCCTCCGCCCGCGGGGCCGGCCCTGCACGGACAGTAGCCGGCCCTCTCCTCCCGCCGCCCCAGCAGCGGGGGCGGCTGCCACGGCCGTGGCGAGAGCGAGGCTCCGCGCCGCCGCAGCCCCATCCCGGCCGGTCGAGGGCTGCGCTGTCGCGGCCGTACCTGTAGGGCACGTAGCCGGCGTCCTCCCTCGCATCCGCTTCCTCCAGCAGCTGCCCGAAGCCGCCCTCCGGCTCCCCGCCGTTCTTCTCCGGCTGCAGCTCCGCCGCCGCCGGCCTTGCCGCCGGGCCCGCTGCCGCCATCGCCCCGCTGCCGCTTCCGGGGCCTGGTGAAACCAGAGAGGCGGGCGCCGCGGCGGAGGGCAGAGCGGCCGCGTGGCTCTCCATCGCCCCCGCCTGGGATGGAGGGCAGGGGGCTGCGCGGCCGGGACCGCGGCGCGCCGGGCGGGCGGGACGGCTGCCCCCCGACCAGTAACCGGTACCGGCAGCGCCCGGGGGCCGCGCCGAGAGTATTAATTCGCGGCTCTGCTCATTAATCGCCGGGAACGTACCGGAGGAGGCGGCGGGAGGCGAGCCGGCGCCCGGGTCTGGCGTGCTCCAGTTTGCTCCTCCCCTTCCACCGTCCCCTGGCGGAAACGTGAGGGACCGGCGGGGCCAGCGCTGGCGGCGCCCCAGCGCGGGGTAACGCTGACCGGTTGTTCGGGTGGCGGCTGGCTGTGCTACGGCGCTGCGTGCTTGGCAGTCGCTGCTGTAAGCTAGAACCTGCGACGCCAGCAGTGGAGGCGTTCCCCCTGCCCGCAGCAGCGTATTTCCTGTGAGACCCCACCCCACCGCAGCACCGGGGCCTGCCGGCGCAAGGCCCAGACTAGGCCCTGGGGCCAGCGGCGCCGGGCGGGCGCGGTGGGAGCTCGGGGTGACGCTGCTGCAGTTGCTGAGGTGGGGACTTGGAGCCGCGAACAGCACGTCCCCGGCACCGCTGCTGCGCAGGTGCTGCGGGCATGGTGATCGGTGTTTCCTCCCCGCCCCGTGGAAACGCACACAGCAGCACCGTTTCAGAGTTGAACCGGGGGATCTGGTCTCCGTAACAGGTGGCAGTAAGAGGAGGCTTTGAAACAGCCAGTTGTAACTGGCGCGTGAGATGGGGTAAGGCAGGAGATCTCCTAAAGTGCTGTTGGTCCCCAGGGCAAAGTAGCCGAACTGAAGCTACTCGTTAGGAAAAGCAGCTGACCCAGTGTTGCAGGTTCATAATCCAGGGCCTGCTGAGGCGCTTTAGAGAGGGGAGGGTTAACGACAGCCAGAGCACATGTGTAGTAAGGGCCATGTGCACATCTGCATCAGTGCTGTATGTTCAGGGAGGTGGGAAACTGTTCCGTGTGTGGTGGGAAGGGTTAAAGTCTTTAATTTTGGGGTGCTTAAATTGAAAGGGCGGTAGGTGTGTCCACGCATTGCAGTGACTCTGTGGAAAGAAGAATGGTGCCAGAGCAGCAGTGAGGGAGTGCGGAGGCATGGCTGCAAGTTGAAAGGCAAGGTGCGGGGCGAGGAAGAGTTGGGCCCGCGGGTGGTTATTCTGTCACTTGAGCGGTGTTGTTTCCTTTGGGAAGTTGCTTGGCCTCTGCGCTTTCCTCGCCTCTCTGCCTTTTTTCCTGCCCTTTCTGTTTTAATGGCGCAGTTGGAGACTTCATTTGTTTCTGCCAGGATGTTCATCCAGTAACTGGAGTGCCTAGTTTGGTTGGTGCCTCTGGGTATTACAGTAATAGAGACTACAGTAACATCATAATGGAGGGGAAAACCCAGAACAACCTAGTGGAAGGTTGCTTTGGGCTGTAAGACTATGAATAGAACAGAAACGAAATGGAGAAAGACGTACCTAGAGGCAGAGAGGATATCCAGCAGTACCTAGGTGAAAGAAAAAAGTTAGAAAATGCAGAACATTCTAAAAAAAAAAAGAGAAAGAACCAAGATGGGCCTAATAAGAAACAAGGTGTATTAAAAATGTGCACATACGAATGACAGAAACCTCAAAAGAGTAAATACTGTTTTGTAAGAGGCAGAGCAGATGAGAAAGTCACTGTTGCTGACCTGCAGAGTCAAAGGTTGCATTGCGAGTTCATTAGATACCGAAAGCTCTCCAGGGGCAAAGGGCACTTGAGACACAGGTCTTGAAGAAATCTGGTTTATCAGCTCTGCTGTTTGAGCAACGATTTGGACTTTTTGGTCAAGTTTTGCCCAGAACTAACATGTAACGAATGACCTGCCATCGCCGTTGCTTATCATCTTTACCAGCTATTTAACATGCGTTACAGGCAAGCCAGACCCTGCGGTATCGGCTTATTTCCTCAGAGTGGCATAGCAGGACAAGAAACAGCAGTGGGCTTCTGCGATGCCCACCACTGGATGGAGCTGGTCCAAGAATAGCTTGCTGACGGCATGGGTAGTGCAGCAGATAGGAAAGCTATCCCTCTGCCCTCGGGACTAGGTTCTGCATTCTGTCTGAACCTGTGTGTTGTTGGGTCTGTGGACTCCTTCTAAAGGCTTGAGGAATGGTAACTGAGAAAAAGCAAGCTATTTGAGGAAGCTGAAGCATATTCCAAACAAGTCGTGTCATTAATGAGAGCAACTTGGGAGTCTGCCAACTCGGGAAGCTTGAAACCCATGAGTGTAACTGAGTTTTAAAATGACGGACCAGACCAAAAAACCCATTTGGGATCACAGCATATCCTCCCATAAGCTGTACCAGGCTTCTGATCTGCCTCCAACCACTCCATTCAATTTACTGAACTACACTCTCGTTGTGGCATGCCAGCGTCAGTCCTCTCAGTCTCAAGGCACACTGAAAGCCTTAGTCAGGCCTGCAAAGGCAGGATTCTTGCCTTAGCCCGGATCTGCTTGACAACATACGGCTGGTTCGTAATCAGTGGAAAGTGTTCATGTTACAGGTCTAGTATCTGTGACGACACTTCACAGAGAATATTAACACCCCACACCAAGCTTCTACTTAAAACCGTCTCCAGCAGCTGGGACCTTTGAGAAGAGGCAACAAATCGGATGAGACCTGTGATGAAGCACAAAGAGCGGAGGATAAATAAATCCGTCATGTCCCAGCACTGCAGTGTCAGTTACTAGTTTGTGCCTTGGGAGGAGCCTGGTAGCTCAGGGAGAAATCGGAGCTCTGTGGTGCAGTATGTGCAGCAATAGGTGGGCACTGCTCCAAATGGGCTGCAGGCAAGCGTAGCTATGGAGGAAAGGGCACAGAGCCAGCATGGCAGGGGTCACTTAAACTGCCGCAGAGGACTGGATTCAGGCTGTCTAGTGGGTACCCTGCTGAGCCTCTCAGGAAGGCTGCAGGCAGGACCTGCTGTAGAGTAAGGAGATGAGTTGTGTGCACAACGTCTTCGTGATTTCTATCACTCATGCGTTTCAACTGAGGCACATCGGGTGTTCCCTCTGCCTCCTCTGGGATTCTTCCTCCCTCCGCTCCCCCGGGTGAGCACCACCTTGCACCCCCCTGCCCACCGCATCTGGGTTAGAAGCAGCAGATCTGGTGCTTTCCAGTGATTGTGTGTAAATACAAGTACATGTGAAGAACCGTGGAGGTATCAAATATCTCTGTGTTGATACAGTTGTCTCTGAATGACATACGCGCGTTATAAATACAAACCTTTGGTTCTTGCGTCTGTACTGGGTGGAAGAATATTGGCTCTGCTGTCAGCCAGCAGCACCACCCTTTCAGAGTCAGTACCCTTCACCACTGATAGCAAACGTCAAAACCTGCATAAAGAGGGCCCAACCTCTGGAAGCGCCGGGCTGGCTGACAGGACTGTTTCCTGATCGCTGCGTACTGCCCTGCGGAGATGCCTCGGCAAGGCAGGGAGCGAGGCATGGTCTCTGGTCTCGGACGGGATGCCCGCCGCAGCTCCGCGCCCGAGGGATGAAGGATGCGCTTCCTCCCGGCAGCCGGAGCCGGCTCTCCAGGCGCTAGGGGGTCTTCCTGGCTGCCATGACTCATTTCTTTTATTGACAGCCCCCTGGCTCGATGCAGTGGAAGCCCTTGTCAGGGTAGCACCAGCTAAGATAACGGCACCGATGCGAAAACCATAAAACCGCAGGAAGAACAGTTACGCTGACAGCGACAGGCCCCAGAGAATGCCGGGTTTATTTCGTGTGTGTGTGTGTGACAGAGGGGTCATGCAGCGCGAGACGCGCAGCAGGAGCAGTCGGGCGGGGTGGAGGCGATGGCGCTCCCAGGCCGATTAGCCCTCTGCGTTCCGTGTTCAGGGCCCTGAGGGCCCCCGAAAGAGCCGCTCCCCCCGCCCCCGGCTGGCAGCGCGGTGGGCGGAGGGAGCCGCAGGTCCGCGCCGCCCCGCCGCGGGGCCCCGCTTCGCGCTCGCCCAGCCCCCGCCCCGCCGCCCGCCCCGCACCGGGTGGGTGCACCAACCGAAAGTAAAAAAACAAGCCAAGAACTACCCCAAAGCCCCTCAAACCCAGCCGGGGCGGGACGGCGGCGAGGCGGGAGGAGGTCGGCGGGGTGAGTACAGCGGGGTGCCCGGCCGGGGCCGGCGGGGCGGGAGGGGCGGCGTGGGGGGCAGGCGCAGCCCCGGCTGGGATGCTGAGCCCGCAGGGATGCAGCGAGCGGGGCTGGCAGGAGAGGCGGCGGGGAGAGCTGGTGGGAAGTTCGGCAGGACTTGAGGGGAGCTGCTGCTTCCGCAGGACAGGCGGGAGCGGTGATTTATGCTTCTTCCCTCCAGCCCACAAGGCGTCCGCTCGGCCTGGCCGAGGTGGGAGAGCGCTGTGAACTCACCTTTGCCAGCAGAGCTGGGACAGGACGGAGCCTTGTGTGGCCCATCCCAAGCACGGAGCGCATCGGCCCGCTGGTTAAAAGTACCGAGTGTTGGGCACCGCAAGTGCAAGAATGAAGCCGTGACACAGCGCAATACCCTGGGGCGGCTGGTACAGCATACCCATGGCGTGGGCAGTTCCCCTTCTGGAGGAATACCTGAAAATGGAATGATCGCTACAACTTTTTTCCACAGGGTAGGCTGTAGGGGAGCGTTCAGTGGGTCATCGGAGTCTTACTTTTTGCCGTGTGCAGGGTAGGACATGTGGTATTAGAGATACTGTTCTGCTCCAGGGTGTGCCTTGAGTAGATCTTGCCAACACAGTTGTGCACAGAGTTCAGCCCCTTCCCCTCCTGGTGCCCCATTTTAGCTATAATGCAGGAGGCACAGAAGATACGAGGGGTTTATAAAAGATCCCACCTGACGTGAAAAGCGCTCAGCTGGCAGCTGCGCACTTTCATGCCCACACAAAACCTTCAAAAACTCTGTCCTGTGCAGAGCAGAACTCTCCCAGCATAGTTTTGTGTGAGGTTTTACTAAAAGGCTTTTCTGGCGGTTGATGGGAAGATATGAACTCACATTGTGGTGGAGACAGAAAGAGGATCTTTTTTTTTTCCCTCTGGCTGCCAGCACCACAGAGGTAGTACCTTGGCAGGCAGTAGTTTTGGGACCTGTCCCGTTTTGTCAGGTTTTTGGAAATTTGTGAGTGGGATTAGGATGGGGGGAAAGCTGGCAGGTGCACACACATGGGGACAATACAATGATATCCAACTGATTTTCATAGAAACCCAGCCTGAACTACATGAGGCATGTCTCTGAAAGAGATGAGTTATAAAATAACAGTTTATTAAGCATTTTTTGTGTGTGTCTTTCTGCTTTCTGAGCTTTCAGAATACCCACATTTTCAACCTTTACTCCTCTACATTGAGAAATAAAGTCTTATCTTTCTCCCAACTTTTTTTTTTTTTTTTATGACAAAGCTGGAATTTGCACCTACTCCTGTTGCCAGGAGTTAGGATTTTCACACAGCAACATCCAGCATGTAGCAAAACACCGTGAAAGCTAAAAAAAAAAACCATCAGGGATGGGGAAGTGTTATTTGAGGAGAGGCAGACCAACGCTGATACACATTACAGGGGAAGGGGAACTTGGTAGATTTAAATGTTTTAAGGTGTGGAGAGAGTTTGTGTTTGTGCTGTGTTTTTGTGCTATATTATGTTACTTTCTCTATGCATTGGGCTAGATACACTGGTGAACAGAAGTCCCAGAAGACTGCAATATATTAAGTCCCAAGAGCAGATAGTTGTGTGCCTCCCCCATGAGCATTTTCAGGGCTGCCCAGAGAAGGACAGTCCTTTACTGGTCACCTATTTGTAAGTCTGCTGAAAAGCAGCACAGTTTTCCATTTGAAACTCAGGAAAACGTCTTCCCCTTCCCACACAGGACGGAGCCAGGCCAATCAGCGTCTCTCTATGCTGACTACAAGGATGAGAGGATGTGTGACCCTGCTTAGAGAGGATGCCCAAGCCCAGGATGACCAGAAAGAGAGTAGATGCCTGGGGCTGTGCATGAGCCTGCTGTTCTGTGCAGGCTGCTCTCTGGATACCTGGCTCAAAATGTGGCTCTGGCACCTACAGAAAGCTACAGGTAGACATCAAACTAAATACAGAGCCTAAATAACACAGAGCTTGAGTAAATACAGAGGAGTGTTCTGTATTGATGCTGTGCCCTTTTTCAGCAGCAGTCACCATGAAGAGGAGTAAGAATAGAGTGGGGAAGTCCTGCAGCAAAGGCTGAAGACTTTAGCCAAGCTGGCCTTCCTGATGCCTAGAGCTGACCGCTCTGGCAGGCCTAGCAGTGCAGCATGATTAAGATGAAGAAGAAACTGTGGGCGTCTTGCTTCTGCTTTGCAGCTGCCTTTTTCCTTATGGTGACACTCCAGGTACAGGGGCAAGGGTGTGGGGTATGCATGAGATCACTTTCAAAGAATGATGTAATTCTGGCAGGTGAGAGAGAGCATTGGAGGCAACAGACATTTTCTGTAGAAGTAAGTGCTGTAAGAGGAGTTAAAGAAACTATCAGCAGCATTGGCCTGGTGGTAATAGCTGTCTCCTGAAGCGACATTATACAGTGAACACCTTTCTTGCGTGGCTCCTCAGCTCCTGGAGTTGTTTCTCAGGAGTAGTGTATAATACCATGTCATGTTGTGTTGCCTCCATCCAGCATTGCCTCCTCTGTTCATGTGTTTGAATTCATCAGGCAGGGAGGCAAGGTTGGACCCATTTCGTTCTAAAGTGGCAGATGGACCAGGGAAATCTGAACACATCAGCAGCTGTGATGGAAATCTGTCCATCAGTGCTGGCTCAAAGGCTATTCTTAGGAAATCCGGTAACTGGTCATTAAAAAAATGCATGAGAGAAAAATCAATGTGGAGGCATATTAATTTGTGGCTGATTACCCTAGATTTTTGTTAGAACAACTTTTAGACAAATCAAATCAGCCTTGGTTGGCAGTCATGAGCCTTTAGGAGACTTCAGCTGTGAGAGGGCCAGGATCTGCCCTAGAGTTGTCTTTCTTCTTGGCCTGTGCTCTGAACTGAGGCTCTGGTTCAGACTGGTACCTCAGATCACTACCATGGAGCCAGCAGGAGGAGGAGACCCTGTGAAGCTCTCCCATGCAAGCTTCCTGCTCCAAATTGGTGTGGTTTCTTGGGGGCGGTCACTGACACTGGATGGTCACTTTCAGTTCTGTTCCCCCGAACAAGGCAAACAAAGGTGATATGGCTGCCCTTGCACAGGAGCATTGCTAGCAAGTCTTTTAGGACCTTTATTGGGAGAGTTCGTGAGTTTGCTGCACCTCCACAGCTTAGCAGGTTTGGAGTTGATTAGAGGTTCCCTGTGCCTAGCTGGGGTTCTTATCTCGGAGTATTCACTGAATAGTGACACTTAATGGTGCTGGGACTGCTTTAGCACATGAGCTGTCAGTATAGTTGGGGTGTACCAACCCCCAGGAATTCAACAAGAGCTACTAGAAATTCTGTGCAAATATAGAGGCTCCTTAAATTCTGCCAGGGTAAGAAAGAACATGTTCCTGGAGAAACCTGACTATGAGGTAGTTGTAGACTTATTTCAGTTACATTGCTGCAGTTATATAGTATTAGACATATGCATCTTTTCCCCAGCTAGTATCTTATCCACTTGCCAACACAGGAGTGTTTTCTGCACTTTTCTGTACAGCTGCACTTTGCACAGCCTCCTGTGTGTGCTGTCCCAGTGTCCCATGCTGCACACAGCCTATTTAGTCCAGCTACAATCAATGTATTTTGCTACACAGTGAGAGGGAATGACACAGAAATCAGCAAAATGGATGCGTACAGTAAAGTTATCGGGAAAGATAAATATTTTCAAACAACTTGATATAAACAATGCTTTCCCACTTTCCAACATCCTCCTTCAGAGCCACCTGACAAGGGGAAGTGCTATGGTCAAAGCTGTCTGGTGAGTTTGAGTTCCCCTGTCATTCTTGCAGCTGTTCCTGGCATTATACACTGCCTGTGAAGATGCACACAAAACCCCCATGTGCATTGTAGCAGAAAGGTCTTTGCTCCACTAAAGCGAAGAGCAGGATCTATGTATCCTGTGGCAGTACCTGCTGGCACCATCTCTTGTCACTTCACTCAACAGACTGCTCTGTCCCAGGACACTTATGGCAGGTACTAGCTGTAGATGAGTGGTGGCTTCATGGGCACCAGAAATACCCTAGGTTTTCTGGGAACTTCTGTCTCATGGCAGATGGAGAGCAGTGTTAGGGGCGAGTTTTTAAGGTTCCTCATAGAGTTTCAGATCTGTAAATGATGGTTCATACTGGTAGGTCTTTTACTTCTCTGCATACAGATGGGATTTTTTTCCTCTAGCTAGCCATGAAGTTGTAGTTACATTGTCTGTAAGACCTGTCTGCACCTAATTTATTTGGTCAGTGGTTTAAAAATTAGTAGGAGTGAGGACAGATGGCCACACTGAAAACTTTGTGGCGTTTTTTTTACAGCTGATTTCTAGAAGAAACCTGGCTACAGACAGGCTATCCTCAGTTTTGTGCTTTTTCCAGGAAGAAAGCAGAAGTTGTGTTGTTAATCATATGTGATGTGGCCATATCTCAGTATAGAAATGTGTTTCTCACCATGTCCTTACAAATTCACATTAAAATTTTTGCTGTTCTGACATAAGATCACCCGGATGTGGCTGCAGTCAGTGAAATGCATCCACTTGGATTGACAGAAACTTCATATGCAGACTTAGTGCTTGATGCTTAAACTCTGATTTGTCAAGCAGATGTCCCGGCTAATGACAGTGATGCACTGTGATATGTATGTTTATTTCCCTGAAGGTTATCACTGAACTGGGCAGTTCAGAGAATAAGGTGGCAGTAATCTCCAGTTTACGCAGTGGCCCATTAAAACCTGTGGAGAGACACAGTTTTCAGTTTAAGAAGCAGGAACTTCACAGCAGCTTCAAGACACAGTCTGATGTAAATCACTATCCTGTCCTGCTCTGGTGGTCTCCCCTGACTGGTGAGACAGGGAGATTGGGTCAGTGCGGAGAGGATGTTTGCTTCTTTACCATCAACAAGACCTACCAGCACAATCAGATGACAAGAGCATTTCTGTTCTATGGTAAGAATCTGTTTCTTTTTAAAGGAGTAACTTTCTCTCCTGCCCAGTTACTTTCCTTTAGAAGTTAAGTATTCTAGGTGGCAATCACTGAGAGCAGGAAACTTGTGCAAAAAATTGTGCTAAACTTAACCTGGTGCTGAATACAATCAGTAGAGATCCAGAGATGCACACTCTGTACAAGTACTCTGAAAAGTGACTGTTCACATCTGTGGTATGACTGTTGCCTTGTCTCATGCTGCTTTCCAATCACAAGTGCTCCCAGTTTATGGGAAAAAAAGATAATTTCCCACAGTTGCCAAGTTATGAAAAGACAGCCTGAGATCAAGCCAGCTTTTTACAGTCTTCTGGCTTGTCACCCATAGCAGAGGTTCTGCAAGGCCTTTGTTGCACTGTGCAAGTCTTTTGTCTTAAAATAATGCCCTCACTGGTAACTGTGCAGCTCCCTTTCCTCATGCGCTGAGAGATTGCTAGCAGACTGTAAATGGAAAGTGGTGAAAGAAACCTATTGATTCTGCACAGAGAGCAGCAGCTAGTGCAACCTTTTGAGCTGCTCTGGCTTTGCCGCCTCAGAAACTTCCCGCTACATGTACTGTAAAGTGAGTCTACAAAACAAAAGATGCAACTTTTAAAAGTAGGCCTTATTTTGTTAATTTTATTCTTTTCCCCCACATGGTTGCTTTTCAGAGAAAAAAATGTGTGGAATATTAGGTGGAAAAATAAAGCCAAATGCTTTTCTGTGACTGGTGGGTTCAGCTGCTTTGTCTGAAAACAAAGTAAAAGAATCCTGAATCTCATTCACTCAGTCCGGATACATGTGAACTGGAAATATAGGAAAGAAGGGCCTTTAGCTTGGTTGTTAACAGTGAACCAAAAACTTGTAGCGGCTAATCTTTTCAGAGCTCCAAGTAGGTCAGCTTTCTCAGTTGATAATACAGTGGTCAAGCATGAAAGAGAAGGAATAACAGCAAATGAATGAGAAGCTGACCCAATTAAAGACAAGGAAAGCTGGGTTTGCATCACATGAAAGCTGTAAAGTGTGGTGGTTTTGGTCTCTGATAGTAATTGTATTTGTTTCAGGATTAGAAGGACTATTATTGATCTTTTTTAGCAGGTTTGTGGACGTGGTATACTTACTTGTTTTTAAAGCAATATTTATATTAGGCAAAAGACTCTTCCTGTAGTTTTTTTTTCTTTTTCTGGTGATGCTGGCTATGACTCTGTAAAGACAAGTGTCAAAATATGCAAAAATGTTACTTATTTTTAAACCACAATAAGTGATCCCACAATGCTAAAACCTGCAAAGACAAAGGTGGTACATGATGTGGAAGGTGAGGAAAAATGCTGCATCAGCACAGAAAAAGCTTCATACAGACATGCACTGGCCTTGATGAACTGAGTTGCGGGCCTGTAAAAAGGCAGATTTTGGTGTTCCAGTATTTCCCCTAAACAGTGCTGAGTGAAAATTTGAACATCTGCATTTCCTTGCTAAGGTTGGATCAGGGCACAGTTTTACCTTCCAGAGAAACTGCATTAATTTTCCCTGAAACTTTGGTCAGTGAGCTAGTCAAGAGAAGAACAATCCAAAGCTTAGGAAAGATATTATGCAAAAATATGGGATACAGATGGTTTCTAGCAGAACTGCTTTGCTAGGAACATATTCTTTTCTGTGGCTTGTCCTGACTTACTGTCCTGGCTGGCCTGGGAAGCCCTTAGCTGTAGGTGATTACTTTGTCAAGTGCCACCATCTCCTGTCTGGAAGTGAGATGTGGCATCCACTTTGCTAGATTTTGTCTCTGCTTTTGGGAGGGGTTCTCAGCTCCACCTTTCCAGTGTCACATACTTCACAGAGTTTTGTGTGTAGCCTGAGCTATCAATGCAACTGAGTCAGCATGAGTTGGATCTGATGCTATGTTGTCAGAGCCTCAGGGATGTTGTTCCTAAGGGAGGAGGATGTCCAACTTTTCTGTGCTGGAGTGTTGAGTCCTTGGAGTATGAATCCTGAATGAAAGATGTCTCCTAAGCTGCAGAACTTCTCCTGACAGCATCTGTCTTTCCCTTCTGCACTTTGCCACATATCTAAGATTTCCTAATTAATAGTTTGGAAGTTGAAATTGCTCATAATTTTAGTCATGTTGTGCTTTATCCCCTCATAAACCTCTTTTGTTTCCTTCATCTTATGGTGTGGGGAACATGCTGATGTTACCTCCCCTTTATTCCTTAAAAGCTTTTTGTCTTCTTGCTGGACTGAGATTGATTAAGTGCGATATTAGAATCAGTCATTCTGATGTGCTGTGATCTATAGTACATTTTTCTTTGTTTCTGTTTGCCTAATTCTGTCCTTGTTTAGTAAGTTTTACAGGTTAGATTTTTGTCTCTCTCTTATCCCTTTCCTTGTCTCATTCTTTCCTGCACTGCCCTTCCCTCTTCCCTGCAATACTACTTTGAAGAGAGAGCACCCTTGTGAGTGGCAGAGCTATGCTATGGTTTCAATTAAAAGTGTTTCATTATTGTCTGTACGCACTGCTGCTTCTCTTCTGGGCATCACTTAGAACAAAGTGTTTTCAAAACCAGATGGACCTTATAAGCTTCCCTGTGAGAATTTGATTGACTTTCAGTTTTCCTCACCTTCTTGTATCCCTATAACAAACACATCAAAAACAGAGGCAGCAAATAGCATTTTTCAGTGGGTGGCACAGCCCTTCATCCTTTTAGTGTTGAGGGCTTGGGACCACCCTTCAGTGGAAAATGGAAGGTCACATACCTAGCAGCCTTTAAAAAACCCACCTGGTACTCTTGAAGGGTCTTGCTCTATAGGAGGTTTTTATGTTACTGAGAGCTAACACCTGTATTCACTGCAGCAGTTATAAGGTCACCCTTGGAGTCACCTTGGCAAGCTTGTGCAGCCACAAAGACTGGACATTTTTCCCCCCTTTCTTTATATATTAGTTTTATATCAAAATTCTGTGTTAGACTTCTGCTAGCGCCTCTTTTTTCCTGTCAGTAGTTTGAGGTCAAGGGTAGAGCAGAAAGTGAAAACTTATGAGTGTGACTGGGACGGTAGAATATGTTGTCCAAAATGAAGGGATCTGTGATGTTTTCTAAACCAGCTGATCACTGTTTCAGTTTATGAACCTCCTTTGCTTGACAATACCAGTTAAAAGTTTTGTATATTCAGTGCTTGTACTTAAGTAAAAACCAGATACAATTATAAGACAGTGAGGAAGCATCTTGACAGAGATTCACCAGCTTTTCGTTTAATCTGCAATAAGGCTAGTCTTGTGAGCGTAGCTCAGCAGTAATAAAAGGTGAGCAAGGGTCAGGTTCATGAGCTCATATTTTGAATTCAGTTTTGCACAGACCAGCCTTTGAGAAAAGGCTTCTAGATTTGTACTAAAGCTTCCACCACAGCTTTCCTAAGTGGTTCTGGAGGCTCCCTTTCCTTGCAGGGAGGTGCAAGCAGCTGTAGTGGTCTGTTTTTAGAGTTCAGACATGATCATTTTTCTACTATTGGCATTCGTTCTTCTGACAGAAGCTACTTCTTTGTGTATCTGGTAGGCAGCTGTGATACTTTACCTCTTAATTCTCTCTTTGATAAACTAAATAGATGGCCTTCCAAAGTCTCTATAGTCCGATGTCTTCCCAAGACTTGAAGTCATTCTTGTAATTTTTCTCCTTAACCCTATCCAATATTTTAGCATCCTTTTTGTTGTTTTGCTACTAGAGTGAAATTGAACCCTGCAGTAGCCATTTCCCTCACATCACAGATAGAGACAATACCATCTGTTCCCCTATTTACAGAACCAGGGGATTATTAAGCATCTTATTAGTCTCATTGCAGTACATTAAAATTTAGAATTCCTGGTGAGCCTTTGGAATGAGAGGCCTTTAAACTGATGCAACCTGAAAGTAAACCATTTCTCATATTAACTCCTGATCCCTATTCTCTAGATTCTTGTGCTGCCAAAATTCAGTTTTATCTGTTGTAACACTCCTCTGTCTTTGCATGAATTGCTCTCTTTGCAATAATGCCTTATAATGTCATAAATGCAATGGTTGTAGGGTTGGTACTAAATTAAAACTAGACTTCTGTGTTATTGTAGTTAGTGTTGCATGATAGATAGGCGTAGGCTAAACACAATCTGCTTTTGTCTAGGTACTGACTTGAGTATAGACAGTCTACCCCTCCCTCGTAAAGACTATCATGATTGGGCCCTTTTCCATGAAGAGTCACCAAAAAACAACTACAAACTCTTCCATGAACCGACCATCACCTTGTTCAACCACACTGCAACCTTTAGCCGCCATTCCCACCTACCGCTGACCACTCAGTACCTTGAGGGTGTAGAGGTTCTGAAGTCATTGAGGTACATGATCCCAGTGCAGATGAAGAACAGCCTGAGGAAGAGGCTTGCACCACTTGTATATGTGCAGTCTGACTGCAACCCTCCTTCTGATCGGGACAGCTATGTGCGTGAGCTAATGTGCCACATTGAAGTAGACTCTTACGGGGAATGTCTGCATAACAGAGACCTTCCCCAGCATCTCAGAAGTCCAACTGCCATGGATGATGGGAATTTCTCTAAAATACTGGCACAGTACAAGTTCATTCTTGCTTTTGAAAATGCTATCTGTGAAGATTACATCACTGAAAAACTCTGGCGGCCGCTGAAGTTGGGAGTGGTACCAGTATACTTTGGGTCTCCCAGCATTGTAGACTGGCTTCCTAGTAACAGGAGCGCAATCCTGGTATCCAGTTTTTCACACCCTCGGGATCTGGCCCACTATATCAAAACACTGGATACAAACGATCAAGAATATGAGTCCTACCTACAATGGAAGCTGAAAGGGGACATTTCCAACCCAAGACTGCTTACAGCAATGAAGGAACGCAAGTGGGGAGTGCAAGATGTCACCCAGGACAATTACATAGATGCCTTTGAGTGCATGGTGTGTAACAGAGTGTGGGAAAATATCAGAAGGGAAGAAAAGGTACGTGTGTCTTTGTCCTTGTGTCTCAGAGAGGCTTTAAAATGGCACTAGGCTCAGATTTGTCCCAGGAGGTTTGGTTACCAGATTTCTGGGCAGCCTACAACCACTGGTATTGGTGCCACTGGGTTGTGCATTCCCTGTCAAAAGGTGTTGGCAGAAGATACAGCTGCTCAGCCAGAGCATGTTCCTCATGCTGCTGCAGTGCTTGAGCTCATACACATTGACTGTTGAGCTGGTAGTCATTTCAGCAGAACGCTTGATTTATTCAGGGAGAAGGTTTTTATCAGGCTACAGAAAGTAGCCTAACTTGCTGACATGCTTTAGATGACCTGGAACAGTTGGCAACAGGTTGCCCAGAGGGGTTGTGGGATCTCTGTCCTTGGAGATGTCTTAAGACTCAACTCAGTGCTGCCCTAGGCAATTAGATATGATTAGACCTGTTTGGAAGAGGCAACTCGACTAGATGATCCCTGGAGGTCCCTCCTGACTTAAATACTCTATGACTGTCTGGGTCTACATATGTGTTTGGGTACATTCAAACCTGTAGTGACAACATGCCAGTGCCTGTGGCCACACTTGGTGACTAAACATTGAAACATTGATGTTTGCACCTTTTTTGCACAACATTGAGGTTGTGCATTTGTGAGCAGAACTGGACCTGTTCCTCCCAGTCTAATTCTCTTGAAATTATGCTGATAGAGACTAGCTAGAAATGGCTGTCTTACCAGGAAGCCCAGCACTGAGATCCCAGCAGTCTTGCAAGGGTGCCAGACATGACACCAGAAGGCCATTTCAAAGGCACCATGAGCTGTTCAGTCTCCTGAGGCTACTAACTGTGGAGGAAAGCTGATGTCACTCCAGGCTTCAAAAAGGGCAAGAAGGAGGACCCAGGAAACTACAGGGCAGTCAGCCTCACCTCCACCTGTCGAAAGGTGACGGAACAGCTCATCCTGGATGTCATCTCTAAGCATGTAAAGGAAAAGAAGGTTATCAGTAGTCAACATGGATTCACTAAGGGGAAATCATGCCTGACCAGCCTTCTGTGGTGGAATGACCAGCTGGGTAGATGAGAGGAATGCAGTGGATGTTGTCTACCTTGACCTCAGCAAGGCTTTTGACACTGTCTCCCACAACATCCTCATAGGTGAGCTCAGGCAGTGTGGGTTGGGTGGTGGACAGTGAGGTGGATTGAGAACTGGCTGAATGGCAGAGCTCAGAGGGTTGGGATCCGTGGTGCAGAGTCCAGCTGGAGCCTCGTAGCTTGCGGTGTTCCCCAGGGGTCAGTGCTGGGTCTGGTTTGGCTCACCTGACTCATCAGTGACCTGGATGAAGGGACCGAGTGTACCCTCAGCAAGTTTGCTGATGATACAAACTGGGAGCAGTGGCTGACACACCAGAAAGCTGCGCTGCCATTCAGCGAGACCTGGACAGGCCAGAGAGCTGGGTGGAGAGGGACCTCATGAAGTCCAGCAAAGGCAAGTGTAAGGCCCTGCACCTGGGAAGGGACAGCCCCAGGCACCAGCACAGGCTGGGGATGACCTGCTGGAAGGCAGCTCTGCGGGGAAGGACCTGGGAGTGCTGGTGGACAGCAAGTTGTCCAAGAGCCAGCGGTGTGCCCTGGTGGCCAAGGCCCATGGGACCCTAGGGTACATTAGGAAGAGTGTAGCCGGCAGGTATAGGGAGGTGATCCTCCCCCTCTGCTCTGCCCTGGTGAGGTCACATCGGGAGTGCTGTGTCCAGTGCTGGGCTCCCCAGTTCGAGAGAGACAGGGAACTGCTGGAGAGGGTCCAGCAGAGGGCTGTGAAGATGATGAGGGGACTGGAGCATCTCCCTTGTGAGGAAAGGCTGAGAGAGCTGGGCCTGTTTAGCCTGGAGAAGGGAAGACTGAGGGGGGATCTTATCAATGTCTACAGATATCTTAAGGGTGAATGTCAAGAGGACAGGGCCAGGCTCTTTTCAGTGGTGACCAGTGACAGGACAAGGGGCAGCAGGGACAAACTGAAACACAAGAAGTTCCTTCTGAATATGAGGAAAAAATTCAGTACTTTGAGTGTGACAGGGCACTGGAACAGGCTGCCCAGAGAGGTTGTGGAGCCTGCTTGTTGTGGAGATACTAAAAAACAACCTGGACACAGTTCTGTGCAACCTGCCCTAGGTGAACCTGCTTTAGCAGGGGTTTGGACTAGATGGTCTCCAGAGGTCCCTTCCAACCCTGACCATTCTGTGATTCTGTGATTTGGCTGGTATAAACAGAGCATTACTTGGAATTAAACTGAAGCTAAAAGCTCTCACCACATACATTTCTGAACTGGTGGATACTCATTTTAATTGCTACGTTCCTATAAGGTTTCCAGGTTTACATACCAAGAGTCAGTAGCCATTTTTTAAACTCTCCATGAGCTCAGTTATCAGCATGAATAAAAAAAACACCTTTCCAGTAATGAAACTGGTCAGTGGCTCTAGTATCCTACAGCTGTCCTATATCCATTAGGCCATCTTTCAGCTGGTCAGAGTCTGAGCAATACACCATATGGTCAGCCAGTAGCAGGGAGATGAAGAAAGCATTTGAAGTTGCTAAGGTGAGCTGAAGTGCTGGGGAAAGCAAACTGCTAATACATTTAACTAGGCTTTTCTGTTTGAGTCTGGTGCAAATCTGGACAGATGTCCTCTCTTTGAGTTAGGAATACAACCATGGAAAGGTGTAGAGTAGGTTAGATACAGATACCCCTTCCACATGCTTTTGTGGCTCTCTAGTCAAGAAGATTATGAAGACGAGTTTGGTCTCCTGGTCTATGCATCCCTTGTTTTTTCTCCTAAAAAAATTATCTCATTAAGTGTGTGCGTATTTAAGATGAAAACAGAATAATATGATGGAAATAGAACTCCTTGCATTAGCATTTCATTTTGGGTGGGCTGGTGCTGCTCATTCGCAGCCAAACCTGATCTGAGATTCAGGCTTTTGTCAGCGTAACTGGCCTCATCCCAGACACTGGAGGGAGCTTCCCTTCTGACACCCACAGGGACATGGCTAGAGCCTGTAGCGGGAAGGAAAATGCCATTGACATGCTTTGATAGTTTACTAATGGCATAGCAGCTTTCTTCTCTGTCTGCCAGCATCCCTGAATAACCCCTTTTATTTTCTCTCCATTGCCAGGGATGGCTGCCCCAGAGATGGAATGCTCAGATTAACCATCTGAGCTGCCCCAAACCAGAGGCTTTCAGGTTCTCATCTTCAGACCCTGGTTGGACTTCTCTCCAAGAGATGTGGATACCAAGCTTTGAGCAATCTAAGAAAGAAGCCTGGGCGCTGAGGCATCTGGTGGAAAGGAACAGGAATTTTACAGCTCAAGAATTTTGGATGCTTGTATTCAAAGAATGAACACAATCACCTGCACAACAGTGTGAGCTCCTCAGAGGAGTCTGTAGAATTTTCTTTTGTAGGTCACCTTATCATATGTGGGATTGGTAGCCACAGGAAGTAGACCTGTAAGACTGAATGTAGTCTGTTCAGTACTCAAGGGGTACTAAGGAAGGCTAAACAATAGAATCACCCTATCAGGTGATATGTGTGTATATATATGTGTGAGTGTGTGTATATATATATATGTTCAGTAATATGTACATTTATATTAATTGTCATTAGCTCAGATGTTTGAGCATTAACGCACAAGTCAAGGTTCTCAAAGCCCTGTTTTAAGCGCACAGCTAATTCCCATGAAACAGATGGATCTCCCTCCATCTTTAAGTATGCAGCTATGTCGATAGCCTCAGGACCCTTTTTTCCCCAGTGCTCGACGACCCTCCTTTGCTGCATTGATAGTCATGAGCTGGAGAGCAGCTGACACCATTGCACTGGTACAGCTTCTGTACTGCTTTGGAGGTAGTGGAAAACCTTGGGACTGTGTCCCTGGCTAGCTGTTTATTATCAATTTTCCTGGCATCAGCAGATTTAGCAGGGACTTGGCAGGCTTTGTGTCCTGACACGAGTGCCAATGTAAAGTGCATTAGTGCTTGGCACAAGAAAGCACCATCTGTTAGTGTCCAGGGACAGATTGAATGAAAAACGTGCTGGCTCAGACTTACCCACCATCTTTTGCTAAAAATAAGCATAGCACATGAATATCTCCACTCCCCAGAAGTGGGACTGGCCTTAATCTGATTTACCTTCTTGCCTTTCTGATGGTGGACTAGTGTTATGGATGGACCATGTGTGAACAGGGAATTACATGCTTGAAAGGGCAGGGATAAAATGGAGGGTCCACTGATGCTGAAGAGTCTTCAATAGGCACAAGGAGCGGTAGGCAAGCACCCTTCCTATTTCAACACAGAAAACCCTAATTTACTTTGACTGACAAAGAAAAAACTTGGTGATCCTGGTCATCACTTGCCAAAGGGCACAACCTTTGCCTGGCTTGCAGATTGTTGCAGTTCTCATCCCAAAATCTTGCATCCTCAGTCTATGGAGGAGTCAACTTCCACAGGGTCCACCAAATGGCATTATTTGGGTGGAACTATTAGGACGAGAGACTGTCATTCATACACATGCCCATGTATGTGCAGATACACAGGCAGTTATAACTACTAATATGGAGTTCTTCACATGGCTGGAAAGGCAGATTTTCACCTGTCTGATAATTTCCATGCAATTGTTCCTTGTAGTAGGCTATTTTAAGACTGCTGTCAACCATCTGGCTGTTTTATGAATTAGTAGCCATGGGGAAGGATGTGAATAGCATTTACACAACGAAATTCAGCTGCAAAATTTACTTACCTTGGAAAAGTTTTCTCACCAGTAATTTTCTCACCAAATAGATGGTGAATTTTTTTATTACTTTTAAGTTTAGCAAGAGAAAGAGCAGTTTTGTGGCCATAAACCACGTAGTATTGGTCATTGCCTCTATGAGCACATACTTAGTTTTGATTAAGCAAAACAGTCCCACTGAAATATCTCACCACTAGTGTTTCGCCAGTGTGGCACACAGCATCTCTTGGACATGTCTTAAGCTATTTCCCCAGTGGTCTACAGTGCAAATGATAACTAAGCTCCACAAATGAAACCCTTCCAGAAAGTGGCATTAACACTAGACTTACAGGCTTTACCAAAACGGAATTGAGAGCTGGACATAAACCCAACATTTGCAAAGGGAACTGCTGAATCCCCACCTGTTGCCCCAGGATGGCACTTAATAACTGCAGCATGGAAGACTGCCTCTTTTTCTTGGTGATATTCTGCTGCCTCCTTTGGCAAAAATCTCAAGCCGTGTTGTTTGAAGACCTCAGGAGCTGCACAACTGAAGATTTTTTTTTTATTTTGATTCCAGGGTGGAATCTGTCAGATCCTGAGCTTCCTGAGCAATCTGGTAGAGTGATATCCAAAGGGATGAGGCATATTTATCTCAGTTTATGGCATGTTATTATCCTTCATTTTACTTTGGTGGAGCAGGAGGGAAAGGAAGATTGAAGTAACTGGTTTACAACCCACATTCTGAAATTTCAAGTGGTCAGCAGCAGGTGTTTCAGAAGTAACATCTTCATCCACTGCTATACACAGTAGAAAGATGAGTCCCCAAAGCAGCTGGCTGAAGTGCTCTAGTTGTCACTCAGCCTTACAAGATCTTCTCACAATGCATCCTTTCTAGAACATTAAGCTCCTGGCTCCCACAGGCTAGAGTCCAGAGCAACCTAAATTTGGCCTCTTGGTATTTAATCACCCTCTAGAGCCTTTTCTCCTGTTTTGGGTGGAGGAAGTCTTAGTGAACAATACTCTGGGAGACTTATGGCAAGATTTTGTGCAGTCTAATAAAGTGTAAGAAAGACTGACCGTCGTGAACTTTTAAGTTGATCTCTCTTCTCCCCCTACTGCTCCGGAAAGGAATAAGCAGAAGCAGTTGACGAGCCTCTCTTGTTGTTGTTGTTAGTTGATGTACTAGCCTTCCTGCCGTGTACAGGTTTGTAATTCTAGCCAAGAGAGGAATCCAGTTTGTTTGGCAGGCTTATGTATATCCTGGATGGCACAGCCCTTTCTTTTTTGTTTTCTTTTTGCCTTAGAAAGACAATAGCAAAACAGTTGAGAAAATTTCTGTATTTCCAGCAACAAGAGCTGATTCTGGATGAGTAAATGCATGCTTCCTAACCTCTTGCATAGTGGTAACAAGCTGTTCTGATTTCCTCTGTTGTGGGTTATAACGTAGACAGCTCATACAGGGCTTGCATTTATTCCTCTGAACCCATATCTATCAGCTCTGCTGGAATTCATACGTATTAGTGGCCTCTGAGCCTGCAATGGCATTTGCATCTGAAATACAAAACCTTAGGATCAGTCTGCCCCTTCAGAAGATGCCTGTGTTCAGCTTGGAGGTGTCTCTGGGAATTTGCAGCAGTGCTGATGGGGCTGGAAGAGCCTGGGGAAATAGGCTCTGGAGGCCAGCCATGGACATGGTCCTCCTTCTTCCTCTCCCTGATTTTTCCTCGAGGAAAATCAGGACTGGGGCATGGAAAAAGGAGAACAGGAGTTGCTTTTATCCTTCTTACTACAATCCCCTGGCCTCTCTATTTTCACTACCTTCCACCAGCTCCCCCTGACATACCTGTGCCCTTGTGCCTCCCATCCTCCATGGCATCTGGTTGTGTAGGGAAACAAAACACAAGGGGGTTGTTTTTTCACTGCAAATGTCTGCTCACACTTCTCCACTTTATTTTTGCTGTGTCAGAGGCCTGATCCTCCTCCTGTCCTCCTTGGGTTCTGGCTGCCTGTCCCTGAGGCCATCTCTTAACCAGTGCAGTGATACCTGGGATCAGGCTGCAGGGAAGCCACTAAGGTGAGTGTGAGAAGGAGCTGGCAGAAGCCTCACCTGGGGCCTCCCCTGTCACACCAGGGCTACTTTTGAGGTCTTGATCCTTGTCTGTGCTGTGCTGTGCCATGTTCTGACTGGCCACGGTGCTGACTCTGACCAATGTTCTGGACTTCTGTCTCAATCCTGACCTTCTTCGTCCCTGTGAACCTGCTGGGCAATTGCTGAACTGTGGCTGGCCCTGCTGTCTGTCACCACGCCTGCCCTGCCTGCATGCCTAGCCTGTGGTGCAACATCCTCTCCACCCCTGTGGGGATGCTGCACAATTGGCTCCACTCCCAGCGGACTTTTTGTGCCAGTCAGGGGCCCTTCCAGAAGGTATTGCTGATGGGAAAAGTCCCCTGGCAATATCTGGCCCTGCCATCACGAGGCTTCCTCCAACTGTCTAAGAGTTGCTTCATGTCTTGGTGAGCTGGTCCACAGCAGATGCCCCCACCCGACCCCTGGTGTTGGCCCATTCCCTGACTGTACCCGCAAACCCTCGACAGCCACATCCCCTGTGTCATGGCAGAGTGCTGTGCAGTTGGGCTGTCCTGCACCTGCCATGCCCTGCCTCCTCCTTGCCTTCCTGCATCACTCCAGTGATGGCAGCTCTCCTGGTACATCACTTTGTTCCCCAGTGTGCACAGACTTCAGGTTCAAAATTTCATTCCTCCTCTGGCCACTTGATCCATTTATCCCAGACTGTTTCATTTTTGCATATTTGTTTGCTTCAAAACACACTTGTCTTGCTTCATTTTCTTTAGGAGGGCCTGGTGGGGTGGGGGTGTTAGCACAGGTGGAAGCAGATCATATGAGGTTGCTGTGCTCGGCATACATTAGTGTCACAATGCAGTATTTACCCCAGAAAATGAACAGCAAGCCAATGACTGGGGAAGTGGTTAAAGAAAAGAAATGTAAGGAGGACTTTGACTGTGTTCACTTCAATGCAAGACAAGCCTCGATCCTATGCTGTGGGTGCACAACTGTGCGTTGTGGGCTTCAGAGGTCAGATCCTAGGTTTCCTACCGCTTTCAGCATTTTACAGAGAAACAAAGCCAAACACTTGCTTGTGGAAGGCATTAAGGAAAGCTGAAGATCTCAACGCTGGTAACAAACATTTGCAAAGCACGTGATGTTCTGCTTTGTCAGCAGCACGGCTGTAGGCTGACATGAAATACAGTGAGGGTGGCTGTGTGCTTCTGTAGAAAAGCATGTCACTGCTGTGTATGCATGAGATGAGGGGTGGGGAGGTTTCATATGGCCAGCAGAGTAGAACCACGCACTGCACAGCTCTGTGGAGACTGCTCAGGCAGTTAAGAGAGGTTAAAGCCAGGCGCTTTTTGTGTAATTAACGGAAAAGGAAAGCTTGTCTGAATTGCTTTTCACAGGAGCACTTTCTCCAGCAGCAGCAAGGATGGAAGGCCAGGTAGTGTGGAGTGGTGTGCTGCTGTGTCTTGCTTGTCTGATATTCCCCCCTAAGTCTTTTTAAACTATTGTTACAGAACCCTCATGTGCAGACCTTGTTTTTAGTGTGTCTTTTAGATTCAGGGTTAATGAATTAATTATTAAAAACCTGCAGCCATTTGCTGATCTCTTAACTCCCTGGCTTTGGAAAAAGATAGGTCATGGAGACAGCTATTTTGCATCTAATCAATCAAATGTCTTGAAAGCATTCTTGTTTAATATATGTACATATATTCTGCAGGGAAAAAAGTCCCTGAAGATTGCTAAGGTTGCAAAATAAAGCAGAGTGCAGAACAGTTGTGTAACTGGTCTTTTTAAAAACTGGGGGTTTGTGCTGAAATATTATGGGAAGTTGGGGCACCACCAAGCCAATGAAACCAAGTCCACTTTGGATTCTCAGTCCCATCCCAAAACCACAGACACAGACACACACACACACAAATTACTTACCTTCTCCTCCTGCTTCCTTTCACTTGCTGTCCATCCTGAACCTGGAGTGAGGTGAGAACCTGGAAAAGGACCATTGAAAGAGATGTAGCCAGAAGCAGTATCCTTCTGCCCAGGCACAGGGGAAACACCTGGCATCTCTAACCTGTGGGGCATTTGACTTGCCACTCTGTTAGTCTTCTATACGCAACCCCCCCCATTAAACAGCAGGAGGCTGTATGTTGCTTTTTGATGGCTTCAGACAGAGCAACCTTCCTGGGCTCTGAGTGCCACCTTTCTTGGGCTCTGGGTCACCTGTGTATGCAGGCCTGTGGTCCCACGCTCCCCAGGCTAGGAGGAGTAAGTGGGGCAGTAGGCTCAGAAGACTAAAACATGCTAGGTGCAGCAGGTCTGGGGAAGATTAAGCAAAGCCATTGCTGTTTGGTGGGCTTTGCTGCAGGCTTCAGGGCTGCTTGGCAGCTTTGTCAATCTCCCTTTCAGTGCTGTGTGCTGCCTGGCTCCTTCTGGCCAAACAGCAAGTGTCTTTTGGATGGGGGGGTGTGTCTCCTTGGACCTCTGGTGGACACTGGCTGCTGCAATCCGCAGGGCAGGGCAGGGTCCCAGGAGGCAGTTAGAGGTGCAGCAGCTACAGCCTGGAGATGGAAGTGACAGTGCATCAGCAACAATCCAGCAAGCCTTCCAGGGTCATGAGACTTGGAAGATAATTGTATTCTTTTCCCCTTTGCTGGCAATCTTTCTGAATGTTTTGGTGTGCATGTTTTGCAGTTCCAGGTGTTTCTTTAGCATGGGTAGGCCTCAAGAATACCTTTCTTCTTTATGGATGAAGAAAAGCTTTTGTACTGCACTCCTGTCCCAGCTGTTGGCGTGTTGAGAAAGGCACTGTACAAACCGTCCAGCAAGACCTGTGACAAACCCAAGAGACTTTGCAGTCAAGGTATAGCTCCCCAGGAGGAATCATAGACTCACTATAGATCTGTTATCTCCAGGATCATGTGTGCCTTTTGTAACTATGCCACAAAACTCTCACTTTGCATAAATTAAACTTTCCGTGGAGTGTAAATTATTAATGCACTAAAATGTGCTGCTAACAGTTGTGTGCATTTAAAGCTATTACTCACTGTTCCTGACTGATGCATTTGGTTGTTTGCCATTTTCCCGGAGTCAGCAAAAACACATCCTTTCTCCCCCATGCTGTGTATTTTGTGGAAAGACCAGAGAAACCCAAAAAGATCCATTCCAGGGATGGGAGCAGTACACACAAACTCCCCTGTAATAATGGAAGTAGATTCAAACTCTCATCAGAAAAGGCCCCTTCATTGCCTAAAAAAGCTTCATCGTAGAATTAAAGGAAACCCATTCTTCTTCTGTCTGAGAGGTCAGAATTAGGCTGTCTGACCTAATGACTAGAGTCAAAGCCCACAGCCAAAGCCTGACCAGGAATCCAGGCAGCAGGCAGCAGCCACAGGGACATCTTGACTCTCACTGCAAGTTGTGGGTCACTCAGAGGGTGGTGTGACAGAGCGACGGCACTTCTGGCTTGCTGAAAAGCCTTGCTCTGCTTCAAATGAGTGGCCCCCACAGAGAAACTGGTCCCAGACCTTTGGGCTCTCGAGGCATGGGGACAGGTGTGCAAGACAGCTTTGTGGGGATCGTTGTCACTGAGGGAGGGTCCCTCTCTGTGCTCAGTAGTGCTTCTTGCTCACTGGGCTCCACTCTTTAAAAATAGGAAGCAAAGGCTTGAAACACCACCTGTGACAGTCAGGGCAGGTCCAAAGGAAAGGGAAGTTCTGCCCCCTTTCATTGATAGACCTCCTTCCCTGCTCCTCAGACTCCTGCAGGAGGTCAGCCTGTCTGACAGGGTGCTTCTTCTGGTGGGATGAGATGGTCACTGAAGAAAGTGGGAAAGAAGATGAAGGGAGGATTGAAAGAGGTGAGGTTGGAGAGGTATAGCCTGTATGGCAGAGGAGCTAGCCCCATGCACTAAAGGACACTGGTTGTCACCACAGAGCTGTTTTTAAGATGCCCCATGGCATGCAGCATTAAGACTTGCTCTTGTTTTGGCAGGGTCAGCTTGCCCAAGAAGGGGAGAAGTCCCCCAGGAGAGGCAGAGCAACTTTGTGTGCTGGCTCCTACTAGGCAAAGATGCTCCCCAGGGACAGCCTCATTGCTGTGACTGTCAGTGGTGGCTTGGAAGTAAATCGGTATTGCTTTTTGGGGTTTGTTTGGTACAGGCAGAGAAGTTAGTGACCAAGAGGTGTGAAGGCTGAGCTAAACTTGCTGATAACACACCTGAAAACTTCTGGAAGACAGCTTTGAGCTGTTCTTCAGGTAGGCCAAGTTGGGTTGGACATGCTGACGTGAACCTGTCTGCGGCGGGGTTGCTGCTCAGGTGCCTATGGCATCAGAAGGAAGTAATCCTGCTTAGGAGTCAGCTGTGGCCATGTCTGCAACCCCTGTGACATGGTCTGTCTGGAGTGCCAACTCCTGTTATGAGGGATATTGCACTACCATAGAGGTTGAAAACTGAGATTACCACAGAGCTGGAAACATGCAAGTGAAGGCAAGGAGCTGTTGTGACTAGAGTGTGTGTAGTTCAGTTGCAGTCAGGGTTACCCCTGTCACACACTTTGCCATACGGCTTGTGGCTGGCATGTGGAAAAACAGACCTCTTGCATCCTACACAAGGAGGTCAGTGGTAGTTATTAAGGTAGGAAATGCTGTTAAATACATCACCTAAACCTAGGTTTAGAGAATCAAGGAAACAAATAGATGCAGATGCTCCTGAAGAAGAACTCACCTTTTTGGAGTGTGCCCAGCTCAGAGATGATGGACAGTGATGTCCACACACTTTGCTATTATTACTGGATATTTAAGAATCCTTTTTTAATGAAATGATCAGTCTTTTCCCACTGCCACAGGAAAGGCTGTTGAAACTCACCAGGTGTGGTGCAAACTGCTGCCACACCAGCCCTGCACTGGGTAGGAGGCTACATACATACACATTGTCGCCACCTCTGTATGTAGCGATGTTACTTTGTTCACACAAATACCAAAACTCACTTGTGCAGCTGTGACCCAGGTTGTGCCATCTGTGGTAGATCTGCTAATCAAACCTAATTAAAGCTACATCCAGCAGCACAGGGAAATTTGTCCAGTAACCTGGTAACAGAAAATAAAGCGTGAAGGAATCATGAGTCACTGGATCCTAAACCCCTGTGCATACTGCTAGGGCATTTAATCCTACTCAGAAGTTGCTGTATATCATCAGAATAGTATAAATGTAAATTCAGGGTAAGGGCTCTTTAATGCTTGGAACACTGGCCCATAGTGTGGGAGCTGGTGGGAGTACCAGGACACAGAAGACTGTAAATAATTGTTATGCTGGGTGGCATGGTGGGAGGATGGTGGTGGCTGCAGAGCCAACCACTTTTGTTAGGCAGGGTTACTGGGGGTATATCTGTGCCCTATGCTACAGCTGTTCCAGCATCCTGTCTCCCACTTGTCCAAAATGCATGCCTGCTACCTGACACCAGGGCTCTGCTCTAGAGTGAAAAATTCCTAGCTGGTCAGGAAAACAGCTCTGCAGCTGCTGGTAAGGTCACAGGGGAGATATCCGGAGTTTTTCCTATAGGAGCAGCAACAGTGATTTAGGCACTATGGAAAGCTGCAGGGCTATAGAAATTTTTACTCTTATGGAGAAGTAGATACGGCTGTGAAGTCAGGCTAGAGAGATGACTCCTTGCCTCTTCACTCTTGAGGGCAGTATTTTGCCTTTGAAGTCCACTCTAGAATCAGTGGAGAGCATCCAGAGGCTGTACTGCACCTGTTTTATACCTTGTCATGAGCTGCTGTGTAAAGGTACTCATACCTGTACTCACGGAAAGGCCACCAGAAAGGCATTTCTCATTTGAGTGGAGGGGCTCAGCTTCCTGAGGACATTTCCTCTGTCTGTGGCCAGATCCTAAGGAGCCAGAGAATATTATCTTTGGTAGCTTCTTTTCAGGCTCTTTGTAGACTCAAGCAGATGTCCTGCTGGAGTAGCCCTTGCTAAGGACATCTTCTTTGGAAAGGAGGCTGCGCAATTCCACACCTGCAATGGAAACTTCTGAATACTTTGCTACTTTGGAAGTCCACTTCTGAGACCCTGAGTTTCTCTGTAAGGGGACCAAACAGTACATTTCTTGCATGTGATTGTTGTTATTTTGGTGGGTTTTTTTGTTGTTTTGTTTGTTTAATTCATTGGTTGGTTGGGTTTTTTTGCTTGGCCCAGATATGCAGGTTTGCAGGGTCAAAGGTGTTACACTATTTCCTCAGAGGGAGCTGTTGGCAGTGTGAGGTCAAATCTCAGTCCTCTGACGATGCCTTCTTTCCCTCTGTCACCTGTGGCTCTGCACAGAAGTGACTCAGACTGTCACAGTGCAACATGGGATTTTGCAGCATTTCCCCATGGAACGTAAACATTGCGTCTTTGAGGGCTGAGCAGAGGGATCAGGAGCAAGTGCCAGGCTGCTAGTGGAGAGGAAAGTAGAGGCAGAACTGTGTCTTCCCAAAAAAGGCACTGAATGCTGAGCCCAGGACCATGAGCAATGCTCCCTCTTTTCTCAGGCACCACTTGCTGCTGGGGGACTGGAAGACCTGACCCACTTAGCTCCCACCTCAAACCGTTTGAGTCAGGGATGCCTCAAATGGTTGCAGCCCACTTGAGCTCTTTCTTGCTGTAGGTGGGAACACTGCTTGGTGAAAACTTCGATTTGCTCTCTGGCACCCCAGCTCCTGAGTGCTGGAGAGATTCAGGCACCATGCTGCAACCAGTGGATGTGATGGAGCAGGATGGAGCAGGGCCACACACCCGCAGCTGGCTCCCCTCCCTGCTGCCAGGCAGGGACAGATGTGTCCCCCGGTATGTGACAGACCTGCTGTGCTCAGAGGAGGCCCTGAGGTCTGCCCCAGTGTGGGCTGGATGGCAGCTGTAGTTCATGAGCCATGGTGGGTGGGTGGATGTAGCCTAATTTTGGGAGATACGAGGTCTGTCCTTTGGTCTGCCACAGGTAGTGAGGGTGACTGTGGGTACCCAAAATACTGTTCTGTGCATCAGCATCCCAGTGCCCCAGGCAGCAGCGAGACTGGCTGTGAAGTTGTCCCAGATACTTGTTAACAGATGGGGCAACATAACCTTGAGAGATGACGGGACTGACTCAGCCCTGCGGATGCATTTCATGGTCAATACATCCTGTGTCGATTAGCCTGGATTCACATCCATGATGCCTCAGCCAACCGCATCCTCAGAACCCATATCAATATTTAACATCCCCCACCCCTCCCCGAGGAGCAAAACCCACTGTTCCGGCAAAAGCCCCGCGGTGCCCCCGGCGCTGCCCGTGCGGGGGCGGGGGGCGGCAGCGCCCGCGCCGGGCTGCCGTGTCCCGCGGGGCCACCAGGTGCCACTGCAAGGCAGGGCACCGCCGCCGCTCCGCCCCCGGGGAGCTTTTCCCTCGAGGTGTCGGTCGCTCTGGGATCTCGCACCCCTGTGGAAAAGGGTGGACATCCCACACGGCGGGGTTCGAGCTCTGCATCTCGTTCGGCTGCGAAGAGAGAGGGGCTGGCCCTTGCTGAGGGGGCTATCTCGGCTGAGTGCTTGGGCAGGAAAACGAAAATAGCGTGATCCTTCATGTGAGAAAGCTTATGGCACGGCCACTTGTATTTCCTGCCCTGTCAGCCCAGGGAGTCCTTCATGCTTCCTTGCATGAAGCACAAGCATTCTCCAGTATGCTTTGAAGGAGGTACTCAAAGCTCTGTTTAATTTTCTGTGACATGTAGTCATGGGAATGATATGCCCAAATACTTATGAGGATGAGAAGTCAATCAAGTGTTCAGACTTCTGGACTGAAGGAACTGAACTTCACTGGTACCCCACTGGCAAGCAGCCCAGGCAAATGCGGGCATGAGTGAACGGCTTTTAGTGTACTTCATTTGTGGATGGCTTTCTCTCTCTTCGAGGTCTTTGTACAGCGAAGGAGAAAATGGCCATTGTGTTAGGTTCAAGGAATCTTGAATTGTTAGCGCCTGAACAATTTTATAGTTTACTTACAAACTCACAACAAACTGTGTGTTATTTAATATTATTATTACGGAAGAAGAATGTTACCATTCCCCAACACTGCTCCTGGAGCTGACCAGTCGAGACAGGTATGAGCATGAGCCCTCGTGCTGTGAGGCATGAGCCTTTTGTTGCGGGGGTTGCTTCTAGTGCATCCCTGCAACACAACCAGACAGAACACCGATCTTCAGAGTGGGCTGAGAAGACAGTTTTCCCTTCAGGACAGATTTGTGGTGCAAAGTTGGTGTTCTTTCTGCTCTGCTCTGTACAGTGGAGCGTGATCTGCTTTTAGGATCACCTGAAGCTACTGTTTCTCTTGTCCCAGGGCTCTGGCTTGTGCCTCAGCCTGCATGTCCTTTAGGCTGTGTCTGGAAGCTTTTTGGAGCATGTAGAGGGTATGTGCATAGGCAGCCTGCTGTCCTGTCTGTGATACACATCTGCTCTGCACTGCTTGACACAACAGGGGACTGAATTCAACAGCGCTGTTGGCACCCAAGATCCTATGAATGTGGCCCTTCTCTTACCATCCTAAAAAGCATTATGCTCCAAGAAATAGCAACTAATGGTAATATTCACTTTCAGTCCACTGCAGGTTCTTTGGGTTGACTACATAGTAAACTAACTGCGAAATGACAGTGTCAGTGACAGCAGGAAAACACAAAAAGGGGGAGAAGGGATATGTCGAATTTGTACAATGTTATTAATGCACCCCATTGTGAGAGGCTGTATTTGCAAACATCTAGGCTTACTCCCCAGCAGCGGTTATCTGCAGCTTATTGATCAGTTTAATAATACTACGTCAGTAGTACTATACTACTAAATGAATAGTATATTAACACTACAGTTTATTTAAACAAATTAAGAAAATGGGTAAATGTTGCTTTGCAAACATTTAATGTTATGTAACTTTTCTTCCCTTTTTATAACAGGAGTCCACAGCTCATTATTAATGTTATGATATTTGTATTGGTATCCCACCCAGGATCAAACTGAAACGTGATTGATCCTTGTTCTACATTTCTGAAGTTTGATTTGCAGTAAAGTACTTCCTATGGCAGCAGATAGGACTGTGCAGTTAAAGCAGTAAGATCTGGCCCATCTTTCCTGATCTACACAGGGAAGAACACTCCCATTTCTGGTCATGCCTTCGTTAATGACAAAACCCCCAGTTTTGCCTTCATATAATCAATTCAGTCATCAGCTGCCGGAGTCGTTTGCCTGTCATTGTCATCTGCACAGTTCTCCCCAGCAATCACTCTTCTTCCTCCCCACTGTATCAACACTCCATGTGCAACAAAGATGCCTGCTCTGTACCAGGGTTTCCTAATTTGGGTTTTCTTATTTGTTACTTAAAAGCATTAACAACACAGTGTACTGGACCCTCAGCTAAAAAAGGAACATGCCAGAAGCTGCATGACAAAAAGCCTCTAAGAAATGGACAATTAGAGGTTACTAAAGGAAAAGGTGTTTTAGAAAAAACTTAGAGAATTACCTCCTTGTGTGGTTGCTGACAGACATGTATAAAATCATTCAAAAGATACAAAGATGACTAAAGCACACTTAACAGTGTTTACAAGCACCTTGTTAGAAGTGCATTGTATTAGAATAAACCGGAGTCAGGGGTGAAGAAGAGCTTTCTGCAATGGCCCCTCATGGACTGGGCTGATATTGCATGAAGGTAAAAATTCCTATAGGTTTGGCAACCCACCTACAGACATTAACAGCTAGTGGGCATTGGAACGTCTCTGCAGCTGTCCCCCCTTTCATGGGAAGTCAGGTTTTGTTGCTGCTGTGCAGCTGGACCTGGGTCTCCAGGTGGGCTGGTGTGTTGTGCTGTGCTGTAAGCTGGCTCTCTGTGCCCAGGCACTGTGGTGCCCAAAATCAGGCACAAAGGGTTGAGACAAGCTTGACTTCTGAGGTCACTGCTGGAGAAAGTAAATCTGCTTGCCCCCCTGACACACAAGGAATTGGCAGAGCATCTGCTCAAAGATATGGGCGTGCAGGCAATGATGAGATGAGTCAGGAAGGACCCATCCTCTGCTGCCACACCGGGGACCTGCTGGTGGCACTGGGAGGAAGGAGGCTGTAGGGGAACTTTCTGCCACAAGTCTCATGGTTGGCTTGGGCAGGTATATCAAGGCTTGTTTGCGCTGAGCACCACAAAACAGCAACCAGAAAAGTGAGGCCTGGTGGGAGGGAGACTGCATATGGACACAGATCCTAAAAAACTGAGGCGAAGTATGGCCTTCATCTGCGTTTTCTTAATATACATCTTTAGCATGTGCTCTGGGTAATCTCGGTTTTCATTACCATGATTTTAAGTACAGATGACATTCCTTATGACATAGAAGCTGGGTATATGTCATAAAACCAGAATCAATAGAAGAAAATTGAATTAGATGAGAAAAAGGGGGATGGGGAAGCAGGATTAAAGCGTTTTTTTTTTAAATCCCTCCAGAAGACCTGTGTTGACTAATAGCTGAGCCTTTCTGACTGAGAATTTAGATGTGTCAGTTTAATAAGGAGAGTCCTGACAGGAGGGGAAATTAATTTATCACAATGATTTAAAACATCATGTTTAATCATGATTTAAGTAAAAAACCCAGGAAGATCAATTTAAATTATTGCTTACATTTTGCTATGTGGTGGCTTTCAGGTTTTTTTCTTCTCCAAGAAAGTCTGATTCTCATTTGCTGATAAAATGCAACATATCTTTTGGCTGAGCTGGGGGTACAGTCAGGACCCACAGCTATTCTTCGCTCGGTCAGAAGGTTTAACATGTTCCTTCAGATTAATAATTTTTACTTTCTTTATGATGCTGGAGGCTGATGAAGACCCATTTGCTTTTCTACTTAGTGGTTCTAGTGATCTCGGTTAAACAGCTTCTGGAAGAGAACTGGGATTCAGTTAGCTGCAAAACAGCATTTCAGCTAGGGTTTTGTATGTGTGGATAGAGGTATCACATTTCTACTTTTTTCCTTTGTAATTATATAGAAGTACTTTGCATACTGCAAAAGAGAAGGTTTATCAAAACATATACAACATTTTAAACTAAGTGATTTATTAAACAAAAGTAATACGATCCTTAGCCAGTGATTTGAATTTAGCTCGTGGTCATAATTACCTTCAAGATTTTAACAGTAATAAATCTCATTTTACATCTTGTTTATATTCATAGATTAGAAAAGGAAAATTAAACTTCTCTGCCCTTCCTTTTACCTTCCAGTTCTCAGCTCTGAACAGCCAAGTAAGTGCTCCAGAATGAGGAAAATATTCTTTCTGCTCTTTTGGAAGTGGCTGTTCTCCCAATCTGACTTCACTTTTTCAAAAATACCCTCTTTCCCACGGCTCAAGTAAGGATTTCCACAGGTTGAGTGTTTCCTTTTCCCTTCAAAAGGCAGCTCTAGATTTTTAAACTTGGCTCACCTGATTTGATTTTAAGCCATTTTGAATTATAAAGAAAAATTACTTATGTTTTCATGTACATAAATGAAAAAAGGTAAGCAGTTGATTTATTTTCTACTTGCTGGTAAAAAAGAAGGAAAGATGGTGTTCCCTCTAACTGTGCTCTCCCAGAAAGGCAGGTATGTTTTTCCTTTGAGCCACTGAGGGACCTGAGCAATACACACAGCTGATGCCTGCAGACAGCTCTGCTGCCCTCAAGGCAGCAAGCAAAGCATCCTGAGATGGTGACAGTGGCATGTGGCATTGAGCCATCTTCAGGCCTGATCACCCTGGAGATGCTTTGGGTGAAGCAAGCCCAATAAATGGCAAAGCTGAAGATATGCTCCAAGTCATCAAAATCCCGTGGCCATGTTCACTGCACTTGTGAGAGCTGGTGCAGTGGGAGTGATGCTTGAGGAAGGCATAGTAGCAGTGTGGCAAGGACAGCAGCAACATTGCTGTAAAGCCTGGGCATTTGATGTGCTGGCCACAAGTAATATGCTTTTGTGACAGAGATCACACCTTCCTGGCCCAAACCTTACTGAAATGTGAGGTGATAAAGACTGTCTACCATGGCCTGTTTCTGGGCTGATAGGTGGGGAGTTCATGATCTGTCTCAGTACTGCCACAAGATGTGAGCCAGTGTTCCAGCCCCTGGAGTCACAGGATGATGGGAGAACACCAGGTTTTCTTTCATTTATATTTTTTTTTAAGCACAAGTTTTGAGAACATCAGGTTGGAGAGAAAACCTGACCTCCCCTGTGGTACAGTCTTTCCTTCTCCCAGGCAGAGGGAGAACACACGTACTGCAATTTGAAAAATGTAATGAGTTTTTTTCAGCAGCTGAGGATGTGAAAAATATTTTTTCCATTTCCTTTAACAGAAACACGTAGCTTTACTTCAGCTGAGCTTCCTGTGTAGAGCATATGGAGTCTTTTCACTAGGACTTCACTGCAGCAGCAATGTCTGGTTTTAGATGTTAGTGGTCACAATAAAAGAATGTGAGACTGAAACACAAAAAAGTGTTGAACTGTTTGGTGCTTAATGACCTAACTTTTCCCCTTTAAGGGCATGGATTAACAAACATGAGTTTATCAAAGGCAGAAAAAAGGAAGACAGCACAGAGAAAATGAGGTACTGTAGAGACCAGTCACTCCTTTACCAGTGTGTATGGATATATATTTTTAGCACAGCCAATAAACCACCAGATTGCTTCTTTCTCAACAGTAACAGCTTAGGACTGGCTTACTGTCTTCCCAGGCAAGTAAATGCTGCTGCTTGCTCTAGCTGACTTGCACTTCTTCAGCTGTTCCTGCTAGGTGCTCCAGCTCTCCTCTTCCTCTCTGATGGTTTCTGGCTTGTAGCTCTGTAGCTCCACAGTTGGATCAGCTTGTGCCTCCTGCAAGACCACAGGCAGCCCTCCTGTGTGCAAGAGACTGCAGCTGCTTAGCAGAAAAAATTGGTTTCAGTTCAGCAAGAGTATCAAATAAGCTTTCCATCAATAAAACAGAAAAAATAAAACACACCAGAAATAAAAAAAACCCAAACCCACAGCTTTAGATTATTTTAAACATGAAAGTCTGTACTCCTTTCCTGTGCCAGTACCTTAGCAAGGTAGGAGCGTAAGGCTGGTAAGTTAATTCTGCTGCTGCAGTTGCCTTGCTGTCCTGGAGGCAGTATTTTTCCTTGTTTCTTCAGGATTGCCCCATCTTCTGTCCCTGCAAGCTCTCCTGTATCCCCATGTCACTACCCTGCTGTTGGAATTCATTCTCTGTAACCCCTGGGGTTCCTTAGTTGCACTGTGCAGCATGCACAGCTCAGACAGCTTCCTGGAGATGCAGTTTCCTCCTATAGCTTATTATGGGAGTCTGAGGAAGAATCACAGAAATAAATGCAAGTGACAGGCTTGGCATTTAGGTGTGTTTTTCGAAAAATTACCTCCTCCCAATTCCCGTACTTTTCAAGAGCCTTGAGGGTCCTGCCAGCACCCTGTGTTCCTTAAAAGAGGGACATGGAGCTAAGCCCTGCTCCACTGTCTGAGCCCATTCAGAGCACAGCTGTCCTCCTAAGGTTTGCCAGAAAGCCTGTTAAAGTGATCCATGATGTTAAGAGCTACAGAGCTGAAGAGGCCAGAAGCCGTTCTTCTGGGAGATTTCACACAGCATAAAAAAGCTCAAGGTGCCCATCCAGCTCCTATCAGAAACATCTCAGACAGCATGGCTCAGGGGCATGCTTGAAGAAATTAAGGAAATCTGCTAGGAGATGCAAAACACTGAATGCAAAGAGTATCTGTGAGGCCAGACTTCCATCAGCAGGGTTGGATCAAGAACTATCAGGAGGTCCCTGGGTACCTGGGCCATCACTAACACCCATTCATCATGAGGGAGACCCCTCTGCAGCACTGCAGTGGGTCTTTCCTTTGAACCGTTGTTTCTCTAAGCCACTCTCACCTTGGGAGGTAAACTTTACTGTCTCAATGCCGAAACTGGAGACTGGAGCTGTGATCTTGATGGTAGCACTGTCTGAAATTCCCTGTCTCGTGTGAGGCCGAGGAGCCAGAGGAGGAATTTAGAGCCTTGAATTGTGGATGAAGTAGGTGAGGGTGTGGAGAGGTAGATAGTAAGGATTTTGGAAACCTTTCAGGAGAAGAGGAACCCACGCAGAAAGGACTGGCTATCCCTCTTCCTAACAGAGCTTGCCTGCTGGTACAGGAAAGGAAAAAGGTCATAGAGGAGTTGTCAGCTCTGAGCTGGCAAAAGCACCTTGTTCAGACTGGCATGGCCTATGGGGTGTATTTGACTAACATTTGGTGTGTCTAAAAAAGGATCAGTAAAGAAATAGAGAGCACAGCCACACAGAAAATTCGGTTACTTGCAATTCTGGCTGCTTGACACGTGCCAGGAGACAGAGTGAGGGCAAAATGTACAAGTGCCAGTCTGCACTAATGCCAGGAGTCTGAAAGCCTGAAAAAAAAAAAAAGTCTGGCTCCACAGTTAATAAGATGTTAACAAGTTCCTATGACCAGGTGGCATTAACTAGAAGGCTGAGTGGGAACGTAGGTGTGAGCCTCCATATCTGCTGCAAGAGGTGCAGAACCTGTCATTGCAAACAGCAAGGGTGTGAGATGGCTGCAGCAACTACCAATCTATGGGTGACTTATACTCCTGAGAAGATGATAAAAATCTACAGTCAAGACTAAGGTCACAGAGCACATGGGTAAACAGTATACTGAGTAAAAACCAGTATGGTTTTAGAGTTGTATACTGCCCCATTTGCCTGATTGGGTTCAATGGAAGATCCTTCAGAGATCAGTGCTGGTACCAGATTTGGTGGGTATCAGCATATCCATCAAAGACCTGGTAAAAGGTGTGAATAGGAAAATCTTGATGCACCTACATTGTGAGCAAAGAGTGCAGGTCTTGTCCCTCTTGAATCCAAGAAAGACATGCTAGATGCAGGGAATGGAAAGAAAAGAGCAAATTAAAAAAAAAATCCAGTAGAGAAGGGGAAGCGGCTTTCAAGGACAGTAAAGAAGCTAAGAGTTTTTTATCTGGGACTGGGCTGAAGAGTATGAGACAGGCACATGCAAAATCAGTGAAGTGGAGGACAAGCTTAAAGTGGATGTGTAGCTCATCAAGTCCTGCAGTATTGGAGCCAAGGGGACTGGTTTAAAACAGAAAAGAAAGAGACTGTTTCTACAGAGGGAAAAGGAATTTTTGGAACTTACTGACCTGGGAGGTTGTGACAGCAGACTGTCTCACAAAGGAACTGAAGAAACTCATGTAAGTGGATGGGCTTATGTCTTTCCCTAAGGAACATTTCCTATGGCCACAACTGGAGACAGGGCACTGGTCAAGAGGTCTGCTGGGCATCAATAGAAGAGCATTTATTGTGCTCTTTTATCCATGTCTGTTCCCTCCAGATCTCATGTTTCCTCCAACATGCTTGCTTCTTCTTTAGGAGGCTCCTAAAAGTGACAGACAGTGTGACATGGGATGGAGAAAGTTGGGACATCCCTGTTGGAGAAGATCCTGTCTGGTGGTTAGCTGGATGTGGTCTCTCCTGTCCGGCCCTGTAGCTTTTCCAGCCCCAGCTCAGTGGCAGACACCACGATGTGATGTGTGTGTCTCAGACCATGTGCAAAGCCTGCAGGGCAGGGTGAACAAGCAGGAGCTGGCTGGTTCCGCTCAGCCCATGAGGCCAGGCAGGCCCACTTCACTCTACGACTTTTCTTGACTAAGTTGTTTTGATTGTAGGGCTAAGAGCTGAATCAAACCAAGGGTCAAGTTATTAAAAAGTAAAAAAGTAAGGGAGAATGAAACAAAATGAAGGAGGAAAAAAAGCACAGGCCTTAAATGTTTGAGATCTCTGCCTTATAAATTCAGCATCAACTTCCTTTGGTCCCCCAAACCAAGTCTGCTCTAATGCTATTTGCAGATATAGATTTGTGTCTTTTTCATTACTGTTATCAAATGATACATTTGTGGTGCAGCTCCAGAGCCCTCTCCATCCTGGTAAGTGGATTATGCATCCTGGTGCCAGCACTACTTGAGTTATACTTTTAATACAAAAAAAAAAACCTCCCAGGATTCTAGATTTTTTTCTTCTCTCTCTTTTTCAAAGATCTAATTAAGATATTTATATCCCAACAGACAGAAGGGACCTGACCCCCTGCTTTGTTAGCAAAATGTGACAAAAAGCACTTAGCTAAGCATTTGCAATCACTGCTGTTGCCAGCTAAACTTCTGGGAAATGGTGTCACTGTTTCTTCCTGCTGCTCAAGGCTGAGCCAGGGTTAACAAGATGAACATCCCCTCAGCAAGCCAGCTGGCTGCCTCATGTCACCGCGGCATTTTTTGTCCCCCTACCATCATCGGCTACAAGGAATCACTTCTCAGCCCCGAGGCTGCTGGAGTGGAAATAGAAAGGGTCCTTTGTCCCACTCCCTGGTGCACATCCAACCATACTGAACCAGCATCTCCAACCACAGGTGGCACATTTTATGCCTGTGTTTGGCAGGCCCACCTTGCTGGCAATTTTGCTGCTCAGAGATGCCCCAGGAAGTGATGCATTGCTTTCAGAGCCCAAGAGCAATGTCATCTGTTTTGTTGGCATGCTTGTCCCCCTGTACTCGGCACTGGCAAGGCTGCACCTCAAATACAGTGTTCATTTTTGGGTCTCTCACTACAAGAAAGTTGTTGAGGTGCTGAAACATGTCCAGAGAAGGGCAACGAAGCTGGTGAAGGGTCTGGAGCACAAGTCTTATGAGGAGCAGCTGAGGGAACTGGGGTTGTTTAGCCTGGAGAAAAGGAGGCTCTGAGGGACTTTAATCTCTACAACTGCCTGAGAGGAGGCTGTATGCAGGTGGGGGTCGGTCTCTTCTCCCAGGTAGCAAGCAACAGGACAAGAGGAAGTGGCCTCAAGTTGCACCAGGGAAGGTTTAGATTGGACATTAGGAAAAAAAAAATCATCAAAAGAGCTGGAACAGGCTGCTCAGGGAAGTGGTTGAGTCACTACCCCTGCAGGTATTTAAAAGACACGTATATGTGGCACTTAGGGACATAGTTTAGTGGTGGACTTGGCAGTGCTAGGTTAGACTTGGAACTGATGACATTAAAGGTCTTTTGCAGCCTAAAAGATTCTATCATTCTGAATTAATTTAGTAACATCTGGAACAAGAGAGCACCTTGGCCGTAACCTCAGGGGCAATCAGAGGCACAAGGTGTAATAGGACTCTCTGGGATGACTCTGACAGTATCTCTTCAGCCAGCAGAGGCGATCCTCAACTAGTGGGACTATGGGAGCAGCAGGAAAGTTAATTTACTTGTTATCCATATGAATTTCTGAAAACCTGATGGCTTTATGCTCTGTTTTTACTTGTTTCTTGTCACCTGCCTATGATTCTGTCCATTTTGCAGGCTGTGCCATTACACAGATGATGGCCACCTCAGATCCTGATCTCTGAGGCATGGCCTCTCCACTGTCACTTACTTCACTCCCCTCTTTTCATATGGACAGCCTGTGCATAAGGCTATACTGGCATCATGGGCACTGAAGCCTTAGTATAATTTTTTTTACTAAACACCAGTGGAGCAAGGATAAAAAGGTTTCCTGAGATCAAATGTGGTATATAAAAATAACACCAGGCTCTGTAATGTGCTCTTCCAATAACAGTGGTATTAACCACAAGGAGTGAAATAAAAGGTGGAAATATGAGCTACAATCAATTGAAATTTTTTTTAACATTAAAAAAAGAAAGACAGTAAAATGCTTGATGTCTGCTGAGTCAGGTCTATTAACACCCAGCATGTCAGATCCATACTAAAGAGATAGAGGCCCGGCAGTTCTGTGCGTGCTGCACAAAGACCTGCAGAAGTCATTGGACTGGGAGGAGCTTGTCACAATGGTTATGAAACTTGCCCAATCAATGCAAAACTGTCCTGACTTAAGATGGTTTTGGGTAAGTCCTTGTTGCTGCACTGAAGGAACTAATCCACTTCACTTGCTAAACATTAAAGTTGAAATCTACAAAACAGATCAGACATTTTTCTGTCTTACTCCCATTAATGCCCTTCAACAGGCTTGGCCTCCCTGATCATTACAGAGATTCTGAGCAGAAGGCAGAAGAGAGAGAGAGGAAGATGCAGGACCAGATTTTCAGTAGGCAGAAACCTGTGCTGCCTAACTGAAGTCAATGGAGCCACACTGAACTACACCAGTCAAGCTTTGGTCCACAAGGGCTGCAGAGATCTCAAAAGCAATAAATGGCCTGATCAACTGCCAAACTTCACAGCCACTGCAGAGTCTTGGGGTCAGAAAATGTAGAGCACAAAAATATTTGTGTAGTATTAACAGGCCTGACTTGCTGCTGGGGTGTGTCACCTCAAGTTTTGTATTATTTAACAGGCTAATCAGGTTGCCAGGATGAATGTGGAAACATAAATTAAATGCAATGCATTAAAAATCAATCAGAAATAACAACAGGCACAAACATGAAGCCTAAGAAGACATTGGGATCTACCCCAGGGGGAGTATCACAAAAGATTGCCTTTGATTTGAAGAGCTGGGAACTCTGTTATTTAAGGGGAAGAATGACGTCATTGTCTAGCTCTTTCAGTGAGAAACGTTTTATGTGAAGAGAAATCATTGCAGCAAAGGCATGGAATCAGCCACCTCCCCCACAACAGCTAGAAAGAAAGACACAGTGCCAGCTTGTCTTTGCTTAGACCAGGAATGAAGCACACGTGCAGGAAAGTTCTATCTCCCAGGCTTGTGCACCTCAGGTGTAGGTTGAGCAGTAGGGCTCAGGGTCTGCCAGCCAGCCGACATCCTATGAACAAATGCTCCATGCAGCAAAGGAGCTGAAGGTCACAGCTTAGGTCACCCCTTAGCTCATGTTTCTCTAGGCACAGTGTGAATATTATGTACTCCTGCTACAAGCAGACAATGTCTGAGATGAAGAGCTGATTGGTTTGGGAAGAACCTGGCCACGATTTCAACCTTTTTCAGAGGTTTCTGCTTCTCTTTGGCAGTGCATATAGTAGAACAGATACCTTTTGCTGAAAAGCCTGAATTTTCATGAATTCACATGTCAGATAACAGTCACCTTTACAGTAGCCTGAAGCATTTGTACAGCAGGACGTGATAGACTGCCCCTTCTGTGCATCAAGCCACTGACAATTCTTAACAGTGGTCACTGTTTGCTGAGGCTTGTTAACATCACTGTCCCTTTCCCCTTCATTGACTGCAGCTTCTCTCTTGGGTAACTGCCTCATGGCTTTGCTTTAGTTCTTCTTTGTGAAGACCCAAGGAGGGGACTTAGGTCCCTATAGTGACGGAAGATGGGTTTAGTCAGTACTGGTGGCCACAGGTTGCTTAATGGATTACATGAAAAAATAAAAAAAAGGGAGTATGTGAACATGAAGGTGCATGGAAATGGAGATTTACAGTGTTGGAGTCTTGAGCCAGGCAGCTAGCTCAGTGTCTTTGTAAGGTTTCTTTCTCCTTTTTGCCTTTCCTCCCTTGAGTAACTAAAAATCCACTGATAACAGCTGCAACAGTAGCTGATATGTCAACATTGTTAGTTCTTATTACAGGGTATTCATCAGGTCGCCAATGCAAGCGAGTGCAGCTCCACCAAAGTCATTCGAATGTCTCTGACTTACGACAGCTGAGAATCATTTTTACTAGTTGCAATAAATAACAGCCCCGACAACCTGGCTTGGATCCAAAGTGCAGTGCAAAATTTTATGCAAGTTGTTGGAAGAAAATTACTCTGCAGGCTCCAGGCACTCCTCTGGGACACAAAAATTAATGAGCAGCACTTAAGTTTATCAGAATTTAAAAGAAAAATGTCCTCCAGCAGCCTCCAGTAGTGCCTTTCTGTTGTATTAATCTTCAGAGACTGGTTCAGGTTTCAAACATAAGGACAAAATTTAGATGGGAAAAAATATAATCGGGGTTTTGCCAGAAAATAACCATCAGCTTTTGGTGCAAGGGCAAGGTACTGGAAAATTTACATTTATGTACATAATTTTTATGTAGAATACAAATATCTATATCGATGTATTAGCTATAGATAAAGATATATGTATGATATCTATTATACATATGCTCTACAATGTATCTGTCCATTGCAAGTATATGGTGTGAATGTTTAAAAATGCACACAAGGCAGCCCTTTACGAAGGACATGTGGTGACACAGGGAAATCCTCTAGCCACAAGAATTCCTTGGGACAGATGATTTCACAAGAATGAAAAGCTGCCATTTATACAGAGCAAAAGATGGGCCATTATAACAGCCACTGCACAGTGGTAGAAGGGAGAGGAGAATGGGGGGAACTTGCTCACCTTCGGGTGCCCTGCACTCAAGCTGTTTCCTATACATAAGGAAAAGTAGGTAATTAAGATTAGTACTAACGAAGTCCAGCACACTTGAGTAGAGTGCTGAAACTGGTTGGTAAGAGATGCCATGAAGTCTTCAGGGAAGGCACAGTGCTCCCAGTGAGTCATGAATACCCTTATGTTACACCCTGCAGCCAGGTGAGCCCTTTCCTTCAGAAGGAAAGGCATGGTTCAGGAAAGGACGATACAGCATAGTAAGAAGGAGGGAGACTGGGCATGGCACGCCTTTTTCTATCCACTTTCTTACTGGTTAGGACACTCCCTTCTACTTCTTACATCACTCACTATCTAAGTTTACTGTGTGAAGCTGAGCAGCCAGCAGAGGTAAGGTTGTGAGATAGCTCTGAAATGTGGTGGGAAAATATGCTCCTTGGGCAAGGTGGATTGCAGATTCATGTGTCTCCAGGCAAACAGGGGATTTGAACACAATTCCTCAGCTTCTTGTGTGATGTGCTAACAAATAAGGAGCCTCTTACTGTATGGGCTCGCACACATCCAGAGTCAATATGATCTGCTGCAAGATGAGACAGCCTGGGGCATGCCCTGAGGCACGTAGACATGTGTGACTGTAGCCTCTCAAGCCCAAAGGTTGCAAGGATTTGGCTCAGAAATCTGAGCACATCCAGGACTTTAGCTGCTACTGTTATGTGGTCTTGATTACTGGGGGCCAGAAGCTGGAGAAGTGAGAGAGGAGGAAGGACATTGCTGAAAATACAACCTGAATTTTCAGGGTTAGCGCCAGCAGCTCGACTCCTCATCAGAGGCAGTTGTGGGAGCAGGTGTTAGTAGGATAAGCCTGATACAGGGCTAGGTATTCAAAATGTGTTTGTGGCTTTCCATGAAGCCTTGGGTCTGCTCTTGGGAAAGTCACCCTGATTGAGAAGAAACAATTTTGCCGCAGTAGCAAAATGCTGGAAGAAAGGCAAACCAGGTGTCGTGGTTTAACCCCGGCCGGCAGCCAGACACTACTGGTGGCAACCAAACACCACACAGCCACTTGCTCACTCCCCTCCCCCCCCCCCCCCCCCCCGACCCCTCCAGGGGGCAGGGGGAGAAGAATTAGAAAAGAATGTAAAACTCCAGGGTTGAAATAAGAACAATTTAATAATTTAAACAGAATAAAGAGATAAGAACAACAGCAATAATAATAACAGTAATATTAATAACAATAATAACAATAATAATAGCAATTAGGATGGAAAGGTGGGAAAAAGGGTAAAATCCAAAGGAAGGGAAAAGGAAACCAAGCAATGCACAGTACAACTGCTCACCACCCGCTGACCCATGCCCAGCCAGTCCCTGAGCAGCGATCCCCCCCAGTAACCCTCCAAGTTTATATACTGAACATAATGTCTCATGGTATGGAATACTCTTTGGCTGGTTCAGGTCAGCTGTCCTGGCTGTGTCCCTTCCCAGTCTCCTGTGCCCCTTCAGCCCTCTGGCTGGCAGGGCCCAAGAAACTGAGGAGTCCTTGATTTAGTATAAATATTACCCAGCAACAACTAAAACCATCAGTGTTCTATCAACATTTTCTCACATCAGAGCCAAAACACAACACTTTACTAGCTACTAAGAAGAAGATTACCTCCATCCCAGCTGAAACCAGGACAGTATCCACCCCTTATTCCACACCATTTGTGTCATGCTACATTTTCCAATACATCATCATCATCGCTCCTCCTGTACTTTATATAAATACACAGATATCATTCCCTTAGTCTATGGACCATCCCTCTAAAATCCATTGAATTAATTTAGTCCATAATGTTAGGCTCCATCTGTTGTAACAGTCTTTCTGGGCAAGGAGGACAGTATGTGGTGTTGAATTTTTCCATGTTGAAGCCAGTTCTAATCCTATTACAGCTGCGCTGATCTGGTTTCACCAGTCGATCTTTGTTGGTATGGCAGTTGAAGAAAAAAATAAGGTTCAGATCTTCAGGTCTAAAGATGGCAGAAATGGATGCCACAAGATTATCCAGTGTCTTCAGGGCGTGGGTTCAAATTCTACCATCATCACCAAAGACAATATACAGCATTATATAACAATTAACATCACTTAATTTATTGACTGTTTTCACCCAAAATCAAATCCCCTTGTGGCACACATCAAACTTCCCCATCTTCTCGCATTACCCACCAAGTGCTCCCAGGTCCTTGAGCAAAAACAATCCCATGAATGGGTTTGCCTTTGCCTACGGTAGGAATGACCCAGACTGTTTTCCCAGTTTTTAAGGTGCACTACAGGAACTTTATCCCCCTCTACAGTACGCAAAAGCTTTGAGTGGGCAGGACCAGCTCGAGTAGCAGACTCTCTGGTATTGACTAACCAAATAGCCTTTGCTAGATGATTATCCCAGTGTTTGAAAGTTCCACCACCCTTTGCTTTCAGTGTAGTTTTTAACAGTCCATTACATTGTTCAATTTTCCCAGAGGCTGGTGCATGATAGAGAATGTGATATACCCACTCAATACCATGTTCTTTGGCCCAAGTGTCTATAAGACTGTTTTGGAAATGAGTTCCGTTGTCTGATTCAATTCTTTTTGGGATTCCATGACATCACAAGACCTGTCTTTCAAGGCCCAGGATAGCGTTTCAGGTTGTGGCACGGGGCACAGGGTATGTTTCCAGCCATCCAGTGGTTGCTACCACCATTGTAAGCACATGTCGCTTGCCTTGGCAGGCCTGTGGGGGTGTGATATAGTCAATTTGCCAAGCCTGACCATATTTATATTTCAGCCATTGTCCCCCATACCACAGAGGCTTTAACCATTTGGCTTGCTTAATTGCAGCACGTATTTCACATTCATGAATTACCTGTGCAATAGTGTCCATGGTTAAGTCCACCCCTTGATCTTGGGTCCATTTATATGTTGCATCTCGACCTGGATGACCTGAAGTGTTGTGAGCCCACCGAGCTATAAATATTTATATTGCCAATCCGAACCTAGTTGAGCCACTTCAATCTTGGCTGCCTGATCTACCTGATGGTTGTTTAAATGTTCTTCAGTGGCCTGACTCTTAGGTACATGAGCATCTACATGACGTACCTTTACAACCAATTTCTCCAACTGAGCAGCAATATCTTGCAATAATGCAGCAGCCCAGATGGGTTTACCTCTACGTTGCCGATTGCTTTGCTTCCATTGCTGTAACCCCCCCCCCACAGGGCATTGCCACCATCCATGAATCAGTACAGAGGTAAAGTATTGGCCACATTTCTTGTTCAGCAACATCTAAAGCCAGCTGGGTAGCTTTCACTTTTGCAAACTGACTCGATTCACCGTCTCCTTCAGCAGTCTCTGCATCTTGTTGTAGGGGACTCCATACAGCTTCCTTCCACCTCCGATGCTTTCCTATAATGTGACAGGACCCATCAGTAAACAAGGCATATTATATTGCTTCTCATGTTCTGGCAGTTCATTATACAAAGGGGCTTCTTCAGCACGTGTCACCTCTTCCTGTGATGACATCCCAAAATCTTCATATTCTGGCCAATCCATAATAATTTCCAAAATTCCTGGATGATTGGGATTGCCTGTCTGAGCTCGTTGTGTAATCAGCGTGACCCACTTACTCCACCTAGCATCAGTTGCATGATGTGTAGAGGAGGCCCTCCCTTGAAACCTCCATCCCAGCACTGGTAACCGGGGCGCCAGAAGGAGCTGTGCTTCACTACTGATCATTTCCAAAGCAACTTGAACCCCTTCATAAGCTGCCAGTATCTCTTTTTCAGTTGGAGTCTGGTGGGCATCAGATCCTCTCTATCACCGATGCCAAAAGCCCAAGGACTGACCTTGAGTGTCCCCTGGTGCTTTCTGCTAGGTGCTCCAGGCAGGGCCATTCTCCCCGGCTGTGGTGTAGAGCACATTCTTTACGTCTTGCGCAGTCCAAACTGGCACAAGGCCTTGCTTGAACTATCTCTCATTTAATTTATTCAGAGGCTTGTTGCTCAGGGCCCCATTTAAAATAGTTTTCCTTTCACATCACGCGATAAAGAGGGTTTACAATCGTACTGTAACTTGGTATGTTCATTCTCCAAAAGCCCAAAACGCCTAAGAAAGCGTGAGTTTCTTTCTTACTAGTTGGTGGAGACATCCCTGCCGTTTTGTTGATCGCACCTGTTGGGATCTCACAACATACATCCTGCCATTTCGTCTCTAAAAACTGGATCTCCTGTGCAGGTCCTTTGACTTTACTTTGTTTTATGGCAAAACCGGCTTTCAGATGGATTTGGGTGATTTTCTCCCCTTTCTCGAAAAGTTCTTCTGCTGTATTGCCCCGTACGATGATGTCATCAATGTCTTGCAGGTGTTTTGGACCTTCACCCCGTTCCAGTGCAGCGTGGATCAGTCCATGGCAGATGGTAGGGATGTGTTTCCAGTTTCCGCCCCTGGGGCAGTCGATTCCAGATGCATTGGACACCTTTCAAGTGAAGGCAAACTGTGGCCTGCACTCTGCAGCCAAAGGGATTGAGAAAAGTGCATTTGCAGTATCAGTGGCGGCGTACAACTTGGCTGCCTTTGATTCCAGTTCATGTTGAAGTTCTAGCATGTCTGGCACGGCAGCACTCAGTGGCGGCACTAACTTCATTCAGGCCACGATAGTCCATTGTTAGTCTCCATTCTCCATTAGGTTGTCACAGTGGCCGTATGGGGGGCTATTAAAGGGTGAATGGGTTCTGCTGAGATCGCTCCTTAGTTCTCTGGTTGGCGAACCAGCTCCTGGGTGGGAATCGGTGAGTCTCGGTTGGTGCGGTATTGCCCCCGGTGCACCGTGGTAGAGGCGATCAGCGCCTGCTGTTCCTCAGCTTTCGGTAATCCCCACCACAGAAGGTTCTTCTGAAAGACCAGGCAAGGTAGAAAGCTGCTCGATTTCCTCTGTTTCCAGAGCAGCTATACCACAAGCCCACTGATACCCTTTCGGATCCTTGAAACACCCTCTCCTAAGAGAGTCTATGCCAAGGATACGAGAGGCTTCTGGGCCAGTCCCGATGGGATGTTTTTGTCACTCCTTCCCAGTTCAGCCTCCAATACAGTTAGCTGTTGAGATCCCCCTGTCACTCCAGAAATACTGGTTGGCTCGGCCCCTTCATAGCTTGATGGCGTTAAAGTACACTGTGCACCTGTATCTACTAAAGCTTTATGTTCCTGTGGGTCTGATGTGCCTGGCCGGCAGATCCACATGGTCTGGTAAACGCAGCTATCCGTGTCCTCCGCCTGGCTGCAGGCAGGGTCGCTGTAATCCTAGTCTAGGGACTCCGCAGATGGACGGCTAGATGAAACAGATGTAGCGTGGAGTGGTTTCGCTCACTTACATCTTGAGAGAATGGATTAGAATTCCTTTTCACAGGATCAAGAGTAAAGTTAGCCCTATCAGTCTGTCTGGAAAATTGTCCTCTGGAGACTGGAGCAGCAACCTCCCTGGAAGACTCATTATTTGTGATTGTGTTTCCTTGTAGTTCACATACTTGTGCCTCCAGGACTGAGGTGGCTTTTCCATCCCACCTCCTCATGTCCTCTCCATGGTCCTGCAGATAATACCACAGGGTACCTCGTGGTGTCTATCTTCTATATTCTCTCCTCCAAACAGAAACACGTCTACAGTTGATAGCTGAGATGCGAATCTGTTTTGGTGGAGAGTCGGACCTATCCTTGTTAAGCTGTTGGACCAATTTCTCTACAGCCGAGATGAGGTAGGTACAGATACTATCTTCATATTCTCGGAGGCAATGAACGGCTTCATCCACTGTTGGTGATGCAGTGTCTGACCAACCTATTACTGCCAATGAGTTGGCATATGCTGATGGTGCAGTCTGTATCAATTTCTGCCACATCGGTCATGTGCATGGGACTTGGTCAGGATCTATGGGTGACTGTGGATCATTCAGGTTATAATAGATCATCATCTCTTTCACAGCTAATTCTCTCAAGTACTGAATACCCTTCTCTATTGCAGTCCACTTGGTTGGACAACATGTAATATCCTCCTTGTAGGGATACCTTTCCTTCATGCTTAACAGAAGTTGCTTCCAGAGACTGATTATTTGTGCTCCTTTTCCAATTGCCCTATCAATGTCCCTTTCTCTAGCAACCCTTTCTCTAGCAAGTGATCCCAACTGCCTGGCTTCCCTACCCTCCAACTCTGTACTCTTAGCCCCAGTATCCCAGCACTGAAGCAACCAGGTGATAATGTGTTCACCTGTTTACGGGCATAATCATTCCACATATCTGGCAGTTTACTCAAAGATTGGGATTGGGAGGTTACCTCTTGTTCACTTTCTTCATCTTGTTCACATGATGGGCCTGCTCCTTCATCCTCCTTTACCAAACTTGCTTTCCATTTCCTTTTCCATTTCCATTTCCCTTTCCGTTTCCATTTCCATTTCCATTTCCATTTCCATTTCCATTTCCATTTCCTTTCATCTACAGGGGCCGCTAACACCGACACCAGTTGGACTTGTGCATCACTCTTTTCAAAGGTCAAAGTCGCTGGAATGCCTGCCACAGGGGCTAGAGTAGCTGCAGCACCGGCTGCGGGGACTGAAGCAGCGGCTGGAGCAGGGGCTGTAGGAGCTGGAGAAGGGGCTGGAGCAGGAGCTGGAGCAGGGGCCACAGCGGCTGGAGCAGGGGCTGTAGGAGCTGGAGAAGGGGCTGGAGCAGGAGCTGGAGCAGGGGCCACAGCGGCTGGAGCAGGGGCTGTAGGAGCTGGAGAAGGGGCTGGAGCAGGAGCTGGAGCAGGGGCCACAGCGGCTGGAGCAGGGGCTGTAGGAGCTGGAGCAGCCGCTGAGGGTGGAGCGGCTGCAGCAGCTGCTGCAGGGGCTGGAGCAGTAGCTACAGTTTGTTGCTTAAAATTCCACCACATCCAGGACACGAAGACCGAATTCAGTACTCCTATCACTAGGCTCAGAAGTGTCACTATGGAGCTGCCATTAATTAGCCCTGAGGGGAAGGGGGAGGTGTAGACACAGGCTGACTCTCTGGAAAAACAAAGCCAAAGGTGCCCTTGCTGGCATTCCCCCACAGGGGCCACCAGACAGACAGAAGTGACAAACCAGTGCACAGACCAGACTAGCTGCATAACCAATAAGCCAATCATATTATAGGTTAATACTACATAGTATAACACTAAAATAACTTTACCCCAGGTCCCAATATAAACAAACAACACAAAAGGGAGCACATACTGTAAATAAACAAGACAATTCAACGTTGAGATCATGGGCAGCAAATTCAAAATCAGATAAGCCAGCATTGTAGCAATTCCATACAATGAATACTGCAAACAATTTAATCTAACACAGCCTGATTAGACCTGTCATTATCTCAAGCCTTCGATATTGGGTGCCAAAAAATAGACTGTCATGTTTTAACCCCAGCCAGCAGCCAAACACCACACAGCCACTTGCTCACTCCCCCCCAACCCAGAGGGGGGGTGTGGAGAATCAGAATGGAATGTAATACTTGAGGGTTGAGATAAGAACAATTTAATAATTTAAATAGAAAAAAGAGATAAGATCAACAGTAATAACAATAAAAATCATAATCATAATCATAATCTTAAAAACAATTAGGATGGAAAGGTGGGGAAAAAGGGTAAAATCCAAAGGAAGGGAAAAGGAAACCAAGCAATGCACAGTACAACTGCTCACCACCCGCTGACCCATGCCCAGCCAGTCCCCGAGCAGCGATCCCCCCCAGTAACACTCCAAGTTTATATACTGAACATAATGTCTCATGGTATGGAATACTCTGGCTGGTTCAGGTCAGCTGTCCTGGCTGTGTCCCTTCCCAGTCTCTTATGCCCCTACCAGTGTGGTTATCAACATTGTTCTCACATCAGAGCCAAAACACAGCACTGTACTAGCTGCTAAGAAGAAAATTAACTCCATCCCAGCGGAAACCAGGACACCAGCAAAACTAGGCTTAATACAACTTGAATCTCAATAGGCTTGACACAGTAGAGTACTGGGCTCCTACACTCTGTGGGGAATAATTCCTCCTTTGGGATTGTTGTTCTTTGGAGTTATTTATCTAAAACAATTACTGTTCTTGGGCTGATGTCCCTACCTGTAAACCTGGCAGAAACTTGCTTCAGCTAAAATTTCTGAGCTGTCAGTTCAAGCAAAGCACACCTTTGCACTCTTCTGTTTATTGCCTCCTTACCCCTCCTCAGACATTCCCAGTGCTGCAACTGGAAGTGCCTTTTATGGTGGGAGGAAAACCCTTGCATGAGAACCACGAATTGTAAAAGGGAAAGCAAGTAACAGCCAAGATCCTAGAGAAGCAGCAGAGGTGAGGAAGGAGTGAGGGAACGATAGTCTTGAAAATGCAGGTCAGTCCAGCAGGACGACTACAGAGGACAAGTGATCTCTGTAATGAATGAATGACTTCTCCCAAGGTGCCGCCTCAGACATTACCAGCTCACAACACACCACGCAGTATCACAAGGAGACACAGGTAAAGCTTTCCGAAGACACAAGCAGTTCACAGCTAACCTTAGCTGGGATATTTCACCTCTGTCAAGGGTCTGTAGAACTACACATTGCCTCTTCTTAAGTACCTAAGAGCAACCCCATGTTTTAGTCCTTTAATCTCCCTAAAATCCATGGCTGGCAGGCTGATTCATATCCATACTCCTGCTGGTGGTGTCCTCCATTGATTTCCATGCGTCCAGTTCAGTTGCCTCCCCATGGCCCTGCAAATCTATGAGCCAGACACAGCTGCTGTGTACACGCTGATCAGGTTGAAAAGCCATGTAAGGCCAAGTTGCTGGAGAAAGGTGATCGTGCACAGCTGCAAGTGTGGAGGGAAAGGGCAAAGGGGCAAGACTACAGGACAGCCTGAAGTGGGAGCTGGTTATGCAAAACTCTGTCTTGTCTGGGTAGAAAGTGTCTTGCACAGTCTGGATGCTGTTATAACTGCTGTATATTCATTAGCATATAATTTTCTCCCCTTTAAATGAGCAAGCCTTGAAACTGCAATGCAAGCAAAATAAAAAGTGTCACCAGTCAATGCAAGATCTTGCCCTCTTTTGAGCTATGCCCATTAATAAAGCCGCTGGCTTTGGTTAATCTTTTTGACAGCCAGCCAGAAAATTACCTTTTTCTACATTCACTTGGTAATATCCTTGCAGAGGACGCTATGACAAGTTCCAGCAGCCACTGTTCTCTTACACACATCTATGCCAGCCCTCCTCCCATTTCCTTTCTGGGAAGAGGAAATAGTATTACCATTCTCTGCCTTCTTGAGACAAAAATATTGCAGACATTTTGGCAGATAGGTTTTGAATGTAGAATTGCTGGAAGATTAATGAGAATTTTATAAGAAGCTCTTAGTAGAATGCCTATGCTGGCTTTTAGCTTCTATTTTTCCTAGTTCTACTCCAGAGCTGGCAAACTTCCACAAGGTGCTGGAGGAAAATGTGTATTGGGAGCAGATAGAAAAGGAGTTATTTTTGTTTTTCATACCTTGTACAGCTCAGCTGTTCTGTGCAGCTTGTGTGCTTTGTGCTTCTCCACACCTTTGAGACTGATTTTTGCAGTGGGGTTGCGGTGGGTTGACTTTGGCTGGATGCCAAGTGCCCGCTAAAGCCACTCTATCACTCCTCTCCTTAACTGCACAGACGAGAGAAAATGTAACAAAACGTTTGTGGATCGTGATAAAGACAAGGAGATCACTTAGCAACTACCATCATGGGAAAAACAGACTTGACTTGGGGAAATTAGTTTAATTATTACCAATCAAATCAAGGTAGGGGAATGAGAAGTAAAACCAAATCTTAAAACACCTTCCCTCCACCCCTCCCTTCTTCCTGGGCTCAACTTCACTCCCAAGTGTCTCCCCCTCCTCCCTCCAGTGGAGCAGGGGAATGAGGAATGGGGATTGCAATCAGTTCATCACATGTCTGTGCTGCTCCTTCCTTCTCAGTGGGAGGGCTCCACACACTCTTCCCCTGCTCCAGCATGGAGTCCCTCCCTTGGGAGACAGTTCTCCACACACTTCTTCAACATGAGTCCTTCCCATGGGCTGCAGTTCTTCATGAACTGCTCCAGCATGGGTCCCTTCCATGGGGTGCAGCCCTTCAGGAACAGACTGCTCCAGCATGGGTCCCTCATGGGGTCACAAGTTCTGCCAGAAAACCTGCTCCAGCATGGAATCCTCTTTCCATGGGGCCACAGGTCCTGCCAGGATCCTGTTCCAGTGTGGGCTTCTCATGGGCTCACAGCTTCCCTTAGGCATCCAGCTGCTGTGCTGTAGGATCCTCCATGGGCTGCAGGTAGATACTTGCTTCACTGTGGACCTCCAAGGGCTGCAGGGGCACAGCTTGCCTCACTGCAGTCTTCACCATGGGCTGCAGGGGAATCTCTGCTCTGGTGCCTGGGGCACCTCCTGCCCCTCCTTCGTGCAGAAGGACCTTGGTGTCTGCAGAGCTGTTGCTCTCATGTATTCCCACTCCTTTCTCTTCAGCTGCTGTTGTGCAGGTATCCCCCACCCTCCCCTTCTTAAATATGCTGTCACAGAGGCACTGCCACTATCTCTGATGGGCTTGGCCTTGCTCAGTCTCAGGTCTGTCTTGCAGCCAGCTGGCATTGGCTCCATTGGACATAGGGGAAGCTTCTAGCAGCTTCTCACAGAAGCCATCCCTGTAGACCTCTTGCTACCAAAACCTTGCCACACAAATCCAATACAGAGGTACAGCTTTGTGGTAAGCATGTGCCTTTCTGGACACCAAAAAAAGACTCAAAGGCAAAGTATAGCAAGGCTGTGACACTTCTCTCTCGAGTCCTTGATTCCCAGACATTTTGAGGGGTGGAAATGTACCTTGCAGAAAAAGTAACTTCTCTTGAGCATTCCTAAGAAAGAGAGACTTTATCATATCCCACAGCAATGGCTACTTAACCTCCCTTTCATGATGCTACTTAGCTAATTTTCATTCTTTCACAGCTGTTCCTGACTCTTAGACCCCCCACAGTTCTCTTATCTGCTGCATTGATATGCCCTGATCTGATCTCTTATATATTCTTTTGTATTGCATAGGCTGAGATTGCCTCTTAACTTCTCTCTGACAGGTTAAATGTGTTGAGCCTCTTGGGCAATCTTATGCATCCTCTAGATCCTGTGTAGTTTTGTGGATTATTTCTCCTGTGTTGAAGCTGTTCTTCAGCTATCTCCTCAACCCCATTTTCACTGAGATGCCTACAGGCAACGGAGAGCTGATCTTTTGTCATGTTCACTGATAAAATGATCGGAAATTCAGACCTCTTTACTACCAGGATCTAGTGATTACATGTGCAGCTATTGCGCATCACTCAAGTCTTTTAGTTTGCTACATTGACACGTTCACTTATGTCTTTTCTTGACTTAAGTCATGAGCCCATGGTTTGTTTCTTCCTTGCTTTTGGGACAAAAAGATCCCAAACTTGCAAAGGAAAGATCAGACAAGGTGAAAGAGAGTCCTTTTTTTTTGGCCAAAAAACAAGAAGAAACTCCTGCTAGCTCTCCAAAGACCATCTTCTCTTTATTTGAACTGAAGACACCATGCGAAGGAAAGAACATTTTTTTATTAAAAGTACTCAGCTGAGTAGGAACATCCTCTGCCATACCACAAAGAAAGAGGCTCTCTAAGTCAAGATTGTGCTTCTGCAACCTGCCACATGTTGGAAGTGTCTCCAGTTTTCAGATGACATAAACACTGTGGCTTTCAGTGCCGTGCTTCTTAGGACAGGTTTGCTAGAAAAAGTAACTTCTGGTCTGCAGCTATCACAGAGAAGGATGCATCAAGAAGTCACTAAGACCTTCCCTATGTAAAGTACCCAATTAGCTGTTCAACAGTGGAAAAGACTGACTGAAAAAAAGGGTCTGCTGATAACATGGGTTATGCTATGTACCTAGGGCAAAAATAACACTACTGATTTATTCTGAGTAGTCCTATATAAGCTCAGAGAGGTTTAATGCCTATACAAATAGAAGGGACCACTGGCTCCATCTCTGAGTGTTGTCCCTGGTATTAGGCACAGACTGGGAGGAAAGCTGGAGCCCTGGGTAGCATGTAGCAAGGGTGGGAGCTATGGGTCTGGTGTCAAATCCTCATGACCTTTGCAAACCAGTGGGACTTTGGTCTTGTTGGGCCATGGCAGAGGACTTGTTACCACAGAACAGTGAAGGAGAAAGTTCTAGATTAAACTGAAGATGTACATTTCCCTTGCAGTAACTGAACAGCTGAGAGCCCTGTGTGGGCATTTGTTTTCAGAGTTGAAAGGGTCATAATTCTGCTAAGTTTACTTGACTTAGGACAAGAATTGAGTTAAACTAATTAATGGCCAGTTAAACTAAACTGAGGTCATAGGGCTTTAGTGCAATTTTACAGATCTCTTTTCAAAATTATTTTGAATTAATTTCCTCAACTGTTCCTGTGACGACGAAGAACAAATGTTTGCCTGCAGAGGGACATTAATTTGGTTAATGTGATGGGATTAACATAACGCAAAATTGTGATTTGTGGTTCACTCCCTGTGCACGAGCCATTCTCATGCTGGCCTAAGTATACTAATTTAATCTAATTTGCTCTGGAGCAAGCATTGTCATGGAGTGAACCATCAGGAGTAGCTGTTCCAGATCAAATCCTGGTGTAGAAAAGTGCTGAGTGCTGCAGAAAAATCCATTCCAAACTGCCAGTCCAAATTTAATTTCTTAATGTGCTGAATGGCAGTTCTTTGTTACCTTTACAACTCAATAGCACAGAAAACTAATATCTGATTCTTCTGACCACTTTAACACCATTACTTCTTCTCCTTTTTTATTATTTTTTTTTTTAAAGTGCTCAGACTTGAAACAGATAGGAAAAAAGAGTAAGGCAGTGATTTAAATCCCAAAGCAGCATTAGCAATGCATTTCAGGCTAATTGTGATATATGTAATTGAAAATCTATAAATATATCAGGCTGATGCTGGCTAAATCCTAGCCAGGTTTACTTCTATTACTAGTAATCTTTGGAGTGGTCTTGCTCTTCCTCTCCACTCCCACCCCCCATCCCTTGTGACAGAAAATTGTACATTCCTTTTAATGCAATTACAGCTGCAAATACCACTATGTATAATTTTAGTAGCACTAATTCTTTAAATGAAATCCAGAGTAGTAAACTAAACAAACTGAAAGAGAAACTGCACAGCCAGACATGACCACAGCAGTGAAGAAAAAGAGTTGGACCCATTCTGCTTGCTTAGGAGCAGAGAGATATTTTTAGACTGATTTCCTCAGAAAATGAAGGTTATGCATTAGCAGTGTGTTTCCTCCAGCAGTCCCAACATCTTTCGAATCTGCTGGCCAGTTCCAACCCAGTTTGATAGAGGAGACATCTCAGCGATAACTGTGTTCCCCTGTCCTAGGAGAGAGATGGAGAAGTTTCTGCTCACTCTCCTGCTGAAGAGAGGGCTTGTGCTATGTGTAACTGAACCCACACAGGAGACATACCAGAAAATGTGCTTTGTTATTTCCATTGCTCAAGGAATGGCTTGGTTTTCCAGGAGCAGACAACCAGGCATCCCCAGATCTGTCCAGGCTGTGGGAGAATGCAGAAGTATTGTCTGTCAGTGGTAGTTTCCAGTCAGTCTCTGCTTCTCTTCTACCTGGGAGGACATCAGCTCTTTTCCTGGCACATCTCACTGCTTCTTCTACCCTGGCAAAAAAAGGGCTTGGCCAGGGGATGAGGAACCAAGGCACCAGGCAGCTGCATAAAACCTGCATTTTACTGTCCCCACCAGAGAAAGTTATTCCCTGCCCTCACAGCCTCAAAGTGCAGCATTGTGGTGGCTACATGTTGGGGTGGGACAGTGGGGTGGGAGCTCTGCGGCAGCATCCCCAAGAAGCAAAGGGATGCTGTGGAGAGCTGGCAGTGGTGTGGAAGACACATCAAGATTTAGCAACCAATATGCCATGGCAAGGGGGTCTGCAGCCTGCCCACGTCCAGCTAGGTCACTCACTTAGCTGCAGACACCAAACTGCCCTTCTGGCTCCCCATGTATCCCCAGAGTGAGCTGCTGAGCACACTGCATGCTCTGCAAGCTCAGCGCAAAGCACCAGTTGCCTCCAGAAGCTGAAGGGTATAAGCAACAGCAATTTGCATAGAAGTGCTGTTTGATTTCTGGAGCTTTTCTGCCCCTTTTTGGCTTTTGTGCAGCTGATGAATTATTTAGTAAGCAACTGACTGTCTTAAGAAAACTGCTTTGACTGCATGTGTCCACTAAGATGCTTGAGTGACATTCAAGAACAAAAGCAATTTAGAGAGGGAGAAATACCAGAATAGGCTCTTAGTAAGTCTAGGAATATTCGCAGTGCAGGCCTTGCATTGAGATCAGAACATCGCACAATGAATAAATTGTGGCTGACATTTGATCAGTGACTCATTGCCCAAGCATTTGGAGAGGAAATATTGATCCCAGTGTGCTGGAAAACCCCAAAGCTTTGCTAAAGAAAAATTGCCTATTTTACTGTAGCCTTTGCGGGAAAAAAAAGAAGAAAAAGAAAACACTTAGGATCTTTTTGTTATGGCTACTGGGACCTTCTTGACATTCCTTCTAGACTCTCATTCCAAGCTTGCCAATATTTTCCTTTTTCTTGTTTTCTCATTCTTTTTCCTATAGAAAGCAAAAGTGTCAGACTGCAGGGATATTCCCTTCTTTTGGCTGATAGGGGCACTGTTGCTTGAAATTTACTTGTGTGTAAACAGATTTGGAGCAAATGACTGAGGCTGCCGTTGAAGTTAATATCATTAAGTACATAAGAACAATAATGAGTGTGAAACCATAGAGATTATAATAAAACAGCTTATAAAAAAAAAGGTGTTACATTATTGTCTTTCTGAGAAACTGAAGCCTGTTAGAAAGGCAAGGTATATTTGAAATTAAAAGGCAGCTTTGGACCCTACCAGATGCCCTTACTTACACTAGCCTTATGCAGATAGGTTCTGTTCTGAATGCACTGTAGTGCTGATAAATCAAGTGCGGGACTGATACTGTGGGTGATGAGCCATGCTCCTACTGATAAGTAAGGTCAGGTTTCTTTCTCTGCCTCCCCCACTGAGAGTCGAAAGCCATCAGGTCCTTAGGGGGATGGGAATGTAATGATACCTACTTCAGATTTTTGGGGAATCTGTTTTTTCTCCTCTGAGCACCCTCTCACTATTGTTCTGGAAGAGAAAGTCCATATCCGTGCTGTCTGCACTGCAAGGGAACTCGCATGAGGTTCCCCCATTTTCTGCCTTCCTTTGGAAAGCTGAGGCAGGAGAAGGGATTTGGGCTGAATGTCGCTGGTGTGGATGTCCAAGTACCTACCACACATGGTGTATTCCTTAAAGCCATGGACTGGCTGACCCGGTATTCAGTCTCCACTTGCACACGGTCCTGGTCTGTAGGCTTCTTCCACTGTCCAAACTCCTCATCTTCTGTGTAGGGCTGAACAAGAGGTCCCAGGTGGGTTTTGTACAGCAACCCTTTATTTTTTGTCTGTATCAGACATATCTCTTCGTGTTCAACTCACGCTGCAGAGAAGGCTTCTAAACAGATAACCCTTTCTGCCTGGCCTCTGATGCTATTCTAATGTATTTCCGTGATTACTTGAATCAGGAAGGTCAACAGAAAACCTTGTAGCTTTGGGAAGCGATGAAGCAATGAAGTTTAACAATATGTAGACAAAGCTAGTACTGAGCTCATGGAGGTGAGGGTAAGGCAAATGAGGTGCTTTTTCTTCCTTCAGCCAGGGACTTTGCACCCCACAGGAAACCTCTGTCATTCCTTGACTTTGACATGACTGCTGTCTGTACTATGCCACCTTAGCTCCCTTGAGGGATGCTGCACTAATGTGGAGCCTTACAGGTTGGATCTTTGGCATGCACCATCCAGAACACCATCACCCTGCTCTTAGCCAAGTAGCATTACAAAAATCTCTATGTTCTGTGCAGTCTTAGAGCTGAAACAGCATGGTGATTTCATTGTTTCACAAATTACCATCAGAAGTCACCAGGTTTTTCTGACCAAGTTCTCTTCTACTTGCCATTTTAGTACTTAGAATTATTTTAAAACTACCTCTCAGCTAGCAGAGCCTTTTCGTCATTTGGCAAGGAATGGAAATCTTGGCATTTCAGAAGGAGAGTTGAGGAATGTGAATACTTTGGAATTACACAACAGTGCTGTCTGCCAAAGAGTGGCACGGCACATAATCAGATGAGAAGTGCCGTGTGCTTTATTGGATAGATTAATATAAGAAATCAAATCTCTCCTCTTTTAAAAGAGAGAAGGAAAGCTTAATTTAAAAAGTGAGATGTCAGTGCCCACGTCTTGCCCAGAACCAGCTTTGAGGTGAATGAAATGCATGTTGAGATCAAAGGTCTGTGATGAGGCAGCAGGCTGCTCCTGCTCAGAGCACTGCCTTGCATTTCCTTTGCTGTGCACTGCAGCAAGTCAGGCTGCCAGGATGAGGCAGGGAACAGCCAGCATTGCTGGGTCTGAGTCCCCAGCAGTCACACAACTCCACATACAGCAGCAGCTCTTCACTGCTGTGGTGGATGGCTTGCACTATGCCCTCCAAATCCAAATGGGTGCTGGTGACTGTGAAGAATTCAGAGGAAGGTGGTGGGGAGGTTTCAGTGCTTGGCACCAGCTCTGCTTATATGGCTGGCAGATTTTCAGTCTTCTTGGTTCAAGCATTGCCTGCTTTATACCTAGTACTTCAGCTAGACTGCTGGCACAGTACAACAACAGGGGGTGGTAGAGCAATAACTGAGAATATGAGATCCAGCCTTGCTCTTTCTCCCCTCTCCAAGCTGGGCAGTGGAGGAGAGGTGGGATAACAGCCATTTTGCCAACAATTTTGCCAGCTGCATGGAGCTTTCTGTAGGATAGACTGTGCCAAGGCACGGGCAGAGCACAAAGATGTCTCAGTGCAGGAGGCATGGGCTGCGCGGGTGCAGGATCTCAAGTCCTCAACTCCAGGACGTGTAGGAAGACCATGCATGATATCTTGCCGTGTAGGGAGGTTTGGCTCTTTGCCTAGCAATCGTCTCTTCTTTCAGGGAGATGGTCACACACCAGGGCAGAAATGCTGAGGCTTGAACTCGTATAGCCCCACGGAAAGGAAGTGCTTTTGCATGTGGGCAGTGAATTTTCACAGCTGACATCATTAGGATAAAGGCTTTGTGTGACAGTGCATTACCCAGCCCCCTTCCAGCAGGACAAAAGCTGGCATTTTAATGCACAACCATTTTTCCTTGGCTTCTCTTCAATGCTTTTCAGACTGGGGAACATAATTTAAGAGGTTTAGAGTACTGCTGGGATGTTAAAAAAATAATAATCCATGTTTCTGAAGGTGAGAAACAGGGAGGCAACAAGGAGTCACTCTAAAGTAAAGTCCAGCCCAAAACATCCAGTATGAGAACAAAGAAAAAGGATGACCTGCCCAAAGAGTCCTCTCTGCAGTCCTTAACTTTACGAAGAAACCATTCAGTTGCCCAGGACACTGCTAGCATAATTTAATAGAAAACATACTCTTCCCATTCTCTTGCACACTTTCTTGGTGATTTTTTCTCTCTCCTTTTGTTATAACTCAGTCAAAGGTTGTGATGTCCACAAAAACATACTCCATTCTAACTGACCAGTCTTCAGACCAATCTCTGAATTAGCCACAGTTTTGGCAAGAATTTAGTACATACACTATTTTTCTCCCAAGAAGCCGGAATTATGTTTTTCCTCCTATTTTATTTTGCCAAACCTGACTTTGATTTGCTTGGCTGACATTCCCACTGGAGAGAGCCAGAGTGACCTTTCTGACCTAAAGGATGGATAAACACAAGTAGCTTAATGTGAAGCAGTGTGCCATTTGATGGTGGTGGTATTCACTTGAGGGTAAAGATGCTGTGCTTTCCTCCTCCCTTTGCCACTTACCTGCTGTAGGAGCTCAGGGAGTCACTTTGCCTCTTTGTGCTGTTGTGCCTTGCCCAATTAAGCCATTTGTCTCTCTAGGAAAGGTCCAGATCTGTCTGTTTGCAGGGCGTGTACCACACCGGGATCCCAGTTCTAGCAGGGACCCTCTGATATTACTGCAGTACAATGCACAAACAGGTGCTGCAGGATGAGCCTCACCAAGGCAGGGAGATCTCTCTTCCAATTAACAACCAAAATATAAATCAGACAGTCTGAGTGATGTCTCCAAACAGCCTGCACAGCTGAGAGAAGCACCTCCAATACAGTCCACTCAGCCACCTGTCTTTTGGATAAGCTGTGGGCTGGAGGTACCCTGCCAAGTAGAAAGTAATCAGATATCTTGGCCGGACTAGACAAAAGTCCACAGGTAAGACACAGTGACTCATGCCACATGAAACAACCTAGTTCTGGGTGCAGAGAAGGAGAGGGACCTAGTGGACTTGTAGAGATGAAACTGACATAAAGTAGCTCTAACTAGAAAGAAACATTAATTCAGTAAATTAAATTCTTGTTGCCACTGTTATTTCCTGCTGATAGTACATATTTCTGGAGTAACAGAACTTCCTGTTCTGGAAGAGGGAGCAGCCGAGGAAGAAGCAGAGGGAGGAGGAAGCAGAGAGAGAGGGGGGGGGGGGGGGGGGGGGGAGCATGTGCCCTGGATGAGGAGAGACTAGGAGAAGGCAGCAGAGGGGCTGGCATTGAAGAGTGTGTTGGTATGAGATGGTAAAAGACCTTGTTGCAGCCAGCTACTTTGGAGAGGGCTGCGACAATAGTGGGCATCAGAATGTATTCCTCTGCATCTTGGCTGCTTTCCTGGGAAAGCTAATGGGATAAATGACCTTGCTAGACAAAGGTTAAGGTTAATTGCTACCTGCAGAGTACTAAGATATTATATTGGTGAAATTGTAGATGAGCAAGTCTAGAGTGACCACAGTACACCAGAGCTGAACCTTTTACAATCTTACGCTCTTCTGGCTTTCTTGTTTGCCTTCCATTTAAGGAGGAGACATTTCAGACATGTGAAAGATACAAGAGAATTCTCCACTACTTCACCAGTTCATGACACAAAGTTTCCCTACACAAAAAGTTTATTACAATGGAGAAACTTTTCAATAATATCTTGATGTACCTGTGTCACTGAAAACAAGCCATACCAGCCCACTAACCTCATGGGTTCACCATGAGTTAATGCTTCCTTACATAGTTCAGTGGTGGTATCTTCTTGGTCTTCTGCATTACCGCTGAATAATGGGCATTGTAGAGAAGTTTTTGTGAATGAAACTGGCTCCTGAAATTCTGTTTTAGTTTCTACTGTGTGTGTTTCGTGTTCACCAGGCCTCATCCTGGTTTGCCACTGTGAGTGTTTTAAAACCAGTAATGGCAATTGCAGCTGATCATTCTGCATTTGCTGTTTGCTCCGACTGTGGAGGGTGGTGAAAGACAGCATGCTGCAAATGCAGGAGTTACGTCCTATCTCACTGAGGGAGCACTATGAGACACATGGCTCTGCCAGTTTAGGTTAGTTGATAAACTTTGGTACAGAAATGATTTGATAGCATTCCAAAAGACATGTTTCTGAGAAACTTTTCTAGTTTCTCAGAATCAAAAATAACATGCTTTTTTTTTTTTTAAAGACTGCCAACACAGTGCTGTTCAGTAAGCACATAGCTATCATAGGGCTGTGAAATGTCCTTCTGATTCTGGCTCATGCAAGATGCAGTTGATGGTAGAAAAGCCCAAATGTGGAGAATACCTAGGAAAGAGGTGCAGCTGGTGCATTACAGTCCCAGACCTTGCTCTGAGTCACAGCAGTACACAGGACTGCTTTGAGATGTGCTTAGAGAGCATAAAGAGGACCAGGGCTGTTGCAAGCACCTGCCTGTGAGTGTTTTCTATCCTCAATGCCATTCAGCCAACCTTCAGTGCCTTCCCCAAAATGTGGCTCAGCTTTAGAAAGACATATAAAAATCCTTCTAGAACAGATGCTGAAATTTCTGCAGTTTCCCTGCCTTGCTGTCCGTCAGTGGGTGTATTCTTTCACTTCAGGGGAGTGCTGGCCAACACTGTGCCAGAGTTTTCCTGCCCCATCCTCCTTCGGGATGTTGCTGTACAGCTCCCACATATAAGCGGGGTCTGCAGGCTCGTTGCCTTGGACTGCAGTGGGAGTTGGCTAGGGGATGAATTGGGCCAAGCTGTATGAGAAGCAGATGGGCACAGACTGGGAGAAAACTCTGCCAAGCAGCATCCAAGCACAGGCATATCAAGGCAACAGTACATCATTCTTGCATCAGCAAAAGAACCAGCACCTGCAAGACTTTATTCATCTGGACTTCCCTGTGGTCCAGTTCTGTGCAAGGCAAGAGAAGTACAGTAATATTCCTGCCCAGTAAATTTCTCTCTGTGCTAGGCGTATCACAGAGCCAACACAGAAATTATTCACTTTGCTGCAGATGAGAAAAGCACCCATGTGAATTACTAGCTATCCAATGTGCACTTTGTTGCTTTCATTTCAGATTCTCCACAGCTTTCCAGTTTTTCCCAATGTGGTTGTCAGATGCATACAGAGCAGAATTTAACTGTTGCTGTGTTCTCCCCACCATTAAGTTAGAAAGAAAAACTGTTTCCATCCTATTGGATGCATGGCCTTGGCTTCAAAATGTACAAATGTAGTTCAGATGAATTAGAGCCTCCTACAACTCTAGCTAAGAATTCACTTGGTCCTTCCAAGGTGGTCTGCTTAAGCCAAACTTTGCACATCCAAGCAGTTTGATTTGTCTAGCAGTCTGAAATACGTTAATTAGCCTGAAGAAATTAAAATCATGTCTACATCCTAGACTAGATGTGGCCTTAGCCTTGTGTTGGTCAGAAAGGGCTTGATCCCAGCTGCTGGACATGGACAGAACAATAATAGTTTCTGGTTTTATGGTAGCTGTGGAGAATACGTAGCCCCTTCGTTGTGGACATGCTGCCACGCAGCAGGCCTGGCCCATGAGCAGTTAAACTGCAGCAATACTGACAACATGACACTAAAAGACAGAGCAAATAATAATCTAACAATTTATTAAGGGAAGTCTTGCAATATGTTCAGAAAAATGTCCACTTATGCCACATGCATTGGCCATTTTTCTGTGCACACATTCCTACTCTGACTCCTCAAACTGATCCAAAATAGGACTAAGGATGATTTGATCATTGCATACTTGCAGGATCCTGATCCTGCATGTAACCAGAACAAAATAAGTAAAAGATAATAGAGAATTAGGATGGCTAAGTCCAGGGTTGTTCCTAATGTCCTGTTATCACTTTCATGTTGCTGATTTACATGACTATGTATAAGGAAATTGTGCAAGTTCTCCTGCCAGTAGTGCGGTGATGTTCAAAATCCTGGTCCCACTGGTGAAAGACTTGATCCCAGTATAAACTAATGTTCCAAGAGCATGATTTAAACTAAAAGAAGAAAGTCTAAACTAGAAAATCCAATAATATACTGTTTGGAATCCTCTGGAAGTTTGTCTCCTTGCATATCTCAAATCTTACTACTTTTCACAATTCTGTCTCTTCTCCCTGCCTGTTGGAGACCAGCATGTGTTAACTTATTCCTGCTAAAATCTGAATCTTGGCTTTGAAGGCTGCTGATTGCAAGACAGAGGAAAAATTTTTTCCCATTTCTCTTTGGAATCACAGATTTCTAATTTGAAGTATGAACATCACAGACCCAAAACCAGGAGGTAGTGCTAAGAAAACCCTGGAGTTTTTTTATGCCCCAGTTCCTGTCTCTCACTCAAAAAACTCCTCTCCCCTGACTTTATGCCTTGAATCTTACTGCAAAGGGAGAAATAAAAGGCTGCTCCCCTCAGGTCTAGTTGTAATAGACATATAGTTTTGTTCAAAGGGGCTAAAGAGAACTGAAGAAAGGAAGAGCCTTGTGACTTTATGTGACTGCTGTATGCAAGGCAAGAGGAACCTGGCTGGGGTTCAGGAAGAGAAATTTATGGCACCCTCCAAAATGGTAAAAGCTTTGTTTAACTAGGGACAGATTAGTCTGAATATGGTTTTCTTGAGCAGAGTTTGCATGTACTTGAGCAATGGGCAGGCCATGGCATGTGAAAACCAGCTATAGAGATGGCAGTAGTGCACCTCACCTGTCTTGAGTGTGTTGGCACTTACTTCCTTGTCTGCTCCAAATCTGTCCAGCCTAGACATGTCCTTAATTACCTTAATTATTTTGTCACTTCAAGCTTGAGTCAGAGACATTACAGATTAAGTGGTTTGTACCCAACAAGCTCTGTCAAAGAAAACCTTGGCTGTTACATTACAGATCCAGTCCTGCAACACAGTCCTCTCAATATAATGTCAACAAGTGTTAGATACCTCATCTAACTCCACCTTGGATTTATGTATCTGACCATGCACTGGCATGGCAATATGACTTGAAAAGGCTATATGCACATATATGTGCATATCATGTACACTTGCACAATGACTGAAGTCCCAGACAAACTCCAGGCAGGAAATCACTCTGAGTACAGGCTTTTGCACACTGGTCTTCCTTTTTCCATCTTTTCCAGTGTACTCCAGCTGTTAGAAAGTGCTTCCTTTGGCACATCTGACAATCTCCAACTTTTAGCAGTAGTTATGCTCAGTGATCACCAATGGGAGTGCATTGGAGAATGATGAGATGCATTACAAAGTAGAAGTGAAAGACCAGCTTCTCAGAATGTCTCTTTTCTAGCTAAATGTTGCCTCTGAAAAGGGTAAGAGCTCAGGTATTTTGAAAAAATCTTCACCTCATTAGAAGTTCCTATGGGGACCAGATCTCTGTCCTAACTTCCTCACTCAGCTTCCCCAAGCAAGTCCTGCCCTTTTACTGAGTCCCAAAATAAAGTGCAAGACAATACAATTTATTAATGTGAGAGAGAGATGTCCTGGTTTACATGAGTCAATGTGCAGCAGACCTTCCCAGAGGCAGAAGTACAAAACCATTATTGACCAGCTTTGAAAACCTGACAGTACAGCTGATGATCCCAGTCCTGCTGCTTTGCTTGTGCAGATCATACTGGGGGAAAAAAAAAAGAAGAGCTTGGCTGACAGATGAGGTGAAGCACCACACCATAGAGCTTACCTAGGCACACCATTGCACAGTACACTTTCAGGAGGTAGAGCTGTCACTCTAACCTCCATCATCTGGTTATGATTGCAATACCAGCCCACCTTTTGTACAGGAGGAACTTGTCTTTAGGGCTGTCTAAGGTGTTTAAAAAAGGGTAATTATTTTCTGATTTTGAGAGGTGAGGAAACTGAGACAAAGCAAAACAAATTGCTCAAGGTCAACTCTAAGTTTAGTGACAGAGCCTAAAACAGACATTGGGCTGACTGGTGGGTCAGCACCAGCTTAGTCAGGTATTTATAAAGCTGTATTATTTCCTAATCTAAATGTGTCCACACTAGAGGGTGCTGAACTACTTTTCTAAAGTAATTTCCTGTCTTTCATGTATTTAAGCAAGTGCTGAACTCAAGTAAGACTTCTTTAAGCTGGACAGTGAGAATCTAAAGTGCAGGAGCTGTTCTTGGGTAACTGCATGTGGACATGCACTTTTGTTTTAGAGAATTAAGATTACATGGAGGAAAATATTCTTTAGATAAATGTATTTGCAAGTGCATTTTCCCAGGAAACAATATATGCATACATAAATTTATATGTAGAGAAGTTTGTTGTTTTGGTTTTTGTTTTTTTTTTATAATGCTAATACAAGAAAATCCTAAGAAAACCACAAAATTTTAACAAAGATGGTTGCACAGAGTTTTAAAATGTGTTTTTAAAACACATTTTTAATCAAAATGTTGACAGTCAAAATTTTATGGTTGACTATATAGATAAGACAGGCTTTTTTATCAAACTCAAATTTACCAGAAACAGACTGACTGACTTTTAAATAGCTTTCAAAAGTATGCATACAGATTTTTCAAAAAAACCCACATTTTCCACTAAACTTAAGAAATTAACTGTAAGAATTTGTGTAGTTCAAGGACTGTGAGAACATAGAATCGTTCAGGTTGAAGAAGACCTTTAAGATCAGACTAGCTATGACATCAAGAGGAATGACATTTCTAATCAGTCAAAGGATTGAAATTCTGCTGCTTCTTACAAGGCAATAAATCCAGAGAAACATTGCTGAGGTCAGTGGTGTTAATTTGAGATTATAGCACCAGCGTCATGATACCAAAGGTGTGAGCTTCTGTCCTTAACAAGGAACATGCATACACATGCATGTTCAGATGTGCATGTGCACACATACAGACAGCGTGAGCATCAGCACGTCTCAGCTACATTCTTTGGAATGATGTTTTTGGCCTGAGAGTGGAAAATCAATTTTGCTGTTGGGAATGTAAGAGCCCAGAATAGCTATTATAGAAGGAGTTAAAGGATAGTTTTCTCAGTGGGCAACTCAACAGATCCTAAATCAAACACCAGTGAGAGAATCTATACCATGTGGAATTGAAATGGACATAAATTATGTTACTTTTTTTCCTAAGCTCTCTTCTGTACTACAATTACCTTATGCTAACTTTAGACAGATCAGTGCATCTATTATATTCTTAGATATCAGACTGCAGGTACTTGTGTGAATTAAGACATTACCTGTATGCAGATCTGAGAAATGCAGTTTTGAGCTGCTTTCATCAAACTGTGTCTTCTCTCTGATCTTAGGTTCGTAACTTGCACAGGCATATTCTCTAAAAATCTGTTCAGAATCTGGTTTGCATAATATCTTTCATGAAGATTGTGGGAATACTGGGTTACTCTGATGATAAATTTATGACTGAGATGAAAAGGAAGGCTGTCAATAATTCAATTAGGCTGCGACTAGCCTTTTTTTAATATACTTGCATGTAGCCACTGTTACATGTATTGACCAGCTTCCCTCTGGGTACTCAGCCCCCTGAGCTGGAAGACAGGGACAAGGAGCAGAATGAAGTCCCCACAGTCCAGGAGGAAACAATCAGTGACCTGCTGCTCCACTTAGACATGGACGAGTCTATGGGGCTGGATAGGATCCACCTGAGGGTACTGAGGGAGCTGGTAGAGGAGCTCACCAAGCTGCTCTCCATCATTTATCAACAGTCCTGGCTAACCGGGGAGGTCCCAGCTGACTGGAGGTTACCTGTCTACAAGAAGGGCGGGAAGGAGGATCTGGAGAACTACAGGCCTGTCAGCCTGACCTCGGTGCTGGGCAAGGTTATGGAGCAGGTCATCTTGAGTGCCATCATGTGGCATGTGCAGGACAACTGGGGGATCAGGCCCAGCCAGCAGGGGTTTATGACAGGCAGGTCCTGCTTGACGAACCTGATCTCCTTCTATGACAAGGTGACCTACCTAGTGTATGAGGGAAAGGCTGTGGATTTTGTCTACCTGGACCTTAGTAAAGCGTTTCACACTGTCTCCCACAGCACTCTCCTGGAGAAACTGTCTGCTCATGGCGTTCATGGGTCTCCTTTTTCCTGGATTAAAAGCTGGCTGGCTGGCCCGGCCCGAAGAGTAGTGGTGAATGGAGTTACACCCAGCTGGTGACAGGTCACAAGTGGTGCTCCCCAGGGCTCAGTATTGGGGCCAGTTCTGTTCAATGTCTTTATCAATGATCTGGATGAGGGGATCGAGTGCACCCTCAGCAAGTTTGCAGAGAACACCAAGATGGGCAGGAGTGTTGATCTGCTTGATGGTAGGAGGGCTCTGCAGAGGGATGTGGGTGGGATGGATCCATAGGCTGAGGCCAGTTGTATGAGGTTCAACAAGGAGAAGTGCCGGGTCCTGCACTTGGCTCACAACAGCCCCAAGGAAGGCTACAGGCTTGGGAAGAGTGGCTGGAAAGCTGCCTGGTGGGAAAGGACCTGGGAGTGTTGGTCAAAAGCTGGCTGGATATAAGCTAGTCGTGTGCCCAGGTGGCCAAGAAGGCCGAGAGCATCCTGGCTTGTGTCCAAAACAGTGTGGCCAGCAGGACTAGGACTAGGATCATCACCCCTGCACTTGACACTGGTGAGGTCACACCTCGACTACTGTGTTCAGTTTTGGGCCCCTCACTACAAGAGGGATGTAGAGGTGCTGGAATGTGTCCAGAGAAGGGCAATGAGGCTGGTGAAGGGTCTGGAGCACAAGTGTTGTGAAGAGCAGCTGAGGGAACTGGGGTTGTTCAGTCTGGAGAGGAGACTTAGGGGGTCTCTCTGCAACTGTCTGAAAGGGGGTCATAGGTGGGGTCGGTCTCTTCTCCCAGATAACAAGTGACAGGACAAGAGGAAATGGCCACAAGTTAATCTTGGGGAGGTTTAGACTGGGTATCAGGAAAAATTTCTTCACTGAAAGGGTGTTGAAGCATTGGAACAGGGTTCCCATGGAGGTGGTGAAATTACTGTCCCTGGAGGTATTTAGAAAACACATAGATGTGGTGCTTAGGGCCATGTTTTAGTGATGGACTTTACAGTACTAGGTTAATGGTTGGACTTGAATGATCTCAAAGGTCTTTTCCAACCTAAATGATTTTATGATTGTATAATTATATGTCCTTTTAGAATGACTGCATGGCAGTAGAACTTGATATGTATGAACCTGAAAAAGCAATATGGTTGGAAAAGTATGGTATGCATTGACTAATGCTGAAAGAAATATCTCCCAGCTTCCCTCAGAAAGCCAACTGCTAGAATCGGAGGGAAGAGACTTGCAAATTAAAAAGCTTTCTCCATGGCAGCCAGCCAGCACTGCACTTGACTGCACTCATTTTGGAGTTTTTCACTGACTGTCACCAGTTTCGGTGTTGAATTCCCACCTCTCTATAACTTCAAACCTGTGTGGCACTTTTGTTTTCCTTGTTTCCTGACTTTGGGAGGAGTCCCACTCCACCTGCTCCATGGAGCTTTGCTACAGCAAAAGCTCTGCCCTCATGCATCTGCTACTTGTGGTGTTTTATAGCTGCCATAAAAACAACTGGTTTCATGTTTGGATGGGAGTAGTGTGTGAACAGTAAAGTCAGAGGTGATAGCTTTATCAGAATACCTGGTAAGTTCTTCTGAAATTCAGAGCAGACTGTTTGGACCGGAGAGGTAATTCCAGGTGTATGAACAAGGTGTCTTCTGCTTTTGTCCTCCAGCTTTTCATGTCCAATGTGTGATTCCAGGTGGCTCTCAATGGACCATGAAAACCCCCTACCTTGCTGAATTCCTGTTCAGCAGCAGTCATTTCAGAAAACATATTCTGAATGCTTTCTCCACTGGTGCACTCTGCACACCCCATGGCTCAGAGTGCAAGGCTGATGAGGACTGCAGCAGAGCAGAGGTATGTAGCCTGGGGAAGGTGGGGAAGGTGCTCTCCCTGCAAGGAGGAGCTGGGCAAGACAGATCACAGCAACCTGTTCCTGAGCCCTGCTCTTTGGGTACCATTGGGTTTGGGAGGCAGAGCTTGCCTGGTCAGGGCTCTGAGGTACCCTTGAATTTCAGCATCTTTGCATGATGGAGATAATTCACCCTACAGAGTACAGGTAAAGCCAGCCAGGGACAAAACACGGTGTATTGTTCCATTCCAGTAGCACAGAATGCATGGGATACCCATTTATCACTATGCCTTCTGCACCTTCCGCTCTAGCTCATGGGATTTACATTTCACTGATGTCAGAGGATATTGCACAGCCACTGTTTAAAATTCAGGTACACAAACTGTCACTCATGATTTACATTCTAAGGTTCATTGTTGACCAAAGATAATACTGGCATTTCATTGCATTTGCTGACAACCAGGAAACTCTGCACATTGTGAGCTTTGTGGAAGTAAGATGCTTAGGTCCTGGGAGGATTGCTTCCCATCAGGGGAGTTAGAGAGGCAATGCTCTTGCTGCTGCTTTCGTCTCTACTGGCCCTTGCAAAGTGATTCCTGAGGGCTAGGCTACCCTGACATCCAGCCTGCTAGCAGTACAATCAACTGGTATCTGGTGCTGAAGCCATGAGAAAATGTCTGTGTATTTCAACACTTCTAAAGTGAGGTGCATAAGTCAGAGCCACAGAGCCACAACCTTCCTGCCTTTTCTACCCTATTAAAAAAGTATCTTTGGACATGGAAAAGCCAGGCAGAGAGTACAAAGCCCCAAGGAAACACTTTCTGTTTCATTCTAAGAAACCTTTAACCATCATTAAACAGCTGCAATTTCTTTGAAGGTCTCCAATAACATTTGTCTGAACGTCAGCAGGAAATTTTTCCTGAAGCTGAGGAAACTTTCATGCTCCTCCCTGACTCTTCAATGTATCTGATTTTTCTGCTACTCTTGAGTTTGCTCTTTGTTTTTCTATGGGACACAGAGAGAGGAGGGCTTTTTCTCTTTTTTGACTCTAAATAACTTCTGTCTTCAGACAATGTGCTTTAACTGGTACCCAGCACTTCCCACATTTATTTATGGCAAGAGCACAAGATGTGCTTTTGCCATATTCCTTACCACATTATTTGTAGGGAGTAAAGAATGCACATCTTAACTAGGAAACAGGAGTCAGCTCACATCTTTTACCACAGAGGAGTAGGCTCTCTTGTGGTCTGGTGGGAGCATGATGCAGGGCAAGATCTCACCCCTGCTTTCTCAGGCTCACTTTCAAGCTAGATCTAAACCAGCGTATTTAAGCAGGCATAAAATACACATTTCCTCTCCCACATTGTTTGAATTACGATTCAGTGTGGTGCCTCTGTTCTCTAAAGCTTGTCTGCAGAGCACAGCCACCCAACAGAGCAGCTAGTTGATGATACTAGACCTTTAACCTGAAGAACAACAATGTCTGGTGATGTTTGTATTTCAAAACCTGGTGGATCACGTGGGTGGGCTGTTTTATTTGCACGTGTCACTATTTGTATTTTCTTGTGTTAAAAACCTAGGAAACTGCATAGAAATATATATATAAATTGCACCACATGTTGCCAAGAGAACATTAGAGCTAAAAGTCGAGTATTTGGGAGTTAGGTAATGCCAAAAACACTTTAACTCCCTCATGTGTGCACATTATGAGACAGTGTCCAGTTACAGGATCACATTACTCCTGTTTCCACAGGACGGACAATACTAGGTACTGTAAACTGGAGGAAAGCTTGATTCTGTGTCCCTCCCACTACTGTGACAGAAATCAGGGGCTAAAATGCAAAACAGAAAACAGTGAGGAAAAGGGTGAGGTTTGGAAACAGGTGTAAGCAAGGAAAACCAACCGGTGAAAATGCAACACCTTTGAAGTCTGCAGCAGTGTTTGGCATAAACGTCCCAATAGCAGCTTGCATCTGCTTTCATACTTTTCCTGTGTGCTCCAGTCTGCCCTGGGGACTTTTTGCTGAAAATGGTAATTATGACAAGTAATAAGATTCACCAGCATGGGATAAATAGAGGGAAGTGGGGAGAGCTGTAGAGACAAAACATGTTTTGCTTTCTGCTTCACACTGGTGTTCCAGAGGTGTGGGAAGGGGAGGGGACTTCATAACACTAAATTGCAGAGTTATGTGGCAGGTCAGCAGTTCTGCTATGTTTCTCCTCCACACTGGTGTGGAGTATCAAACTCCATGCATTCAGGCACATTGCAAGTTTTTTATTGTTTATTCCAGGGAGCACAGTAAACCTACTGTCCCTCGGCGTGTGCAGTGGTCTGCTGCATAGTAAAGTTTTGTTGTTATAGTGAAGAAAATATCCAAAAAAGAGAAGAAAAAAATGAAAGAAATGAAAGGGGAAAAAAGGACTCTAAACATAGCCTGAAATATTCTCTCTGCCAAAACTTCATTCATAACAGTAAGAAAGTGTTTATTAATAGTGAATTAACTTCAAAAAATCCACTGAGGACTGAGGTAAAATGGTTGTCATCTAGAAAAATGGGAGAGGGACAGAAGAGATGAAAAATGTCCTTAAGGTCAGCTTTAGGACATCTGTTGTTCATAGCATGTGTCTATATATAAATACAAAATTACTTGGAAGAAGGTGTTGAAAACCTAGGCAATACGCAGCTCTGGTTTCCGTTTGTTCACTCTGGAGTAATTCCACAGACTTTAGTGGAGAAGGTCCAGATTCACCCTGGTTGAAAAATGGAGAGCAGAATCTGACTGGAGAGCTCCAAGTTTACACATGATGCAGAAACCGGAGGATGAGCAAATAAGAAGAAACAATGTAACCAGATTCCAAGGGATTTGAATTATATTGAGATTTGGAGCCAGCAGACGGCAAATGCAGTTCATTGTCAGAATGATAAAATAATGAGACCGAATTCAAGGAGACAATCTAGGGAATAACTGCTACACACAGCAAATGTCTCATCGTATCTAGAAAAGAGTTTATGGAAAAATGATTGAAGTCCTCAGCCTGTTACACAGCTACAATAAATAAAAAGAGCTGTGAAGTGCTGTAGTTAAGTGCTGTAGTAGAGGAAGAGACTATTAAAGAAGATGCACAACAGTCATACAATCTAAGGCACTCGCTAGGCAATTGTCTCTGGTTCTAATTATCGGTGTACAGGAAAGCTATCTGCTATTTTTCCTTGCCTCTGAGAAGGCTTAGCACTGAACTGGGCAATGCGAATTAGTAGAAAGAACACCCTGGTGTTCTTGCCTCCATCCTTTCTTCCAGTATAACTGCTGGATCCCAGTTGATCAGACGGAGATGGACACCTCAGTGACACACAAGCATTGTTCACCCCCAGAAGAAAGACTGCAAATCCTGAGGTTGCCCCAGAGAAGAGTGCTTTAGGCTGCTAGGCATGTCAGCATCTCAGGAAATCTATGTATTCTGGGTGAGACCTGAATGTTTGTCCCAGCCTTGTGATGAATTTGGAATAATGAGCGTGAACACAAAATGTTCAGGAAGAGACAGGCTATCTCTATCCACACATTCATGCTCTGCGCTGGCACCATTCTCAGTCCCTTATTGAATGGGACCAAGAGAAACCTTGTCTGAAAACCTATAGGTGTTATGAAGAAGAATATTTTTGAGGATTCAGGGTACTTATAAAGGGCAGGTATCACACCTTCATATTAGTGAAAAATACATTGACATTAATTAGCTTACTTTACAGAATTCTATAAAAATTAGGGATGAAAGTAACTTGTTATTAGATAGCTAGTTGTCTGTATCTCAGGGGAGTGATAAGACATTTTTTATACTATAAATTTCTAATCTTAGTGCAGTCTTAGCTCAACAGTTTTCCTTTCTTAATTTCATGATTCTACTCTTGAAATTTACTAGACCTGTCAGGATCAATTTGGAACGAGAACACTGATGTGTTGAAATAATACCTATCGATTTTGACTAAATGAGCAGAGAAGTAAGGCTGAAGGTTTGATTTTAATTTCAGCTTTGTTCTTCCAAAATCAACCTCCCTGGTAAGACAACTCCTGCATGTTTCAGCGTACTCAACTTTTCTAATTTGTTTGTGATTTGTTCTGTTTCCTTTGATGTTTCCTGTATGAGGGCAGTTCTGGGTTATAGAGGACACTGCTGGTTCTAGCGTCTCCAGACCTTTCCTAGCCAGGAGTTGCCTCATTCTCCCTCTGGCAAGCAGGTGAGCAGGGCTGAACATCAGCACATTCCTCTGGCATCACCTGCACATCCTTCTGGCATCACTTCACATCTCTCTGTCAAGGGCAGGGGGTGGCTTTGATCCCAGCAAAGGAGTAGGTGGGGAAGAGTGCATGAGATAGCAGTGCACACAGTGACACTTGCTGTGGATCAGCTGGTGTGTGCCAGCCACATATCTAAGCCCTAGTGTTTTATAGAGAAGTCCCTCTGCTTTCACATCAGTGACACCCTCTCTAGTAAAAAATTTCCTGCCAACCCTTTGGAAAAATCACAGCAGACATCCAGCATTCAGAAACTGCAAAAGGATCTGAAAGTTAATTCTGAAGAAACCACACACACCCCCCCCCCCCCAACACCGGAAGCTTTTAACCCTAAAAAAGCAGCACAGAAGTGGAGGAGAAGACCAGAGACATTCAATGAACTTACTGAAGGATGTCCACGTTGTAACTACTTTTGTGTGAAAATGCATGGATCCTATCTTGTGGATCAGTTCACAACAGTCTGGGATCTCTGCCAAATGGGGGAGATTTCTACCAGAAAAGTCCATGATCAAGCAGTTTAACAGTCAGCATTTCATAGATTTAAAGGTCAGCAGGGAGCATTAGCTCATTTAGGCCAATATACAGTAAAGCACACAGGCTGTAGGACTTCATCCAATTACCTCTGCATCAAACTGTTATATGCCTGTAGCATATCTTACTCGGAAGAAGTGGGTTCCCCTGGTCAGCCACTCTCATCACTGAAAGCATGTGCTTTCCTAGCCATTTGGGTGTGTCAATGCTGGAAATGCAGCAGTTCACAACGGGTCACACCATATCCAAGACTGCAGCATAAAAAAGGGATGTGCAAATCACACAGCTCCAGGATCCACAGGGCAGTGAGGGCTGAGGGAACAGGGAACAGTGTCAAGTGGGAGATGACTGTGTTTTTCATGGATGACACCAGGATGAAGCTCACCTGGGCACACAACTGTGTCTCCAGGAAGACAACAACATCTGAGGAATAAATTACAAGTCATAGTTTCACCTTTGTAGTGGTATTTACAGATCTTTGACAAGCCTCATGTCTTTGTGTTAGATAAAAAATGCCGATCAGACAGCAGACAGGTTTCTAAATGAAGGACGAACTAGTCTTTCAATTACCTCTTATCTAGCAAGGTTTCTTCCAATATTTCCGTGTTTAAGAAAAGGTATGGTTGTACTTTCCAATGTAAAGGGCTATTGTCAATCTGAAAACTCAACTAAGAAATAGGTATATGTTTAAAAAGTCTTTTGAAACACAGATGGGCAGAATTTGTGACAACTTTTGTCCTTTCTCGGTTTGCAAGGTAGTCAAGAACAAAATTTTATTTCACAAGAAAATTTCTCTTTAATGGTAAATTGTTATCACTGGTTCTTTCCAAGTGGGGTAATGCTTTAATTTGGTGTATATATTGTTGGATTTTTTGTTAAAAAAGAAGAATTAATAGGAGAATTTATGAAAACTTTTACATATACAAAAAAGTCTGTTTCACTTCTATCGAAATACCAGTCTTTGTACATAGAAGTGGTGATTCCTCTGACAATGTTAACAACAAAAAATTCTGCATAAGACAAGAAATTAGTAGAAATCTGGAATGTGCTGGACATCCCATCTGGGTTGCAGGAGCAAGACCGACTGTATTACACAAGCGTTCATACCCAGCTCTAGAAAAAATGCAGTCCAGGGATCACGCTAAGGAAGAATCATGTGAAGTACTTACACAGATTACTGGTTTCAGTGCATGTACCCATCCCTGCCTACAAACTCCCTCTGAACATACCTAAGCATAGCTACTTATCTCTAGCTGTACATATGTAAAACCTGCCTAAGCCCTATTTTGTCTTCAACACACTCCTTTGCTGTCAAGGACTTTCTGTTGCAGAAATTTGGCCCCTCCTGCTCTGCCAGAGTTTTCTGAAGTGTTCAGTGGCTAAGAAATCACTGGCTGCTGCATGCTAATGCTCCCCAGGAAAGGTCCAGGCTGTGTATCAGCATTAGAGGCAAGATCAGAAAAAATGTAGAAAAAGAAGTGAAATGGACGAGTACACAGTAAAGAGTTTAGAGGGATGCTGTCACCCAGGGACAAGCTTCAGGCTGCATAAAGGAGTGGAGAAATGAGTGGTGGAAGAAAGGTGTGACAAAAAATGTTAAGCATGCTGGACATGCAGATGTGCCCAGACTGAAAACTCCAACCCCTGTCTGCCCCATGCACCTAGAGAACAACAGCCCTGAAGCAGCAGCCCCAGCACCCAGCACTCATTTGGGCTGTGCCGTCAGAATGGCCATGAGGATGGAAGATGAGGCAGATGTAGCCTGGTCTCCCACCTCGGGCTGAGGCCAGTGCTGCAAGGAAAATCCTGCAAATGCTGTCGCATGGACAACAAAAGGGGCTTATACTTGCTGAAACATCTAAGTTGCCCAGTGATTACAGCTTGGTACCTCCCGCTGGCAACATGTGCTGGAGCAGTCCTTTCCCAAATCATTCATGCTTTCCTTCAATTGTTCTCCAGAGGCTGGAGGTCTTCTGTGGCTCTTTGCTTACAGGAGCGGTGGGTTGGATGAGCTCACACCATTCATGCCTGCTAAGCTTCAGCACTAAATCTAGCTCCTGCAGTCATTCAACATGTGCAACCTCCCTACACTTCCCTCTTGGAAGGCAAGTCTGGCCTCACTACGCTCTGCTCTCTCAAGCCAGCCTCCTTGTTTACATCAGAGTAGCAAATCTACTGAGGAGGCCAATTAATTGAATTGCATCTGTGGCCAGTTTGATGCATTGAGCTAAATTCTTAATAAAGAATAATAGGAGATGATGCAGGCCACAGAGATTATTTGGTTTCCAGGAAACAGCCTGTGACTGGGAAACCAATATGTTCAGTGCTGGGTGCCAAACTGCCAACACAAGCCTCCTTTTTCGTCCTGCAGGCAGCTAGCAATCGGCCTCTGGTGAGCTTGGCCGGCCTGAAAAGCGACGGGAGGAGCTGCTGTGAGCTCCCCTACCTTGTCAGATTTCCAGTAATATGTCAGAGCAGTTGACCCCTGGATGACTCAGCCACATCTCAGAAGGGAAATGCCTGGCAAGAAGATCATGCTGGAGGAAAGGTTTTAACAGCTGGGAGAAGCAGCACTGTCATTGCGGCAGAAGAGGAAAGCAAGAAGGGGAAGAGCAAGTAAGACAGCATGATCTGACCTACCTGGAGACCAGCATGTGAAACTCAGGAGGCAATGGATGCCCCCATTGATGGTGAACTGAGGATTTTGCAAGCCAAGCCCATCACAAGAGCCAGAGGGATCAAGCTCAGGATAAGCTACTCTGTAATATGAGAACTGTTGTATCCTTACTGACATGTTTTCTTATGGTCAGACTGTGATTTCAGAAATCATTGGCCAGGTTCACCCATAAGCTCCGTCTGCTTTGCTGCTGCTCCAGGGGCTGAAATAAGACATCAAAGTGTCTTGTCTGATGAGCACGTGTGTGTACTACTTTATGCAGCCAGAGCAGCAACAAAGGAGATAAAACATGCCAGGGACTCCAACCCCTTAATGTCTTCTGCAGGGTGGGACATGTGTTCTATCAGAGATAAACAGCTAGCACCATAAGGAGAATTACTGATATTACAGACAGGCTGTTCATGGACCACTGTAGCTATGGAGCCTATGTTCCCATGGCTTCATGTCCCATTGCTAAAACATAACCACCATAACCCCTGCTGAAGTCTTCTGCACCACTCATTTGACACACTATCCCCCACACTTTCCTCTCTTACACAGATATCCCCTACCGTCAGCTGTCTTTGTGGCCCTTTTATGTACTTGAACACTTGGCTTGCAAAACCAACTCGAGAGCTGAGCAGAGACCAGAACAATGACTATCCCAGTTGTGAGCAGTGGGACATGCTCAGCAAACACATGAGCTTTGCATTACATGTGCATACCTCTTTCCAAATATCTCAGTCCTCTGGGCCATCCCTGGTGCCCTTTGGGTGCAGCTTGGCTTGCTGAAGTTCTCACAGAGCAAACAAAGATCCCAGCCAAAGATGTCACTAAGTCCAGACACCCTGAGAAAGGAACCAAAAGTCCCAGACTCTCTGAAAGGACAAGTACCATGTTAATGGCAGCGGTAGTCTTTTCAAAGAATAAGCCATGGTAGTTTAAACATCTGGGATATCTATTGCTTACACATGCTTTCTCTTTTATGTCTCTCTCAAACTCCCCAGGTGGGAGGAATTTCACTTAGGGATACTGATACCAGGATCCTGCAAAGACAACAAGCATAACAAAAACTCTTTCTGAATGTTTGGATTTCATTAACCCATGAAAATATCCTATGATCTACCTGGATCTGGTTGGAGGCTTTCTAATGTCTCTGAGTATAAAACCAGGAACCTTAACCAAGGTGGAGGTGTGCTCCCAGGCCAAGGGTATTCCACCCTCACAGATGGCTCTGAGTAAGCATCCAAGACCTGTCCATTTCTCTGAGCAGCTGCATGATTTGGTAGCCACTATGTAGTCCATATCTGACTTTTGGGGTGCAGCTTTGTTCTGACTGGGACTTGAACCAAAGGAAAAAAAAAATAAGAATACATAAAAGAAAAAGCCATTTCCTTAATCCTGGCCATTTACTTCTTCAGGAATTAATGATAAAGAGTTCCAAAAAGACTTATACTTGCATTTCATCTTACAATCAGGAATAAATGCACTAGGCTAATAGGACTATTGACAAGATTCTGCTTACAAATGTACATAACTTTGAAGGATCAGTATCATGAACTGTGTAACCACTAGAGATGCAATACATGCTGTAAATCTGTGCACTCATCTTCCCCATCCCAGATATACAAACCTAAGTGCCATTGTTTGCTCAGGAAAGGAAGTCTTGCATTTCCTTGTGCAGAAGTAAGTTCAGGCAATATAAAAGGCTGTCTTAATCCTCTTGATCTTCTCTAAGATTTCCCCTATGGCTGACTCCGTTCTTCTGACAAGTTTGCAGTTCAGTCTCAGATGTTATTTGTGTCACTTTTCTGGGATGAAACATTTGCTTTACCTTTCCTTTCAGTCACACCTATACAGAGCGGGTAGACCATAAAAGATGTTTCTCTCTTCACAGTGTTTGAAGGCTTTACTTCCTATTTGATATTGCTATTTTCTCCCACAGTTGAAAGGGAGAAACCATTGTCACTTTGCAAGCATTTTAGACTCCTCTGCCACACCAGAAAAGTACACTGCTCAGCACAAGCAGCAATAAACTGGTACCCAAGATCCTCATGTTCCCTGGAGGTTCATCCACATGTATCATGTTTGTTGCCCATTCAAGAATGCAGTGGATGTTGTTCTCACTTGCTCAGTTTCTTTGACTCTCAGATTTCCACCAGTGGAGCACTCAGCCCTGTGCATGCCTATTCTGCTCTGTAATGAAGTTTTCCCCTTGTATTTTAGTATTTTTTCATAACATCACAAGCTTAGTTATATTTCCTTGTATTTCTTCCCAACAACAGATTGAGTAACAGAAAGCTGCATTAATACTGCAGTGCTTCATAATGCTCTGACTTTGCTCTTTGCAGAGCAGAATTGCCTGCGTTATCATTCTAACGTAATATAATGCAGGGACATTAGAAATGTTCCAGAGATACAAACTGATGGCCAGTCTGGTGGCCAGCAGTGGCTGGCAACCAAATGTTTTGGAGGAAGCAATAAAATGTGCACAATATTCCTTTCATTGCAAGACTTTTCAGTACAGGGAACTCCTATCCCAAACCCAGCTGCAGATCAGTTTATTCCCCAAACAACAAGACTAAATACCCCACAGAAATGTTATCCTAAGCAGTGTAATTACAAATGCAGATTTTCTCCGTTTAAGGCATCTAATCCCTTTTTGGAAGTCTTACTGACAAGTCTGCTTCTCTGCATGGCAGCCCAAATTTAATTAGGCTTTGTGCAAGGGGAATTCCCCATCAGTGTATGGCTGCCTGCCTTTTTAATTCTATCACCTGCCCTTGTCTCCCAGGGTACACAGATAAATACCTGAAGGTGCATAGCTTGCTTTTCCCCTTGCAAGAGGAGCATCAGGGATTTCATCTTGGGACTGCATACTCAGCACCCATTCCCTGTAGGATTTGCATCCTGGCACACTCTACAGCACCACCTTCAAACTCTCTGCTGTGGCTTTTAATAGTTCCAGCAGAAAATGGACTGTTCAGGGATTGCATGCCTTCTCCTCTTCCCAGGGCCAACTCTTCCTGGGCATCTGTTTGCCATTGAGGTCTTTCCCTGAATTCCCACCTGAGAAAAGCAGACCTGGAATGGGCCCTTAGCAGGAGCTGGGGAGACACCTGTCACACATCAAGTCTTAAGCAGAGGTTTCCTGCTGGAAGGAAGGGAGTTTGTCCAGTGGGACATGTGGGAAGCATGTCTAAATTGGGCTGCTGGTGTGGGAAGGTTTGGGTGGCAGGCTGTGTTGAAAAGCAAGCTGCCCAGAATCTGGAGCTTTTTAAAGACAGCCAGCTTGAGAGCTTAAAGTGTTTTTTGATGAGCCTGTCTTTTGAAATTTCTCTGCAAAGTTGTACCCTGCACTCCCCCCTTTAACATTAATGTTGAAAAATAATAAAAATAATTTTATTAAAATGCAATTCTTCACTTCAGCATCACCATTTTGCCCATCATTATGTCATGAGAGTGTGCCAGATTTATCATACCAAAAGCTCCAGCTTGGCAGAGATAAAACACTTTGATGATTTTCATCAGAACTGGCATGTTTCTGTGGAATGTTTCAATCTAATCAAAAGGGCATTTTCTGTCAGACAGCTGTTCAGTCAGAACATTTCTGACCAGCTCTAATCAGATGTTTAGCTAGTAGTTTCCAACTGCACCCAAGAGACTTAGGCACTCAAGGCCCATTGCAAAGCTGAGGAGTTTCTTGCTCCTGAAACACTTGGTGCTGGTTTGTGTTCTGACACTTCTTCCATTTAACATCCAGTAAGACCAAGAGGTGACAACAGAGAAGCAGAAAGTAATCCGGGAACTGGGGGAAAGGGTCCAAAACATTGTCAAGAACCAAAGCTGAGGTGGAACTCCATCTGATGCAGAGCCTTTGGGTCCACAAGGACACAAAAGAGGAAAACGAGACTCAGGAGAGAGTAGAGCATCAAAGAGGGATCGTGAGTATTGGTAGTTATATTGCCTGGGAAAGTCCCAGCACTCTGAGCAATTTTACTGGCCAGGAAACTTTCCCAAAAGGTGTTGCCATGGGAAAGCCACATGCAGCTACCACGACTTTGCCAAAGGCCTGGAGCAATCTCCTAAGCTCAGTGCAATGGGCCCAGAAGCCACCAAGCTGAATGAGCAAGGCAGCAACCACTGGCACCCAAGACCATAGAGCTGGGGCAGTTTATAGCATTTCTTCTCGTATTGCTCTATTCTGGTACTCTGCTGTTTTATTTTTTTCCTTTTCCCCATATTGAAGATTGTGCCTTACAGAACTGAGCTAAATGCATTCAAAAACACATACGTAATTACATATAAGACCTTTGACAGCTTTAACCAACATATAGAATTTAAATATGTACTGCTATTCTCCTGTGGATTAGTAACACTTAAATCTGCTTGAAATCAATATTTTGCATCAGTGACTAAAGAAAATTAGCAGTGGGCTGGGACTGAAATTGAAACTGCAGATACCCTCACTACATCTGCACAGCTCTGTCCCTGTAGGAGACTGTGCCATCTGGTATGTTGTGATCAGGACACTTGTCAGGCAACAAAATTGAGTCGAGGAGCTTTGGGGACTAGGAGCTCTTCAGTTCAGACTTACTGAGATTAGGAACAGAACTTACGCTTTAACAATGAACTGTAAGTGAACTATAAGTACTAACCCTCTCATGCATGCCTTTTCCCACATCAGAGCTGCTCAGAGGGCTAGAAATACCTTTGCACCCTGTTCCTGAGTCCATCTGTCCAAAATGAAGTTTTCCCACTGAGGGTATCTTATCTGTGGTGGCTGCTAAAGTCAACTGAGAGCAGCACCTGAAATAAATTTCCCCTATGTGACCCTTCTGCATAGAGCCCAGGCCACTGAAGCATCTTAATTCTCAGCTGGGGAGATGCTGTGCATATCCCTGGCATGCCTACACCCCCATTTGATCTGCTGCAAGCCATGTGTGGCTGGTAAGTTAGCATATTTTACTCTGGAGGAAAATACATAGCTTTCTATGAGAAAAACCCCGGCCACTTATTTCCCAGCAATTACTCTACCTGCTAAACATTTCCATCCTCTTTTGTCTTTACAGCTCCTGAATTTACAAGATGTTTTTTAAAATGTTCTCTCTCTAGTATGTTACCTTCCTATTGTTTTGTTATTTGCAAACCACTCTTTAGAAGACTTTAAGATTTACCTGTGACTGAGCGTTTTCTCACTCAAAAGTTGAGTTCAGCAAATTTTAAACTTCCAGCTGTGCTTGTTTCTCATGGTCCCTTGTCAGTGCATCAGTAACCACAGGATGAAACCCACTGCTTTTAGAGTGAGCGATCTCCCATCCTTCTCTCTCTAAATAAACCAAGGTGCTCAAAGCCTGTTACTTCAAGGCAGCATTTTCAGACCTTGCATCACATATATCTGTTTTCTGAGCCATCCACTTCCCCATTTCATGCCACCTCCCTTTGCATTCTCCAGCACCCTCTCCATACCAGGGGCACCAAGCTGGACACAGAAGGCTAGGGATAGAGTCTCCACAGCTAGAGCCAGCAGTCTGTAACTTGTGGTCCCTGCTCTTTGTTCAGAGCCCCTGCATGGGAGGGCTGTGTTAACCCTCTCAGCTGCAGCCTCTCACTCAAAATGCACATTAAGTTACCCTGCCACAGGCACTGTTTTCCAGAACTGAACTGTCTCCCCCCTCATCACAGACTGCTTCTTACTAATTTTTGCTATTAGCCAAATACAAAGGCATACACACTGGGCAGTACACAGCTTAGCAATCTGGATTTCCCTGAGGAAACCTTCCTCAATCATTCATTATTCTATGCATTCCTGTTTCATCTTCAAATTTTATCAGCAACGATTTTTATGTTTCCTTCCAGATTATTGATTAAAATATTGAACAACCCTTGGCCTGAAATCCATCCTCAGGGATACAACTAAAATCATCTGCATTCACAGACTGGTCCACTTGCACAATTACCTTTTGAGATCTACTTTTTGGTCCATTTTTAATCCATTTAACAGGCCTTATTGATTCCTAGACCATGCTTATTTTAAGGAAAGGGTACTTTAGAACACAATGGAAAGCTTATTCATTTGAGAAAGTGCATTCATTCCGGTCCTGGAAGCCTAGGGAATTGATGTTGACTTAGGTCCTCAAAACATAGCACTTATTTCTGTTTTTCTACTATTTCCTTCCACAGTCGGCTGCTGTCCAAGCAATAAGAAGGTTAAAAAATATTACCGTTATTTCAGAGATGCTGTGCTTTATGCACTTCTTGACCACCCTTTTTCTCACAAAAGGACTTGCCTGTTTAGTGGTAGTGGTTGTTAATTACCACTAGGGGCCAGCGTTTTATACTGGTGTTCAGAATTACTGCCTGAAAGTTTCAGGACTATTTCCAAACATCACTTTCTTTTAAAAAGGTGCAAGGAAGAAGACGTGTTACTCTCCAGTGCAATGCTTTTGAGATCATCGAGGCTTCCTTAACCGGCAGAATCATTATGAATGCCAAGTATGAAAGAAAAAAACCCCAGCTTTGGCATTATGGAAATGGCAGGCTGGTGGACCCCTTACAAACAAATTATTTGTCTTTAGCTGCACCCAACTCTGTGTCTGCTGTTCGGGCAGACAGAATTTGCTTTGTTGTGCTGTGGAAAAGTCCTTTTCAGATATACGATACTGACCCTTCCAAGTGTGCTGAGGACCCTGGGAAGACTTTCAGTCAAGAATTCAACGCAACAGTTCTGAAAAAACATTATCTGAAGAAGCACTGTTTTTAAGAATCTAGGCACACAGAGTTGATATGTGCAGGTTTTTGTAGTGTGCGTAAACAAGAGAAAGCAAACTTCCACAGAGTACAACTGATTTCTGGAGTGGAAGGGCTTCAACTAACCCAGCATGGAAGCAAGCTGCAGCTAAAAGAGTTAAAGAGGAAACCAGAAAATAAAAAAGAAGGAAAAGCAACGAAGTACAGAAAACCACATTGTTTGGAATGATGCATCTGTAAGGGTGCAGTAAGAGAAACTGCACCCTCCAAAAAAAGGCAGAGCAGAAGCTCATGGAAAAGAAAAGCAAAAAAGCAGTTTGAAGCAATAAAATTTCTCATTTAAGCAAAACAGAGACAATAGGAAATCAAATCATAATATATACATACACACATATATATATAAATATATATACATACTTCTTGGCAAATACTGAACCTCTTAGAAATAGTGTGTGGGGACTGATGACATGGTTTTAAATAAAACTACTAATAAACTGGCTACAGGAGAAACTTGGTGCAAAAGTGGTAATTAACAGAGCACTGAAATGTCACAGCAGGTGACTACTTGGCCCTAAGCAATGTGCAAGGCCTCATTCAAAAGAGAAAGGCAGGCATGAATAAACAGCAGAGTAGAAGATGCTACCAGGAGGAGGAAAACAAGTTCCAGCTGACACCAGATAAGGACAATAAGAATCCTTCTGGTTAGTCAGAGTTAAGAACAGGCAGGTCAAAAACATTGATGAGCAACTTGTCAAGGTCATATCTGTCTTCCCCACTCACCAGGAGAAGAATGCCCTTCACAGGCTGTCTAAAAGGTGTGGGTGGTCACAGAGGTCAAGGTGAAAAGATAAGGTCATAGCAGAAAAGTAAATACATTAGTCATATCTATGTTCACTTGAAAGGAGCTCTCTAAGGTTCAGAGTTCACTTTCTCTTGGGATGTGCTGGAAGTTCTGTGTCTGAATAAACCTATAGAACAACTTAGTAAAACAAAGAGTGAAAAAGTCACCGTGAATGATGACATTCATCCAAAACTTCAAAAGGAGCTCAATTATCAAATTTCCATGCCAGTTTCTGTGGTGAGAGCTACCACTTAGAACAGCCGCAGTGCAGGAACAGTGGGTGGCCAATAACACATCAATTTTGAAGAGCTGTGGGGAGGGATGTTGTGGGCAGTGCAGGTTAGTAATTCTGATACCCATGCTGAGCACTACAAGATAGAATTTATGGATACAACAAACACAATTAAGAAGAGCCCTCAGCTTTTGCAGAAGGCAGTCATGTTTCACCAATCTGTGAGGGTCGTTCTGAGGAACCACTGAACATGTTTTTGAGGAAGATCTGGTTGTTAGGTACTATGTGGGTTTCTAAAAAGATGATTCCCTATGTGTTTTTGGAGAAATTAAGCTCAAATGGGCTAAAAGAGAAAGGTATTGCGTAGATAAAGAACAAGTTAAATCAGAGGAACTAAAAAGTGACTAAAAAGTCAGATTTTACAACAAAGACAGGTTGCTAATGAAGTAGATCTATACAGAAAGTGCATGTTGAACAGCTTGTTTGCAAATGATTGGTAGAAAGGGTAGTTGACTAATGAGACAACCAACTTTGGCAAGCACACAAAGTTGAGGTAGTAAAAGAACAGGGTTGCAGAAAACCCTCAAGATGCAAAGTAAAAAAAAATAGTTGTAGATGAAACTCTGTGCTATTTAATAGAAAGCAGTCCCCATGTGGAAACAGCAGTGTCAACACTGCGTACAAAGCAGTGAATTGTGAATTCTGTAGTTTTACTAAAAACCAGATTTTTGTATTACTGTGGGTTGCCTGCAAAAACATTAGTTCAGTGAACAGTAAAAATACAAAAAGCAACTAATGCTAAAAATGAAGACAACAGAAAGACTATATTACTATATTAATCCATACATGCCTAGGATATCCATGTCTTGAATACCAGCTCCAATTCATTTGTTACAGAAGAATTTTGTGGAGCCAGAGAAGCACCACAGGGATGACTGCTGTGTGGAGAGGCTGCAGCATGAAAAGTGATTAAATGTAGGCAGGACATTGCTTCCTGAGAAAAGGTGGCTGTCGAGATATACACTAGAGCTTATGCTAACAATGAAGTGGGATGTCCAAACCCCAGGGAACCTGGGTTTGTAGTGTTGCAGCACTGGGAATGGATCCCATGAGGGGGAAATGCATTTGGGATTTCTGAACTGCCAGAACTCACTTTGAATTTGAACTTTGTATAGTCTTGTTGCTGCAGAAATTTATTTGGCTCTATATGGAGAACAGGGATGAGGATGAAGAAAGATGAGTGAAATATGATTCTAGGTGTCATGTCTCTGGCTACTGAGGATAGACTGTTCCCTGAAGGCAATGTGCATTGTTGTAGGGACACACTCATTTCTCAGGAGAGACAATTCTGAGACTGACACATTCTTCAGCACAGTTTTCTTATAAATTTTTCCTTACTTCTAAGCAAGCATCAGGTCTGACATATAAAGGCCTTGAATAGGGTGTGCTGAACTGCCAGACCTCACATTCTTTATCATCTGTGCAGCAGCATCTGGAAATGGACCCTCACTATGCCAGATGCTGTACAAACATGGAAATGAAAGGCAGCATCCCAGCAGCATCCCATTGCTGTACAGCAGCTTTTCCTTCCTGTGGTTATTAAGCAGGCCAACAGGAGGCCAAGGTGCTAAGCATGAGGCTGACATTAAGGAAGGGAACAGTGGACAGTGAAGGAAGCCATTTACTGTATGAAAATCACATGCCCTCAGTGTTTTAATTTTTTGGAAATGGTTAACAATAAAAGGTGCTAATATACCAGAGAAATATATTTTTTTTACTCTTTTAAAATTTTTATTTTATATTTTCCCCTCTTAGATTCTATTATTTTTGAGTGAGTGGTCCAGGAAAACTGAATGATCTTTTCTCTTTACAACAAGGGTAGTCCTCATCTACATCACCTGTCTTCCACGTCATCCATCTTTGTTCCATGATGCTATGTCTAGGGTACAAGTGCCCTGGATTGCTAGACATCCTAGCTGAAGGCCACTCTGTTAAGTGGTGCCTGTAATTAATGACTTCACTGTGTTACCTCTGGATCTTCCATCTTAGTACTTCTCAGTTTCACTTTTCTTTAACCACATCTCTTTACCTCTGGACTCCTTTGCCATCACAGAAGCACCACACTGATTATATGAGTCAATTTAGCTTTTGAAAGCAGAAGCAGCATTGTTGTACATTGTGTGTGAAAAATACATAAAATGAAATAAGAAGGCCCTTCTTCTTCATGGTCTTAGCAAAAAGTAGAAGTGCAAAGGTCAGTACAGAAATAAGTTGTAGGAGAATAGGGAATTTTTCACAATTTTGAAATTAGAGAATAAAACCCCTGAACATGAAACCCACCAACTTAGTCAAAACAGATTTGTGCTAGCATGTGTTGGGGCTAGTGATGTTTGTGGGGCTGGTTTTGTTACTGGACATGAAAAACGCTGTTAGAAGTGCCTTCCTGAGCTTCATATAAAACTGCAAGGCTGTCATTTCTCGGCTGGAGCCAGTTTGAATTCACAATTGATGATAATTTTCAGTAGATGGGCCAGGCCATCATCACTTAAACAGCACCTTGATCTGCCTTTAAATAGCCAGGTCTTGTTCTTTGTTCCTTCTGCAAAATGGAGAGAGACAGTCCTCAAACTGTGACATGGAAGGTTTAAACTTTAAGACCATCTCAGCAAACTGGAGATGCTGTTCAGCAGGGACCAGGCTGAGATACTGTATGAGGAAGCAGTACTCAGCTGCATAAAGAGAGGGTGGGCATATCCTTCCTCAAGACCAGCTCTACAGGGTCTGTAGCTCAGTGTAGGTTGTGTTGCAAAGACTGTTGAGCTAATGAACACTAACTCACTTCAAAAAGGACTCTCCAAGACTGGAGGTGTTAAAAAGCTGTTTAGATTAGGACCTGGCAGGGTACACAGGGCTACAGCTGCCCTTGCTCTGTATCTTTGATATCTCTGGTGACCTTGCTGGGTGGGCCTTCCGCACGACCATGGTCTCTGAGGGTCCAGACTTACTGATAATGCAAATTCTTAGAGCATGATTATAGATGTTGAGGCTCAGGATAAAAATGGCCAAAAAATCCTCATTTGGAGCCTTGGGCTTGTGTCTTCAGAGTGTTTACATACAGAAAGTGGGATAGTGACTAAGGACTAAGCTGGAATTAAAGCTGTTTCCCAAATGCCTTCTTTCCATCCATAAACAGACTGCAATAAAGAAGGTATCAGAGGAAACCCGGAGAGATAAGAGCTATTTTCCCTGGACTCTAGTTGTTTTCATCAGACTGTGTAAAGCTAGCCATGCAGTGTGGGTGTTTTTCTCTTTAGCTTTGGTCCTTTTCTGGGCTGTGACCCCTGCAAATATAGCACCTCACCTTCCCTCCCCTGGAAGCCAAAATCATAACTCTGTTCTTAACTACAACTCCCAACATATTCAGCCTCGCCACAGCCTTATTTTTATGGCCACCACCCTATCCAGCCTGTGCTCTCCCTTGCTATAGGGTGTGGAAAAGTCTAGGAGACAGAGGTCTCCAAGGAAGAAGAGGTAAAGCAAAAGTATGAGGCCAAATATGTGATGCTCTGAAGAAGAGAAAAGGAAAGCATGGGACATAGGCAGTTTTCTTGCTGTGCCTTTCTCAGCCATTGGACCTGTGGGATTGGCCAGGTCCCTTGAAGACAAGATTCAAAGTCAGAGTTCAAATTGTTGTGAAACCTCTGTTCTCCTAAATGACTTTCATGTATTTTATTTAATAAGCACTACTAAATTCAGGAAGTCTGAATTGCTATCTTTCCAGACAGACTGATGGGATGGAAAAGTCATATGGAAAAGGTACTGAATGACTGAGAAAAACATAGCAAAACAAATCCATGGAGGAAGAAAAGGAAGACTGACATGTCTAACCAGTAACACTACAGTGACCTGGCCATGTTGTCCCTATCACCAGAATTAAGAAGTTTAATTCCTCCACAGGTAACCTGGAAGTGCAGGTATGGAACAAAAATCCATGGGTTGAAGCTTTTGTAGTTTCTCTATGCAAAACCTCTAATTTCATTTAAAGCTATGAACACACACTGTAAATTAGTATAATGAGAGGCAGTTCACATACCAGTCTCAGAATGGAGTCTGGGAAGCAAAAATAAGATGAGAAATCCATGGGGTTTGAATTAAGTGGAGTAAATTATCATCTAGCAACAAATACACCAGATAAATATGAATGTTATCACCTCCTGTGATGGCCTAGATTTTATATACACTTCTAGCTGCAGGAGTGAGAGGCACGTTAGAAGGTCACATCATTAAAAGTGCTGGCCATCAGGTCTACAAGTTAACAACTTGAGTATAACAAATGTAATTGAGAGGTCCAACCAGGAGACGAAGGAAAAATCCTATATCCAGTCATGGTGATGGTTGCTTTGGAAGGCACCCAGTGTACAGACCAAAGTTGTCTGTTCTGACTGTTGAATACAGTAAGTGCTGCAGTGGCCCTTTTTCCAGTCTGATCTGAAATAGACTGTGTCACTGCCGAACACACCCTAGCAAAGATGTAGGGAAGTCTTTGACTCTCCATATCAACTAGGAGAGACTTTAAGGCTACCTAAATTTCCCCTCACCCTTTCATTCAATAGATCCTTAAGATGTTGTCACAACCCATCTACCAGCAGAGAGCTAGCCCAGATATGCTTTGTCCCCTTTTGGCCTGAAACACTGCCTGCAGAAACTGGTGTTTGCTGCAGAGGTGTTATGCACGGGCTAGGGTCATGCGATCTCTCATGAAACTTAAGGCAGGCAACCTGATAAAACAGCCAGAAGGCACTTTTGAATCAAACCTGGGTAGTGGATTGGCATTCTAGGACTTCAGAATCCTCAGCAAGCCCTCTGACACACTTGGAAGCAAACCTGAAAACAAACTTATGCTACCTGTCCACATGGCACGAAGCCTGGCTGACAGTTTCAGGCTGATGCATGTCACTAGGCTGATAAAGAAATCATATCAAGACCGTATGATTTTATGTAAGACCAAAACTGTGGGCCTGTGGATGTTCTCTCATCTCTGTGGCATCTGCTTGACTGCTGCAGCAAGGCAAATTTTTGCTATGGTACCTGTGTAAGATTTCATATAACTAAAGACAGGAAGCAGAACATGGCTAATCCCATGGAAATCCAGAGGCACTCTTGCCCAGGCTAGCGCTTCCAACAGAAGGCTTTGTTACTTTCACATGAAGACCTGATACACATAGGACCTCTCTTGTGTGCCAGTGGACCATATCCCTCTGATACTGCCAGGAAACTTTCCCTAACTCAGGCTGCCAGGAGCTGCTGCCATTAAGAGGAATCCTTTAGCAGACAGGGCACTGGAGATTTTGATTTTAAATAGCATTTGCCACCAGCTCTTGCCATTCAGGGCCAAGAATAAAACTTCATTTTTTTGCACATGGCCCAACACAGTGGATCCTACCTCTGCAGAAAGAACAGTGCCATTGACCAAGATATAAGCACCCAAATGCAGGTAGCCACCTGAGTGACAGTCCAAGTGACTCTTCAAAGGTCCAGCTGTGCTAAGCCATGAAGGCACTTCAGATACAAAACCAGAAAGAAAACTTTGGGCAGGGCCTCTTCCTGGGTTCACATCATCGTGCACTGTCCTGAACAGCATGTAAACTCCAAGCTTATTAGCAGCAGGGGCCACTGAGGGAAGGGGCTCTTCTCCAGCTCAGCTGATGCTGTTTACAAGCCATTGCACCTGCAAGTTGAGGGAGCCAGGGGGGTTACTCCTGCTGTGGCAGTAGCAAAGACCAGCATCAAGGAAGGTTTTAAAAATCCTTAAATTGCTGTAGCTGACTCACCGTAATTCACCTGCCAAAGCCCTGAAAGTATGTTTAAAAGCTCCCTCAGAGACGATGGTTTATCTTGGGTTGACTTTCATCAATACATTTAGATGTGCAAACCACAGCATTTAGTTAAATCACTGAAAGTGCTTTTACAGAAGAGCTTGCACAAAGACCCCATTTTACTTAAATCAGCCCAATGGCTGCATGTAGAAAAGGTCAAGAACCAAGAAAGGTGTCAGAACTTATACACAAAACAAAGTATTTCATTTTGTTAGACACACAAGTAATTACAATTGCCAGGTACTGTGATTCAAGGAAGAATCTAATTGCATCCATGCAAGGACAGCTGGATTCCATGAAAGCTGGAACTAGCAATTGAAATAACCTCCTAATATTTTTAATTTGGGATCCAAGAATCAGTGAAAGACCTTTTAAAATGAGTTTCCAAGCATTCTGATGGAGGTTGCAGCATAGTGTGTTCCATCTTTTTTTTTTCCTAACAACACACAGTTCTGCTGTTGCAGATCACAGGCTGGCTTGGGGAAACTCCTGAGATATGGTGGACCTTCAGATCACCACTGGCTGTGGACAAAGTCCATCAGAGAGTGATGAGAAGGCATCTCAGCTTGATAGTCAAAGCAGCAGTGTCATACACAACTGGATTAAGTGGGGTCTAATTTCAGCTTTAATGGAAAGTAAGACTCACATTTCACATAATTTGATTCTTACAGAGATCTGGATGACTTAACTGTTCTTCCATTACACTCTGCTAATGGTCAGAGTGAAAAAAGGCTGTGATCCTTGAAGATTTGTGTCTTTAGCATGTTATGCCTCAAGCCCTCAAGAGGAAAATGAAGCACAGGCTATGAAATTGGTAGGATCTTATAATTCCTTTCTAGGCTGAAATATGTTTTTTGGCTCTTCTCCCAAATGCCTATTTCAAGGTGACACCTTTTCTGCCTGCCAAGAGAGCTGCAGGTGTCTCCTTGGTCTTGGGACCACAAAAGCAATGGCAACAGTTGGATTTCTGCATTTGCTCACTCAGAGCAGTAATGAGTTAGAGGAAACGGCATTTTTTCCACTTGCTTTTCTCATTTTGGAGCAGTGACTAAAGAGACATGGGCATTTCACTCCTCTCAGAAAGTTTATCAGACTAGCAGGAGAACTAACAAAGACAGTGTTCTCCTAAATGCAGCTCCATCGCAAAGATTTTATAGGATTTCACTCTAAGCAGCACTGCTATTGTTCCCCACTTTGTTCCATCCACTGTTTTGCCCCTCCAATTGGTCCTTAACAGCTGTTTGGATAAGAGACATAAGTTAATGAGGTAGTCCACAGGCCAAAGAAAACTCAAGTTGTAGTCCCTTTTACAGTGGATCTCCTGCCCAAATTTCACCTTCCACAGAACTTGTGGAAATTTAATCTTCTCAGATATTTGTGAATACTTTCAATGACTACTATAGGACAGAATGACTGATGGCAAGCAGACAGCATATTTATTTATCCTGATTCCTGATGAAAATCAGATGAGGTTTTTTCATTGGGAAGGAAGTCTTTTTCTTGAAAGATCCATTTCCTGATATTTAGGGATTTTGACAAGTGAAAATATTTAAGAAAAAGAAGGAAACAAGCAAAAGTAAATTTTGGTGCCCTCAAAGGACTAACATCCATATTCTAACAAATGCCTTAAGTATAGATAGTGAAGGCAGAAATTTCTGACTAAGGATTTCTATTTTTATTCTCACCCACACTACTTTATGGGTGGAACAAATCAATTTTCTGACCCACTCTACAAATAACCTTTCCTGCCTGCTGTCATCTTCCTTTGCCCTCCAAACTGCAGAACTAGCTAGAACTCTGCAGAGTTCCCAGCAACAAGAATGCATTACTTCTCAGTACTTGATTATTGCAACGGTGAGCTGAATAGAAAGAGCTCTGCTCCAGGTGACACTTGTCTTTGTCAGCTTGGTACAAGGTCATTGGAAAGAGGATAGTCACCTGGCTCTGAATGAGAAAGACTCCTGGATGTTGTTGGAGGCCAGTCAAGATGTCCTTCTTCATGGGTGATGACTCCTTTAGCACATCTTCACTTGTTGTTTAGGAAAGCTGGTACTGAATGGGCAGACTGGTATTACTAGAAAACTATTGACAATTACAGACGATGAAGTTTCTTTTCAGAGGAAATGGTTTTCTACCATCACCTGAGCTCCTTAGATGCCTCCAAGGCATTAACAACCTGCAAGCCCCAAAACTTCTTTTACTTTGCAGATGGATCTGTACCACACACACTTGCAATACCCATGCTCTTAGTGCATGGCAGGGAAGTCTGCCTGCCCAAAGTGCTGACTTACTGCTCTCGTCTTTTCTCCCTGAGAAAGTCCTAGGCCTGTACCTATCCAGGTATACAGCTATTAATAATATCTCACCTGGGAACTGAAATTTACTCCTGAAAAGAGCATATACACTGCCATTTCTGATAGAAAATGTCAAACCACTCAGTATTTCTTTTGTAATATCCTCTAGGGTGGAAGTGTTTTTTTTTAACAGAGATGGCAAATGCATTTCACACCTTAATTTCAGGACTGTCATTCAGAGAGATAAACAATAGACAGGAACTGAGAAGAAAGCTCCCCTTTCATGTCCCCAGTGGGCACATATTCTGCACAGCATGCTGCTCCGCCTGCTAAAGGAGTGTGGGCAGCTAGTTTATGCTGCCAGCTTGACCTGGTACTGTGGAACATCTCAGGTCTTTGCTTTGGTGTAAGGAAATCAATCACCTCATGGTGAATGCAGGCAAACTTTGTAAGTCAGACCAGAGGGCCATGAAAGGAGGATGGGGCATGAGGAAAGCAATAGCAGGGCTTGTACCCTCTAACAGAGAGGCAGCTGGACAGTATATGTCTCCCATTACATGATCTCCACCTGCTGCTTTAATAAGTTTTTCTGGACCTTGACAAGTCAGAGGAGTACCAATCTTCATTAACTTTGGTGTCTGACTGGTACACCCAAGCAGTAACTGGTGGAGATAATTGCCCACCACAGAAATTCTTCATGTGCCAAGGTTTTAAAACATTACAACTCCTTGCAGTTTCCTTCTGTCCCCATTGCACCCTGCCAAATCAACAAAGGACAGGTCGGTGGCCCCTGGCGTAGAATGCAAAGAAGGCACAATAGTGAAAACTTACAGCAGCACCTGTACAAGGTAGCAGTACTCTGGAAAGATGGAAGACTTTTCTAGTTTTCCCTGAGTTTCTACCAGCAAGTTCAGTCTCCAGTTGGGAAGAGCGCTGTGGTGTACTAGAGAAAGGTTCCCCATGACTGCCCTGGCAGAGCATCAGGCACAGTGGGCCATCAGGACCAACATGTCTGTGGATGCTGGTTTTGTTCCAAAGACATTTGAAGTATGTGTAACACTTATTGCCACTTTCCTGGCCAGGGCCAGGTCTCTGTCACACTTGGCTGTCCAGAGGGCTCTTAGGGCACCAGATATGAGGCATGGTTTCCTCTGGCTGCTGAAATGGCAACACAACTCCTCTGCAGCTCCTGGTGCCAGTTCTCTAAAGCATGTCCGGCAACAAGTGAGCTCATACGACTTGAAAATCAGGATGAAATACCTCATCAATTTGAAATCCATTCTTCTGGGGTGCTTGTCTGGATTATTTTTTTAAAAAAACTTTGTTTTTTTAAATCATTGACCTCAGACAAACCAGTGGATAAATTATATTTTTTCCTATGTCAACTGTTTGTTATCAGAGGAAATGTCCTCAGAGTCAGGACTTGCTGTTTTTTGTGTTTTATCTGTGCAGCAAATTCCATTAAGTGAAATTTAATGCCAAAGCTCTAAGATCTGCATTCCTGGGGAATGACTGTTTGGGGGGCATTGTCTTTGAATCGAGAGCAAACACAAGCTGATAAAACACTTGTTGGATTATTTAGTCATGCCATCTTTTGCTGGATAGCTAACACACACATAGAAATCACTAGAGGCAAAAATATTTCCTAAGTGGAACATTGATGATTCCTGAAAGATACAGCAATGGTCTAAGGCAAGTAAGCAACCCTACTGATGATTAAACTGTTCCTGACATACATAACAGCCTGAACAAGATCTCCCTCTGCCCCCTCAGGGTGACAAATCTTGTTTGTATCTGGCGATGTTGTGCAGCAAAGCACACAGGGAAATAAAACATGACCCTATTTCATCTTCTCAAAAACAGAACTGCGGCTGATTCTTCACCACTTTGCATTTCATTTAGCAACAGCTAGAGGAAGCCTAAGTTTCCTTCTTACCCTCACCTGTAGAAAGACCGGCAGAGCAAGCTGGGGCAGAACAGCTCCTTGCTCTTCTCAGGGGCCAAGGGTCTGACAGCATTGTCAAGCCTTGTAAGACGCTGCCATTTTGTTAGGGACGCACTGCACTGCTTGTCCCCCTCAGTCACCATAGCTTGCTGTATCTATGTAGGTGAGGAAACTCACCTATGGCAGGCACATTAGTCAACAGGGACAAAGGACTTGTCTCTTTCTCCCCTCTTCTCCCTCCTGTATCCTATTATTTTCAGGACATAAGAGAATACATAGACAAATACCAACACAACTGCTAACCTAGTAGCAAGACTCTGTCAAGACCCTCCTGTAGCACTGCTGCTTGTATCAGACATGAAGGTTTTGTTGAAGCCCCTTTAACTTAAGGTTGATGTGCTTATGAAAATCAGTATCTAACCTGTTAGGCTGCAGAATATGGCTTACGCACATGACTTGCATATGGATCAGAAGCTCAGGGATGAACAATGCCCAAATAGCAAGAACTGTTGGATTTGTTCAGGTCCATGTCTTTGGCCGCTATGGATTTTGGAGAAAACTGGCCAGTGAACACAAGGTGCAGTGTTGTTTAATAATTGTTGAAACACAAAAGCAGCACAACTGTCATGATGATCTCAGACCTAACAGTGTTCACGTTACTTGGTTGATACCCGCATGGTCCAGACCCAATTCTGTGACCATGAACAGGCTGTTAGTTAAATCAAACTAGCCACTAATCAGTTAAGATGCAGCAGAAAGACTTCTTCCAGAATGGGCATAAACCACTTCATGCTCCTTAATTTGAGATCAGGCCAAGCCCAGACTTCTTCAGCAGCCTGCCTTACTTAGGTACATGAGGTCATGGTCAGCCAGAGCAAACTGCCCTTTGGTTTCTTTTGCAAAGGAACGGTACTTTCACAGACTACCTTCCCAGAGCTGCCATGCTAAACCTGATTTATGTAAGGGGAGGCAGAAACCACAGGTTGCAACAACATTTTATTCTGCAATATCCATTAATTTACTACTCTTCCCTGAAGGTCCAAATTTTCACTGAACAATGGCTCAAGTGTTATCATCTGGCTGAGGACATCTCTGCACGGTGGAGTGATTGCTCAGCTTTGCAGAAACAGCTGAGGAATATGCCTCTGACTCTCCCCTGTCTTCAGACTAGGTGCAGAGACTTTTCAAAGCAGTGCACTGGGAGATTTTAGTGCCTGAGGAAAGAGGATGAGCCTACACCCGTCTAAGCCTGACATAAGCGAGCTGCAGAGGGCTAGAGCAGTGCAGGATGAGGTAACCTCTCTCAGGATCCCCAGCATAAACACTTCTCCAGCCCCTAAACAGACTGCTTCTGCGGCTGCACGTGAAAGCACAGCCCCGCACAGAGAAGACACAGCCACATGGTAGCAATTGCCTGACTGGGATGAGGGAAAAAGCAGCTCAGATCCCTGCACTGATGTGTCCATAGTAGATATGGGGCAGGAGCTTTAGTCTTCCCTTCTCAAAGTGAAAAACAGCACTTCATGTACTAGCTTACTGCCTACCCCAGCGCAGAGCTCCTGCACTCTTCCCTGCTGGAGCTGCTTATTGCAAGGTGCAGTAGGTGCCTTCGCTCTTGTAATGCCAAAGACTTTTACAAATAGGCTTGTTGCAAGTAGAAACTTGCAACTCTGCAGCCTGTCTTCTACTCACAGATTAGTACTTTTTCACCCAAGATGCTGTGGTTGTGTTTTCCAGACCATCTGCTGGAGTGTTCTCCCTTTGTTGTTTTGCTGCTGTTCTCATGGTCTTGTACCTGTGACTCTGCCAGTGTTGCTGTGACCAGCTCCCACGGGAAGCGACTGCCACCGATGTGAGACCTCTGCCTACTTCCCCCCTTTTTCCCTGCTTTTGGTTGCTTTGGTTTGTGTCTGGGAGTCTGTTACATGTATGCACAAAGCTTAACAACCTGTCAGTGTGCAGCCCTTCCACCTGAGCAAAGGTTGCATTAGCGTGTACCATAGCATGCCTTAAGCAGGGAGAATCAGGACGCAGTCTGGTGCCTAATGAAAACCTTTATGATTGGCATTGGGAGGTATTACAGGGGGATCATCTGCTGCCCTGGAGATGAAATCAGGAAGAAGACACTTGTCTCCATTACCTCCATTGTTTCTCCCCCTACTTGCTGCCAGAGAGTTTTTCCCTTTCCCTTTTCTCTTTCTTTCACCTGATTTTTTTCTTCCCCAAAAAGTAACTTTCACCATTACAGTCAACGCTTGCCATCAGCTACAGATCCTGCTAATAACAGTTGTGCATCTGTCTCAATATATTTCCTGCAGCATGTTTCATGCTGTATAAATGACAAAGCCAGAGAAATCGTAGTTCTTGGGTAAGGCCTTACCCAGGAGTCCCTGGACTCGTTGACAAGGATGGGTGTGCGTTCAGTTTCAGCTCATGGATTACTCTGTGCTGCCTGCAAGGGAGCGGGCATAGTCTGGGAGACTGCTGGGGACCCCACTGAGGGCTTCTGGGGCTCCCACTTTGTGAACAGTCCCTTCTGAAAACCTCAGTGCCTAGGTCAGTTAGATTTGGGTGCCTGAATGTCCTTAGGAAGTTGCATGTGTGCAGCAATCCTAGCTGAGCGTGCTAGATCTCTGGTCTGGCTGAAGAACTACCAGGTAAGCAGGCTGATGGCCAGAAGTGCTAGGCAGCATCCTCATGCCCATGATGTAGCAGTAGGTGGTGTGGGTTGCTACTCTAGATGCAGTAACACACATCAGTTATGATTGCTTTTCAACCATGGACAGCTAAATTTGCTAGAAAACCATTGATCAACCTGACAAAGTTAATTAACTACAATGGGTCCACTGTAAATGCTGCTGTTCCCTCTGCTGTGTAGGGCATCAGTTGCCCCCCACCCCCCACCCTGTAAGGAAGTTTTGCCTTCAGCAGGACATGTTTGATTGGGAATGTGAGTGTCCAGCTGGAAAGAGTGAGAGCTGCTGGGCAACAGCTACTTCGCCTGATTGAAAGAATACAACTGTTGCTGAGCTCTGTTGCCAGTATTACTATGATTATGAATTCAGCTCAGTTGTTCGTATTTTGTCATAGGCATTTTTCATGGATTAGGCATTCAGCTTCCACACTGCATTAAAACCATGATCTGGCTCCAGGTCTCTCTGCTGACCCATTGTCTTGCTGATCCTAACAGGGTTAAGGTACTCAAAGGGACACAATTTTGGAAAACTGGTAGGAACTACCTGATGCTTCATAGGTGTCAGACAAACATAGCAAACAGATGATGTCAGCTCCATGGTAATGAGACAAAAAGGACTTACATCTGCTAAGAAATACTCACGGCCAGCTTCTGACACCCTCCGTCTTTTCTGTCTTATCTGTGCATGTGAGAGAAGACACTTGCAGTATTTGCATGAGGTGGTACTCCTCAGGGGGAGTGGAATGATCTGCGTCCAACTGCTGGTAAAGTGCTAATGCTACGGAAATCCCAGGAGCCAGCATTTTCTAAAGGATTAGTACAGTAATTAACAGGCTCTCTAAACATCTCTGAGTTTCCAGAAGTACAACTTGAATGACCTCACCTCAGAGGCCGAGGTTTCCTTACTAGACTTTGTACTTCATGCTGTTCAGCTAGGAAGTATAATGGCTTCAAAAATAGTTTTCCCCATCAGAGCATTACAGTATAGGATATGTCCTTGCATGTTCCAGTGTGTATCTACGCTTTGTTACAGAGGCCAGGCTGGTTTTCCAAGGATCCAGAAAAGCACTGAGTTAGCTTCAGGAGTCCAGTTTTGCAGGCAGCGCCACTGGGACATGCAGCTGGACTTCAGGAAGTCTCAGGGTTCAATGAAACTTGTGCAGCTGTGGCTTTTCCTGACTGCACAAGTCTTGCCTCTTTCCTCCACAGCACAGCTCTCCCCAGCATCATGGCAGGTCTGTGACTCATTAAGGGATGGCCTTTTATCCCTCTCACTGCAAATTGCCCAAGCAGCAGTGTAGTAATGAGACCACCTCAGGGTTACTGCCGGGTGACTGTGGCTCTCATTTATGGGGTGGTGGATGCCAGCTGAATCACAGCTCAGGACTCCTGAAACCTGCTGCTGAGCATAATGTCCAGGCATGGCACACTCTCTGTTTCACCCTTCCTGGCTGTTTTTCTGCCCCCTTCCAAACTGGCTGGGCTGCAGCAAGCAGTGTGCACAGTGTCACTCAGAGCTGGGGCGCAGGCAGGGCTGAGCCCAGCCCAGCCTGGCTTTCTGGTTGTTGACAGAGGGTGCGTGGGCAGGACATCTGCCCCAAGTTGCTGGGTGGTTTCCACGCTTCCCTGTCCTGTCCAGTTCCAGATGCCCTCTCTGCTCCTATCCATCCGCAGGTGACAGTGCCCAGGAGGAGTGTGAGCGGACTGTGGCGAAAGCAGCCTTTTACTCCTCCTCACCTCAGCTCCACAGCCTTCTCCTCCCTGCCTTTTTCTCTCTTTGTTCTTCCGCTTTCCCCCAGCTCACCTTTCCAGGATGCCCTGCCCCTGCTTTTCTGACTGCAGTGTCTCTGGGGCAGGCTGGAGGAGCCCACAGGGAGAGGCAAGGAACCTGCCAACCCTTCCAGGCGCTGCCCTTCTGTCCCACTGTTGGGGGCTGCCAGGAGGACAGCTGGTACCCTCAGCTGTACAAAGCAGCCCAAGATACTTAGCAGAGAGTCTGTCATCTTGTGCCTGAGGGTGAATGTGAGGAGAGTGAAGGGGAGGGAATACCTCTCCCACTGTGCACTGCTTAGAAAGAAACACGGTTTGTTATGATGCCAGAGCATTAACCATGTTATTGCTTAATTTGCCTTGTGGGCCTCTTGCATGGCTTACATCATAGCATTTCAGCTCAGACCCATATGTTATCAGCTGCTAAAAGGACTAATCTGAAAAATATCTGACACTGTATGTAACTCTCCTAGCTGCTGAAATATTTTGCACAGATTCACTGTGCTTCTGTTAACACTCTCTTAGATGCCCGTAAAAATGCATTAAAAAGACACAAGCAGATAGATGCTTTTGTACCTCTGAAACCAAAGATCACACCCAGTTTTGGGACAGCTCTCATCTTGAAAGAAGAAATTAAAGATAGGTTTTCCGAAGAATAAGAACAGGCAAAAATTTCCTTTGCAACTCTAGTTCAGATTTGTCTCCTTCACCTATTTGATCACATACTCCGTCTGATAGTCTGGGCTGCACAAAATGTGCAGTGTTTGATTGATGCCTTGCAGGCAAGCACAAGTCCTTCAGTGTGCAAGGCATTCACAGCTGATCCCAAAGGCAGGTAAAACTGGCTGGAGTTTGTGACCCAGTCAGACTCCACTTCCACTGAGCCTGATGTTGTGGTGGACAAGGCATCTGCATCTTTCTTGTTTCTTTGCCCTTGTGGTTTGTCAACACCACAAGAGACTTTTTGGTCTTTATTTATGGGTTTGTGTCCTCTATCTGGCCAGTACACCTGCATTTTCACTTCTTTACTGTACACTTTTCATCCCAGAGCCCCATTTGGCTGGTGTCACCAGGCTTGCAGGCTGTATTTGTCTCCCAGGCACCAGCTCAGGCCATAAGTGTGATTGATCCAAAGGGCGAGGCTGAATTTAGCCCCCCTGAGGTTAAGAGAAACCCCTCTACTGGCAGTTCTACATAAAATATGGCAGCCTGGGAGACAGATCACGTAGCATTGTCATCTATAAACCTGTCTTGGAAAGGAAGAGAAGTGTAGCTGGCCATAGTCAGTCTGAACAGACTGGGTCTGTTCAAGACTGGAAGGGAATATTCCCATTCATGTGAAGTGCCTCATCCTGAAGTCCCTCAGAGAGAGAGCGAGTATGGGTAGATGCAAAACAGCACAGTGTATGCAGCTGGATAAAGCAGATCCATCCCTCCTTATACCAGGAACAGGAGGGACATCTAACAAGTAATTGCATATTTGAAGAAGAAAATTTAATTCAGCCCTTCCAGCTAGCTCATAGAGGAGATGTCTTGGCCAAAGCTGAGTCAGTGTCCTTAAACCAGTTTTTCTTGCCTGCTATAGAACAGCCTGAGAAAGCTGACGTGACTAAATGGGCTAGCAGTTACTTTCACAGTCTCTCTCCCTCCTTTCAGCATGCCCATTTTTTATGAGACCTTGCAGCAAGCAGAACCTTCGATAATGGTCTAAGGCTAACTGGGTCAAGTCTTTTGTGCAGCCCATGTCTGGGTATGTGTGCTGCCTGCATTTATGCGGTTGGCACCATACCACTTGAAGAATACAGAGAAGAAAACATTTATTACAGCTGGTAACTAGATAAGACTCTGGAGATGTCACAGATTTTTTTTCAAAATCCTTTTAATTTCAAAAATAATCACCTGACACTGTTCAAAGACTGGGTGACCTCCAGACACTGTTTAAAGACCTCCATGCATAAGAGAGAATTAAGGGGCTATAGGGAATTAGTTGCCCTAAAGGACAACTGTGACTACACCCCGGTTTCCCTTTTATTTTGTCCATAACTTCTGGAAACCCTTTCCTATTGCATTCAATTAGCCTTCAGCGCTCTTAATCTGAAATTGACTTTGCCTGTCCCCTACTTGGGCTTTTTCTAATGCATGAATAGTACCGGATAGGATAGATCAGCATTAAAGAGAGACCAGGAATCTGATCAAATTTCTGGCTCACTTTTGCCGCCTACAGCAACACAGTCTACACATCCAGAAAATGATTTTCTGAGAGGCTGCACTTCAAAGCACAAGTTGACTCAAAAATAAGATTAACCTTCTTGACTTTTACCTTGCTTAGGCTATTTCTCACTTCCACAAGTGTCTTTTATTTCTCTTCCAATTGCACAGAAACCAGAAAGTAACTCAGCACCATCAACTAAAAAAAAAAGCCAGGTGATGCATTTCCACATGATTAAACCCTTTATGTTTTCTTTTTCTAAGTGCAGTTTCACATGACAAAATTTTAGAATTACAGGTATGTCTTTAATAGACTTTTTAATCAAAAAGTTATAACAGTTAGGGAACAAGGGACTTTTGGCTCCATTTGGTGCAGAATAAAGTAGGGAGTCAATAGAACGCCAGTGCTATAGGGTAGCCTCCCCATCTTGTGACCTCTCATGGGTCAGATTGTTAACAAAGATACAGATTTTAGTAATTATAGCTGTGACAACTATTATTGGACATAAATGTTGCTGGGCACCTTCTTGTGAGAAGGGACTGCTTCAATACCTTGGCAGACACAGGAAATGTAGGCTGTTAACTGGGAAAACAACAGAAACAGACAAGAGGCAAGATGGGCCACTGAAGAACCTGCCTATCTTGGTCCATCTTCACCTTTCACAGTGCCTGTCCCTGAAATACACAAGTCCTGTTCAGGTGGAGCACTCCTTTCCTTGTGGCTAGTATTAAGAGGTCTTCTCCAGCAGTATACACCGATTTGTTTTCCCCCTGTGAATAGCTGTAGTGAGATGACGGTCTGTGAGCGCCTAGCTGAGCCTCTGGGCTGAGGCATGGTAGGTCCTACAGACAGGGGCAACTGAAGAAGCAACAAAACTGGCAATGCCAAAATGCAACCTGGTAATTAGTGGCAAGCCTTGCAAGGAGTCCACAGCATACCTCAGACAAACCCAGCTTACTAACCCCCGTGGTCCTGTGGGGCAGTGAGAAAACATTACCCGATCTGCCACTAACCTCTGCAGAAACAAAATTCTCAGTTCTCTGCAAGTGAAAAGCTGCGTCAGCTGGATGAAGCGTGGCAAGACCGAAACATTCTCATTATGGGAAGGTGCCCTGGCTGCAGTCACCCAAGATTTATGCTGTGATCTTTGAGAAGAAGAATGAGATGGATGAAAGACCAACAAACAAAACTTTGTTCCCATTTGGGTGTGAAAAACAGAGTTTTGTTTTCTAGCCATTTGTGGTTTTGCTGTGTGAGGCCAGGGTAGAATTAGGTACATGGTAACCAGGACAAACACCAGACTGAGGATTAGGCTCAGCACTTATGTACTGTTTTGGAAGTCAGGTGTGTTTCTGCTCAGAAGTGTGGAAAAGTCAGAGCAGCAAGGATAGAAAAATGTTCTAATGAGCATAATTCAAACATCACACAGGCCTGCTAATTGGCACAGTGTCTGGGATTTGTTAGCAGATGACAATATTAATGCTCCAGCCAATTAGTTAAATCACCCTTCCTCCATCCTCAGAGTAAATAAGGAAAAGCTTCAGTTTCTGGAAGCATACTTCTGGTAGTTGCAGAAATCCAGTGTCATTTTCTTTCTGCCGGGGAGGGTCTCAGCTTGCCAGAAAGCAAGCAGACCTCTCCTCACTGTATGGCAGATTCCTTTGCTGACTGAATGGCACCACTTGCTTCATGTTTATTTTCCTCCAGTCCTGCTCACACAGGGGTAACTTCTGTGGGCTGTTTCTAGCCACTGAGCACAGTTGTTTGCAATGGAGAAGCAAGTGCTGTCTCTTCTTCAGTGACAGTCTGCAACCTTATGGAGCTGGATGATTCAGTGGTTCCATTAGTTTCCTTCTTCCTTTTAGTACATGCTCTTGATGACGAGGCAGGTGTTCCTGTTAACTTAGGAGACACAAGAAAGATGACTGCTGTGCACAGCTTCTCTAGGATAAGCTTTCTATGAACTATTCAAAGTGCTTGTCCTGTCCCTGGCCATTGCACTCTGGCTGCGGCATGTAGGTGTCAGGGTAGCGGGGACCACACATGGCATCAAAGCAGAGCTGCAACTCCCAGCTATTCAGCCCAAAGGCTTGTGTTACTGTCCCTAACAGGGGTGGGGCATGCCTAAGCATTATAGCTATAATAAATTCTTGCTCCCTTTCATTTAGCAACAAATTTATGCCTCTCCTTTCCAGTTACGCACACTTAACTGTTCCTGTCTCCTCTCCCCAAAGGTCTTAAATACTCACTGCTGGTCAACTTCTTGCCCTATTCCACATGGAGATGGCCAAGGAGACATGTTAGGCAGTCCATAGGAAATGGGAGCAGCAGAGACATGCTCTTTGCTTCTCATCTTTGAAGCTGATTGTGATGTTTCATATGCACCCTAAAAGTAATTTTCTGAGCACCAGCAATCATGGTAGAAGACCAAACCATTCTACTGAGCACTCCAAACAGCTTTGTTGTGTTTCAGCTGCCAGAAGGGGCCTGGAGATATTTTTCTCTCTTTTTCTATTAATGGCATCAGTCTCAGATGCATTTTTGGCCCGGGGTCCTTCTGAGAACTGGGGCATTGCATGGGATTGGTATTTCATACTCCAAACATATGCTACTTGCAGCTGAAAATTCTTGCAAATTAGCTGAAAGCCCGGAAGTATGTTAGTAGTAAAAAACTTCAGCTGTAACAGTGTTATGTACAATACAGCCCTATGACATTATTACTGTCATTTACATTAATAGCATTAGCAATCCTAGTTTTAATCCCAGTCATTGCATTACTGATTACTATTAACAAGGCAGTTATTCATGCCATTGCCAAACCTTTGCAGCTTTGTGAATGAAGGCAGAAACCTTTGTTATCTTTTGAGAAGCTGCAGAGTACTCATCTGCACAACCAAACTATGATGGTACTGAGGCTAATCAGCACATGCAAATAAGGGCTACAATTGTTGTAGAAGGTTTTCTCTTCCAGGGCAAGTCATTAGTCTTCAAAGACCAATAAAAGCAGAAAAGTTTCTCCTGGGAAGGGTAGGGGTGAACGCTCTGTGCATTTAACCCAGTTATCTTCTTTTCTGTGTTAAAAGGTAGCAACCTTTTCTGTGGGGAGGCACAAAAACATAAATAATTCATTAATACGATTCTTTCCCCAACTACTTCAGAGCTTTTGCACTTCCCCAAGCCTCTCCTACCTCAGGCATTTCTCCTGTTTAATGCAATAGTGGAAAAGGCTGTTCCAGAGAGGTGGGATTCAGCATACATGACACGGGTAATTTTGTACTTGCACTGCATGAATCAGATACCCTGGAGACACAGATAGTGGGTAATTTACTAGTCTGAGTATAAGAATGGGAGCTAGGACCACCATGTTTCAGCAATTCCTGGAAATGTCAGCTGCTGAACACCTTCCCACTGGTAGATCAATGGTAACTACCACAGCAGAGAGCTTGATCTGCACTTCAAAATCTTTACAGAAGCCTAGCTAAGTAGTCGTGTGGGCAGTGGATGCTCAGTTCTCTGCTGTCACTGCTACTTTGCTCTCAGCAGTAAAGGGGATATCGTCTTTTCTTAGAGGGATTCCAGCTTGCAAAGTCTTGGAGACTCTCACAGACAGATCAGACCTTTTAGAGTTATGAGTCCTCTAGGAGTGTTTACCTTTGGATGAATGCAGTTATGTGCTTTAGGCAAAATAAACACCTTGCATGAGCAGTGGATGCATCCAGCAAATTCTTGCCACATGAGTTCAATGTTTATCTACAGGTGGATGGGACAGCCAGTTACAGAACTACAGTCACTGGACAGTCATGTTACTGCTTGGATGTACAAGGATGGCTGTGACCTTGTTGTCTCATCCCCAGCCACCAAGCAATAGTGCCACGTAAACCAGCTGCCTTCTCCTCCTGAAGAGCCTGTGGTGAATCTTCTGCCAGCAACAAGCTGAGGCTTCATGTTGGTAGTAAATGAGAGCCTCCGCTGTTGAAGCGCTGTCTGTGCCCCCAGGCTTTGGAGGTTTCTAACCCAGCCTGCAGGCTGAAAGTTCCTGTTGCACTTCATCATTTCAGCTTCCACCCACCACCCCTCCAAGAAATCAGGGAAAAATTTGCTTTTTGGTGAAAAAGATTGTTAAGATTCTAAGTCATCAGATGCCTCTGTTCTGAAGTAATTCTCACTACCATAGCTGTCATAGCAGAGTATCGACACAATGTCTGGTTTCAGGCCAGCATACAGAAAGCCAAGCTGTGCAAGCTGTGCTTTTGTTTCCTCCTGTTCTGAAAAGCATTGCTGCAATCCTGGGTCTCCTCACTGGCTTCAGGAAGAAAGCCCTGGATAGGTGTCTTCAAGCCAAAGGGCTTCCCTGCCAGCTGGGGAGCACTTAACACCCCTGAAAGCAAGTTGCAGCCAAGAACGGCTGACCTTTGAAGCCTCCACACACGCCTAGGGCATGACGCACTGCAACACACTCAGATGGCCGCCCTATTAGAGCAGTGCTCTGAATACTTTTGGAGCTCCCAGGTCAGCCAGGTCACTGGATGACACTCCTTAACTGCAAGGGGTTTTGAGCTTCTGCTCAGGTCAGCATCACCATATTCCACAGGCAGTATGGCACATTACCCACCACCTCAGTTTGCAATGAGTAATAACTTGATATGGGCTTAGTGGCAAAGCTGTTTATCTTTTACTCCTGAGACAGAACCTCATAGTATCCCCTTTGTTCTGCTTCCTCTTAGAAGCATTTTCTATTTCCTTAAACCTGAAAATGTGATGCATGCATGTAGGAAGGGGTAGGAAACAAAAAACCAGCCCTTATAGATCTTCAACGAAAAATATTTCCAAAGAACTTCCTGGAACTATGTGCTGACATTGATGATATGATCCTGGTGAAATACAAAAGAAGGAGCAGCAAGTGTGCTGTTCTCCTGCAGCTGAGAACCTATTACAGTCACCTAGGGACCAAGCTGAGAGCTGTTGTTCTGTTGCTGAGCCAGTAGAGCACTTGTCAGTCAAGTGAAGTGGTAAGGCAGCAAGTGGAGTTTACTAAGAATACCATGATTGCCAAATCTGAAGTCCTAGGATGGCTAATTATGGGAGGCACAGAAATATTCAGATAGATTCTGAACTACATGGGGCATTCAAATAGTAGAAATAGCTGAGGGTAGAATTACCATGAAGACAATCCTGTTACCTGGACTTCAGGTTACCTGTGCTTCTGATCTGTTACTTGGACTTCAGTAACCACAATTTCCTTTTTGGATTTGGTAAAGCTGGCTGTAACAGGCCATGTAAGTCCTATTTGGAGGAAGCTGGCACTTAGAAATGAAAGTAATAGGGACTAAAGTGTAAGAGTTCATTTCTGTTATTTCATTGATATGACCCAGAATGCATGATTTAGTACCATGACAACTGAACTGCTTATTATAAAACAGACACAAGGTAGCTGTGGCCTGCCAGTTCTTATTTGGAGTTTTATTACATTGAGCTTTATTTCATAATTATTATCCATCAGATAAATATTGCATGTTTTAGTTGAATATGGTAGGATGGTGCTTGTAGATGCTAAGATGCCAGAATTAGAGGGTTTTTTTTCTAATTATTAAAATGGTTCATGTATTACTAGGATGGTATTATTTTGTTTTCTAGAGCTTTTACTAGGGGATGATTGTAGAACTGTATGCTAATTTCCAGGTTCCTATATTTATACTATAGCCATTAATTCCTATAGGTCTGGATTACTGCTTTCACAGCCCTAGTAATTCCTATTGATTTTTCCAGAAATGGCACTGAGTGTCCTCATATACATTCAGAAGATTACTGTCTGTTACTGTGGAAGATCTGACTCACCGCACCGTCAGCTTTGGGACCTTTACGGTGCAAAGGTAGAGCACAAGATGGGATCTTCCTGGGAGCCAGAACTCAGGATAAGAGTTGCTCTTTGGACATTTTCTCTTTGCCACATATAGAGGGCCCAGACTCATTACTTGGGCATCCTCAGTGACTCTCTTTCTGTTTGGGATCAATCCTTTGTGTCTAGAGTTATTTCAAGGAAATGAGATACACACTGCCATCCTTGACCCTAGTCTGAGTCCCCTCAGTCCTCCACCTTGCCAATGCCTTCTCAGCTGTGGCCCTGTGAAGGCTCCTCTGCAAGCTGTGGTCCAGCCTGTCCAACTAGGGAAGAAAAGGCATTCTCCTTCCATGTGTTCACAGCCATACAGGTCAAATACCACCCTCATTTCTATCTCTCTGCTGTGCAAAAGGTGTTTCCTCTTGGATGCAGGCAATTTTACAGCTGCTGAATGGCCTTGCTGAGGCATTTTCCCTTTTCTGTCACTGAGCTTGCTCTGAACATCAGGAAATCATTACAACAAACTGGGAGACTGTATGTGTGCGTACATGTAGTGAACGCATCACCCAGTTGTCTGCAGTAATGTATAGGGTAAATTAGAATACCTCCCACACAATGTTTGGCTTCTGAAGCTTGGTTCCAAATTGGCCATCACCAGGGTAATGGTTTAATCAGTTGTTAGCAATCACTGTACTCCCTACCAACTGATGAGCATGGAACCTTGTGAATACTCCCTTGCCACCTCCTCTGTTGCTGTCATCAGAAGACCTGGCCTTACTTTGGATGGCTTTTTTGCTTGGTTGCCAGGGTTCCTCTCTCCAAAGTTCCCAGAGCATCGCATCCAGTGCAGGGAAATCTCTTGATATCCCCAATGGGAAGCAACAAAATGGAAACCTCAGTGGCTGCCATTTATGTTGTAAGTACAGCTTCCAGCTAAGGTTGGTGCTAGGTTATGTCCTGGACCTAAAGCCTTAAAGAGTGAGAATTAATTCTGTTCATACTGATGGCTTCATCTCAGGCTCAGACAATCCATGCAATGATTACAAAGTGTGGAGCTCTAAATACCCCTTGGTGGAGAGAGCCATACTGTCCTCAACTCCACTGACGTGGCAGCTTTCCTAGATGTGCATCAGCCTAATCATGTTCCACCTCTTCCTTGCTGGGAGATATGGAACTTCCCTTAAGTACTTGTCTTTCTGGGTGGAAATGAGAGCACTGGGAACATACCAGTGATTTGTGACATTTGGCCTGCCACACTTAGTTTGGAGAGGATGAGGAAAATGAGGAACAATTTTATAATCAGTAGCACTTTTCTAATAAGGACTACTTCGTAATGACCCCAGAAAAAGGTCATAGCATCAGGTAGAAGGAGCATACTGGGATCAAAAATCCCCAGGGATTTGTGTCTTTTTTATGAATGGTGAAATGAGACTTAGCCCTGAAGGGTCCCCAGTGTGGTTGTTAAGGGTCTGTTGTCACTGAAGAAGAGTTCTCAGGCTTATAACCTGAGCACAATCCATGTTGCTTTGCTTGGGCTACACAGGTTAATCATCAGTGACTAGCTACAATATCTCAAGGCATTTGATATGGTTTTCTTCCCATCAGCTGCAGGTGAGGCAGAAAGAAATAACTTGGAGAATGCGACATCGAAATAATGTGCTCTTAACTGGGTAGAGTTGTCATGCTAAGAGCATACCCAGCTGTGGGCTGCAGAAATGAGAAGGGTTTGCTTGATTTTCCTGTAGTGTTTCCCGAGGCGATCTGCTTCCAGACCTCGTGGAGAAGTGCAGAGGCAGAAGCTTGGCATAGAGACACGATAAGATAAAGACAGCACAGAGGGACAAACAACATTTTTGTAAGGACAGTAATTTGGGGCACACAAGGATGTGTTCCCTAAAGCACTCTAGTCTGTGGCAAATGTGATGTGAGGTCCTTAGACCTGTTGACTCCAAGTGGTTCTTATGGTACTTAATTGCTTCAAAAATCCTCTGCCTTCCTCTCCCATGCAAGACAGGCCAGTGGGGATGCCTGAGGAGGAGACTGGCTTCTCAGAGCAACCCATTCCTTTTTCAACAGCCTGCACTGAAAGGTAAAAGGAGCATCTTCCTTTCCTTGATAGTGCTGTGCAATGGAATGTTGGCTTGGGCTTGCTTTGAGGTGAAAAGGCCCTACCTAACCAAGATATTCAGGTGATGCAAGCTGCCCGAGCACCCACACTCCTGGCTACAGGATCCCTTTACATGTGATGGCAAGACAGGGAAGTTGTCAGAGGGGAACTGAACCTGTCCTGAGGTCTGACTGGCCACCAGGTCTCCACTTTCTCCGTTGAGAATGGGGGAGGGTGACAGAAAACCCATGCGCATCTGTCCCTCCTTTCCCTCTTCCCTTCCTCCCTCCCTTTCTCCATCCCTCCATTCCTCAGTCCCTCCATTTCTCCATCCCTTCTCAGTTTGGTGTCTCATTCAGCACCTATAGGTAGGTGGAAGGAATCTGAGCTACGTTTCCACCAGGCCTGGGAACAAATGCATGCGAAACACATCCAAGGTATCATTGCTGCATTCCTGCCTCCTTTGCTCACTCCTTAGCTGTCCTCCTCTTATTTAGTGTTTGTTGTTGGCAAATGACTTTACATACTGGTATATCATGTAAGGACAGCCAGACCATCTATCTGCCCTTCATGATCTCCAAGAGCAGCAGATAGGTAGAAAAACTTAAGAGCAGGGCAAGTATACATGATATTTCCACCTTATACAACCTCCACATATTTTCAGTTCAGATATTTCCCACATCTTAATGTGGTTTCTGGGGATTTAGGAATTCTCATTGCATTACTGTCTAAGATCTGGACCACCCTTGAACCCATGCAAACTTTTATGATCCCAATGTCTTGCAGCAAGTAGTTCTCCAAGTTCCCTGCACCTCACATGAAGAGCCACTTCTTTACGAATATGGTGCCCAGTAGTTTTGTTTGATAACTCAGTTCATTGTATTGGAAGAGGTATTGAACTGCCAGTCCTTTCCTACCCTCTACAAGATATTTATGTTTCTATAGACCTTTGTGATATCTCCCCTCAGCTGTGCTTTCTTCCATACTAATGAGACCCAACCTACTCAGTGCCCCCTGGAGCTCATTGGCTCCAGATATTTATTCACTCACATTGCCCTCCAAACCCTTCCTTGTTACACTATTTCTGTTTTGAGACAAGAAGACCAGGGCCACTCATTGTATTTAAGATCTGCAGGAATCATGCAATTATTCAGTGGCATGGTGATGTCATCTAATAATTCCTAGTATCTGATTTGCTTTATTGACTGTTTCTGAGAAGTGACATCACAGCCCTAACACTGTGTCATTTTTAACCCCCCACCTCCCCGCCTTGAGTACTAACGGTCAGGGTAAAGCTAATAAATCTTATTTAAGAAACTAAAAATGTACCTAGGAACAACAGTGTCTGCCAGAGATATCCGTAGGGATGAGTCAGAAAACTCAGTGAACAGTGGCCCACAAAGACAAAACAAGACCTTTACAACAATGTTTGGATCCAGAAAGATGGTAGCTAGTGACCTGACACAGTCTGCTGAGCAGCTGGGCCAGTACAACATATAAAGAATTTAATCCAGCACCTCTTTTACTAAAAATGAATAACAAAACCTTAATAAATCAACAATTACTTATTGCTGTATTTGGGATAATAAATTCTTTAGTTTATCAGTAGCTTGTGGCTTCCATAGCATGTTCTTTGAACAGTTTGCCTTTCAGTTACATCCCCTTTCTCTCCTGAACAATAAATTAGCATTCATTTTTCTTTTAAAGGAAAAGAGGGGAAAAAGAGGATATATTACAATTTTTTTCAAAGCAAAAAGAAAAAAGCAACATATTTTTGACATATATCTTAAAATAATATGAGGATAACTTTCTCCGCATGTTAGATGCATATGCATAAATAATAAAGGGTGTTATGTTATTTACAGTGTTACACAATAAACTAAGAGAGACTCATTTAACACATAATCCATAAAGACAGTAAATAATGAAAACATCCAAGTATGTACAAGTTGTATTTACAATAGAATAGAGAATTATAAATGATGATAATTGGCCATGTTCTTTGTCTGCCCTTCTCTGCAGCATTTCATAGGTGCTTTTTTTGTTTCTTACTAGAAGTAAGATCCAGCTGATGGTAAGTAGCCACACTGCAGGGCCAAGAAGTGTTCAACAGGCTAAGAAATGTGTCCTTTGAGGGGACACAAATTTGCTATCTTGGTTACTCAGGAAACTGCAATGTGTGTGAGGGAAGCAGGGAGATGCAGCTTTGTTTTGGAGGACTGGAGAGAGAAGGAGCTTTCCTGTTTCCCTGATAAAGGCAGTGATTGATCTCTTAAACCTGGGGGTGCTGGGGTGGCTCAAGTTAGAAATAGCTGGGCCAAGAGGAGGGAGTAGGTTTTTCTCTGTTCCATGAGAACCTCTGAAGAGCTATAATGATTTATACCAGCTGAACAGGCAGGCTGTACCAGGTTGTGCACAACATATTCCAGCTACACACCCCTGAAGGAAGCCTTTTATCCTGGAATAATTCCTGTATATGAACACATACACAAGGAAAACTCATGGCTCAAGTTAAATGACATGGAAAGAAACCAGGACAATCTGAACAACTCTGCCACCACTGGAATATTTCCCCCCCTCTTCAAAGTATGTTTCTCCTTGCCACAATTTTCAGTCAAAAGTTGGCAAGGGTTACACAGTGATGGCTCAAAGGTGTTGGGACTGCCTAGCTCAGAGGTCTGGGTAATGAAGCGAATATCCCCAACAGGGGAGCTGGCCTTTCCCGTAGGCACTTGCTGACTTTGCTCCATGCTCCTGCAGTCTCCAGCCTCGTGGCCAGCAGGAGCTGGCTGCAGCTTGCCAGCAGAACCTGTGGCCATACAGACTTGCTAACTTTGGGGGGGTGGACTTGACTGATGTGGAGCACCCTCACAGTGTGCCAAAAGCAAGTCCAGAGATGAGGCGCTGCATCCTGCTCCCACTTCTGTGAGTGCTAAGCCAGAGCAACTCCCATAACTTGCTGTTGCATGAATTGTGCTGTAAGGCTGGGCTCTCCCCAGAGACCTAAGGGCTTAGGCAGCCATATCCCCAATTGTATTTTCTTGTTCTTAGGTCCATGGGAAGTCCTCAGCCTAATTTCATGCTTACCCTATAACACACTACTATATGTACCAGGGGTAGGAGGAGCAGGGACTGCACACCACTTTGAGTTTGAGGCACTGCAACAGAAGAGGTGTGACATTTTCCCCTAGATCTACACCGAACAAATCTCACATGTATAGCTCCCAAGCATGCAATTGCTCCTTCGTTTTATACTGGCCCTCTATAATAACAGTGTTAGTAGTCAAATAATTTACTCCACTTCAAGGCAAGTTCCCTTTCCTTCCTAATTAATCTGTCTGGGCTATCACAGACATTTCTATTAGAGCTGGCCTTGTGGGTGATCTGTACTGGAGGGGATTACAGAAGACCTGTGTTATAATCTCTATTCTGCCACTAAGATGTGTCATTTTGGGGCAAACCTCTTGTTACTCTGCCATCCTTTGTCTGTCCTGTAAGATCTTTACAGTATCAGAGACCTTACTGAAAGGACACATTTTCAAGTGCCTCTGGAAACTCAAAGGTGCAAATCCTTTGGAAACCGGTGGTCTGCATCAGGAAAGCCCACCTGGCCCTCTATACTACTGAGTTGCAGAGTTACTGGGGAGGTGAATGTTCTGCTGCATGGAATTGCAGATAAATAGGCATGACTAAAGGGATGAAAATGAGGCTGTGGTATCTAGAATTTGCAGGGAGCTTTTGTTTTGGTCTGCAAAGGCAAAGTGTGTTCAAGTACATGCCGGCTAGGGAAAAAATGGCAAAGGGGACTTAAGTCCAGGCAGTACATATTTGACAAACTTTGCCATCTCCCATAAACTTCTCAAATAAGTAGTGCCACCACATAGTCCAAAGCAGTGCTAGTTTCCTAGCCTTTTGCTTCTACAACCAACATCCTAGCATACAACTCTGTCATCATCTTCTTCCTACACTGAAGTTCTTTTGTTCTTTCTCTGCTGAAACTGGTGGTCGGGTAGACTCACCCATGTTCTTACTAATGTGATGTGGTTGATTTATACAGTGAGCAACTCACTGATTTTCATCATCCTGATAAACAGCTTCATTTACTAAACTTTGCTTTCATATCTCAAATCAATAGGACACCTTGTTCAGCAAAACTCTTTAAGCGCATGCTTAACTTTACGCATGCGTTGGAGGCATCAATGGGAGTCTAGCACATGCTGAAGATAACTTTTGCTGGGATTAGCATAAGCATATGCTTGAACAATTTACTGAGTTGGGACTTTAGTTCCTTGGGTTTACATCTCACAAAATTTCCTTGACTTATTTCTCTTCATTTAACTGGGACCAGGATGTGGCCCAAAGGATGAGTGTAGTTTGGCTGAAATTCTTTTTCTCTTGACATGGCTCTTATTTAGAGTCCAGTAATACCTGTAAAACATATGTTCTCATTTTCAGAATCCCCAGAGTCTAGGAAAAACATTTGTTTTCCACATCAGTCCTGAGTCTATGCTGTGCCAACTGAACACACAACAAAAATCAAAAGAAGAGGCAGAGTGACCCTGACTAAACTGATAGGAATTCAGTGCAAAAGAGGCCATTTGCTTCTGTCTGAACGGATGCAATTGCTCCAGCACTGACAGCATCCTTTTTCATTACTAGTCAAATTCTTCAAGACCATCACTGGCTTTATAAACACTGATATCAAATAGCCATGCACACTACAGCTGTAACCCACATGGTATGCTTGCCCTCATAAATGAGCTTTGCATCAGCCTTGCCTCTCTCACCCCAAATAATGGAGTCAATAAAGGCGGGCAGAAGTTAACTCCATACTTCCTCTATGTCCTTCCTACTTGCCTGTATTCTAACCGTTCAGCAAATCACTTCTTCCCTGAAAGTCTTTTCTGTGTCCAAAAGTAACCCATACTCCCACAACAACTCTAACATGGTATTGCTAGAAACTTGTCAGGGTTCTTTCTGAGGAGAAGAAAAGGGAGAGAACTGAGGGGAAAGAGAAGGATAAATCATCTATTAGAACTCAACATAAAAAAATAGGGGTCAAAACTGATTGCACTTTTATTAGTGGCATTTGTTTTCCAGCTAGATCTCTTCCTTGCTAGTTACAGATATCTGCTATTACATTTGCCCCATTAACTTAAACTAATATAATTTTTTCTCTTTTTTCTTTTTTTTTCTTTTTTTTTTTCTTTTTTTTCCCCCTTTTTTAAATAGAGTATTGGATTCAAAGCCTCAGCTAACCTAAACCCATTTTCTAAGGGATAACTAGAACAACTAATATCTGGAAAATAATGAAATGGCAGCTCCTAGTGATTACAAGCTGACCTCTGATTACTAATATATTTGGTTTAAAATCACAGTATTATTTTCTTTCTATAAGTAACATTATTTAATGCAGGTTGGCTTTTTTTTTTTTTTTTGTTTTGTTTGTTATCCTGCTGTAATTAATAGTAGCATGCTGTTGGATCTACTATTATCCCAGTGCTCAAAGAAGCAAACCTTTTTGGCTGGCAGAGAGCAGACAAAACTCATTTCATATACAGAAAGCAAATAAAACTTCTTATAGAAGAAAAAAATTTTTGTTGTTTTTTCAGCTATTTTTTTCTCTTTTCTGTGTGTGCATGGGTGTGGGTGTGTGGGTGTGTGTGGGTGTGTAGGGTGTAAGTGCCATTAACAGGGCTTTTTGATCTGGGGATTCTACAACAAGCAACCAGAGGGACTTCTGCAATTCTTGCAAATCATACATCCAGTCATTATAATGCAGTGCACAAAAAAGCCAGGACAACTGAGGGCTAGAAGGTTTTGCAAAATACTATGGGACAGCCATCGTTGTAACTGTACAAAACTTGCTCTCAACGTAACATAACATAAAGGCACCATTGATATCTTTCCCCATTTTTGAAATACTGTAAAAAATTGCTACATATGGCACATAACACATTTGTACATACGTATATTTAATTTATAAAAGTTTTTTTTTTCCTCTCCTGTTTTCTATCAGCGGAATTGCTAAAATAAAATAAATTGTTTAATTTAAAGGTGGAATACTTCATTATATAAAATAAAGTTTTACATGTGAATCTATGTGGTTTATGTTTTATACAGCAATAGGGTCTTGGTTAGCTATCACACTGGACAACCTTGCTTGCAACTCTTCTGGTGCAGAGAAGCGATTCGCTGGGCTAGTCCTGCTTTCAGCCAGTCGGTAGGCAGCAGCTGGCTCCAGACTGGTCGCCACGGGGTTCGGTATGCTCAGGAACGGTGTATCCTCGCCTATTCTTTCATCTTCGGTTTCGGTTTCAGAGCTGCTGCTCTCAGAGCTTGTGTCAGAGTCCGCGTCCACTCTGCTGGAAATGTGGCCATTGGGCTTTGTTCTTTTCACCCTCCGGCTGTTGGTGAGTTTCTTTGGAGGCTCCTGTGCTGGTTCATACTCCTGCGTGGTCTCATACTCCTCATCCTCCACTATCCGCAGAGGACTTGGTGGCAGGCTGTTGCTCTCATGGGCGGCATTGTGGTGGAAGGAGTTGAACTGCTGAAGGTGGTGATCATACTTCTCACGTAGCCGTGGTGGGGTCACCAGGAGCAGGGGTCTCTCCTCTTCTATGAAGGGACTCACTGCCACCGAAGGGACAGAGACGGTCAAGCTGGAAGCCGGTGGTGACATTTTGGAGGGATGGGACTTGGGAGAAGTCGGAGTATGGAAATCGACAGGTGACATGCGAGCTGGTGTGGTCATAGCTGAGACATACCTGAAGAAAAGAGATGGTGAAAGGTTGCAAGCACATGGGTGGTAGTGACATGTGAACACAGCTGCTCACATGGGATGGAAGGGAAAAGGCAGGGATCTCTTAAGATCCCCACCACCCTCACACAGGGCTACCAGGGAAACTTTCCTGTTGCTACTAATCTTATAAAACTTCTGACCTTTGGGACTCTGGGCAAAAACATTTGAGAGCAGGAGGCACATGGCAAACCCCACAGGTCTGTTCACCTCAGAAAAAACATGGAGATGCTGTAAATTATTTGCACAAATAACATAACTTCCTGGAATGAATACAGGAATGGGATCCAGAGATTGGGGCGCTGCCAGAAACAAAATGCATTTGCAAGTATTTTCTCAAAAGGAAAATGGTTGCTGCCCTTCTGGCAAGAGTTTACCATAACCTGGGGTGCATGCAAACAGACAGGAGGAGAGAAAGGAAGGGAACTAAGGGACAGTCCTCCTGGGGCTTAACCCTCTTCTGGCAACCAAACTGTCTCAGGCTAAAGGGAAAAGCAATGTTTGGACAAAGTCTAGAGCCAGATTCTGCTAATTTTAATTCCTGGGGGTAGTTAGAGGAGGATTTGCAGCACTGCCCCACAGCAACTCTGTGCTGCTCCGCTCCTGGGGTGCTAGTTACCCTGGCTGGCAGGTTTATCTGCAAAAGAAACGTGCAGCATTATCTGTCCTCATATGGCAGCGAATGCTGACAGAGAGGACTGTCTGGCCTAGTGTTCATGACTGCTCTGCAAAATTTGCCTCTATTCCTTTATAAGTTTCTGTGGGAAGGGTAGTGGTCAAAGGTGATTTTTGAAAACAAAGCTCAGATGCCAGTACAGAGCTTGTCCCAAAGGAAGAGGACAAAAAATGTTGGACTATTAGCTGGTTTGAATCAGTGGAGCTCCATGAGATGCTATAAGGTCATCTGGATTTTTGCCAGGTGAGGATCTGACTGAAACTTCTTGAACAAAGCACAGTGCCCAACGTGACATTTTGCATAATTTCACTTTCTTTTGTTCTTATCCTAGGTTCACCTGCCTGAATTTCATCTGTGTCCAAATTTAAAACCTTTCTAAGTGCTGTCTCTTATATAGGCCCTTTCAGACAAGTTATATGGCTATGACTGGTGAAGTTCCTAGTTTTTCATTAGTGATTTATTTTTTTGAGTCTGAAATAACCAAAATAAATCTGAATCCAAGTTTCTTATCCAGTCTATTACTCAGTTGCACATATTGCACTTGATTAAAAGAGAGTTATTGGACAAAAAATAAACCAGGACAGAACCTGAACTGATGTGTAGTAGTGATGGGTTTCAGCAGAGGCATATTGATTTACACCAACTGAAGAACAGGAGAAAGAAAAGCAAAACTGGAGTTGTGCATTTGAATTAATCAAGTTGGCTGCCAGTGAGAGCAGACGGCAATTAATAGGTTTTTGCATTGGATGAATTAAGTAATTCTTTATTTTTCATTCCATGAGCTAGCTTTTCATCCCTTTCACATTTTTAAATAGGCATTGTCCGAAAAACTGAAGCCTTTCTACTTCCTCAGCTGGTACTATGTTGGACGTACATCTTGACACACTGGATTTTAGCTAAACTGATTCAGTTAATACACTAAATTAGTTAAAGGTGTTCAGTGTACTGTGCACGCTTATATCAGTGTCAAGTTACTTATACTGGGGTGTTGTGGATTTACACATTTCTGGTATATTTTTCCACACTGTAATGGGGCAGTGCTAATAAGCTGGTGTCTACAAGCTGAGGCACAGGTACTGAAAACATGCAGCTCTAGCCCCTACCAAAAGGAAGGTTAAAAGGTGATAGATTTAACCAGCTTCATAGGCAGCAAGAGGTAAACCACGCTGGTTCAGTGCAGGAGATCAGAATGTATCCATAGCCATCCAACAAGCATTAACTAGTTACACACTACCAACTTATTCATATAGTTCAGCCTTTTACGCAGAGATGGTGTTTTTTGATCTTCTCTCCTGTAAGATGGCTGAGATCTTTCTAAAATATAGGTGCTTGGGTCTTCTGCTTGTGTAAACGTGTGTCAGGGCATGGGATCCAACAATGGGATGGGGTAATGCAAAAGAACCCCTTGTAATGTCTATTCTATTTAATTTCAAAATTGTGAAGTAACTGAGGGACTGGAGGGTAGAGGGAGCACAGCACTGATCTACCAATTCACAGCACAGTGACATTTGATGGCTTCTATACATTCCTTTGTGTTTCAGAGTAATTTTTAGTCGCAAATAACTCTCATTTTCCCCCTTATATATAAACACATACACCAATCCATCTCAGAAATAATCTGTCATGTATTTCCTGCTTGCTAAAAATAGATGCGGTCAAATTTAATGCCCAGAGAACTGTCTTCTGCATTTCAAATTCACAGTTGTTTCAGGCACAGGCTAGGCCATCAATGCCTGATGATTATCACAGAAATGTTGCTGCTTTTCACCTATAGCCTAATCTTCAAGAAACACAGTAATTGATGAAATGCCTTCTTTCTTCTCACTGAAAAGGTATATATGCTCCTTTTCCACCCTCTAAAATCTAAACACCTCATATCAGAATGATGCTCCAGATGCGCAGGCAATGGAGGAAGACAGCACAAATGACCTTTGCTCCTCATATGAAGATGCCCAAATATATTAAGCTGTAATATTCACCATTAGTGGGCATGTGGCTGTGTTTCCCATACATCTCCCAGGCAGAAGGCAAGGTGGTATTTACTGCTCTAGGTCCTGATCCAGCAACATACTTAAGCACGTGCTAAGCTCTACCCATGTGTGTAATCTCACTGATTTTGATGGAGCTACTTTCATGATTGAAAGTTAATCTTATTGAAGTGCTTTGCTGGATTGGGGCCATGACTGTTTATGTCACGTGAGCCACATATCTTGAAATTAAATTCTATGATAAATAACAGATAACTTTATTATAGGGAGAGAGCCAGTCTGCTATCTTTAGTGGTCCTACAGGCCTTATTCAGAGACCTGTCAGCTGTGGTGCCTTATTCCACTGCAAAGCCATTATTTGTGTAGCAGAGGGAGGACCACAGGAATGGCTTTTGCTGAACTTGCACATTCATTTTTCTGAAAACTACAATTTGTCTCCTACACAATTCAGTCTCCTTGGGGATTGTCTAACTGCATTTTCAACATCATGGACATCCCACGAGATCAAATCCCTTGTGATTTCACAGTGCTCAGGGAACTGGTCCAGTAACCCTTTGTTTTCCTTTTCTTCTGCCTCTGATTGTTGGGAGCAAAGCTCTCTTTACGTGTCTTATTTCTTCTCAGTCTTGCTTTTGCTAGTCTGGGGCCATCCAGTGCTTTTGAGATAAAATCCTAGCCTAAAGATTAGAAGAGTTTTTCAGTAAAAGTTTTCCTGTAACTAATGTACTTCAAGGCAGGCCTTAGGTACTGATGAACCAGCCCTTTCAGAGAAAAAATTACTTTGCTGGAAAACTCCTGGCCATTTTTACTTTTTAAAGTCCTTCTGATTTCATAATGACCTGGGTTCTTCTGGCTTGCACGTTGTGTCCCTTGCTTTTATTTAATAAAGTGACAAGGGGAATTTTTGAAGGAGCTGGAATCTCCCTGAAAGTGGGTGGTGGCAAAATTCCTATACTGCTTGGAGTCCTTAGTGCCCTCCTCCTGTGGATGAATACATTACTTTCTCCCTACCTTTTGTGTCTCACAAATTCCCTCAGTTTTCTCACTTGCTTCTTCAAAGAAACTGATAATTAGTCAAAGATCCATTTTTGCTTTACAATGGAAATTTCAGACAAGTTACTTCAGTAGAGCTTTTCCAAATGTGAACTGCTGGCTATCAGAAATAAATCTAGCAGAGGCAAGAAAGGAAGAAATGCTGTTGGTAGACTTTAAACTGCTTCCAAGTTCTCCACCTTTATGAATGTGGAGATGAATGCTTTATGTGAACAGCTGCACTGTTGTGTTTCATCCTGTGCTCCCAAGCTTTGAAATCATCTGGTAACACCAGAACTTGCCAGCTGAAAGCAATGGGTGGTGTGTCCTACCTTTCACTGTGAGGAGAGTCTCGGTAGGAGTCAGGGGTCTCTCTTGCATGCCGGAGGAAGCTGTTGACTTCCCGTGGCCCGCTGATGCCATTCAGGCGGCCCCGTGGTCCTGCTGGGCTGGTGTGCCTGCTGTTCTCCATAGAGGAGCTGACGAGCACTGAGTGGCTTTCGGAGACAATGCTTTCGGTGTGGCCATTACTCCAGCTGTACAGCAGCAACCAGGAAAGGAGAAGAAGGGAGGAGAGCATGAAAAGGTGTTTTGGTGGTAAATGCAGATAAGCAGAAGTTTAGCCAGGGGAAAGGAAGGTTTCTGTTGCCACTCAGGATGTGCAGCATAACCTTTGGGATGGTAAGAGGGGTTGCAGAGTTTTGTGAATTGTATGAATCCACATGCACCAAGATGATTTTGCATGTGTGGATGAGAGGGAAGAAGGGCTTTCCAGTCACCAGGACTGCCACTGATTTAGGAATTTGCATATACTAAGATTCACTGTAACAGTATTGGAATGCCATTCAGTCAATAAAGTTCTTTGTATATTCCCAGAAAGATAATCTAGTTAGGTGACATGACATCAAATATTGTTAGTCTTAAAATGAAAACACTATGAAAGGAGCACAGACTTTTCTGGGTTTGTTTTTTTACACATCTTTACAGATTTGCAACAGTAACAGATCAGATATTACAGGTGTTGTTTCCCTTCCCTCTCCAGTACCTGTGGCTGGGTGTCTGGGTGACTGTCACAGAGTGATGTGTTGTTGAGGTGTAGTGGCTTGTCGAAAATGAGGTCTCTGTTTCTCGCTCGATGACATGCTCGCTAGAGATTATGTTTTTTGAAACGTACTGCTGAAAAAAACCCAGACAAATCTCAAGTTTACAAACTGTAATTCACAGCACATTTGCAGACATAATTTCCAATCTCCCCCCTCCAAGTTGCCGCTTTTTACACATGCTGAAGCACAAACTTTGCCACTTAAATGCAAGCAGAAGCTACACTGATACACTTGAGCACATTCATGTGCATCTCTGCATACATACCCCATCTAAACTCAAAACAGGAGGAAATTAATGAGGAAATTAGCGAAGGTGTGCATCCCAATCAGGCTATAAACAACATACTTATTTAAGAAAGGAATGAGAAGTCCAAATGGATGGAGACCTGGAAAGGTAATCATCGCTTTACTACCAGATACATCAAAAATATTATTCTCTGATGGAGAAGACAGCAGTAGTTAGCAGTAGCAATTGTTCATTGCAGGACAAGAATCTGGGCAGGATATGACTGTTTCCAGTGCCCAGGATACAGCACCTGGGCAGACCTATTCGTCAGGGGGTGATCTGCAGAATGGGTCAAAACCTCCTGAGATGTGTGTGCAGTGCCCAGCCTCTCAGCTTTTGTCTGGAGGTTCCCTCAGTGCTGTCACTGGTAGGACCCTCCATTCTCCTTGCTGGGGAATCCTGTTTTCCCCTTTCTTAATGATCTGACCATGGATTTAGGACTTTTGTGGGGCAATATTGGAAGCTGAGCTCTTCTAAAAAGTTCTCTTGGCCTTAACCAAGGTTAGTGAGAGTGCTGCCATTGACTTAGCAGAGCCAGGGCTCACCCCTGCAATGAGCTGTCATGACTATCTACAGTGATGGTGGAGCAGGAGAGCAGGCATGGCTCGAGGCAGCAGGAAGCTGATATTCCCTGCAGACAGCTGGCTCCCCTGGGAAAGGGAGGAGAGAAGGAAGTGGCTATAGGCAGCACGAGCCCTGGCCTCTAAGGCCAAGGGGCTTGACCAAGGGGTTAGTTGAAAAGTAACTCTACTCTGAGAAAAAGCTGGTGGATGCTGGTTGAGTATCAGCCCCCACCCTATCTCCCCATACACTGCTACTGTCCCGGTGAGATCTTCATTCAGACTTCTACCCCTGGGTACATAGTGTCACATTCCTGATCTGAGGGGGCTGTCCCTACTCACAAACCATCAGGCCAAGAGGAAGTAGGAAGAGCAAGACATGTGTGTCTGAGAAAACTGATGCCTACAGAACTTAGCCATGCTGTAGAGCCATTAGTATTTTTTTCTGAGGTGTTCTTCTTGCTCTTGGTGTCCCAGATCCACAGGCACAGCTGCAGCACTGCAGCACACCCCAGTAAAATGGCCATCTGCAGAAATGTATCTCATTTTAACGCATGTTTTTTGCAAAGTCCCTAATTGCTTCTGGGTGAAGAAAGCCAAGAGAATTCAGCCACCAGCCTGCGGCACGTGGAAGTTTAAAAGCTGTGAGGTAAGCTTTGCTGTGGCACTGGCAGCCTAGGCTGAAATGCGGGCAATAAAACCTACGTTCACCAGCTGGACGTTATCTGGCGGCGGGTTGGGGTGGTGCGGCCCATTGGCCATGTTCATCACATTGTTCCTTTCCGAGCGCAGGCTCTGCCGAAGGCGGTCGTGCAACTTTTTCCTCTGCTTCCTGTGTACGAAACACGGAAACAATTTTAATAGACAAAGGGAAAGCAGCTGCACCTTTCAGCATGTTGATGATGACTACAGTAATATAACATCACTTTTTCTGCCAGCACTTTCCTCACTGCTGCAAGATCTCAGAGTAACTCTGAAGACCACAGGGCTAATTGCAGCTGGATCTGCGGGGACCTGCAGAAGGGGAAGGATGGGTGGGAACCCTTCCAGGAGTCAGCAGGCCACAGAGGGATGGGAAAAAGTGTGAGGAAGTGGGAAGTAATTTCTAAGCCATGCTCCCTCTCAGGAGAAGTTCTTTTTTGCACTCAGAAGGGAGGGAGGAGAGATTTTAATCCAGCCATCTTGACACTCGTCGCAGCCATGGCCAGATTCCTGGTAGCCCACTGGGTTACACTTCTCCATTTACCACAGGGAGCCAAGGTGACCATGCCTCAGGGCTTGCTTGCAGCTATTGGAAAACACGGTGTGTGCCATGATCTTTGTGATGTGGCAGCTACACAATTTTTTGTGGGGTTTGTTCTCTACCTCAGCAGTGCACCCCAAATACATAAACGTATTAGAAAAGTGAAGTGTGCAGAGGAAGCCCCAGAAGTCCAAAGTAAATGAGTGTGTGAGGTATGCCTGAGCCTGCAGCCATCCTGGCAGCTCTTGCAGGTTTTGTTGCAGCAATATCTGATTAATTCTGGAACCTAATGATTACCAGGTAGATGCCAGAGCTGCTAATGCATTCAGTAGAACCATTCATCAACCACAGATACTAATGGCATAGTCTTTGGCTGACTTGAATGCTTCTGCTGTGCACTGTCCTCAGCTGCTCCTTCCCCAGTTGCTAATCCTTCCAGCTCTCCTCAAAAGAAATTTTCAGGAGATCATTACAAGCTGTCAGTAGCGAAACTTGCAGCATAGGAAAACCTGGTGCTGTGAAGGCCATGCAGAACACACTAAACAGAACACCGAAATAAATAACCAGAGAAAGAGCTATTCAAGTTCAGATTTATTTATCAATGTTCCCCAGTTTTGTCTGATTATCCTGGAGAACTTCCACCATCCTGCCACAGAATCCAGGGAAATGAAGAGAGGATGCAGGCTCCAGCACACTGCAGAGTGTGTATGACCTTGGCTGTGGCAAGAACTAAAATACACACAATTCCCTAAGCTGTATGCAGAAGTGCAGATAGTTTTGGCAGGGCAATACAGTGTAAGATATAAGCATTTTCAATCCCATTTTGAACTCAAGGGGACTGTTCCAAGTTTTCTAAACAGGAGGGGGAGGAAAAACAATAAATATATTGAAGCTTGATAGCCAGGGAAGCTTAAAGACAAAGAAAACATGACTTGACACACTGCATTTTTTTGTGTTTTCTCTGTGCGTATGTGCCTGGATAGTGGAAGATGCTTAATTTATGACACTCCACAGGAATGGTATAAGCAGACAGGGCTGCCCTGGAAATGTTCCTGTCTCTGCAGGACACAGTCCCTGGTCCATGCGGGCTTTGTGCTTGGAAGATAACCAGGCATCATCTTAGGACATGCAGTTGGTTAAGGTGGATGGGGAATGCAGTGCCAGGAGATGCCTGAGCAGCTACCCAAAGACCTGCCCTGGGCTGAGAAGCAACGCAGACAAGGGTTTAACTGGATTTCACAGCACTCCTTCATGAGATCTTGGAGACCTTGGAATGTGAGTACAGCCCAGGTCCCCTGACATGGTAGAAAAAGTAGGTTCTAGAGGGAGTTTGAGTTCATCATCTACGGGTCTGAGATCCCAGCACATATGGCCTGGGAATCTGACCCGAGGAAACCGCATTACTTCCCACCTTCAGAGAACAATGTATTTGCATTTTGCATGCTTCCATATGTGCCATTTGTCCTCTAGTATAAAAAAAAGAAATTGCTCCAGGAAACTAAGAAGGAAGAATAATGGAAAAGCTATTGTGTACTTCACTTATTCTGAGAAGGCTTTCCCTTAATGTATATGACTTGCAAATAAAGCACCTCTGAATTGAAACTCCATGTCAGAAGATACTGCCTTAACATTTGACAGCAGTACCTCTTGCAAGGAAACCAACAAAATCCAAGCCATTACACTTTATTTAGTGTGTTCTCCTAACACCGTTCCAGGATTTCCCCTTGTTTCTGTTTCTTTCCCTGTTAGGAGGAACGAGCATGTGGGGAACCTCTCACAGATAGCAGTCTGGCATCACTGCTGCGTTTGGAGGGCCATGAACTGGCAGCTCACTTTCACTCTCATCAGCTGTGTTTGAAAACATTTCACTTTTGGCTGGCAGCAATCAGTGATGTCTGGGACAAACCATGACAAAGCATCCAGACCTCTAATGAATTCTGTGGGCTCTTTATATAGAAAATGTTACTTCAGGACACTGAGTAAAGGTATGATGAAATTCATGGGGATGTCTTGGCTGATATTGATGAACTTTGGACCAGGAAAAATATTGTTTAGCTGCCCTGGAATGCCAGTTGTCATTTCTAAAAGCAGTAATCGGTCTGATTCTTTATTACTCATTCAGTCGTTCCTCACCGCCCACTGGCACAAACTTGTGGGTGTGAGCAGAATGTTTGTGTGGCTGGACTCTCATCAAGGGGGGCAAATGATTCCCCACTCCCTTTTTAACACATCCATTATTGTTGGGGCTAACAAGAAAACCAACAACCCAACTGTCAATCAGGCACTGCAACAGTAAATCAGCTTTATGCAGATGTGGAAGTTTTATGATAAGGGTTTTCTGTGTTTTGGTGGGGAGATTTATAAAGCCAGTCAGAAGTTTTGGCAGCACAAATCCTGCTGACGTTCACTGTAATTTATGGTCCAGGGTGCCTCATGTGTGTTTCAGAGTCACCCCCAGTAATTTACAGAGATTCACAGAATGCATTTAAGTGCCTACTTTTGCATTGGGAGCACTTTCATGTTCGGTTCTTTGGCCTTTGGTATTTAGTAACTTGTAGCACCATTAATCTTGCCTCAAGTAAAAACAAACCAGTCTGATATGTAAAATTTACTGCTGGAGAGCAACATGACTCTAGTGTTGGGGTTTGTTCCTTTCCAGCTAGGGAAACCAGCTGGAATCGGTGATAAACAGAGTTGCAAGTCAGTGAAATTTGCTCGAGTCACTTTTGAGGGGTAAGAAACCTTTCAGATACCTGTCTTATTTTTTGCACTGCTGATGGACATGGAGACCTGCACCCATCTGGCTTGGACCAGAGCACCCTGGCCACAGGTCTGTCTCTTCAGTTCAGCTCTGGAGAAACCCAAATACAACCTTACGCTCAGAGGAGTAGAAGCTACAGTCAACTGGGAAGGCCCTGACCAACAACCACAGATATAAAAAAGAAAAGTTTACTTGGTTTTGCAGTAGGCCACCACACACATGATGCCAACTACTAGAAGAGCAATGCAAATGCCAGTTATGGTCAGCACCCGTTTCTGGTACAGTTCCTCAGCTTCTAGAAAGGGACAAAAACAGAGAAGGTCACAACATGGAGGACGGCTAGGCAAGGAGCACACAGTCAACAGCTGGCATGCTGCAAATCACTGCACAGGTTCACACTGCCACACTGAAACACAGCCACCACACTTCAGGCAGACTCATTATTGACTGCAAGGAGAACAGGACTAAATCATAAGCTCTTAAGACAGTACTAGGGATGAATGATCATCCATACAATTACAGTCAAAAGTAATCTTTCTTTTTGTTTAAGTCAACAAGTATAATATCTAAGAAACAACTTCACAACTGACAAACACTCAGATTTGCTGGAAATAAAAATGCAATGCACTAAGGTCATAACATGAATTTGCAAATGCTTTGGAAGTTTTACTCTGCAAAGACAGCTGGAATGAAGGCCAGTTTTACGGGCCTTAAGAGAAATTATTTTCTTATTATCTTCTTTGGTTTGTTTTCATATCCAATGTGTCTCTACTCCCATGTCAATTTATATCTCAGTTGTCTTTACAGGAGAGATTTCAAAATATCTTTCTACATTTGAGACATGAGCTTGGCTTGTAATTAAATTACCGATGGAAATAAAGACAGGTTTTGAGCTGTGGTCATAAAATTCAGACTTTCTCCAGTGCTCCTCCAAAAACACAGCAACACCAAAACCCAGTAGTGCCTTGTATCAGAGAAATGTTTGATTTCTATTTGGCTTTTTTTTGTGTCCAGCAAAGGAACTGCTCTATCTGGAGCGGCAGCTTGCTCTGTGATGACAACTTGTTACCAATCTCATTCATCAGAGATATTTCACTATTATAAAGACATTAGCAGCACTGGTAATGTTTGGGTTAGAGCTACTCATGCATTCCAGCCCCACTCACGCTTGGCAGGGAACACTGATGCATGTTGTACCAGGGAAATGTTGTGTAAGGAGTGATAAAACAGAGCTGCATTCTGTGTTGATGCTTTATGGGTGAAGATTTCCATTGCTGCTTTTAGGACAAAAATGGGTGTCTAGCTTTTCTCAAACCTTATTTTTGATAAGCAGTCCATCCAGAAAACTTGCTCTGGAGGATCCAGGCTGGAGGGTAGCCTTAAGCCAGACTACACTGCTGACCACAGTTTGAATACCAGCAAATGATTAAAAATCAGTGAATAAAAGCTGCATTTTTACTATCTTTGGGATAAATTTTGGCATTATTCCCCCTGGAAGGGGCTTAAGTGAACATAAAAGATCTGTGGGGCAATTCACCAGAAGGTCCAGAGATGCACAATGGTCCCTCACACGTGCCATGAGTCTCTGTCCAAGCTCAAGGACTTAAATGATGTGTCATAAATGCCACACCAGTTCAGGAGAAAATGCTCCCTGCTGAAGAGGGAGCAGTCATTCCTCCAGTGTGTTTCCCAGGCTTATCTAGTTTAGTCTTAAAGGTGCTGTGGGAAAAGGCAAATACTCCATGCAACAAACCACAAAGCAAAAAGAAACCTGAATTTCTCTGATATAATGCATCTTACCATGGAACAGCTTTGTCTTACAAGCCAAACGCACTGTAAACCAAAACACTAGCAAACACGTCATGAGCACTGTCAGACAAAATTAATAGCACTGATTATTAACAAGGGAGGGGGGAAGAAGTGAGTTTGGTAAAACTAAGATGCTGCAAAAATGTATTAAAGAAAAGGATACAACTCCAAGAACAGAAAGTCAAAAAAGGGAAGGAAGAAAGGGCTGAAACTCCAACTAAACCAAACCAGGACAAAGAGAAAAAAAGGTAGGTGAAATATAGGGAAAGACAAGGTTAAAGGGTTGAGAAGTCAACTGCAGGCCTGGCACAGCATGCTTGATACTGGAAAAAACAGAGTGAAGAAATGCTTGGGGACAAAAAAAAACAAAAAAGGCTGAAGCAGAGTGTGAAGGGATTTCTCATACAGCATAACACCTTGCCTAGGCTAGTTAGTGGCACTTTGCCCCCTTCCCAATTTTGCCCCTTCTGAAAGCGCTTATTAGTTAGCCATGGAAATGATGTATTACAAGGATGTCACAGGAAACAGGAGAACTGTGCTAAGCAATTTAGGGGCAAATTTGAATTTTTATTTTTTTTTTTTGTCATGCTGTCAGCTGTTAGCTTGTAAAAGCAAAATGAAAGGACATATCAACCATTTTTCTTGAAGGGGAAGGGAGAGGTGGAAGAAGATGAATTCACGTGGAAATTCTGCTTTGTTTCTATTCAGAGAAAAAATTCACTGACTCCATGAGGTTTACTCCAGGCTGAGGCTGCTGCAGATGAGCTGGCTGGCTGGTTGGTGGTGGCCTTGCTGAGGCTACCGGTGAGTTAAGGCTCATTGCTCGTGTATGTTGGATGCTCCTGGGCTCTCCCCCACCACAGGGGCGGTAGGTGCAGTGGGGGAGCGGAGCTGTGAATGCAGCCCTGAGCAATGCTCCTTGCACTGGCACATCTACTGGGACTGATGGTCTTGAGGGGCATGGAGAGGAAAACCCCTGGGTCTGCTTTTGTTGCCGTAATTCCCTCCCATGCCCTTTGAAATGAGGCCATTAGGATGATCCAGCTTGACATGGTGTGCATGAACTGCTGCGCCGCCATGCCTTCCCTCAAGCTATGAGGGTGAACAGCTGCCTGGGAAGGCACACGCATGTGGACCTGTCCTGCTCAGCAAACCAGAAAGCTTCCACGTAAACCTGGTGGTGCTCCTGGCTGAGCCAGGGATGCCTGGGTGACCTGCGGGTCCTCTGCAGGTGGCAGGGGATGCTGGCAGCCCAGCTGGGCTGCAGTCCTGGCCACAGCTCTGCAGGCAGCCTGGTGCCTCAAGGATGAGCCTTGGCATTTCTGTTTACGGTTAGAAGAGTTTTGTGAAGCAGGGACCAGGTCTTGCCCCAAAACTGCCCTCTCTCTCTGGCCAATGTGAACATTTACAGAGCCAGCCAATGGTGCAAAGCCAAACAACATGTGCTGTGTTTGCAGTGCTCATCAAACTAGCTTGAAAAAAAATTAATAGCAGCCTTGGGGAAAAGTCTGTAGAGAAATGTATGTGCAGTGAGAATTTGGAAAAGGTTTTGGCCTGTTAAGTATTGAAAATCATTTTAATACACTTCCCCCCCCCATAGAGTACTCGGCAAATCAAATCGACATGAGACTTAAGTCAAGACATTAAATCCCTCTATGTGTATCTTTTCAAATATGCACATTATGCAATTAATTTCACATCACCCTAATTTATACATAATTGATGATATATATGTGGTCTTAAATTTGCTCTGTTTTAAGGTTTTTCTTCTTACAGATCTCTGGGGATTTTAAAAAGAATTTCATTCCAAGGGGTGGTTCCACTGATGTGATCTCATATATAAAGCAAAATTTACAAGAAATTTTTAAAAATTATTTCAGTTTAATTCCTCATATGTTAATGTAGCCATATATCTTCTACTACAATCTAGTGCTTGTGAATGCAAATTAATATTACCTTGTGATAATAATAATAATAACAACAATATGTTGGGTTGTGAGAGGTTTTTAAAATTTGGACTTGCAATGGGTTTTCCACAGTCCGCAGCTTAAGCTAATGACATTTTGTGGGGGCATTTTAAAAAAGAACATGAACTAAAACTGTGCAAAAAACATCCCTGGCTGTTTCTTCTCATTTGCTGACAATTTTAGGAGATTCCAAACTAAAACTGACCTGAATTCCAAGTTAGCATATTCAAGAGATACATTATTTGTACCCCTGATTACTAAATGTTTGTCAGGTAAGTACGGTTAATTCACGAAGAGGACTTACAAGATTTATTTCTGTTGTATTTAAGCTGAAGAGTAAAAATAGTACCCACTGCCAACGTTCTCAATTGGGTGCAATATTAATTGGGTATTAGAAATATTGAATATATTTTCTGACTTGAGGATCTGGAGTCTAGCTGTAAACCTCTGCTGGAGTTCCTAAATAACTTTCAGTTCACTTCTGATTTACAGTCCTAGAAATGAATGTATATATATGCATATCATTTATACATACGTATATGCATCTGATTTACATAACTAGCTGTGGGTTTAGACATAAAACTTTACTTTGAAACCAGAGCTCAAGATTAAATTTGCAGAATTTTAACTAGCTATAACAGATCATCTTTTTTTATAGACTAGTTAGTCATTCTGCTTAATGCTTACAGTGTTTCCAAAATCCTGCAACGCTAGAAGAACTTAGCAAAAGCAAATGTCAAAACTAGTCAAAGTTACACAGCAGAAAAATGAGTGTACACTATGTTACGATTACTTCAGTAATTCCTAGAATTCCTTGGGTCCGGAATACCCTATCACTACTACTATTCCAGTGAGCTGATCTCTGTTAATATTTTGACAGACATTGTTGTTATAGCTGTATGATCCCTTCTAAAGCATAAAGAAATTGGTTAGGAATTGAGAAGGGGAGGTGGAGAAAAAAAAATAAAAAGAGGTTTATCTCTCAGGCTCTAAAATCTGCAGACTAAAAGGAATGATTGGTCCATACCCATAAATTCAATCCCAAGATGCTCTGCCAATGCAGAAAGTTGGCAAAAAAAGAAAGAAAAAGGAAAAAGTTTCAGAAAAGAGCAATAAACTGTACTCCAAAATAAATCACATATAAGAATTACAGCTATCCTGTGTCTGCACATGAAACAGGACAAAGGGGCATGTAGTTATGTGGGCAGTGCTCAAGTGCACGTCTGTAAACTACATGACCAGACCTTCTGCAAGGGTTACGCACCAAAATACATATGGTCTATCTATACAGCCACAGTGCAGGGAATGCAGCAGGAACCATTAACCCTTAAAGATCTTACTGAGATGAAGGGAGCTATAGCCTGAGGATGCCATGTGAAATGACTGATTGATTTCGGATGGGCCCATGAGAGCACAGGGATGCTTTAAAAGGGGCTGCATCCCCCTGCAAATGGGTCATGTGCTGCCCTCCCTTCTGGCCTTACTCATGTTCCTGGTATGCAGCTCCTTGCTCTTGTGGGTTGTGACCTGGAGGTGGCTGGGACTGTTTGCCTAGCAGTGGGAGCCCTTCTCAGCTTTGCAGACTGACTGCATCAGGGCTTTCATTTCCAGAAAATGAGGAGCCATGCCCTTTTCCCCTGCCTTTGGGCTGCACTGCCTTGGTAGAACCGTCTGCTGGCTGGATGAATGACCCTGGGGTACAGGAGCTGATGCCGTGTGGATCACATGCCTAAATTAGCATCCCCAGGTCCCAGCAGTTGGTGGTGAGGAAGAACATAGGTTTGCCCCTGATAGGTACCCTAGGAGACCTTTCCCATGGGGCCACCACCATAACTGCAGTGGATTTCACTTTCTTTGTCTTTGTGTGCGGTCAAATTTAAATCCAACCCTGATTTTCTGACCAAATGGATTTTTTGTGTAGTTTGTACACATGGGGAATGCCAATTCTTTCCTGCCAATCAGTAACATTTTAAGGGTTAAGTAGGTTGAAATCCATCCAGATCTCTTCCTAAAGAGCCAGTATTGCATGCCTACATGAACACTGCTAACAATATACATTAGTTGCATAGAAAGCTTGATTAAGTCTTCAATAAAATGAATGACATGCCCATGCATATATATTGCTGTATTTATGCTTGCTTATAGGTAAGATTCCTAGCTTGGATGTAATTTAATTTTAGGGGAAGTCACTCATATCATGCAGTTTCTATTTCAAATGATTCAACGGGAACTTGGTACTTAAAATGGGAATATGTTCTGGCTCAAAGCCCTAACAAGAAAACGTGCTGAAGAAACATGCATTGCTTATTCAAACATAGATGTCATGTGGCCCTTATTTATCTTTGTTGTTCCGAGCTACATTCCCTAGGCTGGACTAAAAGAAAGGAGAATATCCCAACACTTCTCATTTCATAAACAGGTCATCATTTCTGATCTTTTCCTATTGAACCCAATATTGTTACATACTTTTTATGAGCAATGTGGTTTCTATTGAATGTTTGCCCAGGTGCAAAATAAGGTCTAGTACCCTCATCAGATGTGACCACTTGAGAAATATATAGGAACTGACAAATCCTGAGCTAGTAGAATTGCTTAAAAATGGACATTTGAGGACCTGTAGAAACACTGAAAAAGTGAGGCCATTAGAGTAACAGCAGTTTTGGTCATCCCTATAGAATATTGCAGCTTTAGTCAATTCTTGCCCGCTTTAATTTCTCAGCCAGGCTCATCTTGACAGTATGAGGCAGGGGCTGTCACAGAAACAGAAATTTCCCTCCACCCCGCTTGATACTGCCCCTCTTACTTACCAAGGATGGCAGAGCTGAAATGGGACACAGTCTAAACTGGTGTCCCATGCTGAAACATTTGCCTTCAGGAAGGCAGGGACCACATTTAATTCATGCCCAAGACAGCTTACAGCATGGCTCGTAAGTTATCCTGTACTCACAATAGGTATGTAACTGTTAACTAGTGATGTCAACTGTCCCTTTGGGTGGGGTCCTTGGCCTGTCTGGGGCATTTGGGAGGACAAAGACTTTACCTGTGATTATATTCTAGAGAAGTTTCCTCAACCTTCTATTAATCCAAGGCTCCTCCACTGTTTCTTATCCCAAGGATCATTCTGCACAGTGTTGCTATAAGAGTTTTCATGCATAGCTACATAAAAATTAGCCAAAAATGTAATGTTAATTCATTACTTTTATTTTCCTCCACTTGCCTTGCTTCCTTGCCTTAAAGGGAGTGAATATTTGAACATTCAAATACAGCAAATGTGTCAGCATGGAACAGATGTATTTTTGCAACACGCTTGTGGACTACCTTATGGTGTCTTACAGACCAACAGTGGACCACAAGCCCCAAAGTCAAAAATGCGACAGCAAAAAGCCAGGGTATTGAGTAAAACACCTGGTATCAGCTGTGACTGCTGTGCTCAAGGAAAGGACATTACACAGTCTGCCAGCCGGACTCCAGAGACAAGCAAAACTACCGCAGTTCGTTCTTTAGTTTCCCTTGGTCTTCAGTGGTGGTAAGCACCAGTTACAGGGGAAAAACTCATAGCTGCAGTGCTGGAAGTAACTGTGGCAGTGGGGACTCTAATAGCCACCACCTCTCAGCCACAACAGGTTGTCCTATGGTTTGGTGTGTTTGCAAACCTGGAAGCCAAGGCACAGTCAGCCTAAACGTATGCTTTCCAGTAGTCTCCCTCACATCCATTCCCAGCTATGCTCACATTTCCACCGACAGAAAGAAAAGACATTTCTATGGAAGAACTTCTCTTAAAATGGAGAACCACCTAATTTCCTGTGTCCCTTTTCAACTTAGTGCTACTGCACCAGGATAACTGCATCCTCCAGGGTTAATCAAATGACTACCAAGATAAGCCAGTTAGCCTTGCGCTGTTGGGACAGCGGATTTCCAGAATGCTCAGCAGCATTGGCCTTATTTTGATCTTGCAAAAGCCATTCAGCAAAGCTTGTAACTTCAGGACTCTTACAAATACCAACTCAAAGGCAGATTTCTGAAGCTAACTTTTTCTCAATGGCCAAATACAGAGCTTTAAGCAGTAGGCACACTTGGAGTGGAACCCCATTGACCCTTTCTTTCCAAATGAAGAAAGATCCTTCTGAAAGCAAGTAGAATTAGACAGCAGCGTATAGTTCACATGCACACTTTTGTTTCCTACTGGCACTTAATGCTATTTAACATTCCAATTTGCTCTGTACTTTGCAAAGGGTGCATCTACAGAGCTAAGCTGATCACCCAGAGCACGTGGTGTAGAATATGAGCTTGACTTTAGGTCCCAAATGCTGCGGTTTCCTGAAGATAACTTTCATTCTAAGTCCCCTTTACAATTGTATGTTCTGGTCTGTGCTGGGTGTAATAACAAAAAGTCATATAAATACTTCTTCACTATTTTTTTTTTTTGTTAAATATAAGTGTACCCTCACTGGACCCTTTCTAAAAGTGTCATTTTAAGATTTGTAGACATTATACTACAGATGCAGGGTAGGCAGAAGTGCCAGAGTCTCATGGCTGTTGTCTGTGGCCCTCAGAGGTAGGTAGTGGTGTGCTCTCCTGCCTGTGCATTTGAAGGAGAGGAGGGCTAGATCAGCTTAAGCACTACAGCTAAGCATGACTTTGCAGCAAGGCAAGGGTACCTATGCTTTTTCCATGGAGGCAACTTCAGAAAATCTCAGCCTGGTGTCTACTGCCCAAAGATTCCTTTAAAAATCCCAACCAGAGTTAGGGAACTGAAAAACTAATGAAGGAAAACCCACCTAAAACTCTTTTTTTTTTTTTTTTTTTTTTTCCTGAGCAAGAAGTTGAATTTTTGATCAACATACAATTCTTCGATAGTTTTCAGGGTAGATTCAGTAGCAAACAATGGATCTTATATTTTTACACCACCTCCTTTTAAATGATTCTTCTAAGATCAGAAAACTTTAACTGCACTTTTCACCACAATACCCAGAAAAGGCCATTTAATTCTAACAATTGGTAAACTTAAACACTGTAACATCATAAAAATTTTCAAATCCATAGTTATCAGATGCATTTTGAAAATAACTCACACTAATAAAGCTTTTAAAAACAGGGCATAAAATACACACTTGAATGCTAGAAGGTCTGGTCTCCAGTCAGCACCCTTGGGGTTTACATGGTTAGCTTCCATGATGGGCAGTATGAATTATGTATGGACATTTTTCATCCATGAGTATAAGAGAAAACCTGTGCATCTCTTCAGGCTCCAAAGCATCCAGCATATGCTAATGGATTTTTGTCCTATATACTAACAGAAATTAAATTAAGCTAGCCTTTGGTCTCTGAAATTTTTCTGTGCTGGCAAGTAATCCATCAAAAAAATAGTTCCTATAGTACTGCTCTTAGATCATAGCACATTCTGATGCCAGGAACAATTAATTATGAATAGCACACATGCATTAAAATGTAAGATCTAAGCAATTTTCTTATATGTTACCTTTGACTTTGCTATAGCCAATGAGAGAAAATTAATATTCAGTGTAATTTCTGTTTCCTCCCTGACAAGTAATAATAATTAACCTACGGCTCTATGGGAAAGCTTATGAGATATGTGACTCCACTGCTGATTCAACCAGCAGTCTGACACAGACAGTCGTGTGTGTGTGTGTCTGTCTGTCTGTCTCATACATTTCTTTGGCCAAATAATCTGGCTCTGAAATACTTGATCTCTTGCACCTGTTACCCACAAATAAATACGTCAGACCCCATTGTTTATGTTGCCTCTCCCCCTTTTTCTTTCTGTGCTCTTTCCCCTGAAACTTGGACAACGAGAAGGAAGAACACTTTGATCCTCTTTGGCACGTACTGATCGGAAACAATGTAAGCATGTCAATTACCTTTAACTTGTAGGTCCAAATACAAATCTCATATGCAAGTAGAGGATTAGCTACCTGTTCCTTTGTTGGGGGAGAACTGTCCTGTACAGAGACTCATAAGGTTTTTGCAGCAAATAAAACGTGAAACTTTCAAAATGTTATTTTTGCACTTTTACTGCTTGATGTCAGTGGGGAGTCCATATCACAACATTCAGTGTTAATTTCACAGCATCCTTAAGTCTTGCATTTCCCCATAACCTCGATGCCAAACAATCCAGGAGAGTATTGCACCTCCTTTTGTTACAATTTTCATGCAACAGGCAGAGACAATCAATATTAGGCCTTAGGCAACAAATCTAGTTACAGATTAAAAAAAAAAATAATTGGAGGAAAGATGCAGTGACAAGAAAGCAGCACCAACTGAGCATGCTTCTACTGCAGCACAGACAGAAAGGTAGTGGACGTACTGTAGAAGCTGGCCATTACGTAGTTTTGGCAGCGATCACCAGTAAATTCATTTGGGCACCTGAGAGGAAAAACAAACAAAAAAAATGGTAGAGAAAAAAACAGAGAAAAGAGAAGAGATGAATATATGCTAAGAAAGAAGCTCCTTCAGTGTGAACTGATACGACTTGGTGAGTTCACTTTCAGAAACTGAATCTCGGTTTAGCATGTCAAAATGGCTCAAGATGTTGAGAGCAACTCATTTGCTCGGTGGAAATGAAAAGAAATTCCCCCTGGAAAAACCAGCCAAAACCAAACCAATCCAGATCAAAGTGTGTTTCGAGATGTGAGACAGAAATTCACCATTCCAAATTCCCAAATTGCTTTTAGGATGCACTTTCCACAAGGCAGCCAGGACACAAGTTCTGTACATCACTCATCTCTGTGAGTTTGCTCTTATAGGGTTGCACTTTACAGCAGCCTCCCAAACAAGAAAGCTGCCAGTGTGCGCCATACAAATGCATCTGCAAATGGATGGAAAGACCAAAAATCACACAAATGAGAAACATTTTGGAGGTCAATAATGCCATGGTGTACAGATTTTACTTTAGAGAATCAGGTCATAAATTGGTGTGTAAAGAGGCCGGTTCCAGCTGAACTGTGAAAACACCAAGTACTATTGATTTTGTTGCTGTAGTTGGGGAAGAAAGCAAAGTTCAGATTATTTTAACATACTTTCTTGGTTTTGGATTTTCATGGGCAGAGTTTCAGTACATCTTGCTCCAGTGAATCCAGGTTGGCACCTAAAGGGCAAAAACGTGATAAGCAATAGTACACCAAAACCACTGCACTAACAGACTGACATCTGCTGGCCTATGGAGATGGGAGTGCATTAGGTGACCTCCTGGTTAGGTTTTAGTGAAAAATGATCAAAAAAGGGACACAAAAGTGTAACCTTTCCAGAAGACAATACTTGGCAAAATTTATAGCAAAAATCCACCAGAGTAAAAAAACTAGGAAGTTTTTTCCTTGTCTGTTTTGAAAAAAGAAAGAAAAAAGAATCAGGACTAGCAGAAATGTGTATCAGCTCATTGCTTATTCCACCTCATGAAAAGACCAGGCTGAGTTTTTTAAGTTTGCAATGCAGTGTATAATAACAATTTACACTGTTGCTTTCACCAGTCACATAAAATGTATGAAAATGCCGTGTTTTCCCTATTTCTGTAATGGCATGCTGTGTCTTCCAGTAATTTCCTTTGAAGGGGAATAGTTAAAATACCAATCACAGAAAAGCGCAAAAAAATCCAAAAGGTGAGAAGACAAACTCAAACCCAAAGGCAGAAAGTATATTCAACATGGCTGACAAATGGAAAATTAGTCAGTCCAATCGACAAGTAAGAGAGAGGGTAGAGGTGTGCTCAAAATTTGAAGTTTCATAGCTGCCAGCCCTTTCAGTTCATAAGCTCTTCTGCAGAAAACTTCAGTGCAGCTTTCTCCTTGATTGTAGTGAAGGAATTTCTCTTCTGTGCTTTGCTTGTCTTTTCTGCTGCCGGCTGTCGGTTCTTCCTTCACTTTTATTCTTCATTTTGAGGCAGAGCTCAGGCTCACAAGATATCACTACAGCAATGCAGGCTCCTGTGCTTCAGATGCAAGTGTGAGTGATGGTGCACCACACTAAAAGTCTATTGATTTCAATCTTCTTTCCTCCTCCTTCATCTATCCACTCTTACTCAGCATGTAACATGAAATTACCTGATATCTGTGTCCTTGAATACATGTCTCCTGCGTCGTCTTTCTGATGCTTTCCATAAGTTTGCCATGGTGCAAGAATCTCACCGTCTTTTTCTCCTGCTGCTGATCTGGTGCTAGCCTCCTTTTCAAACTGCTTTGTCATTTACTTACAAGGGGCCAAAGAGCCTTCTTATTTGCAAATGCACATTGTTCAGAACAGCCCTCCACCTTCTCTGTCCCTCTGAGTTTCATGTGCATTGAAAGTTGTACTGATTCTTTAAATTCCACTCTTCCACAATTACTTCTAGCCTTAAGGGTCAGGGATGCTGCCCTTGTACAAGTGGGACTTCCAGAAAATCACTTCAGCAGAGGACCAATGTCACTACTATCTTATTCAGATAAACCACACAGGAATGATTTTTATATAATAAAGGTGTCATTTGAGGATCTGCAGATGATTCTATGAAGCTGATTTGCTGTAATGATGTATTTGTTTATCATAAATTTATGTCCTTCAGAGCCAGGGTCACATCTTTTCGTAAGTACCCAGTCTGGAGAGGTCCCAGTCTCCAGAGGTATACTCACTTGAGAAAAATGCAACAAAGATAACTGTGTCATGAAGAGGTGATATTGCTGGGCATTACAGAAGACGTTATGTGGCTTTGATAGAAGGCAAAATGCCCTTGATAGAAGGTATTTTGTTCCATGTTACTGAATGAAAGTAAAAATATTTTACCGCTGTGATTTCAGTTTTATTTTGTGCTATGGTGATCTTGTTTAATACCTGTCCCTAGAAAGCTGGTGTTCAAACCTGCATTGGCTTTTGTTTCACAGGGACCTCTAAATCTTGTTTGTCAGTTATGAACCCTACACAATCCCGATGAAGATGCTGCTGATTAAAAACCTCAGGCTTTTCTCCTGCCACTTGGCCAGTGGTGTGTGCTTGTTTTCAAGTGTTGGTGCAGCTGTGGAGCTGGCAAAACTAACTTGAGCACTGGTGTAGACATTGCTGATTGCTTCCAGGCTGAGCAGGGTCAGCCCTGTTGAGATGGCGCTGAAAACAACTCAAGTGTCTTTATACTTGCTCTGAAACCATTGTCAGCAAATGGACTGTAGCACCTGCCACTGAGATCAGGTCCGGGGTGGGCCAGCCGAGATGAGATGAGAGAGGAGCCTGCCTGCTGATGGTTATGTGTGAGTGCTAAAGGCATTTTGTCGCCCAGATATGCAGCGCAGCACTGTTTCCACTGCTATTTGGCAGGTTGTTTACTGTAGGCTGCACTTCTACAAACAGCTTGCGAAAGTGTTGTTTTCAAAACACCTTGTCCTACTCAAAGTTTCCAGATGTAGTACGAGAAATATCTTGTTGTGTCTATTTTCTAGGACATTACCCATGTGCCAATTTCTTCTATGATGCTAGGAAAAGTTGGAGTAAAACAACTCAGGGCAACAGGTAGATATTTGTGCTGCAAGAGCCTTATAATTTCCTTTCTGCCTAAAAAAAGGGCTAGTTGGATATTTATTTATTGTATTAATTGGGTGAGACCACAATACTAAACCACATATACTAAAATAATTGCTTTTTTCCTCTTCACACAATAGTTGCAAAGAACAGTATTCACTTGCATTCAGAAATCACTTTTCAGACCATCAAACGTATCACCAAACAGTTTTGCAGTGGGAGAGGAATGGCTGAATGGATCAGGACCTCACAATTCCATTTCATCCACTGCCTATAAGCAAATCCATTGTGGGATAATGTATTTTTTCATGGGAAGTACAGTACACTTCCATATTTACCAGTCTATTTCATAGTCTAAATCAGAAATAGTATTTCTGTCCTGCCTGTTGAATGAGTGTCTTTGGAAGTTCTGCTAGCATCATGCAAACAAATTTTCTCTTTTTGCTGTTTTAAAGAACCTTCTGTCAATTTCTATTCCACCAGGGCCCTTACATGAAGACAGATATAGAAAATGGCTATATTATTAAAAAGTATGCAATTCACTCTTCTGCTAAGAAGCCGCATCCTTCTGTTAGAGAGAAGCATTTTTTTCATCCAGTTAAATTCAGATGTAAATTCATTTCTTCACTGACAACAAAAGCACTAGAAAAGATGATCTTTGTGAGTAAGAAATCGATTAGACCATGAAGGCCTTCATGGTACGACACTTCAAAAGAACACTCTAAAAGCATAACGGGTATTATATTCACATATATTTTTCTTCAAGTAAGAAGCAAACGCTAGGATTTCTGGTCTTAATTTTGTATTTATTGAAGAAGCTCTCTGATTTTTTGTCTTCATTGAACTTGGGTATCCATTTCCAACTGAGCAGAACTGACTTACGAACCTCAGCCTCATAGGAAGCGAGTAACATCCAGGCTTACAAAGTCTATGCTGTTTTCAAAATGTGACGTGTTCCTATGAAATTTCTGAAAACTTTATACAGATAGTTTATTTGAGCAGTCTCAAAGATTCCTTTTTCATTTTTCACATTTTCATTTGTTCAGTCTGGGGTCATAATTAAAATACATGTAGGGAACATACATGCTACCACAGATGCAGGTGTACAATACATTAATAAATCTTCACACACTTCTTGAGTATTTCACATGGTTAGCTTTTGAAAGCAGGGAATTTTCTTGAAGTTCACATTAGTATCCCTGAGAGCAAGATCTGATCCCGTCTGGATCATTATGCTACATATTTTACAAAACACTCTTTTGTTTTAGTACATAGCTAGATTTTAACAGAAGATGGATTTAGGAGCTCAGGTTTTTTAAATAAAATAGGGAGTTTACAAACCCAGAGATATCACTTGAAAAATTCCATGGTTGTTGTGAATCTGAGTAATTTTTTTTTGGTTAGGGATAAAACCAATTTAGAATGATATGGCTTACGCTTTAGAAATTTTGTTTTTCCCTCAACAGATGGACCATATGGAAAAATGTGAACTTGCTACTGAGGCAGAAATATGAAGACTAAGTACCATATTTCAAGCGTTGTGTTTCCGTAGGCATGTTCTGGGGGAAGATTTATTTTCTCAGAACAATGAAGGCAATGTGTACTGGTTGCATACTTATTTTAATTAACACTGGAACACTAGAATTAAAAGTAGACATCTGTACTTTTAATGAAATAAGGAGACAACCATATTTTGTCATTTCAGTTTCCCAGCACATCCACTTTCAAGTACTCACACTTCTATTTCTTACGTGGCTGTATTATGTCCTGTTTTGCACAAAACGTAAAGCTTCAGTTCTGGCAAATATTAGAGGGCATAGCCCCTACATAACAGTGGTGGCCCTGACTATCCTGAGGATAAGAATCCTTTTCCACTGCCTTACTGTAAATGAGATTCATCCCCTCTGATTTTACAGCTCTGATGGTTTTTCCAAATAGGTATTGGGCCACCCAGAGAGAGGCACATCTGCCAGATTTGGAAATTGCCTTTTCTTTCAACCCCAGGCCCAGAATTAAAGGTTATTTCTCATCTGCAAGAGGGGGGAAAAATCACCATTTCATGCAAGTTTCGCTGAGCTGTTTAATTAAAAAATTAGCCAATCCATAACATGAAAGAACAAACACAGTCAGATCTCTGAATTTTAAAAAAAAAATTGTCCCCTTGCCACTGAAAATGGGATACCTCTGAAACTGTCATGACAGTGTTAATTATTAGCAAGTCTGCTAGATGCTCAGCTCTGCTGCCCTGGAGTTTTCTGCGTAGTGTTTGGACAGGAAGCTGAAACAGGCAGGTAGGCTCTTGTACACACCCTGGAGAGTCATAGCAAACTGCTCATCTTTTAGTGCTGGCTCATAATGATCACGTAAATTTAACACAAAACTTTCTTTCTCTCTCTCTCTCTAAAATAAAATCGGACCCATTAGAGCAAGTAACTTTTCCATATTCACTTTAACTAAGAATTATTCTAAAATTAATGGAAAATTATTCATTACTTTCAATAACAGAGTGATCTGTGAAAAAGCAAAGCAATACAAAGATAATGAAGTACAGGTAACATCCTTCTACAAAAACAAAACCTCACATATAAAGCAGAACGTTCTGGGGTTTGATGTTTGTGTGGTTTTTTGGGTTGTTGGGGTTTCTTTTGTTTTTGTTTTTGTTTTTTGTTTTTGTTTTTAATTTAAAACACATACAAGCAGTCAATGCCTTCCTGACCTAATGAAAGCATCATAGACCTTCACCTAACTCACCCACCAGAGTAATCGTTACAATTAGTGTCATTTGATTTTTAGTACCAGAAGACCAAAAATCTATGCAGTTACAGCATATGACAGTCTTTACTGACCACTGTCTTTTGTCTGTCTGAAAAACAGCAATATCCTCACAAAAGTGCACCCTTTCCTCTCAGTCCTGCCAGGCCCCAAGGATGTTTTCCAAGGTTTACATGCTGAGTTTCCTCTCAAGCCAGAAAGCAGCAGTAACTGACTATGAACAGTTGAGCTCCAAAGGTAAATGCTACCTGATGCACTACCAGGCAGGTGAACTCTAGTGCTGTAGCTCTTCACCCAAGTTCATATCAGAATCATATCATAGAATAGCTTGGGTTGGAAGGGGCCTCAAAGATAGAATCAGAATCATTTAGGTTGGGAAAGTCCTTTGAGATCATCAGATCCAACTGTTAACCCGAAGTTATCTAGTTCCAACCTCTTCGGCCATGGGCAGGGACACCTTCCACTAGACCAGGCTGCTCAAAGCCCCATCTAATTTGACCTTGAACACCTCCAGGGATGGGGCATCCCCTGCTTCTCTGGGCAACCTGTTCCAGTGCCTCGCCACCCCCACAGTAAAGGATTTCTTCCTTATATCTAACCTAAATCTGCCCTCTTTCTGTTTGAAGTCATTACCACTTGTCCTGTCACTATGTGACCTTGTAAAAAGCCACCCTCCAGCTTTTCTGTAGGCTCTCTTTAGGTACTGGAAGGCCACAATAAGGTGTCCCCAGAACCTTCTCTTCTCCAGGCTGAACAATCCAAACTCTTTCAGCCTGTCTTCAGAGGAGAGGTGCTCCAGCTGTCTGATTGTCTTTGTTGCTCTCCTCTGAACTCGCTCCAACAGGTCTGTGTCCTTCTTATGCTGGCAGCCCCAGAATTCTCACAACAGCTGATTAGAGGGGAAGAATCACTTCCCTCAGCCTGCTGGTCATGCTTATTTTGATGCAGCCCAGGATACAGCTGGATTTCTGGGCTGCAAGCGCACATTGTTGGGTCAGGTTGAGTTTCTCATCCACCAACACTCCCAAGTCTTTCTCCTCAAGGCTACTCTCAATCCATTCTCTGCCCAACCTGTACTTGTGATTGTCCCAACCCAGGTGCAGGAACTTGCACTTGGCCTTGATGAATGTCATGGGGTTTGCATGGGCCCACCTCCCAAGCCTGTCAGGGTCCCTCTGGATGGCATCCCTTCCTCCAGCATGTTGCCTGCACCACACAACTTGGCGGTGTTAGCAAACTTGCCGTGGGTGCCCTTAATCCCACTGTCCATGTCACCAACTAAGATGTTAAACAGCACTGGCCCCAATACTGACTCCTGAGGAACCCCACTCATCACTGGTCTCCAGTTGTACATGGAGCGATCGACCGCAAGTCTTTGAGTGTGGTCATCCAGCCAATTCCTTATCCACTGAGCAGTCCACCCATCAAATCCATGTCTCTCCAGTTTAGAGGCAAGGATGTCATGTGGGACAATGTAAAACACTTTGCACAAGTCCAGGTAGATGATGACAGTTGCTCTTCCCTTATCCACCAGTGCTGTAACCCCACTGTAGAAGGCCACCAGACTTGTCAGGCATGATTTTCCCTTAGTGAAGCCATGTTGGCTGTCACCAATCACCTCCTTGTTTCCCACATGCCGTAGCATAGTTTTCAGGAGGATCTGTTCCATGATCTTGCCAGGCACAGAAGTGAGACTGACTGACCTGTAGTTCCCCAGGTCTTCCTTGTTTCCGTGTTTAAAAATGGGGATGATGCTTCCCTTTTCCAGTCACTGGGAACTTCACAAATCCACTGTGACTTTTCAAATGTGATGGATAGTGGCTTAGCCACTTGATCTGCCAGTTCCCTCAGGACCCATGGATGCATCTCATCAGGTCCCCCATGGTCTTGTGCACCTTCAGGTTCCTTAGATGATCTCAGACCTGATTTTCTCTTACAGTGAGCAGTTCTTCATTCTCCCAGTCCTTGTCTTTGCCTTCTGTGACTTGGGCAGTGTGGCTGGAACACTTGCTGGTGAAGACCGAGGCAAGAAAGTCATCGAGTACCTTAACCTTCTCCATGTTCTGGGCAACCAGGTCTCCCATTTCCTTCTGGAGAGGGCTCACTTTTTTCCTAGTCTTCCTTTTATCACCAACATGCATATAGAAGCTTTTTGTATTGCCCTTGACATCCCTGGCCAGATTTAATTCTATCAGGGCTTAGCTTTCCTAATCTGGTCCCTGACTGCTTGGACAACTTCGCTGTATTCATCCTGTGCTACCTGTCTTTGCTTCCACCCTTTGTAGATTTTCTTTCAGAGTCTGAGTTTGTCCAGGAGCTCCTTGTTCATCCATGCAGGCCTGCTGGCATTTTTGCCCAACTTCATCTTTGTTGGGCTGCATAGCTCCTAAGTTTGGAGGAGGTGATCCTTGAATATTAAGCAGCTTTCTTGGGCCCCTCTTCCCTCCAGGGCTTTATCCCACGGTACTCCACTAAGCAGATCCCTGAAGGGGCCAAAATCTGCTCTCCTGAAGTCCAGGCTAGTGATCTGGCTGTGTGTCCTGCTTGCTGCCATAAGGATCTTGAACTCCAGCATTTCATGGTCACTGCAGCCAAGGCTGCCCTTAAGTTTCACATTCCCCACCAGCCCTTCCTTGTTGGTGAGAATAAGGTCCAGCATTGCACCTCTCCTCACTGGCTCTTCTATCACTTGGAGAAGGAAGCTATCATCAACACATTCCAGGAACCTCCTGGATTGCTTGTGCCCTGCTGTGTTGTCCCTCCAACAGATATTGGGGCGGTTGACGTACCCCATGAGGATGAGGGCTTGTGAATGTGAGGCTGCTCCTATCTGTCTATAAAGAGCCTCATCTGCCTGGTCTTCCTGGTCAGGCAGCCTGTAGCAGACTTCCAGTATAATGTCACCTCTCCCTGCCCTGCCTTTAACCCTGACTCATAAGCCCCAAGCTGGCTCCTCATCCATCCCTAGGAAGAGCTCCATGCACTTCAGCTCGTCACTGACATAGAAGGTGACACCCCTTCCTCTTCTTCCCTGCCTGTACTTCCTAAAGGGTCTCTATCCTTGTATTCCAACACTTCCAGTCATAGAAGCCATCCCACCACATCTCCACGATGCTAATAAGACCATAGCCTGCAAGTGTGCACATACCTCTATCTCCTTGTTTAGTCCCCATGCTACACGCGTTTGCATAGAGGCATTTACACTGGGCCCCTGGTGAAGCCATGTTCTCCAACATAATAGACTATCACAACAGCCTGATAGAGCACAGGCCAGAACTTGAGACAGGTGCACAAGCATACCCTTAAGACTAAACTCATATGACCTGCTGAATCAAGATCCTCATACAAAGCAGTAATTTCCACCAATTACCATTATATTAATAGTTTTTTGTGCAATTCAACGTAACAGCAAAACCCCAGTTGTGAACCCAGTCTCACTAGAAAGTGTTCAGTTACTACAGCAGACAATAAAAATAACCAATCTGCCCTGTATATAGGGCACTTATCCAATGCAGTTATCCACACACCTTTTTTTGCTATTTGCCATGTATTTAGTTTATGGTATCTCTTTCATTATTTCTAGCATTAAGAACAAGTTGTATTACTTCTTGTCATATAAGTGTCAATGGGGCTTGCTGTGCCAGTATCATGTGGGAAGATTTACCACCTAGCCTCTGTTATGCTTTATATAAAACCACAAAGATCATTCTTAGTAGCTTGTTTTCCACGTCCACATACTTAAAAATGAAGAAATATCTAATGCTTAAGTACAGGGGAAGAAATTGTTCAGGTGCTCCTTAAAAGAAAAAGCATTTCTGGAACCTGGAGGCTCCACCAAAGTAAAGAAATAGGATTTCTTACCTGCACAGGTATCTTGGGGGGTTTGGAAGGTCTTTAACCATGTAACACTCTCCCCCATTTACGCAGAAGGCTTTCTGCTTTATGTCACATTTTGTGAGATGACTTGTCCCAGTTGTAGATGTGGAAGTGGCTGGAAAAGACAAAGAGTGAAAATATGGATCAGAATGGCTTGGGTTTTTTCCTAACTGGTAAGCGTACTTGTATCTGGGGGAAGAAGTAAGGCCAGGAAAGATCTGGCAAGTCCTCTGAGCTCTCTGTGTTGCTACCACAGGCACTAATTACCTGATCATGTATTTTGTTGATCAACACAGGAAGTGGAGTTTAAATACATACTTCAGAGATATGCTACCCCACACACGGTCTGGGAGAAAGAGAGGATTTCAGTAGCCCTGTCCATCAAATGACCTTAAATTTCTGCAGCACTCATGTATATTTAATTAAAAATGTGTAATTTGTGCCGTTACTTACATCACATTAATTGCATTCAAGTGCTTTTTGGGGTGTGAGAGTCATTACAGACTGCTAATATGGTGCCCAATAAACTGAGGCCCTGGATGAGGTTTCTTCCTGGCACTGCCTTGAAGTAAGTGAAGCTTTACCTGAGGCTGATTCAGTCTCTTGGGACTGAACCCCTTGGTTCAGCCACTGCCTTCTTCCCAGGGGAGAGGGTGACTGGCTGAATGCTGACTGCCTCTCCCCCAGCCCATAAATGAGAGCTGTGGCTGCTCTGGTTCAGCTCTGTAGGGAGGGAGAGGACGGGGGTCTGGAGGCATTGTGCCTTCCTCTGTGTGTGTGATTGCCATACCTGTGTCTGCAGGAATCTGTGATCTGGAGGCCAACATAGCATCTCCTTCAGATGGGTTCATCTGCATGAAGTATTAACAGTTTTGGGCCACCAAGGCTGCTAGACACCATTAGTGCCTATAGTAGCTATAGTGCTATAGCCTATAATAGCCTGTAGTGCTATCAAATGGCAGTAGCACTGTGCTTGCACTGTTTCTTAGCTTACTCCCTGCTGCATTCAGGGAATACCTGCAGAAGGCAGGATTAGCTAGCAATCTTGCAGGAGGCTGCCAGTTTAGGATGAGAAATCCCAGCCTTAGGATTTGCCTGTGCAGTGTCCGTCAAGAAAATGATGGTGTTCTGACTGAAGGGAGCAGTACTGTGAGAGAGAGAGTGCTCAAAAATGTCCCCACTGCAGTCATTGCTGGTAACTACTAGTGTAATGTGACTGCCTGAGGTTGCTTTAAACTAGCTAGCAGCAACAGGGATGATGGGGAGGCCATATTATGTTCTCAGCTCCTCACACTGCTCTGTGCCTCCAAAACCACCTCTGTAAGCTGGGTTAAACTCCAGTCAGGCATGTACCTGCTAGGCTTCAGCTGCAGACCCAAACTACAATTTCTGGTTGCCCTCTAGTCTGGACAAGTTTTGCTCTAAATTCTGTCAGAACACAGTAGACATGCTTGAAGCCTGGACACCAGTCAGTACTCAGCTCAGGAACCTTGCCACTGATGGGCTATGTGACCTCTGGCCAGTCATTCTCATTATTAAACTTGGGTTTATCTGCCTAAAACTGAATTGTTTAGTTGTAAGGTGCTCTCCACTGCTTACAGAAAGGAGCTGAAGTTATTCCCACAATGAGTGGGATAAACAGCCTCTCTGATGATGGTGTCTGTCTCCCTACACTGACGGAAGCTTAAACTCTTGAGAATATGCCCCTAATTTTTAAATGGCTAAAACTAACTAAATTGACTACCTGTCATCTCTGAAAAGTGGGGAAGTTTCCTGCATGTTTTTGTTTAGCCGTCTCCAGACATATAGAAGTAAGAAATTTTGTTACAGTGCTGAACAAATCCCAGTATTTTTGTTTCTGAAAGACAGCTTCTACCCTCAGGTGGAACAATGCTTTTATCTACCGACGGATCGCACTGGAGTTGACTAGAGAGCTGCAAGCACCTATACAAAAGTTGCCTGATATTCAAAGCCTTTTCTGACACAAAGGCACCTGAGGGGCATGTTTGTAGTAGGCTATTTTAACATTTGCTGCACACATTGAATCCAAAGAAAACATGCTTTTAGCAGATTGTCTATCAACAAATACCACATATATTTTGAGTTCCTATTTCTGAGAATAAGGATGAAGTAGTCCCTGTCATATTTGATTTTCATGTGTTTTCCATCATCTTCCAAGTAAAACTGCATTTTTAGCACTTGGCACTTGGGAGAATGGGCCACTTTGGCTGGCACCATTTTCAGAGTGACTTTAGCTACCTTGTTTTGATGAGACATGAGATTGTGACTGCTATATTTAAGTCCTTCCTTTTACTCATCAAAATCCCATCTGCCTGTGCAGCTAACATCTTTCATACCCCTTCCTTCCTTTGCCATTGATCACTAGCATGCCAGTTTCTTTCTCTTTCTTCCATGATGCCTTGCTTGCATGGGGTGCCTTCCCTATGGTTTGGCATGATCTCTTCTGTGACATCTTCCAAAACTCACTCTCCCTCCTGCTTCCCACTGTTGCACCCTTTGTGCCACATCTCCCTAGATCCTGATCTTGATGGGGGCCTCTAAGTGCTAATGAAATGCAAACATGGAGTACTAATTCCTTGTAATAACACATTCCTTTCTCCTGGCCCCTCAAAGCATGATTTATAACCTCTCAGACCAGGATAAATTTATGCCTTGTCTAGAGGCAGGAAAAGGGGTCATGTTTTAAGAGTAGTCTGACACTTTCAGCTAGCACCAGTTCAAACAGGACTTTGCACCCAATGTTGACAAAAGGCTGGCCAACAGACTGCCCTCAGCTCAGCAATGAAGGGTTGTCTATGCTTGATATCAATGAGCTGACCACCATCCTTGACATGAACCTTAGGATGGGAGATCTGCTTCATGGAAGAGCTTTTCTTTCTTCATAGGCTTGAAAGGAGCCTGGACCTTTAGCCCAAGGGAGATGCCTGATATGACAGGCTATGGCATACCAAGACCTGAGATGTGAGAAGCGTAGGTGAGTGAATCCCATCTATATAGCAATATATATTTTGAAGCATTTGTAAGTCTTAACAGGTAAACTGACTGTTAAGCCTCTCTCTGCTGACAGCCAATTCACCGTTGTGTCCTTTTACCTACTGAAAGACTTCAAACTTCAAGTGAGACAAGCACTCTGAGGATGTCCTTGAGCTCAGGAAGCTAATGCATTCATTTGAAAAGGAAAAAAAAGCAATATTGTTGCAGCGTTTCTGGCAAAAAAACCCATTTTGCTACCCTGCTGGCTAATGGAATGTTTAAAATTGAATTTTACAGGTAGATACAGTAGCAAGTGGGCTTACAGCAATCTATAATTGTTTCCATCCTCTTGCTCACTGCTGCTTTCAGCAGCAGCTCAAGCAAAAGCAGATCACTGTGAAGATTCAAAGTAACCGTTACTTCCCAGCTGATGTGAGCTTTGCATAGCAGCAATTGCTGTGAACTGATTGCTAGAGATGGGAATAATCTGCAGCTCTCAGAGAAATCTCATGATACAAGGGCTTTACACATATGTTTGTGGGGAGTGCCTCTGCACATGTTTTTGGCATTGCATGTTCAAAACTGTTGTATAAATCTTGCATGTGAATTTTCTCTGTGTTACTGATCTACTGGCACTGTGGTCCCAACCTGCCTGAGCTTTGTAACTCCATGGGGTGAGAGGGGGAAAAAAGTCTCCAGTGAGTTAATTCTGATGTTAATTTTTCTTTGCAAAGGATGCCTAGTTTTTATGGCATATGGCCACCATTCAGTGTATGCACTATAAGCCTATTTTGCAAATTAAATACAAGAAACACTAACTGTGGTTTTGGGTTTCATTTAAAGCCACATAACGGAAGAAATGTGGTGTTTGGGAGCAGGTGTTCATCAGAACAAATTTAATACAATCCATAACGAGGCCCAAAACACTTTCCATACATCTCTAGCAGACAGGGGCTTGGAGGGTGTATAGTGGGAACAACCAGCAGCGTAGACCATGTATCTACGCATTTTTCTTTATTCACCTAGTCAAAATTTGTACCTTCTTTCTCTTCTGCAATGCTTTCTTCAGCTATGCAAGCACAAGATAGAAAAGCTGGTTTGTTTCAGAGCCCTATACCAAACCCCTAGCTTACTGAAAGGACTAAATTACATGCTGTAATGAAATTTGAAAATATCATGCATGAGATAACAACTGAAAACACTGCATACTATACCTCCTCCCTGCTCCCCACCCAACTTCCCTGAATGCAGAAACACCACAGTAAAAAAGCAACTGCAGGCAGCCTGAACAAAGTTCCTACTAATGCAGTTATTCACAGGGCACTGAAAGACAATGAGATCTGTTCCTATCTACGGGAACTGACTAAAAGCTATTAACAAGAATAAAAATAGAAACTATTGCATCTTTCAAAAACTACTCTCTATAACATGAATTACTGCTGTAAAACTACCTTAGGATCATTTCATGTCAAGCAGACACAACTTCATGTAATTCTGAGCTTACCTGGGGAATCTCTGACCCTTTTCTGCCATGAAGCAGGAAAATGCATTCTCTTTACTCTCTCTTGCTTCCCAAAATACCCCTCTGAAGTTCAGTGGCTACAGCAGCAGGACTCCCAGGCCCTACACAGGTGAGGCAGTCTGCTGAGAGGAGCCCTAAGGGATTACTGAGACTGAAAGGGAAGGGCTTTGCAAGCTAAACAGAATAGTATCCATGCCTCTTTGAATTGAGTTTCTGCAAAGCTGGTGTAAAGTCAGAGGACACGCTCAAAGTCATGCAAGGTGATTAGTGAAATGCCTGTGGCTCAATGGAGATAAAGTGGCAGCTGTAGCACAAAGGAAGGCTTGCCATCCTCACTGGAAGGCCACTTATGGTATGCAAATATGCCACCTTAGTGGACTGCAGGTGGAAACCTTTTGTGAAGAAAAAGAGTAAATTACTGAGGAGGAACAGAACAAATACTTCTGCTTATCACTGTTTTCTGAGACTGAGGCTTAAGCAAAGTCTACTTGCAGTTTATGCCAATGGAAGAAGAAGGTACCTGCATAGAGTAAGAGAGGGACATAGGCAGAGAAGGAGGGGGAAAGAGCACACACAAGCAAGGTTTGGAGTAACAAAGTGTGTGTGTGCTCTCATAAGAAAGTCAGCTTTACTAATTCATATTCCCTCATTTGAAGCTCATTCATTTCTTTAAAAGCACAATCCAATTCCATCTCAAATTGCTGATGAGCAGTTTAAAGATGTCCAGCCCTGATCTGTAGGTTAGGTTTATTTCCCATGTAAACTTGGCTGCAGTACTTATTCCCTCTATGTCTCAACTAAACCATCTACATTTTCTTTCCACTGGGTACTGAGCCTCTTCAGCTCACTCCAACCAGTGCTGGATGAGCCTGACTTGCAAAGTACGTGTGAATGCAAAAAAACTTCAGCATTTTTGTACTGCACTGAATGAGGAAACCTGCTGGATCCAGAATGACTGTGGGCAGCAAGAGGTCTATGGATACTTTCAAGAAGAACACAAGCCAAAACCTGAGAGTAATCAAAAACTAGCCCCTTTCTGAACCGACAAGAACTTCTGTTTTACCACATGTGTAAAGGATGTGTTTCATGTTCCTTCATACTTAATGGTTCCAGAGCTGAAACTGCATCCATATAGCTCTGAACATACCAAAGGTTTAAAAAACTACCAACACCAGCAAATAAAACTCAGTGGAAAAAAAAGAAAAGGATGCCAGATCTCTACAGGAGGCATTTACAGTCTGTTTCATGGGGCTGCTCAGAATTTTTCACATTGCTTTGGTGATGTAATACTCTAAGCTAGTTGTTCAATCTAGTTATATAATTTTTTCAGCCTCTGCCTTCACAAATAACATGTAGTGTAACAGATTCCTGGGACCTTCACAGGAGATCATTTAAGGAGCCTGCTGTTTTGCCAGCAGCTGGAATTGCTTACAAGTTAGTGAATTACTCTCTGGCCCTAAGACAGTGCTTTCTCACTTTGGCACTATCTCTACAAAAATCAGGGCCAGCAAAAAGGAAACAGGAAATCGCTGGGTCTGCAAGATAGAAACTTCAGGAAAGATTGAGAGCACATAAACTCTTGCTGAACCAAGGCAGCGTGTCCCTCTTCCTCCTATGACATGGACTCGGTGGCAGTTCCCCCTCACAAATCCAACCTTAGCAAAGGAAAGGAAAGAGAAAAAAAAAAAAAAAAGAAAAAGAAAAACAGAGGACAGACGCTTCAGATTGCTGCACCGCCTGATCGCTTCCTCCCCGATAGCCGACAGACTGACCCAGTTGGCAGGCGCGCGACTGAGAGACCTGCACAGCATCTGGCTCACCACGGAGGGTCAAGAGGTGACACATGTTAAAGACGGCGTGACCGGGAACAGTTTTTGTTTGCTTCATTTAATTTTGAGATGAGGGGAAATAGGGACAGAGGCACAACAGCTCACAGTTCGTTAGTGAGGAAATGCAATTACTCTTTGCAAACACTAGTTTTCAGAAAAAGGTGGGCAACATGGGTTGTAGAAGAGTGCAAGGGTGTATGGAGAGACCTGGTTGAAACTGCACTTTGAGGCAAGTCATACTTTCCCATTGCCAAGAAAGATGTCAGCTTTCACTTTAGGGTGATGTGATAAGCATCTGCAAAAGGTCTGCAAGAGCATTTAGAAAACATTCTGCACCTGGTGGGGGGACATGTGAATGGCAAAACACAAGGCAGTGACAGGCCAGAGGGTCCCAAGAGGGAAAATGTGTGTGTGTGGTGTGCAGAGGTAGCAAAAAAAAAAAAAAAAAAAAAAAAGCGGTACAGAGGAAATATGCATAGAGGGAATCAGTGCGGGAAAAGCAGGTCTAAGCCCAGGAATGCTAAACTGCCAGCCAGATAGGGAAGTGTCTTTAGCATTGAGGGATTCTCAAACAACCTCATTAATGCCAGGAATGGGTGGGAGTGTCTGAAAACTTGCAGGCCTTAGATTAAAGCAGACAGTAGATAAGGGGCTGAATGCAACTGCCACGGTATAGTGAGCTTTATCCAGTGTGGAGTCCTTTGCTGCGCTGGTGAACTTCTCAGCATGAAGAAAACCCTGGGTGGCCAAATAAACTGTAGGAAAGGATTCCAGGCTCACCTTGCTTCAGAGGCTGCACCCTGCCCTTTCTTTCCCATGCTCGCTGTACAGCAAAGTAAGGTAAATAACTCACTGGGCTGGAATTTCCTAACAGGGGCAGAGCTCATGCAAAGCAAATTGTAATACGTTTGGTAAGATGTGCACCATCATGGGGGACCTTACTCCTGTGTATCTTATAGCACTTCCACAGAACTCTGAAAAGTCTCTTCAGGCTGCTGGGGAAGGACCATCAGTGCAGATGCAGAGCAGGCCTTTGAAACTGTAAAAGAGACTTAAAGGAGGAGATGAAGCTTCACAAAGCAAGAGCTGCTCAGTGTCCAGTTCCCCCTCCAGTGCACAGCTAGGAGAGCCAATGCATAAAGAAGAGAAATCAGCTGTTGGACAGGTGAGAAGCCGTCTTTTTCTGCATGCCAGGGAGTAGATACCAACCCCAGGAGAACAATCGCACCAAACTGCTGGGCAAGTCAGGTTTTCACGCTGGTGTCAGGACCCTGCCTAATCAATGAGAAAAGTGCTATTGCATCATCTGCAGTTGCATTATAGCCTGGAGAGGTGACTGACAGGACCTAGATGGAAACTTCCCTCCTGGCAGGAGGGCTTGACTTGAGCTAGTAAAGCAGAGAACTTGAGCTCTTTTCTTGTCTCAAATACCCTGATTCTGCAAGGCAGTGTGGGGAGCATCCTAATGCAAACAGCGTAATTTCTGCATAAACAGCTGTATTTAATGGTTTTAACTCAAAAAGGGTTTTGATTTAAAAAATGGGGAAAAAAGACCTTGACAGAACTGAAAGAAGAAACACACAAAGACTATGAAGATTATGAAGACAGATTGCTATCCTTCATGGAACTGCCTAGAGAGACATCTTTATACTATCCTAGGGTCCTGCAAGCTGCCCTAATCCAACTGCAGGTTCGGCATGGCAGTAAGCTCCCTGAGGCAGCAAGTAAAGGTGGATTTATTCCCTTCTCTGCTCCTCATCTGATGCTTTCTGTGAGGGTCAATCATGTGGTTCACCAGTGCTGTAACCCATATTCAATTACTAAAATAAAATTTTAAAAAAATCTAACTGTGATTAGCTGCAGTTAGTCTCAGCTCAGGTGACAGGGCCATCTTACTGCTCCTGAAAGCTACTGTGGCAGAGGACTGGATTATAGGTTCCACCTGGTACCATCAAGTTTGCCTTGACAGGTACGTAGTGATACTGACATAACTATTTCCTTATTACATTGAGTATTGATATACTTCCATCCCATTATAACCTAGTCAGTCAAAATCTCTTCTTGTTCCTCTTTCCTCTGACAGTTGTTTTTTTTTTATTAATTCCAAGTATCCATTTATACTTCTGCAGATAAGCGCAAAAATCTCTTCACTCCTTTAGTGCTATCTGCTCACAGAGATGCAGGGATAATAACGACTGTTCAGCAGCTTATGAAAGGAAGCATGCAAGCTTTCCATTACAAATGATGTTTCATCTAAAGTCAACATCATAATCCTTGTCAGGAACCCTTTCAGCCACAACTTACTTAAAAGTGAGCATATAAGCCCACACAAATTCAAGTCAGCACTCAAGCATCTGCTTAATTTATAGTCACATTCAATTCCATGTTTTTCCTTGGTGCCTTTAAGAAGTTTTTCTGAAGTAGAATGCTTTCCAGCACAATACCTTAAGTGTATGCCTTGTTGAAACAATGCCCTATTGAAAGCAAAGCTTGTGTACTGAAATACTGCATGTTAAATAAGTTTGCAAGAAGCAGCCATGTCTGTAACCTTTCTTTGAATAATTCTAAATGTCCTGTCCAGGATTCCTAGGCATGCATTAATCTGTCTCCTCTTGCATACTCTGCAGTGAAAAACATTTACTATTTTACTAATTCCATAATGAAACAAGCTTTCATTGATTTTGAAGCACACCTTCAAAGTCATTAGGGCATGTCCCGTCCCCTTGCCCCCATCCCTAAAGCAAAGAGACTACCTGTTGCTTTCCCAGTAGCCTACTGCTTCATGGGGATGGCCATGAAGAGAAGCCACTGGAAACCTGAGGCGTGAAAGGGATGCACTGGCCCTGAGACAGTTGCAGCTCAATCTCTTTAACCAGCCTGAGGTCCCTGGGTGGTGAGGAAGAGCAGAGTAGCAGAGAGTGACTCTTTCCAACAGTAGCTCTTGCAACACCCTTTGAGACACAGACTAGTAGAGAAATATACCTCCATTTCTGAGTCAAAGATACAGTGAAGGCAACTCCTCTCAGAAATCACAAAGGGTTGCTCACAGGTTGCTGAGTATCTCCTTGGTATCTATGATAAGAAAGCATTACAAGGAAGGACCCCCAGTAAGACTGGTAGGTATGGGAGGTAGGTAAAAAACAAGAATGCTTATCAAAGACAGTTTCCTTCCTAAGGCACCAAAGCTCAAATTTATTTGTCAGTTTACTTCGATATTTGTATTCCAGCAGAGATTCCCAAGGCATCAGGTTTTTAATTTTTTTAAAGGTGCTTTACAATTCAAAAGAAGTTTTGAGATAAAACTGGTAGGATTGAAGAAAGACACATTCTCTTGCTATTAAAACTGATTCCTGACATTTGAAATGGACCATTCCCCTTGGAAAAAGGTATGAGAAACTGTTAGACAGAGCTGCTGTGTCTCTTATACAGGCTCTACTAGAGGATCCAGCCTCCTGCCCTGTTCTGGAGTTGCTCACTGAGAAAAATCTTCTCCGGGTGGGTGCACAGGGAAATTTCCACTCTGCTATCCACCAGCACAGACACGGGACCTATCTTTTCTGAAACACAGAGTTACCACTTCCCTGTTTGGAATGTCTCTTTCCATCACAGAAGAGAGTGATGGAGAGAGATATTATTACGTGCTTTGCTTGTAGCAAGATCCTTTGGACTCTGTAAGCAGGGTCCTTTCACAGCAAACTGTCAAAGCACTTGAAATTCCGATCAAAGAGTTTTCTGCAGTGAAGGAGCCTTTTCTCATTTCCCTCCCTAATTTCCTGCCTGGAGGTATGAAACTGCCACTGTTTATAGTGCTGTTTGAAAATACGTGTATATGAAAAGGTACCCAGGGAAAACATGTCACATGTCAGTAAAAAGGCAGACAAGAATGGCCTAGAAAACATGACTACTGGGGCAAAATGGAAAGATTTCAGGTTACCTAGTCTGAAAGAAATTTTTCTTAAACTGTGGGCTGTAATCCTGCTGCGACTGACTCCAACAGGCTTCAAAGGATGGCGTCAGGATGTCAGGAGCAGCTGAATTAGCGGCCACCAGCCCAATGTCCTGAGTGATACCTGCCTGTGATTATTGCCGCCCCTGGCCAGGACCTCTGAGAACTGCTGCAGATGGCAGTTGCGAGAGCAGAGGGGCAGGTGCTTATACCCAGAACCAGTTCTGTGAGCCTGCTTTCCCTCCTCTGCCCTCACTCCGGCAACTTCTGCCACCACCTGCATTAAAATGTGCACAGTACTTCACCTTGGGCTCACTGGCAAAGCTCTGTGCCAAAACTTCATGTTACTGCAAAAGGAATGTGATGCTGTCTTTAATTAATATCTGCTATCAACTCAGTTTTGTAAAAATGAACAGTAGTATATTTGTTGCAACAGGAAAGATTACCTTCCGTCTATCAATGGTACTGTTTGTTCTGGCACTTTATTTTATTTTCCTGCTCATTTTATTTTATTCAGCTGTTATTTCTTCAGTGATGTTATATTTTAATGTGCTGATACAGGAACTGTCATTTAATCAGTACCTGTTCTCAAGAAACATCAGAGAGGACTATGCAATAAACATGTCACTGTGCCAGAGAGTTTTTATACGTTTGTGAAAAGGTTGGAGGGTTTTTTCACTTTAAAGGAAGAATATTAAAATAAGCATAAGGTTATTTTTCTAGCCTCGAAAAAAAGTCTGGTAAGAAAAAATACAACCAAGTAGAAAAATAAAATGTGTTCATGTTGAGACTAAATGGCACATTTCCTCCAGCAGTTAATTTCTACAGTCTGGTTATAAACCTGTCAAAAATCAGATTTATGATGTAACGCTAACAGATTCCAAGCAATTGCTGTGTTAATGGAGTCACTGCCATACTTATGTATTTGTGCAGACACAGACCTGCAAAAGGCATGGATCCATAGGATTGAGAAAAGGGTTCAACAGCCTATGCAGAGTCTCTCTTTGCAAGAGGCAGTCTCAGGGTGAAGGAGGATATGCAGTCCAGATGACATTGTACTTTCTGCTGAAAGCCAAGACATTTGTCCAGCTAAGGGAGGAGGTGTGTCAGCAGTGTATGAACAGTCACATGAGGGAAAACTTGTGCCCCGCCGCACCCCCCCCCCAAAAAAAAAAAAAGAAAGAAAAAAGCCCTGTTTAAACAAGGCAGCTGCCTTTCTAGAGTAAACCATTTTTGCTAAGGCAGTGCTATCCTTGGTTCTTGCTCTTCAGCTTAGAAGTGGTCCTTGGCTTCTATTTATTATTTCTGTCACTATGAACAGAGCTGGGGTGCTGTTGTGTACCAATATAAAGGAGCACACCAGGCAGAAATGCAAAGAGTTCCCAGGACATGTAAAAGGCAAGAAACAGTGGTACACAGAGATGGGGACACAAGAAAACATCAAAAAACTCTTCATGGTGACAGCCAAGACTTTTTGTAGGTTTTCCACAAAAAAGAATATTCCAAGAAAATGAAGATGTGTGGCTTACAAAGAACTGCTCCAAGCAGAGAGCAACATTTCAAGTGGCTGCTTGAACAACTGTTTTATGGAAAGCAACACCCAGTTGGTGCCTGGAGGTGGGAACCTGCACCTATAGGGTGGGCGGGAGAAAAGGGGATAAGCTGTAAGGGCATTGCTGTGCAATGAGATGAGAAATGACTGGAGGGATGCAGAGTGAAATCACTGGTGTCAGTGGAAAAGCCTAATGGGGTGGAAGTCCTAAGTGTGTGGGTAAGAGCAGAAAGCTGTGCTCTAGTGGTGTCATGCACAAGCAGCCCTCCAGACACAGAGTGTCAAGCTGGGCATCCACTCAGCCCACATCTTTTTAACATCTTTATTTCAAAGCATTACGTGGGGTGAAAAGACCACCTTTCTCCTGCAGGCTGGGATTAATCTTTTGGGCACACTGCAGAAAACTGCTAGTGCAGGTGGTACCCTACCAATAACCTTCCAAGCACTCCATGTGCTCCAAATACTTTTGAGTCCCTTTGTATCCAAATGGAAGGACACTTTCATCAGTAAACCTTTTAAAGGGTTTGTTTTTCCATCTTCTTTCAGTCTACAAACTGAATTGTTATGGTTTCTCAACTGCTGCATCCCTTTTGCGGTGCCATAGGTTGTACCTTCAAGCAAAAATCTGTTCTAATGAGAACCTTGAGTGTCAAATGTGTCATTGCCTCCTGCAGATGACTGAGGAAACTGCCAGCCACCACCCCACAGGAGAGACCCTGGGGATTGCCCTGGTTAAATTGCTCGTCTGATAACATTATTCCCTGAGTTTCAGCCAGTAATTTAACAGAGTGCAAAAGACAACCCAAAGACTGGAAGAGAATTGCACACCTGAGCCAAGCAAAGCTAGGTGTTTTTTCCACCAAAAAATAGAATGCTTCACATGCCACAATTATTGCACAGATGTATCAATCTTTTCCATGCCTTTTCTAGGGTTAGGAGCAGAAAGAAATTCCTGAAGGTCTCTGGGACAGGACAGTGATTTGGCACAAATGGGTGAAATAGCAAGCTATGAAGTGCTCAGGGCCAAAGTTCTAGGCAAATACTTGGCAGTGGCAGCAGTGGGGCTCTGCTGAAGTTATAGAAGACGTAGGCCTAGCATTTATTTATTTTAAAGTATTGTCTTGTAGTATGAGCTAAAACAAGATCGATAGCCTGAGACATTTAAAACCCCTGAGTCAGGCCTTCAAAATCTTCTTCAGATAAGTTTGGAAGGAGAACAGCAGGGTATAAAAAACCCCATTCACTCAGTGTTTTGCTGTTTTGTTGCTTTTCAGCTTTTGAACCTATCTTGCATTTAAACCCAAAAAGTTAGGCTTTCCCTTTTACCTTTAAAGGGATAGCTAAAACTGCGCTTGAAGAAAGAAACCAAATGTTGCAGGGATTCTGCCTACTTTGTGCGCTGGTAGCTCTGTGCGGTGGTTTAACCCCGGCTGGTAGTTCAGTACCATGAAGGTGCTCATTCCTCCTCACCCAGAGGGATGGGGAGGAGAGTTGGAAAGTAATGTAAAACTCAAGGGTTGAGACAAGAGCAATTTAATAATTGAAATAGAATAAAAATGAAAGAACAATAGTAACAATGTTGACAAGAACCGTTGTAATGAAAAGGGGAAGAAAAAGTGTAAAACGCAGAGGAAAAGGAAGAAGGGAACATGTGGCACACAATGCAACTGCTCAGCACCCGCCGGCCGATGCCCAGCCTGTCCCTGAGCAACGATCCGCCTGCTCCGGCCCGCCCCCCAGGCACATATACCAGGCATCGTATGGAATACCTCTTTGGCTAATTTGGGTCAGCTGTCCTAGCTGTGTCCCCTCCCAGTTCTTGCGTCACTCCATCCTTTTCACTAACAAGGCCTGAGGAACTAAAAGTCTCACATCATAGCTGAAACACAGCACCGAACTAGCTCCTAAGAAGATAATTAACTCCAGCTCATCCGAAAGCAGGACACACTGCCACAGCATTTTACTGTAGCCTGAGAAACAACGCAATCTACTGCAAAATGGAATAATCCTTTTAAAGGATCCTTGGATGCTGTACCTGGAGTGAGCTACAAGGAGCAAATTACCAGCCTGGGAGGTGATGAGGGTTTTAGTAATGACAGTTCTGTTGACTCTTAGGAATACTGAGACAAGGTTGACCCTTTTCGCAGGACAAAAGAAGTCACTGGCTGATTTTCTCCAGGGCTGAGGAGTGTGTGTGGGAAAGGACTTGCATGCCAGCTTGGTGCGTGTGGCAGCCCCATGGCTGTGCCCAGGCAGTGTTGCATTGCTGTGCTGCCAGAGCCGATGCCATTGGCATGAGGCTGCACCCAAAAGCTGTGGGGGCTTCCTGGGGGGCAGGGCTGCCTCTGCACCTTCTACTGTCAGTCCTCCCCTGCAGCCTTCCTCCCCAGTTTGCACGCCTAGCTGGCACAGAGAACCTGGTGAATATAAAGTAAGAACAGCAATTCTAGCCTAAACCTATCCTGAATTTCACAAGATGCATTTCCTCACTGGAAAATACATTAAGGTCATTGAAGACAAGACAAAGTTTCAGTATCTCAGGGCAAAACAGACTGATTTTTTCTTTCTTCAGGGTATTCTCTTACAGCTGAGCAAAGCTGACTTCCCATCTTTTTCAACTTTCCTGTTGAATCAGAGATCTATGTCAGCTGTCTGCCTTATTTAACCTTGGTAAGCAGGACACAAAACCTAAATGACAGATAGTGCTGTGGCAGACACTGTTGTCTTCCTTCATTTACCCAGCATGGTTTGCTTCATTCCACCAAAGCCACATATTTTGTTACCAGCAGCAGCAATATCACGGCAGCAATCAAAGTCTTGTGTTGGTAGTGTGCTAGAGGTGAGCTAAGTTACAGTTTTGTGCAATCTTTTACTCCCTCAGTACTGTAGAGATGACCCCTGGGTGCCATTAATTTCCATGGCCTTTATGAAACTTACTGAGTGGGATGAAATTGCATTTTACTGTGCAAGGAGTCTGCTTTGAGACAAAAGGGCAAACAGGCCAGGAGGATTTATCTGTCAGAGTCACTTATGACTTGACTGAAATGAGAAGCTGGTCCCACTGACAGAGAATGGGTCATTCTCCTCTCTCACATTTTTGCATGATTTATCTGCTTTTATTTACATGCATCAATGAAGAGCAGTCCTTTCAGCACAGTTTTCTTAAACACTTCTAAAGCTAAGAGCAGCTATTCAAATTAAATAGTTTGAGACACTGCCTGCATGAAAATGAGTGAATTTGAGCATCTATATTTTCCTTTTTAGCTAGGGATGAAAACAAAGATCAGCTTAAAATTCACGTGGGGAAAGATAAAAGTCTGAATCAGTGGATGATAGCTCTGATTAAAGAGTTGACTAATGGAAAAATGACTTCATGGATAATAAAATCAGACTAAGTATCATATGAAATACATTTGCTTAACTTCTAGCAGTACGTCTTTTTTCTTGTTTTGGTCTGTTAGTTTTGTGTGGTCTTTCAGAAATTTGTTGTGGAATAGGATCTTCCCTTCGTTACTCATGCTGATCAGAAGAAATTTGGGTATCAAAGAGACACCCATTAACAGATGACATGAGAAAAAATAAAATGAATTTTTTTTCGTACATTTTGCAAAGCTAGAAACAAGTTCAAAAAGCCTAATGAACTTATTAAACAATATTGTGCTCCCAAAAGCATGAGAAACGTTTTTCACTTCCTAAGTTTTATTTCCTAACTAGTAATCAAAACTAAAGAAAAACTTCAAAAAGTCAGTAGATAGCGGTTAAGAAGAATGTTTAATATTTTTAGAAGGATTTGAAAGTAAACAAATTGGAAAAAGAGGTGGATCAACATTTAGAATGTATTTCTCTACTTCATTGGGAAAGAATGGGAAGCCTGACAGTCATAGTTTTCCCTACAAGGAAACAGTCACTATATTAATTTCATTTATCATTTTGCTCTAAATTCTGATGAAATACACTACATGAAAATAGGTAAAAAAGGAAAAAAAATTAAGCATTGAACTGAATAATTATCACAATCTTTTAGGTGTGTTGTCAACACATACAGCTTTTGTCTGGTGCATATCCCATATATGTTTGTCAGACTGGTACAGTAATATGCTATTTGTGTCATGGACACCCGTTAGGGGAGCAGAAAATTACCTATGTCTGAAAAGTAGTGATGCTGATTTTTCAATAAATTCTACCAAGAATCCTTTATTTTTCACTCATTTAGTGCTCAGTAGTTGGGATAGCCACAAAATGGTTCCTCTAAAATAAACGCGTATATAAGCATTTTGCTATAGCATACTGCTGGTTTTGGTTTTCTTTTCAGACAGGCTGGGCTAAGGAGTCCAGAAATCGAAGTACCCAAAAGATCTGCAGCCTCTTTCTAAAATCCGAGTTTAAATGCAACACTATGACCTCCTAATGGAATTACCCTGGGTCTGTCTTCTTGTAACTGAGATCAGTATTTGGCCCAAAGTCAACAGCAGACACATTTTAAAAAACGAGTGAGAACAGGATGCCATTCATTACCTCCCATCTTTCACACATGTTCTGTGTGATCTGGTGGACTGTGTCCCATTGGAAAAACAAATGGAAGAGGTTATCGTTTTGAGATAAAATGGAAAAAGCAAGTTTCAGGGGTTTCATCTTTGACCTTATTATAGCCTGAAATTTGCCAACTAGACTAGTCTTCCAGAGGCTGAAAAAGAATTATGGATGCCTAAAATGATACTTCTCCTGACTGTGCAGAGCTGAAGTCCAAGCCTGGCTCTCACTATTGTAGCAGTGGACCTGCAGAACAGGTTTTCTCCTTTCCATTTTCAGAACCTTTCACCCTCCCCCTGATGGCTGATTTTAGGCTGTGCCAGACCAGCAGTCCAGTCTGTCTGTCTGAGTCACACCATATGATTTCCCTCTCCCCACAGCCTTCCTGCTTCACCAGTTGAGGCCATTTCAGTTTCTTCTTCTAACCCTACTTAGGTGGCCTTACAGTGCTGTCCCTTAAAGATGCAAGCACAGCAGGGATATTTTGGGACTCCAGAAGCACCAGACCTTGACAAATGCTGCCCTACTCTTCTGTGGCCATGTGGGTGACATGCTAGACTGGCAAAGCTGCAACTTCCCTGTGACCAGCTTGAACAGGGCTGTCCTCTTTCCTTACCTCCAGGTATCTGGCTGTCTGGAGGGCAGGAGAAGTGTGTAATCAGGTCAAGTAAGAGAGGCTGGGGGGGTTCTTGCGTGGGAGCAGGTTCAACAGAGTAACCAGACCCATCAGTAATTGCATCCCCTGCATGTTCTGGTGTGCCTGGCTCCTCTCCTAGACTGACTGCTCTCTGGAGACAGGTCTGGTTATATCTTGATACAGAACATGCCCTTGGTGTTAAATAAAGGGTCACAGAGAAAAGTCTCAGCTCAGCTACTTGGTCTGACAAAAAAGGCCTTTTAAAGCATTTTTGAAGTGGTCCATTTTGCTAGGACTTCAGCAGCCTATTTATTATATATAGAGCTTATTGCTTTGGTTTGAAATTGGAGATTCAGCTTTTCTGGGACATTCTTCTCCCCAGCCTTTACCTAGGCCTTTCTGGATTTTTGGTAGAGTGACAGACACATTATGACAGGAAATTACCAAGCAACACAGGGCAAGAAAAGTGAGGCAATTATCTGAGCTAATTCCAGCTAATGAGGTAAGGAAGCTGAAGAAAGAACCCCCCTTTCTTATCTGTTAAATAATGAAGTTAATTAACCTTTGGGCTTCAGTTTTATGCAAAATCTAGCTCAGACAACATGCATGGATACCATTCCCAAGGTGTACAAGACACGTCCATTGGGGCATGGTGAATGTGGGCCTCAGTCTCCCAGGCCTCGAAAAGTTCAAGTGCCTTGAAAAGCCCTGCCTGGAGTCACGCTTTGGTGAGGAGCTCTGCAGGAGCTTGAGTCACCTGGTTCTGCTGAATTCAGTGCCAAGCTATGGTCAGCATAGCTGCAGGAGCATCCTCTGACTGCACAGTAATGCCAGCCCAGCTCACTGAGGGTGGGAACTTCCTAGATGTGACAATCCTTCCTGTCCTTCCTGTAAAACCCACCCAGCCCAGTGTCACATTTCGTGCTCTGTTCTAGCAGTGCTTCAGCTACCTGTGGACCTGATTTAACTACCTGATCGAATGATGTGTTGGTTCAGCCTGTGCTTTCACACATTGCAGCCTACGCATTGCAGACTAGTAATACTACTTCAGCCTGCCCTTTACGATACATATAATTTTTTGAGGGGATCATATCTTTTCTTTTGCAAAATTCTTTCAAACATACAGTAAAAGTAATATTTAGAGCAAACAAGAGTAGATGAAGATCATGATTTTCAGCAATGATCATTTTACAGTGACCTCAGAGAAGGTGGGATTTCAAAGACTCAAGTCAAAAGAATCAATTGAAATTTTGGAGTTGGTGGTGTGCTTTCTGGCATTGGTCTATTGCAGGAGAAAAAGAGTCCAAAGTAAGTTAAATACTTCAAGAGATTATTTGCTCATAGAATTATAAAAAAGATACTTATTCATGTAATAAAGAAGGAATAAATAGAAGATAATATCTCTGGCCATTTACAGCATGTCCATAATTCTGTTGTTGTTTTTTTTAGGAAGCATGTTTGGCCATTAATCTTACAACCAATATGTAAAACAGACTGCAGTTGTCTACGTGATTCGGTTCTGAAGGGTCATCAAACCCTGGAAAGGAAAAGACATATATGGGAAAGACGAAAGTGCATATGCATCCCAGGACTTACAGATCTTTAGATCCTTTGCCCTTGACTGTTATTTTTGTCCCTTGGAGCACTTAAACTACAATGCTTGATCTCCTGCCTACTAAATATAAAGCCTGCAAAACTTTTGTTTAAATGAGTGCACTTCCAGGTGCACATTTATCCATGTGAAATCACACATCACATGCAATTCCCAATTCCCTGCTCATGAGTCTGGATCAATCCCATCATACCTTAGAATCAGTACGCTACCACACAAAAAATAATAATAAAAAAAAAATAGTTTGGCAAGTTTTCATATTTAATGTGAATCTTCCAGAATTCAGCATTGCCCTTGACTCTAGCTGTACTTATATTTCTTCGGTTAAACCATGATCTCATACAGTCCATTTTTCATAGGTGCCGAGTATGAGCAGCTTTCACTGAAACCAAAGGGATTTGCAGGTGCTTACTATTTCTGTTTAATTAATCTGTTACATTTTTTTTCAGACATTCATGCACAACAGAAATCTCTTGTGGTAGTAGGAGTAGGTGGCAGTTTTCAGTGACAGACCAGTGATTTATTAGATGGATGGCACATTGCCAAGGGCTCGCATGCCCTTGAAGTCAAGCACTGGTTTTGGATGTCTGATCTGAGCAACGAATTTGGACTACTGAGCATTTGGGTACCCAACCAGCTGAGGCTGCCCTGATCAGCCCCTTATGAGAATCAGGCTTCATTAAAAGTTGCAGTGAGAAGCATCTTAACAGCTCTTCTACTTTCTTTCTCTTATTCTTCTGATTTCCATGCAGCTGCAGCTCACTGCAGTGGCACTAAATGTGCACGGAGGTAAAGAATGAGGGACAATTTATAACTACAGCGTATCTAGAGTGTTTGAAACATTGGAAAAAGGAGCCTTTCCTAAGGTTCCTGTGAGGATGCAGAAGCTTATGCTGTGATTGCTATCAGGGTTTATTCTTCCAGCATGTTAACAGGCCCACGGAAAGCCCTTCTTGTAACTGCATGCACCTATTTCAGATTAGATCAAAACTGGGCTTGATCTCCTCCACTGCAGAGAATGCTGAGCTGCATGCTATCTTTGAACGTACTGGAGTCTGAAGGGAAGGAGGAAATTTTCATGCCATATGCAACAGATGTGATACTGCTAAAACCAGATGAAAAAGTATCTGGGAAGAGACAACCTCATTCCTCTTGGGAAGCAGTAGAAGCAGATGAAACTGTATCTTTCTTCTGCCTGCCTTCTTATTGTTATATGCCTCTTTGGAGGTGCCCTCAAAGTACTGAACAAATGTGGATGAGGCTGTGGTGGAAGGGAAATCCAAATAGAGCAAAACCCTGTTCCATCACACACACAGAGAATATCCATTGCTGGTCCCAGGTTATGACACAGCTCTGGAGCCTTCCTTCTCCTCCTTCTCCTCTTACTGACCTGTTTCTGCAGCCTTGCCAGACATTATAACTTGACTGAAGGAGACCTCAGAAGTCTCATGTGGGCCATAGCCTCCATGGCCATGGGCACCTTTGCCTGAATTACTAAGGCCCTCATCAGAAGCAAAAGGGAAAGGACAGCTAGTTCCTGCATGCATCATGGTAGACCTCTGCGCAAGGATGCTGCCACAGAAACACCTATAGCACCCGATACTGCTTCTTGGAAGATGGGTCAAGAGGCAGAGCAGTAACAGATGGTTCAGGCAGACAGGACCATATACAGGGAAGGACTAGTGGCACTGGTGTGCTCTTCATTCTGCCCCCACATCAGATTCCAGGTATGTCTTCACAAGCCACAAGGAGTGCTAAAACTTTCTTTGTTAGTGTGCTGGGACTTAAGGTTCAATAAACACACGCTTTTCTGCCCTTTCACCCCCAAACCAAGAAAAAAACCTTTTTAGGTCACCTACAAAGGGCTTCTAAGAGAACAACACATTTTATTTCATTGGCTTCCAAATAGGATGTCCAAAACATCTGAAAGAGAGCAAGCTGGTTAACATCAGCTGGGCAGGACAAAAGTGCCCAGCATTCCAGGCTTCTCTGAACACCCCATTCCTACCACACAGAAATAGGGGCAAAAACGATCACAATCCAAAGCCTTTTGACTCAAATGTCTTTTGTTCCTGACATCACAACAAATCTGGTTCAGCTGCAGGTAACCATCAGCTCATGGACAGCTGGACATTACTCTCATGTTGCCAAGAATGAGGAATACCTCAGCATGGGCAGCATCACATCAACTAACAGGGAACCCCATCACAGCCAGAGAATGCAGGGGGCTAACAGTTGGTCTCTGGTACCAATCCCAAAACACTGAAGTGAAGTAGTGCTTGTGGGAGGTCTTATTCACGGATAGTTTTATTTTTCCAAGCCTCTAAACAGCAAAAACCTGGGGTAATGGTCAGGGTGGAAGAAGAAAGAAGAGGTATTTCTTGAATTTGGGTGTGAGCTCTGCTGCTGATAGTGTGTCATGCACTGGCATCAGGGTGGTTTGAATGTCCTAGTTCATCTGGCTGCCAGAGGCAGAAAGTCTCCTTCAGCATATGGAAGTGTCTGTGCAATCACTGCCCTTTTCTACGAGAGTACAGATATATTATTAAAGGAAAAAATCCCCGAAAGGGCCTATGAATTTCAAGGCCATGGGGAAGGCAGACCAAAATCACAAAAGTACATCAGGATTGTTCTGGGGCTGTGTCTTGTCCCAACAAGAACTAAAATGTTACTGATTTCATTGTGAGATTTACTCTATTTTTTATCAGTACTGGGAAAATTAAAAAATGCAATTGATTTTGCTTTGCGGCTATGGTTTGCAAGTGAAAAGATGTGTCAGCTCCTGTATCACACATTGCCTATGCTTCTGTCTCGCTGTATTTCACTGTCCTTAGCCTTTTTGCTTCAGAAGACTAGACCTGATTAGTTAGAAGACTTTCTGTGTCATGTTTAGTTTGTCCTTGATGCTCTCTCTGCTTTACTTTCTGAGACCATACATTCTCTTTGTTAACAAAGCATACAGGAAGTTTTCTCCCCTGATCTGGCAGATCATTTAAAAATCACAAGCAAGAAGAGTATGACATTACAAGAAATCTTTTGTTACAGCACTCAAAATGGGCTGTTTGATACGGGCTACAGATAATCTCAGTTCAGTACAATAGAAAGAGATTATTGTAAAAAAACTACTACTAATCTGTTCAAGCCTGGATGCCTGAAGTTAGACTGAAGTATGCCTCATTTTTCTGTCATCAGCCCTTATTAGTATGCAGAGAAATAGTAAGCATTTTTAATTCAAATCCACCTGTAGAGAGTCAGGTTTCAAGCTTTAATATGTTGTGTGTTTCTTTTCTTTTCTTTTTCATTTTTTTTAACTTTTTTTTTTTTTTTTTTGAGTGAAAATTTAGCCACATTCCCAGCCTGGATCCACACAGAACCTGTTGATGGGAGCAAACCCATTTGTTTGTATCAGTATAGGGCCAGGACATAATCTTCTAGAGAGAATTGTGTTTCCTGCGGAGAAGAACTGCATGGTGAGAGGAGAGCAGAGTGAATGAAAGCAAACTCCAGTCTGCTCCCTGGAAGCCAAGGGATGTTTATCAGCAGTGATACATCTCCCACTACCTGGAGTGAGCTATCAGCCTATCCCATGCACTAGCCAGTGTTGCACTGCTCGCCTCTAGCTGCGTTGTTCCTGCCCCCTTCAGTTATGCAGTCACAAGGCTGGGGGCTGGAAATGGAGAAAGGCAAATCTGTGAGGCTCGAGCACCACTTGGCAGCAAAAGATGGACCCGGGAGAAAAACCTGTATCAAGGACTGATGCTACATCTGCTGTTGTTACTCGCCTCTGCAGCATCCCTCTCGTTCAGTGGCTTACCCTATCAGTTTCAGAAGACCTTCTGCTCCATGGGGAGCTGACAAACCCGGTACCAACTGGAGCTAGGAGGTCCTTCTGCCTGTGTGTTATGGGACCAAAGATAAAAGAGGGGTATGCTGTTGTGGTGCATTTCTGTCTGTCTGGAAGCAGCTGGCTGGCTGCCGTTGGAAAGCTGCCATTTTTGCTCATGATGCTGTTGAGTGGCCTGAAGGACCCCAGCAAGCTGAGCTTTGATAACCAGATAGATTAGCCAGAGACTTCATCTGCTCGTTAGCTAAAGCATTTCCTTCTGCTGACCACCCCCATCTGCATTGTTTCCTGGACTGAGCCTTTTCACCCACCCATTGCCTTGGCCCATATTCTTGTTTTGGTGCAGGATTTGAAGTTGGCCAGATACTGCCACTTGTACCATTACCACACAAATATTTCCAAAATGAAGAATCAGGGTCTCTGATGGTTTCCACTGAGCAGTTCCAGTCCTTTCCTGACCATCCCATGCACAGAAATCTAATCCAATGAAACAGTATTCTAGTTTCAGCCTAAGATTTCCTGTGGCAACAAGGTCCACAGTTTAGCTACACATAATGTAAAGCAAGATTGCTTTGATCAGCTTTTTAATCCATCAGGCAGTGGGACTGAGTGCATCCTTGCTTTTTGCACCAATGGACAAAGAGAGAAGAGCCTACTGTCTGCTCTTTCAAGGCCATTTTTAAAATCAACCAGCCTCCTCATTATGTCCCCCAAAACTTTCAGCCCCAGTCTCCTCACATACGAAAAACCCTGAGAGTTTTTCCAGGCTCTCTGCTATTCTTTTAACTCTTTGCTTGATCCCTTTCTACTCTGCTTATTCCATCTGTGAAATAAAGCAGCAGGCAGCACTACAGACAAAAGTACATTACTATTTTGTATGAAGGCATTGTGACGTTTTTCCTATAGTTCCAAATTCGTATGTTTCCTAGGATCTACTTGCGTCCTCAAGCACAGTGGTGTATGCAAAAGAGCTCTTCATTTGAATTTTTAAACTAAAAAAAATTACTGAACTACAGCTATGCTGAGGCAGCAGTGGAATAAGCTGTTTCTTTTCAGAAATATCTGTAACACAAGTGAAGATCCACTCCTAAGATGTTTACAACCCGAAATTACCAGACAGATAAAAGAAATGATGTGCTCAAGGATAAACTGAGGGTCAGTAGCAGAGACAGGGAAAATGCTTGTTTGTTCCCAGCAAAGGCCAGGACTGTGGGTGAGCATCTTGGTTCTGGCTTTCCCTCTGGGAAATGGGCAGCTGTACTAATTACACCTACGTTCTGTGTCAGCTCAAACAATCTAATAAAGTGGGAAGGGAACCACCACAAAAGGCTCTTAGGAACAGGTCTGTTTCCTACAGTGTTTTCCTGGATCCAGGGGCCTACCTTTCCCACTGTCCCCTAAGAGGCTCTCTTCTTCCTTTTCTCCCCCTGTATCATGTATTGTTTGCCAGTTCTGTTTAATACAAATTCTGAGAAGTAACTGTTCCACGAGCTCTGCTCTAGCAGATCTGCACAGATACGGTCACCCAAGAGACAATAAAACTTTGACTGACCTACTTGTAGCCAAAGTTTAACTTTCGACAAGGAAATAAGCGATGCCTTTGGTCCAAAGGTTTCAAGGAGGGAAACAGGAAAAAACCAAAGATAAAAGTCAGCCAGTTATCCCTGAAAGACACAATACACTCCACAGTATATTTTTCAGGGTAGAGGGGAAGGAGGAAATGGGGAGCTCTTAATTCCCATTCCTCATTCCACTGGTCTCAAGGGTCCTTAGAGCCTTACAGCTGGTCTGGGTTATAAATAGGTATGTCTCTTGGTTTTTATTTCTTGTCTCTTTGACATTTTCTTATTGGCACATCTGGTCCAAGAACAGCCACTAGGCAGGAAACTATTGCAGATGCTTTAGTGAACATCCTTACTGAAGTGACAATTTTCCAGTAACCAGACTTGTGTTGTTGAGCCCATTTGGTGTTAAATGAAGAAAAGACCCTCAATTTCTGCTCTTCAACATTTCCAACATTGATTTTCTAATCTATTTCTAGCCTTATGTCTCATTTCAGAATAGAAAATTTTCCAGTATTGATACCATCCTCTCTCTAGGTTTAACAAGAGATTGCTTTGCATTTTGGAAGAAAAACCAAAAGAAAATTAGCTCATTTTTGACATTCAGAGGAAACCAAACCTTATAGCAATAAAGAATAATTTAATAAAATGGTGGCAGACTTTCCCAAAGACTTAAAAGCAGCCTGCTTCCACTACTGGAATCTGATTTCAGATGCAGTTCATCTCCCACAGTGTTTTTCTATTAGGACTGTTACCTGTCAGAGGTGATGCTGAACGCTGCCCACAGTGAAATTTTCAGAACTGATTAGTGCCTCTCCTGCTGGCTCCTTTGAGCAAGCTCTCTGATGACAGGTTTAACTGGGAGCCAAGGCTGCATTATGGGCACGGAGCACATCCCAGAAACTGACCCTTGATGAGTGGAGGGAAGGTTTAAGGTTGTCTGAGTCTCCTGCCACATTGCTGTTTGTAATGCTGGGGAGAAGACTGTCCCACAGGAAAGAAACATGCCAGTTTGGGTTAGACAGAAGCAGCGTCTGTAGGAAAGAGGGGAAGGTGGGCAGGCAGGATGGATGGTCAGACAGAAGGCAGTTATACTGCTCTCTGAGGGCTTTTTTCTGCCCCAGAAGTGCAGAATTCAACCCAAGTCTTGGGTGACTGGGAGTTGTTCTGTTAAGCAGACATGCTTTTTTTTTTTACATGCCTATTCATTAGAAAAAGATGCATCTGAACGATTAGTTGAACTCTACCTTTTTGGGGGAGCCAGCCTCCTCTTTACTTACCTCCATATTTTCTCTCAATTCCCTTTTCCCCTCTCTCTGTCCTCCCTATCCCAGTCCTACCTTCCCTGTACATCTGAAAGATAGGAACCTTTCCCTTCCTCTCCACTGGGAGCAAATGCTGACAAGTGCATTGGTACAAACATGCTGTTCCTTCACAGCAGTTGTAGCTCTGTGAGGTTTTTCTGGAAGGTCCTGGGAGAAACCTAGTCTTGGCAAAACTCCTGCTGTGTTAGTAGAACTGACACACCTCCTGTCCTGCACAGAAGGTTCCATTGAGATTACTTTAAAACTTAAAAAGTAGCATTAAAAATAGAAAAGGTTTTTGACTGGCCCCAGTGTAACAGTGGAAGAGAATGATGTGGCCTCCCAGAGCCATACTGATGTTCAGACTTAAAGATATGTGTGTGGTTAGGTCTCACTGAACTTAATAGATTGTGACAATGTATGAGGTTAGGTATTAGGTTTCCTACTTTTGACTGGGGATAGGCTTGACTTCTGGTTTTTTGCTCATAGAATCTGAAATGAGAAAATTTGTTCTGCTTTCCCAAAACTTTTGCTTTTTTCTATTTTAATTCTGAATCTGCACTGTAAAGAGAATTGGTTTTGCCACCCAGTGTCCACTCTCTGACAGTGGCCAGCACCAGATGCTTCAGAGGAAAGGCAAGATACTCTGCTAATGCTCAGTTACAGAATAAGCAGGGCCCAGGGAAAATTTCTTCCTAACCCCTGTCAGCTAGATCTTGGCTTCTGTCCTGATGCCCAAGGATTTATATTCCTTCCAAAATTTCTTGGAGTTAAGTATTGACCATTATGACTCTGGCTAATGTTAGTCTTCATATTATGCCTAATCCTGTTTTGAACAGGCTTGGGTTCTTTGGCTTCCATGATATCCTTTGGCAGTGAGTTCCATAAGCTAATTGTGTATTGTGTGAAAAAGTATTTCCTTCTATTAGTTTTCACTTTTTTGTATTAATAATAATGATTGTGTTATTTTATCCTTCCCTCCACTTTTCCCGTTTTCCTCACAAATAGATATCCAGCCCAGGGCTGGAGCAGAAGGGACAGACATGCACTATTGATGTTAAGTTTGCCAATGATTCAAAGACAGGTTATGGGTTTGAAGGCATCACCTAGCCATGCCCAAGCAGTCTGCACTGTGATGTGCCAGCCCTGCAAAAGCAGAACCTCTGTAAATAGTTTTAGAGCCCCATAGATGTGTCTAGAACAAAAATCTGAGGTTTTATTTTTTAAACTTTATTGTAACAAGTTCTGATTTTAGATATTTTGGTTCAGCCGTTTTGCTTATTTATCTCATATATTCACTGCTTTGTTACTGACCAGTGTGGTCTTAGGCCAGAATTGGAAAATGCAAGGGCAAAATTTGCTATTATTTGCCAGCCAGCATTCCTCCTTATTCACTAGAGATACTTCCCCGGAAAGGAGACAGATGGTATTGCCAGTGACATACTTCCTTGGAGAGTTTCCAGTGAGGAAAACTTCCTTAAATTAAAAGCTGAGCTTTCTGGGAAACCAAGTAGAAAATTCTGCATGACTAACCTAGGACTTGCTCTTGCAAGGTTCTTCACATCTTTTAGTATATGGTAAATGAAAATGGCTTTCCAACATTGCCTGTCACCATGAAGGTTCTCTGCTGGAGGAGCAAAATTTCTGGGTTACCACTGGCAGCCACTCATATAGTCCCAGGCTGAATGGGCGCAGCTGGACTCCATCAATCTATAAGGATCATGACCCAGAGACATGAGCATTTACTCCAAGAATGCATCTTTCATGGCTAATTCTGCATCAATACAAGATTGCTCCTCATGCTCTTTGTAGCATTTACTCCATCTTTTGACTTAAAAAGACGTATTGCATTCCACTTAAAATCTACTGTGGTCACCATTCTGACAATTAGATGTGTGTCACAGCCTGTACTTCAGAGGGGTTATCTTCTCTATCTTCCAGAAAAAAACAGATTTCAGTTCTGCAGCCACATTAATCACTAAGCAAGCAAGCTGTTTAATCAAAATCTGGGTCTTACAACAGATTCAATTTAATGAATCAATTTCAGTGCCATTGTGGGCATACCAAGTCACTCCATCATTGTCACATACTAATGTGGAAGAAGTGAAACCCCTTCATTTTCAGTTGCTCTTTCCTTAAAGGCACAGTAGAAGTGGCATGGCAATTTCATTCATGGATAGACATTGATCAGGGGATTTGAGGAAGCCTTCTGGAGAGAAAACAGGGGTGATTACTGAGTGAGGCTAGAGATTATGGATGAGATCTCAGGGGTCTGGGAGATCACCCAAGCCAAGGTACAGGCAAGGTGCAGGGCTGAGCTCAAGATTACCATAGTATCTCAAAGAACAAGACGCTCGGCAAATGACTTAAAAAAAAACTCAAGGAAAGACTGCATGTAACCAGCAAACCCATGATAACTGCGAGTTTACCATGCTGCACTTTTTCTTTTCAGTTGCTCTGCATACTTGGGCATCACGTTGTGTCAAAGAACCATTTCCTCACAGCCCTTTGTCTTAGTTGGACTCACAATAAAGTCATTGGTTGAGATGTCAGGAGTCATGGTGCCGTGACAATGGGCTGTGAGAGCATAAACAGGTGTATGACCTCACTGCAAAACTGGGTGAAAGAGTGGCAGGTATTTATCCAGTAGTGAGTGTTACTAAGCAGGAAAGATGAAAAACAACACAAACACAAGTAAAAGGAGAGGCAGTGAAGAAGACAGGTCTTGCACAGGTCCTTGCTCATGGTTAAGGACAGCCACAAATTGTAATAATGGAAGAATTCCCTCTGCACAACTCTTCTTTCTTGAATGGTGTGTGTTAGAAATAGAGATCTCTTTACAAAGCCTGTAGAACTGTCTGCATTTTGGGATCCAGTACAGCCATGTTTTCTTGCAACCTTATTTTTACTTTAGTACTGGTATTCAAGAGGACATTGGTCCTCAGTAATGACCCCTTGCTTGACATATAACAATCTAGCTTTATGTGTTCAAAAATACCACCTCACTCTGGCCGTGGTGTTGCAAACATTTCTTTGCAAGAACAGAACCTACACATATGATGGCCTCTGCATATACAGACCTGCTTACAGAAGCAGAGGCTTTTGTCACCTGTGCCATGGGAGGCATCTCCCTACCCTTTGAGCTGTGTGCTGTCTCAGTGGTCTGTGCGCATGCACCTAAGAGCTCAAAGGCCAGAGGACAAGTTCACACAGCAGTCCAAGTCCCCAGATATTTCAGTGGGACTCATGTTGCTTAAACAGGGATTAAGAATCTAACTGTATTTGTAATAGTCCCCCAAGAGATGAGACAGTAGTCAAGGATCTCCTAATTTCCACTAACATTCAAATAGTGCACTGACAGATAATGACTACAAATGCTTCTGTACAAAGAGACATAAATCCTAGTAAGTGCAGCTTGTGCTGCTTACTCCAAATCCCAAGCAATGGTAGGCACAGCATGCATATCTATTCCCTGCTTTTTGTAGGCTCAGTGCTTCAGGAAAGTTAAGAACACAAGGATCCACTGCCTCAGTTTTCCTAATCTCTCCCATATTCCATCAACTCCTTGAATGCTGCATAAAATAATATAGAGAGAAGAAAGTCCTTTCCTGATGGGCTGCCTCTTTCCTTATGGTTGTTGCTTTGCTACTTACATTCTAAACAGACTGTCTTGCACACAAGGAAACATTTTGAGTCTTGGACATATTGTCTTCTGTGACTCATTGAGCAAGGGCAGAGCACAGAAGGAACTGCATTTGGCAAACTGTAAAATTGTGCAAGCCCTTTACTTCTCTGAGTTGTCCCCTGGGTCTTTCCAGTGCACACAATGCAGCTCTGCCTCCCTTTCCTCTCTTCTTGGATGTTTGAAGGGAAGAAGAAAATGATGCAGAGCTAACTTGTCATCAAAGGTGGAGACTGTTTTCTGCACAGGATGGATGGACCTTACCTATCCCAGGATGCCTGACATGTCATTAGTGATATATAGGTGATTTAATAGGTGGGACAGGGTAGGAAATTTCCTCTCATTTCCAACCCTGTTCAACTACTATCCAGGGACTTATTTTTAGTCTCAGAGATTGACCACAATGGCTCTCATGACTTGGTCAAGGGCTACAAAGAACATTCTGTAGAACCCATACAACAAGACATTTGCAATACCTGGAGGAAGTGATGCATACCCATGTGGCCCCAAAGTGTGGCACCTAGCTACAGCTAGGGACCTGCCTACTTATGCGATGCTACCTTCTTCTCTGTGTTACTAGCTGTTAAATTGCAAAAGGACAGCTCCAAACTTCTTAAACATTCTGCCTCTCTCCTATTTTTCCATTCACACAAGTGCCTCTGGGATGGGGTATAGGCATGGAGCAGGTGGGAAGTGGCAATGAGAGAGGGCACCATGCAGTCTCCAAGTAACAGCAACATGCATGATGGCAGCAAAATCTGCAGAGGACATTAAAGGTTACATGATTGCAACCAGATACAGGTGAACAATCTCATATCTGCTGGCTGCAGCTCCCTGATGAGTCGCACTGACAGGTGTGCCAGCTTAACAGCAGTGGGGGATACTTCACCCCTCTACCTTCCTTTGGAATGGCTCTTTTGAACATTGCTTTAGTCTTATCTGAGTAACCCTCAGCTACTGACTCCCAAAGGACAATGAAGGTCTGGAGCTATGTATGGCAAAATACAGGACAAACATTTCCTGAACCCCTGGTATTCACAGCCCATCTTCACTCACTTCAGCACTGAACACTCAGGGTTTTAGCTGTCACGTATATATAGTAACAGGATGGGTTTCTGTCTACTGCTGCAGCAAAGATCCAAGACATTCCAAAACTTCCATAGGAAAAATGCACCAAGCAACACTTCTCTTGGGATTCATTTTATTGGCATCCATAAGACCTACTTTTGGAAAAGCTTGGAGGAATTTGTAATTTCCTGAGTGCCTGCACAGTGTCATGGGCACCCTGGGGACACAACTGGTTGCAGAGTAATCTTGTCTATATCGTACTTAGTATGTGATGATGAACCACTGCAGCAATCTGGACAGAAAAGCTGTTGCCAGCTGATTTGGGCAGGAAGAAGTAACCTGATGCAGCAGTGCCGTAGGTGCAGCCAACTGCACTTGGAGCAGCCAACTGCACTTGGAGCAGCCAAGCTGCTTAAACTGAAAATGAATCGCGGCCTCACTTGAGCTAGGAAGAGTAAGCAATTGTCTTAGCAAATGTCCCTAGCAGTTATTAAAGTATGCCCATACAAAATGCCTCAGCTACCCTGCCAGGTCCTCATGCTGCCCAACATTTTTTGCTTACTGAGCAGAAAGAAAGAGGATGTCTGGCCTTTTAGATCATTAGATGAGATGCTGCTGTGTAATTAAAAGAGGTGGTGCTTTGATAGGGATTGATGCCTGCTTGTGCTTAAATGCTTACAGAGGTAAAATTAACTAACAAATTAAGAAGTCTGAAGCTGGAAACAGACACATTTTGCTAGTGACACAGCACAGGATGCCAAAGAAAGAAGGAATGTTAAGGCGATTATAGAACTGTAAATCAACCTCTATTAATATGTAGCAAGATTGCTGCAATTTTTAATTCTCCTGACTTAGAGAAGATCTATTTTCATGTAACTACAAAACCCAAGCCAGAAATTTGAAGGATTTTATTTGGTTTATTTATTCCTCTAGGGCTACTGTGCTTCACTTTTTACACAGACCAGTGCATTGGCTTGCAATTAAGACAACAGAAAAAAAAATTATCTTGGTTTCTTGCTGGAAGTTGTTTCTGTATATTATCTTCCCTCTCTATCCCATCCAGTAGCCACCAGAGACATGCAGAAATAGTAATACTGAGTTTTAATGTTTGACAATCTTCCTCTTCCCCCCCATTCAGTTATCCTTGATTTTCTGAAGCTATTAGTCCCTAGAAAAATACTACACATACATCACAGATGGACCAATTTCATTTGACCGCAGTAGGAGAGAAGATTAATTCCAGGCTTAACAGGGAAAGCTAATCACAGCCTTAGCTACAGAGAGACCACCAGCTCTTCTTTGTTTTGAAATAGCAAAGCCTACTTTTTACAGTGACAGCGTCTGCAGCTTTTAAATCATGATGGTGGCAAAAAGAACTGATTGCATGAGTGTGGTGATAAAGACACTGCTGGCATTTTCTGACATGCTGCTTCTTTAAGTGCTTGGACACTTGTTCTCTACCAGGTCAGGGTAATAGTACATTGAAGGGCTTTGCTGTCACTATGCATAACACTGAAAGGGAACCTGACAGATGTGTGACTGTGAAGAGGAAAAAAAACAGAAAATGAGGGCCCTGGGGGAGAAGAGCCCTACCGTTCTTTTTCTTTCTTTCATTCTTTTTTTTTTCTTTTTTTTTTTTTAATAAGAAGGCAAAATGTAAAAGCATTACAATAAATTATTGCACTGTGACTTGTTGAGGTGCCTCTGATGGGACAGAATACAAAGCAAATCACCATCTCTACTCTGTGAGTTCTAAACTGTACTTAGAGATAACAGTTTTTCACTATAGAAGAAAATTCACTTAAGGTAAAAATACGAAGCAGGAATCCAAGACCATCACATACAATCTTCTTCCTGAAATGCTACAGAATTACCAAAACCTAACAACCATCTTAGAGCATCTTTCTGAGCACTCACTTTCTTATGTACAGGAAGTGCAAAACCCCAGAAATATCAAGAATAATGATAAATTTAGCTAATCTGCACAGGATATCCAAAGGGCAAGCTAGGACCAAGGTCCAGAGTCACAGGAGATGTTGGGACACCTCAGCACCTAGTTGGACAGCGATGCTGCTCTCACCTGTTGACTGCTAATGGGACACTTCATTCTCCACTCCTGCTTGTGGAAAATTCATTCTCAACTGATAAGCATACACAAAGTTCCAGGCTAGAACATCTTTTGAAATCCATGATTCCCAGATCTCAACAGCTTTCTGCTCCAAGACCAGCTGTTTGTTCCCAAAGTGACTCCTTCTGCCAGGGCCTGCCACCCCTGTCATGAACCTGCTGCTGACTCCTGCTTGCACTGTGTCTCCAGCTGTTGGCAGCTCAGGCAGCATCTGTAACTTCCTAGTGCACAACACTCTGACACTCCCTCCTCTGCTGCTTTCAGGGTAATGGTGATGCACCGTGGCACCTCAGTCAGTTCCTGACCACACAGGGCTGCTGCTCTGAGGACACTGAGGGGTTTGCAGAGCTGCTCTGCTAAGGAGCCTGTACGTTTGCAGGTTTAGAGGCACTGTTTGACCAAAGAAGTTGTGTTTTCCAGGGAAGCAATGGAAGAGTTACCATCTCTTGGCTCCACAGAGGTTGTGCAAAGCAGAAAAGCCCTTTCTCACCAATGGATCTATGCAGGGAGCTCCCAGATCCAGTGCTGAGGCTCCAGGCTGCTGGGGATCAGCATGGCAGGAGGATGCAGGATACACAGGCAACCTGTGATGGACACCACAAGCTGGGCAAGCCCTGAACAAAGCCCTAGGAGCTCCGTCTGAGCAGCTGCAGAAACTAGTAAACGGTGCATTCTCCTTTTCATGCACCCTTATACGCCACACTGTTTTTGTCATTTTGAATGTAGCTTACGCAACAGTCATGATGCAACTAATGATTCAAACACATCCCAGCTCAGATTAAATGCAAAGTCATTGCTGTTAATCACAACCCAACAAGGGTTGTCCTTGTATGGCAGGTAAGAAGAGTAACATAGAAAATTAGCCAACCAATGATAAAACCCACACATGTATGCCCATGCACACACACAGAGATGTATGCACACACGCTCACTCTGGGATGCAAAAGGCTAAACAACAGAATCTCATTCGATGTCATAAATATTGTATGCTCATTAAAATACTGGCCAGACTGCTTTATGATTACTATCCCAGGATTTTAAATGATGGCTGAGTTTGAGATGAGGCTTTCAGAACAAAAATTGCCGATGAATAGAGGAGGGAAGTGGAGATGAAGAGAGTGAAAGGGATTTAGACATATAGGAGAGACTTTTCTCCAAGAGCAGCCAGAATTAGTTTGACAAGTAGCCACTGTTTCTAAGCCAATGTTCGTTCTTTCTGTCTGTTGGGGCATTATCTTAGATGACCAAGAAATTGTGGAAATGAATGGGAGAAGCATAGCAGCATAAGCTATTTAACATTATTCACAGCCTCTCACAGCAAATCAAAGGCAAAAATATAAATGTGGCCTGTGCTACATCCTCTCAATGCAATTGGAAGGATCACTAATCATGCCAGCTTTTATCCTTGACTGGGGTCTTTTTTGCTATTGTTAATTTTTAATTGGCTCTCCATTTGCAGTTGAAGACTGCAGCGAGTGAATCAGCTAGTCTGTATCTTTCAGCTAAACGTAAAACAGATCATTCATAAAAATAAAAGAAAAAAAGTAAGATGAACAACAATAAAAGAATCATGCTTCAGGGCAATGTGGTCTTCAGTCACAATCCCAGATAGTTATTCTTCCAGAGATAAATAACATTCTGCAAACTCCTCTTGACATAGCATACAATGCTGACTCACTCCAGCCGGCAGATCATCTTTATTTTCCCTTAACGGTGAATCAGGCGGTTGTGCCAAAAGTGAAGTAAGAGCTTCTCCTCTCTTCTCAGGAATCCTGCAACTAACAGATACACACTTCCTCTTTGAAATGTTCCCTTCTTTTCTCTCCCCCTACCTCTTTTTGGGAGAACAAGGTCACCATGGTGAGCATAATACCTATCTTTTCCCAGCAGGAACTGACTAAATCAAATCAATCTGCTCTTGACATGGCTGTCCTCCCATTAATTTCCCGTTGTCTGCCCTTTATGGCATTTGTGATCCACAGAGGCAGAGATATTTCAGACACATTGTCACAACAGCAACAGGTTAGCAACCCACACAGATGCAAACTGGGTGCCACTGGAAAAAGCTGTCTGTGTGAAGAGGCTGAATGAAGCTGATGAGCCATTAGGGAGCTGGCAGGAGTCCAGTGGGCCAGTGAATGGCTGCCCAGGGCAAACCTTCAGGACCGCTGCCAGAGACCAAGCCTGTAACGCAGACTGGGCATGCAGTTTTGTACCATATGTCAATCCTACCCAATTCAGGCAAGTTTCAAAACTGATAGGCAGAAAAGTAGAAAACAGAAGCAGAGCTGAGTTAAGGCTCATGCTGAGGTCTGGGAAGTGGCAGCCTGTACATGGCTATACAAAACGCAGGACACTGCATACTGCTGTTAGCCACCAACATACTCTGTCTCCCTCAAACAGTAGCAAGGCTGTTTTACCGTTCTGATAAATGCACTGACAATGTAAATGAAACATTATGCTGAATATGTGTGCTTTATGGTGGTGCCCCTGCACCCACATGACTCCATATGTAAAGAGCCACTTGTGTATGACTGCATGAGCATATCCATTAGGTACCCACAAGCTATTTTTTAGCTTGGGCAAATCTGCTCTGCAAAAACTTTCCTAATCTTGCTCTCAGAACAGAAAATTCTTTTTCACTAAAACTTTCCAAATAGTATTCTACCTACAGCATGAGGCAGGGAAAATTTCTATTTGAGTAGTCTATCAGAATTGCAAGCAACTGACAAAATGGGCTTGTCATGGAAAACGTCATACAACTTTAGCTACAAGGCATTGGTTACTACAATTTCAATACTACATGTTTAAAAGAAAGTAATTTATTTGTTATGCAAGATTTCTAGGCAGTTGTTGTCTGCTTCTGGATGACCTCCTTTATGCTTAACACAGTGTAAGAGAGTGGCAATGATGTCATTCATTGCTGCAGAGAAAATAAAAAGTTCTGAGCTTAGATCTTGGCAGTGAAAAACAGTTTTGCACTTAATCTCTAAACAAGTGTCCAAATGAAATTTGTTTTATTTGAATGCTAGTCAGGGTATGACAGGAGGTTGGTAAACTTTCCTTGGGCACCCGGTCTCCAGACAAATAAAAAGTCAAGGCAGAGCAGACGGACTGAAAGCACCAGGGTGCTGTCAAACCTGCAACTGACTTAGCAGCCAAACCTCTGTCTGGCACCCTCACCTCATCCCCAGCACCTGTGTCTTACCCAGGGCATCTATTAAAAGAGGCGAACATCTCTGCAGTGGTTGCTCCTCAATTCTTGCATAATGTTAATTCAGAAGTTTCTTAAAGGAGCCAAACTGCTGCACACCCAGGTCTGCCTGATCAGTCCCCTCCTCAGAGACTCAACATCATTGGTGGGGCCCCAAAACACTCACTCCTTTGGAAAATTTTGGCCAGAAACCCTAGTTTGTAACAGGCAAAGCCAGTGCCATTGCTGAAGTACCATTGCTGAAGCCACAGCTGTAGTACGAGTCTTAGCAAAACAACAGGACAAGCTGGGATAGTCTGTGTGACTGGCCATGAGATGCCCAAGGTCTGAAACTACAATATGGCTTCATGGGCATGTGGCTGTGTTACTTCACATCTGAGATAATGACAGCACTGATTTTACGTAAAAGATCCTTATGTAAGGATCCCTGGAGGCAGTCTGCAAACCACAACACGCAGAAGTAATTTTCATGCCTGTAGCACAGGTAAAAGAAAATACAAAGCAGCAGGAAACCCTGATCTCTTGTTTAGGGTTGGGTTTTTTCCTGGTGACACAGCTAACAAAGACTCATAATGTAATTAATCTTAAATTTTGAGAATGACAGCTTTGAAAGAAGAGCGCATCTCACTGAGATCACAATTCAGCTTTTCGTGTTTTAAAGTCATTAGGCTATGTGATAAGAGCTCATCTGCCCACCCATGAGGGAGTGCACAGAGACAACAGCAGACAGAGGGGGACCCAAATCCTGTCCTGCCTGGCCCCTCCCAGGCTCATCACAGGACCCACCAGCCACACGCTGAGGGATGAAACCCACTGTGATTTGAGTAGAAAGACTTTCTGGAGCAGCTTTTAAACAGAGCGATGTTGCTGCCTATGGATGTATGGGACTCCTTATGGGATGCAAAGGAAGCACATTTTGGTATCCTACAAAACTCATGATGAGGTGTTTAGGGAAAGAACCAAAGGAAGGGATAGAGGTGGTTTGCAGGAGGGAACAAGGATGGGAAAACAGGGGGATAAGGGGACAAAAGGGGACAGGTCATGTGTTAACAGGCTGCTGATCAGTCTGCTTGTGTGGCCACGCTTGCCTTGGCTGTGGTCAGTGTGGTCTGCCCAGCCTTCTCATGAAACTCCATTTCTAACTTCTGCTGGGTGAGGAGTGTACACATGTGTACAAATCATGTATGTACGTACATGTGCCTGTGTGCATGCCTGCTGGGAATGTGTGCCCAGCATCACTGCTGCCTGGACCTGGAGCATGTTGCTGCTGCAGCCTCACCTCAATGGGGCTACCAGGTTTGCCCACTTTCTAGCAAATACAATATATTTTCTTCAGGAGTATGAAATGTGGTTGGCATAGGGGAGAGCAGAACTAATTAATTAAAAAAAATACGGTTCTTTGTATCACAGATAACAAAAAAATATGATATTCATTCTATTTCAAATGCCACAAAGCCATGGATATTGTAGCTACTCCTCACTTTAGGTACAGATAAATGCAATGTACATGCCCTTGAGCTGAGGTGATTAAGGCAAAAGATGAACATGCTCATTCTTTTTTCTTCCTATAAAAATTTTTCCATTCAAAACCTGACACAGTACCTGCTTGAGAAAGGGAGAATTTTAAACACTTTGGGAATTTCAGAAGATCTAATGACACAGAGAAATATTTTTAAAGCAAGGAAACAAAGTGGTTTGGTGGAAAACGCAACATCACCACTTTAGAAATAGTATGTTTAATTTTTCTGGTCTGTTGTAAGGCTGGCTGTACAGATGTTTTTAGTAATACAGGCCTCTCAGTGTATACAAGATCCCATATTGTCCCCTGCCCCACCCCCCCAATCCCCACCCCCTTTTGGCTGCAAAGTGTTTTCTTGGAAGACATCAGGGACACAAAGCACATGTGTGTTTCACACTGGGGTATTATAACCTGGGGATGCTGACTGCACCTTGAAGGCAATAAACTTTAAGTGAAGTAAGAAGTATCAAGAGTTTTCCTTTGGAGATGCTTAGCTGATAAATGGGCAGCCTGTAATGATTATGCGATCTCAGGTTAGGTTGCAATGAAGAAAAGAACTTTTGGAGAAGGAGGGTATACCAGTCATTTTTAGGGGAACAAAATTCAAAGAAACATAGCATCAAACAAGTCACTTAAGCTCAGCACCTAGTACAGAATATAGTAGTGTATATATATATATATATATATTTATATATTTATATATTTATTATTTATATTTTAAATATATTTATATATATATATATAGTAGTACCATATAGAATATGGTAGTGCCCCAGGTGCATATAACAAGTAACCTCTGACATTTCCTCATGGGCTGCCCTCTAACCTGTCTTCAGTTCCTAGTGTTCCTCTAGACCAGGGGTCCTCAAACTTTTTAACCAGGGGCCAGCGTGGATGCAGTGGCAGGCAGCCATCTGCGGCTGCTTGGTTTCCCCCCCAACCCGCCCCTGCGCCGGGGGTTGGGGGGGGGTGTCTGTAAATACCTGGGGCCGGATTGAGGACCTGGGGGGGCTGTATCCGGCCCGCGGGCCGTAGTTTGAGGACCCCTGCTCTAGAGCCCTGAGAAGTGGCTGTTTGGGTTGGTGGAAGACGAGGGTGACTTGGCTACAGGTTGCCCAGCACACAGCTGGACTTGGGCCCATAGCCTCCATAGCACAAAGGCTACTCACTACTGCTGCAGGCTAGCCTCAGGAGAAACAGGACAAGGAGGGACTGATAAGGGTGGCAAATCCACAGAAAGGAAAACCCATTGCAGCACTGGAGCTGCAGCATCCTTTGCCTTCCTGCTCCTCTCTGCCACACTTGCCAGAGACCTGCTCCAGAGCACAGCTGCTCTGACACATAGGGATTGTGTTCTATTGTCCTGGCCAGCAGGACAAGGGCAGCGACCATCCCCCTGTACTTGGCACTGGTGAGGCCACACCTCGACTACTGTGCTCAGTTTTGGGCCCCTCACTGCAGGAGGGATGTAGAGGTGCTGGAGCGTGTCCAGAGAAGGGCAATGAAGCTGGTGAAGGGTCTGGAGCACAGGTCTTATGGGGAGCGGCTGAGGGAACTGGGGTTGTTTAGTCTGGAGAAAAGGAGACTCAGGGGGGACCTTATTGCTCTCTGCAACTGCCTGAGAGGAGGCTGTAGGCAGGTGGGAGTAGGTCTCTTCTCCCAGATAACAAGTGACAGAACAAGAGGAAACAGTCTCAAGTTATGCCAGGGGAAGTTTAGACTGGATATTTTCCCTGAAAGGATGGCCAAGCACTGGAACAGGCTGCCCAGGAAGGTGATGAAATCATCAGCCCAGGAAGTGTTCAAAAACCACGTAATGTGGTGCTTAGGGACATGGTTTATGGGTGGACTTGGCAGTTCTGTGTTAACGACTGGACCTGATATCTTAAAGGTCTTTTCCAACCTGAATAATTCTATGATTCTACGATACTTCCATGCTGAAGTTCACACACTCTTCCTCCCTCTCATTGGAGCTCGTCCTTTTTGTGTCAGGATGTGGCTGAAAGTCCAGCAGTCATCATATCAGCTACAGAGAGCCCTTGCAGCTCAATTTTTTAATTCTTTCCAGTTTCTTGGTGTCTTCCAAATTCACTTTGCTTTCTCATCCCACCTCCTAAATTGGAGCTGAAGCTGTGTGGTACTTCATGGGTACATTCATCTGTGTATCCACAGCCGCGTGCTGACCTAGCTCATGACTGCAGCTTTGGCAGAACACTCACCATACACATGGTGACAAACAAGGCAAGCAGCTTTTAATTGTCCACGTGGCGCTGCACATGGATGCCTCAGCACAACCGCTGCGGGGCTGCTAAGACTGTCCTTCATTCCCAGGTGGGACATGGCCCTGGGGCTATCCCACACCTGAAGAAGGGGAGGTGCTGCCCAGCTGGCTGCTCTTCCCCGGCAGACAAACCCAGGGAAGGGTTACTGTTCTTCTCCTTTCCTCCCATTTTTAATGACTCTTGTCATTTGACCTCTGCTAAATATGGACCAGGTGTAGACATGGTCCCCCCTTCAATAAGCGTTGTGGTATTTCAGATTCTTTTCCCTCCCTGGCTGCCTGTAAACAATCAGTGGCTGCTGGAAAGAATCTCCTCCACCTCTGGTTTTTGTCTCATAAGAGTTTCTGCTCTGATGTTGTCGCCATGAACACATGCTTCCATCACACTCAGCAGCACGTATTACCCTCTGCCTTCTCATGGAGATGGGCACTTCAGCTGTTTCACCAGGGTGTTCAGCAAAGGACAAAATGTTGAACCTACTTTTTTCTACATCAGTCTCATTTCAGTGAAATTTGCCTTTGCCTGAACATGAGGTATCCAGCTTCTTACAAAAAGCATTAGTAACTAAACTGTGTCTCTGGTTCCTCACCTTTCCTGTCTCTGTACATTCTTTCTCTGTTCTTTATGGTTTGCCCTGTTATTGAGATTATCTGTCTCATGAAAACAGAATAAATTGTTCCACAGGGGCTTTCAGATTGGGTCACTAATGACAAAACAGCAGACATACTCTCTGGTCTGGTTTTTTCCATTGTATTGTGGCCATTGCTTAGATCTGCATGGAGAAGATGCTGGGCAAAGTTTCTTCCCCATCTGAAGATACATGCTTGCCTTTCAGGGCTATTTGTTACTCTGTGCTTTCGACAGCTCTGGAATAGTACTCAGTTGACTATTTGCAGCCATATCTTCCATTCAAAGGAAAGCTTTGATGCTTTTCTTAGCATCTTAAAACAGGAGGAATTTTTTTCTTTTAACCTGTTGATGGACATAAAACCTCTTTTGATGATCCATTTTAAGCATGCCCTACTAAATACAATGGCTGCTTGCAATGTTTTTGATGATGACAGGAGTTTTCCATGTCAGACCACTGAAGATTTATTTGTATTTCTCGCAGTAACATAGGTAAGCAGCTAGCAGAACCTTCTTCATAAGTCATACACATTAGTACACCTTAACTTTAAATGAGCTAAGGTCTGCACTGGGAGGCAGTATCTTTTGGTAGGCTGATGGATTGAGTTGGAAAAAGATAGCTGAGCTTTTGAGCCTGCAGATGTCTCTTCAGGCCTCTACAGTTCTAGCAAACTCATCTAATCCCACAATGTCCTAAAACTTCACAAGCACCACTTTCCGCTGGTGTTCTAAGTGTTTAATTTCACAGAGGTCAATGTGGCTCCCTGCATCCGTGGTGGGTTTGGCTTGATGCAAGTATGTACTGAACATATTAGTCAACTTCTCTTAGTGAGATTGACTGAGTTTCAACCCCAACCCCATGGCTGCTGGGTTAGTAGTTACAGGTATTCTGCTTGAACACAATATCATCTAAGTGTCTCAGCTTACTAAACCTGTGGGGTTTTTTCTTGCCCCCAACACTCTCTGGACCACTTGCCACCTGTCCTAATCTAACTGGGCTGCAACTGAACCAAGAATATTTGTGAAGGCCTTACTGTTGTGTTGAGTTATTTATCATCACTCATAAGCTGAGCAATTCTGCTGCTAATGCTCAGCAAGCTGGGTACACTCATCAGAGGTTTGTGAATTACTGGCCTGTCTCATATGTACCTTCTTTCCCTCCAGCCCACAGACAACTCCATCACCCTCTTTATTCAGAAGCACTTATTCAGAGTCAGGAGCATCTTAGTGCCTGCAACATAAATGCTAAATAACAGCTTCCAAGATGTGTGTAGGTATGAAAGATCGCAGTTCAGTAACGTTAACAGCTCTGCTTCATTCTTCAAGCTTTTTGCATGCAGTCTTTCTCCTTTCCCTCCACTACTGCCAAGGGTCGCAGCAGTTGGTAGAAACAGGACACCCTGGGAAACCGTGCCCTGTTTTCACTTTCTGGCCACTTTCTGTGTGCTGGAATGGGAGGAACTATGACCAGGGTGTCTTCAGGCACTGCCTCGGGTGGCTTTTGTGCATGTCTCACAGCACAGAAATCCACGCTGGGCCAGTCAGAAGGCTAAAAAGCCTCATCCATGCAAATGACTTTCCCAGCATGTCCAGCATAACAAGCTTAAAACCTAGCTGAGGTCCCTGGGGCTGGATCCCATCCAGGCTCAGCCATTGTCCATCACTGGCATTTCTCACTGGCTGATCTGGGCAGTGGGGATCTGCTGGGTCACCCAGCTTCTCTGGTATGATTCCTCACATCCCTGTGCAGTGTCTGCTACACTGTCCCTCCATGTTTTACAACAGTTGGGTTGGAAATACAGACAGGCACAATGCTTAGGAAAATACCTAATTGCCCTTAGTCAGCATGTTTCAGCTGTGAAGTAACTCAAGCCATATTCTCCAGTTCTCACAGCCTGACCTCATTTCCTGATGCTTTCCCTAAACACTTCCATGCAGAAACATCTCTGAGCCCCTCTGGGATCCCTAGAGAGGGCTCCATGTATCTGCTTGCTGGGGCCCAAGCAGTAAGGCAGTGCTCATAAAGGAGGTGTCAGAGAAAGTCCTTGAACAACAAAGTGAGAAAATAAGAATAAAACTAACCACAGCATGCAGATCTTCCCTCCAGCCTGGGCTGCCTCCTACCCATCCAGCAGTGACAGCACTACCCTCCTAATGTATTTTTTTCTGTGCAGCTGTTCTGAAAGCCCCAAGTGAAAGGTCTGCCTAGGAAAGGCAGTTTTGCATGGCCTCTTTGTCAAAAACTGTTGCCCATACCAAGCACAATCTATTTGTACCATTTGTAACTCTGAGGAAGATGCTCATGACCCATGTCTGCTGACAACAAGAGAATTGAGATGAGCGTTTTCATTTCCCTTAACTAACGTTGACGTTGGCGAAGAGGAAATCATGCATACACCTCAAAAGCAAACTCCTTACCCTTGTCTGTGTGGAGCTAATCCGAAGGACTGGAGACAGAACAGGTCAGAGCTCTCAGAGAGGCATTGCACTGGGCTTGAGGAAGTACAGCCAGGGACACTACAGGGAATAGGCAGCGCTGGCCGTGCTGAGTCGAACAAGGCCTGGGAACAGCCTGGCTTTTGGCTTCAATTACTGAGCAGCAGAACTGCACTTCAGAGAGCACTTATCACTGCAATAAATCTTGCTTCTCACAGAGCACATGTGGAAGCTGAGACATCTGACAGCGGGGTGGGCTCCTGTAGGCAGGGGTTTGGCAGTGCAGGCAGGCAGCAGTTTGTACAGAGCTACACAGTAATGTGACAGAAGGAATGCTCTGTGACTAAAGCTGCTTTTTACATCTATTTTCTCAGGGGCTAGGGTGGGCAGTGAAAAGAGGGGGATTTGGATGAAGAAATCTCTTTTTAAGAAAAGAACAGAAAACAAAATTTAAAGCAAATCCACAGCATCACAGCTTCTGTACAATCCCTACCATGGCTTTTGCACCAGGCTGCTGGCAGGGTGAGTCTTTTCTTTAGGCTGAGGAGCAGGTCCTGCCATGCCCCCATTTTTACCGCTGCGTTTGCTGCAGAAAGCGTGAGATGTCAGTGCCTTCTCACATTGTATCTGCACCCGGCTGCTGCACCCAGCAGTGAGTCAGCACCAGATGCTTGCAGGCTTGGGAGCCTCAGCTTCATCAACTGTAAATCCCTGCAGCTCCACTGGCTACAAGAGCTCCTCAGAGCAACACCAGCTGGAAACCTGCCCCTGTAATCTCTGGGGATGAGCTGCCCGAGCAGCTCCTCCTCAAGCTGGCCCCACACAAGGGTCTCATTCTTCCTGGTTCCTAAGCCTATTTCCACTCCCCCTGAAGCATAAAGGGGTTTGGTGGAAGTGGGAGCCAGGACCCTTTATTTAGACAGAGCATGCGAGTTTTGCTTCATCCCTAGTCTAAACAAAACTCTAAATGAGTGTAAATGAGAGTAAATGAGAGTCAGAAGTTTGCGTGCCTGTGTGTAGGGGAGGTGGTAGGGCTGCAGCCTGCTTCTGTCCTCCTGGGAAGAAAACAGGCATTTGTAGAACCTGCACACACCTAGTTTGGAGACAGACTGAATATCCATTATGTATACACTAGCAGGAGCCTATTTTTAGCCACTAGGCAATGATAGGGTATCTGGCAGCGCAATGTTCAAACTTCATCCTGTGCCTGTCATTTTCCTTCCCCCTCTCTCCTTGTCTTCACCACCCCTCCCCTAAACTTTCCTCTTCTTATGGAAACTGGGAGACATTTCATGAAGCTGGTAATGAGATTCCATCTCCACACATAGGCAATGAGTCATCCAAGGAGTTTTCCCCTCCTTTCTCTGTGACTTTTCACAGCAAGCAAAGCCACTGACTATTCTATGATCACATAAAAACAACACCAACGTCTTAGCATCTTGCTGGTGCTGCTAAAAGTGATACCCAATTTTCTTTGTTTCTCTTATTTTCTTTTTCTTTTTTTTTTTTTTTTAAATCTTTTTTTCTTTTCAAACCAGAAGAGAGGCTTGTGAGCACCGCTGGCCTATATATTGAAATTAGCAGGGTCTGAAGCATAACCTGAAGAGAGCATCCTTCTGTGCCATGCCATGTGAAACTTGGCAATATGAAAATCTGAAACATTGACACTGTTTTATTATCATAATGAGTTTGCAAGTGCATATGCCTCATGGTATCCTAAGTCAGAATGAGATGATGGAACAAGAGGGGTTAACAAGAGTGACATAGCCCTCACACGCATTACTAGAGCCAGGGATGACAGAAGCGGCACACAATCTGCTAAGTGAAGGGGCTCTGCTAAAGACCTTAGCAGCATCCAGTACTCAAAGGGCTGACATGCAAGCACAGGCACAATAAATTTTTATTCTGCTTTGTTTTATGGCCTGTCATATCCAAAGACATACCTCAAATGGTCTGAGGCACCAGAAAGCAATGAAAAGATCAGTAAACCAATTAAAAAATGGATAGTGTTGCACTTCCAAACAAAATCAGGGAAGCTCAAGCATTTCAAACAACTGCAGAAAATAGGACTATGTATGGCTACTACCCAGAAACATTCAGCTATGCAGAGCTATTATATTAACAGCCTTATCCATAGCCTCTAAAACAGAACTATTTTTTCATTCCAAACTCTCTATTATCTAAGAGAATTCCCTTATTTCCACTCACTTAAGAATTCCCTTATTTCCCCTCATACCAGGATGGAGTCAGCAGGACTACTTCTAACATGAGTCCATTGGAACGAAGGTATTTTGCCACTGATCCATATGGAGTTACTCCAAATTGGCACTGTACCCTCAAAAGTGTAGCTCAACTGTGACTGCAGAATACTGGCAGTAAAGAACAGCCAGGGGCAGTACTTCCTCACCTACTCCAGCTCTGCTCTCAAAATATCCAAGACTACACCTTCCTTGTGACTTAGAAATAGGCAGCCCCCAGCAGGCAAAAGTTGTTCTTGCTATACTGATGAAGAACTGAAAATATGCAGCAGTTGGACATCTCCCCAGTCATTTATCTCTGAATGTTAATGAATATATGATCACTAAATCATGCTCTTCTCAAGCTAATTTACAACCTCTCTTTGTCTCTGTATTAACACTCTGAAAACCTGTGCACAGGGTAGCAGTTTTCCAAGGCTAATTCACTTGTTGCTTCACCTAAAGAACTGCCAATAATTGTCCCATTCTTGGTGTGCAAGAAATACGCAAGAGCTGCAGTGATGGAGCAGTCTTTCAGGGAGCACATGCAGCAGTCCACTCAGTGAGTGATCAGAGGTACCTAATGGCTGAAAGGGATCCAAAATAAGGGTGATAAAACAGTCTCTGTAGCCCATGGGCAGAGGAAAGTTACACCAAAATACTCAAAGTATTCAAAGGAGATTGCTGCACTCCACCACCTCCTTCTCTACTTCTGCTGCATGGTGAGCCAGCAGAAACTGATGTGCTGAGAGATATCTCACAAATTACAGCCTGGAGATGCTACTGACTAAAAGCAAGATGGCTGTGGTGCTGGGTGTTCTGCCTGCCTATTTGTTGTGCAGAAACTGACATTTTCTCTCATCTTATTTTGCAGATCTCACAATAGGAGTTGTGTGCACCCAGAGGGCAGCACCTGCCACCTTCCCTGCCCCCACTTCACACAGTTGTCATTGGAAATGTCCACGTGGCATTTTTCACATCTGGGGTAGGTATTTCTGCCACAGATCAGTTTTCATTCAAAATCCCAACACCATAAAACCAAAGCTAACCCCAAAAGCAGTGCTGTAGAAGCAGCAGGTTTGTACACCAGGAAGAGGATGGGGTGTTACAAGGGCTATTTCTCTCATGACTAAGCTGGTTTTGCCTTGCTGGGTCTTTTAGTATTCATGCAATATTTCTTCCTTCACATTGTGCAGTAAATCACTATTTTTCAAAGCACAGTGCCTGCCACAGACTCTGCCAAAGGGAGGGCAGTGCAAGAAAATCTGGGTTTGTCTGTGTAGCATTACAACTTGTTTGTTTGCTTATTTAATGAGAGCTTTGCTGGTTGACTTTCCTCCTTGATTTCTAGGAAAGAAACCCGTGCCAGCTGTGGTGAAGAATACTAACTCCTCCCTCAAACAGGTGATTTACAGCAAAGGCTCTAAGGCTCTGCGTGACAGACCTGTTGGACAGCAGCAATCTGGAAAAGACCCTGGCAAAGGGGCATAAAGCCTTGCAACACACTGCTCAGGCTTCACTCTGGCACCCCTAAGCTGACAGAGGCAGGGTTGGGATGTCATTGCACCTCTGGCTTGGTGCTTAGCCCTGTCACTGCTACATTTCTTTAGGGATGTGAAGCCACTCACTGTGGCACCTCCTATGCTCCTGCTCCACTGCCCACAAACAGCCCCTGCACCCTCACAAGGGCAGGCACATATGTGTGGAAGGAAAAAGGGATGGAGACATACAGTGAGGAACAAACCACTGTACAAGGGTTTGTACAGTGGTACGCAGACCAGTTTCAAGGCAGATGTGCCCAACACAGAGCTGGGTGATGCTTTTAGCAATGGTGATAGTCACTACCAGCACTGGTTCCCAGGGGTAGCAGCTTGAAAAACTGAGAGGAGCAAAATACCAGCTCATCACTGTGCTGAAGCAATGAAACAGGACCTGATTCTGTCAGAATGACTGCAGCTCAGTTAGTTCACTCACACCATTGTCCTGGCCTCATAATGGAAAGAAATGCACTGCAGAACAGTCCAAGAGCAGTTCCTGCCAGACTGTGTGCTAGAGGCAGATCAGGCTGCTTATTTCTAAACTGATCTCCTTTGCTGTATGGTTTCAGTCCAGGACATTTCTCAAGTAGTCACATCACCTCCTGAGACCACACACACACATCCTTGCTTGTGGGTCCTGTTTCCATCCATTGCCAGGAAACATTTCACAGAGTTGTCTGCCTAAAACCACAAGCCTTGAGATGAGGAGCAAAAGAAAATGAAAAATATATCTCTTTATTGCTTTGCTTGAATGAGATGACCAGGAAAGAAACTTAAAAACTAAAGAAACAAAACTCAAACCATGGCGACCAAGGAAACTGTGATCCCACCCGTTCCAGTGTAGGGTCAGGCAGATGTGCTGGGGAGGCATGAGCAGGAGGAGAGGGTGCCAAATCTCTGCTGTTGCCACAGCTACAAAGCAAGCTGCTCCCTCCTTTCTGCCACACTTCCCTTTTTCAGAATAAGAGCTGCTAAGGACTACTGTACTTGTTATGCCTTCCTCTCAAATTCTGCTACTGCTTCATGTATTACTTTCCCTGTATCTGCAGCTATCTTTATTTCTCCCTGTAAATCTCTGGAGCACCTTTGTTTCTTGCATTCACCTCTGGGTGCCTTCCACCCCAGCTTGGGAAGTCAGTCCCTGCATTTCCCATGCATTTGCCGCTCAGCTTTGTTCATGCCTTGCTCACTTCCTTTGACTGTGTGTAGAACTTGCTCCACCTGAGCTTTGGTGTTGGCTTGAAGACTCTTGAGTGGGGAAGGAGGATCAGCCTCAGCATCAGGAAGAGCAAGACACCAAGTCACAGGGAAAGTGAGATGCAACTGTGCATACCCAGCTGGCTGTCAATGTCATCTGCTCAGCTGGAATCCCAGAGGGTGTGGATTAGCATAAGTGAGAGCTGAGGTGGAGTATTCTTTGCAGGGAAAAGTGTTTCAGGAAGCACTACCTGTTGCAGCCAGAGAAATATCTGCCTTTCTACAAAGCTTTCAGCAGGAACACAGCTTGGTGTAGGAGCCTTTGGAACAGGGGAAGGCTCATACGCTTAGCCAGGGTGTAAAAGACCTGAGAGCAAGCCCCTTGTTCCCTGAAGCGGGAATCAATCTGCACCCTGTGTACTGCAAGGCATTGTGTTGACTGTTGAACTGTTGGTGCTTAGGGCAGGGAATGACTGGAAAGGACTGGGTTTCCTTCTGGTGCCCAACTGAAACACCTCAGCCAGAGTCCTAAGCAACCCAACAGCACATCCACATCTTCTTACAGTTTATATTCACAGGGCCTGCCCGTACCTTCAGAGAATCAAAGTGTGAAGACTGCATCCCCTGGAGAGTGAGTCTGTGGAACCTGCAGGATCACAGCAAGCCCATTTCTAACTCAGGACCAGGTAACCTGGCCACTAACAACTTCCTTCCTCGGTCCTCCTCCAAGTTTCATCCCCCACTGCCTGAATCTAGTAGCCACACTCTTGAACCCAGGGCAGGCCAGCCTGCCAAGGAACGTTGCACAGAGGACAAGAGCAATCCTGCTTTATTTTTCTCACACGTAAAACTGTAACAGCTGTTCCCCCACAACTGCAGGGGAGTCTTTGAAGACGCAGCACAGGACATCTCAGAGGACAAACTAAAGGTGACCGTGTAGAGCTGCTCTGCAAAAGCACTTTAATTGCTTTTGACACTGCCGACTAACTTCATTAAGCCCCAGGCAGATGACTCACAGTAACAGGCTGTACTGGTGAAGGAAACACAACGGGACGCAGGGAGGAAGGCAGCATTTCCACAATAATTAGAAATTTTCTCTGTTGTGAGTGGAATGGCCTCATGTCTTGCCTTCAGCTGGACTTCAATAGTAGGTGATCAAAGATGTCCTCAAGGACCAAAAGATGCTTAGCAACACCCAGTGTATCTGCCTTGTGTTGAAAAGAATAAATTAATTGCTTTCCTTGAAGGGCCTAAACATCTCCAAAGCTAGACACTCTCTTACTTTTTTCCAGCAAATAGAAGTCTGTTTCACCAGCCTAAGTACTCCACCATTCACATTCACCCAATTAGATCTCCTTAATCTGGCAGAGCAACATCAGTATTTGAAGGGGAAATAAATGTCCTTACTGCATGACTGAGTCTGGAAAGGAATACCTGAAACATTGACAACCTATCTGGCAGCAAAAAAGGTCACAGCACACTTTCCACCACCATTTTGCCAGGCTCAGGTCCAAGCTGCCTTGCTGTGGACACTGCTACCCACAGTAACTAATGCGGGTATGCATCCTGTTCCTGGTAAGTTGGTATGACCCCCCACTTGCATGTCCAGAAATGCACCTCAGACAGACTTTTTCTTTGTAGCAGTAGTCACCATGTCCCTCCCAAAAGAGCTCTGGCCTTGCTAAAACCATGCTGGCAAGAAGACTTTGATGCAGTCCTGTGTATAGGCTTGGCTATGAATTTGGAAATTTCCAGCTCCTGGGTATCTGCAGTTATTACTACTACCTGCAAAATGACAAAGCTGTGATGAAGATCCTCCCAGTGAGACCACAGTGGGAGAGCTGCTTCACCAACCACATGCACATGGGTAATGTGAGCTGATACTAGGAAAGGTCTCCTCCAGCTCCTCCACTCCACTGCAGTCAGTGTGGGTCCAGCACCGTACAGACTGACTGCAAGAGTCACTCCCCTCAGCATATAGAGGAGAGAAGACATGCTGACTTCCAAAAAGAGGCAGCTAATTACAGGAGCTGCAAGGTTTTGTGTTACTTTCCTTTTTTTTTTAAAAAAAAAAGAGTAATATCTAGTGCTCAGGTGAGACAGCTCATTTCTAGGCATACTCATGCTGCAAAGCATTCAGACTCATCAGTTAATCTTCTAGGACTCTATTACACTTTCATATGAGCATATAACAAACAAATACTGTGAAGACAAGAGCAAAAAATCAATGAAGGCAGCTGAATTAGGAAAGCTTTTCCCCTGACATAATAAATTGTTGTAATGATATTTCAACACTGAACATAATGAGAATGTCTTATTTTATTTCTTGTCCCCACACTTGTCCTGAAAACTATCTGGCTCTGAAAAGTTATCAAATACTTGCTTGAATGACAGAATTGTAATGACAGAACATTGTCCTGAGAACAGTTATTATGCAATGTCTTTGCAGATAACTTTGCCAACAAACCGAATAAGCTTTCTAATTTAGTGCCCATCATTAATTGCCAATGCTTATAAAAAAATCTTGAGCATCATCATCATAGCACTTTATGCTTTCCTAAATCTTTAAGCACTTCATTAAAATAACTGTAGTAACTAGTGAATGCGAATCAGTCTATAGCGGCTGTTGCTGTGCAGATCTAGTGGTAACTGCAGAAGGGAGCAGATTTTTCAGAACCTGATTTTTCTGTTGGAGTTTTTTACTTTTTGCTGCAGAGATTATGTAGGAGCAGCTGCAGCTTTCCACACTTGAGGTGTCTTTGCAAATTTATTTGGTTTCTGAAGCACTAAAATATGGTTTTCCTCCTTTCTTTGGGGTGGAGAGGTGGAGCAGGGACAGACCTCCAGCTATGTGTTTCTGTGTCCAGACTGCTCCTGGTGAAGCCTAGGTCCTCCTGGACAATCCCTGTGTGTCTAACCATGATAAATAACAACTCCCAAGATAAACTTGGGAAGGAAGGCAGATGACAAATTTTGCTGAGTCAGTCTAAGCTATTTATTATCTCCCATCCAGGGCCTGATCCCATTATAATGTTTGAATCTTGAGGTTGGTGCAAATGAGGATTACAATATCAAATACGACAAGCAATTTCCAGGTAACCAAACAGACATCTTTGCACCTTTTCAAAAGCTTTTTACACTTCTCTGTCTGGTGACATTGAGTTAGTTCTCACTGCTAGTTTATTCTCATAATCAATACATTTATGGAATGAGGGCACTGTGGTAGCAGCTTTCTAAAAACTACACAAAAAACCCCATTGCTGTTCTGCAGCATCCCATGAAGAGCAATGTTCACCAAGACTCCCTCATTTTAATTGCAAATCTTAAATGTGGCAAGTTTAAATGGGTGTGAGATTGCACATTTAAATGTGAGCTGGGTTAAAGCTGCCATAAAACTGGTACTATTATCTTCCTGACACATTCACTGGATTTGTGTTGGTGTGGTGGGGGAGGGTGAAAGACTTCTTTTTATGGGGCTCTTAGACTCCACCACCACATTTATGATTGCATGGCTCCCAGTCAGGCAATGCCAGTGGTCTCTTCTCCCTCTAGGTCAGAGACGCCTTGCTGACTGTCCCTGCCAGAGGATGCGCACCCTGTTTTCTGGCAATGTTCTACTGGCTAACTCCATAACCACGGCTGAAGAAGCAGTACAGATGGAGGAAGGTTATACAATCACGGTTTTGTGCTGGGCCGGAAGGGGACCCAAGCTTTCCCCCTGGCTCTGCCACATGCTTCCAGTGCAGCATAAGCAAGTGAGGACATCTCAGACATGGCCACTAATCTTGTTTCACTCATTTTTCTGACAGCTGGGGCCTGATCTTTCCAACACATTGTGCTTTCTGACGTGCTGCAGCAGGGACTGAATGGGGAAGAGAGAAGTTTTGATGCTTGAGCCATGAGTGCACGAGAATGAGGCTTTAGAAGATGGTAGCACATTTATAAAGGGTCCAGCTACTGTGGCAAGTGACAGGAGCACCTGCAGAGTTACAGAAGAGGACGCACATAGGAGCTGAGTCATTGGGCTGGTCACCTATCCCACTCTTGCAGGTACCAGTGGAGATTCCCATAGGAGATCCTCTGCCTCAGCTGTCAGATAACTTGGCCACAGAACCCATTTTTCAAACCACATATAAACAAGTGAGTGACACAAACTGGTTTATGTGACTCACGCTGACTGAAAAAGCACTCTGTAAACAGTTTTTATGGTTAAAAACGATTATAATCTGTCAATTACAGCACGCTACGCAACAAGGCACAAGTGTTCCACATTTCTGTCATTTGTCACACATTGCTATGGCCTGTGTCACACACTGGCAAAACTGTAAAGATTGAGAAGTTTGGTTATGGTCCTGAGAGTATGAATGCATAGCAGGCAGTCCTTCACAAAAAGGGATTTTCATGAGAGAAAGATGCTGCTCAGTGGGAACAAATAAGCAGAGTAAATCAACTACATATACACAGGTGGGGATGAATTACTCTAGGAAAGGACATCAGAGTGGTTATGGATCACAAATGGTGGAAACAACAAAGCCACAGAAAAGACACATCAGTAAACCTCCCCTGCCAGACTCAGGACCACTCTTTGAAGGAGGATGTGGACAAACCAGGGAGAGTCCAGAGGACAGCAACGATCACTGTGAACACAAGCATGAACTTAAGAACACATGAACGTAAAAGAGTGAATAACTTCAAGATCAGAAATGCTTAAAGAGGGCAACAGAAATTAACTTCAGAACATTGGCTTTAGCAGTGCAACAATGCAGTGCTACTACTGTGACAGATCATTGCATGCCAAACTCTGATTTTGCCAGGATATGCAGTTTCCTTACTGATGTCAGACACATGCCATTTGGATTTACCCTTTCACAGTTCAAATTCAGTGCAGCTCAAGGCATGGGAGAGGCTAGCCCTCCAGCAGGACATCCCTTTCCATTTTCAAGGAAGGTTGTTCAGGCAGACAACCTGCTCCACACTTCTTCTGGTAGAAGAATATTAATTAAATGAGCCTTGGGTCAATTGCCCTGTTTCACCTTTAAACTCTTACATTAAGAGTGCTAACACCAGGCAATAGACCAAAAGGAACTTAGTTTTTAGAGTGGGATTATAATGAAAGTATGGCTCAGTTTTTGGCAAAAATTACCAGTCTGCTTGGGACAGCTGATAAAACCATTTGGTTGGCTCAGATCTACTTTACAGCCTCAGCAGACGGAGAGTTGTTATATTTCATGAATATGACCTTCTGTGCAACACAGGACATGCAGCTTTTGAGATGGTAGAGGAATTAGTGAGGAAAGAAAAAGATCCTGATGCTGTGTTTGGCAAAATGTTCTGTGCTTGGATCATGAGATATGTGTGCGTGTACATGTGCATATGAGCATGTGAAATTTTGTGTGGGGATGAGAGGAAAGCAATATTCACAATTCATCAGTTCAGTGTCATTTGGAGGATGCCGGATGTTTATTGCTGGGGATAGAATAGTCATTTCCTGTGGGAAAAGACTATTAGTGGAGTAATTCCAGAAAATTTCAAAAAATTACCGTATGTGTTTCTGAAACATTCTAGAGTTTTTTAGACATTTGTAACATTATCCTGATCTTCCATCAATAAGATGTATGGGCCTGTTTACATTTCATTCAGCCAAACTGGAGACTTCATAGAACAAGGAGAGTTAACTAAAGAAAAAGTCATCCAGAAATCTGTCCTGAAGAGCTTGCCATAAAATAGAATGAATTAAAATATGTCTTATTGTAACTAAAAATAAAAAATAAAAGAAATCCCATTACAATCCAGATTCCTGAAGTTGCCAAGATTTGAAGCCTGTGCTCTCAATAACAGTTTATACAGTCTGTGTTGCCAATCCCAAGTATTCAAAAATCATGAAATTGGCATGAAAATTAAAATATCTCTTAAAATGACACATTAGTTTGTAGCCTCTGGATTTTTGAGCCTTAGCTGCTCAGTTGTGCAAATTTTGCCTTATTTTTGCCATCATCAAAATTAGAAATTAGTGAAAAAATAAAATTGCAGAGGAAAGAAGTACAGATTACCAAGTAGTATCAGGGCTTTCTTTGTCAAGAAAGCTTTGAGTACTAAGAGCCTCATGGTAATAGCCTAAGTGTTGGCCCCTGCAGCATCTGGTGTCTGTATCTGGATGGATTTTACAAGCCACTCACCATTCCTTACCTTTAAGTGTTGCATTGGTGGACTGTATCACTTGGCTACACATGACTTCTAAAAGATAGTTGTTCTGACTGTCTGTTTCTAGGACACTTTTCATTACAAAGCAGGTATCTCAAAACCCCAGATATCTTTATTAACATTTGCAGATCTTTAGTCAACAGTTATTAGTAATTTTGGTGGCAGCTGACCAAATCAGGTCCATAGTCCAACTGCCAGCTCACACCATTTACACTGGTTGAATTCACAAAAAGCGGGAGCTTTTATTGCCAGCCTAGGTAAATAATGGCAGAACAGATGCTGTGGGGAAAATGTGCCACTGAAGCAAGAGCCATGGCCCTTATTACCTCCCTTTTACAGGCAGAAAAGCAGCAGAAAGCAATGATGGATTTAATTTTTGACTTGCTTACTGTTCTCCCTGAACAGGAAGAGGTTTAATGGGAAGCAGTGGACCAAAGCTGCACCTGCAGAATTTGTTCTTCAGGGGGAGTGCAACATTTCTTTAAAACAAGGGCAGTTTTTCAGAGGGATTTAAGTACCTGAGTAAGGTGGTTGACACCTAAGGGGATTTGCTAAGAGGGTCTAACCTCCACCCTGGAGTCAAATACATCCATTCTTCCTTCTCTGCCTCTGTCTCATACAACTTTTAAGGGGAAAAAAGAGAGGAGAGAGAGCACATTTGTCATGTGTTGGCCCCAATTCCTTCTGCATAGGGTCATTTCTACAACTTCATCTGCAACCAGTGGGTACCAGCAATTTGCCACAGAAGAAGCATCCGTCAGCAACAGGTGAGCATACACCTTCCATGGCTTTTAATGTCAGCCTTGCTGATGTTCTGTCAGTACTTTCACTGCTCTGTGTGTGTGAATGTGAGGGTTTCACTGAGGGGGGTGTGGGGGTGTCATGGGTGGGTGAGTGTGTGTGTGTGTGTGTGTGCACGCAGGAGGTAGGCGTGCATTTGTCCCAGGGGAGGGGATTTCACACCTGAGCATAGAGAGGTTAATTTGCTATACTCCTCTGCAGATGTTGCAGGTCTGAAGTAAGTGCAAGATGTGAACTTGCATAATCAAAGAAAGAGCCATAATCCTGACTGTTTCCAAGTGGGTAGTATGAAGCAGACAGAAGCCTGTGCCATGAGGGATTTTGCTCTGGTCACTCATGCAAAATCTGCCCTGATATGTTCCTTATCTGGGGCAGGGGGGACGGGTTTTGGGCTTGGAGATGTGTGTGGTGGTGGGGAGGGAGTCAGGAGGAAGGAGGGACACAGTGTCTTGGCGCAGAGCAGTTCTCACATTACACAGCATTAACTAAGGGCTGCCACACAAAACGGGCCAGCAGCTGCGTCTTTGTTTTTTTAAGGGTTTTGTGTACAATTAGAGCCCAAACCAGCAGGCACTGCAGACTGAGCCAGGCTGTTGTGGTGGTGGGACAGCCTTCTGCTCTCCCTTCACACGTGCCCCTAAGGGGTACTCACAAACTCAGCTCTTAGCTGGGCTGCGTGAGGGATGCCCAGCCTGCCTGGGAAGTGGTGTGCTGCTGGGCAGGCATCAAGCTCAGTACACTCTGCTTCTGCTGAGGATCATGCCTGTAGCTTTCTGCCCCACACCTCCAAATTCCTGTACTGGCCTTTGGTCCAAAGCAAGCCAAGCCTTTTTAGAGTTGCTGTGTGACAACTAGTACTCCTTATGCTTTCCCTTAAGAGTTTGTACTGAATTTCTTAATTTCCAGCACTACAAGAATATGTGCAGCTATGTGTTTTACACATTACTTGCTGTTTAGTGGTCTTCTTCTGGCCATAAAGGGGCACGCAGTGCATGCATGGCATGAAAGCCTGCCTGTATGATCACTTTTGGAACAAATTTGATCAGCCAACAGAGTTGATTTCAGATCACGGTACTTGGCAGCATGTGAATAAGGTATGTTTGTCCCAGTACTACGTCCTCCCAGAGCTGGTTGTCTGTCAAATCACAGCCTCCCAGCTTGCTATTCAAAAGCAGGGAGCTGTTCAGGTGTGTATGAGAGGTGACCAGCTTTGGCTGTGTAAGCAGTAGCTTTGGTATATCACTGCCACTGCAGCAGCAGGAGCTGGGAAAAGGTCATGTCAGCGGAGAAGACCTGACCCAGGAGCCTTATATTCAGACCTTTTTCCTGCTTTTGACTCAACATGAGTCAAACTGGTCACCAAACCATTGGTCACACTGCTTTCCCCTTCAGCCCTTCATCTGCCTTGGCTCTGCGCAGTATGACACTTTAAAGGAAGGGCTCTGCCTCTTAACTTAGTTTGTTGGCATAGCAGACCTTAAGACATACCTTATAATGTTAGTAACAATAAACACGCATTAGCAAGCTGTTAACAGAACCTGAAATGTTATGTTGACCTACAGCAGAAGCCCAAAGGAGCCACATCTATGTGCATCATTTCCAGTTCTGGTCCTGCTGAGGTCTGTCTTTTTGTAGTCTTCAAAAAGAGTACTGCTAGGGTGAGATTGAAGGAAAAGCTGCCTCACTCTGGAGGGCAAAAAGTCAAAGTCCCCCAGGGCTGAATCTCACCTTCAGCCCAGTCCTTCAGCAGTTTGGGAGAGCCTGCATTCACCAATCACAAGACTGAGGAAGAGATTATCCTACACCAGGATGTAGGTGCAATTTAACCCTCTTGTTTCCTGGTGATTCCTGCTGGTCATGAGCTACAGCAGAGGCTGCTACATCTGTTCTAGCTCATCCAGCAGGGAGTGATGGGATCTAAGCATTACCCCTTCCCAGCTGGCCAGGCAGAGTGCTGTGACTTGGCGCACATTGGCAAAGCCTGGGAAACATGCTGTAATTAGTTGGCCACCTCCACAATGCTATAAGGATGAACATCAAGAGATGTTGCCGTGCCAGCCCTCAGAAAACAGACCCTGCTGCCCATGTCGCATAGGGCATCATGTCATTCAAAACAGCACTGTAGTGCTTGTGAAGTGAGCTAATTAGTTCTGTCCCCCATTCAGGTCAAGTTCTGCCCCTATGGGAGCACATACATCATTTGTGGTACCTAAGTAGCTCAGTCAGTATATGGTTGGAATAGTCCTGCCCCAGGCAACTACTGCAAAATGCAATACCCTTTTGTCACGATCCAGGCTCTGATGGGATTTCAGCACTGTTCCCTGCTGCTGCATACTCCTGAGCTTGCAAGAGCTCCATTCATTAGTGCCAGAGACCCTGCACTGCAGGAATGACAAAGCAGGAGTTATGTGGACAAATGCATTTTATGAGAAGCAATTACAGAGCTGAGAAGATCTGTGTGAGAGGAACTGAGTAAAACATTACTAGGAAAAGTCTGCTATATCTGTCATCCCTAAAATTGGCAACACACTGGGAAGAGGAGGGGGAGGCTGTGCGAGAAACCTCTTTACTAGGGAGTTCTCTATGTATCTCTGGAGATTTAGGAAACCTTGTAGCTTGTTCTCTGTTAATGTCTTATACTCCTGAACAGCCTTTTTGTTAGAATAAATGATGGCCTCCCCTGCCATGGCAAGAATATATTGTTATGTATCTCTCCAAAAGGACCTGACTGAATTGTACCACGGAAGATGAAATAACATGGCACTTCTTTTGAAGCAAAAGTAAAACTAGTTACACTCTGTGTCTATGGTCTTTCATTTAGCGGAAGAAAGAGAGATGAATAATAGATGGTCCCCAGGAAATATTGTTCCACCAGCTCTTAGTTGTAATCAGGCAATGCTAATACATTAAGAGCATTCAAGATTATTCTATTTAATCTCCATAATGATATAGTAACTTTAGCCTAGTGAGAAACAATGGCAACTTCCCCCTTTCCACCATAAAGACCTTGAATCTAAGTGAAAAGAGGTCTTAGCGGTGTCCCAAGGCAATAGATAAAGAGCCTTTAGCTTCCCTGTCATTCTCTAGAAGTGTCAGATAACCAGGACATGATATAAGGCATTGCGATTACAAAACAATATACCACTGAAATGTTTCAGGATGCAAGGGACCTCTTAAAAAAAAAAAAAAAGTGCCTTGGAAATACAAAGTAGGTGGGGCTAGCTGAGGGACAGGCAGTTTATCATGAATATCAGTGACAGAACTAGGACAATAAACCTTGTTTACTACAGATGTTTTTCGTTTTGGGTTGACAAATCTCTCAGGAAGGGTGAAAGCACAGGGCCATACCATGTAAGACCACCACCCACAACATCCTGAATCCAATTTTCCGGATATTAAGATTTAATACCTGTAAAAGTCCACACCAGCCGCAGAGATCATCCCAACAAAGTAAATGAAAACAGGTGCTTAGATGTTCCGGTGTGTTTGGTAAAAGTTTAGCAATCAGGCCTAAAACTACAGCTTCATGAAGCAGGCACTAACTCGTGCATGCACTCTACTATAGAAGTAGCTATGAAAAAATAAGTATGTTTCCTCCTTCCTGATTTTGACTCACAATCAACCCTCTGACATACCCACCAATTCATCTGAAATGTTAAAAATAGCCTACAGTGTGTTTCCTTTCTGCCCAATCTGATTGCAAAAGAGATGTGTCACGTGGCAGAGCATCACTTTGGCTGCTGATAGTTTAGGAGCCAAGTGGTTCTTTGTTGTTTGTTGTCTAAGAGGTGTGCAGCATTTTGCACCATGCCTTGCAGACCACAGCACTCCACAAGATACGCAACCTCGCCCAGCAACAGAAGATATTGAGAAGTCTTGGAGCTGCCGTTTCCCTGCCTTACAGTTGACTACTCCCCTTGCATTTATCTAAGAGTACTTGGGGCACAGGATGGATATGGTTTGTGGCCTGAGAATGTGAAAAGGCCAGGAAAAACCTATAAAAAGTGTATAGAAGTAGCACATTCTGACACAGAGAATTTAACTGCATTGGCATGGTCAGACTCCAAAGAAGAATTAGGACCTCTTCACAGGATCCAGTCCTGAACAACAGCCAACCAAGTGTACAGCCTTGTAGTGGTACACTAGCATCAGTCTTCACCTAAGGGGCAGCATGTCATTTGCTGTTCAAGCATCTCCAGATTACCATGTGAATCAGAGACACCCTTCCCTGCACCCCCCAACCCACCACCCCTGCAATATCTGCTCTGGCAGCTGGGTTAACAGCAAAGGGGTACCATGAATGAGATGCTGTGCAGCACGTAGGGGCTGGATGACATGGGAGCATGATGCAAGGCTTTGTGCAGCATTCCTTAGGGACAGGTCACAGACCAGTGGCACTCTCTCCCTCTTGGGTCACCCCTCCAAACCATATGTTTCACTCCAGCTCCCTGTAAATCCTCATTCTGGCTGTGAGTAGCCCCATGCCAGCCACGGCGTTTCTAGGTGGGAGGCTACACTGATCATACAGGAACACTCAGAAACTGAACTCTAAGGCCGAGGTCTTGATAAGATGGATGGAAAAGACACTTGTCTGCTGTTCATTTCCACTTTCATCTCCCAAGAGTCAAGAACCACATTCTCACCTGGGTGGTGCACTGGCTTTATAAGGCTGGTAAGGCCAGTTTCACTGCCCAGTGGACCACTGGAGAAGAGCATCACAGACCAAGGCCAAAGCAGCACTTGATTTCTCAGCTCTAGAGTCATGCCAAAACCCTTTAACATCTCCAGCCTCATTGGTGCTGGGCCAGTGGAGCAGAGGCCTGCTGCCTTTTGGATGTTGTCTGCTGTCCTGAAAAAAATGCAGGATCCATCCCTATTGTAGTGCACAAGAACCATGCCCTTGTGGTAGGCATTATGTGCTCTGCTCTGCTTCCAGTAATTTCCCTGCAGTTTCAAACCAGACAGTTTCCAGAAGATGTTTCATTTTAAAGTGGGATTTAAAGTGTTGCCATGTTGTCCTGCCCTCACTGTGAAGCAGCATAATAGTTTGGGCTGTGGCTAAAAACATGTTTGAGTCTTCTGTAAATGGTATCACAGCAGAGCTGAACTCAGACATGAAGAGGATACAGCTCCCTGGGGTGTTTCAGCAACTGGTCACATGGTGAGTTTGGTATAGGAGGTATCACCTGCAAACCTTCCTATAACCTCCCTCCTCAGAAATAAGTCTGGCATTGCCCCAATCCCATGCATTTGTGCTCTATACCAAGCTGTCTTCCTGTAACAAACCCTGTATTAACATTGGCATTTTCCACTCTGAAGCAACAGCATTAACCTATTCAGGAGCTGAGTTCATGCAGGACACTGGGAATAAAGCACATCTAATGTAAGCAATCTTGCATTTCTAGCTGTGGCAATGCTTACGTTACTTTTTGCTAACAGCAGCAGCTATACGGAACGGGTACGTATAGTATCCCTGCTGCAGAGAAAAGCAAACTGGCAGGACAAGAAAGGATTGTTCCTGGCATCATTTCTCCACCTACACAGCAGAAGGCAGAGCTGTTTCAAGCCAAGCACTTATCCTCAATTTATTACAGTAATGACAATAGTGAAGGGCAAAGCTAAAAAATCTTTCTGGACAGGGCTGACTGGCAAGGGGTGTGTGTGTGTGTTTCTGCTAGACAGATTGCACTCAGACCTGTGAGTCCCCCATGGGTGTTCAGAGAGTGCTTACATCCCTTCTCCTCCTACCTCTAAGGTCTGCCTTTTTGCCCGATGAGCTGGAGCCATCCCTGCACTGCGTATTCATCAGATGCCTGCACCCTCCCTGCGCAGTGCTGTGGGGACTGCCTGCCCTCCTGGCCACAGGGCTGGTACCCTGCCACTGGCACAGCGATGCTGCAGCAGACCCTTCACAGATCCTCTTCCTCCCCACCGCTGCAGTCCTCTGTCCAGCAGAGCCTGGGCTCCTTCCTGCCCCAGCCCAAGCAGGACAGCCACACAGTGACTGCTGCCCGGGAAGACAAGGAGGGTGACATTGCTTTGTGTAAGTCAAGCCTGCTAAATTTAATGGGGCTCCGTGGGCGGCTGAGGAACTGAGGTCTGGATGTATGCTATACACCAGACAGTGAAAAAAGAGCTATGGGAGCAGGCAGTGTTTAAAACGACCAGCTAATTTTGTGTATTTATGCACAAAAATTGAAACTGGCAAAAATTTGGAAAGAAACAATCAATCTCTGTTAAAAACAAACAAAAAAATGAAAACAAAACCAGAAACCAGAAACAAATGCAAACAAACAGGTCCCGCAGCTGGTTGAGGTTCAGCCAAAGGGTGAACAAGTCTTTGATATTCAAAGCTCTCAACTTTACGAAATGTGATCCCCAGACTTTGGCTAAATTGTCAATTGTCAAATGTCAATGAAGTGCAATGTTGCTTTTTTTTTTTTTTTTTTCCCCTCTGAAGGAAGCCATTAGTTAACAGTCTATTACATTCAATGAAACTGTGACAGAAAAACAGCCTAACTTGAAATGTCAGGATCTGATTTCTTTTTTACATTTATTTTATTTCATCCATTTTTGGCGATAAATGCCAGAAAGGAATGTCTCATAACAGTGAACACGTATTGTCTTCCTGTGTATTTGAAACAATATTTCTTATCACAAATAAAAAAACCCCAACCCTATGGAATGGAAAGATTCCAGAATTATTTTGGTTTTGTTGTATCTTTCTGCAACCATACTTACTACGCTTTATTTGTGAGTTTTCTCCCCCTTCTTTCTGGATTTTCATTAGTACGTGCTACCCTTTAAAGAGAGGACAGTTGCCTCTCAGGCTGTGGGACTTCATTCTTGGTGCTGCCACAGGTTTACTCTGTGATTATGGGTAAATCACAGAGGCCTCTGCAAGAGAAGCTGTTGGCACTCGGAGGCTGTGAATTCATCCAAGCAAGGCAAAACATTTGTAAACTGTCAGCTACGACGTTATTATTGACTCACGCGCTGTGAAACGGGGCCGGTGAGTATATTTTGTTAGTTCTCTCTCAGGCTTGTAATGGATATGAGTGCAGGCTGCTGTCAAAATGTGTGTTGGGGGCTGTCAGTGGAAGATCACTATGTTAAGGTTCTCTTTGTCTCATGCCATACAAACTGGGGTCCTAGTTGGTCCTGCAGAGTGCTTTGCCAATGCCAGAAGCAATATTGCAAGCCTCACAGCACCAGCCCTATGGCAATGTGGACTAACAGCGCTAACAAAATTGTCATTACATCTCCAGCAACACCCTTCTCTACTTGCAGGTCTGGATGTTCCCACTCCCTGACGCTTTCAAAGGAGAAGGTGGAGTGCCAACCACAGCACAGCTCAGGAATATCTGCCCCCCATCCTGAAACCTGAACAACCTCCCCAGGATCTCAGTACTGTTCAGCACAGAGCCTGAGGGGCTGGCATGCACCACAGTGACATTTCAATCACAGTTGCCATTTCCCTTCAGACTGAAGCCCATTAGCTGCTAAACTGGCTGCTTCCTGGTGCTCAGCTGAAGGAAGCACTTTGTTGGAAGTATAATCAATCTTACCACAAAACTCTGGCTGGTACTCTCTCAGGTGATTAAACAGTCACATAGGGGAAAAATGACACAATTCAAGGGTTGCTCTTAACTGAGCTAGGACATGAAAAATGTAAAGTGTCACTAATTACTTAGATCTCCTTACATCACCACCCCCCAAAAGAAGCCATGAAGCACAGCCCCTCCATGATGGACTTATGCATAATTCAAAACATGAACCGTGTTCAGGAGCAGATCTCTAGGTCCGAGTCTGCTGAGAATGCCAAGCAGCATGAGCTTGAAGGCTTCTCAAGCAATGAAAAGGGCAGACCACTAACAGTGTGAGAAAATGAAGCACAAGAAAGGTTGAGGCTGAGATCACACATGGGAAGCCACAAGTACTGACAACTTTAAAAGCTCTGTTAGTAAATGAACATCTCCAGAAGCTCTCATAGTTGTACTGATACCTCTAGATTTGTAATCCTGCTACATAGCCTTCTTATGCTTTATGAATATTCACCGTATAGGTTCCCACAAGAATGGAACATAATGCTTTTTAAATTAGCAGAATTTAAAGCAGAATTAGTGTTAGATTTCAAATGGTCATTCCAAAATTTTGAACGATCATTCCAAGGTTGCTTCTGTTTTCACATGTAAGCCCAGGGAGGTTGAACTGCAACTGGAAAGGTAAGAGAGCATTTTCAATCCCGAACTACCACAAGGTTAAACAAAGGCCAGTGCAGCCGAATTGCCCATTAGTTTTCAGTGAAAACTAGAATCAGCATGTAGGTAAAGATTCATCTGGGGTAATTATTGTCACCATGGAGAAATCTGTATTCACCCAAAGTCACTACAGGGTGGGATTTGAATTTGCATGATGAGATTAGAATACAAATCAGTCACCTGGGGTAGCAAGTTACTGTGGTGCAGTTGGTGACATTACTGGTTGGGACACACTTTCTTCCCATGGAGTTGGTGGAGGTCAGTTAACCCCCAAAGTAAAAATTCCAGCAGTCAAACAGGCTTAGTCTTAAAAAACGGTGGTTAATTTCTAGCTTGAATAATCTCTTTTCAGACCACTCTCACATGATGCAGTGTTTCCTTGCCAGATCTAAACACCCCAGGTTTTCTCTAATATGACCTGTCATTGCACAGAAGTCATGGTCAAGTTATTTGTCTCATCTTTCTCTACTGTCTGACATTTCAGTCTTCCTCTGCAGGGGTAGTATTTACATGACCTGAACAACGTTTGTAAGCTGTGTTTTTTCAAAACTTTGTCAGTGTTTCTGCTAAGTCATCATTTTGGAATAATTATTAGGAATATTTTGTCATTATGCCATCACCATTTGTAAAACAGTAACATATGAGGATTAATATATGAATGAAATGCAAGTTTACATCAGACAGTGGTGATATTATACCCATTTGTTAAAATCAATGTGTGTTAGCATCCTGAAAGTATTAGTAACAGCCCTGAGAAGACATTACAGATAACCTGCAAAAGCAAAAGCAGAACATAACCACGTATTACTCTGCAACTTGGGGAACCTGCTAGATACCTCTTAGAGGCAGGTCAAAATTCTTCTTTGAATGCTGGCATATTGACATGCTATGCCCACTGGACCTCAGTCCTGCTGAGGAAGTGTCCATATATTTTATCATTTTCTTTGTCTTCAGCCCCCTCCCCTGCCAGTTTCTGCCTGGCTAAGTGGCTTCAGGGAACTGATACTTCCTCTGATTCACAGCTAGTAAGTCTGCTTCCTGGGCTTGTAGCAGTTATCTGAATATACTGACAAAACATGTCCTTTTAATCCTTCCTCCAAATTTGGAGCAGGAAAAACTATGCACACTAAACAATTGATTAGCAACTATTAGGAAAACTACAGCGTTGCTTGAAAAGCTACTTACATCTGCGAGATGTCCATTAATCTCTACAGCATGGTAAATTCAAATGCTTGGAGCTAGCAAGCAACAGGGAGGTTGCTAGCCATGTTCTTGAATATTCACATGTTCAAAAATTAGTCTATTTGTTTGCTTTACTGGCCAGATACCATTTTTCAAAGTAAAGGAGAATTTTGAGGTATCCTTCTGTTAACTGACTTTGAAGAAAAGACTCCCTGAGCTAATGCATTTATTGGCTTTTTGACCCTGAAACATGGCCTTTCTTTGCTCACAAACAGCATACATAGCTGTATGTCCCAAAAATCACATAGCTGAAGAAGTTTGCAAAGATTATTGCTGATAACCTTCAAAGTCTGTTCACATTATCAATAAATCAAAGTCTCCAAAAGGTATGGTGGGCTGACTAACCTCCGTGAGGCAATGGCTGGAGTGCACCAAGGGCTTTTGAACACAGTGACAGGGGGAAATTTGGTAACAGAGAGACAAATTGCAGCACAGGCAGAGCAGAGTGGCTCCAACCCTCAGTGAAGCTGGGGAAAGTAGGGTACAAAGGCCACTACCTTGGATCTCAGCATCAGTGAGAAGCCTGGACTTGTCATGGCTGGATGGCAAGAGGATCTGCCCTGCAGAGGTTTTGTTAGAAATGCAGCAAGGCCAAAGAATGAATGATTAGATTGCATTCACAGTGCAACCCCTCAGCAAGGGGAAGAGCTGCTTCAGGATCTCCTGCGAGTTCCAGGCAGACTGCAGGTACCTGTGGCATTGGGGAACAGATTTTTCCTGCTTTCTTCCAGTCAAGAAACAGTCAGACCTCCCCTGCTCTCCTGTGCTTGGCAGATATAACCACTTTTTCCCAGTTTCCTGGCACTTTCCTGGCTACCTAATGATGTTCCTCTCTTGCAAGTATGAACTCAAGCCTCTTCAAGCCCCTGTATCAAGACAGCAGGAAGCCTTTTGTCACCCCCCTTAGTTTGTACTCTTTAATTCCTAAAACCCTAACAACACACTCAGTAGTTTGTTCCCTGAGCAGCTCAGACTACATACAGAAATGGACATTCTTCCTTTCCTCTGCAGTTTTCTGTCTCATCATGATAAACTTCATTTCCCTTGCTAAAGCAGTATTACCTTCACACTGCTAACTGTTCTGCTGAGCACACCCACAGCCCAAGAAAGCTGTTCTGAAAATATAAAAATGTTTTGAAAATCCCGGCTATCTTGAAATTACTAGCTATTGTGACTTTCTTGATATGTTCATGCTCCTTAATTCCCATGTCCTGTGATGATAAAAGGTGCTGGGCACCATGCAACCTCATGAAGCTGAGTCCATGGAGCAGACCCACTGCAGAACAGAAATGCAAAAGAATCTATCACATAAGCGAAGAGTCTTTCAGCTGGGTAGACAGGACTGATGCACAAAACCAAAATCCTTCCCTCCCACAAAACCACGCTCTGGGGGTGTTTCTGTTTTTGGAAGGAAGAATCAAATGCTGGAGGATCTGAGATAATAAACTGAATGAGGGCAAACTGATGCAATGGTCCTTGGGAGACTTGGGAAAAGTGTCAGCAGGGCACAGAGGGAGAAATCTTTGAAAGCATGAGCAGAAGTCAAGTGAATAGCGGAGCCTGCACAGTTAAAACCATTGAGCTGACCTCCTGTGGACCCAAGAAGCCTTGCAGAGGGCATCCTTCAGAGCAGGACAGAACCAGGTGGGGAATAAGAGATCTGGAGCTAAACTCCTCCTAAAATACACACAGCACTGCCAAGACTGGGTGATATTTGTCTTTTCTTCCTTTGACTGGCTGTTAGGATTATTGTTCCAACCCAGTAAGAAGCAGCATGTGACCTTGGGGGTCGGGAAGCAGGACAGTGAGGGCTCTTGCATGTGTGAGACAGGGGTCTGCTGTTCCGTCTGAACATTATTACTGATTTACCTCTTAAAATATAAAACAGGCACTGGTGGTACTTCATGCATCTTGAGTGCTTCTGAACAGCGACCAAGCTACTGAACAGATTTTGTTGTCCTTTGCTGGGATTTTGGACTAGCCCATGTGTAAGTATCATATCAAAATTATAGCCCTATTTATCTGAAAACTAAGAAAGCGTGAAGGGGGATGAAATAATTCAAGGACAGAAAACAATTCCCTCCATGGGGAGAATTATGGAGCTCAGCCTGCCTGTTCTGTCAAAAAGGCTTATCCAAAGGTGAGCTGATTACAGTGTATATGCACCTTTGTGAGGGGAAAATACATGGCATGGGAGATATTTTTAATCTAGGAGAGAGCGGTGTAAATGAATGAATGGCCAGAATACAAACACATATTTTTACAAAGTCAAAGTAGGCGGTTCTGTTTAAAAAAGAAGCTAGAATAAGGGAAAAGGCAGATTTTATCTTGTTCTCAGTCTTCACACCACAACTGATGGGGCTCTGGAAGAAACCTTAGTCAGGAAGATATTCTATATCAAGTGGGTCATAGACCAGAGCATCCCAGTGCTCTGCTAGGTCTTACAGGGCTACAGAACCTCAGAACTTTTATGCCAGTGAAAATTCAGGCCATTTGATTCAAGTTGAAAACCTAATTTAATTTTCCAAATACCTTTTATCACGGAAAAGAGTAAGATTCCCTTCCTGAGATGCGGTTCCAGCATCTTTACACTGGCTTCCAGTTACCATCTTAGAAAATTCAAGTAATCTTTTATCAGCTTGGAGTGGTTTGGGTTTTTTTTTCTTTTTTTTGTATAAAAGAAAGGCTTTGAACAAGCTTGATACTCTTTTTTATCTCCTTTGATCTGTCTAATCACATGAATTAATTGACTGTTAAAAATTGTAAAATTCAAATATCTTTCAGGAATTCCACAGAAATACTGAACTATGTCACGAATCATGCTTAAGATCATAGCTTCATATACTCCCCCCATGCCATGTGACTACCAACCCAGTATTGATTTCCTTTCATCTCAAAAACTGAAACGATATTCATTGCCAGAATAAAAAGCTGTCTGAGTTATGAGAATGCACTGCCAGCAGGTTCCAGGATGAAGCATAGATATAAAAAAGAAAAAGTGGGGGAGGGGGTAGTGAAAGCGTATGTGAAAAAGCTGAATATACTCTGCAAGAAGATGTATATTAAAATAAGGCTTTCATAATAAAACAATACAGGAGCAAAGATAACAGATGGATGCCACAATACTGATCTTGTCCAGAGCTGGATGGACCTTGCCTCTGGTTTAGCTTAGAGTAGCCCTGAGTTGTGGTCAGTCTTGTCCCACTGGATTTGTTCCTGCCCATTTTTCCCCAGCTAAAACCTTTTCTTTTGTCTCAGTGACTAAGGCTCTACTGGGGATAGGGAAGGAGGATGGGAGACAGGATGAGACAGGACAGGGTGTATATAAGCACACATTACATTGCTCGAAAATGATGCATAGGTTTTCTCCCTTTCTGCTTTCAAGAGCTCTGCAATTGCCAAACAATGGTCATGCTCAGGGACTTGAGTCCAGTGTGTACGTCCTGCTGAGGCTGGTACTTCATACAATATTTTGACGTGAAATATCAAGATGTGATTCACAGTGTCACTCTCCAGGAAACTGGGCTCCCTGCAGTACAAATAGTAAAGGTAGCCAGTGTGTCCACTATAAAGCAAGTGACAGAAAGACAGCACCTGCTCCTCTTCACAGTCTGCCTGGGGAACGAGAAGGCAGAAGCCCTTAGCAGGAGACACTCTAAAATTACCTACCTGTCTCCTAAGTTACACACTGTGACTCAGTCCCTCCTTGATTTCATGTGGCCTGAACACGACCTGAAGCACAAAGACTCCTGCTTTGCTTGACTTGGTACCTCGTGACAAAAAAGACATCTCTGGGCCCAAACAGATCTGTACTCCTCAAAGAAGCCTCTCTTCCCTCATTCAGAGAAAGCCTTTTCTCCAAATGCTGCTCCATCTTAGTTAAGCAAGCTTTTTCTTTTCAGAAGTCTTTTATCATCTTCTGTGGCATCTTCTAGGGCTGTCTGACCTTTCCTGACAGAAATCCAGAGCAGTCTCTGCCCAGGTACTGTCTGCAGTAGATTGGCATCCCATGTGCTCTCCCTGCACCAGCTGTCTCATTGCGTTGCTATTGATTCCTAGGTGGATTTCTGCAGCAAATCTATTGCATTTCCATTAGCAAGACTTGAAATGATGAAAATGGTCATTTATATCATTCCGGCTCTGCATCACAATTAACCTGCTACTTAGCCTCCAGCAAGCCAAACTCTGCTTTCTCATCTGATGCTAAGAAAGTTCCCCAAGGTTTCTTTGCACCCAAAACTTAGGTACTGCAAATCTGAGGTGGGCTGCTGTGCGTGTTTATTTGTAGTGCATGAACAGGAAATAAAACATTTCACTTAAGAATACAATAGATACTGAAGGAGGATAATTTCGGTGCCCTGCAGTGGAAACCCAAACCCTGGGTTTCGTTATGACGTCAATTATTAATCAGTTTTGCTTAGAATTTTATGATGCAGTACGGTCCCAGATGTCATTTTTAATAAAGAAAAAATGGCCATATACTCCATATATCTTTTGTATTTTCTATATGCACGTACACATAAGTATATAAATGAGGAGGGATACCATGCAAAAGTTCTGTGTAGCATGAATATATGACTTATTCTCAGTGAAGTTTACAAAGTAAAATCAAGCTTTTAAAAATATACACAAGTGCAGACTACTCTTTTGCACTGAGAAATTCAGACCGTTAAGAGAAAATACTTTGGGAAATGCTGCCTTTCATGTTCTGCTCATGATGCATGGTGCATGGAAGAAAAACCACACCCATGAGGTAGTTTTGAAAGCCAAGAATATGGGGTGCCTGTCCAAGAGAAAGAAATGCAGGACTAATTAGTTCAGTCCTCTGCATGTGAAGTAAAAGAACTGTTTCTATGCAAGCAAAACATGTTTAAAAGGGGGATGGTAGGGATACAAAAAGAAACAAAACAATAAATTTCTCTGAACAAACTCTGTGGTCCTTGAGGGCATTTTAAAGACAGTGTGGCTAACTGGGTGGGGAAAAGGAAGTCTCAGCTATCAGTTCAGAAGGCTTAATGGACCTGAACTTCTTAAAAATCACCACATCTTAGGCATCCCACTCCTTCAGTCCCAATCCCACTTTCCTCTGAGTGTCCCTGTCACAAGTACATACATCTGTAAGCTGCCATGACCTTTGGGACAGCAGAGAAAGAAGTGTTCCAGGGAAATACAGACTGGCTGGCTCAGTACAGTGGCACTTGCTTTATTGCTGCTTGTTAATGGAGGCCCGGTTGTGTCTCCAGGGCCTACTGAGATCAGCATCTCTTTATTACACTCTTGAGTTAGGCTCAGAACCTGTCTGGTATCTTAACCATGATTAATTATAACTTCCCTGTGACAAGACATTGTTAATTCACAGGACACATCAAAGAAAAGCCATGGCTTTTAAAACAAGTCTTCATATTGTGTAGCAGACTACACAACTTAGAAACTGAATTGCAAGGTTAGTGTCCCTATAGACTCGTTGGAGAAAGAGAGTTACTCCTGCTAGAGCCACACTGGGAATTGCCTGGGGGAGGTCTCTTCCTTTATGCTGAAGAGGAAACTTAAGGCCGCCTAGCTTCCTAATGTAGGCACTTAAGTCAGGTGTCTGAAGATAGTCAACATCAATAAATGTATCAGAAATGGAGCAACATCTGCTTTAAGGTGCTCTCCTCCTACATCTTCAAGCTTCGGGGGAAAAGCAAACTCCCTGGTGGTGCTGCCCTGCATAATAACAGTGAGTATAGAAAAGGCTGGTGTATAGCCTGTGTTGTGTCTTTTGCCCTCCCCTCCTGTGAGTACAGTCCCCTGTGGCTCTCCGAGACATCCCTGACCTTGATGCTTTCAGAGGCTGACAAGCATGGACTCAACCCTACAGTGTTGTGCTGGGGATTTGAACTGCAGAGCATAGGTCAGAATTAGACTGTTTCAATAAAAAGAGCAAACACTGAAGCTGCAAACCCTCTCTGTCCATAAATTGGAGCTTTCAGCTGGGCTGCAGCACCTATAACTGGAGGGAAAGGCTTCCTCCAGCCTGCCGCAGAGGTATAACGCAGACCTTCAGAGATGACTGTGTGTAGGAGAAAGGACATCAAATGCAGGGCTCAGAAAGAACAAGAGGAAGTGAAAGATGCAGAGGGAAATAGCAAGGAATATTTATAGCATGATACCAAAAGAAGGGACAGGCTAGTTTTCTTTCCATTTCCCCCCATCCCTACCTCTAAAAAGACACAATAAATACAACCATTTTGCCTGGATAACTTTGGAGAGGAGCTGAGACCTTTTCCTAGGTAAACACTCACTAGCATTCCTCAGAGGCACTCTTTTAACACTTTTTCCACTGAGGGTGAGAAAGCAGCAGCCTTTGCTGGTGCTGACCCAGCACACCTGAAGTGGCAGCAGAAATCAGAAACACAAGAGAGCAGTCCCAGTCAGGGGTGGCTGACAACACTGCACAGACCTTTCTCTGCTTTGCCACATTTTCCAGGTGATGGCCAGCACCAGTGAGGCAGAAGGGAGCCCTGCCTGCCCCCAAGGGGCATGCACAGGTCTGGTGCTGCACCCACCCACTCAACTCTGAATGTTATGGCCATCACAGCTTGGTGGGCACAAAGGCAGGGAGATGCAGACATGCTTGCTAGCCATCCGTTCGCCACCAGTATGGCACAAGGTGTGCAGGTGGTTTGTCAGCGCACGGCACCTGAGGTGGCCAGGGAAGCCACAAGTGAAAAGGACAGAGAGGCAGTGTGGATGTGCTGCCAGGGAAGTGCATCCTCTGGACCCTGCTCTCTGCTGGGACTTTTGCTCTGCTCACAGGGAAACCCACTCCAGCAGAGTCCTTGTGCTGTGGTCTGTCTCCTGCTTTTTGCTTGCCTTGTGGCACTTCACCAAATCAGAAGAGCCATGATCCCAAAGCCAAGGGCTCAGGCACCTCTGCTTGAGGGCAGAGCCAAAATGCAGGAGTGCTGCAATCCTTTGGCAGAGCTGTAACTCCAGAAAGGCAACCCCGCATGGATCTTTTGTGGGAAATCTGCTTAAACAGAAAGAGAAGGGAAGTGGGAAGACCTGTAAGGACGGGAGTGCTTGCTTTTCAGAGGTACAGATGCAGTTATTACAGAAACACAGTTCTGTAAAGGTGATGGTGTAGGAAGAAGTAAAATTTGGCTCTAAACTGTGCTGACGCTTCTATAATCTGCATGTCCTCTCAGAGAGAGGGAGATTGTAGGTTACTCTGTACTATTATATGCCACTTGTAATGAAATCTTCTCTGTTGTAATTATGCTAAGATTGACACTCTCTCTAAATATGGGAATGCTTTAGAACAGTTAGTTTTCCCTTCTGTTTCAGCAAATGAGAAATGATATTACTGTACAAAACATAAACCAAACTGAAAAGAAGAGATTATTTCTTTACTGATAAAGGGGAAAGTATAGTAATAAGAGTGAGACAAGTCTTGAATCTAATGCACCAGACACAATTACTAGGATTGTCTCTCTCCTGCTTTCTCTCCCAGGCTCCAGGAGAAAGAAGAATCAATTAGCTCTCTGCAGACTATGACCTTGAAGGATACAGCTTTAAGGGGAATATGCTGAGTAAGACAGACAAGAGAGGAGAAGAAGAGAAAAGGATTTGGAAACTCATTGAAGGGCTTGGTTCAGAAACAATGCATCAACCACAGAATATGAGATAGGTCAATTCATTTTTATTTCTGCACTGGAAAAAAAAAAATATCAGCACAGAAGGGGCTTTCTGGGAACAAGTTACCTCACTCTGCCTGAAATTAAAAAAAGGACACTGAGAGGCAAAAGAAGGGACAATCCAGTTTGCAGATTCTACTTTCCAAGCTATGTGAGAATTTTATAACTGTCAAAGGCATTCATAAAAAAAAAATAAAATCGCTGATGCAATCTGTCATCCTCTCCAACAAATCTTGCTCTACATAAAACAATGATGTGTTTGAAATGCAGCTGTTCCAAAAACCCCAAGACAGTGCTTTTAGAGCTGTCCAAAAAGTTCTTTTCATGCCTGCTTGAATTTTTAGGCAGATTTTTTGCTACTTTTTGTACTTTTCCAGCTATATTTTCTGATTTTTCTTTGCAGGGAACTCCAGCCCCTTACCATAGTCAGAATTATGTGTCACAGTCAGAATACTGTCTACACAACTTTCTCCCTCAGAGCAACCCAAACCTGACCTACTGCCAGTTCTTCCTCTCCTTTCAGTCTGTATCTGGAAGTCTACGATGACTTAAAGCACATTTATCTTCAGAAAATTAAGGCAACAGTAAAAAAAACCCAACAACTAAACACAATCGCCTAATTTCTGGACAACCATTTATTTCCCAGATGTGAGCAGATCTGAATGCACATAATGGCTTTTTGTCAGTGACTGCTCCAAAGATTCTTTTTTCCCCCTCTTTCATTTACTTCATAGATGAAGTTAGCATGTCATTGATAAAGGTTTGCTTCACATGTGGAAATTCAAGAGAATGAGTGGTGTTGTCCTGGAATAACTATCTTTTGGTTACTTCTCCATCTCACATGAAAGAGGCCATTTTGACTGGATGGTGGTCCCTGGTCACTTTATAAAGTAAAAAGTGCTGTTATATTTTTAATAACACAATATATTTACACTATAAAAATATTTTCTGCATCAGCAATAATAAAAAAAATCACTTAATATGGTTCTATATAACTTCAAAGGTGGTTAAGTGACCCAATAATTCAAGTAATGTCTTACCTACCACAGACAAAGCCCCCTGTCATTTAACTGTGCAGCAGTATCTCTCTATTAGTCGCTTTCCATCAGACAAATTACTTCTAATCCAAAGACTGGTTGTCACCCATTATCTAAGCCAAAGGCAGCAAGGTTTTCATAGGAATGCTTATGATTTTCTTTCAGTGATTCTGGAATTGCTGTTCAGGACTGAGTCTCAGCTGAAAGGATTGCCACTGAAATCACTGCAGTTATGCTCATTTTCACGGCAAGGTGGCCGGCCCAAAATGTAAACCTAATCCAATTCCCACATATCTATACTGAGTCCAGTCCTGGTGGAGCTAAACTTAGTAGCAAACTTCTGGTCATTTCAGGGCTCCAGGGTGACATCCAGTATGTGCCACCTACAAGGTGACCATCCTGTGGCATTACAGTGAAGGCATGAGGGAGAATAAATGAGATGGGGTCCTGCAAAGCAATTTGCAAGGAACACTGTTCCTCATTCTGGTCACTGCAGATTTCCAAAAGAAACCTCAGCCCTGTGCTCTTGACACAACGGCATGCTCCCTTCTCTTGTACTAGAGTTACACAGCTCAGGAATTGCTGGCTTGATCTGTGCCAGATTTGATGGGTTAAAATGATGAATGTCAAAGAAATTACACTTCAGCAATGCAGTATTTTGATGCTTTATGATCACTAGTGAGAAAATAATACAGGTACCTTGGGTATTTTTTGCTTTAAGGATGAGCAAAGACTAACTTGGGAACTGATCCCTCCTGCACTTGCAAAAATGCTTTCCTGAAATGCCCCACAAAAGTCTATGCGGCAATGTCTGAGAAACAGGTTCAGCAAGAATCAGCTCCTAGAGCAGGGAAAAGATGCAGAGAAATGTGTGCTATGCTCTTAAGAGAAAGGGAAAGATCATAAGCTAGCTGATAAATTAATAATTCCCAGTCTCTAACTGCTTCAAATACACTGTCGCTTTCTCCCCACTGTTCTTCCTGAGTGTTTCAGGAGGATGATAGGGTTGTTTGCCAGCAACAGACTTCAGTAAGGAGGTTGCAGAAGTGCTCTGCAGGCAAGGCAAAGAAAATGAACACGGAAGATCCAGCACAGGACACAAATCAAATTTATAAGAAAAATATGCTGACAGACCATGTGGAATAGCTATCAGATAAACCCTTGAAGTAAATAACATAGTTCCCTACAAGTGGATGCAGAGAAAAGGTTGGTGCTGGCACTTTACAAAGGTCCCAAATGAAAAGCCCTCTTGCTTGCTGTACATACCTTAGTTCTAAGTTCAGAGGCCCCTAGGTGCTCTCCTCAGAAGGTAACCCATGCTATAGCCATCTTAGCACATTTAAGCTTTGCATGCCAATCACATCTTCCTTGAGGACAGCTGCAGAACAGTTAAGTGGCTTTTTTTTTTTTTTTCTTTTGTGGAAGGGGAAAACAAAGAAACACATAGCTTCTACTTACAAAGTTTTGGAGCAGTTTGGAGATTGGTTTCTGTTGCTTGCGCCTGAGACGCTGTGGTAGGCTCCAGGGCAGGTGGTGACAGCGAAGGTGCGGCAGAGGACAAGAACCCAACATCTAGGATGCGGTTATACAGAGAAGGCTGGAGGAACGGTTTGGAGGGCAGGAGCGAGCTGTCACTTTGCACTGTCACTTCAGCCTTGCTCTTGGGGCTAGGTACAGGGAAGGCTGAGGCATACACCTCCGAAGGCACCCAGGCAGACAGAGCTGTAGGATCCACAGCGCTCTTTTGGTCTTGTCCTATCCTCCCAGGGTCAAGGTGGGTGGGAGAGTCATACTCAAAAATCTTGTCCACAAAGACCCACTTGAGGCCAGCAATGCAGAGGCAAAGGCTGAGCAGGCAAGCCAGGATAGGGGCGATGCAGATCTTTTCAGAGTTGAGGCAGCCCTTCAGTCGCTCTGCCTCCAGGCACACACAGCAGGTTGCGGCAAGGCCTGCTATCCCCTTGACCCTCCTGTCCTCTCTTTGGGTGCCCGGCATGTTCTCCTCAGCCGGGAGCCCTTCAAGGGATGTATCAGGGCTCAGCTGAGCTGAGGGGCTGGGGAAAGTGTCAGCAGCTACTTCAGACATGTTTAAGCATCAGCTCTCAAACAGCTCACCTCCAAAAGGCCTTAACTCTATCACAGTCCATTACTGTGAGACACAGACAAAAAGAGATGGTAGTAATAGTCACAGTGCTCTGCAAAAATCACAGAGTGGGAGTCAACAAAAGGTCCAAGCTCAGCAACATCATCCAAACGGGGAGAGGAGTAACACACAGGAAAAATTAGACACCCCCCCCTGCCCCCCCTGCCCCAGAGCCCTCTGTCACTCTCTCTGCCTCTCTGAAGCAAGAGTAGCCTTGCAATTACTCAGCTTCTGTTTGCCAGCCACTTATATTCCTTAAACGCCTCTCAAGCAATTCCAGCTCTTCTGTGGGAGGGAAGAAACATCCCCCCAAAAGCAAGCACAACAAAACAAAACAGGGGAAGGAGGGTGATGAGAGAAAGAAAACCACAAACACCAAACAAATTGACCAGATTAAGTGAACCAGTAGCCCAGAGCGAAAGGCAAGACTCTCACCTTGAGCATCTGAGGCTGGTATCTGCTTAGACGAGGAAAACAATTGTCATGCGGTAGAAGGAGCAAAAGCAAAATCTGTAACAACAGCGGCAGCGGTAGAAGTGACAGTAGCAGCAGCATCCTGTCGTGTTACAGCGGCGGCTGAAAGAGGCTGAATCATTACAGAGCAGCAGGTGCTCGCTGTCTGAGCATCACTGCAAACAATATCATTACACAGAGGTTTGAAAGGAACAGCGATGCCAAGACGGTGGTAACTCCCTTTCTCTCCCCTCCCTCTTTGTCCTTCTTGAGCGCTCATTCACTTTCCTCCTTCCCCCCCACCCCCCCAGCCCACCCCCCCACCCCCCGCCCCGCTCCCCCAGCCCCCTCGCAGCCTGTTTCCCTGTTGTACAGACTCGATCCTTCCTTCCCTACCCCACCCCCCGCCCTCTGCAGGGCTGGTCTGAGGGAAATCAGTACACCCAGCAACGCAGGACTGTCAGTGACTTCCTATTTTATCCAATTAGGAGGAATAAAGGCCATCAAATCAAAGGGAGGGAGCAGGCAGGAGTTGCGCGTCCGCCCGCTCCCTCTCTCCAGCCCGAGCGCGGCCGGAGGCGGCGGCCATCGATGGCACGGTCCTGCGGCGGGGACCGGGTGTCGGTGGGAGCTCTTTGGGCTGGCCTGGGCTCGCTCAGTCTGATACCCGATCTCTCCCGGGGGAAGACTGCTTTCCAGCAGCAGTTTCTCCCTGCCTGACACCTAGAGACAGATTTTCTTTCCAAGCCCCTGAGTAAGTTTTGTTTGCTAGGAATAGTGCTAACATGCATCTTGGGTCTAGCAAAGGAAGAAAAAACCCCAAAACCCAACAAAACCCAAACCAAAAAACATTCCCACCTCTGGCAAATTTGCATTCAAGTCATTGCAAAGAGGTTTGCATATTTTTTTTTTCATTTTCTACTTTCTAACCTCCTTTCCAAAACCCTCCAAAACAAAAAAAAGCAGGGCTTCACGCTAAAGCCAGCTCCTGAACATACTTTTTAAGAGCTTGTATGCTGCTAGCATATATCCTTACTCCCCTTCAGACTTAAAATTCTTTGATATTATATATATTATTTTATTTAATTATTAACAAGACTTCCACTTTGTTCTTAAATTTGCCTGTCATTCCTCACCTCCACCAATACCTAGCATTAACTCCCATTTCCTCCAGTGCACTGTAATTCAGGGATAAATCAACAATCCAGTTAACATAATGAAAGTAGGATTAGAACCAGCTCTATTGCCAGTCTCTTTTGCCTCCCACAGAAAAGTAGGCCTATGTAACAAAAACAGACATATATATAAAAGGAGAGGGTCTTTTAGCACAATTTCCAGTTCCTTGGACTTTGTGACAAGATTTGCATTCAAAATTTGGCAGCATGAATGTCCCTTTCTCCTTAGTATAAATGGCTGCAGGATGCATAGGGAAACAAAGAATCAAGTGCTGCAAGATGCTCTGAAATAATTTTTGCTGGTACTGTCATTAGGTGTCTGAAAGGTAATTTACTTTGTAGTTATATACTTTCAGTAGAGACGAAAAAGATGTCTGTTTCTGCCCATCTCCTCCCCCTTCCTCCAGCTCCCCCACCCTGCCCCGACTTCCACAGAAACTTTGGTAACATTCACATAAAAAAGGTTTATCAAAATCTCAGTGAATTCCATAATGTTTTCACAGACTCTCATGTCAAGGGCTAACTGATGTTTGTCTGATCACAAAGCTTCCTGTGAGGCTGTAGTAGTAGCCAACAGAAGTAATCACAATGCTACTACATTCAAGGGTGCGGAGAATTAACCTTAAAGCACAACCAGCAATCACACTCCCTGGAAGAATGTAAAAAGATAAATCATCATACAATCTAATCTACATTACCACTGAAGTGTCTGGTCCTCAGGTTAATGATGTGATCAGTAACCTCAGACAGAACGAACAGCTTGCATTGCATATTTACATACATGGCTCCTCTTATTACAAAGCAGTTGTGCTCCTGAGCTGGTAATATTCTGCATGAGTGCAGCCTCTTTCAGGTATCTCAAACCCTACTTCAAACAGCAGTAGCAACACAGCCAGATTGCCATGACAGCTGTGGTGGTCTGTGGGTAAAAATAAGCAAGGATTCTAGGGAAAGGATGTATAATTTATTAGATTAACTGATAAATCTGGGAAACCCAGACATAGTTTAGCACACACAAGTTGCCTCTCAGGTGTGAAGCTGAATCATCGCTCTTCAAAGCAGAGTGCAAGTTGAGAACCAGCTGGGAATATTTTCATTGCACAGATGAGATACTGCAGCATCTGAGTGCTTGGCACAAATTTTTAAAAGTGTCTTGCCTTGCCTTCTTTATCCATGTCTAATTTTTCAACCTTTCTATTTCCAGTAAGACAATTTTCCCTGCTGAAGCTGCTCTGAGTTTGTGTTTAATCCACCGACCTGTCCACATCTTCTCTGCAATGGCTTTCCAGGCAAACTACCTGTGTTCAATATTGCCCTGTAATCTTCACTAATCTCCAGCCTATCCACAGTAACTGTTCTTTAAATTATGTTTCTGCTTTGCTCACATCTTTCTGGTGCTGAGGTGAACAGAAATGCACCTTCCTTACAAGGGTTGCCATGAAGTTAGAGCAATTATGCGCAATGCTACATAGCTGGACCGAGGAATGAGTTACTGCCCGTTCAGACCATCTCTGCATGCGCAGTGCCCCGTGAAACCTCAGAGCCTCTTGTCCCAGGAGCTTGGTGGGGACGCTTGCAGGCGCTTCCCTGCATGTGGAGGCATCATCCCCCTTCTGACCCTGCTGCCGGAGGGGCGGTGAGCTTGCAGGGACTGGGGAAGCACTCTGCCAAAGGGGTCTTGCTTGCTTCCCCCTCCACGAGCCCTCCTGGCTAAAAGGAGCTAGGATAGCTTCTGCTACCTCCCTTGTTTTTCACGCTCTCCTCCACTGGCAAGGGCCCAGCCTGCCTGCACCATCTCCTCCCGACTGGCAGCCACCTCCAGCCCCTCCCGCCGCCTCCGCGGCCGCAGCATCTCTGTGGGACCTGGCTCCCTTCCAGGCTGCAGTACCCTCCTCTGCTGCGTGTCCCTTCCCCCGCGGCACCTCCAGACCTGGCGCCCAGTCTGCCTGCTTCAGCACTACTCACATCTCCTCCTCCTCACGTCCCCCTCCCCACGGAAGCCTGCACAGCTGCTTCACGCTCCCACCCCAGCTGGAGCTGCAGGGTGCTGGGGCTTGCGGCGAGAGGAGCAGGGCGGCACCCTGCCCTCGGAGGTGCCTGGCGGCTGCCCTTACTGCCCGGCCAGCAAGGGAGGAAGGCAGCGCTGGCGGCCAGGCTGCTTCCCTGCCCCCGCCGCACACGCGGCCCACGCCAGGGCCGGGATGCTGCCTGCCCGTGATGCTGCAGCCCCACACCGCAAAGGGCTGGCTCCTCTAGGGACCTTTCAGGCAAAATTGCAACCCCATGCTCTTCACTGTGGCCGGGTTGGTAAGGGAGCGTACTGCCTTCCATGCCAGCTCTTGTGGCTGCTGTAAAGGCTCATGGTCTCTTGCTTTGGGTCTGAAGACATGATTGTAAACTGAAGGTACAATTCACTGGTTTTGTGGGTCCTTTCTGCTACCCTCCCCCAAAGCAATGCAGAAATACCTTCCTGCAGCTGTGCTTTTGAACCACTTGCCTTTCTGTAGTGACATGCTAGCACTGGCATGCTGTGCTTAAACATGGGTTCTGGCCCAGGCTGGAGGAGATGAGTGCCTTGGAAAAGAGCCAGCAACTGGTTAATAGAAAGGGAGACCTTGGAAGAAAACAAGAGGAAACATGACCTTGGAGGTAACACAGTTTTACTAGGGTAGCCCATTGGTAGGCAATATAGAAGGATAAGGAAGAAAATTACTTGCCTGTTTGTAATTAGGTTAAGTCTTTGTGCCAAGATTTGTTTCTGATTATTATGTGGTTTGGGTCTCTTTGGCTTAGAGGAAAAAAGTAGTTTGATTCTACAGTAATGAAGCTAATCTGTGACTGAGATTTGGACTTTTGCCATAAGTGACAGGTTGAAACTCAGAGGCTCACAAAACTGTAATTTTATTTTGTGGAGTGTTTTTGCAAAGAATCAAGTGTTATTTTGCTAAGTTCCACTCCCAAAAGACTCAAGGAGAGACACAAATTCAAAGTCAGCATGAACCTCCAGCCTGTGATGAGGATGAATAAGCTTTATCTGTTCCACCATTTTTACAGATGCTAAAATGAAGTTTATTTTATATTACCAAACTGCAAAGGACTGCTCTCTCTGGTCAGCCATGAAGATGTAAATGAAGCTTAAATAGATGTGTGATCTCTACTGACAACATCCTGCAAATTAGAGCAGCAACTACCATTTAACTCAGCTGACCCTTCAGTCATGCCATAACCAGACCCAAATCTGCTGAAGGTTTTGGAAATCAGGCTTGGTGAGTCATTCTCGTGGAAGCCGTTGGATTTCAAACATCCATCTGCTTTAAATACAGTCCCAGTAGTCCGCAAAAAGGTTCTCTAAGAATTGCCTACTTTCTTGTAGCTACTGGGACATTAGGAAAGCAAAGTATGTCTTCACAAGTGGTTATTCATGGCTGTCCTGGATCACAGCTTAAGAAGAATGCTCAGAGGACCAGACATCAGTGCAGGCCAAGTGATCTCCCCCTAGACCACTGCTTTTCTTGAAGAATATAGAAATTCTTCAGAAAGAAGCACGCAGCAATATGGGGCATCAGCTGCTCCATGATGTGTTTGATTGCACTCCCTTTTTTTCCATGCACTGAGAAATTAAAAGCATTGAAACCAAGAACCTTAAAAGAAAAAAAAAGTGCATGTTCATTAACAAGAGATTGATGAGGAAGGTAAAAGGATCTCTTTTTATTGATTGCAGGCACTTTCTTCAAATTAAATAAGCGCACTATTTAAAGACGGGGGCTGAGGGCGATCCAAAGCAAGTGAGCAATCCCAATAAGCGACATCACTGCCAGCAGTCATGGTGTGGGAAAAGTGGGCTATCACACATAGTGCAAACGATTCATTTATTCCTCCTTTTACTGTTTCATCAACCTCCCCTCCTTAATCCGTTTGGATTGATGCCAGCACTCTGTCCCCTTGAGTCCTTCCAAAAGCCTTCACTAAAACCATCATCTCTCAGCTCAAATGGCACAAGGAGAAAAATTCATTTTGCTTCTATACTGGTTCTGTCACTGCAACTGCAAATGTTAAAATGGGACAGGATGTCACATACACACACACATATCCCTTTTTTTACCTGATGGAAAGCAAACAGGATATGTGTGTTAGTGCTGTTTGTATGTCTCTGACCATTCCCACCACTTTTTCCCCATTTATATTTTTTAAACCCTCTGGTCACTTGCAGCCATGTGTGACTGAGGAGAAGGAACATCAAGACAGTAAGAAAGTGCAGGAAAATATGGCCAGTAAAAATACAAACCCTTAAGCACATATTCAGCCTTGGGCACAAGGATAAATACATCAATGTCAGCAGAATTATTGGTGTGATTAATTCATTTGGTGTAAGAGGGCTGCTGTGGGAAGACTCCCTGCCCTCAGTCAATACAGGAGAAGGGACATGAGGAGGCTGTATCCAAGCCATTCCTGTACCCTCAAGCCAAGAAAATTATACTGGAATTATTGCACTGCCCATGCAGGTGTGTCAGAAGCCAGATCCTCACACTAGTACATTTCTTGCAAAATGTCTGGAGTGCAGAATACAAACTTGAGTGCTTGTGAAAATATTTGGGAGAGCTGAAGTTGCCTCTGTGGCAGCGTTTTCTGTATTGACATCACACATGCACATTTACTTACACCAGGAACATGCTTTCTGTAAGTCCAATAGTTGTGGCTTGCAGAAACAGTGATTTAAAAAAATAACACAACTACAATAGCCGTTTCAAGTGATGTTTATACTTTAAATAGCTACAGTCAGTAATTGAAACTGAAAACTGCCATAAAAGAGGCTGTTGTTTCAGGGGAACCAAAAGGTTTTCTGAGTCTTTTCATCTTCAAGTGAAATGTGAGGCACTGAGTTTCTTTCATCCTAATCAAAAGCAGAGCTAGTGGCACTACACGAGACACAGAAATCTAACATCAAACCATGATTGTCAGGGGTTTTCATCAATGGCACTGACTCATTCCCTCAGCCTCCGCTCAGTCACAAAACTGGGATGAGCCCTGCCACTGTTCAGGCTAATGACAATTAGCTCTGATGTGGTAAAGGAGCGTTTAAGAGATGCAAAGACATGTAATGTGCCCAGCTAGGCAATCCTGCCTGAGGGCAGAAGCAACAGAAGAAAGACCATGTGCAGTTTTCTGGGTTTTGTTTTTTTGTTTTCTTGTAGGTTTTTTTTCAGATCTGGCACCATCTTCACCCCATCACTGGAGTCTGCAGGAGACCTGCTGGGTAATTGCGATTATTTGTTTTCACAGTGAAGCAGTGAGCTGGGGCAGAATTGTAGTCAGAGGGCCCAGGCTTGCTCATTAACTCCCACCCACTTTAGTGCTCAAATGCATCTGTGCATCTGCATCTGAGCAGCTTTATTTAGATGGAGGAAATTCCTCAGGCTGTTGATGGGACAGTGGCAACACTGCTACTTTGCACATGGCTAAGCAGGATTTTGTGCCGGCCAGCCTTCATATCCACAGTACTGCTGCTGCTGGAGGAGTCACTGGACACTGATAACTTGAGTAAAGGCCCCGAAAGCCCTGAATCAAGGAATTATCCCTCCTGCTTTGACCCCTGGTTAACAAAGTACTTAAATGTGCATGGAGTTAAAGAAGTGGTGAAATGTCTTCCTGATTAGAGATGGGCTACATCATATATCTAAGTGCCTTTTTGAATCAGAGCCTAATTCAGGAACTGAAAAGGTATTTTGGAGTCTAGTGCTGTGGTTTCATGATAAGCAGTTTGGCTGCAATATCATCCTTTTCCCTGTCCTCCCCTTCTTTTTGCTCCCGCTGTTCTGTCACCTGCGCTAATTCAGTAATGTTGTTCATGTGGCCAGGCTCTCAACTGGATAAAAGAACTGATTTCTGACTTGAAAAGAATTTATTTTAAGATTCTTTTTTAATGGGTAAGCCTATCAGCTAATTCCTAGTCTGGGCCCATAAACGTATTTAAGCTGGAAAAATGGGGACAGGGCCATGTTCCAGAGGAAAAAAATCCTTGACCTTGTCCTCCCACCAAAGACTTTGTGCAGTGAAACCATGACCCAAGGCCCTTCCTGAAGATGATCCCAACAACATACCTGTTATTCAGAAAAATCTTGACACTACTTACTGTACTTTTCATTTTTTGTGAAGACAGAACTATTTTTGTACCTGCACATATTCCCAGCTGCTGTTGTTTAAAACTTAATGCGTCAAACTTTACTTCACTTTGAAGTGTTGAATGCAAAATCTCAACTACACATGGACTTTTTCATAAAGTAACTCCCTAGCATATGTATATTCAATAGGGTTTTTTATTAGAAAAAAAAGGAAGAAGTCAAAGACATAGAGACAGCCTACCGCATGGAAGAATTTCTGTATCATTAAATAAATGGGTATTAATGGTAGGACATTGACATATTACTGGCTTAGATTTGTAAAGTACATCTTACAGTAGTTACACATTCAGAATCTGCAAGCTTCAGAATTTTGCTCACAGAAAATGATTTCAGCACAAGAGCTGGTTTGCTTAGCAGCTTTCTGCAAATACCCCTAAATAATGAATTTAATCTACCTTATCCTAAATCAAGATATTAATTCAATTACATTGGTTTGTTCAGCTCTAGTCATGTCTACATGCAGCCTGATTATGCTCAGGTTAGTAGAATTGATATGTTTCCTGTTTAAAGTAGATAAGCAACACAGTATTATAAGTGCAAAAATTCCAACAATAACAAAAGCGACAGCTCTTATCATGCCTCAGAATCCTAGCATCATCAAGGACATTTAATATTTAATATTCTTTCTTAGTGCATTCAGAAAGCCATAGAAGGCATGAATCACTCCTTTGGCATAGCTTGAAAACTTTGTCAATTTCCAGAAAATAATTAAGAATTCAAATTAGTATGACAAAGGAGATTTTATGTCTAGTCATGAGTTTTCAGTAGTCTAATCAAATACAGGTTTTATTACATACCTATGTTTTGAATGCAAACCCAAGCCTGTGTTTTAAGACGTCTTGCATATCTTCCTCACCCCTGCGCCCAAGCTCTTTGTGCTATGTAATGTCTGGCACAAAAGCAAAACTTGCACCTTTTAGAAACCAAAATGTGAATTGAAATAAGGTAGGTAACTCTTCTCATATGTAGAAATTTAGAGTTCCTGCATCAGTTTGGTCTTATGAAAAGCAGGAGTGGAAAACAGCAGAGAGGAAACTCTGAAACCTTAAAGAAATCTGCACTCTCATTTCATTGATTCCATTCAAAGCTACAGGCCAGACCCTGTGCTGCTCTAGACACCAAGCAGACCCTTACATGAGGGTAAAATGGGTTGTTTATAACTTGTTTGTGTTTAACACACAGGTATGCGCAGTGCAGGGCAATGTGGCTCGTTGCTGCTGGATTGTGCAAAAGCAATAGTGTCACATTGGAAACACCCACTTTTACAAGACACCGGGCAACTAGAAATGGAGCACAGTAGGCAGTGGCAGAGCAAAAAACAGGTCCTTAAAGCTTGCAGTAGGTCAGAAGAAGGTGGTAAATGGCGCCTTTGCTACAATACCCAGATAAGTCTGATCCCCACTACTGGCAACAGCAGTATGTGATAGTGTTTATGCACTCATACATACATATGTATCTGAATGAATTTACAGCGATCATAATTTCATTTGATGGATGCATTATTCTTGCAGCGTTTCCTGCATTCAAACTGTAGGTCATGTCCATCAGAAGTGCCTTATGGCTGCCTGCGTTTCACCCCAGAATCTATGGAGTGGTAATAGGACTACAAAAAGAGGGTGGAGGGGCAGACTGTCTTTTTCCTTCTTGTTGAGTGTACCTAAGGTTTAAATGCATTTACTGTGTAAGAGTGTTTGATAGGGTGGGCCAGATATGCAGGGCTGAGGTCGCCCTGTATCTTGTGTTTCCAGCCATGCTTATCCAAATTACCACCCAGAGAAAAAGCCAAAATAGAGCTGTCCTCATGTACGTGAATGCGGGTATGTTATGCCTGTGGTGGGAAGGATGGATGTGGTGGTAGGGAAGGGAAATGAGCATCTGAGTCTTCAGGAAGGAGAAAGAGGCACTTAGTGACCTTGGCTTGTACACATATGGATGAGATGAAGTATGTCCTGAAATCCCTTTCTGACCAGGGCCATGGTTTAAAGCCAGACCCTATAAAACTCTTACCATTCCTTCAGACACTGACTGCTGCAAAGAGGGGGCTAAATTTTTTGCCATTGTGGGCAAGATTTCAGCCTGCTCAGCCACAGCAATACACCTGCTTCCACCTGAGAGATGCCTTGCTTTTGCTCAAAAATTCCCTGCATGCTGCTTAACCGCCGCTTAACTCCAATTAAATTAAAAGCTGCCAAAGGGCAGCAAATCCTCTCTGTGTTTCTAATTTCACACTAAACCCTGTGTCCTTCCTTCAGGGTTTTCAATAAAGGAACTGTATTTTAACAACTTTGCACATGTTAGAGGAGAAAACAAGGATGTGACCAAAATAGATCTGATTCTAAATGCACATGCTCCACAGGACAAAGCATAGGCTCCATATCCCATATCCCAGCAGTAACTATTACGATTAGACATGGGCTAATAAGAAGTGCTAGTATTATCCCAACAGTGACCATTAGGATTATACATGGGCTAATTAAAAACCTATGCAGCTGGGGTCTAGTCAGCATTAATAATTAGTTGTAGCTGTTTTCATCACCTTCCACCTTCCACCTCTGTCTCCTTTATTCCTCTTGAAAAAAAAAATATCTCTGTGCATATATGTAATAATTACAGGAAACACAGTGCATTATTAATGTGATTGCAGCAGACAGAAAGTTCAGGTTTACTGCTTACCAGTGTAAAGGTAAGTTGTAGCTACTGGCAAAGTCAGCTCACTGTTGCCTTAGCTAACGAGAGAGTTTCCAAGAGTGCCAACTAAAGTGGTTAAATAATACCAGCTGTTTGGAAAAGCACAGAAGCTCTGAGGAATTTTGGGTCTGAATCTAACACTGAGACAGGGAACTGTGGACAACCTGTAGGAATTATTCCAGAAATAATTAACTTGCGACAATAAGGTTGTGTATTTTCTTTGATCCATGAATGTGATTATGTTCAAATGCAATTACACAACTCAGAAGTCTCCAGAGGATGGGCAGAAAGGAAACAGGTACAGATAGCAGCATGAGACAAAGCACTCCAAATAAAGATCTTTACCAAGCCCTTTTCCCACCAAAACAACATAACGTTCACAGTGAGCTGGAAAAAAATCCCCACATGTCCTGTGATTTCAAGGAATATCAGACAAGCCAGGCCAGAAGTGCCCACTTCCTGGCACACCAAACAATGATCTACCATTACAGACAGGTATCTGTCAAGTTGGTATCTGCACAGACATGCCGAAGAAATGTCTTTCAGATTTCATTTTCCATTTATCCTGTCAACATATTATACTGCATAGGGATACAGATACATAGCCAGAATCCTGAAATGAAGGCTTAAAACAGCAGCAAAATATGGTGTGACTTGAACAAGTAATAAAGTTACGGATTAGACACAGGGATTAAAGTCACAGAAATTAATTCAGACCTGCTCCCCCAGCAGGATGCCGTTGAGCAGTCTCAACCCAAGTCACATTTTCTTTTTTCCATCCTCAAGGGGATCTTTTTTTTTGTACATAGTTTGTAAGTCCTTGATACAGTGTCTGAAATGTAAAAATTGTAAAAAACAGCAAGGAGCTGTCCTAAAGCTGAAGAGTCAGAAGCTTCTCCCACACACCATTGATGTGTCTTATGGATTTCAAGGATCTGCCAAAGAAACCCAAGTACACTTTCTTCCTAACAGGCCAGAGGGCAGGACCTTGGTCTGCAGCCAGAACCAAAAGGCTAGCATAAAATTCGGTGCTCTTTGTTAAAGCTTTGTGGTCCCAGATCACTTGTGCGTTACTGAGTAAGAGCTGCAAAAGGTTATGGCCCCTCACTTCACCCTGCTCACTGTGAGCCATCCGCAGTATCTTCTTGCCGACAAGGAGCTGCTGTTTCTTCTTCCCACCAGCTGGGCATGATGGGGATTAAGGTAAAAACCACTGAGGTCCTGCCTTTGAAGATGACTTTCTCTGGTTTGAGTGGCAACAGTTAACTATAACCTTTTCCACTACTCATGGTCATTGACTATTTCCCTACTGCAGATAGGCTTTTTAATACCGCTGTGGGGAACTGCACTCAGATGACACAGAGAAATCCTTTGGTAATTATTTGGGCTAATCCTATTAGGAAAGAAAGGCTTTCAATTGCTAAAGCAACAACAACAAAAAAAAAACCTTTCAGAGAAAGAATCCACCACTTCAAATTAAATCAATGCCCCCTTCCAGCCCCAGATGACCTGATTATTATTGCACATAAGAAAAGCTGTGTTAACTGAAATAAAAAAACTCTAACATTTTAAGAAGATTTATTTAAAAATTTTAAAAAACATATTCGAAATGCCACAAATGCAAAAGACACTACTCTGCTTTCTTGCACATATTTTATTTGCACTTTGCTAGCCCACAGTTCTACTTGTATATTTTTGAAGTAAGAGACAGATTTTTATAGAATGTGTATAGTTTTATAAATATTTTGCCTATGTTCCAAATTTAAGCTACAAGAGAGGATATAATTTATGTTCCCCAAATTTGCTGTTATTTTAATGCTGTGTTAACATGACAGTGATAGCGTTACCTCTTTCATGTGCTTATCAAAAACTCAGAGTGTTTAAAATGACAGTAACTTGATTTATTGAGCAACAAGAGGAATTATTTCTCTATGGCCACCAGGCAAACAAGTAATCTTAGTAAGGCATGTGCAGCCACTGCATTTCCTTTATAAGAGAAAAAAGGGGGGAAAAGCCTGTTAAAGAGAAATGTGCCCAGGCACCTAAAATGGACATAACTTGGTATATAGGCACACCCAACCATGTCGCCTTAGGCATGTCTGTTCCCCTCTCACATCTGCATCTGCTCAGGACTCAAGGTTCTCCTCCATTCCTTACCCTAGAGGGTGCTGCGTGAACCAGAACTGCTCTTCAGATCCTTTTACCACGGTTGACTTCACCCAAGATGTTAATAGCAGTTTTGGGGTTCATTTTAAATTGACCTGACATGCCTACACCTTTTCTTCCCCTTGGGAGTTTTCCTTCTCTCCCAAGAGCACATTTTCAACACTGGCACTGCAGGCTGTTTTAGGGAGAACTTCCAGGTTCCTCTTGCTGAAGTAGGTCTCCAGCTTTGCAGAAGTTGATGAAACATTTTCTACTCTAGACAGAAGAATGTCACCGAAGCTTTTTTCTGACTTTTTGGACAGAGGGAAGACATGGTGAACAATAGTGCTTCACAGGCAAATAGTAGGTGCATTTATTCAATGGTGGTTTAATGCTTCCCCTCTCCTTTGTGGTTTTTTTTTGTCTTTGGTTTTGGTTTTTTTTTTTTTTGTGTGTGTGTGGCTGTTTGTTGGAGGGTTTTTTGGCCTCCTTATACATCTGAGGAAGTTTTGAGGGTCTAGGAGATGGGCAGAACTGGAAATAACTTCCCCTGCTCCATCTTAGTAATCTCTAGCACTCTGGTTGTCTGCCTGTCTCCCCACTCAGCAAATGAGTATGGAACAACCTTTGGTAGTCGTTTGAACTAAGCCTTATAGGAAATATTTTTAGGTTTGAGGCATCTGAAGTCTTTCTGGGCATTCACTGGGGTGCCTGCACATGCAGTTCAGGGCTCATAGGTTGTTCTCTCAGGAACGAAGTGTTGGTCTGGGATTCCCAGCCTGCAACCCACTTTCATACTAGTCCTAAGGGATGTGCTCTGGGTTGCTTAGGAAATATTTCCTTTGATCAGCATCTTGCTAATGCCCAGTTGCTGGACTGTTTGTCTTTCTTGAGCATTCAAGAATGTGATTGTCATACCTGTGATACATTTCTGCATTTAGAGATGAACAACCTCCCTCAAGTAAATGATTTAGAAAAATGTAAGCAGGATTTGACGTCTATTAGAGACTCTGGGAAACAGAAAGGCAGTATCTGATGCCTGACCAGGAGCACTACATTGTGTTCAGCCTGAGCAGAAGTGGGAAAATACAGGAGAGAGATGCAGATGCTTTGTGAGACCTCCCTCCTTCACTTACTTAGCAAATACAAGTAACTTCAAGACTTCCTTACAGCCTCTCACATGATGAAAACACAACAAAATATTTTCATAAGTGGTGAGAGAATGTGAGAATGTCTATTAAAAACTACAATCACCTGAGAAATACATTGCTGCTGTCAGTAATTCATGCACGAGCTATAAAACTCAAGCAACTAACTTCAAGCCTGTCTTCTTTTGTACAGCTGTCTTTGTAGCTGAGATCAAACACACCGTTTAATGAATCGATCCTTTTTCCCTTCCCCACAAGCATTCCTATTTAAACATCTCCATTTTCTCATAGTAACATTATGCATCGTGTCTGAAATTGACATGATCATGGAAATTCCCAAAGGAACCTGGAGCACGGCTCATGTTGCTCTCACTGCACAGGAAATGCAACCATTCTTACTCATCCTTCCTCTATAATGAAGAGTCAGATTCATTGCCTTGCTGTGCTGAGGAGGAAATTGCTGCATAATCTCCTTTCACAGCTAGACAATCCCCTCTTTCCAAAGCAGGCTAAGCATGCAAGTTCTCCAGACATATTTGATGAATTTCTAATCACAGTGGGTGAAACGACAGGGCAAAGGCGAGTGTCAGTGACAGAGGCCTTGTGCTGGCTCCCTGCTGAAGACATTGTTTTCCTTGTATGTACACCCACGTATTAATTGTGGGTGATACATATTAATTATATCTGCTCTGGGACAAGTAAAGCGTAATCAGGTTAAACTATGGCCATTCTTAAGGTCAGTTAGAAGTCTTGAAACAGCTAACACATGCATCCTTCCCAGCACTTCACATGGGCTGCAAAGTGAGACCCCCAAGGTCTCCCTGTTCATGATCTTGTATGACCGGTGTAGTGAAGGGAGTTCCAGTCAGGATGTTCCCCTCCATCTTTTGAGCTAAGTGAGGGACCTCTGGGGGCTTTAAGGAGCAGGCTAAGTTATGCCTCTCCAGCCTGTCAGGGGATTTTACAGCCCTCTGTGGTTAGATTTTTCTGCATGGAGAATAGACACTTTTCTTTTTACCATGTGGGAACAGAACAGAAAAAAAAAATAATTCTTATCTGCCATTGAGAAACACTTATCTGCTTAGGCCCCCTTCAGGTCAAGTTCTTAAGGAAATTTTGAGAAAAGATTTGATAGTTGCATGGAAAATAGGAACATTCATTCCCTTGCTGCACTAACAAAAACAGATGTTTCTTACACAAGGCGCAAGGGCTAGTAAACCTCATGCTTTAGCATATAGATCAATCATTGATCACAAGAGGGCAAGAACAACATTTTCTAGGTAACAGAACAAGTGCATAGTTGTCCACGAAGGCTATTTTTGCACCTTCCTCTCCCTTTTTGGCCTTGGCCCACAGTTAGAGACAGTGAAGAGTAAAGCACTGACTTATTCTGGTGCTGTGTGTTCCTGCATCAGTCATGTGCAACACTATTCAAGGTGTCTGAAATGGCATGTGACTCCAGCCACAACGTTTGATTATGTGGCTAGCTGCTGTAATTGTTTCTACTCAATGTAGATAAGGGATGAGAGGCAGCAGACCAAGAGAAGATTACATTCCACTTAGTGGCTTAGGGTTTAATCATCTGTTTTCCTTGATTGCTGTGGGTCTGTAAGGTGGTAGAAGCCCCCTTCTGAAGTCATGGGGTGCTGATGGCCTTAGCGTGACGAACCTGATCCAAAGCATAACAGGGTGGTGGTTGGTATAGGAGAGCAGGAGGGAGCTGGAGTCAGCAACCAAACAAGATTACAGAAAAGACAAGACTCCCTGTAGATCTAATGAGAGGAAAAATAGGAGTCAGAAAGGTTCAGTTACCTCTCATGGTCATGGCTTAGGAGGAAACTTATTTAGCAGAGGCATCATCTTTCTGTCCCTGAGGCACCAGTTGCTGCCTGCTGCCTGAGACAGGACACCAGGCTTGGCGGGCATGGTGGCTGGCCAGCCTGCCTGCTGCTGCATGTGTCTGGCTGCTCTGCTTCCCCACCATCTGTGAGCACGGGCTGGTGGCAGAAATTCTGCCCTGCAGTAAACACAGTTTTCCAGAAGGTCAGCTTCCCTTTCTTGCCTGGCCAGGTAGAAGAGGTACAGCAGTACTAAATGATTCTGTGATTCTCTGACTGCTTCACACATGGTCAGTTTGACTGGCTGACAGCTGGGTCTCTCATTCAAGAGCTGGTGATACTTCAATTTTGACAGGTGGTGTTGTGCACAGAGACTGTGCTGAAATTAATTGGAATGACTATTTTCTGCAGAGCTACTGAAAGCCAAGACACAATCATGACTAGGACTGAGGAAGAAACATCCCTCAGAGATCAGATAAGTGTGTACAGCTCCTTAAAGACTCACTGGACCCTTATTAGTCAGTGTTTCTTATAAATGCTGTAATGTACTTTGTCACACTGACAATTTCCTGCGATAACAAAAGGGGAGATGCCAAGAGTACGGCAGTGTTTAAGAAATGAGTGGTGAGATCGGGTTGGGACAAAGGCTCAGCAGAAATGCCAGCTCATACAGCCGTGCTCTCCTCTTCTTTCTGCTTAGACTAGCCTTTCCTGTGCTCCACCACCCCTTTAATACTAGGATACAGCAGATGAACTTGAGAGCAGCAAGTCTAAACAAGGAATAACTAATTCTCTTCTTGCCTCCCATTCTAAAGAGTTAGCTGATATCCCTTTCTTCTTAAACAGCTTTTAAAAAAATTCTTCTTTCCTTAAGGAAGTTTCAAAATTTTCAGTAATCTTGTTCCAGTTCATCAACTACAACTAATGTGTTTCTACTAGAGATACCAGCTCCATGTCTTGTTCTGCAAATTTGTCAGTTTGCTTGGCTTACTCTTTTTGATTATTTTTGCTCCATCCAGAGAAAATTCTCCATCCAGTATTTGTCTGCTTTTGCGTTGTTATGAATGGCAAACTCATATTTTACAAGATATTTACAGATAATAAAAACCATTCCTCAGGATGAAGCATCATCCACGGGAACAGATTCTTACTGAACTAAAAGGAAAGACTCCCTCCCCTGTACCCAGCCTTCTTTACTGGCCATCTGCTAATAGTGCCCATGTGTGTATAAAATTCATTTGCACATTTAAATTGAAAAGCTCCATTTGCTCTGCCTGCCTATAACTGTACTCTCTTGCTGGGGTGAATATTAGATCTCTGATGCATGTGTATTATCCAGTGAACATGTAATTGCAAATGCAATCCACATCCAATTATCTGGAATTTTACTGCATATTTTCTACACATAACTCAAGCAGTAAGTACAACAATACATTAGCTCTCCAGGTGTCCATTTAGCTGGGAGAATTAGTAAGATGTTGGCATTTAGCTCCTGTCCTCTACAGTGCAATTCACTCACAGCACAGCTGCCAGCTTGAGAGGTCACTTATACACTTGGTGCAGGATACAGACATTGTGCGGAAGACAGCAAGAATTCTCTGCATCTGACAGAAACGTGCAACTGTACAGGTAAGGTAAGCAGTCCCAGAGCCATGCCTCAGTTCCTTTCCCCTGCCTCCAGGAAGGCACTTCACTGATGCACAGACCAAATGGGCTGGCTGAACACGCGTGGAGAGGATTTCAGGCTTGTGTTACCTCCCATGAACCTTGGGATTGATCCGTTGCTCTTAGGGATCACAGCTACACTGGCTTGGCTACTAGTCTATGAAAAAAGTTATGGAATCCATATTCACAGTATTCCTTCTCTGGACCTATCTTAACTTTCTTCTCCTTCCAAACTGACAAATATATAAAGGAGTTGCAAGCATCTACTCTGCAGATGTAGATTGCCTAGTAACAAGGGACAGCTTCTGATTCAGAGCTCTTTACACCAGAGAATTGAAACACCAGTTCTGCATCACCACAGACGGACATGCATTTGAATGAGCTGCGTTGCTGCTCAAGGCAATTCTTCATCCTCCCTGCACAATTAGTGTTTAAGAGTCTTTTGGCCTCTTGCAGACGCTGAGGTAACTGTTATCCTACTGTCTGTCAAGTATTAGATGCCATTGTGGCAGCTAATGGGTTTTGTGTAGATCATTAAAATATTCAAGAACTATGCATAGCCTGCAGCTTGTTTTAAGCCAAAGATTTCCCCAGTGGGAAATGGAAGGAAAGAACCATTCTAGGGAAATAATGAAAGTCTTACTAACAGTGTAAAAAGTATAGTGCAAGATTAGACTCCAATCCTATTTCACTGTGTCCCGTGGAGTCAGAGGAATCACTCCATGTTTGCACTGCTTTAAATAACATAAAATATTAAGGAATTCAAAAAAATCTGTGCTAGTTTTAGACTTTCTTAGTATGGAAAAAAGCAGGGGTGTGTGTGGCATTTAATCAGACGAAAGCACAAGACACTTTAACCTACTGTTCTCTCAGAACAATAACTAAACTGTTGAACTAATGCCTCAGCGTTTGACATCAGTGCTTAAAAGCAAACAACAGAATTTTAGCTACAAATGAAAGGATGTTCTCAGTTACTATATATATAAAACCACAGACATTTCAAACAAATAAAACTTTTAATTTGAGAAGGCTAGAAAAAAAACTTTCTGTCGGTGACAATTTGTGCCACAATTGGCAGCATTAGATCTAATGGGTAGCTTTCAACAATGCAGGTAGCTGTGGCTTTCACAGCTAGGTATCTGCCTGCAAAATAGACATTATTGAAAAAATTGCTCCCATATTTCTTCCCTGGACTATGGTTTATCTTTTCCTTTTAAAAACAACCAGGGCACTAATACTACTCAGCAAACCTGCTGACATTTTGGAAAGCTCATCTAAATACCTGTCAAATGCTTAATTGTGTTATTAAGAATCATGTTTCAGATCATTGTGAATATTACCAGAAAAATATCAGTAATAAAGTTCAGACTTTACACAACTCAGGAAAATAATGACTGTATTAACTTCTGAAGGTCTATTACCACCCCATGTATAAATGCTGAACTTTAAGACAAGCTCAGGGCACATGTTGTTTGTAAAAGCTTCAGGCTGCAGAGCTGTGTCCAGTCAAATCCTTCCTGACTCAACATCAATTCCGAATATTTATAGCTCTGGAGCAAGGAGCTTTTCTGTGCTGAATAAACAAAACAGAAACAAATGAACAAACAAAAACCCCAAATACTCAGGGATGGAAAAAGTTTGTCTCTCCTGTTGGCCTAATGTTTGTCTCTCCTGTTGGCCTGGAATTGTAGTGTAGTATGTGTTGTCCCACCTCTCTGCTCAAGAGCAGTGGCCGTGGTTGCTAAATTTGGGAGGGCTGTGGTGTAAGGGCAGCTGCTCTATGGCCCGCAAGTACACCATGGTTGGGAGAGCTGGGGTGGAATAGGCAGCCTGACCACTCAGATGTGCCTACGCCGCTCAGTAGCATGGTCATGCTCTCAGTCCAAGGACAAGGCTACATCTATGTCTCCCATTTGTGACTGATGGGGCTCTGCAATTCATCCAAAATAATTTACATGTGTGCTTTTTCCAGTTCCCAGTGTATCCCAGTTGTGGGAAGGCCACCCATGCAGTGTCTTTCTGGCCATGAATATGGCTTTATAATTAACCCCCTCTGTTACGATATAAAGGCACCTAGGAGTGCTTGGGGATTGCAGCGTCTGTTGGGATGATGTGGGAGGATTGCTGGTAGGGTGGTATACACACTGCCTCCTGGGGAAGGTCTTGAAGCACTTATCCTTCATATGCTTAGGTGTCTTGAAAAGCAGTAGCTGACATGAGCCAGAAGGACAAAAGAAAGCATGTTAATGATGAAATGGGTAAACACTGCTCTAGCATTTCAGCTTACTCCTCAGCCTCCCTCCACTTAGCACCCTAGGTTTAGCCTTCATGATCATCCATCATAAATTAGAAATGCCCCATGGTATTTTAGCTTGCAGCAGGACCGATACAGTTTGGAAACTTCCTCCCTTGTAACAAGCAGATTCCTGTCGAAGGGAAAATTTGAAATTATTTTGTCAAAATACCTCAGACAGCTGGATACCGTGATTAATATAAACTACTAATAAGGCCTATGAGCTCTGTATATCCATAAAGAAGTTTAAATGACTAGCATGAAGAGTGGGCAGCCAAAAGAAAATCTTGTGAAGAAATGCAAAAGCCTTTATATATGTATATATTCACTGAAAGAAAATACTGACATCCATCAGACACGATTCATAAAGGACAATTGCTCCAGGGCATAGCTTTCTTTCCAAAACCCAGAGTGGGTGTTTTGTGATCCTTGCCATGCATTTCCATGCTAATGTGGATGCAACTCAAAATTACTGACTAGCTGGCTACTGCTAAATATTCAGGAAGATACATACCTAGAAGAAAAATCACACTGTAAAAGGCTGATTTTTAATTGCTGCAGTGACTACAGTGATTCCTTCTCCTCTCTGTACAGGAGGAGAAGGTTAAGAACAACAGAAACCATTAGGAACCTGTGGGAATATTTTGATCATGAGACAACAGATACAACTTTCCCACTTTGCATCCAGTCAGTAGACATTACAAAAAGGCAGTTTAGAAGAGATGTGGACATGAAGGATAGGATAGTAATTTCTTCCCAAGGGTTTAGTGTGGCTCTCAAAGCAATATTAAAATACTGCTAGAATGGGAACATGAAAGAAGTTTTAATTTACCTGGTAGGAATTGCTATAGTCTAAATAGAGCCTCACCCATACTATGCCATTGTGTTTGTGGAGAAGCTAATGAGGGAACACTGTGGTGGCTTTTCAAAGCCATGCATCTATGAAAAGATCACATTCATGTATACAGTGCTCTGCCTATGCTTTTTGAAATATAACTTTGTCATGCAGTTTGCATTTTTTAAGAGGTAAAACATAATTTATCAAGGGGATGCTCTTAGGCAAATGGAAACTTATTTGAACCATATATTTTACAAGTTATTCTGAAGATAACAGTGCACTTTTCTGTTCATCTTTCATCCACTTCTGTGTTATCTTCTGCTCTCGTCTTCTAGAAACAGATACAATTGAGTGTTGAGGCACTTCCACTTACTAAAATGGTAGGGATTCCCTGCTCAGGAATCAAAAGCCTAGGAGACAGGGCAGATAACTCAGAGGGGTGTCTTCTCTTCCCTTACTGCTCTCTAAGAAACTTTGTTCCTTCTCCCTAGACAATAACATCTGCCTTTTGTGGTTGACCGGAACTGCCTGAATTGGAAATTCAGTGTAAAAACAAAGCATTGGACCCAGTCTCTTGACTTCTTTGTATTCCATTCATTTTGTGTTTCTGCTTTGTCACAGGCTTCCACCGCCAGACCACAAACTTGAAACAACTTTCAAGGACCAGGGCCCTGCTATGCCACAGCGCGTCTTTGTTTACAGCTGATGCAGCCTAAGACCTTCCCTGGGAGAATGTGGAACATGAAGCCCAGAACACATCATCTATGAAAGCCAACTGTGTGTGCCTCTCTGTCAAAGGGAGCCCAAAAAATCTGCAGTCATGCCAGGGTAATTAACATTTGGAAACTTAAATTCCCTTTGGGACTTTCTTCTTTCTTGGACCTTTACCACTAAAGCTGAAACAACAGAAATTCCCCCTCCAAAAACAAAAAAAGTGGGCTGCAAACATGTCTTTTTTCAGGACAGAAGGGCCTCCTAGGGACAAAGTACCTTCATTGCTAGTCTCGCCTGGGGTTAACACAACAGTGTGCCTCAAGGCAAAGTGTCTTTGGAGGTAGGTAGGTGTTGTTGGGACAATAGGTGGAAGATAAGGAGATGAACAGAACTTCTGGGCTACAGGGGTAAATTGGAAATTTCTTATTGCATTAAAATACAAATATAATTCTGTATCCATGCACACTTTCATCATTTTTGCCTGTTGTGAGTATCCTGTTTTCACCCTCACTTTTTACAAAGCACTGACATTCTTGGTTTCAGTGTGGTCAATGACGTATCTTGATTCACCACAGTGCCTGAAATAGATGTATACTTCTGTCAAGGTCATGTATTCCATGTTGTTCACAGATCTCTGCCCAGCTAACATCACTGACTGTTGTATACCTTTATTCAGTGAGAACTACCTTGATGCCTTAAAAATGACATGGAAGAGATACTATTTTGAGAAGGTTGATCCAAATACCACAAAGTATGTTCATTATCGCTACCCAGAAAGGGTATAGCCAGCAGGGAAGAGGAGTCCTTGAGCACTTGTTTTGTCACAGGGACAACACCAGGGACTTCTTCCCATGGAAGACATGGTGACCCAAAAGCCACGGTCAGACCACCAACACACTCCTGTGCTACAAGCTCATGTCTTCCAGTATAGCATAGGCTAGGCTGGCAAATCAGAAAGATGCTGATTTTGGTCTCAGGTGGATACATAGTACATGTCACTTCAGTATAGTGGGGAGAAGAAGTCAGAAAGGCATAAAGTAATGCTCTGTTGGGAAAGGTTTTGCCATGATTAAGACCCTCTGGAAAGCCCTCAAAGAAACCTGGCATTACCAGTAGTCCCTTGAACCCAAATTCCCGTATGACTTACAGGGTCTCAGAAAAAAGAGGTCCTGACATACTGAGGGATCCTGAAGAAAGCTAGGGATGGAGCCCACAGTCTCCCATCTCTGACACCCAGCTAAGGCAGTAATTAACAACGTGCCTTTTGGCCAGCTACCTGTTGTGAGGGTGCCTCCCACTCCACTAGTGAGGACATGTTCAGTTTTTGAAAAAAATTAACTGCTGACCCATTTTGCTGAATGATGGGAAGGGTTTCTGTTAGGACCTTGCAGAGAAGGAGATGATTCACAGCATGTTAAAGGCAATGGGAGGTGGGCCTGCAAAATTCTCTGAGAAATATTACAAACAACAGAAATGTCTGAAGTAGCTTTTGTGACCTGTATGCCAGCAGAGTAGACTGCCGCATGTTTGGTAGTGCTTTCCACGTAATCAGTGACCTTAGGCAAGCACACTCTGCAATAAACAGATCCGCACTATTGCCTTCACACTTACACATCTATTCTTTATAGACCTATGTATGTACATATATTTATACATAAAAAGCTATTGCCTTATCATATACTGATATATACTAACATATATCGGTGCTGAGGCAAGTACTAGCCTTATAGATTTACCTTATAGATTACATGCACAAATATACAGATAGCTAAATCCAATGTCCTTAAAACCCTTCCACTCTGGCAGCTGTATTTAAGCTATACGAACTATTGCACTTACTCCTTTGTGACTGTTAAGTCAGCTTCTTCCAAGTATAATACTGCTTATACCCATCACTGCCTTTTAACTCTCTGACCTCCTTGAAGGAAAAAAGCCCAAGAAACCCCAACACAGAAGAGAATTGACTATACTAGTGTTGTTATGTCAGAAGTTTGACATGTACAAACTTCCTAGTGAAGGAGCTGCCTAACCCAGCTCAGGTCCTTAATGCCAAGCCAAGCTCTCCTTCAGAGCAAGGCTAGAGGACAAAGAGTGCAATTACAGAAAACTCTGAAAGATTAAGTGGTGTGGAAGCAGACATTAAATGTCACACCAGCCTTAGATCAGGAATCATGCAAAAAGTTTAAAGCTGTGTCTCTGAGAAATGTTATCTATTCACATGAGTTTGCCCTATCTGTTAAATTTAAACACAGGAAACAGGATTTGTCATACCAGATCAAATCATAAGGGTACTGAGATTACCACTGCATTGCCCACTGTTGTGTCCACTGTGGAGAAAGAAACTAGAAAATACCACACACGGTGCTAGGTTTTAACACAGGATCAACATGTGCCTTCAGCTCAGCTCTTTTAACAAGGATTTCACTAACCAGGAGGCTTAAACTCATTTTACATTAAACAAGTACTAGTTATCTGACCCTGCCCTTGCTCACACAGTGTCCCTAGAGCAACGCAAAGCATTTTCTCGAGACATGATTATTCAGAAAAATAGAATCACTGAATTAATAAAGGAAAAGGCATGAGGTAGTACAGTGTTTGCTTCCGACCCACTGTCCCACCAGGGCATCAAGTATATGCCTTTATGCTGCTGGAGAAGCAGCCTTTCAGTTCATGAAACAGATGAGTTCAATGCTGAGAGCTGAAGATGTCAGACCAAGTTAGTATATACTAACAGCAGGAGCTGGGAGTCCTGCCATGCTAGGAGTTGAATTCACCATCTGAATTCCTTCAGCTTTCTCAATTGGTTACAGTATTCTTCTCTTTCCTGCCCCAAGTGACTCTGCCCTGTTACTAGACTTTCCTAAAACAATTCTGATTTTTCATCCCAAGATAGCTGCATTTCAGAAGTTGCTGACTTGCTACTAGTGTATTTAGGTTTTATCACAGAACAGCAGAGGCTTTCTGGGGTAAAAGAAGTTACGGTTAGGCAGTGTGCCCTGAATTTTTCTGATCATTACACTGTGCTGCAGCAATATATCCATTGTACTATCATCTTTGTCTCAGTCATAGAGGGAATATTAGAAATTAGCGTCTATCAAGCTCAGTATAATATGAAGCCAAACAAAACAGAGTAAACTGAATTAATGCAGAAACTCCATATGTACTATATTCCACTATACTGCAAGATACCTGGTCACCAAGTCACATTGTATCTTAAAAGAACTGCAATTCCCATGGACCTCAGAAGGAAAAACCACAGAGTAGAGTTTCACTCTTCCGCCTTTTTTGATTTCACAAGTTTTGGCCACACATCAAAGACAAGCACACTCCTGTAGGTACCTGTGCATGAGTACTATTAAAAGATAAAATAATCTAACCAAAACTCCAAACATCAGATAGCAGGACAACTTGAGTGGTTGCTACTAATCAATATAACCCTTCAAACATTTGCTTGAAATAGCAGAAAATCAGAGGGTCTTTAGAAATTTGGATAATTAACCCCACGACAAAAGAAACAGCCACATAAACCCTGTATTATTGGAGTCCAAGCCTTCTGTCTTCCAGAAGTGCTGATTCAGATTTTAATGATTCTTAGCCAAAGTTCATGTATTTTGAAAGAGGAGTCCCATCAGGTACTGCATAAATACAGATGAGGAGGACTGGGTTAACTTTAGGAGATGAAGGAAAGCAAAAACTAGCAGAAACATAACTTGCCTGTTAAGATTTTAGGACAGAGATGATTTACTGGTCAGGCTGCTTGCCTTGCATATGCAAAAAGCTGCTGTTAAAAATACTCTATAAACCAATGGCCCTAACACCATGTCATAGAAGGTTTTACTGCTCAGCATGGAATATTTTTATCGAAGTAGCTCATCGTTGTACTTGAGAAAATGTCACAGGCAAAAAGTCTTTGCATGCCTCCTTTTCTGTGTGCTGTATCTGCTCTCCATTTAATATGCATGTTGGAATCTGTTATTACACCATGAGAAGATGAAGTATTAGGAAGGTGCTTTGCTGTGCCAGGCTTGGAGCTTGGAAGTTAATAATTGCAGAGAGAAGAGGTGAGCAGTTGAAACTGACACATTTCTTCTCCAGCTAGTCTTTCTTTTTTTAAGTTTCTGTGCAGGTTTTAGTGGCCAGCATGAAAGTTTGTGGGAAAATGAGATTTAAGTCATCTATTGGACAGATTACCAACACTGGGTCTTTCACTCCAGCCAAAAACTAAACAAACTTGTTCTGTACTCTTCCGAAAAAGGAACCACAATCAAGGTGGCATATTTGCTCTTCATCCACACTCCTGCCTCCAGCTGGACATCATATCAATGTGCTAAATAGTGGGACAGGAAGATACATGCTGCGGAAAATATGCTCCAAGCACATCCAATGCCATTGTTGCTGGCTCAGCATATTGCACAAGCAGACAAATCTGAACTGAGCATTTCAGTGTAAGACAATCAGGTCTGAAACATGCAGAGTACACAGTATGGCCTGGCCGTTTGCTGGAGGAAGTGCCTCCACAGACATTTTAGGGAGCAACCCTTAGTGGGCAGCACAAACAAGGGTATGGAGGTAACGCTGCAAGGTGCAACTAAGCAAATGTTTCTGTCTCTGATGAAGAGTTTGAAATGTATTCCCACAGGCTTTCGCTCTGTCCAACCTCTTCGTTTCCCACTGCTACAAATGGTCTCCTTTTGATTCGGTTTAGATCTCAGAGCATGGGTTTCCAAACTCTTGCTGTCCATGGAAACAGTAAGCTAAGGTGTGGCATCACTCTTGGTGTGTACACCAGTACTGTGCTGTAGATGGTTCCCATGCAACAGGAGCTGTGGTCACTGTAAACAGCCTGTATACCGCCACTTCCCTTTTCCCCCCTTGCACCATGCAAATGTTCCTGCAAAATATCTCCACCAGGAGACTGTGTGCAGTGCTGATGATTCTAACCTAGGAAACCTGACAGCCTTTGAACTTCTGTCCAGGTATGTTGTAAGTTTTCTGACCACTTTTCTAAAGAAAAGGAAGACTGCCATATGTATACCATTTTTGCCTAGTAGGGTGAGAAGCCAAGATTCTTTTAACAAGTCCTGGAAGAGTAAAAAGACTACCACATATTCATTCTCTAGTCTTGAATACATAGTTGACTGAACCCATAAACCCAAGGCACTAGGGTGAAGTCTCAGATTTACTTTTTCACTGTGGCTTCTAAGCAGAAGAAAGTCACAGGGTCATAAGGCACTGGTTTCAGAGCACTGCAGTCCTGTAAATAAGGGGAAGAAAAATGTTTTCCATCCCAAATTTTTCTGATGTGTTGAAGAATGGCTTCTGCAGTTCTTGGTAGTGACACCGCTTAGGGATCCAATTGCTGATGGTTTGTTCATTCAGTAGGAAAAACTGTATTGCAGAGAGCTCCATCGTCAAGGAAAATTAAGATTTAACCTGGGTGTCAGTATTACACAGTACAAAATAAATAGAACAGTCCTAGGGCTGGGGTGGAGGAGAAGGTGGGAAGCATTTGTATGTGCCAGGAGCACCATTATCAAACACTGCCACATTACATGATGAAATAGGAAACAAAAGTATGCATTTCCTTCTTTTTCCCTTGGATTACTGACCCCTCAACCCTATCACCATCCCTTTATGTGAAACTGGGAACACATCACAGTCCGCCCCTTCTTTACTTAAGAATGGAGGCCCACAGTCTCAAAATGAGCTGGATTTTGAGAAGTGTAGGTACATGTGCACATAAAAGGGTAGAGCGATCTTCAGTTTTGGGATATCTGTTGTGAAGTGTTTTACGGAGATGGGATGTTTTTTAAACTGTTAGCTCTGAATATATGTCACTGGACCTCCAAAAAAGCAAAGCATGACACGTGTGTTCACTTGTGAAAGCCTGGGGGAAGAAAGCCTACTGAATCACTCTGCTGTTCTCAGGTCTTTCTCAGCATCTGGCCAACAGTGACAGTGCTGGCATATTCTCTGAAACATCTGCGATTGTCTGAGGAGTGGAAGGAAACAGTTTATTTTATCTCCTCTAGCTGTTACAAGATTGACAGTGACAAGTGTGAAATGGACATGTCCCACTGAAATTCAGAAAAGAAAAGCCCTAAGCAACTTTAGAATAAGTATGTGCACTCAATTTCCTCATCGCTCTGTCATGTGAGTAGACATTCACATCTGTTAGCAATAAATGTTGGCTCCCTCCTGCTTTGTAGTACCTTTCCTACCCAGCATAAGAATCAATATCCAATACTGCTCTCTCTTCTCCATTACTTATTTTAGTGACTTGCATAATACTACTCCTGATTTACATTAATGCAACTGAGAACAGAAAAAAAAAAAAATATTGTTTTAACTTGCTCCAGGAATTATTCCTGCCTACCCTGCTGCTATGCATCAGAGGAAAAAAGAAGGCCAAAATCATTAACACTCCTCACCTTGCTGGCAGAAAGCTTTTTGGTTTTTTTAAATAACTTATTAGATTTCTAAAATTCCTTCAACACCCACTTAAAACACTTATCAGTCTAATAGCTGAGAAGAAAATCTTCAAAAATAAATCTTTTGTATGTCCAGAGATTTGGCTTTGACCATTCCTCCTACTGGATGTGTCTTAGCTATTGGATGTGAGTTAAGGGCATTTACGTATAATCTTCTACAGAGTACACACCATATTTTGTAACAACACTGGAACTGTTGGTGGATTGGGCCTCTGGTCTATCTCACCTGTCATCCCGTTCCTAGCAGATGGCAATACTTAACACTGTAGAAGAATGTCAATATCCTACCGTCCACAACCCTGCTGACTTCTACTGTGTGAAGGGTCCTTCCAGACTGCTCAAAATCAGGCTGGGTAAATGGTGGGTCTGGGTTTAGTAAAGAGTTGGAATGCTCTGCTGATGGTTTTCAAGGGTAAAAGTACACAGGATTATGGCTGTAAAGCATTCTTCCCTGGGAAGCATCACTACAGAGGAATAAAAGAGTCACCTTCCTCGCTGGTACCCCCACATCCTCCCATGTGCTCCTGAGATGAGCAGACGGACAACCTCTCTTCTCCAGGAAGGGGAACCATATCTGGATCTCTGTCCCAGCTGAGCAAAAACACGCAAAAAGATGTCCCCACCTTCCTCATCCTCTTGCCAAGGGCAGCATGGCACAGGAGAAAGAGCCCAGGAAGCTCTAAATGTGCCAGTTGGCATGGGGATGAAGGGTAATGTACTGCATCTAGGGTTGGCTGGACCTGAGGATTTTCCAGCTACCCTAGATCCAGGGGCTGTGGAGGCGGAGAGGACTGCATCTGAAGTCATACATTGCCTGGGGAAGTCAGGGAAGGGAATTCCCTTGTAGGAAACACTGGAGCAGTTTCCTCCTCCTTTGCCCTGCCCAAATATGTGCTTTGACCTTCCTGGAGGAAGGTGTTCAGCCCTCACTACACAAAATGATGTGGCTCTGAGAGTTACACATAACAAATAACAAATGCATCTGCTGTGCAGGAACCCTACCCAGTCACTCCCAATCCCTTATTGCAGGTCTAGATAGAAGCATATTTTTTGACAATGTAGGGAGTGAGAAATGTACTTGCCGGTCTTGACAGCAGTAGTTTAAACGTTTTATATATACTTACAGGAGGAAGTGTTTGTTCCTTCTGTTGAAGCTTGGATCCTAAACATGGGTTCTGCAACACACAGAAGCAACAGCAAATTTGTAAGAATATAGCCAGAGCTACTTCGTTATACTGGAGGAGCCTGAACATCTTCCCCAGTAGAGCTTTCTTTTTTTTTAGGTTGGATTTGTTTTTTTTTTTTTTTCTTTTTTCTTTTTTTTCCAGTAATCAGAAACCCACCAAAGCAGAGAAAAAAATGAGATAGCTTGAGAAAGCAAAGAACTTCAAAGTCGGTACAGCATGTCCTAAGCACACTGTGAGTAATCGATTACAGCAAAAATGTTCCATAGTCCTGGGAGGGAAGGCCAGGAGAAAACTGGCAAAGAGAGAGCAAAGTTTTCAGCTGTTTGTGACAACATCAGAGGAAAGTGGAAAGCAGTGGGTCTTGAAGCTCCACATGCTGACCCAGGAAACACTAGCTTCTTATCTCCTTCTCACATAACTGCAAATGGACAGTCAGGCCTCCAGGTCTATCACAACTATGGCTAAGGACCTCTGTGGCTTGAAAGGGAGCAGGGTCCACGAGTGTCACCACCACTGCAGAGAGCTGTAGCTGGAAGGGAAAGCAGGACATATTCCACACCAAAATGGACATAGCACCAGCCCTGAAGTGGTTGCAAAGAAAGTAAAAGAAGCAGCATTCTCAAAATGGCAAATAATCTTGTAGGACAGCTGAAGGAACTGGATCTCAACACAAATCACACAAAGGAAGCACTCAGAAAAGTTAATAGAAGAAGCAAGGTAGCCTGAAGATAGGTCTGAACCTCCCAAGCTGTAGGAACCTGAACCACGCAGCAAACCAGAGCCATGCATTTGGGTGGCTGTATGGGTTTTCACTGTCCTAGAGTCCAGCAAAACATATGGTATCATGGATGAATAAAGAATTCAAGAGTGTGCTTGAGGAGCATTATCAGCTGGATGGAAGAGTGTGCAGAGAGAGCACTTTGCCTAAGCTGGCAATGTGATGTGCCACTGTGGAAAGGGATGAAGGAAGTCAGTATGGCTAGCAACCAGCCTGTGGATCCTACGTGGCAGCTCAGGCATGCTAAATGCCCTGCAATGAAATATTTAACAACACATTGTGTCAGGCAGAAAAGATTAATCTGTTGCATAATAAAGTCAGTTTTTAGGCAGAATAAAACCACACTTACAAGCGAAGACTGCTCTGTAAGTCCTCCTATCACCGAAAAGTAACTGTAGAGACACTTCAAAAGCCCTAGGTCCCGGTGATTTAAACACCAGTGTCTCACAATAGCCTATCACCAATTAAAGAAGCAACACACTAATAACTTATTTGCATTTGAAGTGACTGGAAAAAATCATCAGTGCCCAAAATCCCAGACTATTGGTCAGCAGGAGACTCCTGCAGTGGCAGAGAAAAGTGACATGTCTGGACCCAAGGCTGGATGAGAACAGTGGAAAAAATGGGACGTGGTTGTTTGGGACTGAGCAGGTCTCTGCTCCAACCACATAGCAAAGACCTGCTCAGAGCTCCATGAGAAGATCTCAATAACCAGCCACTGAACATATTGCTTTCTGCTGCCCTTCAGGACAACAGCAAGATGTGCCACTTGGCATGTGCAGCGATTCATCAGGAATGCAGCCAGCCTTTTGAACATCCCAGCCTCCTCCTCTCCAGTGGCACAATAGCAGTAAAGAGAAGAACAGTACTGTAACACCAGGCAATGGAAGGGACATAAGCAGGGAAAAAGAACACTCAAGAACAAGAAATTTAGTTCATGGGAAAGTGAAGTGCAGGGACTGCATTCTTGCTGCACAAGAGAGAAGGCAAGGAAAGCCCAGTGGAGTCAGTGACCAGCGTGTCACCTCCTTTGAACAAAAATGGTTCCATTGGTTACAGGACGCTTGCTATTAGCTATGTGGTCTTATACATATCCAGTGAAGCACCAGTGACAGGCCCCACTGAGAACATGAAAGAATAAGGGCACATCCAATGGCTCTTCTGTCAGGCAGCAGTGCCAAGATTTCAGAAGTAGGTCGCCACACACGCAGATGCATCAAAGGAAAGGCTGCAGGCATGCTAAATGCAAAATCTGGCAATCACACTGTTTTCCTTGATCTAGCCTACAAACACTGTCATCTCACAGTAAAACCTGTCTCTGCCAGACATAGCTTTCTCAAAAAAGCTAGCAAGACCCCAGCCTCTTTGCCAAGCAGGATATGTGCATCTTGTATATCCTTGGGATGCTCGGCTTACACACGCCTATCCACAGCTCCCTGAGCCAAACTCAGTGGTAGAGACAACTGCTGGTACTGAGGCCATATATAAAGTAACTCTAGTAGTTAAAGTAATGAAAGTGACTTCTCACTGGGGTCAGTTCCAGGAGTAACTCTGGAGGCGTGCAATCCGTAACTGCAGGTGGGATGCTGTAAGCAAATTCCACCAGCCTGAAAGGAAACCATCTGGGGAAGGCTCCTAGTATGCCAAGGCATCTTCAAAAGTGGTTAAACTACTGACAGTGAGTTACCTGTCTACATTCACAGACCCTGCAGAGCTGTCAGGAATTGCATGTAGAGCCCTGAGGAACAAAGCAGTCTAGGCAGCAGTTTCTGGTGGAAACACCAGTATGTCTACACACTCTGCAAATTGATATGCAGCTGCTAGGATTTACAGGAACAGGAGCAACAAGTGCTTTTTCAAAACACAGTTCCTGACAAATACTTTTTCACTTGCGCTGCTGCAGGCTGACAGCTGCAGGCCAAGTTAGCATCCTCAATACAGCTCCAGGATATTAAAAAATATGCTTAACCTTTCTTTATTCATTTTTTAGTCCCTGAAGTAGCTCCAGTATTCAAGGTGATATGCAGGTAGTGAGGTGCTGGATATAGGCGAATTGTTGTCTGCTAAGAGGGAGCAGTTTCAGAGCTGCAGAAGCAGTTTTAAGAAGAAGTGAAGAGAAAGAGGCAGAAAGACTCTGTTAATTCAACTTACGTGAAGAAGTTTTTGTCCCTTCTGTTGATACTGGTATCTTGCTGGTGCTCTCTGGAAAACACAAGATGCAACAAGAAGTTATAATGTGGAGTCAGATGATCCTCTAACAGCATTCAGCTCCAAGAATGGACAAGGTAAAGGGGGAAAATGTGCTCAAAGAAGCAAGCTTAAATTCTGCTTCAGTGGGCAGAGGCTGCAATCAGACACCAACTTGTAAAAGTTTCCTTTTGGGAAAAAATGAAAAAATAATGGTGTCTACTAGTACAACTGAGGAAAAAAGCCCATTTCTTCTGAAAGAAGCCAGTTGTTCAATCTCTCATTCTCCTCTGGGAATAACTGATCAGTGGCAACAGGAGAAATCATGCAGATGGCTCTGCTTCTGGAAGGCGTCAGTGTGAGTATTCACTCCTTATGCTTCTAGGCAGTTAAATTTTGCAAAGACATGTTCCTGTTCATATCACTTGAATTGCTGGTAAGTATATCCAGTAATGTCACTTGCCACTTCAGGGAAATCTTCTAAGTCACACGTGTAAACCCAGTCCCTCATGGGATGACTGTTGGGCTCTCAGTGATAGAAATATGACAGTTGCTTTGCTGGAAAAATAAGTTGTTCTTCCATACTGGTCCTACAGAGACATGCTATTGCTAATGACATACTACCATGGATATCTTGCATCCACTTGTTGAACTGGCAGACGGCTAGGGGGAAAGATGTTGCCATGCTTATACCCCTGCTAATGTCTTGAAGAACGCAGATGGAAGAAAGCAGAAAGTAGACAGCCTTTGTTTAGGCTTCACAGACTTGTAGAAAGGCCTCATTCCAATGACACCATCCATATCTCTGTGTGCTGCTGAACTCATAACCCACAACTGTATGCAATTTCCTAGGTGTGAACAAATCACCATTCAGTTGTAACAATCAACAATCCCGGCCTCCAAGTTCTCAAAACATTTTTCAGCATCCTAGTGGTGCAGTTCAGTACAGCTGCATGAGTTTCAACTCTACAGCTGGAGAAGGGTCACAAATGCCAGGGATGAAGTCTTGCCCTGAATCCTTAAGGCACACCAAGAATCCTCTGGTGGGCCGAACAAAAAAAATGCCTCATTAGAGATTTAGGAAAAAGAACTTAAGAATATTTTTACTCTGTTCTGTGATTCTCAGTCAGGTGGCCCTCTGCTTACTGTTTTCAGAGTCCAGAGAAACTTGATCAGAAGCAAAACTCAGTCCAGCTGTCTTCCCTTCAGCATCCCTCTCATTAAACCTCAGTGTTGAGCCTGTATTTTCATTTACTTGCTAGCTCTCCTTTTGTATTTTTTCCATTTTGGTACCGTTTTCTTTAGCAAATATCTTATTTGCCTGAGTAATATGTCCCAGTTTCATCTCACTAATGCGAAAAAACGTGTTATGCAGCATTTCCTTGATAGCCAGTGATGTGTGACATGCAAATGAGTATAATAAATGAAACTATTAAGGTCAAAACCTTTTCATTAGGTCTTGGAACACAGTGGTCTGTAGCAAGGGAGCTTTCAGGACCATTTTCGGGGTATGGAGGCAGTTTGCTGTGGTGCAGCTGGGTTGTCTGAGCAGTTAACCTTTATTAGTCACAACAGGAGACAGAACGGGTCTGACAGCTGCGTAGCTCAGCATCTGGCACAACTGGAGCAAATTTTTCTTTCACCATTAAAGAAACCATGTTCCATTTAGTGCGTGTGCTGAGGTTGATGGATCATTTCTTACTGCTGCCTCCCCAGCCCAGCTGTGTCAGTACAAACACCAGCAGAAAGCTTCCCTGCCAGCGGAAAACACAGCCAGAGCCTCCCACACCTGAAATGTGCTGAGAAACACTTTTGGAAAATGTGGCAAAGCCACACATTACCAAGCCCCAGTAGCGACATTTTCGTTAGCAACATTCACAGTGGATGCCAACATTTGGAAGATGCAAAATTTGTGTGTGTTGCTTACTGAGAACAGTACACGACAATGGGGAGAGGCATTTTACCCCACTTGAGAAGGCCAGCAAAGATCTGTATGACAAGCCATCTGAACATAAGAAGCAGAGAGAAAAGAGGTTGCTTGTAAGGGGCTGTCAGTACTTGCCCAAGGTGGAAAAGCTGGAAGCATTTTTCAGTCATGATACTTGCAGTTGCTGCTGCAGCCTGCTAAGGTACAGAGACAGCAGCCCACAGCCCTGTCTTCATTGTCACATTTAACACCCAGCAAGAAGTGGCTACCTCAGATATCCTATCTCCTTCTGTCCCTTGGTGCTTCTAGCAACGCCTCTGAGGGAGGCAGGAGGTCCTTCTCCTCAGGAGAGACATTTTTCCCAGGGATAACCAAACATCTAACAGCCTGACAGCTACTGTTGTGAAGAGCCCTCTGCATGCCCTCACATCCCTTTTTTCCCCCCAGTAAGTTTGTCAAAGGACCAAGGCAAAAAGCCTGCTTGAGCAAACTGAAGGGATTCATTTGGCTGATCTCATTAATTTTGGTTCAGGCCCTGAAGGTGGCTCTGAGGACCCTGACATGGACCACAGCCTGGGCTCTGAGGAGGATTCAAACACCATGAATATCACAGGTAGAGCTGCAAACAAGCTTTCTGTCATCCTCAGGTTTACTTTCTGGCAGTGATATAAGACTTAAGCTTTTTGCATCAGTTGTGCCATTCAGGTGACACATACTGAAGTATATGAAGAATGGCACAAGCTAGCACACACCTGGAGTATCTTACTTGCGAGTGACAGGAGGGAGACCTCTGTTGCTTGGTCTACAGACAGCAGAGTAGGGAGTAGGTGTGTAGAAGGTGAGTAAGGCCATAGCCTGAGGCCTCAAAGGCACACAGGCACATGTGGTCAAGGACACAGGGAGACCCAATGGATAAACGGACCTTTTGTTTCTTAAAACCACTGTGCTTTTTGCCTTTTTCCTGGTCCTCCAAGAAACTACGGCCCTAGATCAGATGAAAAGAGCACTGTCCTCAATTCAAATATGCCAAATTGCAAAGCAAGGTTCAAAGCTACTGTCAGGGAAATTGCTATGCCCAGCTGAGTGAGTGATGGCCGCATTTCTTTACACGTGGAGGCCCAAATCAGCGGCGTTGGTCCAGGCATGCCAATTTGCACCAGCTGAGAATCTGACCCATTATGCCAGCTTGTTAAAAATAAACTATGGCCCCATGTTGTCTGTAACTATGTTAGAGGGAGAAGAGATGCAGTGATCTCCTGCTTTAATAAAGTCTCAGACAGGTTAATGCACGAGTTGAAAGCTTTTCTTGCATTTGAAGTATTTCATAGTTGGTCACATGCTCTATGGATACTAGATACAAGGTGGTGTTTTTATTTACTTACTTCTCTGCCATCTATTTGAAGATATGCTGCTTGCTACCCTCAGAAGAGGAACAGCAAACTCAAGTTTAATGAATGATGAATATCAGATCCTTATTGACTACTGTACAACTTGGAGCTGTTAGTACCACTGCAAGTCCTACAGTTGCAAAACCAGAAGGTTGTATGGACCACTGACTGTGTAGCTAATGAGTTTGCCAAGGTTTGCCTCTGCCTACAGCTGAGCTACCTGAGCAGATCACCTGAGCACTGCTTGTTCCCTTCAATTCAAAGTTGTCCCAGACATCCACAAGGATCACCCAAACTGTGTCAATTCACTTTGCACAGATATGCAGGATAAGCACTCACACGATACCCTGCACACAACCCAGCAGTTATCCAGCACTGTAGACTTCTAACTTCTGAAATATCCCTGCAGGAATCCACCCTTTTGCACCCTGAGACATGCTGGGCACAGCAAATATCCTTAAACAGGCAAAAGATTTAGGTCAACTGGTGTTGATGTAAAAGACTGACACCACATTCAGCTGGAGCTGCGGTGTGCTCAACACTTTAGTAAACAAAGTCATTTACCTAGTTGTCTAAATTAGGGGGGTTGTGGCAAGTTTTCAAACATGAAATGGAAAGCTTTGGCTGTGGTATGATGTATTTTGTCAGTGTTATTTATTAAGCATAGTAAGGTCTTATGTTAATGAGAAAGTCCATGAAATAATTCACTGCAAGAATTTTCCCTGGCTAAGGTGACAAATTAGGATGCAAAAAAGCAGTTACTATTGCATTTGCAAACCTGTGCACTATTTGTACACCTCCAGAAGAACTTCATGCCTCTGTTCTGACCTCAGTTACAGTCTTTCTTAGGGGATCATACATGAATAGGAGTGAATGAAAATAATAAGGCAGCTTATATCCTGTGGGCAAGTTATACTCATTACAAATTAAAAAAGAACAGAAGAGCTCCCACTGCTTGCTAGCGAGACTGGTAAAAAAAAGTGTTCATCTACCTATTCTAATATTTGTTGCATTTTTAATCTACACGTATGGCTCCGTAGACAAGGGCTTTCGGTAGAAATGGGAAAATTTAAAAGTCTGTGTAGGTTAATACAGTTTGTGTGAGGGGTGTGTGTGTGTGTATGTGTTGTAAAAACCTGCACAAGAGCAAATTTGGCAGTTTCAAGTAACAGCAACATTAATAATAACAGTAACAGTAACAAGGATGGGAGTTAGTATTGCACCGACTGTTTAAGACAGAAAAATTTACCATTTCTGGGAAAGAGATCAGGGAAAAACAAACCTTTTTGTTTACTGAAAACAACAAGGAATTTTTTACAGTTGTTTTATTGGGAAATACTCATTTACCTATGCTTTGGAGCAGGGAACGGAAGTTAGCAATTTCCAGACATGACCTTAGTGATAAAGGTGTGGCTTTTCCTATTCTTGGGGAAAAACCCCAACATATTTGCCTTGTTCTTCATGTGTTTTTTCCCAGTACCTGTTGCTAGTTGATGTCAGAGACAAGGCATCATACTACTCAGACCTTTGGCCTGGCCCTAGAGTTTTCGTGTCATATACCAGCAGAGAAAATTTCAACTAAAATAGTTAAAGTGTGACAAAATTCTAGGCAGTTAAACCCAAGATTTTGATACTGAAAAGAACTGATCTTTTAGTGGAAAAAAGAATAACCCCACACCCAGAAATGCCATCACCTTATCCACCCACTGTCTTAAAGCACCCAGCATAAAGGTAAAGGAGAATCTAGTTTGCAGACAGCAGGGCACAGATAGTAAACAAGACTAGGTGAGGTCATTAAATTAAAGATCATAATTAAAGTTGCAGTTCACGTAGCAGAGCAGGTCAGTATGACTATAAGTCAAGGCTTCTGGTGCATCTTTCCTTACCCACTGTTGCCCTGTCTCCTGGAGGTGGAAGAAGCAACCTCTCTGCCCACTCTGAGAGGTTCAGCCCTTTCAGATAACCACACAGTTTTCTACAGGGGCTCCTGGACTGCACTGGACCACAAGATGTTCTACAAAAGCCCATTGGCAGGAAATAACAAGTAAAAGCTAAATATGGTGGTGTTGGGTTTGGGTTTTTTTTGGTTTGGGTTTTTAGTGTGGGGTTTTTTTTGTTTTTGGTTTGTTTGTTTTTTTTTTTAAAAAAAACCTCTCTTTTTCTTCAGAGTAGTGCAGGACCTCACAGATATATAGGACCTGAGTAATGACTGCCCTTCGGGGCTCATTACCGAGTTTAGATCCCAAATCTGTCATTAAGCTAGCAAGGGGAAGAGGTCAGGGAATGTGGGGGAAGGAGGGGTGAGGAGGTCACCCATGCAGGGGGTCTGTCCCTGTTTGCAAAGCAGATGTTGCCCTCTGAGGCCTTAGGGATCCATTGCTCTTAAGTCACCAGATGTTGCCTATGCTGTTTCACAAATCCAGGTGGAAAATTCCATCATTAGAGGGACAATTTTACTGGTAATTTATAAGCAACAATATGTAGAGGGGGCTCAGATGTATGTGTGGCAACAAAATATACATGATTGATTTATTCAGCCCATGAATGCTGCCATGTCTGATTCTAGATTATCAGATATCACTGAGATAGATGTTCCAGTTCAGATATCACTGAGTTTCCAGTTCAGATCTTTACAGACAAGAGCCAGCTGCCAGGTTTAGATTGTATCCAAGTTTGTCCCACATTCAGGGAGTTTGCATGCATGTCTATGTTTTAAACAACTTATGTTTCACAACAAGATTAGATAGATTCTAACATATTAGTTATAAATGCACATAACAGGGTTTGCCTGCAAATATTTTCATTCAAAACCAATCTCCCATGTCCCTGCAGCAGGAGTGTTTCACTGTCATTCAGCACAGCCCAAAAGGAAGTTGAAAAATCCATGTCATTAAGCACAGGAATTAGGTCCAACATGCACTCCCCAGCCACACCACCGTTCCTCGTGTGAGAAAGTAACAGAGGACAGCCAAGCATTTTTTTTTTTTTGCATTTATCTGTATCATTGCCCAGGCACAGCGGCTACAGATGAGTTTTGGAAACTCCGGTATCTTGGAAACAGTGTAAGAGCTTTCCATGTAAGCAGCTAATAAGCAACCAAAATTTGTATTCATGGAAACCAAGCGCATTTACAAAGCTACACAGAAACACCTACCCATTTTTCCTCCTAATAACATTCTGGAAAATAACACTTGATCTTTTATATCAGTTTCCTGACATCTGATTGTGATTATAATACCATACAGCTTGTATGAAATCTTAGCACTTGAGATTCTTAAGTTGATGAAATAGAACAGCAAATACACAAAGTGAATACAGTCGAGCAATTGCTGTGTGATCACAAAACAGCAGACAGCCAAAGACAAATCCCACTGGCAAATGTTTATGTTTGTTTTTCAATTTACTTAAATGCCTATCTCCTGTTTCAGAGCACAACATAGAACAGAAAAACATGTCTGGTAAATTCCCATTGCAACAAGACCTTTAAACCCATCTTAGATACGCACAGAACTTCTGCTTTGTTTGCTAATAAGGTCATGCTTGTTTGATACTTCACAACTGGTTGGTCACTGGAGTTTGAATTATCAGAGCTGAATCAGTTAATGCCACACTTAGGAAATAAGATTTCAGCTGAACTGCAGACTTCAATGCACTCACAAGGAGAAACAGTACTGCTAAAGCATTTGCGTACAGTGGAAACACTTAGGAAATTCTGTCAGAAGCAATTGGAACTTTCTGTAAATGAAATGGAAAGGAGCCCTGCAAAAGTGGCAATTCACAACAATTTTAAATCATTTGAGTAAGTCTGAATGGTATCTGCCTCATGAGAAGCTCTGCTCCTCAAGAAATCAATTTAAATCACAATACCTGAATCAAAGTAGCCTATTACATTCACGCCTTTGAATAATATGCCTTCAGATACATTCATGCTTAGTATTATTTTAGAAATCAAAAGAAAAACTTATCAACGTCTGTGAAAGTAAAAATGGTGGCAATCAGAACCATACAAAGACACAGAAAGGGGTGCTGGTTTGTAGTTCAGACTAGGACATGTTTTAGGTTAAATGAAAGCTTCCCCACAGATCTATAGGGCCTTGGCTACTCACATGTACTATGGGAATTAGAATAATATTCCCTTCCTTTCATTCTCTTCTTACATTGATGATTTAGACTGTGTCTTAGACTTGGTGTTTGAAAGTGTACCACAGAAAATGCTGATCTCTCCTGAGATCCACAGGAGGCATCCCATTTGTCTGGGTAAGGAAAACCAAACATCTCAACTATAACAGCAGAAAAGTCAGACCTCATTAATTTTCTCAGTACACCTAATAGTTTTCAGTGCTTCTACTTCAGTTGCAAAGCTTTCCTCTCCTCCAAACACTTTTATCCTGGTGGCAGCTTTAATAAATGGTCTTTCTGAACGTGACAATAAAATAAAGAGTCAAACCTTACCATTGGTGTCCGTGATGATAACACTGGCTTTAGTACTGTCATTGCCTAGTTTGCTGCTCACTCTGCATGCGTATTCCCCAGCGTCAGCCAACGTGGCTCTGTAAATATGAAGCTCAGAGTATTTCCTGTGAAATCAGAAAAAAACACGTAAACATCCTGTACCAGAGTAAGGCTCACTGCATGACAAATGTACTCTTTTTTTTTCCCCCCAACAAAGTGTTGTCTTCCATTCTTACTGACAGATTAAGACTATCTGGGTTTGAAAGAAGGGAGAATAAAAAAAAATAATCTCTTACAGGTTGCTGGAAAACAGGCATATTAATGAACTCAAATGAAGGTACTTGTTTATGCTCTTCTGCTTGAGTTCTGCTTTGTTCTACAAGAAAATCTGAAAAAACAACCTTTCTCTCTCAGTTGAATTGTTGGCTATCCAGATGCCATTGAGATGGGTGTAACATTAAAATAGATTGTCCTTTCCTAGACGTTCATATTGCCAGCAGCAGAGTTCTGGGTAAGTATTGTAGTATCTAACATCTGACTAAATAATCATGAGATTAGGACACACCACTCTCTTTAATAACCTCTGAAACCCCAATAGTAAATCATTCTCCAGCACTAACAAAAAATTATGGGCAGGAGCACAATTTGCATGAAGCTACATTTTGTTCCTGGCTCAGAGACAGAATTTAATCAGTCTCCAAGGTTTTAAGATTAGATTTTAAAATGCAGAACTCCCGCCTACCCATTAATTTGGTAGGAACATATTCTGGTGTCATTCATGGGGTCCCCAACTCATGTGATGGCAATAATCCCATTACCTAGAGTGTAGAGAGTGACTAGCTTGGGGAAAATACACACATTATTGCCGTTCCCAGTTTCTGTTTAAAAGAAGTGCTTTGGGGAAGTTTTTGCCTGTAGCAAAGCCTGCTCATTTATCTACAGAATAGTCACCTAGGAGAGTGCATGAGCATTGACTTCCCTAAGTTGGCCTACCCCAACATAAAGGACGTGACCCCTGGGAGGCAGAGGTCCTTCCATCTAAAAACTCACAGTCACCAGCACATCTAGCAATGACTGCTTAGCTGAGCAACATTTGGGGAGTTGTTTTGCTTCAGAAGAGGCATGTGTCCTAACTCTCTGTACAGAAATCACAACTGATTACTCCTTCTGGGAACCACTGAGCAGGGCTGGGTTCAGACCAGAGACAAGTCGGTTGTAGCAGGGGGCTTCTGGAGCAACCAAAATGTTCAATCCCACTTTCCAATGCGTCTCTGTGAGCCATCCTTCCCTCCGGCACAGTAAACTATCCCATTTGCTATCAAATATCTTCTTATTGTCAGCTCAGCCTTCCCTGCCTCTATTCGAAGGTCTTACTGCTAAGAGTCAGCACTGTGGCCCTCATGGGATGGCAGCAGTGTGCTAGATAGACAACAGCTCTGCTAGAAACCCATATCATGAGAATTTCCCATCATATCATGAAAAAGGGCTGCTTTCTTGAGGCCACCGGTCTTGCAGGAAGGAGGAGCAACCAAGCTAGGATTAGCAATTTGCTCAGGTTTGCTCAAACAGTAAACAACTGAATAGCTGACTATTTGGGCTCCCTTCTCAGGAGACGTTAGAAGCCCAGTTCCTAATGCTGAATTAATTAATTGGGGTGTATTTCAGATGATTGGACAGACTCTAGTTGGTAGCAACCATGAATATATGATAAAAATGTGGCTGAGACACTGACAGAAGCGTCCAGAAGGTGAAAGACGCTGTCTTTTTGGATGGAAATTTTGCACCTAACAGCTATGCTTACAACACGGTAAAATATGGCCTGCTCTTTAATGTTTCTACCAGCCACCTACACACCTGCCTTTGCAACAGCCTGTTGAGGGCCTGTCCAGGAATGTCTGGCAGTAGTCTACATGGCCTAACAGCTTGTGTGGACACGTGGTATTTCCTGTATCGCACAGGTTAGGCTTCAGCCATGCTCATAGACGTATGTCCAGACGGAGAGCAGGCTGTAGCCTCAGGATGCTTCAAAAGGCAACGTAAACAGGCGTCTACATTGGGAAGGTAACGTTTACGTTAACGTAAATGTTTAGGAAATCACGTCAACACAATGATAAGCGAGAAGCACAGCTCTAGCTATATCACTTTTATTTAGGCACCTACTGCATGTCTGCTGCAGTCTCTTTTCCTCTTTGTATGATGCTAAATAATATTGATGCAAAGCAGTTTTGTGGCACTCTTGGCTTTTAGAAGAAACTCTTTCCCCTGCATATTTATTTTTATTCTCTTTGTTATACATGATACCTGCAGGAAAAGTTGGGGAACTGTGTCTTCCTTTTATGATTTTAAGACTATATTAAAATAGGTGAAACAACCATATTTCTTACAAATCTACTTCTAACAAGCCAAATTTACCCTTGTTTTTACAAAAAATGTGAGTTTTGTCTCTGAGAACAGGAGGAAATAATATGCATATTTATACTGTTAAGAATATTATTGAGACATGGCAGGATGGAATTCAAAAAGATCAGAGCAGAAGATGGCTCATTAATGGCTGTAAACGAAGCAGCTCCCTAGCAATACAGTACTCTAACAGTACTCACTTAAAACACCTGATAAGGGATTTTGTATTCAAATGCTTGCCCTTTTCTCAGCCTATACCATTCTACACCGGAAAATACCTCCCCCTGTAATATTTACTTCTGCTATAACTTCAGCTCATTGCCGTTATGGCACTGCTGAGCTTGTATTCATACATGAAAGGGAAAGAATTACATCCACAGAATGCAGTCCCAGCCCGCCTTATCTGACTGCTTGAATTCATTTTGCTTCCAGTCTCCATCTGTCATCCAGAATTGCCTGTCTGCGAGCAAATATCCAGGCTAAGCCTGGATGAAGCCCAAGGTACAAGGCACTTGCACGCGAAGTTTTCTTATGCACTACTGCATCCAAAGCCATGAGATAGGTGAAGTGGCAAGCACCTTCACTCTGCCCAAAAAAACCCAACCCTGGTAAAGGAGTCTCTCCTGATGTAATGAAGAGAGCCTGACTCTGTACAGCACACTTCCCAAAACAAAAATGTGCAGGCTTCACATGGGTTTGAAATCATAGGAGGAAAATGAAATGTTACCAGTACAACTTGACAGGCATGGGAAAGTTAGCTAGCAGGTGAAAAGCCCTTGTCTGGTGCCTAATTCTTTCTGTAACTCCATTGACACAAAGGAATAGCTTAGAACTTGGACACACAAATTAATCCGTCATGGCATCAGGAATCATCACCAATCGTAAAAGCAGCAGAAACTCAGTGGCTGCATGCTCTTACACCATAACAAATTTGAGGTAAACAGTGAATCCTTTAACTGCCTTTCATTAAAATTTAAACTCATTCAGTTTCTCTTGACTTTCCGGTGTAATGAGAAGGGGCACAGTCATTTAGTGTGATTTGCTTGCTGTACCGTCATGTCATCACATGTCAGGGCTCTGCGCCCTCTGAATCAACCCAAAATCATCCTAGCAAGCTTGGATGATTAAAATGATCTGCCAAGGTCATTTTACATGCAAGGCAGTCTTCAGAAGACTAAGCTTTGAGGAAGCCTGCATTGCCACAGACTTGCCATTCTAAACTCTTAAAAACCTAGGAAAACACAGTTGTCAGCACCTGCTCCACTTCTGCAAATCCTAGTATTCACACTGGCCAAATGTACCAAATACACACCAAGCTGCAGTATTAGCTTTTCCCTGTGTATTCCAGGTGCCAAGCTAAGGTCTTAATTTTGAACTTCTGAGCTAGACCCTTCATCAATCTGCCAGATATTTTTGCTATTTGTTAAAATAACTAAATCTAAATAGGCAGAACTCAGAAATATTTGTTTTTCTCCCAGCAATGAACAGGTTTTATTCTGCCATCACACAATGAGAAAGGAGATTTCTTGGAAAATATGACATTACCAAAAGTCACTTCTGGCCATTAGGCACTACTTACAAACTTCGTTTTTATAAATACGTAGAAAGTGTTTGGAATGAAAAAGTCAATAAGACTGTGGTACCCTGCATACTTATGGTTCTTCAGAAACATAGCCTACTTTTTAGATAGCCATTTGACCTTTAAAATAGTCATTAATCCCAGACAGCTCAACAACTGCTCTAGTCTCCCTAGCTGATGTTTCGCACACTTGGTAATATTAAAAAAAAAATAAATGCTAAAATGCTTATTGTAACAACATTGCAGCATATGCACATGACAAACATTGATAAATGTGCTCTCATGAAAAACCACAGAAAAAAAGTGGGGAAAAAACTCCTTGATCATTGATACACCTTTCATTTGTGATGCAAACTTTTTAATGTAGCTTTGTTTACTGTGATCTATACATCTTTTGATGTATTCATTTGCACTGCATTTCCCCCTGTTTTCATTTCGTTTTAGAACACGTGCCTGTCCCACTTTTTATCAAAATAAAATCTATCTTCTCTTAAGCTCTTGACATCTACTCAGTCCTGGAAGCACACGTAAACAGCAAAAGAAGAAATGGCACAGCACTGATGTGTCCCTGAACTAAAATCTCAAAGCAGAAAGGCAAGGAAAATCGGTCTTTCCCCTTTTTGTACTCTACATCTAGTGACTTTCATATCTCTAACTGGAAGGGCTTCTCTGTTCCCACTTACATTTCCATTTTAAAACAGAAAACAGAAGGGAGAAATTCCAGTGCTGAGTGATACCCTCATGGCTGGGGCAGTACACAGAAGTGTGAAATCCAGGTTGAAACCTGCACTCTGCCCACTTACGGTGGGAGAACAGGACTTCAGATCCATTTTCCTGAAAAAGGTCCAATTTTAATTTTTTTTTTCATTATGTGTCTTTTGCAGAATTTTAAGTGTGTTTTGGCATATCAAGCTGAAAAATAGTCTCATATGTTTCACATGCATACTCGGATCAATAAGTATTAGCTAGTTTCCTTCCTGCCAGCTCCTGAAAGTATTTTTTGGGGGGTGGGGGTGGGGGGGGTGGAGGTGCAGAGGAGAAGAAGGGAGCTGGCAGGAGGTGGTTATTGATTCAATGCTGAACTGACAAATCCCAGCCCCAGAAGGTGAAATCCCAGATCCAGTGAGTTTGGTCAATCAGCATCAGCCAAATGTAAGATGTGAAAATACTGTTTTACCCTCACAGGCAGCACTGTGTTGCTGGGGAAGCTGAGGGCCAGGCTCTGACCTGAACATTTTCTTTACAGAATAGACTGAAAATACAACTCTGACGGAGACATATGGCCCTGCAAATGGGTCCAGACAAATTGCCAGGCTGTTTGCCACTTGGAAGAGCTCCATTTTGCAAATGCTGGAAGGAGACATCACAGGTTTCTTCTTGCTGTCTGTGCAACCATGGCACAGGGGATGTGGTGATGCTCTGCCACCCTCCTGTTTTCACATTGTGCCCCAGGCTGGGGTATGAGAAACTACAAGGGAGGGCAGGATGTCTGGTGTTCAACCTGAATAACTCTAAAAAGTCAAGCGCCTGCTTGATTTTGGCTACTGTTTTGCCTAATGAAGTGAGACCTGACAAAAAGCATGGGGGACATTTCACACCCTGGAAGGAAAGATTTCTTACAGAGACCACCCCAAATCCTCTTTCTTTTATAAAGGGAGGTCACAGCCCACTGCAGCAGTTAGCAGCCCTGCCTACAGAGAGCAGAAGCGAGAGCTGAAGGGCTGTGTTCAAACAGATTTTCATAGCTTCCTTTGATGGATGAGTAACAGCAAGGTAGAGACAGCAAAAGCCTTCTCCTGTCTCAGTGCAGAAAACACATTATGTAGCTTCTTCTCCTTCCCCACAGTAACAAGGCACGAGGCCATCTTTTGGCACTAGTCCTCAGTCACATGTCGGGGACACTTTCCCCCAGCCAGGAGGATGAGATTTGCAGGCTTTGCTAGTCATCTGACATCTGCTAGACCCATGCCTTGTTCTGCATGTGCAGAAATGCCTCTGGTAAATGACTACTGCAAACTTGCATAAGGCATTCAAAGCTAATGCAGACAGCATTCAGACCTTCTTAAACTAGATAGCTTGCAAAGCAAATCTCAGAAATCTTTCCAAATCTGCATTGTTCTGATAATTTTGTGTTCTTGGATTTTAGACAATAAACATAAGGTACTCCTGTCCTTGTCAGTAGTTTAAAAACGGTCAGCCTCCAAGGTTTACTGGTTAAAATATAGCCCTTGGCTATCAGAAAATACATATAAATTGAAAAGGGAAAATAATTTATGAAATATTTATACCACACTATCACTTCATTCATACACTCAAGAAAAACAACATCAGTGTCTGTTTCCTTAAATTTTCTTCCTCTGTAACTCACAGCTTTTAGTTTTGTGATACTGCAGTTAACAACCCCAATGCTTGTGTTCTGGTAAGCAACTCTCCCCACTGCTCCCAGCCCTGCTTGCAAGATATGTGTCTGTACTTACTTTTGTTTTTTTGGGATCTTGATATTTTCCGGTCTGTTTTTTTTGGTTATTTCCTTTCCATTCTTTAACCATTTGAATCTGAGCGCAGGGTACTCTGAAGTGGTTTCACACCTTAGCACTAGCTTCTGACCCACAGCAGCCTCTTGGTTTTTCATTTCCTTCAATTTGGGAGGCACCGCTAAAGAAATAAAAGAACGTGCTGGTGATTAGGCCATCCTCAGAAGGGAAAACAGCGTTAACTCAAGTTGAGCTAGGCAAGCTACAGAAAGCAAAACCCCAGACAGACTAGCAATGCTTCTACTCCAAAACCTGAAAAATAAGGATAATTAGTCTGTTATATGTATCATCCTTGAAGCATAAGGGCACGTTAAATGACAGCCTAGTTTTGCCCTTTGGAGTCATCCTACATAGGTCTTATAACCTGCAAGACACACACATCCTTAGTGAGAACTGAACTGCTGCTTCTGAATGTGGTATGAAGCACCAACAACAGTTAAATTGATCGTATGCACCGAGACAGCGTGCTGCAGCAAGCAGCCTTGGTAGGTAGTACAGAAAGGGAAGAGGAGGGTGTCTTGCTGTTTTATTTGTTTCAGCTGCTATGAGTCAGGGGGCTATCCAAAGGCTCCAGGTGCAACTGATATGACAGGGAGCTAAAAGCATACATAGAAGCTTGACAGCTTCCCTAATCCAAGGGAAAGGCTTTTGCTCCAGCCAAACATTATAACCCATATTACACACCCACCTCAAGCCTCATCTTGGCCATATCCTTTCCCTGGGGCAAAAGACAATGGGCTTGGAAACCCATCAAGAGAATCAATATCAATTAAGAGTATTTTGGACCCAGAAGGGGACACTGCATTGAAAAGGCTTAGCCAATGGCTCCCACACACCGAAGGACTCCAGCTGATTCATCTCAATTTCTACTGTGTCACAGCAATAGTGTTTTTTGTGTGGGTAAATCTCAAACCGTTTAGGGTTTTCTAAGTTAAAGACCTTTAATACTTCACAACCAGTACTGCTCTTTGAGCACAGTTTTCAAAAGAAGATGTGGTTCCTCTGTGAGACACCACCCTTCTTTTGACTTCCCGGGTTAGCTGTAAACCACCCTCTATTGTGCTCCAGCATCGAAGTAAACCACCTGGTTTAACCTTACTTCCCTTGGGGCTTAAGACAACACCTTCACCACACAGACGGGGGAGGGCTAACACGGGGAGCCGCAGCTGGTCAGCTGGTGGGTGATAGCCTGTGAGTCCATCCCAGCTCAGCTGTGCCCCGTTGTTGGTCTATACCTTTGAGGATCCAATATTCCCATGCAGCACCTCTAGCTGCAGTGTGTTTTGTTTCTTGAATACCTGTAATATTGTCCAAACAAACAAATGGCCACCATGGCTAAACGATTCCCCGTAACATGCAGATTAGGAGCATTCACTGGGACACAAACAGGTCTCCATTACGGTCATGTACAAGAAAATGTTTTGACAAACTGGAACACGCTTGATGATGCTTTGGTATCTGTTGCTTGTGTGTTTGTTGAGACCTGCTAATGTCAATTGCCCTTAATTGTTATTCCAATCAAACAAAAAGCAAGCAGTACCAATGTGGCCATAACTATGAAAGGTGTGTATAAAGAACTGGAGACACACATGCCCAATTAGCAGTTGCATGTTGCAGACAGCAGCATGGCCTGTCCCACATGTGAAGTGACCTGCCTGATCCCAGTAAAGCCCAGGGGAAAAAACACCTGATTTCCCTGGAAACTGAGCCTGGAGCAGAGCAGCATAAACAACGGTGGTTGGGAAAATGTGGTCTGCAGTGAATGAGCAAATGAGGTCATGCCTACTGGGCCATCAGCAGAAGACAGGATAGGACAGAGAAGCTTTCAATAATTAAAAAACTTTTGATTAAGAGGAAGGTGACAACTTTTTCCATGCATCTCTGCTGATGTGGAAAACGAGTCCCTGGCAGGAAGTCTTGGGCTGGACATCAGCAAAACGTCTGAGAGGCACAACTGCGCTGGGGAGGGCATCCGTGGAAGTTTTATGTGCAGGGTAGGCACATGTGTCAAGGTGGCAATGAGACAGATTGGGTAAGGCCCAGGATTTCATGACCAGAAAGAAATCTCTACTAAAATGTCTTCTCATATATTGTTATCCATTTTCCACATCCCCCAGGATAATTTTGGAAATTCCAGCATATTCCCAAAGTGCTACCAAAACAATTTTTACTTTCTGAAAAACAAATGCCCACAGACTATTCTGAAACCAGTATGTTTAAATATACTTTTATAAGTGTATGTGTGTATTTGTACATATACATATATTTACCTAAGCACACATGTAAATATTGAGCATTTACCCAAAAGAGAGAAAGGTATTTTGAAAAACACCAATCTTTAAATTTTCAAAAAAATGCCCAATAAGCATTAATTAAGAGCCTTATTACTGAGGTTTGTATTTACAGTTTCACTCTCTCATTAAAGAGTTAAGGTTATAACTTTTGGTTACTATGTAAGAAAATAAGCTGCAGAGGTGTGAAATAAAAAAGCAATATTCTTTAGCCTGTATTTTGCATACATTAAGACAATAAACACAATTGCAAGGATTAACATTTTTGTGCTTAACACTTCAACTGGTTGTTGATTTCCCTGTCAACAAAGCAGTGTGAAAGTGGGAATAAAAGGGAGATGCCATTTTGTTCCTGAATTTTGTTTTAATTCAATATTATCTTCTAAAAATGACTTGCAGATTTTTTCCTCCATCGGAACTGTCAATGAAAAAAAAAGTGTTAAATTAATATGCTCAACTGTTGCCATAATTCAGAAGTTACCAGGAAACATAAAAGAGGATTTAATCAATGGCAGTGACCCTCACTAATTCACAGTAACTCACTGTCCAAGCATGCAAGCTCTTCAGGGAAAGCAGTAAAAGCTGCTCACAGACATGACAGAAAAGAGATTGTTTCTTCTTCTTTTTTTTTTTTTCTCCTTTTCATTTACACTATGTTTGTTTCTGTTCAGCTGTAGTTTTGTAAAAGTTAATCAGACCTGCCAGGCATATGAGAAAGCTTGTGCTGATAAAAGTACAGCATTGTGTGCTTGGATTGAGATCAGTTTTCCCTGTTGCAAGAGGTAGTTGACTTTCATCACAGCCTGTGCCAATTTTTCTGGTGCTGGAAAGACAAGATCTTGTCTGAGGGGTAAAAATGTTTTTAAAGGAGGCAAAAATGTTTATAACGATAAGTAGACATTGCTTCCCCTGGCACCTCCCTCCCTTTGCCTCTCTACCCCTTCCCCCTTTGTCCCCATGGCGTCTCCTGCCTACTTGGCTCCTTTCCACTGCTCCTTGCAGCGCCTGCCATGCAAGCACTGCTCCTGCCACCAGAGAGACTTCTGCCCAGTGCTCGCTCCCGGGGAGGCTTGTTGATGCAGCAGGAACCAGGGAGACAGGGCAAGGGAAAACACCTTCTGCGTCTTCTATGTATAGATGGGGGTTGAGGTGTCAGGATGACTTGTCAGAACGTATTGTGAAGATGCATGGGAGATTCACAGCGTTTCCTGAGGATCACGTTTTGGGCAGTGCTGTTGCCAGCAGCTCCGATACAGTGGCAGCAGAGCCCTTACACGTGCCATCCATCACAAAATGACAAGGGCCAGGTAGCAAAGAAAACATTCAAATCCAGAAGAGAAACAGCAGAAATGCAGTGTGGAAGCAGCCCAAAAGCAGCACTGCTTGAATGAAAAGTGTGGTGGAATCTACTTTATCTGTAATCCTTGTGCCAAAACCGGGGAGGGCCTCACATTTTAAGAGTCAGTTAGACACACAGAAAGGCACTCATGTCAAACCCCAGGCTTTTCACCCACCCCGGACAGGACCTCTCTCTGTGACCCACAGACCTCCCCTGGTTTGCCAGACTTTCTACGAAAGCAAGAGGGGTGCTGATAGTGAGAGGGGGCTGTCATGCTGTGATGAGCCCTTGCAAAGTGGCAGAGCACTTGTGTCAGCAACAGTCCTGCACTGTTGGAAGGGTTTAACAGGTAAAAGCACGCAAAGTGTTAGATCTTTGCTTATTAAGACAGCTTGAATGCCTGTCATTTTGTTAGCAATTTTTTTCAGAAACGAATGTCTGTTGGCCTGCATAATATTGCAGATAAGGAGCATGCATTTCCATATTCTTTCGGCAAAAGTCTCACTGATAATGTATGACTGGAGATAACTTCTTCTTTCTGGACTTTGGTGAGTTTGGCAAAGCACAGCAATCTCCTCACCCTCAGTGTTTGATTGTATAGTTAATCTGCATGGAAGCTCAACACATTGAACAAATTAAACAGGAAGCCTGCAAAATATTATCACACAACTACACGCTTTCAGCTGAAATTCCATGAGTGGTTGTTTTTTTTCCATTTCTTTTCTTTTCCTAGGAAGGCACAAAGCCTTTTAAGAGTCTCAGCACAGGAATGTATTAGGCATGCTTGCCAGTAGGCACATGTGCACAGTTTGCTGTGCAAAATTGTGACCAACAGCTTGGGGAGTGGTAATAGAAGCCACAAGAATAACACCCATTGCCTTGGCCTCAGACATGCTTTTTTGTAGCATAATGCTTAAGGCAGGGCAGTAATGAAAGACAAATTATATTATTTTCAAAAGCCTTCTGCCCTTGCATATAAGATTGTAATCAAGCTCAGGTTTACCAGCAGCAGGCCAGATTTTCTAAAGCCTTTGGTGCAAAGCATATAAACTACACTTTAAAGTGTATACTGTTCCTGCTTAGACAACTGAAAAAAAAGCAACCAAAAATTCCATTGTTTTCTGTTGGTTTTAATCCTCCTATTACTCTTTCAGGCAACATTTGCATTCTGAACACTTTTCAAAATCTGACTATTTCCTTCCAGCATGTTGAGTCTCTGTGCAGGTTACCTACATGATAAAACACTGCAGGTAATGATAGGAGGTAATCCCACACAACCAGCTCTCCAAAATACCAGACTAACTGAACATGAGCTGAGAGACTGGAAAACCAAACAAATAATTAGCTACTTAAATAGGAATTTCTCAGTTCTGTACCCTTTTGAAAATACTGCCATATACATGTCAGCTTCTGGGTCTTGGTGTAATCTGAATATCTCTGTAGAGCAGCAAAAGGAAATTCTCAAACCTGGCATTTGTCTTGAGTATTACATGTAAAGCCAAGATCCACAGAACTTCATTCTTCCTGGTGATGTTAAAAGGAAATTTTTGCAGACTTCAGATGTCTTAAAGGCCAAAAGAAAGGGGAATGCCACAGACATGGTTAGCAACATGGTCAGGAGCCAAGAAACAGAGCAATAGGGAGGGATATAACACTACAGCCATGTTCTTTGAACACCGTATCAACAAGGAACCAGCAAATGCCACTATAAATCAGAGTAACTACTCTCAAAAGCTAATCACAAAGCCAACTGCAATTCTGATTACCCTGACTGGGAACAGCTCATGCTGTGGGGCATTTAAGTCTAAACTCAGTCAGCCTGACAGGTTTAGGTATGACAGTGCTGAAGTCTCACTTGGTCCTTTCAAAGTAATGGTGCACCCAGCAAGCTCATAGATCTCCACCTGAAGTATTTGTTTATTCGGGGTGAGATGCTTTCAAGTATGTGGTATGTCATGCCAGTGTTCATGGATATTTACCCCTCGCCATGAAGCTGCTCTCTGAACTTGCATTAATCTTTTCATTCTCCCTGTCAGAAGCCCAGGAAACCCTTCCAATGAGATTATCAAGGGCCAACTCATAACATAACCTTGGGAAGGTGAGGCTTTCAACAGAACACTGAAAATGGACATACGGAATAAGTACTGTGCAAATGCAGAAGGTCTCACCAGTCCCCCCTCCACTCTACAAATAAAAAGCATCTCCAGCGTAGCCAGAAAAAGGATGGTAGTGACAAACTGCCCTGTCTAGAAGTATCATGTCCACAAGGGAAAGCCTGAGAGCTCCCATTTATTCAGTGTAACAAGATAATGCCAGGCTGTCCAGCCTCCTGCAGTCACTCAAGATATCAGTTTCTGAGCTTAGACCTCCTCAGAGACAGGGATCTGCATTCAAAGACAGCAAAATGTAGGTTTCACAAGAGATGCTGGGTGTGAGCAAGCGTCTAACCTAAAGATTACAATTTAAAGGTCAACACTTAATTTATTTACTGATGATCCGTGTCTGCAGGAACACACCGCCTGATTGCATTAAATACTCTCTCTTCTGGTTCACAGTGCTTCAGCTGACTCCAGCTGGCTGCATCCCTGATAAACTTTGATGATCCTGTTAGACACTGTCAATATAAAAACCTGATCATACAAACTGAAAATGTGGGGACAGCATAAAATAAATATAGTTGTTATCCAATAAGCAATTCAGGGACAACTGCTCATAAAGTCGATATAAACTTCTACAGGTTTGTATTTTACATACCTAAGTGCATAAAGGTAGGCTCCGGAATCTTTATTTGAGCACTAGAATTAAAGCAATCCAATGCACAAAAATGCTATGCATGCATAAGTGCTGTGGACTTCAAGGGGAATTGCAAGTACTCAGTGAATTGGTTTTCTTTACATGAAACTACTTTTGATTTAGGAGCTGAATTTCAGGACTGCACATTAAAAAACTTTGTCACAAGTTGCATGCCTTGAAGCCAGATCGGGAAGGAAGCACAGCTTGCTGCATCATACATGTGTCTCTCTTTTCTTTGCTCTTCAGTGTAAGTATTTTCATCACTAATATGTACCTTTGCTTCAGAAAAGGCATGCATTAAGTCACCAAAAAGAGACTAGAATAGCTGAGAGAACTACCTAAGAGCAAAGGCTGTGGCTGCACTGTTGACTTGACTGGGTCTCAGACTAAGCCTTATGGCCAGACTTGGAAGGTTCATCTTTGGGCTGAGAGGCACACACATCTTAAACTTTGGGTCTCAGCTGTGGTACATGTGTGGCCACATTGGTGTGCCCTAAGGTCATGTTGGGAAGAGTAAAATCAAATCCAGGGGAAAAAAAACGCAAGGAAGGAAAGATGCTCAATGCAAAAACACTCTCCTTTTGTATAATTTCAGGGGTTATTCCTCTGGATTACTCCTGAAAATCCAGTTCTTGGGTAACTCCTTGTTTCTCTTTTCTGTAGAATTTACTTTTTTGTAGCTGTGTTAGAGCTTTAGCCTTTCATTCTGATGGCTCAAAAGTGCTGCAGACATCTCCTTCTCTCCCTCTCACAGCTTGTATACTCTGGCACACTGCTGTATTTGGCATCATCAGAAAACACAGATATTCTGTGTGTTGAACCCTGTAAGCTGTTTAAATCCTGTATAGTGCATATAAATATATGCACTATATATAATATATATATTTTATAACTCGTTTCCATCTCCTTTGCTCTTGGTTACTTCTCCAGCCTGTCAGCATTTCTCCATCACGCTCCTTCCCTTCACACTGTACCAACAAATCTAGGATGCTCACGTCCAAAGGACACAAGTGATTGCTTTCCCTTGGATCCTAATCAGAGAGAGACCCATTTTTTTCTCCTGCCTTACACTATTTTCTTGGCTTTGTAGCTTTTTCTGATTCTGCAATAGTTCCACTTCACAGACAAAAGTGTACTGTGTCTCAGCCAATAAATTGCCCAGTGCAGATCTATCTGTGGCAGGCTTTCACAGTCCTCAAAATCTTCCCCATCCTCTTGAGGCTGTGGAAGCCTTAAGAGAAGGACTAACAACACACATGCAGCAACATTGCCAGTGCACTTCTAGGTGTCTGATCAGAAATCTTACTAATTAAGCATGACAAATTGTCCCTACTCCCAGCGAGAACTCAGTCATATAATATATAGATGTAATCTGCTACATTAGTGCATGATGCAGAATTTAAATAACATCAGACAATGCTGTAGCCACAGGATTCACATGAATTTCCCCAGTATTAAAACAGTTCTTCATGTTGAACAAGAAAACCAAAAGGACCTGCTGCCCACTTGGATGCCTTATTAACAAATTATATAACATGGGCAGTAGGGAATGCCATGACAGGTGACATGCAGTGGAAATGGTGGTCGGAAGATGATTCCCAGACTGTGGGATGCAGGGTACCTTAATGGTGACCGCTAATCACCTCATCCTGCATGAGTTCACAGAGCTAGACTCCCTGTCATTTCCAGCAAGGATACCTGAGTAATCTGAGTTTGGGGATATATCTACAGGAAAGAATAATTAGTGGGCACACAGAAACACCCAAAACAGGATTTACCAAAACACTTGCCTCCCCAAAAGTCCCAAATAATCTCTCCCTCACAAAGTTCAAACAGAGGCCACCACTTTTTTCACAAAATAGATGAGAAAATGTCTGGGCATCTCCAGGCACAGTTGGCAGTTTGGGGGTTCATTGTCGGCTGATGTTCTTCCCCATAATGAACCATTTATTCACATTGAAATTTTGGGGTTGCAAGGTGGAAAACCTGAGCTGAAGCCTGTCTGATGGCTTGTTTGACATGGACAGAAACAAAATCAAAACGTAGAAATTAATTTGGAGAAAACAAGATTAATTGGAGCATCGAAAGGAAGAAACTGTTGTTGCATTACAGGCTGCATAAAGTACTTACAGCAGTGTGAAGAACTTTGAAACTTTCAAGACATTGATTTGCTAATGCGTAAATCAAACTTAACACTATGGGTATTGGCTCCTCATTCACCACTCTCCTTCCCCTCCTCTCCCTTAAATCCATTGTCATCAGCTCTCCTAGCAATACTCTTTTTCTGGGATTTATGTGGGTGTTCAGCACAGGCTGTGGAAGGACATAGGCTTACAAATACACCTGTGTGCTCCAAGACTGCACAGAGGAAACCTGCGGAAGGCAAAGGCAGCCATTCCACTGCAGCTCCAAAGCGGGGTCTGTTCCCACCCAGACTTAACTAGAGATGCCTCTAAAGTTTTTATTTTCTTCTGGTGCTGATCATAGGCAGAGCAGAGCATATACCAGCCCTGTCCCAGCTGCACAGCACCTGAAAGCGCTGTCCCCCTGCCCCTGTCTGCCATAATCTCTGCTAGGCGGATGATGTTGGAGCATGCTGTGACTCGGCTCCTAATTAAATTTGAAAGATGACCGCTTTCATACCTCCATGCCAAGGGGAAAACCAGCATGGTCTAAGAGTGCCAAAAGTGTGCCACCGCCTCAGCAAAAGGGTGTGCCTTCCCCCTGGGGTCACGGCACAGCTAGTCCTGACCCCTTCATTTGACTGAAATGGGGCCATCACCTCTAAACTTCTGTTAGCAAAATCTTCCTATTTTTATCAGAAGTTGTGCAAAAAGCCAACAAGACTGAAAGCCACTTGGCTATTTTCAGGAACCAAGGGTCTGGATATACCTGGGCACTGCACACAAATCATCAGCTCAAATTCAGCTCAGCAAAAATCTAAACATGGCACTTAATACTATGGGCTTACACAGTATGCAAAGAGGATCTAACCATAAACCTTTCAGCACAATTTACTTCCAACATATACTGAACCCCACATTTATACTCAGCAGCTATGGCGAAACAGAAGAGGAAACTGCAGTGACAAGGAAACGTTTATGTCATACCCGTTTGAAAATGTGCACAGGCTGTCTTCAGACAAATGAAAAATCAAACAAAATTCTTAAGTAAAAATATTGCTAACTATCTGCAACCAGGAACAGCTCACAAAAAGATCTAATTAGAAGCATCTCTCCTGGTTAAATTATTATACAAGATTAGACACGTTTTTAAAGGTCAACCTCCAAAAAATCCATAACCACATGATCAGTAAAGCGTGCAGAAACATGTCACAGTCCAGCAATCACCGGAGCAGGAACAGGAACACTTTATGCAACTCTAAAATGGTTTCTGGACTGTAGGCAAAAGTTCAAAAATTATGTAGGAAAAATCACAAGGCTTTTAAAAAATATATTCCAGATCAACCATAAGTGGTGGAATTACATACTGGAAACCTGTGTGAATGCTAAGTAATAGGCCACACAGGAGTGGGATCTTTACACAAATACAGAAAATTGGAACAGATTTCTAGGCCACCAAGTCCAGCCTGGAGCTCCTAGCCATAACAATCAAGCCCATCCTGCCAGGTGTTTATGTAACCTTTTGTCAAAATCCCTCAATGTCCTTAAAATCTATGACTATGTGAAAAAGACTATAAAGTGCATTAAAAAGTTATTATTTAACATCCTGCGTATCTAACCCTTGTGATTGTAGCCACCAGTATCCCCACCAGTTGGGGAGGAATTATGGCTTTTATTGTAGGAAGGTGATATTGTTTATGCAGAAGTCACAGGAAGACATTCTAGAGCCACTCAAGTACGTAAAGTGTAGCAAGTAATGTACATAGTTTACCAAATCTTACGTCCCGATCTAGACTCTCAATTGTCAGAACAGAGACTATATTGTAAAGTTTAGCTAAAAAGGAGTTGGAAAATAAACTCGACATCAATTCTGGACAAGCTGCTGGTAAAAAGAGCAAAGACACAGTAAATCAAGTAAACCTCCCTTCCTCAACTTATTATTTTAAACTTACAAACGCTTTTTATATGTCACAGTTTTGGTTAAAATCACAGCCTGAAAATTGATTATATCAATTGTGCAAGTATCCAGGTCTTTATTTGCTATATGATAAGAACTGAAGGCCCAGCAGAGCACTAAGGTAAAATTCAGGCCTTGTGGAAATAAAATGCTTTGTCATTGATTCAATACTGATAGATGGAGAAGTGTGCTACAGTCTTTGTAAGGGGAAAAAAAAAATTACAGACCTTATCTATATCCAAATTGGCAGATTTCTAAGTAAAGCATAAATCATTTTTATTTAAACCAATGCAAAGCCTCAGTGTGAACACACTTAAACTGATTTAAAGCTGATTTATGATTAAACTTACATTAAAATCAATTCCTTAACAAATTAAGTTGAATCAATAAACTTCCGGATTAAATTAGTTCTAACAGGTCTTTCTAGAGGCAATGTTCTCTCTGCTTGAATTGAATTGGTTTAAGAAATCTGACTTTAATGACAGTGACTTTGTATGTTAACACTCACACATGTTAATATGCATTCATCATTCAGGCTAGAAAGACATCAGTGGGATTATAAACCTCTGCATAAAAAGACCAATGTCCCATCTCTTTCCTAGTCTCCTCTTTGTTTCGTTCTCAAGGATAATAACCTTGTGATCAGCTTCATTTTGCTACTACTGAGCTGGAGATTTTTGAGTATCATCTCCTGCAATCTATCTGTTCCACATAATTTCTAGTACAAGTTTCCGTTTGTTGTTATCTCTGCAACAAGAAACTCCTCTTTTGCTTTTAATTCCCAGCCAGGACACTGACTTCAACCATGAATTACCTGGGCTGTGCACACATAGCATCCAGCCTAAAATGTGCTTTTCTGCTGCTGAGAAACTACTGAAAAGCATTAGAAGAATGACTGCAAACTAATATGCAGCAAAGCTGTTTCCACCACAGAGTCCCACTAGACTTCATGCCAGCTCTGTTCAGGTTTTGACAGCTAAGATGCAAGGAAGGTAGCAATCTACACACTCCTTATTGTGCCAACAGTGTCAAAATCTCATGTGGGAGTACCCTGAGACGACTTCCCAGAAAAAAGCCCAGATGAGGAAAAGCAAGAAGGTTCCCATACATTGGTGCTGGTGTCATGCTGCAGCAGCCCAGCAGATTGCCTATCTATACCTTACAGAGCCAGCATTAAAATAGTCTCCAGTCTCAACTCATGTGGCCGTTGTGCCACTATTAAGCTGTCTGAAGTAAATAACTGCAAAATCTGTTAGAGGAAGCTGTTGCTCCTTGACAGACACAGGAGGGATGTTTCCCCAAGCAGTAAGATAGAAGTATTGAACCAGAACCAAATCTCCCTTTAGAGAGCGTCTGTGTAGTGTTCAGACTAATTCTTATGTGTTGATGTTTTTTTCTTTCTTTTAGTAGTCTTAAAAAACAAAAACAAAAAAAGCCACCTTTCACAAATCAAACCACATTTCCTAAAAAGATGGTATCATGTCAAGTTCCAATCTGGATTTTCATTGAGAATAGCATGTAACAGGCAGAATGCATAACGTTCTCCCCAACTGTGCTGAACCCTAGGGGGCTGTCAGTCATCTCTTTTGTCCAGATTTTCTAGAAGACATGAGAAAGAAACTCATATTACACGAATAAATCAAAGATAACAGCTTGATCCTAAAAAAGTTTGGGAAAATGGAGATTTACAATGGAAACTGTTGTGCAACCCTGGTAGCAGAACTGGCAGGTGTTTCAGGTTTATTGTAAGACTCAGTCCTGCAAGGTGGCGTGAGTAGGGAGTGCAGGACACTCTCACAAGAAGCCTAGTGACACCCCTGGTGATGAGCAAAAGATGAGTTTGGTTTTTTACCTAAAATGATGTACACACACCATCTGGCTTTTTTACCAATTTTTTTTTAACCTCTGGCTTTTCTCTCACCGATTATTTCACTACTGCTGCCATCATGAAGCAAAATACATCTCTCTGCTTAGGAATGTCTGCCTATTCTCTTTCATTGTGATAGTCTGAAGTCCATTCAGCTGACTAAGGACCCTCTCTTCTGTCTCACAGTACTCCCCTGTGTTTGGGTGTCACAGTTGCCAAAATATTCTCTTACTAATTGCAGTTTGGGATTCTACCTACACGCTAGGGAGAAGATACAACTGTGGGGAGACCCAGTAATACAGGGGCTGAAAGCCCCTGTGATAAACAGATAAAGAAAAGATATACCAAAACCTCTTGCTGACTGGAACTTGGTTCCAACCACGTGTCCTAGTATTTCAGTACTTCGTTCTGCAAGATTTGTCCTGCATTGGTAAGTACCTAATAATGAAAGCTATGCAAATGAAAGGCGTGAAAGATCGATGGAGGAAGCCAAGAAAGAACCACAACAGTATCAGAAAGGGATGTTCAGAAAAAAGAACGCGAGGGATGAGTTCACAGCATCTCCTGAAATTTAATATCCTGAGTCCCCCTTCTGGCTGCAAAGGGAATTTTATGTAGGAAGTGACCAAGCAGGACACCATTATGGCTAAAAGAAATGGAAACAATCAAGACAGAAAAGCACTCTGTAGACGTTAAGTATACTGTTTTCAAAGTATTACCTCATTCTGAATCTCTGTCTACTGAGAGATATCATAAAACTCAACATGGCTGAAAAACATAAAGCCCAACAGTATCATTATACTGAATGTCTACTGTATTTTCCCCTTTTAACTATTGCTTCTGGAAAAAATTTAAGACACACTTTGGACTTTGGAAGTCATTATTTACATGTGTGATCTTCTATGTGCAGAGTGTTTTATCTCATGAGCTTCATGAATTTCCAGTAGTACATGAACAGATGAAAGATTAAGGAGAAACAGTATCAAAACAGCATTTTCCTGGAGCCTCCAGAACAATCAAGCTATTTGTGATGGAAGGAGAGGAAGTCAGCACACACTGTGTGTTCAGGGAGGTGTGAAAGAGCCCAGAAGCCATTCTTATGAATAGCTCTGACATGAGTTGAGAGTGCATGGAGGAGGGTCAAATTCCAGCAAAACAACAACAAAATCATCATTTCTGGTGGCGATGCATGACATCTCCATCTGCCACTTTCACAAACCTGCCTAGAGTTGACTGAACACACACCAAACACAGTGTCTACCCATGGAGGTCCAGGTTTCCATGCCAAGAAAGGCAAAAACCTCCAGGGCCAGGTACTGTCTTTCAAACAGCATCTCCATCCCAATCTTTCTGAGTAGATAAAAAAAGTGTGATTTTTTTTGTTTCTCAGCTATCTCCTAGTGCTTATGAGATGGATTTCTTTTGATAGTAGGGAGAGGTTTGACAGCTGTTAATCCCCAATCCCCACAGTTTGGTTCCCCAATCTTAAACATAATTTAAATAATCAGTGGAAGCACTGACTTAAACAGCAGGCTTTAATCAAATTTTTCCTTGCCGTACCCCATTTCTCTCCATGTGTCCACTCTCTCCCCCTCCAAAAAAAAAAAAAAAAAAAATCTCAGTGGTTGCTATTATGACAGTCTTATTTATTATTAAGCATAGCCGCCTTTCTCAATTTCATAACTAGGCTCTCCAAGCTCTAAGCATATGCCATCTCTGCCCTCCATTTATTTAGCCAGCTGTGTAACTGAACATACATGTAATAACCCTATAAATTCTTAGATATTTTATGCTGGAAAATAACGTATTATCTGATATGTTTATTATCTGATTATTCTGCGGAGGGATAGAAATCAAAATACAGAAAAAGACGATTTTGACTGGACTTGCATTTGATGAACCAGCTAGACACACAGGAGAGGAGAGAAGCAGGCATTTTATTAAAACATGTTTTGAAATCACAATCAACAGGCTCACTAAACAAAGAAGTACTAAAAGTGACTTTATGAGTCACATTTGAGTATGGTCAGCACATCCTTAAAAAAAGGAGAGGTACCTCTGATTTAGGCATAGATTTGGAGAGAAAAATGCAGTTTTTTGCTATTTTAACTCTTATTCAGCAACTTCACTTTGAAAAAATAGGTCATCACATTGAAATACATGAAAAACATTAAAAAAAACTTAATCAGCAAAGCAGATGAGTCTAGCATTCAAAAAAGATCTCAGACAAGTGATATTTCTGTACTTTGGGCTTCCCATGTGGGGAAGCTAGTTCATGGTACAGGGTGTGAATTTCAGAGCTCTGGTTATTTTACATTCAAGACACTTAAGGCATTGAATTCATATTGACTGGAGTGGCTTACTGCATTCTAAACTGGAGTATCACATTAGAAACCACTAAAATGAATGGTTCTTAACCTATGATAATTAGTCCAAGGGAATCAGAGAGAGGTACGGAGCGCAACTGAAATCACGCAGGAAGTCTGCCTAGCAGAATACTTGTACCGTATCCCTTCGTACGAGGCGTGATGTGAAATACTGTAAAACTGCATGGCTAGGTAGGGAGCTGTCCATCAGGGTTAAAATTCAAGAAAATCACTCTAAGTCAAGCACAAGGGATGTGGGAGGACAATAAAGCTCAGGAGGAAAAGGCATCGCTCTCAATGGAAGCCACAGGAGACTTGTGGTGGGATAGCTGCACAGGGAGTGTTTGGGGTAGAAACAGAAGAAGAAAGAAAAACTCAACAGAAACTGTCAAAATAGCACCATTTTCTCCCTGACCCACAAGACTCACTTCTGTGCAGCGCAAAAGCCTATGAAAACATGACAAGTGCTGCATAACGTGACCGCTCAACCCTCCCACATGCCCCATGTATCCTGGGCAAACAGGTTCTCCACAGAAGTAAATTGACTGCTGCATCTGGGTGAGGAATCCCTTTTTGGCCATTTTGCTTGCAAACTGTTGCTTGACGTTCAGCAATGTTTTCGCACAGCCTAACTTAAAGCACTCCTCTTCCACTTCTGACATAAAGGGCTAGTCTTTGTATACCCTGTGGCGAGAGGTCCAGACAAGCCCCTTTGTACCGCAAGCGCCCACACAGCGGGTGAGTGTGGCCCAGCACAGACCGATGCATGGGGAGGAGGGGCAAGCAGGGGACACGTGTGAGGAGTTAATCGGGTTTCCCCAAAGGTATGCATTTTTCATGCATTAGTTAAATCCAATAAAACTTCACAGTGATCACGTGCCTTCTGAATTTGGGTGGCTTTGGTTGAATTCACTCCCAAATCAGATTCAACTCTAATTCACCCAGTACAGTCCATCTCTGAACAGGAGCTTCCGCTCCAGGGCTTCCCACAGCTGAACTCATCCACTTTAAATGTTAATACTTTGAGTGCCTGGCCTGGACCAGCTGTAGGACTGATCACCTGGAGGGTTTGTGCAGAGCATCCATTGGGCTGTAATTCCAGTTTAGCCAGCTAATTTACCCTTATAGACAAGCCATTGTTTTGACATAAAAGCCTAACCAACAAAATCCCCCCCCCCCAAATGGTTTTTCAAAGTTGCTGTGGTTCTGCTGCTGCCCATGACGTACCACGAAGGTTCTGGCTCCTAGCTCTAAACTAGTTAGTCTGGGGAAATTAAGCGGTGCTTTCTGCACACCTGTGCCTGGTTGCTCCCTGCCTAGCAGCGGTGCCTCTCCTGCATAGTGCACACTGCTAGCACGGCTCCCAGGGCTGTCGTGCCCGGGATGCAGCCTCCCAAAAAACTGTTGGGGGGACAGTGCAGTTTCTCATAGAGTCGAATGAAACCACTGGTTTGGCAAAGAAGTTGCTTGTGAGGGTATATGCTTCGAAGATTTATATTTTAAACAGGCAACAGCTAATATCAAGGGGGAACAGATACATTACCAGCAAGTCATTTCCAAGCAGCTAATAACTGTTTCCCTACCCACCAGATCCTAGGATGTATTTTCAGGTTTAAACATAACGTATACATTGTAAATAGCGGAAACATCTGGGGTTTATTATAACACCACTTTGCTAGCCTTGGGCATTGTACAACTCCCGCAGGCCACGGTTCACCCTTGACCTGCCAAACACGATTACTGTACTCAGTCAACTTCCCCTGCTCCACAGCTGCTTGCCTTCCCCTCCCCTCCCTCAATACTCATTGCTGCTATCATTACAGCTACCATCCTCGAGCAGCCAGTCAAAAACTTGGGTTGCCATGGTCTCTGCATGGAAACAGTGTGGCTGTGCAGGCAGGGAAAAGATGATGAGGATGGCCAGTGAAGTCATCCTGCCTGCTGACCCCAGAGGGAAGTAGGGCTGCAAAATGCCATCTGCATCTGCAGCCTTCTCCCTCATCCTTCCTTCTCTGTCCCACTCATCCCACCCTCCTTGCAGGTTTGTAATGCCTCATTTTCTCCCCTTTCCTGATCTCCAGTCCCCCACTGAGCCAAAACTGACCTCTCCCCTACTCCTCATGCACCTTCACCTCCCAGCCACATCTTGCTTCCCAAACTCTCTGCTCCCACCCTCCTCCCTCCTCTTCTTGCTCTCCACCAAGGACTTCTCTTCACTCACTCATTCCTCACTGCTTGATGTCCAGCCCCACAAATCCCAGTCCTATCTCTGCCCCACTTTTCCACCACTTCTCTCCTCTTGAACATGGTCCCAAGCTGACTTCTCTCTGCCTGTGTGACACCTCATGTGAAACACCACAGCAGCTCTGAGCAGATCGTGGGAGGCATTTTAGGGCTGTTGGCACAAGGGCAGACAGCAAAACTTTATCTGAAATAACTCAAAGCGGGAATCTAAAGTACTTCAATTACACTATGATGGGGGGACACCTTCAGAAACAAAGTGATCTTTCACTGGTTTAGAGCTAAGTAAAAAGAAAATGCAAGTGGTGATCCAATATGGCTTAATGTATGCACTTTAAAAACTCATTTGGTTGAGCTTTCTAGATGTCTCTGCATGAACAAACCACTGACCAACTTCTTGCCTTCCAAGCACGGATAAGCAGTGCCATTACTGCCTCCAGCTGATCCTGCTTAATGCCTGAGCAAGTGGGTAGGAGACCAGTGCTTAACACTGCTGTTCAGAAACACAGTAGAAAGGAAATGCAACCTGTGTTTCCAGCTGCTCTGTCCACCTGAGAACCAGGAGCAGATGCAGCAGCCACCCAGCCAAGTCATGACCAGCTTCACCCCTGCTTACTGCTCACAGGAGTGTAATGCCTTTCCTAGGAACCGTCCTCTGTTACAGGAAGCCTTCCTGAGAGGTAACAACCATTCTATCAGCTGTACATCCATTTGCAGAGTGCGATCAAAGCTCCTCAGCCACCCCTCCTTGATTAAAGCCTATTGATTGATGCTGTATCCACCCTGGCCCTGAAACACAGAGTTCAAGTGCTTGATTACAGTACTGGGGCAGTACCCCTCCTCTCTCCCTTCCCTGCAAAGTAAAGGCAAATTTCTGAAAATAAACATCTGAAACGTATTGCCTTTTTAAATTTTTATTACTCAGTAGCCTGGTAAAATCCTTTGTGTTAGGAAAAATGATACGTAGCATTTCCTTTTTTTTTTTTTTTTCTAAAAAAAATTTCTTAACTGATCAATCTAAACATCATCCTGGAATTATGCTATGGTAAAACAAATGCACATTTAGAAAATAAATGGAATTGATTCTCTTCTGGAGCGAAAGGCCTTACCAAATGAAGTATTTAAATATAATCCCCAATCCCTCTCTGAAGAAGCACCTGGTAATTCACTTTTTGGATCAAATTCCAACTCCACAAAAACTTTATGACCTCATGTGGTCTTTCCATCCCCACATTCCTCCCTAGAAACATTATATACAGCATGCTCCAGGCAAGAGTGTTTGTTAGAAATTAGGATGGTGGTGCTAGGGAAAGAGATACAGCAGGCACCAGGGCAGCAGCAAAGCACTGAGAACATAAGAAATGGGCAGCTGCTTAAGGATGGACTCCCTGAGATGCTGATACATTAATTCCTGGTCAAATGCATACCCTCCACTCCTGCTTGAAAAATTTGCCACACCAAATATTTTCTCTTGTCAAACAGGCCCAGATGCCCATCTTTCACTTCACCCTCAGGCATGTTTCAGCACCCATAAAAATGACCATCCTGGTCAGACAAAAAGCTAGTTCAGCCTAGTATCCCATCTCCAGCTGTGGCTGATGGTGAGTGAGAAAAGAGACAAGAAAAAAAGTAACCATAAATCATTGGCTGTGATGCCTTTGGCCATGCTGAAGTCCTCCAGGTCAGCAAGCTGCAGAGGAAGGAGGTACCACTAGGTCAGGTAAGATGCTTGGGAGACTTTGTGGTGTGAAGCAAAGGCACAAGGTGTCTCTCCCTTCTCTGGTGGGGTTTGGAGGTGGTGGGGAATCTTGGATAGCTCCAAGGAGGGACCTGGCTCTGGTGATGTGGGGCTTTCCACTGGAACAGAGATGGCAACCCCCAGACAGTGTTACTAGACCCTTATGTACCCTGCTGATGGTCAGGAGAAGGCTGTGCAAGCACTGTGAGGGAAACACTGTCTTATGTTTTCTATTTTATCCACTCCTTGGCTATAAAGTCAGCAGTCACCATGGTTTTGTGAATGGAAACAAACTCCAGTTTTAAATACCCCAAGTTATTGCTTATCCCTCAACTTCAAAGCAATTTATAGCTCTTATTTGTGCCTGTATTCTTTGGGATTGATCTGAAACGGACTGGGTTTTGCCATGAAATTGATAGCAAGAAACATGATGAAACATGCCATGAAACAAGATGATCCTGAGGCCGCTTGGTATTTCTTTGATTTGTCAAGGGAGTTGTTAACCAACTGCAGCTTTAAAAAAAAAAAAAAAAAAAACAAGGGGGAAAAAAAAAAAAGGAACTAATGACACTGGACATTTCAACACCTCCCTCCTGCTGTGAGCCATGGTCCTGAGATTTCTGCTTTTCCATTAAGAGCTTGCTTCCCAACACTATCAAAAGAGTATGCATTTGTTCCTCTCTAAAACATTAAAACAGAATTAAAATGATTATTTGGGAAAATGCACTGCTTTCTCACAGTGGCTTTAAGTTCTATTCTTTTAGGACAGCAGTGGTTTCCATATTTGTACCATCCAGCTGTTGGCATGTTTCACAGGACCACTCCCCGAGGGGGTCTCTCCAGGAGCTCCAGCATTTTTATGGAACCATGAGTTAAAAATGGCTTAGAAAAGAAGCCTTTTCTTTTCTTGACACTTCCCCAGTGGAGAAATTCTCTGTTGTAATATAACTCTAGGAGGCCTCGAATGCTTCAGAATTAACTCCTCTCTTGCTGCAGTTGTGATGGACCAGAATGTATGTGCATGCAAAAGTTTGCTTATAAGTTTGCACTAACATCGCTCTAGCATGACCCTAGGAAAAACAAAAGAGTTTGCCTTTCCTTTGCAAAATCTAACTAGATGAGACTAGAATGACAAAAATTCCTTTGCTGATGTAAAGAGGATAAGATGAAAAAGATGCCAAAACCCCTCCAAATCTACAAGCACTTGATTTCACAGGTCTTCTGGGTTAACCATTAACCTCATCAGCAAATATTAGATATTTAATTGATTAACTTTCTTTCCCTGCCATCTCTAGACCATCATACATGATACAGTGCATGATTTCAATTTCTTCCAAATGCTGTTTTTGCAGGACAGAAGTCCATTTGTTATTCTCAGTTTAAATAATTGGCAGTGTCATTAATTACGTTTTCACTTGGTTCTTTTGGAACATGCTGAAGTACACCCAAGATGGCCTGCTCACAGTTTAAAATACATAGGCACCCTTGTAGGCTGAGGGAAGAGGAAACCAAACCATAGGCATGATATCTTCACCTTGCACACAGCCCCAGCTGGTTCCATTTACCAGAGTGCTTAGGGAAGTGCTCAAGTTTAAGTCTGCGGATAGTCCCAGTAATGTTCAAGGAGTTTCATGCATTCCTGACAGGTCAACTTGCTTGTAAGTAGGAAGATCAGGTTTCTTTCAGGGCTAACTGAGCACAGGACAGGGAAATACATAGATGCGGTGACCCTAGAACTGCCTGTAATGAGTAGGAGGGACTGGATCCACTGTTCTGTCTGTGAGCTAAGGTCCCCTCTCAACTGCACAGGTGATTTTGCTACAGCTGGCATCCAATCTCTGTCTTGCTCATGGCTTTTTTTCCCCTCAAGTCTGTCATGAAAGCTTTTCTTCCTCTGAGCTTTCCTTCCTCCCTCTTCTTCCAAAATCACCAGTAGCAGCTTTTGCCCTTCCCTGTCCTGTGCATGCAGGTTCCTGGGACACATTTAAGGAAAACTGCCTGCACTGAAGCAAGTTAGCATTACAGTCTATTCTTTGCCACTTACGCACACAGTATAAAGGCTCTCCAAAGTAGACTTGGGTTTTTACAGCTTAGAAATAGATTGAAACACTGACAGTGGGCTGCCTCAAGATCCTTCTGATGCCCCTGGACAGCATTAAGTGTCTAAACCTCCTGGCACTGTGGGAAGGAAAGCAGCACTTCAAATTAAATGATGGTATAAATCAGAGCAATTTCTGAACTACTTCATTTCACAGTGAAGATGGGAGAATGTGAGCAGATTCCCTGCCAAAGCACTGAGCAGTCTTTGGTGCTGGGTTGAGTCTGATGAAAATTTATGGTTTGGCATCCCCAGGTACAAGCATCTTGTATAAGTACGCAGAGACCATACACTGTGTGACAGAAGACAAGGCTCCCAAACACTTTTCTGTTTATGCAAGCATTTGAAGAGCTTGCAAAATGGAGTATTTTCACATGTCTTCCTGCTATTTCATATCAACCACATGCTGTTTCCCTCTTGCCAGTGCCATGGAGGTACCTTCAGGCAAATGCACTGTAGCAGCCAGCACTCAGCTCAACCCATGACAGGAGCAGAGTCTGACCTTTTGGGAATCAAAAGGGAAACAGACACCAAAGAGTCAAACTACAAACCCTGGAGAGAAAAAGAGCTATCTAGACCTGGCAGTTTACTTCAGCCTTGATGGCAATTGCATGCAAAGTCAACTTGAGGGAAAGCCATGGAAGCCTAAAGTGAACCATGAGAAGTATTTAAAAATCCACTGTGGGACCAACCTATCCTCGGCTACGTTCAGTGCCCTGAAAATCTCTCTTCAGCACCTCCCCTCAAGAGGAAGCAATGTCACTGGCAGCCCCTGTGCAATTACTTCCATACTTTTAAAATAAAATGCTTGGATGAAGCTATTGCTCTCTCAGCAACTCTTAGAAACGATACTCCCTCCCTTGCTCTTTCTTGTGGACAGCAGTGAAGACGACATCCCTGTAACACCAAGTTCTGCCTTTGTTGTGCTGTTAGGTACAACTCACACCGCAGCCAAAGAACTGTTTTTTCTCACACACCCTGTCTGGAAAACAGAGGCAGCCAGAGTATTGCCAATAGCTTCCACCAGTCAGGCATAAGGAGAAGGGATGAGGGCAGACAGCACTTTGGGGATGGGAGCAAGGACACCAGCAGCTGAAACCAGTCGGTTCTGGCACTTGTGGAACTGACATGAGCCTCAAGAGGGATCTTGTAGCTAGGGTGAGTGATGAACATTTTGTGAGAAGATGGGCCCTAACCTTACAAAAAGGTTCCTCACCCAAATGGTCTTCACTCCCTCCCATCCCTCACAGATAGGGAGAAATAATCAAGGCATAGCAATGCCAAATAACACAGGAGTAGGTCTAAGCTAAAAGGAAAATTACCTATTTTAAATCCCACTCTCTGACCTTATTTCAAAACCCTCCCCACCATTATTACTCTGAATTAGTTTCCAGTTGGCTCTTCACACAGCCAGGAAAACCTGTGCTTAACATCAGTTTCACTTTCACTGACCATCAGTTTCTTTTCCCCACAGTTCATTTTGTCATCCAGCATTTGCACTTAGCCTTTTACACATTTGCAGCACCTTCTCACATGCCATGTGCAACATGCTGAAGAAGAAATCCTGTTTAAATCAAAATACAGCAACAGAAAAAAAAGATGAGGCCAGGCCTGTTGGGATCTACAATGTTAAATCTGGCAAGAACTCGCTCAGAAGGTCAGACTGGAAGCCTGACACACAGGAAAAACCTCACCCAGTAATCTCTGCGTTCATCCCATAGCTTTTGGTTGAATTATAGCATATCATTCAAAAAAAGATACCAATCCTCACCTTAGATGCTGTAAGTGACAGAAATCCTCCATATGCCCAGGCAAGTCCTTCCTCTGCATAACTGCCTTCGCTTTTAAAACCAGTGCCTTTTATCTCACCCCACCAGTGCACTGGCAGCTCCATTCATCCTCCAGAGCTCCCATGGAGAATACACTCTTTACAGTGTGCTTTATACCTCTGCACTTCCAGTCCACCCTTCCCAAAAACTGGTCCAACTAGCAGCTTTCATGTTTTCAGGTTCACTTTTCAAAAGCCTAGCTAACTTCTCCAAGAGTAAATTCTCTTGAGATAATCAGGACACTGCTGTAAAGCTCGTGTGATTCACTGCAGAAGTTCAGCAGAAGGCAAAAACAAGAAGGAGGCACTCACTATCCTGGGACACCATTTTTTTACAGATCATATTGTTCCCACTGGAGAAGGAAAACTCTGCCTGGGAAGTTTCTCTTCTGTACTTGTAATGGGGCACGCTGTCCTTGGAAGCAGTCTGCTGGAAAATTTTTCTAATACCACCTTCTCTCTGAGGGTCTCTCCTCCATCCAGTCCTACCAGTGGACAGATCTGGCAACTGACATCTTCCCTGATGCCCCTCATCCCCATATCCTCCCTGTGGAAATGGCTCCTTACCACAGAGCTGGCTGCACAGAACCAGTGGGACAACAATGTACATACTTTATTCTCCTTTTACTGTTTTTTTCTTCACTAACTAAAAGCTTTCTGTCCCCTCTGCAACAGATACATCAGCAATGCACAGTGCCCTCCGGGAAACCCATTTGCACAAGGAGAAAGGAGTCTTCTTGCACACCAAAAAACAGGGGAAGAGATGTGCTTGTGTTACCTGTACGTTTTTTCTTATCTCTACAATAGCTCTATGTCAGGAAACAGGGTAGTTTGAAGAAAGGGGTTAGACTGAGAGTCAGAAGACTTGGGGTTTGTGCTGGGATCAGGTTCTGATCTGTTGTGACATTGGACATGTATAGACTGTAGACTCCTAGGCAATGGGAGCTTGGTGTCAGACCAAGCTTGCTCCACACAGGGGAATTTGAAGGATACACATTTCAGCTAGACCTTGAAGGACTATGACAATGCAAACAATACTAGTTTATTGGGCACAATTCAAGGCTACATGAAAAAATGTCTTCGCAGAATAACAGGCCCTATCTTATTTACCAGTATCTGTACCAAGTATAATGCAATAACTCAGAACAGTTTTCAGTGCTGTTTCATACACAGGTACAACATGACATTTTTCTTTTTTCTTCAAAGTCCAGTGGACTTCCCCGAAAGAAAACTGAAGAGTCTGACACTGTAGCTAACAGTGCTGCTAAAACATCACATTGACACAGTCTCCCAATACTGGATTTAAAATTTAACTCTTCTGGCAGTAACAGCAGTAGGAACATCCTCTATCAATCACCTCTTCAACTGAATGTTACCAGGGACTCAGTTTAGTCATCTCAAGTATGCATTCATGCTTCTGTAAATGTCTTCAAAGGGATTAACCATTAGCCATAGGACATGGCATGTGGCTGACTTGGGTGAAATGAAAGCTGTTAATACAGGAGAAAGGCACTGAGCAAGGCTCAGCCCGAGTCCATGTCTGAATGCCAAGCCCAAACTGCCTGACCTGGATTCCCCCTGCTTACAGACGTGGAAGTACCATCAGCTTATAAAACCTGAGAAAGAGATGCACCGAGGAAATGCAGGAAAGGCTCCCAAGCAAACTGTCACAAATGGATTAACATCTCGCTCTCCTTGCCTGACCTGTGAAGCCTGTGGACTCCCTGTCAGGGCTAGGATTCATCAAACGGCTCATAGCAAACAAACTACCTAACCGTTAATTTCTCCCCAAATCTAATGCTCCCACAGAAAATTACACAACCAGAAATGCAAAACCAGACACAAGTGGTATCCTGTGCACAAATAAAACACCAGCAGTCAGTCCAAGCAGGAGGTTATGTTAAAGATTCCTATCTGTCCCTTATGAAGTATCTTGCTTTATTTTCCTTTTATTGTTTTTTCTGCACTAACAGAAATAAAGCAGATGGGAAGGACAGGAGGAAGGACAGATGGATGGAAAGGAGGAAGAGAAAAAAAAAAAAAGTAGGAAGGGAGACAGGGAAAGAGGCAAGGATGGTGAAAAGGAGGGGGGAAGAAAAGGATGGAGAGGGACTCGTAAAAGGACAGCAGGACAGAGGGATGGCAAGGAGGGAGGTAGGAAAGAAGGGAGAGAGAAAAAGAAGAAGGAAAGGGGGAAGGAAGAGAAGGCGGGAGGAAGAAAAGGACGAAAAAATGAAGGAAAAGAGGAGAAAAGCATGCTGTGTCCTCACTGGATGATTTCATATTTGCCTCGCATGAGATCAGAGCAGAGTGTTTGCTAGAACCTAAGTCTCCCTCACAGCTTCTCTACCAGTTTACCCCACATCCACTGACCTTCACCGCAACTTAGCAGCCCCCCAGCCTTCTCTTCGTTGCAGGACACTGCTTTGCGAGTTGCCATTCTCCCACCACCCTCTGATGCGGGTGAAGCGCCCACAGGGCCCAAGGGCTGGAAAACACCCTCCCACGCCTCGGCTCGAAGCCCCGCAGTTCTGGGGCAACGGGCAGCTGCGCCCCGTTCCCGGGCCCGGGGCAGGAGAGGCGCGGGGTCCGGAGCCCCCTCCCGTACCTGCCCCGCACCGCGGGGGGTCCGGAGCCCCCTCCCGTACCTGCCCCGCACCGCGGGCCCAGCGCGCTCCCGCCACACCCTCTCGCGGCCGCGGCCGGCAGCGGCGCAGACACCCCTCATTCAGTCCCTCATTCCGTCCCTCCCTCCCTCAGGGCCGCCGCCTCCCGCCGCAGGCCACAAGGTTTTTTCCTTTTCGTATGCTTTTGATTATTTCCATCATTTTCAAAGCAGCACTGACTGCCACAGACGCCTCCCGAGCATCACAGTCAGCACCGCAGCCCTGGCGCGTCTCCTCGCTGCCGTGCCCCCGCTCACGCCGCCTGCAGCCCCGGCGCCGACACCGTAACCCTTCAAATGCAAGCCTTTCTCTGGCTGTAAATTTTCTTGGGCTGGAACAAGACCTCCCGCCGACCCCAGGACTCCGTGTTATTTGAGGGAGCAACTGAGGGTTAACTGAAACACCTCAAGCACATTCAAGCAGTTCTTTGTACAGCTAGAATGACTCACACAAAATATTGACACTTGGTTTGTTTTCTTGTATCGTAACGGAACATGATAAACTATCAGCACTGTTAAACGCACATTCACTCTTGTTACTTTTGGAATGTTAACAAAACACTGATTTGCTAAGAATTCATAGCATTTCCACAGCTTCTGACACCCTGCGACACGATTGTTCGACACGATTGTTCTTCGGTTGTAAGTACCTGCCTCAAAGGACTATCGGATGCTTACAGATAGATTAAAAGGGGGAGATGGAGGAAGGGAAATGCTTGGAAGAAAGTTTTCCACAGTACAGCACTTAGCTTGCCTTACTCCCACGATAACAATTTGCCTCTTACCTGCCTAAAGTAAAGCCTGTTGTCAAAGATGCTCATTAGCTCCTCTGTGATTTTTGTGACTAGACATTCACGAACCAAGCACCCAAAAAGTTTTCTTGAAAACCCAATGACTTTGATTCAGTAGATGTGATGAAAAGTGAGCTGCCCCAAGTAGGGAGCGCTGACGTCTTCTGAAAAATCAGCTGCATAGGAGGATTTTTTTTTTTTTTTTTAATTATGAGAGCTGTTCAAATTGTTTCACTCAACTTTTTTTTTTCTTTTTCAGTTAGTGCCTTTCTAGAAATCCAAGAACAGAACCCCACAATTGCAAATAGACAAACTCAGCTTTGAGTGTCAGCTCACAAGCTTTGCCAGGGATTAATGTTTTAAAATCCTTGCATAGCTTAGCAGATCTTGGCGTTTCTATACCCAAGATAAAAAATTTGTTCAGCCTTCCCTAGCTATCAATATTGCACAAAGTTCAGAACAGTTTTTGGATTTATTTCATAGGGGAATGTCTTTCTATACACATGTAATATTTACTAGACAACTGCACTGGTATGTCCTCACGGTTTTATTTGCATTCCTATGGCTACAGTCAAGTAGTACTTGCAGTGTTAAGTCAAAAAAAGGTTGAATAGTGACTAATCTCATTTATTCACAAAACATGAACACACTCGCATGCTTTTTAAAGGATTCATTCTCAAAATTGCTCTGAAGATTGTGTGGAATGTTTGGAGCATTCAGGCATAGCACACAGGTGGAGAGGCTTTCCTCCCAGAAAAATGTACAGGCATACCAGCAGCGCATAAATATTTTGGCACGGAAACATCAGAAGTTGCAGCTCCTTCTAAGCAATGATTTTCTTCTAGAATTGGACAGGTTTTACCAGAAAATACAGCTCTTATTCCATCTCCAAGGCTCTTGTCTTCAACTCATGTTAAAATATTGACCTGCCTTCTAAACCCTCTTCATGAATACTGAGTATCAATTTAAATTTAGCAAGCCTCAGACTGAGCTCTTGTCCTCCCAACCAAGTCCTGACTTGCAATTTGGTCTTTAATATGATCAAAACTATTTCTTCCTCTATCAACCAATTCTTCTACCAGGATGCAGTCAAAGACGACGCTCGGTCACACTCACCTCATTTGAATTTTGTGATGTTCATTTTGTCATGTAGTCTTAAAGCTCTGGCATTTTATCTAAGTCTAAATTAAATTTCTCGCCAGGAGTTACTTATTTTCTATATCGATGACCGCAGCCTCCCTTCCCTGGGCTCTGCAAGTACAGATGTGTTCAGAACACTGTTGCTGAGGTCACCTCACTGAAATGGTGACTGGGACCCACCTTTGCTGCTGTTCCCTCCTACCCCACCAACTTTGTCTTTCTGCATCAGATTCTTGCAGAGCCTTGCTCTTCCTACTGCCGCTGCTGAGCTAAAGAGTAGGTTACAAACCCATAGCCACAGAGTTCACTGCTCTGACAGCACTGTTGGTCTTTGCACACATCAGGATTATTTTCTTCTCAAAAATACTTCATGTCTTCTCATACTTCGTGTTTCAAGCCCAGCAGCCTCTCCCTCCTCTTCCCTCCTAAGCAGAAACCACCTGAAAACTCACATTCCCTGAGCTGTCTGGAAACACTTGACAAAGGCATGGGCAGGTGACATGCTGGATCACCACCTTTTTTGCCAAAATCCAGCTCTTTCACAGAGGGATTTTTCCTGAGCTGATTCCTTTCTCTCATTTCACTAGCACCACCTTATGTGTTCGAACACTGAGGATGGGCCAGTAGAAGGTTCAAGGGCTGACACAGTGGGCGCAGTCCCAGCCTCCCTGCTCCTGCTAGAACATCACGCTGAGTCATGAGTCTCTGTGAGGGGAAGGTCTGGAGACCTTGCCTCACAGCCTCAGCTTCTCTGCATTTAATGTCTGTGCCCAGGCTGGAGGAAGTCCTGCTGGCAGACTTGTTGAGCCTGTCTGCATGCTCAGTTGACGTAGCAGTTGAGCGAAATCACTTGGAGAAAAGCTATAAGCTTCTGTCCCTTTGTAATGCTCTTTCCTCAGTTCGCAGATCCCCCACCCCCAGGCCCTGTATTTATCACAGCCCAGAATGCCCTGCTGAAGGAAGATACAATCGATCTGGGCTTGCAACAAGCCAGACAGAATCAGTTTGTTCAAGACCAGTTGAAGTTTTTGGGGAAATATTCTTCTACATAGTTTTAGTGACAAAGAAACCATAGCAACATGGACCTCCCAAAACTTTTGTAACAGAACGCAGATCTCACCTGGGCAATGAAAAACATGGAGATGTTTTTTGTGTTACCACCATGCAGCTGAACACAGGAGGCCAAACCTGCTCAGGTTTTTTTCCCCAATAACTCTCTTTCTTCTCCAACAGTAATTCTAGAGTTCCTAGATAAGTTATGACAGAATATAGTAAAGAAACCTTTTCTCATACACATTTTTTCCAAGCAATAAAGCTGATTGTCAACCTGGTGGCAAGTTAGCAATAAGAAAATGCTTCCAGACCCAAGACTGAAGGGATATGTGATATACTTTGACAGTCAAAAGCAAACTAAGCTGAGAGAAGCTATGATCAGAAAGAACAGCACTAAACAAAAACCTCAAGATTTGCTAAGGACTTCTGTGCTAGTGCATGGGTCTCAAAACTGATGACAGCCTGTGAGCTGCTGTTTTTCATATGGAAGGAAGACCACAAGCAGATGCAAACTACCAACAGAGGAGAACACAGCAGAGAAGGTGACAACTCCTGACATAATTCTATTTAAGCAAGCAGGTAACTAAAAAGTGAAACTGTTTCATGACCTCTCAGATGGTATGTTTAGGATGCACAAACTGATCATCAGGTAAGACTGTGAAACTGGATTAGCAAAACAAGACAATCATAGTGCCACCGAAGTCAGAAAGCCTTCATAACATCCCTAGTAAGTACTGTTAATCAACACACGCAGCCCAGTCATTAGTTCAGACTCTAATATTCTTGAGTAGAGAGAATAAAAGCCCATTACATGAAATATAAAACTGCTCTCTTGCTACGTTTTAATTAACTAGATTTTCTGCTCTTTCTCTTCTAAAATACCAGTTCTTGTTCTAAACGCCTCTCAGAACAGAAAATATCCTTAAGTAAAATATTAGATAAAATATATAAATGTAACATTGCCAGCATGACATTATTTGATTGTGAGTCAAGTGTACAGTGATGTCTTATGCTGTATTTCATTTTCCTATTAGATACCATATCTGTAAACACTACATGGATTAGCAACACATGTGAATTACCCTGACAAATACACTCATCTTGGAAGGAGTGGGATTTTAATTACATAAGATAGAAGAATGCTCAGCTCTTGCCCACACAGGAAACTTTTGACTAGCAATGTCAGGTATGAAGGTGGTACTCTTTCATACTGACAAAAACATGCTGGCGCTCTGGAGAACTGAGGTAAGCACTTGCCAGAGAAGTGGACTTTTTCTGGTTCAAACGCTAACATATTTTAGCTTAGTAGGGACATGAGCTCTCTGTAGTTTTAGCCTTAGGAGCTAGGCATGATCTGAACGCTGCCTTGGTAAACCTCAGTATACACTTGTCTCTGTTCAGATTTTCAGATAAAACTCTCAGCATGGCAGACATGATCAGACCACAGCACTACACGTGGGAAATAAATACATATGGATACCTAAACTTTAGATAACATACACCTGTGTGGATCCTCCAGACTGCTATCTGGCTCCCCCGACCAGAAAGAGAAGAACTTGTTCCCAAAAGTCTCTGCCTAATTCAGAGTCAGCTTTGTTGGATTACTCAAAAAATATCCCCTCTGGTTCACAGCTCCTTTCTCTGCTCCCTCAGCGCTGGCCCAAGTGCCCAGCCCAAGTCATTTGGAGTCTCCTGTGCCCTGCACAGAGCTGGCCCCAGCTTCCTAAGACTGTCCCAGCAACTCCTGTACAGCAACCCTGCTCCCCTGGAGGTGGAAAGCTGTCCTACAAGAATGGAATGGGATGCTATGGGACTCTGAGGTGCAGTCAGAAAGTGCGTGTCTCCTTTACACTTCCTCGACAGAGCTTTCCTGTCACAAATCCTCCATGTCACTGTTCTCCTGTTTTCTACATCAATCAAACAAAAAACCCCCAAATACCTCAAACAGCCCAGCTGTCACAGATAAGTTTGCCAGAGGTATTAGTGTTCAAGAGGCAGTTAGTTTTAGCAGGAGATGCTCACAACACTTGCATAGCATAACAGCAAGCAGCATTATAAAGACCCAGTGAGAGAGAGAGAAAGAAGGGCAAAAGGAGAGTTTGTATCTAGCTTGGAATAATGAAGGAAACCTCTCTCCCTTGCTGTACCTGAAACTCATTTACACCCACAGCCGAGCAGAAGCTGGGTGAGCGCTGTCTGCAAGAGACACAGAGAGAATGGGCAGTGTTAGTTTGTAAAGATTATTAGCCCAAAGGGATACCTGCTGCTGCTGAATCACACACATCCTCCCTGAGGGCTGATGATTAAAATCTAGAGCAGCATCATGTTGACCATGATGCACTAAGCAGAGTTAATGTAGGTATATTTAGAAAGCTTTACCCTTTTGGGCTTTCTGTTTATGTGGCTGTTTAGAAGGGGAAAAAGCTCAAAGAAAAAAAAAAAAAAGAAAGAAAAGAAAAGCCCAAATCAGGCAACTGACTGTTTTATATATGCTGCTTTTGAAAAATTTCCCACAAACAACAAAGAATTCAAAGGAATAGACTAACAAATAACTTCAGTTACATTGCTGTTGCAAAAAGCTAAATGCATCTGTATGTACTGCTAGCCTTCCTGATAAACTAGGTGGCATAACGCGAGCTCTCTAGGAAAAGCATCATGTGCTCATGTGTATTTGTACAGCACTAGGAGTTTTGATCTTGACTGGGGCTTTTGGCCGATAGAAATAAATAATTACAGTGAGTGAGGCAGCATGTTCAGCTGCAACCCTACGTCTTGGTCAATCCACAGAGCCCTGCCTCTGTGGACACCTACAAAGGACGAGTGTGTCACTGGCACGAATCCTTGCTTTTAATACTGGGAAGGCATAAGAGAAACAACACGTGCTGCTAAGCGAGCAAAAGGTCCTCTCTGATCATCCCTGAGTGAAGAGCTGCAAGTTTAGACAAAATACCCGGCACGAAAGTTTGCCATCTGTTCAACTCAGCTAGAGTGATTTCTGGGGAGGGGAAGGGACATAAAAACATGTTTTGTAATAGGAGAGGGAGCCCCACACCCTCCAAAAATGGGGGGGGGACAGGGGATGGACATGAAAAAGAGAAAAAGAGAAAAAGAGAAAAAAAAAGAGAAAAAAAAGAGAAAAAAAAAGAGAAAAAGAGAAAAAGAGAAAAAAAGAGAAGAAAAAGAGAAAAAAAAAGAGAAAAAGAGCAAAAAAAAGAGAAAAAGAGCAAAAAAAAGAGAAAAAGAGCAAAAAAAGGAGAAAAAGAGAAAAAAAAAGAAAAAGAGAAAAAAAAGAGAAAAAGAGAAAAAAAAAGAGAAAAAGAGAAAAAAAAGAGAAAAAAAAGAGAAAAAAAAGAGAAAAAGAGAAAAAGAGAAAAAAAGAGAAAAAGAGAAAAAGAGAAAAAGCAACAGCTGGCCGGGAAGCCGCTCGGGGTTTCGGGGCCGCTGGGGGGGCGGCCGGCGGCCGGACAGCCGAGGGGCTCCCGGCTCCGCGCAGCTCGGCAGCAGCCGCCGCGGGGCGCGCAGCGCGGCCGGGCCGGGCCGGAGGCGGTGGGGCGGGCGGCGGGGATGCGCCGCTGCGTGCGGGAAGAGCACGGCGGGTCCGCGCGGGGCGGCCCCCGCACCTGCCGGCGGGCTTACCTGTGGCTGACCCGGGCACCTCGCCCTCCTCCGGCGGCGCCGGCTTCTTGCCGGGCCCTTTGCCTTTCCTCCCCTTCCTGCCGTTGCCGTCTTTTTTCTTCTCGGCCATCCCGACTCCGGCCGGCACCGTTGTCGGCTCCCGGAGCGCCCGAGGCTCCAGCATCGCTCTTGCCCGCCGCCGCCGCCTGGGACTTGGAGCAGCGAGTTCCTTGGAAGTTTTTGGAAACTCCTCTCCGGGCCTTTTTTTTCCCCCCCCTTCACCCCCCTCCCTCCTTCTCCACCCCCCCCTTTTTTTTTTTTTCTTTTCCCTTTCTTTCCTAATAATAATAATAAACTCCAGCCCACATACACACCCCCTCGGCACACGCCTTACTAATGCCCGCCCCGGGCACCGCACGCCTGCTCTCGGGAGGAGCCTGCACGGCCCCAGGCTGTGCAGCGGCCCCGGCCCCGGCCCCGGGGAGGGCGCAGGCACCGCGGCACCGGCGGGGCGAGGCGAGGCGGGGCAGGGCAGGACGGGGCGGGTGTTGCGGCCCGGTGCCGCCCCACCGATCGGCAAAGCCGGCGGCTCGTTGCGAACGCGTGTAGCTCCGCCGCCGGGCGAGCTGCGGGGACGCCGCGGGTGGCCTCGGCGGGGGTCGGGGTGCGAGAGAACCAGAGGCTCCTCGGGGCTCCTGCGCTGCCACCGAGGCACCTGCCTGGGCTGCGGCTCCCCACGGGGCTCCGGCAGTGCCGCCCCCCGGTGGGGCGGGTGCGGAAGGGGGATTGTGAGGCTAGCGTGCGCTCCCGCACCTGGTGCCTCGCAGGGGGATCCTGCCCCGGGGAGGTCGCGGTTACAGTCCATCTTCCCAGCGTGGCTTCGCTTCTACTTTTATGTCCCCTCACGGGGCTGATCCCAGCATCACCGATTCTCACAACTGAGTCTCGGTCAGGTAAAGCCTCGCTGCAGCTCACAGGTGACACTGCACCCCATGCGAGACAGCTCTAAAGTCACTGGTAACGGTACGAACTCACTTAACAGAACTCCGGCGTCACTCGGAAAACTTAAAAAAATCTGTGCACGTAGTTGCTCAGCTAGCCTGAGCCGTATTCCCTGCTGGTGCAGTAACCGTTGTCTGTAGGAGATGCGTTTACACCATTAGGTAGGAAATGCAATACTCTGAAGGGTTACAGAAAAGATCTGCACAAACTGCTTAAAATCTCACAAATTAAGGTTTTCACTCTATGCTTGGGAAGATCATGCAATGTGGAAAAACAGATAGGCAAACTAGGATTGCTACTTTGCAGTTCTTAGTGATTCCTCCTTCTTTTGAGAAGACATGTCCCTTAGGCTGCAAAAACATTCACAATTATCACCATGCACAAAAAGTGCTATAGAATTTTCAGTGTCGTTTGATTGAAAACATTAAAAAAAGATACCTTTCTGAGTCAGGTCCTTACACTCCAAACCAAACATATACTGAATTCCTCACCTTCTGTAGTTGAACGTTTTAGGGCTTAATTTTAGGGTTCTATTTTTTCAAGACCTCTCCTTGAGCAAGAAGCTTTTGAAGAAAGCAATGGTTAACCAGTGATGCTCGGTTTTCAGCATTTGGACTTTGAAACAAACAGAAAAAAATCCCAATGCTCGTATAAGTTCTGTCTCTATGGTAAAATAAGAGGACTGAACAACATGGACTGCACAGCAATAGATTTCCTAAGTGGCCCGATGATACAGCATCAGTGAACAAAGCAAACCGTGGGGGGAAAGAAATAAAAGACGTGGGTACAATTCCCGACACAAAAAGTTACAGAAGGTGCCTGCTGCACGACACGTTTGAGCAACATTTTGGATTTGTTAATACACGGCGTTATGCCATCCTTTCTCAAATGTGTTGAACCCAAAATGAGGGAGTAAGCCCCAGGCAGGGCGGGGAGAGAAAGCAAACCTCACGGAACAGCCAGAGATGGAGAGATTACTGGCGGCAGTAGCGCGGTTTTTCCTTAAGGGGTCACTACTCAGCAAGGAGGGAGCCTGCTCCAGCAGCATGTAAGGGACTGTGCTGGGTAACAAGTGTACTTTTAAATAATCTCTATGCGACTTGTTTTTCTGTAGTCTGCGAAATCTAAATGCTCAAGGCAAACATTACCTTCACGCCGTGCTCGTCAGCATTAGACCATCATTCCAGGGAGTTAGCTGCACTAAGGCAGGGTAAGCAGGACACAGGACCACCCCAAAGACCTTCTTTTTGAGGGTGCCATACTGTGAGAAGACCCCAGCAGCCTGAGGATGCATTCGAAGTGAAACCTTAAAACTGGAAAACCAGGTTCCTGACTCCCTGGCATCTTCTCTGTGAGAAATGGGGAATTTCTTTGGAAAACAGAAATCTGCCCCAGAAATAAGATTATTATTTCCAGAAGGATGACTATCATTCATTGCAGACAATGTGTCATAGATCTGCAGTGGAAGGGTGTGATTTACTCCTGTATATGCCGATGAGAAAGAATCAGGTATCACTTATAGTACGCAAGACTGTCTGTCCTTCTTTGCTGTCGCCGGTTATGAGGTGCTTCAACAGAGTGAGTAGCAGTTAATTTAACACCACGTTAAAGCAGCTGTTTCCCCTCCTCAGTGCAGTACTATGACACAGAGTGGGCTTGTCAGAGGCTGGTCAGAAAATGCAGGACATACAACAATCTTTTGAACTGCTACAGCACAGTCCATCATACACATATCAAAGCACTTTTATTAATTCCAACATGCAAAGGCCAATTTGGACTACTTGAAATGGAGGGATGCAACCATTTACATAATTTCAGTTGAGTGGGAACCATAGCTCAGACGTGTTGTAGAGCCCCATAAAAATTACACAGTTACTTGGGGAACAAAAGTCCAGCTTTCATGTGCATCAGTTCATTGTAAGACAGGTAGAGGAGAGCTGCCCACTTGTCACCAACACACAAGTAGAGACTGTGTATAGAGCTTTTACTCACCCATCTCTTGCTCTCTCTCTGTCAAACTCTTCAATACAGAAATTAAGCTCTGACTATGCCCAAGCTCATCTAGCTGTTGGTAGTCTGGCTACTCTGGACCTCTGCACTTTGCGCAATTATTCACATCACACAAAGTAAATGCAGAATGTTGCTAAGTCTGATTTTTCGCTCATGTAAACATCTCTGCAAAATGCAATGCAGAGCAAAAGAGATGGATCGGTAAACAAAAATAAATAAAAAGTGCTCCAGAGTAACAAACAGTTGAATGAAATGTCAACAATCTTATTTTCTTTTGCTTCTAGGACCATTTTTACAAATACACTGGCCATACAAAACATGCTTAATTACAAATACTTTGAAACTCCAGTGTCTTAATGAGAGAGTATGAAGTGTTTTAAGACCTGTTTTAAGTCCTGGGTTTTTTTCCTTAGAGAAAATATACTCTTTAAAAAACATTTAAAAACATTCAACAGAATTGATTCCTGAATTAATAAATGCCATGGTTTAAGCCTATTCTCAGTCTCCTCTTACACTTAGGACTGGCAATTTCTTTTTTTCTCCATTTGGTATTCCTTTAAAACCCATGAAGACAAGTGGGAAGACAATCTGCATAAACATCAAAACTGCTTATTGCCACTCTGTTGAGGGTAAGAATAGAGTATGAAACATCAGGATAAAGAGAATTAAATGCTTAAAGATGTATCCTAACCATAAGTGTGAATAAAGCACATTCTTATCTAAGTTGGACTTAAAAATTTCCCAGCAGCTAAGCGCGAAGTCTTTGACATCTGCTCAGCTGAATCAGGACAACAGTAGCTTTTGTTCTACTGACATTTTGAAGATGCAAATCTTGATTACACAAAAGTATCCTAACAGTGGCTTAAAGGTCGAGCTGACAGACCAGCATCTTTGGCAACAGCAGCACTTGTGACAGGTGATGACGTCCCATTAACGTCTCTTTTCAGGAAATGCCAACATTTCAGAATTGTTTGTACATGTGTCTGTATATATGTTGCTACAAACAAGACCTGATAGCCTCCAGTTTACCAACAATTTCTATGGACTGGTTTGTGAAAGTTAGTGAACTGTTACAACAAAAAAAATGGGTGCTTTAACATTTACTGTTTCAGAACTTTTTAGATTATCTAGTCACAACTGCTAGCCCCATTAATGTGTGAGACATTGATGCTGTTAGGTGTGGGATGAATGAAAAATATTTTTGTGTAGGTAATGGGCATAAGCTTTGTCTTCCTCAAAAACACATCAGACCAAAGTTTCTAGAGGCTACTACACTCCTGAAAAACTTCACTATTTATAACCAAGGGTATGGCCTCTGAAAATAAACTAAGTGAAAAGGCATGGAAGGTGAAAATCTATTAAGAGGAGTAATTTTGGCAGCCTCTGTTTGAACCCAGACTCCTTCAGTACTGGCAGTACTAACAGCTCTCTCACTTCTCCAGTGTGACTTCACTGACCAATGTTCAGTTCACACATTGCACTCTCATGGAAATGAATCAAAATTATTTTTTTAAGTGTACGTTGAAACTTCATTCAATTTCTGAGTGGATATTCTAGTTCAGGACTAAAAAATTCTGAAATTAAGTTCTGAACAATTCACTTGGTAAAGTAATGAAGTCTAATCACATTAAAAGCACCTTTGATTAAAAATACCAAAACAGAGCTTTAATGTGGTTTAACGAATTCACATTGAATGCATAGCTGTTTTGCATTCAGATTGATTGTTCCCACTGGGGGCAAGACTTTAGTGGCCAAGCATGATAACCCCCATCATCCTGGTGCACTCACAAGGGACCAGCAGGCCCTCCAAACTAGGCTGGCACACTCTGGGCACAAATCCATGGTTGATCTGTGTGCCGTCAGAGCCAGCACACATTCCCTACCTCTGTGGTAATGCACCTCAGAAGCAACATTGGTCCCGACCCCTTCCAAGCCTGTACCCATGTGGTCAGCAGTCCCAAACTGTGCTGCCCAGCGGGTTTGGTAAAGCCTCTGAGCCACAAAGCTGCCCAGGTATGTCTGTATCTTGTTTGGTCTTCTCCACCATGAGAGCACTGTGGCCTCTCTGCTTCCCTGTAGCCCTCTCCTCTGCAACAACAAGCTGTCCTGGCCTGCAGTAAGCTGACTGACAGGTAGTACAGGCACCAGCCTGCATCCCTGCCCTATTGCAGGAGCAAAAATGATGCTCCTGGCAGGGTGCAGTTAACCCAGATATGTTATTATTCCAGTGTCACTGACTAAATCCTTGGCTAGCCTGATGGGTCCCCAAGGACTCCATGCTGCCTTTGCTCCACAGGCTCTGTGAATAAAACAGCTCCCCTTTGGAGTCAATCAGTGTAGCACAAGCACTCTAGAGTGTGTTTTGGTTGCACTGCCACCCAAGGTTGTTACAGCCTTCTTCATGAGATTATCTCAATGGCATGCAATCTCCAACATATCTCATCTTTAAAACACTCCTGTGGCTGTGTGGCAAAGCTACTAGGTAGGCTCTTTCTCCACAGGAAGGGAAAAGGAGTTAGAACTGAAAGAGACCCAGCAGTTCTCAGCTTTGTAGCTCCAAACTCTTCATGATCTGGTCATCAAAACAGCATCCCGAATTAGGTTCACAGCCTCCATATTAAACGCCTGAGGAGTGTTCAGTGCCTGACTGTGGGATTCACAACTGCTGTGTCTGATGAGCAAGAAAGTACCTGAGTGTTAACAGTAAAACAAGATGTCTCATTGAACCTTAGGAGGCTTTCAACTCCATGCTGCAGGCAGGTGCATTCTCCGCCCCAAAGTGAAACAGAAACACCAGAAAAAAAGGAGGTGCTGTTTGAAAATGATTGCAACAAGGACAGACTTACTCCCTTCTGCCTGTGCTAACAGCCCAGTGTTGGAAAGCATCCTCTACCCAAGAGGGAGAAACCCGAGCTCGGTTCCTTCACCTGTCTGAAGAGATAGAAGCGCACATCTCTCATTTCTCAGGAGTTAGCCATGTTCTGCTGAAATACTCAGGAGAATAGGATCTGGAATTGAGACCACTCTTTCTTCACATAAGCACTCTGATCACTACTGTGCTTTCCGTGTCTGGCCCAGTATGTGGTGGGAAAACTGTAACTCGACTGTGATCCAACTGGAGCTTTTGCTGCCTATGAAAATCAGTTAGATGAGCAGCAGTAAACAAAAATATGTTGCATGTGGGGAAAGAAGTCTCTCTGTGTGGATTTTGTCTTCTCCATAACTCTTGTTATTTAAATCCTAAGCAAAAATGAATAAATGCAGTGTTAGAGAGGATGTCCAGTCACTCCAGATTTGTTTTAAGGTCTTTCATCCAGCAAGAAAATGTAAGATGTATCTATTTAAAGCCTGAATCAGTGGTAAGATTCCCTGCTGTGCCTTACCTGTGGAAAAAAAAATACTTATCTATAGGTAGCAAGTCTTTATTATCTAGCTCAGGCTGTAAAAACTTGTGGGCTGAATTACGGTATCCTGGTTAAATCCCTGATTTAGCTGGTGTCCTATTAAACACAGAAGTATTTCTATGGTAACCCGTTTGCCTAAAGCCAGTGTCGCAGACTTAGCTACCTTTCAGAAATGGGGTTTGGGAAAGATTGTTCTTTCAGAAAGTTTTCATGCCCTTTCCTTTCTAAATAAGTGGAACTTCAGATATACTATGTCAGATATGCCATTCTTCCTATCAAAGTTTCTGAGCTGCGACCTTCACTGAGAATTTTCTATGAGTAATACGTTGTTTTCACTGAGTTGTTTCAGAAAGTTGCATGCACTTCCCATCACATCCAAGCAGAAGATAATTTTTGTAGGCCTGCCTCAAAAAGGGAAATATGGTGTGCAGGGATATCATTTCATGCTGTGAAATAAGGATTGAAGTGAAAGGTTAAATAGGAAACTAGTCAAGTGGTAAATTAAAGCCCAGGGAAATCCAGTTATTTCAAGCCTCCAAAAATTATGTTTTGAAATTGTGTTAAACGCAGTGCACTAGTGGGTGGGTGGAGGTGGGATGTTACCTGCAGACAGGCCAGAGCAAAACCTCTATATTTGTTCATTTTGAGCCCTACCAGCCTTTGGGGTGGCGGGGTGGGGGCATGGGAAATGCACCCCAAATACACCTGGGCACTCTGCAGTTACCTAAGAAAAAGGTACCTGGCTGACAGACAGGAGCTGGGAGCATAAATCCAGGAAATTGCTCTCTACATGCCCAGTTCTTGTAATCTCCTTTAGGAGTCTGTTCCTGTCACTGTTAGAAAATGGATATTAAGCTGGATGGGACTTTAATTTGACCCAGTATGACCAGTTCTGTGCTCTTTTACTTTGCACACAATTTAACAAGTGCCTAAGGTTTCAGTCCAGCATGAGGCTTCATTGTATTTCAGAGCGCAAGCTGTGATTGCAGTGATCTGAGAGTGATCACCGGTTCAGAACTGTTTATAGGAACTTGTTCCTTCTTCCCAGACTAATTACTTTCCATTTGTTCCACAAGTGTAGAGACATGGTGTGAAGTCCTGTTGCCCTATCCTTCTGCCACAATGAGGTTGACTGGATCCCCCATGGACACTGTCTCCTACTTCCTCATATTGGGGCATCAGAAATTATGGAGCTATACACCTAGTAAAAGATTGTCAAGGGGAAGTTAAAATTACATTATAAAGATACCTTTATTTTCTTTTCATGTCTTTGCAAAATAATAAATGAAAATATAATAGATTGCCTAGTTGTGGTGGGAAAATTGAACACAGCATAAAATACCTAAGGGCTAAATATAAATTTTTTTGGCAAAAGGTGTGGTAAGGAAAGTAGTGAATGTAGTATGAAAGCTGAAGAAAAATCCGGAGGTCAGATCCCTGAGGGTGGAAAATTAACATGCTTCCTTTGAAGCCCATGGAAACAGTGATTGGCACGCCTGAAGATTTGGCCCTAACACATCATGACTATTTCCAGATGAGCCCTAGTTTAAAACATATAGATAGCAAATAGCTTTTCTGTCTGCTGATTAATGCTTCCCTTTTTAAAAGAAGTCTGAATGGGGAGTCGAGCTGGAGACCCTCGGTACTGTCAGTGCTCTGATGCAATCAGGCTGGTGTGACTTCCTCTGTGGATAAAACTTTCTGTGAAATACTCTTTAGACAGAACTCTCTCCTGATCCTCAGGTCATACACATGCACACACAGAGAATACAACTCAGGAGGTGTTGTGAGGCTGCACAGATCCCAGTAAACACAGTACTTTAGCACACTGGAAGACATAACTACATGTGTATTTAGGGTTATTTTGGATCACTGAAAAAATCCTACAAGCTGTGCCCTCGCTGCCATGTTTCAGTGCTTAAAAATACAAATAACTGGGATCTGGGTACTTCCCTTTGGGGAAAAGTTTTTTAAAAACCTTCATTAATCCTACCCCTATGAAAACAATGCAGAACTCAGTTGTCAGGGAATAAAATGTGTGGTGCTTGTGTCTCTAAGTTCTTTCAAGTGGTTTTAATTGACTCATAAAACATTCAAAACTGAGCCAAGACAGGAATCTGATTACCGTAAATGTACTAGTCCTGTACAGCTTGCTAGTAAAGCACTGAGAGTTGTGGGATCACCTCACTGAGCAGAGAAAGAACGTATTTTAATGTCAATTCCTCCTGCAAGTTTATTCAGGAGTTAAAACTGATGATGAACATGCTATTCCACAAGCTCAGACCTTTGCCTGTTCATGATTAACCCACAGAAAGACTGAAAATACGTCAGTCAAAAGGGAGAATATCAAAGTGCTATTTGATAATTTGTTGCTATGCGTAGCTCTATGCTGGCCCATTATGCAAACCCGTTTAACGCTATAGTTTGCTTCTGAACTGTTCACCACAATTGCTGCAGAGGACTTGGTAATCTAGAGCTATCATCTCAGCTACGTGGCTAGTCACCTACATCACAAAGTTTATGTTCTGAGATGGGAAGGTAACATTTATAACCAAAACCAGGGTGTGATCCTAGTAATGGGACTAACAGTGGCCACAGTTTCCAGTGCACAGTGACCTCTTCTTCTCTGTGAAGGGGTATTAACTATTCCTTCTCCTGCCAGGTTTCATTCTGCATCATCTAAGTAATGGTCAGCCTCCTATTAGCATTCCTTAAGTCTGTCACTTTAAAGGTGTGGTATCTCTGGAGAATAAGACTCTATGGCAAAAGTGAAGAGAATACAATCAACCAAATCCTGGTGATTTGGTAAGAACCTTTCAGTGAAATCTGGGAGGGGTCAAAAGTGCCATGAAATACTCTGGGATGCACCAGTAACCGATATGTTCACACAAAGTAGTTGTACAACAGTGTTAGTGTTAACTATATATTGCACAGAGAAAGACAAGATATTTTTTTCAAGTTTCTTCACAAGGTGTCAGTTGCCCAGGGACACTGGTCAAAAAAAAACCCCAAAAAACCAACAACCCAAAATACACCAACTCCAAAGGGCCTTATGGGACTAAACAAGTCAGTTATCCAAAAAAGGTATCCCTGCGTAATGCACACCTTCAATATGGTACACTTAGACTGTCAAAACAACACCTGAAGTTGCCTTTTCCCAAGCTATGGCAAGTAACAGAAGCCTTCACTTTCAGTATTGTTGTAATCAACGTTGCCAATATTGTCAGTATCCTGTTACCAGGCAGTGAAACAACATGTATGCAAAATGATGTTAATGCCATCTCTGTGATGTGAGACCAACACAGGGTAAATAAATTCAAGAAGACAATTGACTTACTTGCAGACATTAAACTCAGCTGTATGGTTTTCATGGATGCAGGGTCATGCATGCAACAAAACAAACCAGAGGCATTCTACTGTCAGCCCATACTGCAAGGAAATTGGAAGAGAAAATACTGCTCTGGATGCAAAGCTCTGGGAGCAGGATGGAAAGTTGGATATTTTGCTGAATTGCCTAGTAAACCTACAGAACAACCCCTCAACAGGCTGACTTGTGACAGGCAAAAAGAAAGGAAAAAATAAGCAGTGTAACAAAAATTCTTGCAAATGTCAGGTGATTAGAGCAAGGTTTTTTATTGCTGTTCCATAAATATGAGCAAGAAATGGAAGATGAGATAAAGGTAGGGAACAGGCAAGAAAATTGGCAGGAAAGGAACATCAGCCCCAGCACTTCCCCACTCTGTGCTAGAGTCCTAGAAAGCCAGGCTGGCTGGTGCCACTGCGCTCCCATTTTCCTGCGTGCAGGACGAACGGTGCTCAGCACGCCATGCTCCCCTGCAGGTTTCCCCACGTGCTCCTTTCAGCTTCTGGAGGTAGAAATGGAGTCCTCTGGGATTAATGGCAGGAAAAAAAATAATGTTTTGACTGTGCTTCTTAAACACCTGGGACTGCCCCTGGTCTGAAGCCTTACAAGAGCCTCTCTGTACAGACAGATACCATTTAACAAAGTGCAAAGTAATGGATAAAGAAATCTGTGCGCGTGGGTTGAATTGCAGTCTGCAATAGCAGATGGTCCAGCAGGTGCATGACTTGTCTACAGAAACAGGATGCAAAAGATATTAAAGAATCTGATTAAGTGTCTGATGGTCAGGGACACCTCAAGAAAATAATAAGTCACGTTGATACGGATCCCAGTGTGCTGGCAAAACTAAGTAAGTGAGTGATTGCCCCAAGTAAAGTGCTGAGAGCTAAAGGATAAGTTGAACTGGTTTGGAGAGAATGATTAGCTAGCAAGAGTTGTTGTAGTAAAATTAAAATAGTTAAGGATCAGCAAAGCAAACAAATGTAAATGCTGTTCCCTGTGAACAACTGGGGAAGACAGGCCTAGTTTTGAAATGTCATTTTTCCGAACTTATTTTAGTTTCTCAGGTAAGTTAATGGCTTTTGCAGGCTGAAATGTGATGCAAATAAAGAAACTCTGTGCTGTGACTTCCCTTGGAGCAGCAAAGTGAGTGCCCTAGCACTGAGGCTGATGCCATATACCACAGCCTGAGCTGTCTGAGGATCCAGATGGGATGGATGCAATGAGGACACTGACCGAGGATAAAGTACCAACATTCAGCAGCTTTCGGTGTCTGAAATATTTGGGGAGGAGGGTTCAGTCTACTGTGGCTCTAGTGTACCTCTTTACAAATGAAAAATTTGCTCAGGGTGGGAACAGCTTTCTTAATTCCATTTTCAAAACCTTTAATTGTCTGCATCTTAGACTGAAGGCCATGGTGAAACCTCTCTTTTGCCTCACTTCCCCTATATTCTTCAAAAGCCTGAATATTCCTCCAGCAAATGCCCACCCTTGCTGGTCCATTTCTTCCAGTTTGTCTGCTTGCACCCTTGGCCTTAAGATAGCTGTTAGCTCTTTCTCATTCTGTAGAAAACCCCATTTCTCTTTCAGAGAGAAAATGCTCATGGCTTGGAAAATGCTGAGCCAACCTCTCAGCCTCAGTCTGGAAGCTGCACCCACTCACCCAACAGAAAATCTGACCCATCCTTCAGACATTGCATGTTATGTTTACAGGTTGTGGTTACATTTGAAGCAGTTTGTCTTTGTTCTTACCAAATGAAAAAGTGAAGAATTTACCGACAAGTTTAAACAAGGAGGTGGGATCTGAGTCATCTGCTTCAGTCATTGGTGGTTTTCCATGGTCAATTAATTACTATTAGCTCTAACATCCATGAATACCTCCTGGTAACCACCAAGCAAATGACATTGTTCACCTCCAAGAAACGTCATCAGTTCTTGAAAAGACTTTCAGCAGCACCACTCCCTTGGTTTAACTGTATAACTCCTAGCTTTTAGAGGGCCCCTATAATGACTCCTTATTGAACAGATGTGGAAACTCAAGTGTGATGCAAACAATTTGTTCAGGAAAGCACATCAAAACTGTGGCAGAACCATAAAGGTGCCAGATCTTCAAATTTTTGTTCCAGCAATCTGCAGAACACTATCTTATCTGAGATTTTTACTCACGACACAAGATGTTGTCTGTTTGTCCCCTTCCAGCTGTGTTGCTGGCAGTCAGGTGATTCCAGTCTGAGACAGGATGTAGGACACAGAACATCTGCTCTCGCCTTTATGCCAGGCTGTGTAGACAGGGTGTCCGACCATGTGGCCCTACACCTAACATAACATGCCACAGGACACAATCTTCTTGAGGAAGGCTGGCCACAGCAAATTTACTCTAAAGGGCCAGGTCTATTGCTCATAGGGATCAGTGAGAGAATATTATTATGGGCATTGCACCAGACACGGAAAAATTTTGATAGGAACAAAAATCCTCCAGAATGGGCTTTTTATACTGGTTTGGACTAAATATATCACTTTCAGAAAAGTTAGTGCTCTCTGGGGTAGGTGAAACAGTGAAAACAGGTTTTGTTCCCTTTTCATGGACATTCATTCAAGACAGCACCAATTTGACCACACTGGTACTAAACTCTCAGTAGTGTCCAGAGGGCCAGATTCTGTCCTGGGATGCAGCAGGTGACCTCTTTGTACAGCAGTACCAATTACGGAGCCACAGCTTGTGCTGTAGCCATTTTACTGTCTGTGAAACAGTGCCTGTGGAGGCTCATGGCCACCATAATGCACTGTATAGATGACATGTATGCACAGTGAGGATGGCTTGATCCCTTTTTCGTGTTCTTCACATGCAGTGTCTCTCCCACAGAGCTTCAACACCTCTCACCCTTCTTGGGGATGAATATAGTGAAGGAAGTTACTCCAAAAGCTGAAGTTTGGGTGGTTGGGGTAAATATGAGGTTCAAAACAATCAGTAGGGCTGCAGAAAGAAAGGCAGATGCCATAAAACTTTCGGACCTATAGAAAAAACAAAAACAGTTTTATTGGGGCATAGTCCTTGTTGTACTATCACTGTTCCATGGGCAAGGAGGGGCAAAATTTGGACTGTGTTAGACAAGACTGAAGGACATGAGAGCAGAAATGAGCCACCCCAATGGAGTATTCCTGGAAACCACCTTAGCTTAGCAGAAAGGACACTGGAGTAGAGGTAAAAGGTTTGGAAAATTACAGAGGAAAAACTCTCCCTGAACTTTACTGGTGCAGGGACAGGGTTTCAATGGATTGTCCCCAGTCAGAATGAGATCCTGAGTGTCAGATAGATAGCTCTGCATTTACAGGGCTGGTGCTCCAGCAAAACAGCAAGCTCCATGCTAGGAACCTTACGGAATGGAAAAGAGAAGAAAACAGAGAACATCTCTCTCCTAAACTTGGTTTGCAGCCACATCTTTTAAAAACTTGTGCAGTCCTTGTCCCTGAATCTGCTCTGGGTGAAGTACAGAGAAGAACAAGACATCTGGTTCAAGGCATGCAGGCTGGTGGATGTGGTGGAGCCCCATGTGCTCCATGTAAGTGGAACAGAGAAGTGATTAGGGAATTATTGAAGTAAGGAGCATCAGCAAAAACAGAAAGAAGAAGTTTCAAATACAGCCTTTATTATTTTCAAACATGGAAAGGAGTACATTTCCACACGTTTGGCTAATTACATTGTGGAACTCCTTACCACAGGACATTGTGGATGGTAAAGGTTTACATGGAGTTTGAAAACAATCTGATAAACTCATGGACAAAAAGTTATTCAGGAGCTTTTCAATCTAAACTCATCACTCATGAGACTCAAGTTCTGGGAGGCTGGGAAATAATTAATTCCCCAAATCCCCTTCTGCATACCTCCCATGTCCTTATACTCTTCCACCACTGTGGGCTGGTGGGTAGTCTCAGGGGCAGGATAGTGGGCTAGATGATCTTCTGGTCTCAGGTAAGCAAGATAAGTTTAGGCAAGTCATGTTCTCTGTGTCCTTGTTTTTGCTGTGATCCAGCTTGTCTTTTTTTTAATTTTTTTTTATTTTATTTTTTATTTTGTAAGTTTGACAAGGCAGATAGATTTATATGAGGGAGAGAGGTGATCCCTCAGTTCAGGACCCATCAGGCCTCATCCAGGCAATATGTCTTGTTTGGGGCCCCAGAGAGGAGAGACAACAACAACTCAGAGGGGCTCCAGGAGGCCACTGGGTTGGTGGGACTGGAGCACTGTCCTGCATGGAGATGCTGGTTCAGCCTGGAGCAGAGATGTCTTTGGGGCACCTGACAGCACCCTAGCAGTGCCTGGTGGGAAGGGGAGCGACAATGGGCACAAGTTGAAGCTAAGGAGGTTCAGGCTGGAGATACAGACACTTGTTCCCCATGATGACAATCAGGCAGTGTGACAGGATGCCCAGAGAGGCTGTCTTCTCCATCCTTGGAGGTTTTCAAGATCCAATAAAAAAAGCCCTTATAAGCTCTGGGTAAAGTTCCTTCTGCAGAAGAGTCTCTGCTTCCACTGAGCCCTCTGGGCCCAAAGATAATGTAAATGCTAATGAAATGCCATCAGTTCCGTGTGTAATTTCTCTTTGCTTTTGAAATATATGTATGCAGGCCTTGGCATTTATACTCATGCGAAAACAGAGATTAACTTCAACTTCCTGCGTAATGGTAATTACCATTAGACCACTCTGTCCCTGGTCTAAGAAAAGAAAGTACATTAACTCTGGCAGTGCTAGGTTAACAGTTGGACGCGATGATCTTAAAGGTCTTTTCCAACCCAAATGATTCCATGATTCTACGAAAAGCAGAGAACAGGTTTGCAGCTGGTGAAGTCAGTGCAGTATCACTGAAGCCAACAAGCTGTACTGAGTCGCACCTGCTGAAAGTCTGTCCCTATGCACTTTGAACATCAGTCCCTCACCTCCCCCCATGCTTATATCAGCATCGGTACATGGTCAGGAAGGGCACCTGGGTGCAGCACACCAGCAGGCTGCTTGTGATAGGTGATGGGCAGGGAAGCTGCTTTGCCCATGCACAGAGTTGTGCTTGTGCTCCCAGCAAGAGGAAGGGATGCACAGGTTGCACAATCTAGCTCATGCTAGCAGGGAGACTAGCCAGACCTCTCACACCCCCACACAGGGGAGGAGGAGAAGGAGGGGGCTGCTTCCTCTTCCTCTTGCAGAGCTGACAAGGGCCTCTTTTGCTTTCAAGGGTGCTGCTGGATGGGCAGCAGGGTGCAGGCAAAGCTCTATCAGCGACTGTGCAGTGGGATCCTAAACAGCACACTGCAGAGCTGTCTTTGAACTGACAACGGGGTCCTGGCACATCTGCACAGCTTCCCTTTCCTAGGGCACCTTCTGCCCACAGAAACATACTTTTTAAAGAGGAACAGCCCTTGCCTGGGATTTGCTAACTGCCAACATCCATCCTGCTTTATACTGCAACAGCCAAGAGTAATGGGCTGGATTAATGCCTCCGTTGCCACAGAAGCAGTCTAATGCCATATATATAGAAATAGCAAAAAGTTCTACCAGCAGGTTAGGCATTAAGCTGGCTTTGACCTCCCCTGTAGGCCTAAAAGATGCTTGTTCTTACTTTACACCCATTAGCATAAATTTGCTTGTGAATTTTGCTTGCTATCCATACCTAAAACAAGCATCACCTGACACATGTTTTGCTTTCTCTCTTTTCCCAAAACAAAGTGAGGATATAGACAATGCAGGTGATGGAGCATTTAATTTGTGTTCTCTGAGTAGAGAGGGGGCAACTTCCTGGCTGGCAGCAACAGTTGTGCTCAGATGAAGAGCTGGAGCCTGTCCTCTATCAATATGGTTGCAATGGTGAACAGGCTTTTGAGTCTTCAAGCCAAATTCCTCCCAGCAGGAAGGAGCTCCCAGCTGTAACACATCACTGCCACCCAGCAAAGCAATGTCGTGAAGTGTGATTTCTTAGGGACCACATTTCTCTGCCCAGCTTTGTGATGCAGTTTTCTCCCCTTTCCTCTTCCAGAAATCCCATTTTAAAATGCAGATATTGACCAGTAGGTGCTGCAAATTAACGAGAGATGGTTTTCCTCATTCCCAGTATAGACTCAAACTGGACAGGATGCATTGCCACAGAGGGACCTGTGAACACATGCACTGGCTGCTCATGCTGTTCAGGAACTGGGTGCACACACTCAGCAGAGAAGAATTTCCGTACACCTTTTGGTTTTACACCTGTGTTCAACCTCTTAACTGCAACGTACATTGCTTACTTGAGTCATCCCATTTAAGTCAGTGGAACTACTCACTTAAACACTACTCATCAGGAGAAACAGTTTTCCAGGCAGGCCACAAATACCTGATCATGCTTAAATTTGTGCATGCCTGTTCCAGATGTAATTTAAACACCTTCACGTGATCCTTTTAACAGCCACAAGCTTTTTGAAAGTCAGAGGAATGCAGGATTGACTGGGTGTTGTAAGGGAAAAGCGTAGGCCAGGCAAAAAAAGATACACAATCATTGCAAAGAAGGAAGACTAAAGAAGCAGGAAGGTAAAAAAAAGTGTAATACATGGGAGTTTTCTGAGCTGGTCCACCACTGCCAGAGGAATTTTCCAATTTTTTTGCATAGTGGACTGCTTCAAAAAGTGTAGAAAAGTGTTAGGTCGCTCCATGCTCTGTGTGACTCACCTGCCCTATGTGTAAAATTGTTACTAAATGAGAAGTATAGCACTAATTTTATTATACTGGAAGAGAGGGAACTGAGAAGAAGAGGTGGTTTTAGTTTCTTGATTTGAACAACAAAGCTCTTAGAGGCTGCATGTCACCAGTACTATTCTTTTGAATCATCTGACATGTAAAGAGATTTGTAAAATATTACACTAAAGTTTACCATCTTATTCATCTTTGTAGTGTATTATATGTCCACCTTATTGTTGTTTTATAGTCCTGCTAGGTACCTTCCTAGTGGATAATGACAGCAGTACTGGTCACTGTTTGAGCATCATAGAAATACGCAAATCGTACAAAGGTGTTTCAGGTTTCAGCAGGGTTTACTTAGCTCCCATGGCCAAAGAGAGGGATGCTGTTCAGTTTGGCTCAGTCAAATGGGATGCTGTTCATCCAAGCCTGGCATTCACTCCACAGGCAATAAATATCCCAAGTAATTTCTTGGAAATGCCAGCATTTCCTGGAACTCCTTTCACCCCAAACAAGTGCACACCCTTCCTGTACAGCACACTGTGGGACACGTGCTGGGGCCAGTTGGTGCCTTGCAGCAATGTCTTGGCACAGGAGCTACCTGGATTACACCACTTTCCAAGAGATTCCTGGGGCAGTTTTTAAGATCGTGTTGTGAAGGGCAAAGAGCATCTCCTCTACTATGGGAGTAGCTTTTTCTATTACCTCCATCCAAGCTGCTTTGCACCATGTGTGCAAATCCACTGGTTCAGCTCAGGGGCATTCTCCTGGCTGGACCAGCTGGACAAGGAAATTGAAAAGTAAGGACACCAGTAGGTTGTGAGCCCATGCACCAGGTGAGGAAACCTTCTGAGTCATGATCTCCAGAACAGAAGTCTTCCCTTGACCTCATGGAGGAGGAATTTTGCACAGAGCTCTGGGCCAGATAAAGGGATTTACCAAAGATCTCACTAATTTTTCTGTTGCCCTCAAAAGACTTCCTTTCAGCAGCATGGGATCCTGCTGCTATCTGCCAGCTCTGCTAAGGAAGCCTTCATGGTGCTTGGTAGCACTACCTCAAGCAACCTGAACAGAAAACGTCAGGTTAACTGAATCATGGCAAAAATTTGCCTGCAGATGAGAAAAAGACACATTTTGGCCACTTTTCTATAACCTAGGCTCTTTCTGCATAGACCCTGCTTTAACCAGCAACACATGCCTGAGCTCTAATCTCTCTTTGCAGATACTAAGCTGATCAGGCCTGGTATCTAGCAGAAGTCACACACCTTTCTTCCCCCTTACCATCCTCCTTTATAAACAATGGAAACAAAGGAAAAACCTTCCTTTTGATTATTTTTTAACATAGGAGGGGAAGACTGAGGATTTTAAACTGCAGTCCCTTAGGAAAAAAAACTGTTAATGCTGCTGCTGAGGCTGTGCTCCAGATCTGTGAAATTGTCTCTGCTTTTTCTCTCTGCCTGTGCAAAAGAGGGTGGCTATCCCTCATAGCTGAAAAAAACAGCAAAGCTGAACTCAAGCCCTGCTAAATCCCTATGACAAACAGCCACACAGAAGGTGCTAGGACTCTCAGCCACTGGTCCAGGCTATCACCTGTAGCATCCATCTTGGCTTGAGAGGCAGAGAACTGGCAAACAGTTTTGTCTGGGCTTAGGAAACAAAAGCAAGGAGTGAAAGCCATACACATACTCATTTTCAGAACAAAGGCCAAACATCCGATGATCACTTCAGCTTCATGATTGTCTAGTTACACACAACCTTTAAGCCTTTATTTTTAATTTACCCCAGAGGAGAATCTTTCTTTTACTTAATTTCTTTTTTTTTTTTTGTGTCAGCCAGCTGATACTTCTTCAGGGTGGAAAATTACTGTTTGGATCTGCTTTGAAGAAAAACAAGTATGCTTATTAAAAGAATACCCTCTCAGTTAGCTGCACATGCCCCAGGGCTAAGGCATTTTTCCTGTTCGCGTTCACTCTATACTGGAAGACCAGTAGGAAGCAGGCACTCATAGTGGGGGTGTTACTTGATTTATTTTGACAGCCTGCAAGCAGATAGGAGGGGCAGGCTCCCGATTCCCTGCCCCAGCAGAGCCAGCCTTGCGTCTAGCTGAGACCCCATGCCAGCCAGGGGAATTTGCAGTGGCTTAAAGGCACAACTGGCATAGCTTCGCTGCCACACACCCCTGCCCTAGAGGACAGGGAAACAAGAGGAAACCTTTAGGGTTAGGATCAAAAGTATCTGTGCTTCACCAGTTGTCGGTGGCTGTGTGGTTTCAGAGAGGTTATTGGCAGCTGCTGTCATTTAAAGCAACTCTAGGTTGCTCTGACTTACGTGCACTGGGTGAGCAGGGACAAACCCCTTCTGAAGCTCAGTGCAAATACTTGGACCAACAGTGTCTGCAAGTATGAAAAATAATAGTACTTTTTCTTTTAATGCATTTTTTGTGTTATTTTGAGAAGTCTTTGGTTAAACTCAAACTAGCCACTTCCAAATTACCTGATAAACTTACGTATTATATATAAATTCATGTAACTCTCTGCCCATTTTATGGGATTTTTACAGGCATAGCTGAAAAATCACTGTTGTGAGTGAAAGATGACAACTAGAACAAGGCTCAAGATGTTATTTTGTATTCTTGCATTTGCAGCAAGACCAATGGTAAAAGTATTTTTAATGTCTTAAAAATTAATCAATTTATAACCAGTGAAATTCACCCTTTCTGCATTGTAAGAACAAAACACTACCCTTATAGACCCAGAAACCTTCGAGCTTTGAGTGAAACAATACACCTCCGCCTGAAATGTGGCTCACTAAACCACATTAAAACTCAATATTTTGAAGAAGTAGAGTGGGAATTAAAAGCAAGGTTTGCTACATCCAATTTTTAAAGCTTTGGCCACAGCGTAAAGAATATAATCCATTCAGTTCCCTTCTGTTCATTAAGTGGTCTCCAGCTCACTACTGCTTAACCTTTGATTCTAAGAACTGAAATTTCTGTTTTCTTCAGGGGATGGAAAACTTGCTTAGTGCTTTAAGCAACATTCACCAGGGTAAGCCAAGTTTTGATACTCAAAGTCTCTTACAAGTGAGGTTTAATTTCCTCCCACCAGGAATAAGGATCAGACTCCTGAAGACATCCTAGGACTCCTGCACTAGGATGAAGCTGTGATAGTCTTTGCAAGGAAAACATTGGCAAAATCTTGAAGTGTCTAAAGGTGAATACCTGATCCAACATAAGCAGCCTGAAACTCAAGAGCTGTACTGGATGAAGAAGTCACAAGGGAAATAAGTGTACCATGAAGGCCGCACTGTAGGAATCTGCATTTGGTTGGTACAGACAAGTTATATTACTGGAGGTACTTTCTAGTTTTTTACTTTAAAATGTTAAGTTCCTTCAACACAATTTTTAAATGTAAGCTGATAAAATAATTTAAAAAAGAAGTCAGTTCACGTCACAGCCAAAAGCTGTAGATCATGTCAGGAAATGCTTCTGAGCAGCAGATGGAGAAATGAGTAGGATTGTGTTGTAACTGTGATTTAGGGATAGAAGTGGGTCAGTGCTTGAAGGGAGAGGTAACGTCTCTTAATTGAAACAACTGATAGAGTTTGAAAAAGCTGATGAGGTAGACAAGGAATCGTGTGCTAAAATTTTAACTGTATTTTCTTATATATCAGCTACTCTAAAAATTTGACTTCTTCATATGAACTGTATGTCAATTAAATAGATTGAAGAATTGCTTTCTAGACTGCTTTTGAAATTTGTCTTGGATGGCCATGCTAAACCATGGAGGCCTATTATCAAAGTTCTTTGTGCCTTGACTGTACCGATTCGTAAAGGTCACAGAGATGCCTTTAAACCAGACCAGTGTTGTTAGCTGAATAAAACCCATTAGAGGAAAAAACAGCCACAGCAGTCACCTTTTTTCCCTGATCTGAATGACTGCTGCATTTATTCATACAGCAGATGGCCAAGACAGGGCTTGAAAAACTGAATTGAAATAACAGGCGCAGCTTTATTATTAATTGAAGACTCATGGAAATCAGAAGCCTGTGTCGGGCACAGTGACATTTTGGTTTGGTGGCTTTTCAGAGGCAGCATCACTCTGAAACACTTCAAAACACAAAACCCCAACCTGGGAAACAGAGTGTGGTCTCCCACACAAAACATGCAATGGAGCTGCACAGCTCCCAAGAAATGGGCTTTCCCTTTGCTGTGTACAGGACCTCACTTGGGTAATAACATTTGCGGAGATTAATCTGTCCACAGAGCTTTCAATGGCACAGGCATGTCCTCTGCCCTGTCTGCACCAGACAGAGTGAAAATGCAAGGGAAGGGGCTGAGCCATATACTGATTACCGTGTATTTGCTCTTCTCAGTGCAACAAGTAGAACTGTTGGGTGAAACAAAGCATGAGCATCTGTTCACTCAGGTCTTCGGTCAATGTATGTCAAGAACACTCTGTTGATTTTCTGCATATTTCAATCACACCAATCTTGCAAATACTGTTCAACCTGCTGTCCACGACTACAGCTTACAGACCTTTCCTGTAAACTCCCATCTTAGACTCCTTGATGAATGGAACTTTTTGTCTGCAACTCTGCCTTTCACTGAAAAGTCTGTGAGTGTCTAATAGCAGCCATTTGTAGATGAAACTGTTGTAAATAATTTCTGGGGATAAGAAAAATCTAGAAACTTTGAAGGATAATTAGTATTCAGTGATAGCAAAGCTAAAGTGTTTTCACCAAAATTTAAAGTAGGTAGTCAAAGTATTTAATGAACACAAGTTAAAGATTTCATTTCATGTGAGCAGGCTGGGGACACTGAGGCAGGAGACCAGAGTAGAACTGAAGCTTGCTGCTCCTCCTTTCTGCAAGAATGCAGAGATCTCTTACCAGGAGGGGAGATGGAGAAGGCAAGGAGACGTGTCCTATGTCACTCACACCTCTCCTCAGCTTCCAGTGACACCTGCCAGGCCAGCTCTGAGCAGGTGGCAGCATGTAAGAGATGGAGATCATCTTTTTGTATAGTATGTGCTGCTCAAACCAACATGTCTTCCTTTCCCCTAAAGACAGCAAAGGAGAAACAGTGACCTCAGTGGGCCATTTTCTGCCACTAGCTGCGAGTGAGCCTAGGTTACTGCCTGATTACCTCTACCTAAAGTCAACCTCACAGAAAAGTTTTTGTGTTTAGGTCTTGAACCTTTTAGTGGAACATAAGTACAAATGATGCTGCTGAGCTAAATGAATATATTGAGATGCACACACCAAAGAAACCCCCAAAACCAACAAAAAAAAACCCCAACCAACCAAAAAAAAACAAACCAGCAAAAAACCTGCCAAATACATGAAAAGCAATGGATGTATAAACAAATCCTGGCTGACTTCGAGGTGATGTTGAAACCAAAATCAGATGGAGAAGTATCAGTTTCTTCTAGCTAGGTTTATGCTAGCATGGGATACCTGGTATTCTAGGACCACATCCTAAGGTTAGTTCCACCAGAAAGAATTGCTTCAGAGAGAGGTGAGGAGCTCTTTTAACAGTTTCCTTTGCTGATCTGGTTGTGGTTAGAAGTGATAACCACACAGTCCAGAAAGGCACTTTTCTTCCTCTCCATGAAGATTTCTTTTTAAGATGGCAGTTATTGCTGAAAGGAGGCTGACAGCTTAACAAATGAAACCAGGGAGGAAGAGACTTGACTGCTGGAAGTGAACCAGGGACAACTTTTACATGTTGGTGCTTCCTTTTACAAAAAATGTCACCAAAGATGAAGCAAGCAGTGCACGTGGGCCAGGCCATCCTAAAGCTCACTTTGTTTGCGTTACTCTTTTTCTCTGCCCATGTGACTGTTGAAATCCATCTGCTTTGTTTTGCCTTCAAGGCTGCAAGTTCAGGTACCGGACCAGAGACTTTTGTTCCTCACAAGCTGCAACATTATGATCAGTAGTGCATCTTAAATTCAATGAAGTGAAGGATGAGTTTCTGTGACATTTTCCTGTACGCATTCTGAAGCCTAGAGTGCAACAGCACAGATGTTGATAGGCTTTGAGACCTGTCATACTACAGATGCATAAGTAATACAGATAAAATAACTGTGTTTAGGAAGTTGCATTGGAAAAGTTACGATATTTGAAAGTTGTTAGCCAGCCTAACTTAACTGGCATTATAGAGGAAGCCTCCAACATCTATTTACATGTATTTAAGTTTAATACGCACCGCCCCCTGATATTTCCTAGTGTGAAGCATACTTTTGCTCCTCCTGGATTTCCTTTCCCCTAAGGCAAAGATTATGTTGACTGCAAGCAGCAGTGCTGGATGATATGGAAACATGTAGCCATACTTTCTGCTTTCTCTTCCACACACCTTGCTCTGCTAACTCTGTCTCTTGAAAAGATAACACCTTTGTTACAGAACCATGTGGAGGGAACTTGTAGGTGATTTTACTCATGCTCCAGCAAGTGCGAGAAGAAGCCACAGATGTCATTGTGCTGACACTGCCCAAAGCTGAAGGAAACTCTCTCAGAACTGAAAATCGACATGTACAGACAAGCTGTGCAGGGGTGATACTTCACTTCAGCAAGGATGTCTCTGTATTAGCAGATGCAGTGAGGTAGTTTCAGCATGTGGGCGTCAAACGAAACCTGAAGTATACGGTGGATTTAGTGACTTTCAGTTTGTTAGTTTTACAGGCCTGAATTTGCAAACAGTTTGGATAATTCTGTGACCCAAAAGAGAAGCCAGCTGTTTCCAGGCTTTACTTTCAATCACTTCCTCCTACTCTCTTAAAACAGGAAAGGGAAAAAAGTACATTAAAAAAAAAAAAACAAACCCCAAACAAAACACCAAAACCCTGCTTCTTGTCATCAGAGGCTCCAACTGTCACTCTGTTTTCCTTGAAAAGGACAGTGTTCTTTTTCCCCAAGTGTCACAAGCAAATGGCTACTGCCCATCAGGGAGGGCTATGCACTGCAGCAGAGATTGACGGTGTTGCATCCCAAAGATTCAAGCTCTTATTGATCTACTTAATGGGAGAACTGTCATCAGCTGCAACGAGGAATAAGGCTGAAGCAGTCAGCCTTCTGTAAATACATACAATTATGAACAAAGTCCTCTGAAAGCAGCATTGTTTTTGTTTTTCTACTCTGAATGTCAAAGATTTTTACAGGTTGCCCTCTCCATGTGTCTCTGAGACAGGTAAAGGCCTGTTCCACCATGCTATGTCTCCTGAGTTGAAGATCAGGCCAAATAGTTAAGGAGTGCTGCATGTAAAATGTTTATCTGCCAGGGTCTTGTGGGTCTGATACTTCTATAGGGCATAGCAATGTGAGAGCAGACAGAAGAACCAGCAGCTGAATTTTGAAACAGTATCTAAAAGGGTACCTTCAAGTTGAACACACCTTCTCTTTCATGTTCATTTCCCCAGCAAAGCTGCACCTCAATGAACAGACCCCAGCCCTCCTTTTTGCCTGCATCCTGCAGTGGGATGGAATCTTTGTGTTGTATGAATCTCAACTAAGAAACCATGGAACGAGGAACATGTTTGAAACATTCACTGAGGAAGCTGGTTTGGAAATGAATAGGACAGAAGTAAGGACTGTTGTGGGACTTGGACCATATTATCTGGATTTCTACTGAGCTTATTTCTAAATGCTAAATTACCTTCAGGCAAAAAGAAACACAGCTCAGGACACTTTTATAAACCTTGGCTGCAATGCTACTGTATGGACACTAATGAACTCTCAAGGCAGCCATTTATTCTGCTAAAAGACCCTTTCCCATCACTCTGGCAACATATTATGTTGCCTTATGTTGGCTGCACGTTACATTTACACCCACTTAGTACTCTTGCAACAATGTAAAGGGAACTTATAGATACGAGAACCTGCATGTTCTACGTAGTAAGGGAATGTAATATTCATTATAGTCTTCTACTCCAGCTTAACATTAACCGCACAGAAAGCTGGTTTGCTTCTGGATACACATTTTAAAAGCATCCAAGGGACCCAGTGACTTCAGCCAGTTTTTTTAAAGTGATTGTGATATAAAGGAGATTATGATTACACTGTCCTTAAAAGGTGACTCTTGTGTATTTCCACCATTCAGCAACTTGTTGTAGGTGTGCCTTGCTGTTCTGTAGGTGCCAAATGCCATGCTGTCAATGTACTTAGCCACTGACTATATTTGGGCACAGAGGATCCCCTGAGCTTCAAAGGTCAGTCTCTGGCTGCCTCTTGGGCCTCAGTTTCTAATTCAATGTCTGTATGGACTGCCAGTCTTGGTAACAGCTCCCCCAAAACTGACCAAGATATATGCAGGAAAACTTGTGAATACAAGGTCACTGATGAATACGGTGCTCCAAGCTCACTGGAAGACCCTTCCTCTTATTTGAAATGCTGGTAACTGATTTCCCAGGCTCCACAGAAGATAGGCAACAGTCCTGCCTTCTCAAATGTTATGTGAGTGGGAAGCTGCAGGAACACAAAGGGCTGTGAATGGTCTGCCTACCTGCTAAAACAATGATTCACAGACAGCTGTCCTCCAGTCTTCATTCAACTTCCTGCTGTATGAGCTCTTCATCACCTCTTTGCTTTGATCTGCACCCATTGACTGCAAGGGGCCCATTTTTTCTGCCTCAGAGGTGAAACCACCTAACTAAAAGGCTACATCAGACGTCAGTGTTTCCACAACAATAAAAGAGACACTTGTATGCTTCACTTGTTTCCTTCACTAGGAAAGAAAGGGGAAATTATCAGCCAGACTGGATACTGGAGTGATCAATTGACTGCTAAACCAGCTGTCCAATCAATTATCCACTTGAAGTAGTCAACCACTTCTGTAGAAAGAGGACCATATGAGTTTCCTTCTGACATCAAGCTGGTAGATACTTACAAAAGCTCCAAGAGACTGGGGAAAACAATGCAGCCTTTTCAAATGCACCTTGAAAGCACAACAGATCTGTGGGGAATTGATTTCAAGTTTTTGTTCAAAAAGTGAAGGGAAGAAGTGCACTAGAGATTTGACAACTTTTAAAGAACATATACGCAATTTTATTGTGTCTTTTAACTCTGAAATATTTGAGACAGTCCTCAGTTTTCCTCCAGATCCTTTCAACAGCCTCATGCGAGGTGGATATGAATTCCCTATGCAACTGGAGCAGCTTCAGTCACTGTGTAACTTGTTTTCTTTGTGACTCTATAAAGCTGTGCATGTTTCTAAAAGGACCTGGAATGTCCCTTGCACAGAGGCACAGTAGCATTGTTTCTGTAATTATATGGAGCCTTGAAGGCCATTTGACACCACCTGTGTGGTGGGATATGAGGGCTTTGAATCATGAGCCCTGGCAATTTCATCTGCTGTAGGTTAAGGTGTAACCACCCGGTGCCTTTCCACCCACCCATGATTAGCACTCTGAGGTGATACACTGGGCTGTGATGTAGGCATCTGTTCTTCCCTCAGCCCACCATGGGACTAACATCTTTTGCAGAGAAGCAGGGTGGACAGCTGTGAGCCATAATAGTTTGATCTCCTGCAGATGAAGATGTCAGAGTTCATGACTTGGAGTGCTGAGTGTAAGTCAGAATCAGCCCCATTCATCATTCAGCTCCAGGTTTTTGTGCCAGATTCTTTTATGCCATGTTGTCTGAGGGCCCAGAACCCTACAGAGTGACTGGATAAATGAAAAGCCAACAGCTCTTTATAGAGATGCTTCTCAGGTGAGTTTATGATATTAGAAAGTCTGAAAGGTACTATGGAGGTAGTTGTATTCCACTACATTGTAGCTCAGTTCCTGCTTCAAGCTATCACTTTTACATTGCAGGTCCATTATAGCAGCAATATTGCCAGGAGGGCAGAGAAAAAAAATATTAATATAATGTTTTCAAGAAATCAAATCAATCTTCAGGGTTAGAGAAGTTATTTTCTCAAATAAAAAGACACCAAATAGAATTCAAACCAAAGTCAGAGCAGATCACTGTCTAAAGACACTTGTGTACCGAAACTAAAGACATAGTGATGTACGAGGCTCTTAGTTTCCCATAGGGTGGGAACAACAGGTTCTCAACTTAAGGACCTGGCATCCCTCCCCAGTCTGTGGAACACCAGCTGCCCAGTGGGCCAGGTATCTTGGCAGTGTTGTTCTGCAAATGCACTGTGGGCAGATCATAGGGGACTATACCCGCACCTGCAGGAAAGACTGTCAGGGGTGGCTAATTCAGCAGAAAAAAATGATCTCCCAGTCCATATGGAAACTGGTTGCTTTTGCCGTCGAGGCTGGATACATGAGGACTTGCAGTAACACAGCTGACACTGGGAAACTAGCTGTTGGGGAAACATCAGTTTCTTTTAAACCATGAACGCAGAAAACATTTGTCCTATTTGATTCCTGTTGACAGTCAAGAGAGACTATTTTCTATGACTTTTCATGTATAAGAGAAGATCCCTTTACAGTCCCAAGTCCTTAGAGGTGGCTGTACATGGATACCTAGAAAAAAGGCTACTGAAACAATAGATAAATTGAAGCTACAATTTAGTAAATTTTAGCGGGTGGATGACTGCTGGTAGCCACATTGTTTCTGGATCTTCTACTTTTGTTTTCTGCCTCTGTTTTACTTTCATGTTACATTACTAGAAATTACAGAAGGGGTCATGCTGCCTGACTTTCACCAAAACAGGTACTTTTCCTGGTGGCAGCGAAAATCCTCATTGGTTGTATTTTGGCAGTTTTAAATTTCCCAGCCCTGAACTCCTTCTGTTGAAGGAGTTGAAGTGAAGCACACTTCTCTTTCAACTTTACAAATGTTGGAGGTGGGTGGGGCTGAAAATCAAAATCACCACCACTTCAGTCAATGCACTGGCCTGAAACTGCAGGTATAGTTTTGTGCAGGCTGTTTGAGAGTGGGTCCTGATGCACTCTTCACTCTGTTCCTTTAACCAGCCCTCCTGCAGACACAATCCCACATAATATACAGGTTTCTGCGCTCTGTCTGTTAGACTGTGAAGTCCAACCATACTCTGTCAGTGTCTTGTAGACACAGTCTGTCAAAACTCTTTGGCAAAACGTCTCCTCATGGTATGAACAGCAATTAGTATTATGAAGGAGGGAGCCCACCTGTGTCAGGGATGGGAAAAGCTCTTATGACAAAGCTCCTAGGAAAATCAGCTGTCCTCTGAGAAGTGTACCATAGTCCTAAAACCTGAGAAGGCTTCACTGTTGTTTCTGAATGTTTGTAAAGAAAGACATAAAATGAGAATAAACCAAACCAAAATAAAGGAAAGCTCTCCCCTGTCTCATGAGAGTTTTCATTTTGTTTACCATCCCTTAGTTGTCATATTAAAATTACTTTCTTTTTTTGTTTTTTCTTCAGCATCTTTAGGCTGCCAGTTTTGCTTGCATGTTTTTCCAATTTGAAGCTTGAAAGCCAGATGCAGGCGAAACATTACAATAAATGTGGTGGTGCTGGTGCCATGCCTTACAGCTACAGACAGATTCTGACGCTGCACTGAGCTAAGCCAGATTATGATGATATCATCCCCAAGGTGCTCATCACCACCTCAGGGAAAATCAACCAGACTGGTTTACACACTTATACTACATGGCTTGGGTTTGTGTTATGCCAGCTGTTTTTGCCTACAGCATATTGGGGAACCACTCTGCCAGCAGAATTGCACAGGTGGCAGCTTCTAATGAGCTGATGCTGCCACCTTCACCTGCACAGCTGGCTCAAAAGAGGGTGCCTAAACTGAACAAATGGTTAAGGGCATTTCTGATCCAGAGTTTAAAGTCTAGATTCAGGCATCTACCTCACAACGACAAATATCCCTGAGAATCTAAACCTAAAGTCTCTTGCAGAGTAGGGCACCATTTAATTGCATTATTAAACTGAAAAAAAAGTACATTTTGTATACACTCACACATGGATAGCCAAAATCACTTGAAATTGGGAAACATATTTCTCCAAGGATAATCGTTACAAGCTCTTGCCCTGTGCCAGGGTTCTGTTCCCAGATCTTTAGACTCTGCAGATACTTTGTCTGCCTAAAAACTTAACATTTAGGGTCATCCTCATGCTCTGAAAGATGTGTTTGAATTGTCTTCCTTTTGTTCCATTCACTTTCCAGGTTTGTCTTGTGTTTCACATTTAGGTTGCATAGATGTTTTAGAGAAACAGTGCAGAAAGAACGCAAAGGAAGGGACTAATTTTAACAAGACTTACCCTAACAAGACAGATCATTGACACATTTAAATTAATTTTTTAAGACTTTACCCTGCTGAAGGACCAGTATCTCAAGAGATGTAAGCCAGCCAAGCTGTGTCAGGTGGCTGCTGTAGAGCAGTGCCACACACCTGTAGTAAGGTCATTCTGTACCATTTACCACCTCCTATGTACATTCTCACAGATAGTAAATCTTTGTCTCTCTTTTTTTGATGTCCCTTTCAGGTTATCATCATTCCTCAGAAACAGTGGAACCTTCTAACAGTTGCATACAGGGAACAAGCCAGAATAAAAAAAAAAAAGGATCGATTACAGCCCAGCTTTAGGAATCAAACACTTTGATGTTTATAGGATTTAAATTAACCATTATTTTTACAGTCTTGATCACATAACACATTTCTCTTTAAGTTGATTTCCTCTGTCCACTCCAGACCTTTGCTTAAACAGCCTTTTGAATACATTCTGGCCTTGGATATGGGGTTGGCACAGCTCCCATTTTTCCTAAATGAACCTTGTTTTAGTGATTTTTCATCTCTCTTATGACCCAGCTGTATAAGTAGTGTTCCTTATCTATTTGTCCAAACCTTTCCAAACCCTTTCTGTTCATTAATCCTTTTATGTGTCATTTACTCTCTGTTCTGTAAAAGCAGCCAGACAAGAACATTGCTGGGTCCAAATCAGAGATTTGGTCTCCAGAGTCAATCCAGTCCTTTGTTGTTGGTTTTTAACATCTAATAAAACCTTTTAAATAGGTTCAATCACAGTGCCTCAGCAAAAGCCATTTACCAGATTCCTTCCCATTCTTAGTTTATATCTCTGCTTTATTTAACAGAACAGTTCAAGATTCCTGGTGAAAACTACTTGTTTATTACAAATGGGTGAGTAATTTACAATGAGTAACTTATTCCATTTTTTAACCACTCTGAACAGAATGCCTGCTGGCACAACATGATTTTTACAAGTGCACTTCATATTTTAATATATTGGATGATTCATGGCTGGTTGACCCATGACTAGTTTCATATTTCCGATGAACTTCATAAATGTGATTAACCTGCACAGGAACTGAGGTGAGAGGCTGTGATGAGAATATAAGCTGTTATTAATGGATTCAGCAAAGCACTTACAGACACACACGCTTTACACCAAGCACTTGCATTAGCTCCTTAGAAGTCAAGAAGAGTTAGGAAGTGTTAATTGTCTTCTTGAATCAGGATCCAGGTGTCCAAGCATGAACTCATGTTTTGAAACATGGCCCGCTAGGCTGTAATGCTTGTCCATGGTGCATGCTAAATGCTAAAAAACTGAAGACCATGTTATGAGGATTCCCACATGCAATGTATGGTTGGAGTAAAGCTGTGCTGAGTCATACTTCATTGTTGAGGCAAGACTACAGGGTGATTACAGTACAGAAATCCACCAGAAGCTCCAAGTGACCAGCCTCATACATCCTCCATAGACCTATGCCTCAGTGTCTGACTTCATTCCATGATCATTCCTTTAGAAATGTTCCAAAAGTTCTTCTGCTTTCTTTCTGTGACCCATAATCTGGAACACACTCTTTCCTCTCCCCACCCTTGGCACAGGATCACCTGCAACTTCAATGAAGTGCTGCTGATGCAACTTTCTTTTTACAGGCTTTATTGGCAAGACAATGGAGAGAGCTCATGGGTGAAATCTCATTAAGAGCATGAGACTGCTGCAACGGCTCATTCACAAAACAAAAAGTCTACTTGTTCATCCTTCCACTAACCTACCACTGTACTGTGATAAAGAGAGCATTGCTGCAAGGTGAATGTCAGGAAGGAAATCTATCATGTGATTTCTTTCAGCAGGTGGCTGAATATCAGGGTGCTAGTGAGAAAGTACACGTGTGTGTATACACATATAGAACATGTATACTTATTTCTATATAAGTTTTATATATATGTGTATGTGTACATGTACACAAATACACACATAAAATGATACCTATCTTTATGAAAAGATTAAATGTATCAATACAACTGAATATATAAATGCCTGGTCAAATAGATTTTTTTTTATATTCTGATTTTTGAGAGAAGGCAAGTGAAGTAATAGCAGGATTAAGGATTCCAGGCAATTTCCACAAAGAAAAATAAAAACCAAATTTCTTAGCAGTTTTAATCTGGAATTAGCAAATAATAAACTATCCCTCCCTCCAGGAAGGAGCAAAGGCCATTAGACACAGGCAGCTATCCTGTATACCAGAGATAATTAACTTGGCCTTTTGCTGTATAAAGAGGCATAGTGTAGTTCTGCTAACTGAGCCTGTCAGTCTGTAATTAATTGCCTTTTCCTTGCAAACATATTGCTATGGGCCCAGCTATGATCTCAGTGGTACCTGCAGGGCCAGCACGAGCTGTCTGTATTCTAGGTAGATGTTAGCTATACATTTGAAACTGGTTGCATTGATAGCTCTTCCTTATCAGCTAAACTGAGCATGGCAACCTGAATACCTCTACACATTTACAGCAGCTTGAAAACACTCTGTGTTACTACAACAGTCAGCTGGGCTGCAGGCAGAGACTTAAAAAGTAAAATCTGACTGCTCAAGCTAAATACCAGCCCAGATAGCATGGTTTTGAAGGGCTACTTCTACATCAGAGTCATTTAGAAAAACTAGAAAAGCACCAAAGAATATCCATATATGATTGGACTAAACCGTATCTTCTGTCCACGATATTCCCCATGTAGCAAGCCCTGGGATATCCAGAAGACCATTATGTGGCAGTTCCTCTAAACCTGAGAGGAATTCCTCCAGGCACCTGGCAGAGGTTGTATGTAACTGGAATCCTTTGCACTTAAGGCATCTTGCCCCTCCAGCTCACTCACATTTTCCTCATTCCACTTTGCATAGGAGCTGCACTGTGACATGGAACAGGTTTCCATATGTATTGCTGCAGTAACAGAGCATGTGTAATACTGAGGATGTTCAATGGGTTGGGTGTTGGTCAAAAGTTTGGGAGATAGCTCCCTAAGATATGTGTGAGGCACAAGGACAAAGGGAGGATAAACCCAGTGAAGGCTTCAGTAGTACGGCCCAGAAAGACCTTAGGTGAAAAAGGTCACAAATACAGCAAGAGCATAAAAACCCACCAGCTTGTAGGAGCTGACTTCAGGGCAGTCTGAAAGAGGCTATGTTCACCTGCAAAGGAAAAGTCACACAAAATGATATGGTCTCCTTTGACCGGCACATGCTGAAAAAGACAGCTTAGTTTGTTGTCATCAGACCCAAGTGCACAGAGAAGTCAAGGTTATAGAGCAAAACCAATGACAAGGGATGTTTGTCTTCTCTTTCACATTTGGTCTTTCCTATCTAAATTAAAGATTCCTCAGGGGGGCATGCCATTTGTTGACGTGCTCTACAGAGTCAACCATGATCCAGCAGCCTTCTTGACCGTGAAAAAGCAGTGAGCTAAGAATGTTAATAAGGCAAACAAAGAGCTCTCAGGTGAGGACAAGCAGTGTTGTTTGCATTTTTCCTTGTGTATCTCTTGCTAATGAGTGCAGACTTCAGCCTGAAATCCACTCTTCGAACACTCACTTCAACAAAGTAGCTTTTTTGTTGTTTTTAACTTTAGGCAGTCATAGTAGCACCTATGGCAAGCTACATGTTTGTCCTTTTACCCTGGATGGTCTGAAGATAAAAACTCCTCCTCAGGTAACACTAGGCTTCTGTGAACTGCTGCTGAGTGGACTTAGGCCACAGCTGTGAGAGCGCTTTAACCAAGGTGAGGGACCTTCTCCTCCTGACACCCTTCCCCACCTGTACTGGCAGCAGCAGCTCAGTTTCTTACTTGCCAACGCCACATGTTTGCAAATCCTGAGTCAGGGTGCCAAACCTCACAGGATGTTTAAAAAGACCTTGGAACAGTGGCTGGAACTGAGGGCTTTGCTGTTGCATCCCAGCACTGTATGAGCTATGCTCTCTTTTAGTTTCTAGTTACCTCTGCAGGGTAAAACAGCTTTAATAGGATCGAAAATTGCTTGAAACCATAACACTTTGCTAGTCTCTTGAATTTCTTGATGTTGGGAAAGGGTGGGGTGACCTTTCTCCCATAGAGGAAGAATTTGAGCGACAGACTCTAAGCTCCCTGGTGCAGAGGGCAGCTGCCACAGCAGGCATCCTGGCAGATGTGGGAGGTGGGATGTCCAGTTCAGAATCCCCAGGAGAAGAGCACCCGGCTCTCCAAAGCTTTTAGCTGGTGGCTTAGCTAGTGCAAAATCCAGGTAAAGGTTTTACTGGTCACTGTAAGGACTACACATTCATCGACCACCATACATCGTGGACCTAGGGTTTTATTGAAAGACATTTAAGTCAACGTCTTAATGACTCCAATATAAACAGTAGGAATGGGGGTGGGGGATGGGGCTGCATGTGGACAGCTCTGAACTATCTCTGTTTGAAGACACAGTGATAAGGAAGAGTCCAGATGTTGCCTTCCAGCTTCTAATACACCTTGTTTTTGCAGTTACCATAAATGTTTCAGGCTGACATCACAGCACAGTATCAACAGCAATGTTTTAAATGACAAACCACGCCTGCGAAGTGACCATGTTTCTCTGAATTTTAAGGCAAACACTTTGTCTCAGTTAAACCCTTAGTAGCCATGTGGTTTTGCCCATCTTCCCAGGAACATTTAAAGTACTCGTCTTCTTATAAACAGTTTAAAGTCATAACAGTAAACATACAGGCCTAAAGCTAAACTTCCATTCCTTACACTTGTGTTGGTTATTTGCAACAATACCAGAAATGTTTACCAATCCACCAGCACAGTTTATACTGAAATCCTCCACTCATTTACCTCTTGTGCCATGATTAATTGTTGGCTTAAACCAAGGAAAAGAGAGAAAAGGATATAGCTTGAGCACCAACTCAGATCTTTTGCTGACTGAATTGTAGTTTTCAAATGTGGTTCAAAAAATCAACTCAAGACTCAGTTTTGTATATTTCTCCTGGATTTTTCAGTAATTGCAGTGCTTCTCAAGAACCTTTAAAGCCTAGAAAAGACAGTTAGTGAAGGAACCAAATGCTTTGTGAGTGATAGCTCCTTCTGTACATGTAAAGCAGAAGAGATGCTGGGCAGTAGATTTCAGTAACAGCACTGGGGTACCTCCTAGAGCCTCCTCTTTGTTGCTGTTTAGTGTGTGCTTCTGGGACTAAGTTGGAGACCATTACGTATGAAAACAGGTCACATCAAGATGCACTCAAAAGGATGTAATGGGCTGTGAGACCCTGAAGATTGTGAAAAGATGCTATACCAACCTAAGAAAACTATCTGTGCAAGATTCCTTTTTCATCCTTGAATAAGATTTCAGGTCTTTAACTTTCCAAAATTATGCTCTCCATCACCAAATAGCAAATACAAGTGGAGTATAAAACAAGAGTCAGCTTGTTTTATAAGTGTCCATTTCATATCATCAAGAGTCATGAAATAGCAAGGTCTACAGATTAACACTTCAGACAAAACTGGCACAGATATCACCAGCAGGACAATCCTGCAACAAAGATAATAGGAAATCACTGAATACTGAAAAATACTTCACAAACAAACCAAACCCAAATCCAAATGCAGAGCAGAAGCACACAAGTTTCTGATTTTAATTTAAATGCCTTATCTTTGTATAGTTTTTCAGCAGCCTTGGCAAAAAAATGGGCCTTGCTGCAGACCCTAGTGATCAACAGTCTGGAGATATTTCACAGCGGGGTTACAGCCTTCAAGGTTGTTCTATGAGTCCTTAGAACAGAATATGAAACAAAGAAGGACTCCTGCAATTGATTTTGGTAAAAAAGTATCTGAAAACCTACCATTCAACACCATTTTTACAGACTGAAAATTTCACACATTTACACATCACTGCAAGATGATGAGTGTAACTAGGGTAAGAAACATGGATTTCAGAGGGAATCTGGTCAGGTACACTGTCTGACAGAGATCTGGCCATGCTTCCAGTAAGACAAATGTTACAATCTCAGTGAGGATGACACTAAGCAATGCATAGATGTCAGCAGCAAAAAGAGAGTTGTCTAACATGGGTCCACCGGAGTTGGTAGTGGGCTCTAGAGCTATATTTTACAATTTCCCCCTAATTTATATAAATTACTATAATCAGAAGTTGCAACTTAAGTTTACTGGCTTAAATATCTGTCTGTCAGATATACAACTATTTCCTAAGCGATTTTACCCATTTGATGGATGGTTAAAAATGGAAATAGCATTACGGACTCATCCTTGAAAACAGGCTACTTCCTAATGATTGGTAAGTAGTGTGGTGGAATATTTTGAGTTTAGCCTTATTTTAGGTTTGCAGTCTGTGACTGTGAAAAGTGCACATAACAGAGACAGAAATCAAGACATTTTTCCTTATGCCTTGAACAGAAGCCAGATTACAAAAGCTCCTATTTAAAAAAAAAAAAAAGAAAAAAAAAAAGTCTTTCCATTTTCGAAGTGTCTACAATTAGCCTAGTTGCTCATAGTTTCCAGGAGCTTTTGTTTTTTGGGGTTTTTCAAAACATATCTTTTTTTCCAGAACCCACACACAGGAGTTCCGCAATCTCATCACTGCCCTTTAAGGCCATTATCACCTCTTTCCAAAATGCCTGTGTCCTAGAGCACTCCCAAGGCACATCCTGGAGACTTCATTTCCTCACGTGTCACGCACATCTTTTTGTCCTTGTGGGAATGGATTTTGAGCTCTGAACTACATTTCTGATAGAAAACAGGTGACCTTCATTCTTTCCCCCCCTCTGTTATATTCTCTTTGCTTACCTCCTAAAGCCTAACTCACCCTTACCTTAATTTACTTTATTGCTGTTCTACTATTTTATATGTTTTTATTATATACTTACTATGTGTTTCATAAAGTCCCCTTAGAAGATTTGCAGACAGAAATGTAAAAGTGCTGAAAAACCTTTGTCTTGCCTTTAGCAGCGCTCTCATCTTTAGAAGTCATGTTGGTGCTGATACAGACTTCTGTAACAGAGATCTAGGTAGAGAGTAGGGCTACATGCAGGCATCTTCTGGTGGAAAACTGTCATGGTATTAGTGGGTTCTTCTGTCCTCAAGCTGGGCTTTGTGAAATGGACACAGCTACATCCAGCAATTCATGCAACACCAGTTGCCAGCCTCATAAGCAAGAGAAAATATCATCTTTAAGAGTCACAGCAATGTTCTTGGTGCTAAACTTGCATTATTGAATTATGTAGTGTATGGTTAATACGGGAACAGGCACAACCTACGCTCCTGACATGTAAATAAGATAGAATCACAAGTTAGGCCAAGGGACTTCCTTAGTATGTAACAAGCTGTTTGGACGAAAGATACTCAAAGCTGAGAAAAACAAGTGAGTAAAATTAAATGTGTTTGCAGAAGCATCCAGTTTAAGGTAAAGCACTGATCTAAGTACAGCACACATTTTATAGTGGTCTCTGCTGCTATATGACATAGTCCTTATGGGGGGGACTACAGTCAAGTGGATTACACTCAAGGATGGAATATGCTTAATGGTACCAATATGCTTAGAAGTCATCTCACCTGCACCCTGGTCCATGAAGTCATAACCATGTGCACATGCACACAAAAGTACACAGTGGAGAAATGTGAAAGCAAAACCCCAACCTCATATTTAACCTACACTTGCAATTAATTTTCACATTATTGTGAGTTTTTCAATATATTAAGAGTAGTCCAAGTCCATGCAGACAGTTATAGATCGCTGGGAATTACATAACTAAAAAAAAAAACCCAACTCAAACAGGATGCCTCTTCTCTAGGGCATAAAAAACTCCAGCTAGCCTTCACATTGAAAACTATCTGAACCCACAGAGACATAACAGTTACCTGCAGTAAGACAGACCTCTAAAGAAAGCAAGTTTTCTCAGTAAAATTTCTTCTTTAACCAGGTCCCTGGTTATAAATTTTTTGATGAGTGGGATAGGGTCCTTAAAGCATGTACATGCTTTAGGGAAATCACAGGGTCCTGAAAGCATGTACCTCAGTGGAGTCATGGAGGGGATCCATATGGAGCAAACCAGCATCTAGCTTGGATTTTCCACATGGTAGGTAATGCATCAAGCAGTATGAGCAGGGCTAATCGGTCTGAGGAACAAGCTGGTAGTTGGATAGGGCTGAGTCTCATCATAGTTCACACTTTCTCACTGCCTTCCCTCAAGCCAGGAGCACATTCTTTCTTTTGCATAAAGGGGAAGATGCTACATCCATTTCCCAGGAGAATTTCTCACACTGTGGAGCAATTTCAAAGCCACCTGTCCTCCCAGTTTTATCATCTTCATTTCCTCATGAGAGGATTTGGGTAGTTTTCCAGTAAGTGCTGTCTTCTCAGCTCGTTCTCAATCATTTTTCATGCACCTCATTTCTCTTGTTCCTTGTGCATGTGATTTGTGTGTATAAAACAAAGAATGTTATCTCTACTGCACGAAAGTACACAAAGCTGTATCCTGATACAGGTACATCACTTAGATATTTCTCAGATTTTTCAAGATAAATTGGAAATATTCTTCATATTCCCATCGAGCTAGTCCCTAAAGAAAAATTACCCTAGTCCCACTGGTCCACATGGGTCCACGCTCCTTTCTAAAGCCCGTATAATATCTACACAAGGAGTCTATTGCAAGCTTCCTCATAATCTGGTCTGGGGAATACTTCTGGCTCATGAAATGTTTTCAGTCTTTCCTTCCCATGCTCACTACTTTCTTCTGACAGATTTCTTAGAAGACACCTAACACAAACTTGGGACTCTTGAATGTCACGCTTCCCTATAAGGTCACAGTTTTGCCAGGGCAATGTTATGCAATGCCTGATGAAGGAAAGGTGGATATAGTGATCTTGGTCAAGAAGCTGGAGAAGAAGTTGTGAACAGGTATAGAAGGTGTTGCTGAGACGAAATCTCTGTGAAGGAGACATTTCTTATAATGAAGAGTGTCTGGGCCTTCTTTGCATTGCAATGTGCCATACCCATAGGGAGTGTGCTTTGTGTAGCATAATGCCAACCAGGAAAAAATAACCTTCCAAAAAACAAAGCAGAAACAATCCATCCTCAAAACAAATAAAACCAAGCAGCTCCCAACCCAACATAATCTTTCCAGAAACGAAGACACCACAGGTCTTTCAGAAAACCCCCATGGCCCAGGCTAGGCTCAGTGTGTTGCAAACATACTATGCTATGAGCCATCCTGAGAAGCAAAGAGAGCCCACAGAGACCCAGCTGGTGCCCCCAAGCCATTTCTTCTTTTACACCTTCATTAGGAGTAAGATGATAATTGAATTTTGCTATGTAAATGTAAATCTCTATGAGGCTTAGAGACACAAGCACCACATCCTGACACAGTTTGGTGTACTTATTCATGCAGTGGGGGTGATGACTCCCAGGGCACAGGATCTGACTGAAGGAGGTGGTACTGCAGAGGGAAGGTGGTGGGAACTGGGAGAGGGGTATACGGGAAGGTGAGATGTTGCACAAAGTTCACATGCAATTTGCTCTGTTCTCTAAACTCAAAAAGGGATCACACCACTGTGGTAACTCCTTAGTTTTATTTTTCCATTTGAAATAAGGTCTTGTGCTTCTGCACTGCTGTAGCACTTTAAAGGATTAGCAAGGTTTCCTAAGCACTCCAGAGATACTTTGCAGAAATACAATACCTGCCTAGAGGAGCTTCTAACCACAGTGCCTTTCTGTTTACTTTGGGAATGAACCCATTTACGTCAACATTTCTGTCTTCTTTTGACATGGAAGAATATGCTTTCAACGAACCATAAAGGGACCTAGGATTTTCAGATCCAGTTAACTATTATTCCTGTTGTCCTCTTTACTGCCCTCCTGTATCAGAGACTATATGGGAGTAACACGAGAGACATCTTGCTGCCAGAAGCAGTACAGTGATATAACAGGTAACGATACCCCAGGTTTAGGGAGAAGAGAATCTCACCATTTCCAGAGGTTTCAAGGAAGATAAAAACTTGATTTTGAACCAAGAGCTGAATTAATGCCCTAAAGTGAAAATGAAACTCTACTTTTGCTCCGCAAAACACTTGCGGCAAACTGTATCAAAAGAAGGTTCTCAGCTAGAGTTTGAGTGGATGGGTGTGTTGTCTTAGCACAGCACTGCCAGTACCTCATGGATAGCTGTTGCGGGGAGCAGAAATGAAACTGGGTGCATATGGCAAAGTTGCTGTACTGACTTCCTTGAAATAATTAACGGTTAGGAAGAGGCTGCCTGCTGTTCCACATGTGGAACAACAACAGATGGGTAGTGTTATATTTCTCTGATAACAAAATGACCTAATGTTCTATTTAGAAAACTAGAAATACTTCTCCCTGACTGTTTACAGATTTTAGAAATATCATGATAAGCAAACCCAGAGAGTTCAAAGCAATGATATAATGGACAAGTGGATAAATAATGACCAAACTTTGTTACAAAACATAGTGGAACTGTTGTATTGTTAATATAAACACAGATGACCTTTATTTTTGCTCATTTTTCGTCTCTAGAACAGGAAACAGCAGATAATCTTTATCAGACAGTAGAATCTTCCACTTTGCATCTACTTTGGAGCTCTGGGGCAAATTATTGTGCTGTGTTTAAGAGTATGACAATGCTACTATTTTTTCCAAGCACATGTTGAAAAAATGATATGCATTTGAGAAAACAGACGTACAGCTTTGGATAATGCAGGGACTGCACTAATGAGAGCAAGAAGCACCCACTCCCATTGCCCAAGAGGGGGGTCCTAAACCCAAAACCACAGCAACCAATTCACATGTATGGGGTTTCTGTATAAAACACCTAAGGAAAACAAATAGTTTTTCTATACCTGGAATTTTTTTATACTCCTTGGCATGAAGATATTTATTCTACTTGTCAAGGTTATGACTGATATACTACAATCTATTCCCTAAAGAGGTTATCTTGCCCTTCTGCTTTTGTTCTTGTTCTCCTCTTGTGTTGGCAACAAGGGGCAAGGGTAATCATAAGACAGAAGACAAACCATGAAAAATTACGCCATGAGACAGTAAGTTGTTACTTTTAAGGCAGATTGGGTCACTGATCTGGCTGGTCATATGTACATAGGCACTAAAGCTAGTAAAAGATGTCAGTGCACAGCTGGGGATGGGGAGGTAAGGATGAGGGGTACAGGACCACCCCTTTATTTTCTCTATGGATCTTTTACTAGCTTAAAGCAATTCTGAAACTTGAGAACAATGACTCATTTCTTTGCACTACTATAAATGAGAGGCCTCAGCCAAAAATTAGGTTCAAATAATGCTGGGAGGTGTTTAAAACCAAAGCAAGACTCAATCTAAGTTCTGAACTTCTGGCAAAAAAATGACTAGAAAGGACAAAAATTAACTCCATTTTCAGATGGAATACAGTAGCTGGGAGATCTGTGTTGCTTCATAAATTTATTTTTAAATACTTGATTACAGTTACCAAAGTAAACTAGCAGAGACCCAGGATTTAACCCAATTTTCCACCACACGATCCCAATGCTTTAATACTAAATTTACTCAGCAAGATGTAAAAAAATGCTTTTTATCAGGCTTGTGTTCTGCCAGCGCAGCTCTTCCCCCAGGACTGAAGTCCTCCGACATAAGGGTGTAATAAACCATTTTGCTTCCCAGTATGACAGGACCACGCATTAGGCAGGGCAGTCCCCCTTTGGGTGCCCTTCAGGAATCCTAAAGCACAATGAAACAGGCAATGGACTCACTGTACTACTCCAGACCTCCCACCAGTTCCTCTCTCCACCAGGCAGGCCAGCAGGGGTGGAACAATCCTGCCCTTTCTAGAGATGCCAGATATCTCAGAGAGACTCATGCTGTCTGAGAAAAACTGGACAGGAAGGCAACGTACAGGCAGTGGGTGGAAGGCAGGTCTGTGTGTGGGACTGGGAATCACAGTCCAAGTAAAGAAGCTGTTTTCTATACACCAGAGTCAACAGCTAACACCTGTGACTTCTTGGGTCTCAGTTCAGTAAAACAGATACCTACTTCAGTTGTGGGGGATCTAGTGAAACTTAGCCTTCAGGGTTGTATTACCTGCACATTATTAGAAATGGCATCTTCTGGGCCCGCTGGGGCCAGGCAGAATGCAAAGGATGGGCAGTACATGTCCATCCCAGCTCTGCCCAGGACCAAAAGTAACGCTGTCCCTGGCAGGGGTGGTGGTAGCCTTCCCCATAAGCAGGAGGAGCTAGGTATAGAAAGGGTATGTACTGGCTTTGTCCTGATATGAGCAGAATTGTATTAATATTTCATCCTACAAGTGCTGAACAGAGCCTTCCTTTTGCACCCCTGATTAACAGAGCTGGTTCCAAACTTGCCCATGTGTCTAGTAGGGCCACTTTGGCAAGTTGGTTCAACTTCTATGAAAAAAAAGCTGAACTATGAGAAGGTTAATGCTGTCCCACTGTTGTCATTGACAAAAAGAATTTCAACAATCTGCATGGGATATCAATAAGGCAACAAGGCAGAGTGTTGATGGTGGAAGGATAGGTCCAACAAGATATGAAGTGAATGTGACTTTAAAGTGGAGGAACCATATCAAAATGAGACTTCTTTGAATAACGGTATGTACCAGTTTCCTGAGCTACACAAGTTAGCAGATTTCCAGAAAAATAAACACAAACAGATAAATGAGTTGTTGATGGAATGGAAAACAACCCCCATCAGCTGACTATCAGCCATAGTGACGCATGGCCTTACAGTTACAGCAAACAACCGGGACTGCTGACAGGACAGCAAAAAACACCAAACAGGGATGTTTATGAGTAAGGATTCTGCCTTCACAGGCAGAATACACATTTCTCTTACCATTTTCTCATACCAGTAGTTAATGAGAAGCACAGAAACTGTAACAAAAATCCCAGCCGAGTCTACAAGAAAATACATTCCTTCATATATCCCACAGTGTTCAGTTCCCATTTCGTCACTCAAAACCAAAGTGTTCTGAATACATTCCCTGTATCTAGCAAAACAAGTAGAAAATATCCTTTCTCTTCCTTTTCAAAAAGTGTGCCTCAGAGGTAGGGATGAAGCAGTTTCAAAAATGGGAGGGTGTTATTTTGATGGTGGAGTAGGGATCAAATTCCTTGGAAAATATATCAGAGGCTATATATTTGTGGGGGTTTTGTTTTGGTTTTTTTGGGGGTGTGGGTTTGGGGGGGTGGGTGGGTTGGGTTTTTTTGCAACACTGCCACTAGTAAGAATTCATAAATGAAAAGTTGAGACAACTACTCCCTTGCTCATGTCCTTTATATCTTTCTGGTTTGAAATAGATTAAGAAATCACAAAACTACAACATACTGTTGAGATTGTTTTAGTGGCTTTCTGGTTTTTTAACACATTGTATTTACAGTGTTTTCTCCCAAATTACAGGCATGACCTAATTTTTTGCATCAAAGCTAGGATCTCACTTATTAAGAGGGCCATGGGAGATGGAGCTACAAGAGTATAAGTTACATCATGTGCATTGGCTGTGCTGCTGCTGCCATGCTGTCATGCAGCTCTGGGTCATTTTGTAACAGTCAATGTCCTGTAAGAGCTACAATAAAGATGTGATGTAGGGGAGGGGTGCTGTGCTTTGCCCTGGATGGGAATGTCCTACAAGTTTTTGCAATATCCTTAGCACTATTAACAAAGATAAATGACTATCATCTTTATAGAGAGTGATCTTCATGGTTCACAACTCCTACAAGCTCTGCAGTTTTCTTGTATTCGAGTCTTTTCTTGCTGCAGCTACTGACCTTCCCATTTTCAGAGAAAAATGGAAAAAACCAGTATCTTGGTAGAAGACACAAGTGCAGTGCAATTCACAACCACACATCACAAGCTTTGGGTTTGCAAAACTTTGGCTTGAAGGTGGATTCTGCAGTGAGTGACCAGCTCTAATGCTATACTAACTTAATCAAACCCAGCAAGTGCGTTTCACAGTACCCTGGGGCAGCTGCTTGCTGATGTATTGAAGCTGTCTGTTCTGCTCCCATTGAACAAGACAATATACAAAACAGCTATCATTTTGTAAGCTGCTCCTTAACTATAGCCTGACATCAGCAAAGCAACTGCATGTATTTTTCTTGAGGTCAATATTAGCTAAGGACTTAAACAGAAGCAGGACTCTAAGCATTTTGCAAGCTCAGGAACAAGGATTCAGACAGCCTTAAGGTTTTGGGACTGACAGTAGACTTGCAAATTTAAAGTTAGTACTACACAGATTTATACAAAGGCAGAGTTCAACCTTAGAAGCCATGCCAGCAGAATTCATGTGTGAAGTTAAGTGACTGCATGGCATATTTATATGAGAAGCCTTTGTCTGCCTCTTTGTGATTTTTACAATTGAGTTTAAGCATAAATGATAGCGAGAAATTAACTGTGCTTAAAATGCTTATAGTCAAGGCTGAGTCGCAAAAGGAACCTGTTCAGTGCATTTTATTCTTGTTCTTATTTGACAAAAAATGTTGTCTTAATTCTAGTGCTTATTCTTATTTTTAGAATGACAGAACGATTCAGGTTGAGAAGGAGCCTAGTCCAAACTCCTGCTCAGAGTGGGGTCACCTATTTGTTCAGGACAGGTTGTTCAGAGCTTTGTCAAGTCAGTGCTTGAAAACCACCACCAGCTGAAATCCCACATCCACTCTGGACCCTGTTCTGATGCCTTATTACCCCTGTAGTGTTTTTTTTCCATCTTGTATATCCAGTTAGAAACTCTCATTTCAAATTATGAGCAGTGCCTCTCCCACTCCTGCAAGTACTGCTTATCCCCTCCCTGTAGGCACCAGGGTGCTATTAGGTGCCCCAAAGTTGCTCCTGCTCCAGACTGAGCCAGACACGTCCTGACAGCCTCTCCTTGCAGAGTGAGTGCTCCAGCCCCATCAACTCGATGGCCTCCATTGAACCTCCTCCAGCCAAGTCTTTCTTGAACTGTCTTCTCTAATTTCAGCCTCATTTTCTCCATCATTTGAGGAGGGAGAAGAGAAGGGCAGGGCAGGGCAGGGCAGGGCAGGGCAGGGCAGGGCAGGGAAGGGAAGGGAAGGGAAGGGAAGGGAAGGGAAGGGAAGGGAAGGGAAGGGAAGGGAAGGGAAGGGAAGGGAGAAGGGAAGGGAGAAGGGAAGGGAAGGGAAGGGAAGGGAAGGGAAGGGAAGGGAAGGGAAGGGAAGGGAAGGGAAGGGAAGGGAAGGGAGAAGGGAAGCAAAGGGAGAAGGGAAAAAGAAAAGGAGAATCAAACACATAAAAGTAAATTTAAGTTACAAACTAGGAAGAAAATGGCACCTGGCTTGAATGAAATTGGAAAAATCCAGGAAAAATATAGTTGTATCTCCTTTGGCTGAATTAACCACACTGAAATGCAGGATGCACTGAATGGCTACATTTCCTTATTTCTTCTACTTAGTAACATTATTCACTCAAGGAGCACCTGTGTCATTTCCTTGCACATGCTGTCTTAGAGAAATGAGACCAAGAATTTCACAACAGGATGAATTGAAGGATGGGTGCAGCCAGCATCCCATTATTTTGTTGTGTGGCAGAGTGAAAGCTTCCCCAAGGAATTAGCCCAGTGCTCTGTAGAGAAGCTGGGAATCTCTTTCAGTTTGAAATGAACTTCTTACCAGTTTATATGTACCACTAACTTCTAGAAGAAGGGAGGCAATTTTGGGTGGAGATCTCGAACTTCATTGAAAAATCCTGGTTTAAAGGTCTGTTCCTCAGGCTATGCCATCAGACTCAGAGCAGGTTAATGACCATCCCTGCAACCAAGCAAAGGATCAACTCCTTATCTTTATATATGATAAGATTTATCTTCTGATTTACACCTATGATGCACAGCCTGTAGCAGATCTCCAGGTGTGCCGACTGCTTATCACAGTAAGGTGTAGGTCTTACAAAGGAAAGTCAGCTCTTCTTTCCATCGTGTTTCCCATCAACTAGGAGACAGTTACGTGATTTACAGAGCTCCTGCCTCCTCCCTTTTGCCTTTACGGTACCACACTCCCCTAAAAAGATAGAAATCCCACCCTCTACAGCTTTGGCCTTTGCAGCAGATGTGGAGGGAGCATCAGCACAGAACATTTGAGATCTCAGGAACTACAAGAACAGATGTTTCTCTCAGTAATACTATGACTAAAATCTATCAGTGTTTGTTATGGGGATTTTTAACTTTTTACTTAAATATAAGCAACATTCCCTAAATGCATGGGTATGTTATAAGTCCTTCTGTTTTCCTTAGAAAGTCACAAGAATCATGACCATGTAGCTTTCTGTCCATAGTGAAGTTTCAGTAATTCACTGGTTCAGCAAAAATCAGCCTGGGACAAGAGAAACAGCCCTTGCAAGATATACCTGTATTCAGATCCAGAACAGAGATATACCTAGTTAAAAGGCTTGCCTGTTAGTTCCTTCTTAAAAAACAATGAGAAAAATCCTATTTAACAAAACACAGAGAAAAATCAAGAATTTCTTTTTACCTAATTGAGAAATGGATAAATTTCCAGGCATGCAGACCTTGGGATTTAGGCTGGCTTTAGGATATATGTGCTTTACATTCTGAAGATTTGTTAATTTGACTTCTCCATTTGTTTTTCTTTTCATTGAAGCCCCTTCTGAGCTTTATTTCCCAAGAATGGTGATAGCTTGTTGTCAGTGTGCTCTACACATGTCTCAGTGCATCATTTGCCAATGTTACCTCTTGCTCAGCTGTGTGTGGAAAGCAGTACTTGATCTCCAACAGATGTTTCTCCTCTATTTCAGTGTGAAGCTGGTGTCTCTAGTGCCATGGCAGAGACCTGCTATCATGACCTGCCTGTGAATGCGACTTCTCTCAACTCTTCACTGACTGCCAGGCTGATACTAGAAGTGAATAACTTGGCCTGTGCTAATGGGCAAGGTGTCAAAAGCCTCTTTTACTGAACCAACAGTGTACAAACCCATTCACTGCACTGAGAGCACAAGGATCAACTTTTACAACTGCTCCAAAACTGCCTTTTGGAAAGAAAGCACTCTTGACCCCAGTCACAGCACTGCTGTGAAGGCGCTTCACACAGTTTGCCACTGGGGCTATCAGGAGAGCTCAGTGCACAGAGAAGACCCAAAGGGCTTGGTGGTGCTCTGCATTTTCATGGAAGCAGCAGGCCAAAAATAAAACCTGTCAAGGAGGTAACCTGTAAGTCTCATTCTCACATCAAATGGAACCGGTCAAAAAGTTTACCACATGAGAACGTGAGCTAACAAGCAGATGCCACTGACCAATCTCTCAAGTACAAATCAGTTGGAAAAATGAAAGAAGCGGTGTGGAGTGATGGATAATTTGTCATCACTCTTTTTGAAGGAGAGCTTTTATTGATTCTGTACCGAGTGTAATTGTTTGACAGGTTGTTTTCAGATGTCAGTTGCCAGAACATCTCCCATAAAACCAGACAGGGGCATTGTTAAACAGGGCTGTCTCAGTTGCCAAACATCATGATTTGTTAATGGGAAGCACAACCAACAGAGACATTAAAGACACAGCAAGAGGATGTGCAATAAGCGATGATCTTTGGTAGCATTTAAATATTTCATATTTTTCCTTTCTTTACAGAGTATTTAGTAAAAATCCACCAAAACTGGCATTTATCACACTTTATTCTGCAGGGCTCAACAGACCACGAGGTAACAGAGGAGGACTATGACAGCTTACTCTTCGTACTTCACAAACACTGTTTGCTTTTGCCTGAGGAGATCTCTAAGAGAATTGGAGATTCTAGTCCATAAGTCCTAAGTCCATTACATTTTGCAGCCTCTTATGGCAAACTCAGGCAATTTTTGCACAGCTAGCTGAAATCTGCCTTTGATGCATCCAGTGTGGGGTGACATACAGCAGGTGGAAGGCAGCTGGGTCCAGGCTTGTGGGCTGCCAACATCCCAGTGTCCTGTGGTCTGTCCCATCAACAGACACTTGCTCCTAACTCCATTTTAATGTCCTTGCAGACAGGGGTCTGTAGGCATTTAGGAGCTTATGTTTCGCTGACAGTTAAAACGATTTAGAGTCTTGTAAGCCTATCATTTTCCAAATGTTGGCAATAACTCTTAAATCACTGAGATGGTTTAAAAAAATATTTGATTTTCTTGCTTTGTGTGGTTCACGCGGTGCCTCTTTCTTATTGCTTGATCTTTCAGCACAGCCAGTGAATTTGCAAGTTCCTCTGACAGACCTTTAATTAAGACAAATTACACACAAGTTTGGGCTTTTTACTACAATATATTTTTGGAAGATCTCACCTTTTTCTTTATTGGTGCAGCTCAGTAAAATGTCATGCTCAGATATATCACTTTTGAAGAAAATGCATTACAGTATAGAAGAGATATTATGGCTTGTTTTAAAATTAATGACTATGCTTGTCAGATGGAAATGAACAGCTCAGGTCATTCCTTTTAGTGACACTGTATCATCAGAAACAGCTCAATGGGTCATACTGTCCCTCATCTATTAATTTCAGACTAACCCTGAACACATGTTGAGAGCTTGCACTGCCTCATTAATGCACAGCTACGCTGCTTGTCAACCTTTACAAAATACACCTCACATCAAAATGGAAAAACCCAAGAAAATGAAAAACACATGTCTCAGGGAATGCATCCACTTTTGTCTTAGATTTCGATTCCCAGATTATGGGACGCTGGGTGGAAAGGGAGTCTAGGGAAGGAAGCTGGGACTCAGGGTGTTGTTGCTAGGTCAGGAGTGTGTTGTACTGTACAGACGCTTGCTCATTGTTCTGCCTCGTTACAGTGACTCTTTAGGACCACAGGCTGCTGAGGTAGGGTGGATGCATTGTCAACTGTCATATCCAGGGCAAATGATAGGTGGCCCAGATAAAGGGAGGTGAGAAAAAAAGAAAAGAAAAAGGACTCTACAAGCAGTTTACACTGTATGTAAATCAGTCGAGCATAACACACCATGCTTATCTTTGAAAAGGAAGATGTACAATGACTCATAAATATAAAGAGAAAAAAAGATGAGTTTCATTTTTTAGCATGGTTTAGTTAATTTGCAAAGTGTGTAATCCACTCATGGATAATGGAGATTTGACTGTGAAGGAGAAATATGAAAAACTGGTTTAGATATCATTTTGAAACACAGTTATTACTTCCTATTGTCTTGAAGTATTTATCACAGCAGTATTGTGATCTATTAAAATCAGCTTCAGAGTGAATATGGTTTTATAAAATGTCCCATTCCTATGACACATGCAGTAGTCTCAACTATGCACAAAGCAGTGTTGAGCTCCAGGAAGAAGCGACATCAATTTAGTTTTTAGTTTGTCCCTGCAGGTATCCTGTGTAAGGGAGGGAGCAAGGAGGTATATTCATCTGGACTGAGTTCAAACAAGATACCTGAGCTTAATGTTTCCCAGTGGCAACTCCAGAGGGTTGTTGGCTCGTTTCTTTACTTAAGGCCAGTGAATTACTTCCTCTTCAGCAGCACTGCACTTTCTCCATGGATCAGGAGATCAAACATAGAGTGACCTGGTCACTTATGATCACACAGCAAAGTTGTCCTCTGTGTATTTATCCACCATGAGTCTTGGGACCAGTGACCAAATATTGCAAACCTTCCGTGTTCAGTCACTTGGAGAGGGATCAGAGTAGAGCATTCGAGGGAATCCAGCTGGTAATAAGTTGGTACCAAAACAGAACCTACTGAACATTATCAGCTTCGCATTTATCAAGGCCAGCAACATTTAGTGTTGGTGCAGTACTATTCTTTGGACTTCAGAAGAAATACCCATGCATTCCGGAGCTAAAGAAGATACTGTACTTAACCACAGGCACAGAACTGAGTTGCATAAGTTTCCTCCTATATTAAGGTTCCATTTATAAATAGTTTATAAAGCATTAATACATTATTAATAGACATTAACCAACAGTGATAAAGTTTGACAAGTTGTTTATAAACATTGGCTTAGAATTAGCTACATTACCTTTTCCTGCTGTGTTTATAGTCATTTACAGCATAGACTGCCCGTGCCTATAACAAGCTCAAAGCCTTCATTAATCACATGCTGCTCTTGTAAGAATGTAACCTTAACATAAAACCCGCCAGTTCTTCCCACATTTGGTTCTGTAAGCAAAGACACCAGGAGCGAGAAGCTGGCTCCTGCACAGCACAATGCTAAAATACAGGTAATGCCTGGATTGAAACAGTTTTAAACGCCTTTTCAAAACTACCAGTACTGATCACAAGCCGTACATTAATCTCATCAGCTTTGTTATGAGAACAGCACACGGCAAGTTTTGCAGAAGACATAGGGATATAGACAAACAATCATGTGAAACTGAGAAATCTTTGTGGATCAAAGATTACACAAGAGTGAGCAGTCCAAAGACCTTTTCTTGGAAGAACGGAAACTCAGTAGATTTTACAGGCTAGAGTAAAACAAAATTAAAGTTTGAGAGATTCACCGCAGTAGGGCTTTTTCCAGAATCCTCCACATTGTAGCAATTGCAAAAAGCGCATGCACACCCTACAGTATACATTCCAAGCCATGAGGGTCTATGAAGTTATTTCTGAGAGATGTGCAGAGGTAACTAACTCAGAAACCCAGATCCATGAGTACTGCAAAACAATACAAGCCTGTGACATTTATGAGGGTCTTCTTGGGCATTGGGGCAACACTGAGTTTTGCCTGAAGGTGAGCAGCAGATGCTATGCCAAGGCAGTGCTGCTACTGCAGTAGAAAGTAAAGCAACTGTTGAAATTGCAGAATGGCTGGACAGTGCTGCTCCTGTCAGTAAGGGCAGAGATGGCTGCTTCTGGCAGTTGCTATGCCCCTAAGCTATACATCTGAATCCATCCTTCCTCCCATAGCACTAACCAGTGCCACCTGACATCAAAAATGCTGGCACATCCAGCAGGGTCAGAGATCACGATGCATGCATACTTCGGCCATACATTGAGCTGTGTATCTCTCTGGTAAACATGTCCAGGGATGTGCACACTGGCAAAAGGTTGTGAGATGTGACTTTAGAAGCTTGTGTCTTTTTGAAAGCATGTCTGAGAACAACAAGAGTCCCTGAGTGGTGGTCCCAGAGCCAGCTCTGAGCCAGGAGCGCCTGCTGCAGTGGATGGGCCTGCCATGCCAGAGAGCTGATGACTCCAAGTCCAAGTCACCTGCAGAGCCATGGCACTGTGCTTGTTGAGCTGTATATCCTGCTATCCATACTGCTGTCCCTGCACAGCATCATAATTTGCTGGGCAGACACAGGCCCTTTCTTACAAGGCATCACAGATGTCACTAAGATGCACCGAAGAACTACAGTCTTAGACACTGTCCCTTTGTGAAAACTACAAATGAAATAAAATCGCTTTTATTGATGTGGAGATATCGTTTTGTATTTTATAGCTAAATCCAATGCAACTATTTTTCCTTTGTTAAATTAGAGCGTCGTTGCTACTGGCAGAGCAGCAAGTGCAAGGGCTAGTCAAAGCCTCCGTATTTATTTAACCAGGGAAACAACCCTTGAGATGTATACATAGCAGATTAGTCAAACTGAACAGAACACTCTGAAAATTACTGCCTTGAGATGTATCCCTTGATTTCTTACTGATGAACTCTATGAAGGAGTTATCAATGCAAGGGGAAGGAAATCTTTTAAAAGTCAGAGTTGCTTGTAAAAAACTCTGCAAAAAACTCCGCTAAGTTAAAAGTGTTTAGGAGAAGAATGTAATTCTAGTTTCTAGGCACTATCACAGGACAGATTTACAATGACTCATAAAGTATTCAATTGATTATATATTGCTGTGTTGTTTTCAGCACCCCAATCACAGAAGAGTCTGCTGTCTTCATTAATGCCTACTGCAAGCTTTCAGATGCTTTTGGACTTGACTTATTTGTTTAGGTATTTTTTAATGAACTGTTTCATTCTAGTAGTAACACAGCAGTTCACTAGTAGTAGATGGAAGTTGAGAGCCAATTGCTACTTCTGTCCTAAAATGTTTTTCTAAAGTTAAAAGCACATCAGAATGGAATTTGATATACAGTCCTGAACACATTTTTAACTTGCTGAACTCCATTAACTTATTCCTAGAGATGCTGTGTATGAAAGTACCAAACAACATTTTTTAGACTTCTTCCTGCAGAATAATAGTCCAATTTTTCAGTCACTTAATCCTTTGTGTGGATGGCTGCTCTCAGCAATTAGTAGGCAAATGCAAACAGCTGAATTATTTAACTTTGCAAAGTGGCTGATGTTAAGCTTAATGGTTGAACTGTGCAAGCGTATGTCCGCTGAAATTCAGGGCAGCAACAAATGTCAAGTAAACAGCAATTATCCCACAAATATTTGGCATTTTTGTTATTTCTTATGTGAATGTGACAGTAATTTTAGGAGGTTTGCAGATTTCAAGTGGGATGAGATTTAAAAAATGCACAATAATAAGGGCTTTGGTTTAGACATAGGCTTGAGTTTTTAGTTTCAAACCATGTTTCTAAAAAAAATATTCTTCACTTGCATTCAGAAGAGGTGAAGTTTGAATTTTACAATGTACTTTTTCTACAGGAATGAGAATAATCGGTAATTTTTCTTCCTTGCTTACTATCTCTGAAAATATCTCTGAAAAGCTGTATTTTAGTTAAACATCTATGACTGCTTCCTACTCAGACTGGGTACGCTTTGGGTGATGGTGCAGCAGATGTATATGGCTGGAGAAAATACCATGCCTTTTAGGCGACAGCAGTGGTACTTGTTTGCGAAGTTGCCTGTATGTTCCAATGACCTTCCTGCAGGTTCTCTATCCTTCTCCCTCAAAGTGTGCTAGGCTAGGCTGGTTCAAGCAGAGCAGGTAGTTGCAAGGGAGGCAATTTCCTTTGCATATCCTCATACGTCTGTGCTCTGCATAGCAAAACCACTTCTGTGAACAGTTCCTTTGAAACCCCCCAGCCATGCAGAAGGGGAAGGATTTATACATTTGGATATAGTGTCTCCATTCAGAGATATAGAGACAGCTCTTCCACCAGCAAGACAAACTCCAGAGACAGCAAAAGGAAGATCACCCCAATTTAAAGATGGAGGATAATGAAAGCAATCTTCTCCAGCAGAAGCTCTGCTCTGGTGGTGTTATTTTCCAGGTTGAGACATTGTATGCATTACAAACACCCTGTTTCAGGGATAGTCAGTTTCCAGTGAATATTGCTTCCTGGAGAGATGTTTTTCATGCTTGGCCTTAATTGTAAGTCTTTGTGCAGTCTACTTCAACTGCAGGGCTGTTGCCAAGATAACAGAAGAAAAGCTATAACATCTTTCGATTGTTAGGAAAAACACCACCTTGGGATGCTTGGAAGTCAGTGCCAATTGTACTCCCAATCAACAAATCTTGTCACTTGGAAATCAGTGATGAGGTTTCCATTTACTCAAGAGGGCCCAAGATATCATCCCTGTTGATGGAGTGGTTACTATCTGGCCATTTCAGAAATGGTCTTTCATCCCAAGGTTTTGCCTTCACACTTGTGACAGGAACCTCTGGCACTGGTGGAGGCTAGCTATGGCCATGTCACAGGAATGTTTTTTATGGCAGCTCTGACCATTGGGTCAGACTGGGTCATCTAGAACAGGTTAGTCTCTTCTATGTGTTATGAATTTGCTACCCTTCCAGAAACTTCTTAGAAGCACAGCTTATATACTGAACATCAGGTTCTGTGAGTAATGGCAGGCTGTCCTGTTTTTTAGACTGTGATATGCTGCAAGTAAGACTAAATAACAGATAAATTTTCATGCAAAGCTGCAGATAATTACATATAATTAGACAATTACTCTTTCAGGCAAGCTGTATAGTTCAGGATGAACTTAGAAGGGTAAAGCTGTGAGAGAAATTGGAAGTGATACTGCATGGTTTATCTATTTTATGTCAACAGATTTTTATGTCAACCATATCTGTAACGGGAATAGTAACCCATATGTGCCCACTGTGGCACACAAAATGTATTTGCACATACAGTCTGGATAATGATATATGTTTTATAGAATTTTATTTTTACAAGTCCAAGTACATTCCTGTGGCTTCGCACCTGAGCTGAGTTAATGTAACTTTTAATGATGTGAGTTTGTCTAAGGAGTTACAAAACACATGGTTAAGGGTGTTGGGGGACAGTTTGATTCCCAGAAAGCTTTAGTAAAATCCTCACAGAAGGTTTGAAAGGAATTAATGTCTTTTCAGAGATCTTGCCAGGGACCAGGAACCGAGGGAAAGACAAAGAACAAAAGGGTACAAAGAGATGTTTAGCTTTCACAACAGAAAGTATTTGTGTAGTTCTGTGAAGCTCTGTGCTAGCACCTGCCATGTTCAGTATGTTTATAGTGATCAAGAAAAAGATGTGTGAATGAAGAGACTGATGTCTCTGAAGCACTGTGTTGGTGATAAAGGGCAGCAAAAGTGAAGTCTGATGCCAAGTGAGTGGGTGCTAAACGTCACTGCAGCCAAGAAATAACATTCCTGACTTTAGAGACCCAACAACAGGTTAAGACACTAGCTATTGCCACTTTTCAGGGTCACGACAATCTTACAAAAATGCCATTCAGGTACAGTCAAAAAGTTAAACTGAGTGTAAGGATTCTTAGGAAAACCCAGGGAGTAAAATCAGAAAACACTGCTGTCACACTGTACAGTTGTGATTATTAACACCAGAAAAAAAGCAGACCTAAAACTTTGTCACATGGACCACCTGTTCCATAGGAAGAATATCCTTTTTTTCTTCTACAGGTTACCTTCTTTCTTCGGTTGGGAATGTCTGGGCTGTCCTGAATCTAAAGTACAAATGAGAAACACACTATAGAAACTACCACCTATCTGTAGGATTTAAGTCAACACATGACACCTGCATTTCTGTCATTTAAAGATACTCTGTCAGCTGCTGCACAGGAGGCCACCAGTTTCTAGTGTCAAAAATCACACCTTCAAATTCCAGTGTCAATGGAGGGAGAGTCAGTTAGAGACTTAAAGATTAAACTATGAAGAAAAGAAACAGGACAGAAACCAACTCCACTTATGCCTTACAAATGGCCGAACAGCAAGGATCAAGAGAACACAGGAAGGTATGAAGCAAGAGAAAAAAACAAGCAAGAAGATCTGCACAACAGTGTGAAATAAGCAAAAAAAGGGGCAGGGACAACCCCTCACTTTCTGTTTTCTAAGGGCTGTGTCTCTGCTGTTGTGGGAACACAAGAAGTGTTACCCTGATTAAGGAGGATATGATGTGCATGAGACCATCCCAGGACACTGTGGAAGTCAAATACCAAGTTCTTATTATGATTTTGATTTCTTATATTCTCATAAAACTTATGAGGGGTGAAAAAAGAAAATAAGCTAATTTTTGACACCTGAGTGTCTTTCCAGCTTGATCTAACAAGGCTGAGCTAGAGATAAAATAGATTTAATTCTTACCTTGTGCAAAAAACCATAAAATTACGCAACTGCTTGAGTCCCTGATCCTGGCTCAACAGCCTTGTAACCCCAACTGGTAGGAAAGCATAAACGGGGTTTGGTACTGATTCAGTGCAAATCAGTCCTCTGAAGTAAAATCAATGGAAATAGCTCTACATCTTCTGAATCTGACTTTATTTGGCCTTGACAAGGATCAGGACTATGAAAAATTAATATCCCTGCTGCGTGGCACAATCAGTAGTCCTGAGTAACCACTTCTGCTGTTCACAGGAAGTAGCTACAGATTACTGATTATTTTTTTATCTGTTGCCTACATAGGAAATGGATGGGGAAGGCTGCTTTACAGCACTTGCATTCAACAGTCATGGTGCATAGGAAGATCTGCTTCTGGGAATGTTATGATTAATAATTATGACAAGGAGCTCTTATGGTAATAGGTTTCTGAACATCTCTGAGACAGCTGATTACAGTGTTTGTCATAACGTTCAACCTAAAACCTGACAACTAAATACAGGGTTAAAGTAAACTTTCTGCAAAGCTTTGAAGGATGCTGTCCCACAAGGTCAGAAGACTGTTTAGTTGTCAGCTACTGGTGAATAACCATTCTTAGTCACTATCCAATGACTCAGCCTGTAAAATCCCTAAAGGCTGTCACGTCCTCAATGGCTACTAGTGAATAAACTTTCACATCTGGCAGCCAGGACTTCTTTTAGGCGAGATGCTTTTTATGAAGCAGCTTTGGATGCTCTGAAACAGTCCCTAATATGTACAATGTGATGTCATGGCAATCTGTGCTAAGCACAGACTTGGAGAAGGACAGGAAAAGCTCAAAAAGCTCAATTTGGATCAGATCCTTTCCCTGCTTCCCTTCCATCCTGTTGCTGAACGAAGACTGGGAAATCTCGGTCAGAAAGGATTGCCCACTTTGTTGACCTCCTGCATGAAACTGTAAAGAGAAACAAGCACTGCATACAGCTCGGTCAGTGATGTTTAGAAATGCTGGGGCTCCACACAGACCTTGAGGCAGCTGTGGGAGGTGCATAATGCTCAACCAGGACAAGCTGTGCTCTTCGGGTCTCCCTTGCCATAGAGTGTGAAGGACAGTCCCCACTAACAGGATGATGCAGATCACCTTGATACAGATATAATTAGACCGGAAAAACTATAATATAGCTATACTAGTTTGCACCATTTGTAGCAATGGAAAGAAGAAGCAGGATCTCCATACTTTGATGCTAATGAAATACTCCTGGTATAGCTACAATGTGTGTCTTAAGCACTTTGGAACAGCAACAGTGCTTCTTCCTGTGTTCATGCAGTGCCTATACAGGCTGAAGCTGTATTTAAGACAATAACCAAAGACCTAATTTTCTAAAACTCTGCAGAAATCTCTCTTCTGATGAGTCCAGAAGTACCACAAAGGCTACTTTTCACTGGATAATTTTGTTGCCAGAGGAGATAAAAGAACTAATGTAAAACCAAAGTATTCTGAACTTTGTCTGTGAGAGGATTTACGGGTCTGGTCTAGTGAAAAAGATACCTTGGTCTATTCTCATTTCACTCAGATTTATTAATCTGGCACAGGTTTAAAAGAAGAAGTTGGGAAATCCGCTTGCTACAAATGTGTGCAGCAGGAAGTACCCAAGAAATAGCGATTTACTCAATCACATTCCAGAACTTCAGTCAAATGGCGTATGTACATGTTCCCCTGAAATCTCCTGCCCAAGGACAGCAGTCACCTGGAGGGACAGGACTAGGGAGCTCCTGCTGAAGTGAAAGCAGCAGGGGAGCACATGGGCAGAGGTGACCATTCCCAGGCTCATGGGGACAGCTCTGCAGGGGAATGTCTGGCACGCCACAATGAAATGGGAAAGTTTTGTTTTCTCAGCCCTTGGGTTTGGCTGGCTCTACGCAGAAGATCATGTGTTGGTACACTGTGATGACCCAGCCCAGTGCCTGGCAGGATGCAGGGAACATTCAACTTCCCTACAGATTTTCTATAGCATGTTGCAGGTCGTGTGTAATATCCCTTTCCACTGTCTGTGAGGTATCTCCACGCTTTTAGCAGAGAGGATGATTCAAGTCACAGGCAAAAGGGAAATGTGAATGTTAACCCAAGAAGGTAGATCTCCTTGTTTATGTGTGCCTTGGAGATAAACACAACAAGAAAAAAACGTCACCACATCTTACAAACAGGAAGAGAGTCTTCTGATGCACAGATGGGATGGCGCAGCTACAGCCCCTAACTTGCTGCCATCTTCTCGACATGGGCTGCTGCTGGCATTGCTCAGCCAAAGGGCAGGATCCAGCTCTGTAGCACAGAATAGTGAAGTTTGGCTTCTGTCATCCTACCAGAGCTCAAAACAGCACACAGAGGTATACATGAACTCGTTCCCGCCCACTGCACCACACACTCTTCAAGGACATCTCCCAGTTTCTGCAGTTAAAGTCTGTAGAGAGAGCTACAGCAGTAAAACTACCTTTAAATCAGCACTCAGATTCACTTCAACAAACTTTCCACTTTCAGTTCTTGCAAGGTCCTTTTAGGTACATGCATCTTGGAGATAAGGTATCTGGAATTTTCATCTTGGGGTTTCTGTTACACTAAAACTTCCTGACAGGATTACAGCTGTATTAGTTACAAATATGAGATTATCAAGATCTATAACTCAAAAGTCAAAAGGAGCAAGATTAAGTATATATTTTGCATGGATAATTACACAAGAAGGACATTAAGTTTGCAATATTAAGCACTGAAATGTTAGATAATGCCCGAGTCCCCGGTTTGGTTGTTTTTTGTAGATGGATCATGATTCAGGTTTCAACAGTCTGACCTCAAATTTACTTAGTACTTGGAGAGAAGTAATGTGGTTTTTGCAGTTAAGAATGTATCATTACTTCCCTCTCTTTTTCTAAAGTGTGGAATTGTCCCCCATTCTGGTATTTATATAATTCCCTTTCTCCAGTTTTCTTTCATTCTCCAGTAGTTACTCAGTATTTAAAATCCAATTAAAATGGACTGCTATTAATTTCCTCAACTACTATGGCTTTCACTATTATATGAAATCTACATATACAAGAAGGGCAGGAAGGAGAACTGAGGGAAGGAACTACAGGCCTGTCAGCCTGACCTCAGTGCTGGGGAAGGTTATGGAGCAGGTCATCTTGAGTGCCAACATGCAGCATGTGCAGCACAACCAGTAGAAGAGGCCCAGCCAGCAGGGGTTTATGACAGGCATGTCCTGCTTGACAAAACTAATCTTCTTCTACTACAAGGTGAGCTGCCTAGTGGATGAGGGAAAGGCTGTGGATGCTGTCTGCCTGGACCTTAGTAAAGCCTTTGACACTGTCTCCCACAGCATTCTCCTGGAGAAACTGGCTGCTCATGGCTTTCACGGGTCTGCTCTTGCCAGGTAAAAAGCTGAGGCCAGGTGGTAGTAAATGGCGGTGCATCCAGCTGGTGACAGGTGACAAGTGGTGTGCCCCAGGGCTCAGTATTGGGGCCAGTCCTGTTCAGTATCTTTCTTGATACTGGAGTCTGGACCAGGGGATTGAGTGCACCCACAGTAAGTTTTCAGAGAACACCAAGCTGGACAGAGTGTTGATGGTAGGAAGGCTCTGCAGAGGGATCTGGACAGGCTGGACTGATGGGCTGAAGCCAATTGTATGAGGTTCAACAAGGAGAAGTGCCAGGTCCTGCACATGGGTCACAACAGCCCCAAGGAAGGTTACAGGCTTGGGAAGAGTGGCTGGAAAGCTGCTTGGCAGGAAAGGACGTGGGAGTGTTGGTCAACAGCTGGTTGAACGTGAGCCACCTGTTTGCCCAGGTAGTCAAGACTGCCAATGGCATCCTGGCTTGTACCAGAAACAGTGTGGCCAGCAGGACAAGGTCAGCGATCATCCCCCTGCACTGGGCACTGATGAGGCCACACCTCAAACACCGTGTTCAGTTTTGGGCCCCTCACTGCAAGAGGGGCACTGAGGTGCTGGAGCGTGTCCAGAGAAGGGCAACAAAGGTGGTGAAGGGTCTGGAGCACAAGTCTTCTGAGGATCAGCTGAGGGATCTGGGGGTGTTTAGTCCAGAAAAAGGAGGCTCAGTGGGGAACTTACTGATCTCTAGAACTACCTGGAAGGGGGTTGTAGCAGGTGGGGTTGGTCTCTTCTAGATAACAAGTGGCAGAAAAAGAGGAAATGGCCTCAAGTTATGTTTGGGAAGGTTTAGATTGGATATTAGGAAAAAATTCTTCACTGAAAGGGTGAAGCATTGGAAGAGACTTCCCAGGGAGATGGTGGAATCACCATCCCTGGAGGTGTTTAAAAAATGCTTAGATGTGTTGTTTAGGGACATGGTTTAGTGATGGACTTGGCAGTCCTGGGTTAATGGTTGGACCTGATGATCTCAAAGATTTCCAACCCAAATAATTCTATGATTCTGTGTTATCTGAAAAGCTTCAGAAACATGCAGTTATCACCATGATGACACAAGAAGCTATTCTCACAGTGGAGGATGAGAGGCAAAGAAATAATAGTGTATTTCAGGTGTGCTGTTTTAGATAGGTTGCACTTGATTTATCACAGAAGTTAGTGTTAGACAGATCTATGTGATCCAGGCCTGGTTCAGTGTTATTCCCAAGTTCTCAGCACTCTGACGTACCAGAATACTAGATCTCAAAACTAATGCTTCGCTTAAGGGCAGGGCAGGGCAGGGCAGGGCAGGGCAGGGCAGGGCAGGGCAGGGCAGGGAAGGGAAGGGAAGGGAAGGGAAGGGAAGGGAAGGGAAGGGAAGGGAAGGGAAGGGAGAAGGGAAGGGAAGGGAAGGGAAGGGAAGGGAAGGGAAGGGAAGGGAAGGGAAGGGAAGGGAAGGGAAGGGAAGGGAAGGGAAGGGAAGGGAAGGGAAGGGAAGGGAAGGGAAGGGAAGGGAAGGGAAGGGAAGGGAAGGGAAGGGAAGGGAAGATGCAGCACCCCCATCCCCTCCCGCCTCTAAACCAGAACAGCATGGCCTCTTTCTGAGTTTTTTATCCATCAGGCAAAGCAAATGTGAATCCCTGCTCCTACAGCTGATTCAGCCTTGGTCAACAATCCTGAAAGCATTCTTCCTTCACTTTCAGTGTTACTTGGCATGTCTATGTTGCTTTCTGGGGTAGATGAGAGACTTTGTGTGACTGAATGGGACCTGGGAAGGAGGGGAAGTTCATCACATGAAACAGCAGTGCCACTGCCTCCGCCTTTATCAGCTCATTACATGGAGCAAGAGTGTTAGAGATAATTCCTAGCCATCAGCATGATGCCACAACAAAAACTTCAAGACATGTAATGTTCAAAACCATTAAAGGGAGTAGTTAAACCAATTACTGTGTCTTTTGAGGACATGTTCAGGATCAGCAGGCATAGCCCTTTTGTGGACACCTCACCTCACATGCACTGGGATATTGCTTTGGCTTTAATTCTGGAAGTGGCATATGGATTACATTACCATTTCTTTTATTAAAAAATAGTCACCCAAAGTAAAGTTACTTGGCTTAACAGACCTTTGATCCAACCCTGTATATCAGTAGTTAAGTTCAGTTATAAGCAAAAGAAGGATTTCCAAAGGATGGCTCATGAGATTGGAATTACTTGCATACCAAATACTTATGTAGAAGAGAAACAAACTGTGCAATGACATGTCCTCATTGTGTTCCCAAGTGTTTGCAACACTGGGCAATTTTATATTTACTTTTGAAAGTTTGTCATGCTTTACTCACTGCCTCAGCCTCATAGTAAGCATAACATTGTCTGCGTTGATACATCAGCCAAAATTTGTACCAGCATGGAAATCCATATATGACAGCTTTAAGAAAGGTAAATTCAGTGGGACCAGAAGGAACCCAGGGAGCACTTCTCCCAGCAACCCTGACTACATTCATTAAACAGAAACTTCCTTATTCTTCCTTCAAAACACAGCACCTTGACTGAAAGGCACAGAAGCAGGTCTATCCTGAAAGCCTGCGCAGTGGTATGAAGGTACTCAATCTGGCCGAAGCAGCCTGAACTGCAGGCAGCAGTATCTGTCTGATTTCTCAGGTCTGTCTGTGTTATGTTGTGCTTCCATGGTTGGAGAACTATCAGTTTCTGGTTAGGTGGCTTTAACTTGGTTTGGTACTTTAACACTACCCTGCAATCTATAGAAGTATAGACATAGTCCATGGGAAGTACAGAGGATAAAAATGGCTAAACTCTCAAAAATCAGGAAAACATCCCCCCAGCTAATTGCTATCAGCATCTCCAATATTTCATAACACTTTTATAACCCATGCAAGTAAGAATGCTTTTATTTCACATTCAGAGCTAGGAAACCATTGCACTTTGCAAGGCACAGAACAGTAGTTCATTGTTTTTCTAATAAAAATAGCAAATCTATGATTTAATGAATATTATTTATTCCCAACAGAGAAGTCTAGATAAAGAAGAGATGACAATTGGGGATGCTGTGTGGTATGATCCCAATTTCCCCTAAAAGTGCAGCCTTGGAGGATAGATGATGTTTATATTAGAATGCAGCCAAACTTTGTAACTGAACATTTTGCTTGCTTATGCATTGTGAGTGCAGTCTAACTGTCTGGTGGTTAACCAAAATAAGCAACTCTTTCTCCAGCCACACATTGTTTTAAGAGCCTACAAATAAATCTCTTTATAGGTGAGGCTGGAGGCTTGTCAAAAGAAGTCAATGATTCATAGTGACTAAGAATTTAAGAATAAGAACAAATTTGTGCCAACAAGTTTCCAAGCAGTCTCAAAGGATGCTGCTGCAATCTCCATCATGTAAATATGGCAAAGAGTATTCTTGAAGTAAGGCAAACACTCATCTTCATGCTGTCATTTGCATCAGACCAGCTGTATATAAACTATGAAGAATCCACTCAATTTTTTGTATTGTGCTATTGTGCTAAGTAGACTAGTTTGACATCAAAACTGATTCATATTTTCACACTTCTGTTTCCATCCTCTGAAGGAGGAGCTGAGATCTTTGCTTAGCATAACTAACCTCTGCCCTAGCAAAGGTCACCTCAAAGGAGATGTGCTTTCCAGAAGGAAGAAACTCATGGCTCAGCTTCTGCCATTTCAACACACCAGTATTTCCAATGCTGGCATTGTCCTCAGAAGCTTGAGAACTTGCCTTGCTTATGCTAAAGCTCCTCCTATTAGTTTCTGTTATTGCTTGAAAATTGCAGCTTCCATTTTAATCAGAGAGCATCTTTCCAGACTTGAGAGGTTTTGATGGGATCTGTAGGATGAAAGGACTCCAAGCTGCAGTGCTTGCTTGCCCCAGGAGGGCATCTCCATGAGCATAGGCAACGTTTTGTGTACGAAACATAGGTATTCATCAAAATTACTGAATGTTTGCTAACATTTTTTCACAGTGGAGGAAGGAACCTTTCCTCCTCACCTCCATGTCATGCCCAGAACTAATAAGTCTGTCTAGACATGGATGGTTAAGGGATTCAGCCACTTCCCAAAAGCCCCATAAGCCTTTATCACTCATGATTAACAATGTTTACATAGCTATGTCAACCTTGAGTTTGCTTCTTTTTCTATTTCTGTAATGGAAATATACTGTTGACATTTGCTGTTGATTTTATCTTTTGTTTATTGACTGGATGGTAAAGATTTTGAAGGGGACTCAGTCCCAGCTGTAATGAGTTGTGTCAGTGCTTCAGACATTTTCCATAGTGGTAACAGATAGGGACAACTGAAGAGCAAGTTTCAAATGAACTACATTGATCAGTCTTTCTGTTGTATAGACCATTTCTATCTTCTAAAAAAAATCAGGAAGTCTGCAAACAAAACATTTGTTACAATGCAGCAAATGAACTGCAAGTCTCACAGGTGTTTGCTTTGTAAAAATGAAGTGATGCTTGTTTGCAAAGAATTAAAAAAAACATATGAATGACTAGTCATGCAAAGGGACCCTGCCAGTCCCACCAGCATGAACACCTTTATCCCTTGCTCTGATATACTATAGTCCAGACTATATTACTAATCTTTAAAATGTACTCAGATTTATGCAAATATTAGGCAACTACATCTTCCTTTTTCACCACAAGAAATTAAACCTTATTATAAGATTGTTCAGACTTCGCATCCTTCCCAGGATAAGGTAGGCAGAGAAAGGACACAGCCTTAACACTACCTCTGCTAGAGCAATGGACAGAGTAGCTGGGGCAGAACAGAGGAAAACAGTTTCTGCAAGAGGACAAGGTTAGTGCAAACTTCTTACTCTGGTCAGGAGCTATCAAGGTCCGTATTCAAAAAAGTACCTAAGGAAGCACAGTGAAATCACTGCTCCTTGTATAGTCCTTATAACAAAACCATAATCCTGGCAGAAGTAGTAGGGAAAGGAAGTTAGTTTTCACTTCTCCCTGGCTTTCTCTCCTGGACTTTCTTTCTTGTAGTCTTCCTGCCACACACCTTTTTATTGGTCTCCCAGAAAGCTTCTCTGCTTAATCCTTTAGGCTGCGGTCTTCTACAATGGACTTGTTTGCAATTCCTTCTCTGTTACTCCTGATGCTGAAAAGTATCAATAACTAAAGAAAGGAAAAAGCCTTGAAATTATTAAGAAGAAACAAAGTGAGCTAGAAGGTGTTTATTCTGTTGCATTCAGTCACAATAAATGGAGTCAGCAAATATAAAGACAGACATAAAAAGGAGGAAGAGAAGAAAGAGACTGCAAAATATCCATAGGCCACATGTTTCTACTAGTGAAAGGCTCTTGCCTTTAGCTGCTCTTGTGCTGAACAGGGAGTATCTTCATTAAGGACTGTGGCATTTGATTCTCACAGCCTGAGGTTTCCCCTAATGAGGGACAGACCTGAGACATGAGTTTGGGGACACAGTTCCCACTACTGCGGACGTGTATGGAGCTGCAGACTTTGAGGTTTCAGGAGGTTTCACCCTTAGATAACAAAAACATGAATTCACAGAAAGAAAGTAAAGGTGAGGGAAATCAAGAGTTCAAGCATGAGTTTACCAGTCTAATGAAGCAGCTGATCCTTCAACCAATTTACAGGCTTCAGATCACTTCCCATGTCAAACATGAGGCTGCGTTTCACTCCTTTCATTTCAGTATCCATATATTATTATCCATAATAGTGGAGAAGAAAGGAGCTTCAGCGATGCGCAGGCCCAGATCCTCCCAGGTGCTGAAACGCATTCTCTCCAGGGGGATCAAAATACTCACACAAATACCTGGTTCCCTACGCGCTCACTGCTGCTCTCCTGACTGCAGGGCTACAGTTCCCTGTCCTGCCCCTGGGCATGCAGAGAAGTCAGGGAAATGCTTCAGGAAACATCTATTTTATAGACAACTTGAGAACCCTCCTTTACTACTGACCTTTCTGTTATTCTCTGGCTTCTTTGTGTACTGAGTAAAAAGAGCAAATAATTTAATATTAAAATGCCTGACTGAGTAAAACTGCAAACAAATGTTTCTGTAATTCTATACAAAGACAATAGTCAGTTTATCTGGCCTATCCTTTACACCTCTGTGAGAAGTACTCAGAGTTCAACTAGTTGAATAATTTCCATATATATAAGCTTGCCTTGAACTTGTTTATTATAGATTTAGATTTTTATGCTAAATCCTTTCTCAACGAACATCATATTAAATCTTGATGGTTTTTCTGACACACTAAATGCTGCAGTATTTGACTGCTAAATACATGTGTACTGAGGGTTAAAACCTAATTTATCTTGTTTTACTTATCCCCACTTTTGAAAACAAGCAAATAATAGAAACTCTAAAGGTGTCTAACAGACTCCTGGATAAACAGACTGAAGCAGTGTCCCACCAAAGCAGTCATATAAAAAAAAAGTTGGACTGAGTCAAGGAAAGACCTGCTATTAAACACACTGCTCACCTAAAGAGAAAGGCACTAGGCATGAGAAACTAGGATTATCCTAAAGAGGAGCTCCAAAGCCTGGAGGTCCCTGCTGCTGTGGGTCAGATCCCGCCTTGGCTCAGATCAGTGGGAAATGACCAGGAAAGCCTGGGTCTCCTGAGACCAGTGCACAAGGCAGTGCTAACAGCGCTTGTGGTTCTCTGGTAAGTCCCAAAGTGTTTTGAATTTTCCCTGTTCACCCCACCTTTTGCAACTGCAACATTAAAAGAGAAACTTAGCTTTTCCTAACACCATTTCTCCTCCCTGAATCCCCCCCATTTTAACCTTCTGGCTGCAAGGAAAAGTTGCAAGAATTAGCAGGCTATAGGCTCAAATGAACGTCTGGATGAGTGCACTCCTCTTTCTCAAACTAATTATTTTGTAAACTTGGTTATTTAGGAGCTGGTTCGGCTAGTAATGGAGACTAAAGTTTATCTCTTCTGCAAGGTTATGTCTTCTTAAGTTTTTGCTTTGCCTTGGGCAGTTTCACTCCCCCCAACGAAGAACCAAAAATTCTGTGGTGACCTCTGAGACACTGGTTTGTGTTTGCATTTACAAGTTTCCCCCCATGGTTGCTGGCCTCAAAATGAAGCCTCAAAAAGAGATAAGATAGGAAGGGAAAGATATAAGTTGTTACATAGCTTCATGAAAATTTATTTTTGTACATGTATATATCCATACATAAAGGAACATATACACATGTAAACTCATCCAATATACCTATATATGAGAACAGTGCAGAAAAATTAGTTCTTTTTTATCATGTGGCTATGTATAAAAATTACTAGATTTTCCAGATATTTAGCTCCCAAAGGATTTACTGCTGGGCATTAACAGGCCTACAAGTAAATCTCTTCAAGAAGTATTATAAAAAGTTTGGATATATGCTTAAGTATAAGCAATTAAGCTCTTTCTTATTCAGCCATGTGTTTAAGCATGTGTCTTACTGTCAATGTATGCTTACACCTCAGAGTAGTCAGTGGAGTATAAGCATATGTTTTGAGGAGATGGCAAAAAGCTTTCTGAGTTGGAGCCATTGTCAGGGTGAAGGTGTAGGAAGATGTAGATGATGGAAAAAAGGCCATTCTGGGCTTCCAAAGTAATGACTGGAATTCCCCACATTCTTGAAATGTAAAACGCAATTTTCAAAAATGTCAAAGTGCCTGAAAAGCATGCATCCCACCAACCTGCAAGGTCTCTCAGGCTTTTCATTGCCTAAGAGACCTTGAACATTGTACCTCGTTTTGCTTTCTCATCTTGTTGGTTACTTCTCAGACACATGTTCTATCCCTTCCCTGAGGCCAGTATCACAGTTCAATGTATTTTTGAGATACTGATGTCTACAGATGGCAGGAACAGGCCTCACACAAAAGTCTCCATTCACTGTTGCAGAATCCCGGGAATACAGCTAATTATGTCGGCATAGCTCCCTCTGCTGCTCCAGGACAAAAAAAAAAAGTTTTTTTTTTCGCAGCCAGAAGCTTCACTATCAGTGTACTGCAATTCATATGAAATGCTTTGCAAAAGAAAATTTAATTGGCAAATTTTTATCTGTAGCTTTTTGGATTTAGGGAATCCAACTACGAGTTTCTGGCTTCTCCTGTCTGCTTGCATATGCAAAGCTTACATACCAAAGCTGACTTTACAACAAATGTTTCAATCATCCTTTGCAAATACAAAATCAAACCCTGTTTCTACAAAATCCCATCAGATGTGCCTTTGAACCAGACAAACAGCCTCACAGAAAACACCATATGTGGATAAAAATTTTAAAAATATTTCCGTTCCAAGCTACTAAACATTACTACAGAAGCAAGAAAGTACCCCTAAGACTTCGCATTGACAATTTTTTGAGGATGTCTAAGATCAACCCAGTAAACCAAAGATTTTAACTCAACTTTCCAACATGAGAATATTTAAGCAAATGTATGCAAAAAGAAGTCCAAAACCTGTTTTCTGGTATATTCCTGGACTTTTTTATTTCCTTACTGACAGTTCCATTCTTACGTAAGAAATATTTCATTAATTGTTCTACGAAAAACATCAAAAACCTTGCCCCACAGTTGCCTTAGACTATGTTCCTCAGGAAGTTCGATTATATAATATTTTGCAAACATTACCACCACCCTGAACACTATGGGGTATCCACAAGAACATCTGATGTATTGCTTTCCCTGTATATATATATATATGTGTGTGTGTGTGTTTGTGTGTATTATCCTTTTTCTTTCACTCCCTTTGGTCAATCCAAGCCTCTAGCAAGGTCTTCTTGGGACACAACTCCACTGTTAGAGAAAGTCTTTTGTTTGTTTGTTTTTTAGTTATTTTTCTTATTTTCATGTTTCTGTGCCTAAAGCTAAGCAGTGTTAAGCCTTTTGCTGAACAAAGCCTTTAGCAACACAAACTGTAGAATATTGTGCATAGATAATTACTTCCCCCTCTGTGTTTTACTAGCATTTTTAAATGAAGATTTGTTAATTTAATTTAGCTTTCCACTACCTTCATCAAAGTTTTTTAAAATGTTTTCTAATTTTTGGGAGAGAAAGAAAGTAGTTTTTGTTACAGTGATACGTATTTCTATCAACACAAATATGTCTGTAATATTGAAATAAATTTCGCTTAATTCAGTGAATTTTGATGTACAGTTCAAGCAAAACTTTTAAATACTTGTGTGGCATTTCTGCAGTTTGGATGCTCTCCGTTTCCTGTACGCATGTGGGTACAAAGGGCTTGTAGTCTGGCAGTGCTCAACACTGGCTCTGGTGAGGAACAGTTCACTACTAAACCCAAATCCAGGTTCTGTGAGGGGGGAATCCTGGCTCTCAGCTCATAGTCTGTAGCAAATGAATTAACTCTCTTATGCCTCATCCCCTCTCTGCCATGCTGCTGATAAAATGACAGTTGCAGCAGAGAGCCTGTGCTGCAGGAAGGGACTGTACAAGTACCCAAAACTACTACAGCCTCTGGACCATCTTCTCCCCTTTACTTCTTTACAGCAAAGGATAACGATGAGTTGAAAGCTTTGAACTGACATGCTGTCCCCAAGATCAATTCTCTGCTTCTCCAGAATTTATTCTGTTTCTTACACCAGGACAAGACACAGATAAAACACTACCTCTTCAGTTCAGCATTGCTTTGATCCCAGGGCACAAGGCAGCAGGGAACTGCAGATGACACAGAGGAAGGGGAAAAGAGGGTGAGATCAAAGAACCACCAAGCATTTTGCTCTGCTTCTGCTCTTGTCTTGCTGTCCCAGGACCATCAGAGGTGTAAGCAGGAAATGACCCTTCTGAGGCTCTCCTTACCGAACAATTGAAAGACAAATATGTACATGGAGTACAGTAATTTCCTCAGGGGAGTCTTTTCCAGAGTCCTCAATGTGTAGCCTGCCTCCATGCCAACACCCATGAAAAATGAACAACACAAATGAAATAGCACATAAATCCCCTTGGATGAAAGAGAATCCCCTTTCCTACGCTCACCAAGTTGTTAATGTCATTCACAAAATGTTTCCAGTGTGAGAGGCAATAGCAAGGATCTCCTTACTTTCCTTCTGCCTCCCCACCTTCAGAGCTGGGGATGGGTACTTTCCTTCATGAGACGGGTGATTCACAAGGAAATCATCCCAGTTGTCTGGAAGCACCTCTGCCAGCCCACTTCTTTGGCACTGCTTCGGCTTCTCCCCCCTGTGACAATATTGTCAAGTTAAAGCAAACATGAACATGGAGCAGAACTTGGGGGCAAAGAACACCAAGGAAGTCAACACGCCTCTGCTTCAACTTGTCTGGACAAAGCCACAGCACTGTTGTCATTTTTTCCTTTTGGTCAGAAACAGAGTTTGCTTGAAAGTGCAATTTTTTTAGTAGCCCTCCTAACTAGTAGCAATTACTATTTATTTTTTTTTCTTAATGTAACATTGCAAATGAAAGGGATTTTCAAGACAGAAGGTACCGTCAGCTCTCTGATCAAAAGCACAATAAAAGTTGATCGTGCCCGAGCCTAACAACACTGGCTTAGTCTTTAGTAATAAACAGAGAACACCCTTCAATATTTAGATATCAAATGCTGAGGGAAATGCCTTCCTGATAAGCTCTGACTAGCTTGAAATGGCTCTTTAGTAACACGGCAGCACTCAAAACCATGCAAAATAAGCACAGTAAAATTGAAACCTTGCCGAGTACTTCTCAAAAGAATCATGGATGTCAAAGTGTGGAACATATTTTGACAGGAGTAACTTTTTAAAATATTGCATGATTTACTAGCAATCACGTTGCATTACAGCACTTAAGATGTTACTGCACCAGTGACACGAACATACTGGCAAAACTTGAATACCGTGCTAACTTGCAGTTATTTATTACTCTCAAATTATAGCCAGCAGCTATGTGTCGAATTTGCTTAATGAGCATGGTTGTGTATTTTACTCCAGTATGCCTCTCTTTCCATGAGAACCCCTTCTGTAAACAGCTGAGAAAAGAATTTACATGACTAACAATGTTGTTGCTTCCCTTAGACTTTAAAAGTGTCTGAGTTAGGAGAGCTAACATTTTCTGTAAGTCTGAGCTATTAATATATCTTGCATTAGACATTAAGAAGTTGAGGCATCCCATGCAACCAACCATTGCTGAATTTAAGCAAACAGGAAAGATGGGTTGTTCTTTAGCTTCCTGGGCCCAGGTTTCCAAGTTTCCCAGGAATGTAATGAAATTTTACAATCAGCTTAATTAGGACTATTGTAATGATAATGTAGTGCCTCCTTATCATAGCACCCAGGCAATCCACTGGAACACATCAAGCAAATACCAGAAGCCATTCTTTACAGAGTCTTGAAATGCCTTTATCTGTAGAAATATATAAAATAAGCTCTACATTAAATCCACTAGATCTCATCAGTTCCCTTGAGAGATTTTTAAATTTAAACTAATTAAGTGAAATCAATACATTTAAATAAGGAACTTCCCCTTGAACAGTGTTTGGCACCTGATCCCAGGTTTTATGAATGTGAAAAGCCCTTTTTACCACTGATACTCACATTAGGATCCCGATTTGGTAAAGAGCTTATTTATGTACATGTGCCTTGAGAGCTCTCTCTTTCTCTGGGCTGGGCCTGAGGGGAAAAACTTGCCTCGAAAACAAGTAGAGCAGCAGGCAGAGAAAGCAAGAACACAGGGTAGCAATGGTCCAGGCTGCAGAGGGGACACCCTGGGGATCAGGAAGACATGGGAGGTGAGGCTTTCACAATGAAATGCTGTGTCCTAACATGTGCACACAGCAGGGATGAACGGCCCTTTCAAGGCAGCCCTAATTCAGCTGCTTCTTTCTGGACACTCTATGTGAACAGAGGATGTGATGCATGTTCCGCACCATGGTGGTACGGCTTGTGGCACTGGCGGAGGGATGTCTTGGAGTGAGGCAGTGCCTAGTCTTTGCCTTATTGAGACAGCTAACTCACCATGAAGAAGGACTGAACAGTCCTTGCATATAAGAACAGGACAGGGAGCAGGACAGAAAGGTTTTCCAGAGGAGGGCAGATGCAACCCCTGCCTTAGCAGCCCAACCAGCCCATCACTGTGCTGGATTAAGAAGCCACTCCCTCTCTATGAGCAATGTGTGACACCTTGGTAGGAAAATACGTGTTCTCCAAATATCTGCAGCTTCTGGCAAGTTTCTGGTGCACACACACCATGCTGATTGGAGAGATGTTATTCAGAAAGGCAATGTCCTTGTGAATAACATGAAGCAGCGATGGCTCTGTCAATCAAAAGTAATTTTCATCAAAACAGGAGAGCAAAAGTGTTGTAGTTATTTGAGGATAGGTGATCCTGTAACAGACTTGGGCTAAAATATAACCTACCAAATGATGTTCTGGTTGAGACCAGCTGACAATGACACACATGAAAGCCTCAAAACCCTTTTGCTTTCTTGTTTTATGTTGATGGGGCTGTAACAGAAACAAACCACATGTTATAAAACATGGACCAGGGCTCTCCTCAGCCTGCACTGATATAAACTAAAGGCATGGCACATCTTCAAGTTCCTCAGGGCCATCAGTCTCCTGCCAATTTGCAATTTCTGTGTATCACTCCAACTGCAATGAAAACCCCACACTCATCATGCTGAAAATATGGAAGAGGGTGGCTTTCTCCTTGCGCTGTTTGGTACATGCAGGAGAATTGTTACCCTTGCAAGAGTCGTAGCTCAGATGTCTTGGAAGTCTCTTGCAGAGAGCAATGTCTCTTGCACAACATTTCAGCCAAAGACCATTTAACTCCACTAGCCTCTTCCCACTGGTGTTTGTGGGCTTCGGCTTATTGTAATGTAAAGGCTGAAATACCTGCTTCACAGAGGAGCTGGCAAGAAGATCACACAGCAAGTAGTCCATGATAACATCACACTTTCACTGGCATTTATCGGGCTGGTTTGCCTTACTCATCCTTGCCATCTCTGACTTAGCCTCCCTTTTCCAAAAATTTTAGTGTCTTGCAAGAAGTAGCTGAGGAATCCCCATTCAGTAGATGGGGAAGATGGGGCATTAGGATGTGAAATTACCACCACAGTGTATTTGGGTGAAGAGGGCAGTGATGCTGTAGAGACAGAGCCAGGTCTCCTGCAAGTCCCAGCTTGCAAGCTGTTCCCCGAGGACAGATATGGAAATAAGTTTTTTAACTTTCACCATTTACTCCAGCTTGATCTGCTGACCTTAACTTGTTCCTGACCTCCTGCTTTTCATCTGCTGGCTGGAAATGAGTCCTGTGCTGCTAGCTACTGCTCTGGAGTTCCTGAACCTGGCTAGGGCAGTGACAGGCTGAGCCTTGCCTTCCTTGCTTGCAAATACACCTCTTGTCTTTGCTCTACCAATGATGGCAGATGCTGCATGCAGGAAAAGGCAACTGCAGGGAAAAAAAGAAAAGAAAAATGTATGTTGGAAGAAGGTCTGAGTCTCTGACCCTCCTTGCTGCCACGCTGGTAAGTGTGAGCCAGGGCCTGCCGACAGGCAGCAGGGCTGTGGGAAGAGATCTGGGTTTCCTCACAGGGAGCTCTCTGAGGGGCCTCTCTGCCTTCTGCTCTTTCCATAAGCTGTGATGCTGGCTAGTTTCAGGGTTACACAGCCGACACTGGTCATTCAAAACCAGCAGAAGCTCTGAGTGACCCTTGAAGAAGGACAAACAAAAAGCCTTGCTTACACTCAGTGAAGAAAAATGAGGCTTTTATTTGAGAAAGTTGGGAAACGGGCTTCAGGATCCATCCCTGGCAGTGTACAAGGACCCTCAGAATTAACCTCCAAGCTGCTCTGAATATCTGCTTTCCCCAGAATCAGTCTTCAGGCTCATGTACACTCTGACAGAGTGACAGTACACTGCTTTTGGATGTATGATATTACTGTGAGATGCAAAAAAGGAAGCTTGTTGGCCTCTTGCCACCTAGCTCACTGCATAGTGAATTTTCCCCCCTCACATTATTTCTGTTGGAACCTTTTGTACATGCGTTCAATGCTGTATTTTAACACTGCCAAGTACTGCATTGGGAATAAAAAGAGAAACCATTTTGCTTTCCAACTCATACCTTAGATTTCCTAACAGTACTGCTTTGGTTATTTTATCAGAAATTAGGTTTATTTTTCTATATAAACACATTCAGAACTGCATCCAGAAGTCTGGGAACCATTTCTGCTTCATGCTTTTCTTCATCATGTCTTTGCAGCTCTGTAACTTGCCTTCTCTATCTACCTCTTCAAGAAGAGAAGTTTTTACTACAATAACTGAACAGGACATAATAGATGCCATATTTCTCCTTACAATACTTGTGCTCAAGCCAGAAACCTAATTTCTATACAAATGAATAAGTGGTTAACTAACAAATAGTTGAAAAGTTGTGATGTTTACCATAATATCCAAGCACAAGTTATTCCTAAGGACTTAAGCACATCACAGATATCATCTATTCTGATCTCATGTATAGCCACTGAATTTCAGCAAATTTGAACTGAATTATAGTATTTTATTTTTTTTTTTAAGCTGCAAATACAGAAAGATCTGCCATGTTGCTCAGTGAATTGTGACTTACTCTCCATAAACTTTTCCATTTTTGTTTCTGGTCTGAATTACTCTAGGTCTGGCTCCTAGGCATTGCCTTCTTCCTTCAGCTTCTTTGGCTACACAAAAATAAAGGTCTGTGATCCCTTTTCCAGGTAACTCTTTAGAGAACGCCACCAAGTCAATTACTTTGAACATATGAAATGGACCATTCTTCTCAAATAACCTCACAGTAAAGTGAGTTATATTGACTTCAGGTAATTTTTGCTGTTCTTTTCTGAATCCTTTTCCAAATTTCTAACATATTTTTTGATGCCTAATGCTGCATACAGCCACAACTGGCTCTCTGCACCTAGTTCATTCCCCTATTCTGCATGACCCCTGATTGTCTTATGGCACTGCTTTGGAGGTCCCAGCTCAGTTAGACATCTACCATAATCTGTTAGCTCTTTTGCCATGCATTCTAGGATACAAATCTCATTTTTCAAGTGGAGCTTATTTACTTCTCTTCTGGGATATTTGGCCCATCATTTTGCTGAATAAAATCCACAGGCTTCAAATGAAGAAAACTACAAAACAATCCAGACCTCTCCATTTAAAATCATTGAGGTAATATTGTTTCTGGATGAAACTGCCTCTTTAAACATTAACTGCAGATGCTTCTTCACAGTTTGTTTTTATAGAGGCTTACCAGAGTGATCTGTGAAAGTGCATGGTTGTATGGAGGGTACACAAGGGAGTAATCTTCGAAGAGCATCTATTTTCCTGCATGCACATTTCCCCACCTACCACTTCCTGGGTTCGAGAATGCTCTCAGCTTCTAAAGCCCTGGGCTGGGATCTGTTGAAGGCCCTTCAGGTGCACATTTCAGCCTGTGGACTCAAGGAGCTTGAAATTGGCTCTGAGAGACAGATGCTTCACTCCTATGAATAGATGTGGACCTTGCTTACACACCTATTTTCCATCACTCTGATTTTACCATCCAGCCTTTCCTTTTGTTTCAGCAGTAATCTACATCTCTCACTTTCTCTTCTGGTTAAGTGAATTGTTTGGGGGTATTGTACTGCGGGACAGATGCCTGCACAGCTCTGAATAACCTCCATGGGTCTCTAGCAGGGCTGAGGCTGCAGGGTGACACACAGGCAGAGAGGCAGCAGTGCTACTTGGGGCAGACACTGAGTGTGGTGCTGTCCACCAAATTGGTAAACACAGCAATTCATGCCCTCAGTGAGAAGGTTATAATGTGTTGTCTCACTAAACAGATAACCAGTGGGGAACAGGGCTGGAATGGCTCCCAGGCTCTCCAGAACTACTCAGCTCTTAGTTGCACATTTTTTCTTTAGCCTCTCCAGGGGCACTTGGAGTGCAGAATCTAGCCCCAAAGTGGCTTTCCACAGCATTTTCCATATAAAAAGTTATTCTCCAAGGCCCACTAACCAGTTTTAAGACTGACAGGCCACAAGCTGCATTAAGACAACTTATATGTGTTCTTAAATACAATGAAAAACAAAACAAAGGAAGCTTACTTGTGAAAACTTTCAGCTATCACAGGTAGGGATACCACCTAGCCATAATCTTTGCATTTGGGTTGGCACTAAGGTACTAACAAGATCAATGTGCAGGCACCAATTGAAAGACAAGATCAAAGGACTGCTTGTTGCACACAGCATTACAACTTCGGCTCCAACAGTATGTAAGATTCTGTAATTTTACCACATGCAGCTGCTCAAGCAATAATCCAAGAGGGGTTAGAAATGTTTTATGACTCAGTCATTGCAGAATGCTTTGGTTTTGCTGTAAGATTCAATTCAGGCTGATGACTGACAAGGGAGCTCAAGGACCGGAAAGGTAATGGTGCAGATAGCTTCTAGAAACACAGCTATGTCCATCAGCTTGTTTTGGCATTATCATCATTATCTAAAGGGAGAAGCTGAATGGACAAAGTTGCTGTAGGTAGGCTAGCCAGTTGTGCTCTGGACATGCCTCAGTCCAGCAACTGGATAGATGCAGAGGTGCAGATAGATTCCCCAGGCTGTGGGTACAAGTCTGAGGTTTACCTCAACTTCTACAGGCTACTTTATCCTTCCTGACATGCACATCTTCTGTATTTCTCAATATGTGTTTGTATAGCTCCTTGCACAATGGGACCACCAAATTACAATAATAAGCATTAAGAAGTAGCATAAACTAACTTTTATCTAGAGGCAGTGCATCAGCACTTATGTTGGACTTGGCTGTATGTGACTACTGGGTGCAAAGACCTTGGTGGGTATACTCCACAGTCATGCTCTGTGGGGGGCAATAACTGTTTTGCCACTTGCTCATCATTACAGGTTCATTACAGGCACTGCCATGAACCCTGGAGCGCAGAACATAAAAAATTCCTTAACATTAGGCCATATATTTTACTTGCAATTTTTCCAAAGCAAAAGTGGTACTTGCAAGAATGCAAAGGCTCTGCAACCAGTAAGTGACAAGACACACCTCCACGTAAACATACTTCCTAATAACTTATGAAGTGTGCTTCAACAGCATCATGAAATATATTGCATGGTTGCTCATGTTATTGTCCCCATAACAGGAGTATTGCCAAAAATTACAGGTGTAATAGGGCAACAGTAGTGGAGCTCACTCTGCTGCTTAGAGCTAATCAAAACCAGAGTATAACCTCATTTTCCAGGGCAGTAGCTGAGTAACAACCAAGGCAGGCAGGAAATGTATAGTCTCTGACGTAATATCAGACAAGTAGATACAGTCTCAATAGTTCGTTCCTTCCTCAGAAACATACAGGATGGCTGGATGGGTTTTCTTTTGCAAAACTCTTAATCACACTCCTCTGCTAGCCTTCCTTCCTTTCTCTGTACTTCTCTTGTCTTTTTTCCCAGGGACTCTCAGAGCAGCCATGACTTGCTACTATTACACTTACCTGTCCTTCCTGCATCATGACTAAGAACAAAGTATCTAAGTGGGATGGTAGTAGACACAGACCATGGGAGGTGCGAACCGGATCTTGGCTCCTTCACAAGAGAATTAGGTGGCACTGTATCATGAACCCACAAGGCCATAATATTGCTCTCTTTCGGAGCATTTTGTACCAGAAAATTACTTACAAATTCTCAGAGAGACCGCTCATACTTAGCTTCTTTGTTTTAAAAAGTAACACAGACTAACTTTCCTGGATGGACAGCAGACTGATACTGTGATACTGCCTTGTGGATACCTCCTGTCCACACATGGGCAACCATGTACCTACAGGTACATTGGTACAAAGTAGGGTACCTACAGGGGCTGCTTATCACAGGCACAATGAGGTCAGCACATAAACCAACTCAAAGATATTCTTGTGTGTTAAAGAGTCTCCTGAGGTTCACAGGCAAGTTCAGGACAGGCTAACCTGTTTAAGTCACATTTTTCTACAGATGCGAGAGCAACTTCTCTTTTCATACCCAGTATCCAGAAAGGGTACTGCAGCCATTTTATTCTTATGCATGATGGAATTAATAAACATTAGAAAATGCACTAGAAAATGCACTGTGTAGACTGTGCAATGTCTTCCTATTTGCAGTGGTTTTCCTGTATGTTTTCTTGGAGGAGACACTGAATCCCTAGAGTGTGTAGTCCAATCTGATCATATAAATATCCCAGCATACATCTGCCAGAGTCTGCAGTGCCCAGATGTTGAAGCGTAACCTAGAGAAGAACAGGCTGAGTCTCACAGCACACAAAAGTACCCATAAATCACTCATCACACTGTTGGCACTATGCAAATAATGCAATTACCTTCCTCTTTGTCTGTGGTAGCTATGTGGTAACAGTTGGCAAAGACTGGCATTTTAACAGCTTCTTTGGTATTGCATCCTTACCTGCCTCTCAATTTTCTAAGAAACAGATGCATTCAGAGAGGTGATGTAGAGAACTAAATTAAGTCTTGGTGAGTGGCAAACAGCATTTGAAAAGTATTTACTTTTCCATGTTTCACTGGCACATTACTCCATTCCTGCTCTGACATCCCCATTAAAACAAAACAGCAGGCTGTGTGTATACTGAATGTGTGGCAGTGCAATCTTCACTTATGCAAGTTCAGGCAAAGGGGAGAGACACACCTTGCGAGAAAGGCTCAAAGCATGACAATGAGGTCCCACTCTCCCTCACTGCTGCAAGTTTGGGCAGAGAACCATGAGTGGCTCTGACCTGGCTGTTATGACATGCTTCGCAGCTGCTAGATGTTTTAATTCCAAAGTTCATAGGCTTATCCATGGTTCAGAGCCAAAATGAGGAAAAGGCATGGAAATAAACCACTGAATCTTCCACTTCAAGTGACCAACAGAGGCTTCAGGAAGACTGGAAGTGGGAGGGGATAAAAGAAACTATTCCCAAAACAGAGAGGAAAGGCAAATCACTATTGGCATAAATGAAACGCTGGCCACAAAACGCTGGGCCCATAGGCAATTTTCTGACATAAGCTTGTTGTCTTGTATGATGGGCCAAAGCCAGGCCATACTGCCCATGTCTGTATGAAATATGGCAAAGACCAAGATAAGGATAACTTCTTTCTGCCACTATTGCAGGGCAGTGTCTGTTTCCAGTCATATTTTCAAAAAAGGACACTGGGGAGTACAAAGTAAAAATCTAAAATAATAACTGAGATACAGAAAACCTGCTTCTCTGGAAGGACTGAAGCTGAGGGGTTTTAACTTAACAAAGAGAAAGGTAAGAGGTGAATTTATTTTAAGTATGGCCACCAAAGGAAGATTATTGATAACTCTTTTGAGCAGGCAGGGATCAGGACCTTCTTCTTGGCAACACATGGTTCCTTTCCCTTTCTTCCATCCAAAGTACCTGTTCTTTCCCCCACATGACCTCTTCAGTTGTGTGACCCAACTGCATATGGGGCTGAAAGTTAGATCAATAAATAGGTCTAGGTCAAGAACAGTCCTGAAAAGGAAAACCTGAACTAATACAGTGTCTAGCCCAAAACAACTGTCAGCCCACTGAAAGAGATAAGAGATGCAGAAAGGTGCTGAGGGCAGACTCAGCACAAAAACCTCTGTAAGCCGGTATTGCTACCAAAGAAAAGGTACACAAGCCACATAGTAAGGTCTGAACCCAGAAGTGCTTAGGTACTGAAGGCAGATTCAGAAGTTTCATTTTCTAAATTGTAATTATTCCTATTTTAATACTAAAGATAAGTAAGTCAAAGGATGTTGTGGATTCTCTGTGTTTTGAATCATTACTCCAGATAGGATATATTTAAAGACATCCTCCAGCTCAATCAGAACAGGAGGTCAGACTGTGGAGTGTGATAGTATTTGCTACACAGGCCAGGCTAGAGAATCCATTGCTCGTTTCGGACGGAAACCTGAAACTGGAGCTTGTAGCCAGTAGTACCATCAAGTTGACAATTGCCAGTGGAACCATAACATTTTCGGTAGACAGAGACCCAGTCCATAATATTTAGCTGGCACATTTGTGCTATTGAGTTGATTGGTTTTACTTGGCAAATTTACGCATTAAATAAAATCTAAGTATATAAATATATCATCTATTTATCTCTCTATTGATCCATCTCTTTCCACCTATACACTATGATTCATGTATGACCTTGCCTTGGCTGAAATGAAAGGCATACCTCATCTCCTTCAGGGCCAGGATTAACATCTTTTTGTGATCCAACCAGATCCATACTATACCTATCTTACTGGTTCTAATGCTTGAAGTTCTTTTTTTTTTTTTTTTTTTTTTTTTAAGCTTAGGAGTTTATTTCCCCTTGCAAAATCTGCATCCTTGCGTCTACCATGTGTACCTGAAAGGCAAGATTTCTTATGAAAAGTGTGAGGCACCTCCACCAACCGACGATAAATTAACCTTTTCCTGTTGTTCTGTAGGTGGTAGTATAGGTCCGGAAGCACATTCCTGTGATGAATTTGTGAGTCAGCTTCGATTCACTATCCAAAACCGATGCTTTACACTACAAAGTGATTTGTAAAACCCCCTGGTGAAGAAGCATCCCTCCAGGATGCTGTGGACTTTCAGTACAGTTCTGAACAACACTGTCCGGAAACTTCATGGGGAGGAGAATCCTGGCATGCACGCAGCCCCAGCACTCAGTGTGAGTCACCTCTGAAGATGAGAAACACAATGTTAGAGGAAAACTTTTCCTGGTCAAAACAGGTATTGACATAAAAGTTAGGAAAGGAATAGCTTCAAGAAAAAAGAGACTATGAGGAAAAAACCCTGATGTCAGCAGAGCCAGGCTGCTCTGTACCTCTCCTTGCCCAGAGGATCAATGTTTCAAAGACTTTTGGCCATCAGGGCTTAACTCTGAGGAGCTGCTCTCAGGAAGGGAAAATGTGCTAGCCCATGTTGCCAATGCAAGCTTGATGACTGCAAAATGATTTGTGGAAGGCTATGAGAAATGCCCTTGACTGCTAACCTTTTCGTCTGCCATGTGATACAGCGTGTGCTTACCTTGGCTGCCTGCTGCCAGGTGATGCTACCTTTGATCCCGAAAAGAGTAAATGTGTCAGGAGATGAGTCACTCCACCTTCCTGGCTGATCCTTTCCAGCCTGGGGGCATACAGAAAATGCCCACTGAGCTGATGAAACAAGTAGTTTTAATGTAGGGAACAGGAGGTCAAAATCATGTCTTGTTTTTCCCACCTGTCTGTGCCAGATGTGGGAATAACATGAACCAGTCCTTACTCTTTTTGTACTTTTGAATATGGCACTAAGCTCTTTGAGTAGAGCAGTCTCAGTAGTATCTCGGGCATTTAGTATATCATGAACACATTAGTCCTGTCAATCTGTTAGAAGAAAGGCATCCAGTACCTTGAAGGTCCTGGCCCTACCTTCATTTATGCAACTGACTCAGACACTGAAAAAAGCTTCTTCCAACTGTTTTCCCAAAGCAGCTGTTAGTGCAGCACTAGAGCACTGTACTCAGAATTTGTAGTCGCTTTTGCAAAGTGGCTTTCAGAAAGTAAGAACAGATTTTTTTCAGAAGTGTCTCAGAGCTTCCAGTGCAGAAGAGTTTTCAGATATGTGATGTAGCTCATGCTACAGTCATTGACCAGAAGGAAATCTCTTCCCTTATCACCTCTGCAGCACTGGTGTGCTCCAAAACTTTTTGTGCTACAGAAGGCAGACTATAAAGAGCATTTCCACTGCTGTCCCAAGGGCCCACAGTTCGAAGGACTGATTCAAAGCTGATTAAAGTCGATCTATATTTCACTCCAGCAAATACTGGATCATTGCTGGTGAACCATGTGGGCAGCTTGTTATTGAAGATTTGAGTGTAAAGGGAGATTTTTTTGCAGGATGGGATGGATAAGTGAGCCTACTAGTTACGTCTGCTTGTACACCAATAACAAAAGGAAGTCAATTGCCCTGTACCTTAACAGAGGGGGGAGCAGGAACTTATTTGTGCCTTGTGATATCATGGATTTTTTAATAGAAGAGGTTGTTCTGCATGTGTTTGCATTTCAGCTGCTCTCTGCTAAGGTATTCTGTTCTTTGATCCTGTGCACAGGCGATTACAATGTAAACTGTATGCTCATCTGGACAGCTAGCAATAGGAAACACTTACCTGCTGTGTGGAACTCTCCCAGTAAACTGGTCTTTGAAAGACCAGACAAGGAGTTTTTCAAATCTGTGTGATAGCCTCTGAATCTTCAAAGAAATATGTCAGAAAGATTGATCTATTTTACAGCTGCTTTAGGCACTAAAACCTGTTATATTGGTTTAAAAGCTGAAAAACTGCTCAACAATCTAAACTTGCCTTTTGCTCCACAGACACAGAGGTACAAACAGTTTCCTTGCAGGAACAGGTAAATGACGGAGCAATCTTTAAATTGTGCCTACAAGGTTCCTGTGCAATGTGGTGTTGTGCAGCCACTCATATCCAAACTTTGGACTGCTATTAACAGCATACTTGCCATGCTCACTGCATGGGAAAATCATACTGATACTAGTTTCAGTGTTTGGATAATGAAGCATATAGGAAAGAAGCATGGTACATTCCACAATGAAGTAAAAATTAGTGTACTGCAACTGAATATAGAAGAACTGCTCTTTTGTAATGTGAAGGCTACTTACAGTTTCATGGCTATTTGTGTAATGTAAGCCCCATGTATTGAGAGCTACTTGCAATTTTTATGAGTGGCACAGACAAGGTTTTTCAGCATTCAAAGACTATCTTGCATACTCTACATGCCACACTACATAAAGGAATCAGAAGGTGAAACTAAATCCACCGTATGGTATATGGAAAAATATTAAAACATACAGTCATGTGACTACTTAGAAATCGCTTATTCACATTGCACCAACAGTGCTGTTGTTGGGATGTTCTACTGAAGTAACAGAAATTTTTGTCATTATGGCACTCACTGGAGGAGATTTTGGAGCTTCAGTCACTCTGTCTGCCTGTCCTGCTGCATTCCAAGTGGTTTTTATTAAGACCTATGACTGCAAAATACCTTTCCCAAATGTGCAGCCTGCATTTCCAGGTCCCACCTCAAACATGGCACTTCAGCTTAGAAACACCTGCTATATCTTGAGAATGTTGGTCTGCACAGTGTTGCAAGTGCAGTTGCAGCTGCTGTAGCTGTAAACTACCATTTTCGGGAGTGAAAATCCTGGGGTTAGCCAGCCAGCCCCACATCATGCTGAGCTTTACACAGATGTTAAGCTGGCAGTAAAGGATGCATATATTTTGCTAAGAATACCAGGTTAATGAACAGGTACAAAATCTTGGAGGAGATAAAAAGAAATAAAGCAAACACCACCCCCTACAGTAGCTTCTGTTCTTTATCTCAAAGTTGGGGGGTTTCTGCTCATCCCAGCAAAATCCTGCTAGGACACTTACAGTACTCTCAAGGCTGAGTCTTGTTCTGTATGACTTCTTGTAGGTTTGTTTGCCATCTTATCCATTTTTGGCTGGGGGGGGGGGGGCGGGGGGCGGGGTTCAATCAGATTCAAACCTTCAGAAGGTCTTTATGTCATTTATAAACTTCATAGCTAACTGGGGTAACTTTTCATTCTTCTGCTAAAGACTACCTGCTGCAGCCTGAATTTTTGATACTGATATCCTAAGGCATGGCTAGAATGAGCCTTCACATAGCTACACAGAAAACTAAACTCTGCAGCGAACAGGGAAGTAGGTCCTAAGGACAAGCCTGGCTGCAAAAGGCTGTGGACTCACCATCAATGGCACAAATTAACTGGCAGGGCAGGGTCCTGATCCACCTACAGAATGTTCGAGCATTAGGACAAAAGTAACAGCATCATTTAACAAAAGTAGTCCAAAGGAAAACAGTTTCTCATTATTACTTCCTGAAAAATGAACATGACGACAGCTGAACAGTTGTGGACTGACTGTAGGTTTGGGTCATACAATCATTGAACCTGGTTTGATGTGGTGGGGGACCAGTGACATTCTTCCCATGCACAGTAGAGAGCTGTAGTTAGACCACCCAGCCATTTCAGAAGTGGTCTCCTCTGTGAGAAGGCAATCTGCTACCAGTTCACCTCCATTTTATATGATGAATTTCTATAACAAATTCCTGAAGCGGGAGGCAGCATCTCAGTACCAGGAATGGACTTACTCAGTTTTAAGACAATGATCTGCCAGGACTCTTGAAGTTATGGTGTAAGGAGTTCAGTTTCGCAAAGCCATGTGATGACTTCTGTGTCCTCTCCATGACTGCAGAAGTGCTAGTCCTGCACCTGGTACAGCAACAGACCACTCAAGCAGGTTTTCTGCTTTCTGCCTCTCAAGGATAGGGCAAGGGACTTGCAAGCCCTCTTAAGAAGCCTTCAATGAAACTGTTTTATCACTAAAGTCCAGTGTGAATGAACACAGCAGGTCAGAGACATAGCCTCTTATGAAAATGAAAACCTTTCACAAAAACCCCTTGCCTAACTCCGTCTCCTAGCCCTATAGAAGATTTATAATTTATGTGTAATATACGAACCTGGGTACCAAAATAAACAGCTCTTCCTTGTAACAAAAATCTGGGCATCACGCAAGTTTCAATTTATGCAGTCACTCCATACCAAACATTGTTTATAGCAAACACTCCCAAATGGAGGGAATATAGAATTAGGTTACATTAAGAGCAATAACATCTTATCCTTATTTAGTTTGGATTTTGCCACACCTTGTTAAACTGAATGAAGATGTTCTGAAGGCCAGAAGTTGGTTCTTTATTTCTTTTTAAGAACAGTGGTCAAAGAAGTGATACTGCCTGTATACCATCTGCCTTGGTAAATTATTTAGCAAGTTGTCCCTTACTTCCTTTCAAAGGCAGATTGTATTTGTTCTTTCAAATAAACCAGAGTTCAGTTCAGTAGGATGAGTGCAACTGCAGATTGCCAGTGAGCTATACATTGCCAATATTCACTTCTTGTAGCTCATACACCTCCCACTGCTTACTGGTAATAAATCATATGTAGGCTCGTTATTCCTGGAAGATCCATGGTACAATACATTGGTACAATTTATACAAGCTACCAAATAGTCTGAAGTTTGCTAGCTGTTAATATTCAAGTGCTCATGCTTCAGCTGAGCTTTTTATGAGCACAGGTACATTGTCCATTGTTGCTACTAAAAACTATGTTTATAGTTTCCATAGTTATTAAAATACAACATTATTAAGGAATATATAAAAAAACCCAACAGTATCAGACATGATATAAAAATACAAAGCTAAATTGCAGCTTCTGGAACAAAGTAAACAGGACATGCAGTCTTCTTTGAAGAAAGAAGGTAACTTATGATCACAGCTGTAGGGAATTTCACTTCTGAGCCTGAATGGACACTTCCAGCACATACCTAGCAACTGTTGAGGCATTAATTCTGTCTGTTTCTGTCTGTGCTATGCTGTGTGTTCAGTTGTGGAGATTTCTTAATTAAAAACTGAACATGCAAATAAAAAAGAAAAAAAGTAAACCACAAAAAAAGTGCAGACATCCTTTGGACAATATAAATTACATAGAATATGAGCAATGCATGGTCAATTTTGATCTTTCTGGATATGCATATTGCAATAATCAAAGTGGACCAATAAAACATGAGCAGTTTGATGACTGATACAAAAAAAAAAAAAAAAAAAAAAAAAAAGAAGAAAAAGGCTAGTTTATTTAGGACATACTTTTGAATGCCACAGGTGAAATATTTTCTTATTTAAACTTCGTAACTAAGTCATCATCCAATATTTTGTTTATACCAAGGGTAAAATTTCATTGTTAGACTTTTCTAAAAGAATAAAACTGAACAACTTAGTTACCTGAATTTTCACAGTTAATTCCCTAAAGGTAAAAGTGAGGAAATAAAATTCATTGGTAAATCAATATGTTGGTATTGAGGAGCTAAAATAGAAAGGAAAAGACCGTAAGAATTCCAGACTGATCTGATAGAAGGAATTGTATTTCTTGATTGTATTTTGTTTAAGAACAAAAATTATATCAAGCTCTATTTAAGATCTATCTATCTGCTATATTTTGGGTTTATGGAATGGGAACAATAGTTTGAGCTGTTTGTTGAAAAACTCCAAAAGCTGAAGCAATGGCTAGAAGAAAGACCTTTAAAAGGTAAAACAAATCTCTCCTATTACTTAAATGAAAAATACAAGTAAGACCAAATTACAGCATTAATTTAAAAATAAATTTTATCTATAGATCAGAGTAACATTCAGGTCTCCTTTAAAATTTTGGATTAAATGTATTGCAGTCTTCAAATTTTTGTTATGGTGAGTATTAGTACACACTTTAAGATTGATTTCTCTGTTTCTCTGACTTAATATAGGATGGAGACAGGACAACTGAAACTTTCTGCATCAGTCTGAAAAAAATAATCTCTAATTATCCTGAAAGAGAGGAGAAGGCCCATATACAAGACAAGTTACCACCTAACCTGTTTCTCCTTCTATATGCAGTGAGTGAGGTGCAGTTTCAGCAGAACAAGCTGGTGCTAGCAATATCATGGGATTTCTTTGCATCCTTGTATCGGATCCAGCATAACGAGAACCATTCTGGGAACATTTTTTGCCTTTTTGTCTTTTTCTTAAAGGACAAATCAACAACTAAAAAATTAGCATCTCCTATGTCCAAACAGAATCTTGAGGGGAACAGGTATCCTTTTTGCATTTTATCTTTTCATATAGCATCATGGGGCCACAGCTTGTAAGTGCTTTGGCATTTCAAAAAGCACTTTCATAATAGAGGTGAAAGGCAAATAAAGGCATGTGAATGTACTTCTGTCAGTTCTTTTGCCTGGAAAGAAAATTTGATCTTGGTGCAAACTTCTGCATGAAGATGACTTGTATGATGGGGGTTTGGCTCTTGGCAGCTTAGCTGGGGTCTGAAGGACCTGAAAAATCCCTGCATTTTTTACTTAATTTGTTCCACATTTCTGAAGCAGCTAATGAAAACCAAAACCAATCAGCTACAGAGCAGGCTTTTCTTCTCAGCAAGCATTTATATACCTGAGTTATATTTTAATCTTTTTTCCGCAAGAGAAATCTGCAGAAGAGAGTGGTATTTGTAAAACAGAAAAATGATTAAGAACTTGCTTTGTGGATGGTGACACAGTTCCTTTTCTTCCTGTAATTTTTAATGGATCTAGATTCCCAACTTGTCTGGTGCTCAACATGATTTCTTTCTGCTTAGGGATTCCCCGGGTGAGAAAGTGCCAATGACGTTACTGGGAACCACACTCATTTCACTTCCATGGTTTGTGCATGGGAGGGCACTCGCCCACTCTGATAGCAAAGGACAGCGAAGGAAGAGGGATGGGGGGGAGGGGAGAAGACGAGAAGTTTCCAGGGAAACACTCTAGCAGATGGCCTGGTCTGCTGATAAATAGTGACACATCTATAGCTCAATCAGCGGGAGGGTTATTTCTGGAAATCACAGCTCTCCCTTTGAAAGCCCAGCTAATCCCACCGCCTCCCAGCCCTTTCTCTTGTTACAAGCTCCTTTGGCTGAGGATGGAGTGTTACAGCAGAGATTGAAAGTGTGCCATCCCTCACGAGCCATGCTCAGAATTAATTACATGATGCGCTATCCCCTACCCATCACCCGCCACCACCTCACTCATCCAATTATGCTCTCCGGGCTGCTGGACTGGTGCTGAATACAAGAGTGAGCGTTGCCAAGGGAACAAGGAGGAAAAGCAGTCTTTTCTTCTTGCTGTTACTTTGTAAGCCAGGGGATCAGCTTTGCACCCTTCAAACGTGATGTATCTGATAAGATTCAGCTATACCTTTCTTGTAAAGAGACATAAAATCCCAGCATACCTGCACTTCATCAAAGCACAAATACAAGCCTGGCCAATGTTAATTTTTCAGGGAATCAGTTGTTCATGCAGCCAGACAGGGAGTAGGAGGAACAGACACTGCTGAAGTCTGTGCATTTCCCAGTGCCTTGAGTCTACAGGGGTACACAGAGGATTGGAAAGTGCCCCACGCACCCTCTGAAATATTTGACTCTCAGACAGCGAACGTACCGTACGCCCATCTCAATGGGAAAGCAGGGAATGGGCAGGAGCAAGATTCTGACCTTCTGCCCCTTGACAGCTGTCTGGTTTGGTTTTTTTTAGCATTAGTCCCAGGAAATCAGTGAGCCACTTTCACAGACAGGTACCTGGCACAGAGAAGGACCACGCTTTTAAAGTCCCTCCAGACTGGGAATGACACAGCTGCATGCCAGCACTGACAAAAGTCCTATGGTAAAGCACGGTACAGACCCAATCAACTCCAAGCCCATGTAGTCACCCTAAGCAGTCCCAAGTGCTTTGTTTTCAGAGGATGTATCTATCTGCAGTATCTGCTTAGCTAAGCTCAGTGAAAGACTTCTACCCCTACCTGTCTATGTGGTGGTAGTTCACATTCCTGCTAAAACACATCCATATGGATGTGAATATGAAGTCTCTTTCAGATGCAGATACCACCCAAAATGTATATAGTTTAAACAGAAAAGATACGATAACATGAGATATGGAAACAGGAGGCTTAGTCCCATGCTGTTACAAGCAAGTCAGAGGAACTGATTAGTTCCTCAAAATAATTAGCTTTCCAGTGTCCACAGCTCCCAAACTCCCACTTTTTGGTGGCCTCAGATGTCTATGTGGTGTGTTATTCAATGACATTTCAAGAGAAAAAGGCAGAAGAATCAAAGGTGTGGATACTGAAGTGGCCTGCCCACGTGTCCCTAGAATCCAGCGGCACACTCAGAAGCAAACCTAGGAAAACTAGCACCCGGGCATACTGGGAAATTGCCAGCAGGCTCACAGCACAGACAAGATCTTGCACTTGCCATTAACCAATGAATTGCAACATACTAAACTCAATGACACTTTTTACATGTTTGAGCTTAGAAAATGCATTTGCCTGGCAAAACCAAAGTTGAACTTGCGTTATTTCAAAGCTTGTCTTTATTATAAAGATTTTGGCTGGGTTTAGCCTCTGCAAAAATTTATCTGTTGGAATTCTCTCACCCTTGTCCACTGGACATTTTCTTTTTTTTCTGGAGAGAACTGGAGAAGAATTTTTAGTTTGGTGCACCCATTTCAAGCCTAGCATCAGTCATTTTACTTTATTTACAAGTAATTACACTTTATTTACAAGTCGTTGCACTTTATTTGTGCAAATGCAGACTGCAACTGAAAAAAGATAGAAAATAAACATAAAATGCAACTTGCATCTTTGCTTGTTTGGGTGCCTCCATTGTATGGTGGAGGTACCAAGTTTTGCCAATGTGCACTGTCATTACAATACAAGATGCCATTTTCCAAAATTCTAAGCAAAAATGTTTGCTTCTTTGTTGACAAAAATCTTTGTATGGATGTGCATTCAAATTTGAAAACTGAAAAGAAAGCCTGTTTTTACAGGATAGTTTCTTGATGCAGAACATGGAGGAATGATGTATGTATTACTAAAAATACATTTCGTGACTAATTCATGGCCATCAATCACTCCTTTTTTCTATTTTCCAAAGGGCAGACTATGCGTGTTAGCTTGATAACATGTTGCTACGTCCTGTGTCACACATAAAGTGAAACAAAATTTGTGAAGCTCTGATAGTCATTGCAGTTCTAATATATAAAAATATCTATAAAGCTTTCCAGCACACATGCACACACAGAGACATGCATAAATACACACGTATATATGTAAGGAGAGAGAAAGAGCAAGAAAACACAGCATATTCTCTATCTTGTATTGCTGTGGTTTACTCTGAAATTGATACAGATGAAATGTCTTAAGAAGCAGTCAATATACACTGACATTACTGTGTTTTTTCACTGAAGCCTGGTGAAAAGCAAACTAAGCAACTATGATAAGAAGCACCTTGAGTTTTCTTAGGCTTTTCAGCAAGTGACTTACACACAGGCTCTGCTTTTGCTTAAAAAAAAAAAAAGAAAAAAGAAAAAAAAAGAGGAGTTCCAAAGTGAAATGTGAGACCACAACACATGAAGGTGCATTGGACTCCGAACTGTTTTGGAAGACTGATCCCAGAATCAGAAGCCACAGATAAGAGTCAAAACAGTTCATATGCAGAGAAAAGGCTACAGCCCATGGAGGCACTGCCTGCATTGGAGAAAGTGCATTTGCTGCATGTAGTTACTTCTTCAGCCACTACACCTTCACACAAAAGTACTACCAAACTGCAGGTGGTCCTCTTGGGCTTGGGTGGGTAAAGCTGGAGGGGAAAGCACTTCCCACTGAAGCAGTAGAAGTCAGTTCCTGAGGTGCTGCACATCCATTCTGACACTACCCAGTGATCGTACATAAGCATATCTAATACAAGAAAAAGGTGAAAATTATTCAGCCACAGATAATATTTAATGTTGTCTGCTCAGTTCAGTGACATATAGTCAGCCTCACAAATGCAGCCATATGTGAAGATAACCTGCAGTTCTGTTTGACATAAATGATCATGGGAATTCCCCCATATAATTTTCCTCAGGCCCCTGCAGAATTGTGAATGATTCTTGCAGGTGGGGGTCTTCCAGTAGGGGACTAAGTGGATCAGGCACATTGTGCAAAATTTGGGGAGGCAGGTTGCATTCCTTGCTTTGCTACTGAGTAATTTAGTTATTTTCGAAAACCAACCTAGGAAGAGCTACCCAGATACTTTTATCTGTAAGATAATTAAACTCCAACAAGCAGATGCCTTGAACTGCTCTCACAGGAACTGTTTCCTTCTCATTGCTATTGGTTGGCCAAATCTTCCTCTGTAAGAGAATTGCTGTGGCCATTCTTTGGACATTTACTTCCCGCAAAACATGTTTCCTGAAGCAGCAAGGTGTTCTGCCTATGGCAACATCAAGGACGTGAGGCTAACTATTTCATTTTTCCTGTGAAATATCCAACTTGAATTGCAATGTTGCTATTTCAATTGTCTCTAATTAACTACCTTACTTTGAATAAACACTGCCCCCCACTGATGCTTTAATTAGTTTGGGTAGCTGTTGGTCTTTACTTTTCTCCCTACATCTTGATATGAAAACCCCTTTAGTATATGAGTCTCAGATATACAGCATCTACATGGGAGGAAACCGAAGGACCAACTGCCCCGTTGTCCTGCTTCCGTTACAATCAGCCGTGTGATCAATGCAACTTTTTACACAGTTTGCATTGGCACAGGTGTTCTCCAAGAAGGAGAGTTGAACTTGGTGCATGGACTCAAGCATGCCATCCCGAGAAGGCAGGGGCACATGTTCACCTAGTCAAAGGGAGGCTGTTTAAACTCAGATGGTTGTCAGCTAAAAGCACACTCCCAAGGCCTGCTCAGTCTTTCAGGTCTTGCCTCTGACCGGAGCATTTACCTAATGCACTTACCAGGCCTGCAAAGATGCTGCCTGACTGAGCTTGCCAGGACACTGCAGGTCACAGGGCACTACAGTCCACGAGTTCAGGGCTGGCCACCAGAATCAAAAGGTCAACACCTCTCTTGGTAGTGGAGAGAGACATAGCCATCACACTTTCTGTTCTGCTTTGTGTGAGCTATGCTGGGCAAAGGATTGATTTGTCCTGCTACCACTTGTTGATAAACAGTCATAATGTTATCAAGGCCACTGAAGCTGCTCAATTAGCAGAATAATAGCACCGAAAAGATCGCACACATAGGAAAGGAGAAGGTTGCTTGTTGTTTTCTATTGTTCAGACCTGCTAAGGCACACCCACATTACTGAGCAGGAACCCAAGCCTTCTTAAGCCATTCTCAATGTAAGCTGCTCTAGAACATCTACAGGGTGGTTGATTAACAGCAGAAACACCATAGCAAAGATTTATTGCTTGTGCTGTGCAGGAGGCCAGTCTAAGAGATCTGTTTCCCTTGGTGTGGAAATACAAGGGCTCCTCAAGCCACCTACAGCATTGTAGGGAGCACTGTCAAAATAAGTGTTGCAAAAAAAGTTCACTGTCCTTAACCAAGATCAAGTAGTATGCTGAGATGTGAAACAGTGTGTCAGCTCAGAAGTGGCGAATTGCACTCACAGGCACACATGCAGCACTGCATAACATGTTGATGCAATGGGTTTAGCCACACAAGAAACTAAGTGCGTGGCTGCTGTTCTTAAGCAGAACAGCAAACATCAGCCAGACCATCCCCATGGCTGGCTACTGCTCCAGGTACTGGAAGATCAGTCTTCTGCAGAGTTGCCTAGCTGATCTACCTCTAAACGTCAATTCCCCTGCACATGAGGGTTTTGATGAGGGTTTCACAGATCTTACTGCCCAGATCCCATACATCAGACAAAAAGATCTGAAGCAAACCTTGCCCAGACTGAGGGTAACATTTAGGGGAAACTAGCCTGTAGGTAGGAGTACAAAAACGTATTTAACCATTGCAGACAGTTTGGAGACAGACTACTGCTGTCACCCGAGCCATGAACTACATCCACATCGGCTGCTGAGGGAGAGTCCCTTGGTTTTCTGTGCTTTGCACCTGGAAAGTCCCACCTGTATACACACACACACACAGAAGCAGACACATGCACACATGCACACATGCATGTGCACACACACACATGGTATTCTGTATCTTCTCTAGGTAAGCAGAGGTATTTGTACAAGCAGCATGGTAGTGAAAGCTAGACTCAGAAAGCAAATGTATAATGAGTCATGTTTTCAAAATGCATACACTCAACACCTTGCAAGGTTTTCCACTCTTTCACAAAGGTCCTTAAGTACATTGGCAAAGACAGTAATGTTCTGATTTTCTACCCATAGGAAGAACTATTGCATTTTATTTTGCATTTGGATGGAAAGTAAAAAGTACTTTTAAGTTGCACAACATTCGCAATTTTAAAATACTAAAATGAATATTTCACTCTTTGCCATGTAAATTCTAATGCCAATCCAAAATTTAAATGTCTGTAACATTTTTCTAACAGGGATTAATTCACCTACATTCACACACTTGGACAAAAAAAGAAAACAAACCAAACTTATTAAAGGAGCAATACAAACTTATCATTTGGAAAAACTGTTTTTTAAAAAATGAAAACAAACAAACAAACAAATAAATAAAAGAAATATGTTTTCCTACAAAAAACTGGATTTCAATGAAAATGTGTTTTCCTGTATAGTAATTCTGAGATGGGAAAACTTCAAGCAGTCCTGATGTTTTCTATGTACCAAGCAAAGCACATGCCAAAATTTTGTTGTGCTTACATATTTATCAGCATTCACATTGTAAGCCAATTAATCGGTTTGAGTTCTAGTCTCTGATTAGCAGTTATAATAAATTCTTTAAATGATTGGGACATACCACCACAATTACTAAGAGGCAAAGTCTGGAAAGACATACCAGCATTTGCAAAATAATTCTCCATATGTAGCTGGAAAAAGCATCTTGAACTACTGTAGGGGAAGCCCAATTATTTCATAGGTGAAGGAGCCAATTTACTGCACATGCCTAGCTGCATTTTCCAAAAAAGAAATATGTAAAAAATTTTTCATTGCTCTTCCAGTAAAAAAGAAATATGTAAAAAATTTTTCATTGCTCTTCCAGTAAAAGTCATTTTGCTTCTCAAAAGTGCTTTAAAAATGGAAATGTGGAATGAAGAAATTGCACTTCAAATATCACACTAGAAGTGTGCAAATACATTTTTTTGGAAGTCACACACCATTAAAATTCAACAGTGTGAAAAGAAAGGGGACATTAAAAAAAAACACCTAGAGAAAAAATCAGTTATGATTTTGGTAATTATATTACCCCCAAAATAATACTTACTGTAATTGCAGTCAAAACAAGTTAATCTTTATAATACCAGTAGAGCCAAATTTTCCATCTGTTTACAAAACTGTGGTTGCACTGAGTTGACTGAAAAAAAAAAAAGGCACAACATGCAAATACTTCTAATTATTCCACCAAGAGTCTCCTGTGTACCTTTTAATTTGTAATGATAATCTCTGATGATATGATGGATAAAAGTGACTATCTGCTCCCTGGTAACAGCTTTTGAAATGACATTAGATCTTACAACTTCTGGATCTTGTTGTCAGAGCACAAAGAGGTAGCTCTTAACTCTTAGTCCAGTCAGTGTCTGGAGAAACGAGTCATCCAGATGACAAAAAAAGGCAAATAACTAATTGGTGTGCCTGCTTTTAGGATAGCAGAAAGGATCCAGTCGTCCACAGATCTGCACAGCATATATCCCTTGAAATGAAAACAAACTTAAAAATATGGTTAAATCCAAGCTTTATGCTGTTGTAAATGACCACATCAAATGAAAGGCAGTGCAAAAGCAGTTCCAAAACAGCTGCAGTTTAATGAGGATGAGGAAAAGCACACAGGTCACAAAGAAACACATTTTTCTCTTTTAGTGAAAGATTTTAATCTCTGCTTTATTCCTGCTCTGTGGCCCTGCACAAATATGGATACAAATAGCAAACATCGGTTTTAGCAGTCAAATGTAGAACAGTTAATGACAAGAATGAATTCATCTGAATAACAGTCAGGCAGTATATATCTTGCATTTTATAAGTTGCCCGCATAAAATAATGTCTAACTAAAAACTGGGTTATGCTGCCAGACAGTACTAGTAGAACATTCATTTGGACACCTGCTCTGACCAGACTCAAGAATCTAGTTATTTATTTTCTGACTGTTGATTTATTTTTGCTGTAAAAGAAAGTCTGTGGCAAATGCATGTTTACACAAGGGACTTGTGCTCTCCATTTTCAGATGCTAACCTCCAAATCCCATAGATTTCCTTTTTCCTGTTTATAAGGGTGAAACACAGCTCTGGGTTTATTTCTTTTTTTCTTTTTTTTTAAATTAACCAGGATATAATTAAAGCGACTTGATGAAAAACTTATCTGAGGAATATTTGACAGTAGATGATTTATAAGCACACAGTTATGAGCTGCCCTCACTCAGACCAAAGAACCATCTAGCCTAGTGCTCTTGCTAACAGCTAATTTAAGAAAATATGTTAATGAGAAAGGCAAGTATAGAGTCACTTTTTTCTGCTATGTCCTCCAGGTGCCATTTTTAACAGTGAGTGATAGTCATGTCCTCTACATATTAATCTTTTTCTGAGTATCTTGTGGTAATGAGGTTCACAATGTAATTATAGTGCAGTTTGTGGAAAGAGGTTAAGTCTTCTACTGGGCAAAATAATATTGCTGGCTAGAAAAATAGACATGACTTTTGGCACATGAGCTTTTTTATTTCAAGCATAAACCAGAAACAGCATTCTTCAAAAGCTGAGAATAAATCTTTGGATTTTTGCTAGACACACTAGTCAGACCATCTAAGACAAAAACAATGCTTGGTTCTCATGGGTCAGAGGAAGGGCTTTAGCAGCAGGAGAGGTGATAGGATGTTATGTCTAATGGTTAAGAAAAATAATAATGTGAAATACAACAAATACCTGTTCAGAGATTAGGACTTTCATTGTTTGACACTTAAGGACTTTAATTTTTTAGTTTGTCCTTTGAAAGTGTTAGTGAGCTCTCATGTGAGGATCCAAACTGAAAGTATACAGATAGAGTGACTGCTTTGAGAAAAATAGTATCCTACCTAAAAGAAGATGGTTTTGTCTTTTGCTGATTGTCTCCAAGCTCTGTATAGCAAGGAGTGGGTGAATCCTTGGAGAAGTAAGGAGGGAGATCAGCAGAACCATTATCTTGGACTTCTGAAGGGCCAACGTTGACCTGTTTGAGAGCCTGTTGACAGAGTCCCTTGGGAGACATTTTTGAAGGGCCAAGGGGTTCAGGAAGGCTGGACGTTCTTCAAGAAGGAAATCTCACAGGCACAGGAGCAGGTCGTCCCCATGTGCTGAAAGACAAGCTGGCAGGGGAGAAGACCAGTCTTGCTGAAGAGGGAGCTTTGGCTGGAACTCAGGGAAAAAGCAGAGTTTACCACCTTTGGAAAAAGGGACAGACCACTCATGAGGACTAGAATATCAGGAGGTTATGCAGAGTGAAGATTAGAGAGGCAAAAGCCCAGCATGAACTCAGACTGGCCACTGCCATAAAAGATAACAAAAAAATATTTCGAGAAATACATTACAAACAAAAAGATGGTCAAGGATAATCTGCATCCTTTATTGGATGCAGCAGGGAACATTGCCACAAAGGATGAGGAAGAAGCTGAGATACTTAATGTATTCTTTGCCTCAGTCTTGAATAGTAAGACCAGCTTTCCACTGGGTACTCAGCCCCCTGAGCTGGAAGACAGGGACAAGGAGCAGAATGAAGTCCCCACAGTCCAGGAGGAAACAATCAGTGACCTGCTGCTCCACTTAGACATGGACAAGTCTATGGGGCTGAATGGGATCTGCCCGAGGGTACTAAAGGAGCTGGTGGAGCAGCCCACCAAGCTGCTCTTTATCATTATCAACAGTCCTGGCTAACCAGGAAGGTCCCAGAAGACTGGAGTTAGCCAGTGTGACACCCATCGACAAGAAGGGTGGGAAGGAGGATGTGGGGAATTACAGCCAGGGAACGCTATGGAGCAGAACACCCTGAGTGCAAATATATGGCATGTGCAAGACAACCAGAGGATCAGGCCCAGCCTGGGTTATGTCCTGCTTGACAAACCTAATCTTCTTCTACTACAAGGTGAGCTGCCTAGTGGATGAGGGAAAGGCTGTGGATGCTGTCTGCCTGGACCTTGGTAAAGCCTTTGACACTGTCTCCCACAGCATTCTCCTGGAGAAACTGGCTGCTCGTGGCTTTCACGGGTCTGCTCTTGCCGGGTAAAAAGCTGAGGCCAGGTGGTAGTAAATGGCGGTGCATCCAGCTGGTGACAGGTGACAAGTGGTGTGCCCCAGGGCTCAGTATTGGGGCCAGTCCTGTTCAGTATCTTTCTTGATACTGGAGTCTGGACCAGGGGATTGAGTGCACCCACAGTAAGTCTGCAGAGAACACCAAGCTGGACAGAGTGTTGATGGTAGGAAGGCTCTGCAGAGGGATCTGGACAGGCTGGACTGATGGGCTGAAGCCAATTGTATGAGGTTCAACAAGGAGAAGTGCCAGGTCCTGCACATGGGTCACAACAGCCCCAAGGAAGGTTACAGGCTTGGGAAGAGTGGCTGGAAAGCTGCTTGGCAGGAAAGGACGTGGGAGTGTTGGTCAACAGCTGGTTGAACGTGAGCCACCTGTTTGCCCAGGTAGTCAAGACTGCCAATGGCATCCTGGCTTGTACCAGAAACAGTGTGGCCAGCAGGACAAGGTCAGCGATCATCCCCCTGTACTTGGCACTGGTGAGGCCACACCTCAAACACCGTGTTCAGTTTTGGGCCCCTCACTGCAAGAGGGACACTGAGGTGCTGGAGCGTGTCCAGAGAAGGGCAACAAAGGTGGTGAAGGGTCTGGAGCACAAGTCTTCTGAGGATCAGCTGAGGGATCTGGGGGTGTTTAGTCCAGAAAAAGGAGGCTCAGTGGGGAACTTACTGATCTCTAGAACTACCTGGAAGGGGGTTGTAGCAGGTGGGGTTGGTCTCTTCTCCTAGATAACAAGTGGCAGAAAAAGAGGAAATGGCCTCAAGTTATGTTTGGGAAGGTTTAGACTGGATATTAGGAAAAAATTCTTCACTGAAAGGGTGAAGCATTGGAAGAGACTTCCCAGGGAGATGGTGGAATCACCATCCCTGGAGGTGTTTGAAAAATGCTTAGATGTGTTGTTTAGGGACATGGTTTAGTGATGGACTTGGCAGTCCTGGGTTAATGGTTGGACCTGATGACCTCAAAGGTCTTTTCCAACTGAAATTATACTATGACTTTACAGCACTGGACACTAATATCTACTATTGCAAACACATAATAAAGGGACCTTGACAGTTTGTGATAAGAGATGTCATGCTGTAATGGCTCTGGGGATGTGCTGGATTAAGAGTGCTTGTCCGATTAGTTGTTGCACACATCAAAGCTGTTTCACAACTCCCAATTTTCCCTGTCATCCGTCAGTTTACCTTTTCCTACAGCAGTCTATAATTTCTGGGGTACATGACTGCAACGTCCCACAGTACTTGAAATCCAGATATTGTATGCTTTAAAACAGTAACTATATTCTTCAGAAGGCTGAGTCACATCAAGTGATGTGAACAGGAGGCTGGATAAGACACTTCTCGCTGATGCTTCCAGAGGGAGCTGTGAGTCTCTAACAGGATAAAGAGCGTGGACTCTAAGCTTAGCAATCAATTAGCTTGAAATAAGGTCCAAGATATTTCATTGATTGGGAGGGGCTAATGAATCGAAGGAATGATTGAGCTAAAGCTGTGTCTGATCATACTTGACTCGAAGTGTTTCAGCTGCATATGGATAGCTGGTGCTAGCTTATGGCTCACTCACTCAGACTGTATAATCTTGACACAGGATGCACAGGGCACACTGGATGAACCCAACCTCTTGCTTGTGATAAGAAGGTTAACTCATCATTATGGGCCTTTCTGGCACTGCTGGGATGGACTCTCCCTGCAGACAGTTGACTGGAAAGGGACTTGCGCTGCATAAAAAGCTCTGTCTGAGACTGGTGCTTATCTTATTTCTTGGTATTCACTAAAGCAAAAAGCCATTCATGTGATTAAGCCGTGACATGCTATGTATGGATAGTTCACTCAGCTCTATCACAGTAGTGGTGGTTTAAGAGATCTCTTTTGTTGTTTCTTTTCTTCAAGAACAGCCTGGTTTTAATAGGTGTACATCCACATAAGCTGAGCTTTATAACTGCAGAAGTTATAACTGTAAAATCCTTGGATGACATGAGAAATACTTGGATCCATTTAAAGGTGTTACAAACTTAAAGCAAAGCACACAAATCTGAAATGTAATACCACTGGATAATTTAACCGGCAGGGATATGAATTATTTACTTTCTTTTCAGATGGTATGTATCTCAGGTAAATTTTTAAAAACTTATTCTAATATTTGAATGCCCAATATTTAATATCCATGGCCACAAAAAAAGAAGTTTGTCAGATGAAAGAGCCTCCTCCACGATTTTAATAAATGTCATTAACACAAAATGTAATACTGACTGGCAGGATCATTTTTAGAAAAGATTTCACTTAGTACAACCAGTATAGATAAGCCTCAATAACATGCAAAGTATACTTCACTTGCCTTCCATGTTCATCTCTGTTTTTATTAAATATGTCTGTCACATACAAAAGTGTTAATAGAGACATTATTAATATCAATAACCTGCATTTTTCATTGCAATAGACTTCTATGTGTATGGCAAGGAGATACTTTTTCTTTAAAATCTAGTAACCTCTTCTTTCGTTTCCCAAAACAAGGCATAAATAGCCTCTGGTTCAGCTGCTGCTAGTATCCTTTCTGCAAATGCCATAGATAATTTTCTCTCTCATCAAAATCTGTGCACAGTTCAGAACTTTTTGACTCCTGCAGATTTGGTACAAGGCAGATATATTTTTCTATTGACTTTCAAAATATCTCCTGCTATCATAAACCCATCTTGGTTGACATTGGGTAAGTCTTACATTAAATTGCATGAGCAATGAGTTTTATAAATTCTAAATTACAGATAAAAATGAATTAACTGTGAAAACTGCCAGGAGCTGTCTCAGCAAAATCTCAAACCCTTCCGTCCTAGTGACACAGGCCCAAGCTTTTGCTGACTGCACTATCACAGGCACAGACCTGATCTGTTTGATTTGCACATGTATGCTGACATTTCTTAAGAATTACAGCATTTATAGGTAGTGCCTACAATAATTAACTGAATTAACTGCCTCTCCTTCTGTGCTTCTCAGTTTCCATCAAATAATTTTTTTGGGCTTTTTTAGCCTCTCTTTCCCATGTGCGTGTAGCATAGACTGCATCCATGTGACCATGCCCCAGACAAGACTGGCCTAAGGAGGAAGAGATTGTGTTCTTTGCTGGGAGCTAATTCAGTTAGCTCCTCAGCCTTGATCTGCAATACTGTTACATACATGCTAACTTTTCTCTGAGCTCAGTATGGCCCTCGACTGAAAATTTGCTGCAGAAGCCAACCCCAGCATCCATGCTACACAGCTGCCCTTAGTCACTTACTTACGCTTGCGATGGGATTATCTATGGTGTACTTATGGGCTTTCCTATGGACTTTACACACAGAGTAGTTCAGCAGGACGCCTGTTAGTGAATACCCACTCGCATCTGCCCAAAGGCAAATGCCTCATTTTAGTCTCTATTTCAAGCCTCGACAGAATCAGTTGACCCTTCTGTCAGTGGAAAATACTGGCTTTCATACATATTTGAGTCAGATCTGTTGCAGTTGGCCACTCAAACATGCCCAAAGCTTGACGTTTTGAATGTCAGGGATGTTTGGTTGTTCACATTCCTCCTGATCTGGAAGGTAAATCAGACTAAAAAAAAGCAAAGTCTATGTTTTCAAATACACATCCAAGTGGGCATGATGGCACAACGTTAATACTTGTTAATGATTTCTTTTTTTTAAATAAAGAATTCTGTCAACAAATACGTCCTCCTTTATGTCAAGCTGCAGCATTTTGTACCATACAATGATGCATGCCTGAACTAGTCAAGCTTTTATGAGAACCAGTAGAGCCAGAAGTAGATCCTGAAAGATCTGTTTTAGAGAACGCTACTGCACACATGATGTGGACAGGGAAAAGAGATGGAGAAAAGAGCATAGACTTTTGTATAACATAAAGGCAGTCTTGTGAGAAAAACCTTGGCTTAAGAATACGGAATTTACATCCTGGCTCTCACCACAGACCCCAGCATGACTGGGCAAGTTACTGAAACTTTCTCTACGTTTATAAATACACACTCTCTCTCTCACAAATGTAAAACCTCTGTGTGTGTGTGACATGCTTCAGGTCTTTAAAACATTTCTGCCAGAGTATCAGTAAGCCTGTTTGGGCAGCTGAATCTCAGAAGGTAGGAAACCTTTCCTTCACTTTTAGAGACCTAGTCCTGCTTTGTACAGGAAAATCTGCTACTGTTAATGTGCTGTAGGATAACATTTAACTATGCATTACAAAACTGATTCCCACCCAAATTCTCTGGTATGCAAGAATGCTGCTGTTGGCTTGTCCTGATAGCATTTTTGTGAAATTTATGTTTTTCAAAGAGTGAAGCACAAATACTTAAGTATAAACATACACACAATTGCTAAAGATACGCAATATGGTATCCTATATACACACACAAAGAAATGTATACTCCAAATGTCCAAATGCTCCTGTTCTGGGAAAGAAGCCCACAGCGGGCACCGTATACCACTTCAAATCCCTTCGGGAGTAATGGGTTTCTTGTAGCCTCCCTTTCTGAGTTGCAACTCTGGTCAGCTCACGTGTCCCCTGTCACAGAGGACCACCAGCAGTACCGTCCAGCCTGTGATACCAAAGACACTGGAGTCAGCAGGAATCATAGTCTTTAAGTGAGCCACATAGTGACGCCCATGCTAATTAGAATCAAGTCACTTAACACGGAAGATTTCTTCCACCTGCACCAGGGGGTGCAACACCTGTTTTTGTTGGTCATGTGACAATTTTCACAACAAGGCAGTGCAAAGGTCTTAAAATTATTGTAACCGTTTTAAGTTATTCCCCCAAACCTGGCCTAGTTAGCCGTAGTGGAATTTTTGTCTCCTTTCGTGGCAGTCTTTATTTTTCTTACAGACCTGCCTCAGCCTTTCTTTGATTAGGGTGTCTTTCCTGGGGATGCCTTCTCAATGCAACAAGTCTGGGTGTTCACAGGAAGGGAGCTGCTGAAACTTTCCATTGCCTTCATGGCAGGAATTTCCTCTGGCTCCCTGCAGTCTACAGCATGGGATTTGTGACATACTATCCTAAAGATGCAAAATCTAAGTTTTGTGAACAAACACAAGTGGAGGGGTGCATCTGAGCATGACCAGGCTAGCACCAGCAATCTGATTCACACACTTTAAGTGGCTATTCGATGTTACACTGGCAGTTCATAGTGAACTAGCAGCGAGTGATCAGAAACCGCATTTCAGTGGCAGTGGCAGCAGAATATTCACACCCACCAGCAATAACCTGAGCATGCTCTTGGTAACTGCACTTAACAGCCAGTTTTGCAATACTCTGAACATCTTGCAGCACCTGTTAACAGAAAGATATGCAGTGTCAAAATGCACACGCTTCTTAACATTTAGATGAAAAGATGGTATTGGTCAGAATTAATTGAATTAATAAATACAAGTTTTGACTCAAAAATTCTCCGTTTGTGAGAATCCAATATTGAGTAAAAATTTGTAAGAGCTGAGCCCATTAATACAGTTATATTTACTCTCTCTAGCAAGTACAAGGTTCAGGATAACAAAATACCACATCGGTAACTGCATTTTTAAAATCAAAACTGAGATGATCTAGGACCAAAGTTTAGAAGAGTTGTTCATCACTAATACTATTAAACAACTTCTCTCCATTAAGGTGTTTATACACCATACTTAACCTACAGAACTAGGGCCTTTTAGCATACAGTCATAACATGCCCTTATTACAATCTTGCATCTTCATTGCCTGTTTGCTGGACCTTACATGACTGGATAAACACCTTATGAGAAACTCCAGCCTTCCTTTGCATGAGGCTGAGAGGATAGTTTAACATTAGGATGAAGACAAGCAGACATGTGCAATGTTTTTTTGCGGCTGGGTAATTTGTTCTTGAGCAGATGCTCGTTTTCACAGGAGTAGCTGTGAGATGTCACCACAAGATGTTTCCAACTGTGTATCTGTTGTGGTTTAACTCTGACCAGCAACCAAGCCCCACACAGCCGCTCACTTGCTCCTCACACCCCACACAGTGGGATGGGGGAGAGGATCAGAAGAGTAGAAGTGAGAAAATTTGTGAGTTGAGATAAAGACAGTTTAATAGGTAAAACAAAATCTGGACACAAGCAAAGCAAAACAAGGAGTTCATTCACTACTTTCCATTGGCAGGCGGGTGTTCAGCTGCCTCCAGGAAAGCTGGGCTCCAGCATGTGTAATAGTTACTTGCGAAGACAAATGCCATGAGTCTGAGCATCCCCCCATTCCTTCTTCTTCCCCCAGTTTATATACTCAGCATGATGTCATATCGTATGGCATATCTCTTCGGCTAGTTCAGGTCACCTGTCCTGACTGTGTCCCCTCCCAATTTCCCATGCCCCCCCAGCCCTCTCACTGGCAGAGCCCAAGAAACTGAGAAGTCCTTGACTGAGTATAAACCTCACCCAGCAACAACCAAACCCATCAGTGTGCTGTCAGCATTGCTCTCACACCAAATCCAAAACACAGCGCTGCACCAGCTACTGAGAAGAAAATTAACCCTATCCCAGCTGAAACCAGGAAAGTATCCATGCCTTATGCTAAGAGGTGTGCACTGCAGATCTTACTTTGATGTTCAGGGAACATTTTATCTAAACAACAAAACACCTCAGTGGGACATTTGACAATAAAATTTACAACCATGCATCAGCAGTTGACTGCTGTGCAGTTAAGGCTCTGCAACAATTGGTAACTGGTATCCTGGACAGGGAAAAGGAGCCCCATGGTAAACTCTGTCTGTTGTTAGATGGGTGTGAGAGCAGGACTAAAGAAGTGAGCTCCCAAATAAGTCTGCAAGGTTTAATGGCCTTGCATTAAGTATCTTAGACCATCACATACTGAGTAGTCCAGCTAATCAGATGTGGGACTGATGTGATCAGAGAGGCTAGCCTGTCAGAAGACTGGCTTTAGAAAGTGCCATGTGAGGACCTTACTTTCAGGTTTTCCATCAAAATTGGTGTCTCCTAATTTTGGAGGGGGGGTGGGGGTCAGGGGGGGCATGTCTGTGTGTATGTGTGTGTGTATTTTTCTCACTGAGTAACTGAGGGATTTCTGAAGTCTCAGTGAAGAGTTCCAGGAAACTTTCTGTGGCCCCAGGTTGGCTTACAGACCTAAGAACAGTCACTGATACTGTGGGAATGTCTTTAATTAGTAAGGGATTCATCAAAAGGTTCTTTGGGCTTTTTTCATAACCATGTTGTAATATACAATGTCAAATAATTGCAATGAGATGCTCTGCAGGCCAGAGAAAGTGATCCTCTGAAATGAGAAGCCTTTTGAAGCCCCTGTCTTTTAATTTCCCTTGCTTTCTGCATAGATTACAAGGTAAATCATCAGCACTTGTTCCTTACAGTTGCAGTAGAAACATTTAGAATGCCTGAGAGAAGAGAACTGCAAAAAATAAAGATTATTGGAGGTCTGCCTCTGTATTACATCAGATAGTATAAAACGATAAATTATGATGTACCTAATAAAGTTTTTATAGATTGTGGTTTATGATACCTTGTAGCACTTTCCATTGGAAGGAACTTTTCAGACTAACAACAGCCAGTGATGATACAGCATTATTACGGTTCTAGTAACTTACTTTCCCATACAATCTGCAAACTAATAATGGAAATTAATAACACCATAAATCCATGGAACGGTAGCCCTCAGAAAAACTCTGGTTAACGAATCAAATGAACATGAGTTCTTCGACAGAATAAAGAGAATACGTTGCAGCAAAAGGTCCAACAACATCTTTGAACTCCTCTTTAGCCCGCAGAAAACTGGCACAAGCATGTGGAGGAAGGCAGCAAACAAGGCAGACAACTGGTTGGAACAGCAAGCTGTGGAAACAACTACGTGCTAATGAATTCAAATGGAAACAATGGTGAGGGGAATCACTTTCCTCAGAGACTGAGGAGAGGAGAGGAGAGGAGAGGAGAGGAGAGGAGAGGAGAGGAGAGGAGAGGAGAGGAGAGGAGAGGAGAGGAGAGGAGAGGAGAGGAGAGGAGAGGAGAGGAGAGGAGAGGAGAGGAGAGGAGAGGAGAGGAGAGGAGAGGAGAGGAGAGGAGAGGAGAGGAGAGGAGAGTTCTGATTGTCCAGAGTTTAGAAAATTACTTGCTTTGTCCCTGCCAAAATCTGAACAAAACGTTCAGACCTGGATACCTAAAATTAGGCTTCCAAGCCTATCTTTAGAAAACTAAGTATAAAGTCATGTTTCTATGGATCCCTCCACTCAGCAATGCAGTGTGTGATACACAGAGAAATTTGCAGAGGTGACGGCTTTAGCAAATAGAGGTGAGCCTTTCAAAAGCACAGTCAATTAGCTTTTAATACAATTAATGCACAAAATAAAACAGTGTATAAAGTTTTGAAAAATCTCTCCTTTCACAGCAGGAGAGTGCCTGGCAGCTGCACCTCCTACCCAAGTCCATCTGTTCAACACTTAATTTAATGCACAATTATGCCCTGCAAGAGATAAGCACCCTGGACAGCATAGCAGTAGTTTATTTTTAGTTGTTTACACATTTCAACTGTTTTCCTGTGGATTGACCTGTACAGTCCTAAATTACAAGTCTAAATGCAAACCTTTATGGGACCAAAAGATCATTCCAGGGGTATTTCTAAATAGGCACTGATTAGTGTGTAGCCAGTATTGTATTTCAGTTTTATGCTTCATTTAGAGAAGTGGAAAAAAAGACAGAGCTGCACTAATTCCTGGGTTAGGCAGGTGGAGAACAGCCTAACTCAGGGTGAAGCAGTGGGAATACTACAAAATAGAGAAGGTCTGCAGAGGGAAAGAAGCCCTCCCAATGACTGCACTGCCTAGTCCTCCTCCAGTAATGTCTTGTTTCCATCAGAACGGGATTATGAAGATGCTGATACATGTTTTCTAGAAAAACTACTAGTGGGACCCTTGCCAAAGGTGACTGCTGCCTCTCCCCAGGGCTCACTGTGGAAAATACCCTTTCTCTTTCCTCTGTGTTGCTATCAGTTTACAGCTCTCTCTGCTGGTGCAGGAGCTTAGTACCCCTATAAATGATAAAATTAAGGGCTTAGTTGTAATCACATAAAGCCACTAACATAAGGCCTTTATAGGCATGAGCTTTTGCCCCAGGGAAGCAAAGGGCAATCAGCTCATTCTTATCAATGACTGGAAATTACCTCAAAGCGGTATGACATCTATACCAAAATGCTGCTGATGAAGGCAGACTGAGTTTCCTGTGTCATGAAGGGGAACAGTGTTAATGTCCAGTCAAAGGCTCAGGAGACTTTGCTGGATGCCTGATGGTAGCAGAGTGCAGGCTTTTGCAGGCTGTCATTACTGATCTGGCTTAGCCACTCTCTTCATTCCTCCAGCATGTTGCCTTAGGCAATTAAAAAAAAAAAAAGCTTACATAGCAAAATAAAAATCAGAAAACTCAAATGTAGTCAAAAAGCCTAAAACCCCCAAGACTAATCAGAGGCTGGGAATCTGTGGTGGTCTGAGGAAGTCATGATGAAAACTCTGTTCTGAAGTGGAACAGACTGGAAGGTAAAAAACTTCTCCCACTGATTTTTGACATAGAAATTAGCCAGACTTACAGGTTCAATTCAGCTGTTGCTGGATGAAACTGTAGTTGAGGCTGTTGCATCCTGCCAAATCCTGTGAATACCCACTTGGCCCAACAAACCTGTGCACCTTATGCAGAGCTGTGTCTTTGGGATTTCCTATAACTGCCTGCAGACTTCCAACTTCCAAATATCACTAGCCCCACAGGCTGAAATTTTCAGAGTTGCTCTTAAATCTGCAAATGGGGAGCTGGACAGTGAATCTTTATAACTTGGAATATACCACAGCACAAACCCTCAGTGGAGCTTCCTTCTTATTTCAAAGTTATCTTGCAATGTTGGAATGTGACTGCAAAGGTGTGGGGGATTAACATCGCTGAGAGGAACTGGTTATAAGAATAAATAGATTCCTTACCACCGTTCTAACTCTGACCCTTGAGTAGAGAAAACCAAAACACTGGGGGAGAAATGCTATTTAGAATTACCCTTAAAATAACTCAAGCATCTGTTTTCTCTGGTTTGTTGTGAAGGGTTGTGAAACTGCAACAAAAATCCATGGCAAAGCAAGGAAACCAGTAAGGCCTTTCCTCAGGTTTCTCCCTGAAAAGATTTGCTCACTGATCACTGGCAGGGAACCTGAAAAATCCCCAAGAAATTTCTCCTTAGAAGTTTCAGACCTGAATAGCAGAAAATGAAAAAATAGTGTGTGTGTGTGTGTGTGTGTGTGTGTGTAATCCATAAACTAAAGGATTATTTAAAGGATTTTTTTTTCCCCTACAAATCCTTCCTCTTAAAGGAAATACACTTTCCATGAGATGACCTTCAACATCATGGAAGAAGTGAGAGGATCCAAGACCACAGCTCAGTTTGGTGCCAGCATCGCTTCTTTCAGAACCTCACCATGCTCTCTAACTGCCCATAACCGCCTCCAGAGTAAGCAGGGGCACACAGCTCCTGCAGGAGCACTGCCTTCATTAGCTGTGTTACAGCCACTCTTAGTCACAACTATAGTCCTCTCTTTGCATGCTATGGAGAATGGTTTTGGTTTTTTTCCTTGTTGAGCTGTTAAATCCTAATCACTATCAATCTGATTCCCTGGTAGACAAATCTGTGATGTACCCTCGTTCCTATTGCGGGTGCTGATGACTGCATTTGCTTAGTTGAGGAATGGTACTACTTGATGTTCAGTTTGAAGCAATGGCACTTTATTGGCCTCTGTCATTCCATCCTGATTTCAGTTAAGCTTTCAAGGTTGTATTTAAGAGGTTTACTCACTCTGAGCCTTGGAGCAGAAGTTGAAGGAGGATAAGAAAGCATTTCATGCAAGTTCTTTGTTTCTAAACCACTTTCTATGCATAAGGTTGTGCAAAGATTTCTGAAAATGACCGTGGAAAATACAACTTCAGAACAGGATTTGCTGGTCTGAAAACAACTACTTTATGCCAAGAGTCCTCCTGTCCTTTTGACAGTCCCCCTGTCCTTTTGACTGTGAAACTCACTCCTAACTCCCTTCTCATCAAAAGGAAAATGGTAAATTTCCTGGATCTGTGAAGATGCCAAGTAATAATCTTAAATTAAAAAAAGACGAGAGACTTCACCTCCTGTATGATTATTTATAATACATCATTCTCAATTTTTGCAAAACTCTTCAGAAATACCAGATTGTTCTAATTTCAATTTAGACTTTTAGAAAGGGGGTTACACTGATACATTCAGAGGTATAGCTAACTCCAGTATAACGCATTCATAGAATAGAATAGAATAGAATAGAGTAGAGTAGAGTAGAGTAGAATACAATACAATACAATAATTTCAGTTGGAAGGGACCTATAACCATCATCTAGGCCAACTGCAGATGCTGGGCTAGTAGCTGTAATTAACTAAATTCAGCTAAGTTACTCAGCTGACTAAATAATAGTGAACTATTAAAGTTCTTATATGAACTAAAGGTCTCTTAAATGACACTTCTTCAAAGTCAAAATTACTCTTTAAAAAGTTCACATATTTATCTTGTACAAGAAAGGAATTGGATGCTTTTTATTTTCCAGCTAGGAAGCATTGACAAGGGATACCACACCTGGCATGATTTAGGAGGAGTCGAAGTTACTGGCCAAGAGACTAGCGACACATGCATGGTGCTTCAAGTGACACTGGCCTATTTATCACACAGTCAATCTATGAAGAAAGATGGAGAGCGACTGCTTCAGCCCAGCATCCAAATGCTCCCACCAGACAGATGATGCTTGCTACCAGGGACATAATGGAAACAGTTTGAGTACAGCCCTATGTGCGCTGAAATCACTCACTTCTGACCCAACCATAAAAAGCTCAAGACACCCAAGAGCTAAACTTATCATACCATATGGCCCTGCTCCTTGCAGCTTCCCTGTCTCCTGTAATTTACATTTTCAGTAACATGCAAATGCCTGAAATAAAACCCCATGTACCAGTGCCTTTACCACCTTGCCTAGTTTTTTTCTCCTTCTCTCCTCTATCATGTTGCCATTTCTGTTCGTTTTCACAGAAACACCAGGTTTACAAAAACAACATCTAAGAGTGATAATAAATGTGAGCCGAAACTCCAACTCCATCCACAATTGCTGTACTGATAAAAAACAAATAAAATAAAAAACACATGCCTGGCCAGCTTCTACTTTGCCTGCAGCTTGCTTTTACTCTTGACACAGGATTCAAAGTTTTAACAGAGTGCTCAGGAAAACAAACAAGAACTACCTTCCCTTGCAGTCCCACTGCAGCCTGGGGCGCACTCACAGCTGGAGCATCAGCCTCGGGTGCTGCTGGCTCACTCACTGAGAGCCAGGGTGTTGGCAGGGCACCTGCAGACCTGCTCATGTATCTTGAAACTTGGGAGGACAGATAACTTCTGTCTAGAAGAATAGAGAGCTTTGTTTCACTTGAAGTCCAGTTCTCTCCACACCGGTCTCAGACTGCTGTGGAGGGACTCGCTCCTGATGTACAATGCTGTTTAGAGTGAGTAGGGCTGGTCTGGTGTGTCCCCAGAACTTGACAGCAAAGACTGGTATAAGGACAAGCCTTGGGGCTGCAGGAGGAGAGACACTATTCTGTTCTTTCTCTTGAGCCACCAGGCTCCTCTTGGGGGGCATATGAACAGCTGAACTATCAACAACATCATCAGAATTGCTTCAGACACTTGTCTCCATACCTAGTCAGGGCCACATCTGCCTTTTCCCTTCATAGCTTGTGACCTGCTCTTGCCTGATGTTGGAAGAGATTTTAAGTGATGCCTTTGTAAAGACCACTTTGTTTTGCCCCCATCTGCCTTTTCTGGTCTTTGCTCTTTGAAGTTCAATTGGTATGAAAGAAAGAAAATTGAAGGATCCTTTCTAAACTCTGCAGTAAGGAAGGCTTTTCACATCCAGAAGTCAAATGACCAATTTTCCAGTGCATAAAGCAGTGCAGGATGGATACAAGTGGAAGAGGGATGTCCCTACATATCAAATTTGCAGCAGGAGGGTGTGACAGATTATGCATTTTGCTGTCAGTTCCCATGGCTGAGTAGTTCTGGGCTGTTCAGTGAGCTCTGAATCCAAAACTTCCACAAATCAAAACCACAGGCCTACCATGGCCATGCCAAAGCCCCAAGCCCAGCAGATTCATTGAACTCTTACAAAGATTAGCTGTTAGACAGTCATAAAATCCTCACAGCACAAATTGCAATTAGTACAAGCAAATGAGACCTCTTTATCATCAAGCATCTGTTTGCAGTCTATTTTAATCATGGTACATTCGGGTTTCTAAAGAATGGAAATTGAGGGCACAGCTATGTGCTTTGAATTTAAGAACAGACACCAACTGATGCCTGCTGGGCATGAACATGCTGGCAACCTTCTGTATCAGAGAGGGAGAAGAAACCCAATACAAATGGGATTAGCAAGGAGAGAAGTGAGGTATTTCTCTGCAAGCAAAACAGAAACCATTGTGCATTCGTTGGAAGGAGGACAGAAAAAGTCTTGGGGCTTAACTCCTTACCTCATACCAATAGGTTTAAGACATGATAGACACCTGGAAAACTTGACTTCTCCTCTTACTCTAAACAAGAAGCATTTCCATAGGGAGAGAGCTGCCTTACATTGGTGATAGGGTGACAGAATATGGTGCACTCATTTTAAAGAGAGTACCTGACATTCTGTAAAGATATATGCTGGATTATCTTGGCAGCTTGTTCCTGTAGCCATAGCCTAGATTGCACTGTGCCTCCTACCTCCCATCCCTCAGAAAGCAGTGAACCTGCCCTGTCAGTAAAGCCTAGACCCAACTGCACAGCCTAACAAAGCCAAACCCCTGAAGACAGGGTAGCTTTTCTTGTGGTTGAAATCCATGTAGAAACAAACAGTCCCTGACTACCCCAAATCCAGTCTTGATCTAAAGACCACATGCATGAAAGAACTCGTACCCAGCAGGAGATTGATCTGGTGGGTAATTATCTTAATTATGTTTTGCAGGGGCAAGCATTACATTTTGAAGAGACTGGTAAGAATGCAGAATCACTTCAGGCAGCCATGGTAAGAGAAATCTGCCTGCACTTCTGATAACAGCTATCTTGCAGAAGCCCCCATCAGTGAGGACTGTTTGGCAACAGGCATAAGCAATGGGAAGAAAAGTCAAGTCATCCTGTTGGGAAGGCAGTCCTGTGAAACCTCACCAGACATGGGCTTGAGTGTCTCCTTTGGATTGAGGTGTTCCAGTAATGCCCAAACTGGCCTGAAGTGCTCTTGCTTTTTCACCAGTATTGTGAGTGACATACAGACAATGTTATTCTGTGGTGCTGCAATTCACAGCTAGACTGACCACTTGTAGAAGTCTTTCCCCTCACTAAAGTCTTCCTAATACCTTTCTGGTTTGGACTTTAATAAGGGTTGAGCTGAAATGTCAGCCTTTCCCTGAGCAGAGATGTTAGTAGTCTCTTCTCCCACAGATCCAGTGATTCACCTGAAAAATACCCCTGCAAAAGGAGGGTTTGACTGGCTTGTTAGTCAGTTATTGCAATTGCAGGAATGGCAGAGATGGCATAAGTGAGGAGTCAGGGAAGCATGGCTGGGAGCTGGGGCAAGCACTGACCTCCGAGACCTTGGATGGCTTTAGGGGAGTGTGAAGATATGGAAGGAGAAAGATGCAGCAGTATTGAGCTAAGGTTGAATTTCAGGGCATTGAGCAGGTGTAATGGGATAACAACAGATGCTGGAGAGAACAGCTGTCACATTGCCTGAACACCTGGCCTGTCCACATACAAGTAGTGCTTATGAAGGCCCACGGTGCTTCAATAACATGTTGAGACCTTTATCGGAAGGGGTTTTCCACGTCTTTCCCTCTTCTTTCTTTGATAGATCACCTGGATACCTACAGATGTGTTTAGCAGAGGAGGCCACTAACAGGCACAGAAGGGATTGATAAGCCATCTTTGCAAACATCAGGGTGTAACTGGGGCTGGCCATGCAGCAGAGCCATCCCAGAGATGCTAGAAGATGGGAAGGCTGACTGGACACGCAGAGATCATGACTAATTTAATTTGAGGATAGTGCAGCCTAAACTTGTTTCTCATTCTAATGACTGTGCCAACAGCCCTGCGTTATTATTAGCCTTGGAGTACAGTGGCAAGAAGCTCTTTGTAAACACTTTAGCAACGGAAAGCAAATCCCAAATGCTATAGCTCATTTAAAATCACGGGGTGGGGTTTGGGGGAGATGGGTTGTGGGAAGAAAGACTTAATTCAGCATACTGAAAATATGAAATTAGCCAAAGTCATTACAGTAGCTTCATAAGAGGCTGTAAGTGGCATGTCTTTCTTTGTTCTTCCCTCCTGAATTTCTGTCAGCCCCACTAGATACTTTGTCACTTGCATCCCATTTTTGCCCTGCTAGGCTTTCTGTACTTTGTCCTCCAGAGAAGGGCAGTGAAACTAGTGAAGGGTCTGAAGCACAAGCCTTATGAGGAGCGGCTGAGGGAACTGGGGTTGTTCAGTCTGGAGAGGAGACTCAGGGGGGGACCCTATTGCTTTCTGCAACTGCCTGAAAGGGGTTCATAGACAGGTGGGGTCGGTCTCTTCTAGATAACAAGCAACAGCGTAAGAGTAAATAGCCTCAAGTTACACTTGGGGAGATTTAGATTGGATATTAGGAAAAGTTTCTTCACTGAAAGGGTGTTGAAGCATTGGAAGAGACTTCCCAGGGAAATGGTGGAATCACCATCCCTGGAGGTGTTTAAAAAAATGTGTAGATGTGATGCTTAGGGATGTGTTTTAGTGACGGACTTGGTAGTCCTGTGTTAACGGTTGGACTCGATGATCTCAAAGGTCTTTTCCAGCCTCAATGGTTCTATGATTCTATGACTCTGATTCTATGAAATCAGGAGCTTGGTTACATCTATGAGATGGAACAGGTAGAGTGTGGCATACACAGAATTCCCTTTGCATTTCTGTAGGCTTAGTCAGCACAATGGCAGGAGTTACCCTGTGACAGAGATGACTACATGTGGGCTGGTGTAGAGATTGTTAAAGGAGGAAGTAAAAGGTTGTCCTCTTACAGAAAAATATTTTCTTCTTGTTATAAGTGAGGCATATTAAGAATCAGGAAAGATCCATAATGACAATCTAGTCTGACCAGCGTAACTGTTTGCTCCTGAAGCAGTTTCATCCTTCAAAATCTTGTCTACAACAGTAACAAGTGTCCCTGGGCAGTTCACACTAACAGCCCTATCAGCACAACTGGGCTTTACAGAAGCAAGGACTCACTCCTACAGGCAGCCAGCAGCCCACAACACTTAGCTATGCATGAATAAAGGGAGCCAGGGAAAAGAAAGGGAGGGAGAGGTGTTTCTCTCCCTGAGCTACAATCCATACCTATATAAAAAGTTCCAGAACATGTCCCATTTTATTTCACGAAATACAACCTGCTGCTTTATGAGCTGTTAAATTCAATAGCTTGCTTGCTTTCCTCTTGTGCTCACACTGCCTGCTGGCCCCTGACTATTTGCTATTTGGACAACTTCTGGATGCTCTTAGTGCATCTCACAACGTTTTTGAATTTTTCTGCTCTTTTTGAAAGATGTTTTGCACCTTTCAGCTGGGTAAGCTAGAGTTAAAAATTACTGTATCTAAGCATGAGAGCAGCTGCTGGCTTGCAAGCAGTTAGATTGTCACCTCAGCCACACTGTTCTCCTGGCTTTTCTCAAACCTGATCCTTTGGAAACTGTCACATCCAAGTTATGTTTAATCAGACCGTACCTGCCTAGTGCAAAAGAAGAAAAAGAGCTGCAGCAGCCACAACAGAAAGAGCCTGTAAACTATGGTGTCTTCTGACCTTTCGAAGTTCTTCTTCCTCATACAAGTACGAACTTGATGTGAAAATGCTACAGCATGAGCAGAGGTCTCCTTTTTTTGAATTCTTCCTTTACAAAACTGTGAAGAGTTGTAGAGGATACTTTGGACTGAGGTGACATAATTATAATGTTTAATTATTTCAGAGCTGAGGAATACTGCACAGAAATTATGTTTGTATCATAAAAAGAAAGCGTAATTTTATAATTCAGGACAATGATGTGGTGAAAACATTGCATTTTAAAAAAGAAAAACATAACCATAAATGACTTGGCCATTCCAAACAAGAAAAGTAGTTTGGGGCTGGACTAGATGATCTTTACAGGTCCCTTGCAACCCAAAGCATTCTATAAAACTACCCTTGTTGGATATACTGAGCAATTTTAAATTCCTGCTCTAGTGCTCCCAGGACAAGCACTTCTGTAAAGATTTCACCAGATGCTTACTGATGATGTTGGGATTTCATAAGATGTGAACATCACTCAGAGGACATGACACAAGTTCTCATAAATTACTTGCATAAATAATGCATAACCAGTTAAACTTTTGCAGTTCAACCAGTAAAATACTTCATACGAACCTAATTACTGTGGAATAGTAATAGTTATTACACTGACATAAACTAAAAAAACACCTAAATAAGAGGTATTTTAAATGTACTTCTTAACTCACTAAGTTGCAATAATTCCTTTGTAATTTCTAGATAAGGAGAAGTCAGAGTGCTGAGGAATTCCTATTCAAATTGCTGCATACTAGCTTTTTCTTGCTGACTGCTGGGATGAACTCTCCAGATATAAAGTCGTTCTGCACACTGAGACCAGAGAAGAAATAAGTGCCTGTAACAGCAGTTTGAGGTACTGTTGAAGGCAATGAAAAGGGAGACCTTAGAGCTGGCCAGAAGCATACAAGGTCTTAGGAAGATATGCAGGCAGCAAAACATGGCCCAAACTTTCGGCACTTTTGCATGAGGCATCATTCTCCCTTTTCAGTTCCTCTGCAAGTAGTGGCTACCAGGTGTCCACACAAGGCACTCAATGTCACATGCCTTTTAATTTGTAAGACATGCTTGTTACTCCACTAAATGACTACTAACTTACTCTCTCATCCTTGGTTTTGCTGTTCACAATGAAGATGTCTATGAACAGGGACTGTCTGGGTTTGCCATGTGAAAGGTAGATGTGAAGTGACCAGCACCATTACTCCTGGCTCTTGCTCTTTCCCATATAAACCCCTTTGCATTTCTTCCCCTGTGAGTCATGGAAGGAGAGAAAGCAGCATTTTCCCTCATGTCCACCAATTTCTTTGCTGAGGAGAAAGTCTGTTGCATAATGTGCCCTAGCAGACCTGGACATAGATGCTTTATTTGCAGCCCTGAGGATCCTTCAAGCAAACCTACCTGTCGATTCCCACAGCTTGCGTTTTCACAGTACATTGATAATAAACTTGCACACTGCTGTTATGACAGTACTGAACAGTTCCAACTTTATCTTGATCACTGACTTCATGCTAGGCTAAGAGTTAAACCTACTCACCTGTTTCATCAGCACCGTTATTTATGGCAATATTAAGGCTCCAAGCACACCTAGCTCAACATGGTTCTCCTACAAGTTGCATTAAAAAGTCAGGTTTCCTGAGTCACTGTGAATCGGTATGATCAAAATATATTACTCATCAGCAACTGGACACTTGAAGGGCTTAACTCAGCTAAAATAAGGATGGGGGAGTTCAAAAAAAGAAGCTAGACCAAGTGATAGCCTGAATAGAGAATCAGAGAATTGTTTAGGTTGGAAAAGACCATTAAGATTATCGAGTCCAGCCATTAACCTAATATGACCCAAGGTCTTCCAAATCTTATGTCTCAGAGTGATCAGTCCTAGGTATTTCTCAGGTAATTTTCTGCTTACTGCAGGTTGGCTGTCTGTTAGATTATCTCATCCTGATACAGACTAGAATAACACCAGAAGAACAGCATCTAATAATCTTCCCAGAATTTTCATCATAATTAATAATCATCTGTCTAGGTATTCTTGTAATTCATACAATTTGCTAACACTACTTTGAATTTAACTAAACCCTTCAAAATCTTTCCATAGTAGAGGATTCTACAGTCTAATTGCATGTTGTGAAACTGCTATCTTTAATTTCTACCACTGCCTATGAATTCTTCTATTTTAAGGCAAAAGTGTCTATTTCTCCAAGTTTAGTTTACTCCATTTTGCATTTTCTACTATGCCCTGTTTGTCCTGGTCACAAAAGAAGCAGCCAGATGCAAAACTACTGACTTAAAAACTACAATAATCTGGTTTCTGCACAAAGCTGGAAAAGCCAAAGGGTGCTTTAACTTGATCTAAACAACAGGTGCTTTTGTAAACCTCTGCGGTTTCTGCTGTTTTCCTACATCCCAGCCAGTTCCTGAGCATTCATACTCTGCATGGTTAACTGCCTGCTGAGGACCAATTTTTCCCTGACTGAACACCTGAATGAAATCACTGGATAATGCTCACTTATACTGGCTGAAGACCTGATTTATAGCATTTTATCTCCATGAGCTTTTCACAAAATTCAGGTGAAGGCAAATTCTCCTTCTGTCTTCATTGCTTTTCACACCCTGCTCTCGAATCTAACCCTTTATTTTAGTTTAGCTAAATTCTGAGTGAGAGTGCCCCCATCAGTCTCTAATTCTGTGTAATAAATGCAGTTCAAAAATTAATTCAGATACTATTGACCTAGTGTCCTCATGTAAACAGGCTTCAGAATATCTGTGAAATACATCTGTGAAATACAAGCTATAATATGTAAAAAACAACAACAAGAAAAAGCAATTGTTGCATGTTTTTGTCTTTTAAATTCATCACCTGGAGGCAGTCACTAAAAAAATATTATCCCACAACCCTGAATATTTCACAGCTTTAACACCTTGATTTAAAAGACCAACTTCTGCTTTTTCTGAACCTCATGAGTGCCCCTTCCCTGTACCCCCATCCTGAGCAACAGACACAGACTTCTTGCTGGGGCTCACCCTACACTGGCATTGACACTGCTGAGACTCTCCTGACATGCCAGTCTCCCACTGAGCACTGGCATGTGCTCTTGTCTGATTTCTGCCATCACCTCTTCCTGTCCCCCTCACGTGGAAAAGCAAACTTTTTTCTGTGTTGTTTTAGTTTTGTAGATGGGGACCCTGAGGGCCATAACCTGGCGCTGGCATGCATTATCATCTCAGAAGGAGGTCAACAACATTATGCCCCTGTCCTGTCACAAATACACTCCCAAGTTGTTCAGGTGCATAAAATTCTATGTGCATGAGGAGCTGGTAACTGCAAACAAGTGGTGTCCAGCTATCCCACCATCCTTAAAAGCTGCTCCACATGACGACAGACAGACCCTTTCTCTCCATGGTTGCTGGTTTTCTGCTTCTTGCAGATCTCAGCACCAAAATTTGTGCCAAAGTGACATTTCTGTAGCAGCTCCTATTAACTGGAACAAAACCAATCATTTGAAATTGGCAGCTGTGATGGAATTAAATGCTTCCACAGAAGACACTGCACAATTATTTCTGGCTAATGTTAAAATTGTGGGCAGGATGCTCCTGTGGAAGATTTTCCATCCAATTTGTATTGTGACAGACGTGATTAGGACGCTGACAAAATCCAGGCATCACGGTGTGTATGTCAGAGCATAGAAAGGATAAGGATTTAACTTTTGTAATAACAAAGTCAACTGGCAGCAGTGCTGTTAGTGATATAGATTTGCTTTCTGAATGTTCTCTATGAACTCTGCCGGCAGAACTGGTGGCCATCAGCAGACTGCAGAAACAATTTGGAATGTCTCAGGGAGTCAGCTAGTTTGCTTTTCGATGAATGGCCACTAAAAAAACCTAGTAATATCATAGATAGCAAGAAAAAACAGAAAACATTTTACATTCAATTATAATCATTAATCTTGCTGACATTTTACTTATCCCCAAACCCACTAAAATGAATAGCAGCTACCTAAGCAGTCTCAGTGGATTCTGAACAGGAATTTTAAGAACTAAAATGCAACAGCCAAGAAACCTAGAATGTAGCACGATAACTTGAAATTTCTTGCTTCTGTTTCAGATACGAACAGTGACTAATGTGTCAGAAAATCAGTCTGTTTTTGACATCTGTGTCAGTTGGTATTACCTCCTCCTACAGACCCTGCCTCAGGTAATACTTAGGAGCTCAGTATGCACAGCAGAAATTTATAAATAGCTCTCAGTTCTGATTTTCATCACTACATAAAAGATAAAGAAGACATTCAGAACTAAAAATCTGGTGTCCCTCAAAACCAAATGGGAGCCTAGGGTTTGAAAACACACAATAAAAGAGCAATGGATGTGATACCACAACTCATTACAGTAATGCAACAGTACTTTATTCCCACTGAAAGAGCCCAGAACTTTACCACAATGTCACATCAGAGTCACTGGCATTTAGCCCTTGGAGAATATCTACTTCCTTTCTAAACTCTGGTGCAAATTTAGCTGGATTGACAGCCCCAGGACCTGACCCATTCAATTTAGCTACACAACAGGAACAATGCTGTCAGAGTGAGATGCCTCTAGCTCTGATCCCCAGGACATCTGTGAAAGGACAGATTTGTTCTTCTGTCCTTGAGAAAGTTCACTCAGTCTTAGTCTTACGGGGAGCAAGATGTCTTTCCCTGTTTAAGATTGCCAGCTCAGCTTCCAGCCCTTTTTTCCTAAAATCTAGCTACTTTGTGTATATAGCAGGCTTCATTTTAATCTGATACACAAAATTCCATGATGTTTTTCTCCTGTCCACTGCAGACTACCAGAAAACGGCATTTACCTAGTGGTTTTGGAAGAGACAGCTTATTTCCAAAGTTGAAGGAGACATCTTATTTCCAAAGAGGGAGGATATTTTCAGCAGCTTAGGTGCTAGACCAAGTATCAAGCTATATGTACCTCAATACACAGGACCTTGCCACTGATTTTACCACAGATAATAGAATTAGAAGATGATGTTGTCAGGAAGAGCCCTCTGGAGGTTATGGAGTCCAATCCCTGCTCAAATCATGACTTCCAGGTTCAATCAGCTTGCTCCAAGCTTTGTTCAGTGAAGTTTTGAGTATGTCCAAGAATGGGGATTGTAAAACCTCTCTCAGCCCCTATTCCAGTACTGCCCCACACTCAGAGGGACATTTCTACATAGTTACAGGGCTTAGATCCCTTCCTTTTTCTCACCCTTTAATCTGTCCACCTAGATAATCTCCTATTTGTACAAGGCTTTGTCATTCAAAGGACACCATCTTTAATAACAATAACAACAACAACAACAATAATTATAGTAATGCAGTCCTAACAACATTTTGAGATGCTGTTGGGAATCTCCAAGGATTGCATGACTACAATAATTTCAACATTAAACTGTGGAGGTCTGGTTTCTGACCAGGAGAGGGGAAGAGGCTACATACAAATGGATGCGGCAGGAGAGAGGAAGATGTGTTGGATGAACATTATGAATAGCCTTGCCCAATAGCTTACCTGCTTGATATTACTATGCTGTTGCTTTTCTTGCCTGAATTTTCCCATGAAAAAACATAGTGTAACCTCAAACTGTTCTTCCTAGATAGGAAGCACAGCGGACATTAAGAAAATCAATCAAGGTTCAAAGCAGGGTTTGAGATCTAATCATAATCCATCTTGAATTTTGATTAACTGCTCTAACAACTTGAAAAGAAAAAAAGGCAAAAATAGAGTGCTGCTCTAGACAAATACAGGATTGATGACTAGGTGAGCTAAAAGAAAGATATTATATTGTATTGTATTTCACAGAGGTAAGACCCTCGAAAGTGCTTTGCAGCACATCCTCTCCCAAACCATGGGGCTGTACATGTCTGAGGCTTTTGCTTTTTTCTGTTGCTGTATTTCTTTTCCTCTAGGACCTGGTAAGACATAAGCCCTGTGTTGCAGTTCAGATCCACTCATTGACTGCTAAAGGTATCCTATCACAAACCAAACATCAGCCTGAATTCCCCTGGTGTTTAGCTTCCTATCTTTGAGAGATTTCAAAATGTTTTAAAATCACTTCCACCTGGCACAGATAGAGTCCTAGGTCCCTCAACTGCATGTGGCAATTTCACAGTAAGTCTTCTTGTTGATCTCAAGGCCCATGTCCACATGCTTACTGACACACAGAAGTGCTCACGAGATCGATACAGCTGCCTAAACAGCTGGTTTGATGCACTGCCCTGGATAGCAACTCTTCCAAGCAACAGTTTACAGAAGAGATCATGAGACTGCACAAACTGTGGGACTTAAGCAAACCATCAGAAAATTAAAAGGGGGAAGAAATACAGTATGACTTACTCAAGCATTTGAGGCAAAGAAGTATGGTAAGAATAAACAACCAATTCTTTGCTTGAGTCACAGACCAGTGAGACATTGGTCTGTGCTGTAGATTTTCCATTGTTCACTGTGCAGCACAAAATCAGATTATAGCATTGTATGTGATAACATTATTACAGTTACATTTACAGTTTGTGAGCATGATTTTAACAAATATATTCAAATATATTAATTAAAACCTGCATCTTCATATATATACCAAAGATACAGTGTTTAATAGACACATGGAAAATATTAAACTATGCTGAGACCAATGCAGCTAGAAAAAACAGAGTTAATCCAATCACAGTGCACTGCTTTATATTACATGAATGAGGTGCTACAAATCATACAGCTCTGGTGGTCAGTCTTCAATAAGTGGCAGACAGAATCTGCTTGCTCAGCTCCTGCCAGAGGGTATCATTTGTCCTACTGTCTTTGAAGTGGAGGGTGAATGGAGACTTTTTCCAGATCTCAGGCCAGACACTTTAGCTAAAAAACAGCTCACTGAGACATTTTCAGCCCTCAGACTGCTGTTCCAGAGACCCAGAAGTGCTTTCTCTGGGTCTTTTCACTGCCATCTCTTTTCCCTTCTGATATCCTCTGTTTGCTGTCACCTCTTTGCAACTCCTCCAGCTCACTCACTTGTCTACTTCTCCTTTAAACCACTCCCTCCTTCCTCAGCTACCTTCTCTGTAATGCTGGGCCAAAGCTTGTTGGTCCCAGGAGAGTCAGCAAGAGGAAAATGTAGGGCAGGAGTACCTTTTAGGACCATTGAGGAGCAGGTATAATTTTTAATTTGCTCTGTGTAATGAATTTCCCTCCCCCCCTCCTACAACCCCATAAAAAGTCTCTCTCCCCAACACATGTATTGGAGGAAGTGGTCACTGGGGACTGGGACCACGAGTGTTGGATAACACTGTGAGCATGCATAGTAAGAAAGAGATTTTTATACCTTGATCTTATTATACAAGAGCAAGGACTCATCTTCCCCCTCCAGGTGCTCAGGGAGCACCAGAGAATCTAAGTGATAGCAGCTAAATTACCCCAAAACTGAAAGCAAGGTCTCTTCACCTGTCTAGAACCCAAATCTGAAATTGGCAGCTCTTCTCCCAAGCTGGGAAAGTAACAATTCAATTAAGAGACTTTTCTGTGCATGGCTTCCAACCTCTTCTTCTCTAGTCAGCTGAAGTATCTTAAGTATCTCCTTCCTTGGAAGCCAGTTTTTTCTGAACAGCATGCAGCTCCAGAAGCCTGTTTGGCTGGTAAAATGCCCTGGCACTGGCCCTCACACATCAGTATCTAATGCTTTTAGTGAGGCATCAAAAACTTGCAGGGTGCTCCAACCAGAGGGGGCTAGGCATGACAAATCTACCTTCTCCCTCTTCTAGAAGTCCTCTGCAGAGTTCTTGCGTGTTTTACATGCACATAAAACAATACCATATCAAGGAGTTTCCCAATTGCAAATAGACTCACTGTTGGAACTGTTGTTGATGTCCGTCTGTGTTGGCGCCAGGCTGTATTGAATTGGCCCTTCAGAGGTGGCCCTTCCTGACAGTAAACAGGAGAAGAGAAGGGAGGAAGGGAAGGGGAAAAGAAAGGGAAGAAAAGTGAATATTTAGATAAGTTCACTGAACAGATATGCAGACACCCTCCACATTGTTGTATTTTTTAACACAACTTTTTCCTGTAAATTCCTCCCCCCTTCAACACACACACACTCACATGCATACAAACACATCTCCCAGCAGAAATCTGGAGTTGGTTGCCTTGAGTCTTGCCAAGGAGTCTCGTTTCTTTGCCTGTGTGTTAGCCCACTGGAAATGCCTTGTACTGGGGTCATTAAAGAAGACAGAGGGTGCACAAGCTGCAGAACTAGTGATGCCATCACAACAGGTATGTGCAGGACTCCACTGGCAGATAAGATCCTTGAAGATCAGGCTGTCAAACCTGACCTGAGTTAATCTTTCAGCATTTCTTAAAGGACAGATGCATATGATAGGACCCGAATGTTAAACATAAGCATAACAACCCTGTTGTCCTGTTTATTAACAGACATCAGATGCAACAGAAAAAATAGCTAGGTATCACTTCTCATTATGAAAAACTTTTCCCTCAGAAAAGTGTGATCAAGATCCTCTTTGATATTAAGGGTATGTTTGACTCAGGTCAGCAAAACCTGTGTTATTAACCTGACATGTCTCCTTAGCAAACTGCACCTGTGAATTTGCTGTGGAGGGAATAGTCTCTGCAGCAGAAGGCGCAAAGGTACAGGCATCAGACTGCTCTGATGTTTTTTGTTCCAGACATCCTGCTCTGTAAATAAGGCACCAGGCACGGACTGACAGCATCTGAGCCTGAAAGCACTTAAGTCCACATATTTTAACAGTTGAGGTCATGCTCACTACATTTACAGTCTAGTTCACTTTTTGGTCTTACTGCCTTCTTATTTGCATAATGTCTCGGTCTCAAAGTAAGCTCAAATGACTTCCCTTTACCTACAGTGTTGATGGAGGACACTCAGGTACGTCCTGTACTGTGAACAACCCAGGGAATCCGAAAGGTTCATGGAGCTTTCAATAAAAATAGTTTCTGTCCTGCTGCTGCAATGAAACAATGAATCCATGAGCACCATGGGTACATGGCCGTGTAAACAGCAGGAGATTTTACCAGTGAGGAGCAAAGGAGCCTGGCATCAGTCCTTTTGTCCAAAGTCTCAGCCTGACTACTAATGCAACAGTGAGTGAGACTAAATATCATTCTACAAATAAGCTTTCTCTTTACTGAGCTCTTTTTTCTCTTTAAACGATCTTCCTTCCTGACTTGTGCTCACAGAATCTGACTGGGCCAAACATACTATTTAATAATGAAGATGGATGATAAAATATCATTCGCATTAGCTATAGGATTTTTCAGAGACATGCACAATTAATTCTTCGGTTGAGAAAGCAGTGAAATGCACACATGAGCATTGCACCATCTAGAAATGCTCATGTTATTAACTGTATTAACTGAAGAGCAGTTAATGCTAATTTATTGCTGACAGATGCTTTCACCCATTCATAGGAATGCAGAAGAATACCACTGAAGTAATACACTTTGTATTAATTGTAAGTGCAAAGGCTGAGGAGAAATTTCACTTTTATAGTCTCTACCTTGCAGCAGAATCAGCTAAAGTAAGATGTAGGGCTACCGTTCCAAACCCTGACAGAGTACAAAGTTTTAAGGTACTGCCCTTGAGTTATTTTGACTGAAGAATCCAGTCTCTTCAAGGCTTTTGTATGTTTATTTGTACTTACATCTGCTTGCAACAACTTTTCACTAAAAATCAGCAGTAGTCCAAGCACTTTCAGACTCTTTAGAATTGCCTAAGAGAACAGGTAATTTTGTCATGAGTGCTCGTTCTCTTGCTGTTTCACATATAACAGAAGCACAGAGATTCTCCCACTGAGAGGGAAGTGAGGTGAATGATGCATTGGCCTATTGTTTTTTTGAAGACTGCACTATATTCAGAACTACTCTTTATTCAGTGCTATTTTCTTTGCTTTTCCAAAACAGCCTCCTCAAATCTACTAAAAAGCATCATGCTACTTTCCTAGGCTTTCACTTGCTTCCTGATTATCAAGAAACCACTTCTAAGGCATGATTTATAAAGATTTTCCAGCCCCTATTCATGCTATTCCTCACTTTTGTTTGCACAATAGCTTTGCTTTCTCTAATTGCATATTGGTTTAGTACTCATCCATCACAATTTATTTTCCATATCCTTTGCCTGCATTGCCTTTGCTTCCTTACTGAGGTTATTTTAACTGTCCAACATTTTTTAACAAGTCACTACTGCTTTTATTACGTCTTTATTTTTTGAAACTTTTCTTTACATGTCAAACCTGAAACATCTCAAATACAAGGCTTGCAGAAGCCTCTTTGTCCAAATGTAAGGTTAACACATTTTGCCACCCTGTCTTTCTGTGCATATCTTGGAGGATTGCATCTTCAAAGGGAGAAATAAGAAACCAGGTGTTTTTTAAGGCGTAAACACATACCCTATCTTTTCAGTGCTTCTGGAAAATACTTACTTCTAGTCAATTGTCTGCTCTTTTGAGTTTGTAAATCTTTTTGTCTTTCTTTGGGGGAAACTACAAACTATTTCACAAGCACTGAAGCAATACTACATACTAAAGCATTTTTGTGGGCCTACAAAAACACTTTCAATTAAAATTGTATTTATAATTTTGGCAATTTCCACTACTACCTTTCTTTTAACATTTGTCTTATTTACAGCTTCAGTTCCTTGGAATAAATGAAAATCAGAGAGCCACAGCTCAATATAAACAATGAAAAATTCAGATGAAAAAGAACAGTAGCTTTTGTGGTTGTGCATAAAAACCTGAAAATTTGATCCCTTCCTGCTCAAAATCCAAAATATTAAAGCCATTAAACTTACATGTCTTTATGATGGGTAATGATTTTCAAGGTAGGGTTAAGAAGGCAGGGTTAAAAGGCACCTTACTGCTGTCTTCAGCAGCCTCATGAGAGGGGAGAGCAAAGATGGAGACAGACTCTTCCCAGAGATGCACAGAGAAAGGGTGAAAGGCGGCAGGCACAAGATGCAAGACAGGGCACTCCCATGAGATCTGAGGAATAATTTTTTTCCCCAAAGAGGAAGGTCCCTATTACAGCAAGGTCTCAGGGATATCATGGGTTCTCCATTCTTGGAGCTATTCAAAACATAAGTGCTCATAGTGTGGACCAACCTGATCTAGTTGGATTAGTGTTGAGGAGAGGGAAGCAGAGGTCCTTCCAACCTGCATAATTTTGTCATTTGTGAAACAGGCATTTAGTAATCCTAAATTTCAGAATTTACACCTCACACATTTGAGAGAGTAATTGCTAACAGGTGCTGTGGTGCCTTCAAGAGAGATACTTCCCTCTGGCTAATAAAAACCCCAACAAGCTATTGGTCATCCATTACCTTCTCTTCATGTAAAGTGACCTCTGTAATTCAGCCAGAGGTAGCTGGAGTGAATAGTGTGTGCAGAATACCAACCTGATAACATTCTATGGTGGAATGACTGGCTGAGTAGGCAAAAGAGGTGAATGTTGTCTACCTTGACCTCAGCAAGGCTTTTGACACTGTCTCCAGCAACATTTTTACAAGTAAGCTCAGGCAGTGTGGGTTGGGTGGTGGACAGTGAGGTGGATTGAGAACTGGCTGAATGGCAGAGCTCAGAGGGTTGGGATCCGTGGTGCAGAGTCCAGCTGGAGCCTCGTAGCTTGCGGCGTTCCCCAGGGGTCAGTGCTGGTCTGGTTTGGCTCACCTGACTCATCAGTGACCTGGATGAAGGGACCGAGTGTACCCTCAGCAAGTTTGCTGGTGGTGTCTCCTTTGGAGACATTAAAAACCTGTCTGGACATGACAGTGTGCAACCTGCTTTAGGTGAACCTGCTTTAGCAGAGGGTTGGACAAGATCCCTTCCAACCCTGACCATTCTGTGAAATTCTGTGAAATGCAAGATAGAATCACAGAGGAATCAAAGCAGCAGAAAAGATGCTGTGTTGGCAGATATAAATGCCAAGAAAAAGGACATATACAGATATTGTAGTCCCTAAAAACTCTTTCAGGAAATAGCCTTCTAGCTGAGAAACAAAGAAGCACTTCTTAAATTTTAACAAGACAGAAGCACAGTTTGCACAGTCCTAGATAATTGTTAATCTGGCCTCTGAAAATCAGCAAATTGCTGGGTACTCTGGAAATATACATCCAGCATATGAAAGCTTCCTCAGCCCTCTTTGACAACAGGCCAGAATTCAGTGCTTTAACTTAAGCCTCACAAATTCATACCATGGTCAAGAAACTGCAGTCAAGGAAATAACCTGTTGCAAGCAGCAAGAAGTTCCCTTCAGAGCACAAACAAAGCCCCACGGGAACAAACACCACCAGCTGATTTCTTCTTTAAGAAGAAAGTTTTCTCTTTTTTTTCTGCACGTCAGATGAAAGCAAATGATTCTCAACAATTGTCCCAGCATTCCCAATGGAGTGATGCACCTGTGTCTGAGAAGAGACAGTGACCCCCAATACTCAAAGCCCATAGTGGGGGGCGTTTCACTGGCAGGTTGGAGAAGCAAACCCCTCCACCGCACTACAGCTTCACGGGCAAGGAGCCTTCAGCATTAACAACTCCAGCCATCTCCAGCCAGAAGGGCTGGTGCTGCAACCTCAGCTCTTCCTTTGAAGCCTTGGTAAGCAACAGGCATGAAAGCCCTTCTAAAGTGCGTTGGTTATGGGTTGGTTGTTTTTTAGTGTCTGATATTTGTCTGAAGGGCCAGAATATGCTCTCAAATTAGAAAGCACAGTCCTGATGTTTCTGGAAAACAGTATTATTATTTCAATAACCTAAATAGACCTTGACTTACCTAAGATTTGTAAAAATCAGACAGATTTGTTTCCTATCAAATTCCACAATATTTTCTTCATTCTCACCCAAGCTGCTGTCATTCATTTTAAAAAACCAGATCCATCCCTTCATATGCATCCACACCAATTTCTTGCAGACCTCACAGTTTTAAAACAGGTATGAGGAATACAGACTCAACATATGAACAACCTGGCCAGACACAGACAGAGAGAACTAAGGACAGCCTAAAACAGCAAACAGCTCTGTAGTTGAAACAATCACCTGTATTGAGACTGAAAAGACAGACCCTGGTTTACCTGATGTAGACCCAAGAATTCTAATCTGGACTTTTGACATTTTTGCTTGCTGCCCTAATTACAGACTGTTGGATATTTTGGTGTGGACTGTGTTCGGTTGCCTACAGGAGCTGCAGAAGGAAAACCTTCTGCTGCTTGCTTTTTACTTAGAATAAAACAGACCCAGATTTCAGCCCATGGTCTGCCCAATGCTGAGCTGCAGGGATCCTAATCATTGACTTCCCTTCAGCTGTGGGACAAATTTCTCAAACCTTGAAAGGGCTGTTCCTCCCCAAGGAAGAAAAAGTCTCAGTTTTTCCCAGGAAAGAGGATTCTTGTTTTCCAGCTTGCTTCAGGTTTTAACCTCAACTGAAAACCAGCAGTTTTCCTCTTGCAACACAAGCACTGATGTAACGCCCTCTTTTCCATTGCCTGAGCTGCCACTTTCACTCAGAGGACAAGCCACATCTTCTCTTGGCAGATGTTATCAATTTCCATAACCTCATCTCACTTCCTTTGAAATTATTATCATTCATCATCCAGTAGCATCTAGAAGCCCTGGATATGAAGGCCCCACTCTGAGTTTTATCATGATATCAGAGAGTGAGTTCAAAAAAGACTGCCTTTTTTTTTCTCATTTAATGCAGTGCCTAACAGAATGGAATTTCAGCTTTTTAACCTGAGGCTGTTAGTAACAAGCCATATATAAATAATAAAATCCCGGTATATGCAGATGTCCACAGCTGGGAAGAGAAAACTGCCTAAGGACTTAGCATTTGTCTGCAGGATGAGTTTTAAAAGGTTAGTATGCTGTTTCAGGGAATATTTTAGTAATGCTACAGGTTGCCTATTTTCACAAATAGATCAAGACAGACTGTATATAAATAAAGCAATCTATAGCTGCTTCATCCAGACACAACCAGCTCCAGGAGTTAAAAGTCTGAGATGGTTTTGTTCTGCACTAAATGAAATTCCTGCACGTAGCATGCTAGCTCTCCACTAGCATGGATTGCACCCCCTTGCCAATGAGCCTTTGTCCCTCCCTGCTGATTGTGGTGGCAGATGCTACCTGTGCATCCCATTAACACTGCAAGAGAAGTCTTGATGACAGCTTGATGTTGACAGACTGCAAGTCTCAGCTGAGGAGCTAACATAGCTGTAGAGAGGAAAAACTGATTCTTCTCTGCTCTACTTCATAACTCCACAGCGTATGAAAGTTTTCTGAAAGGATCTTTAACTGGGCTAAGTGCCCCTCTTGGTGCAGTGTTTACAAAAACTGAAGTCATTAGGTGTTTCTGAAGTAAATTATCAGTAAATCAGGCTTTTAAAAAAGTAGTCACAATATACTGCTTTTAACAGCACCACTTTTCACACAGAAAATACCCATACTGGAAATTTAGTTCAGAACAAATTTTAACGGGGTCTCAAGTTATTATCAGAAATCAAAATTTCAAAAACTTGCACTGTCTGTTCAAAGTTCTTAGTCCAAGTACTACAAGTTTTCCTGCTGGTCCAGCAAAGCAGTGTGACTTCTACAACACCTCCTAACAGCATATATCCAGTCCATGTCCCAGTGGCTTTATGCACAATGAACTGTTAAGGGCTAGGACCATCATCTAGACAAGGGATTATGAAGATAGGTGGGAGTGGTGGGTAACGCTTGCAACCTGCTTTACTGACAGGAACAACCCAGGTGATTGTGAAAGGGCTTAGCAGAGTGACCTCACTGAGAACTCTTATCTAGCTCTGTGGAGCCCTACACTCCCCTTTCAATCTCTATCAATAAGATCCTTCATAGCCTAATGGTAGTTTTAATCGTAGTACAGGAATTTCTTCTTATAAAAAAGCAGTTTACTCACTGCAGCACCCTCAGTGCAGATGTCCTTTTAATATCAGAAAATATTTGAAAAGCAATGAAACAGAGTGGCTCAGCACACACTTAAGGCCACACAGACACAATTCTTGTATTTCCTAAAACTGGAGACTCCATTTTTCCACCCTAATAATCTTCTTTTAACATGGTTTATGTATGTAATAATAATTCCCTGATCTATATCAATACTTCTACATCACCACATACTTCCCCAGTATGTCTTCAGGAGCAGCAGGGAGCACAGCTGTATCTAAAACTGATGTGAGTAGTGTTGATATATCCAGCATTATCAATACAGGAACCATGTGACAATAAAAAATCCAAAATGATTGACTCAAATGTCTAACAACTTCAAGGCAGCTGCTGACAGAAACCAATGCCAATGTCCTGGCTTTCTCTATAAAAACTCTCCAACTCTCCAGAACTGGATTTTGCATGATTTTGTTCCTTAAAGTGGCACTAGATGGAGTATTATTGTGCATTGTTGAAAACCAGAAATAAAAAAGAAATGTCAAAGTAGTGGAAATGGGGTCAGCTTCGCCTTCTTTTTATGTGCATTTAATCTGGAGTGAATGTGTGCGCAGTCTAGTAATCCTGTATGCTGTGAAAAACTTCTGGATAGACCTAAGGAAAAGAATTCTCAGCAAAAGCTTTCTTCCTGGTATGAACTCAAAACAGGCAGAAACCTTCTGGCCTGTGACATTTCTATGAGCCATCTTTATGGAGATGCATGCACTCTAGCAAATGCCAGGCTAAAGAAAGTAAAGCAGCTAAGGAAGTATATGATCTAGGTCTATGAAAACGTAAGTGACACAGAGAAAATGAGCAGGGATCATTTTTTCACCATTGCTTCTCATCCAAGAATAAAGGAGCAATAAACACAGCAGATTCAAATCAAAAGGTGATGCTTATTCATGCAACAGCTAGTTTAGATTTGGAAATCCTAACTGCAAAGCACTGTCAATCTAAAAAAAAATAAAATAATAATTAAAAAAATTAAAACTGAAGGCTCCAGAACCAACCAAACAAATTCAAAGAATAAAGTCTTTGACGGACTTCTAAGCATAAATACCCCATCTCTGGTCCGGAGTCCTACAACCACTACTTTCCAAAAATCTGGGCAATGCTCAATGAAGCAACACTATGTCCTTGCCCTGTTTTTGTAATTTCTTGTACAGGAATGACATTTAGGGAACAGGACATTTGGTTAAAAGACACTGATCTGAACTGTTATGACTGTTTTTATGTGACATGCACTCAATACTGCTCCTTGGTGTGATGTCTTTCAGGATCAGGCCAACTACACTTAGTCATTTCAGAGAAGAAAGAAGTGTAAGAAATGGAAATTTATAGGCAGTCACCTGTTTTGGCATGAGTATTCTTCTGAGGAACCTGGCTTCAAGGTATCCACTGTTGATAGCCGTATCTTACCTTTGTTATTACTTGGGGAATGGACACAAACTCCAGAACAGAGAGTGTGTGAACACCAGGGCCTGTGAGCAAGGAAGACAGCATCTCCCAGCTGCCTGGAGAGCAGGCAGCAGCTTTCAGGACGCTAAAAATAAACCCAGATTGTTGACATAGTTTGTTTGCTTCATGGTTGTGTGATGGAAAGACAAGACTGATCTGTTGTGTCATGAAAAAAACGGTCAGCAGGTCACAGTCATTCTGTTTAAAGACAAAAGGGCCAAGGTGGGGAAAAACAATCAAATAGTGGCAAAGAACACTTATGCAGTCACTATTGCATGTGAGAAAATGCATTTCTGTGAATTAATTTGCCATAACGTCTATTAAAATTCTAGAATAGATGGATACAGTTTTTCAAAGTAACCAGTGACTGCACTGACTGGGTGGTGGGAGAGTGACAGACTGGGTTATTTGAAGCTTGGTTTGCACACAGTGCTAAGACCACATACTCCGAAGATCCACCCAAGCTTTTTTAAAATCTAGCTATAAGCCTTCTTGAAAACAGAGAAACCTGAACTCACAGCCCACTTGAAAAAGTGGCTTAGGCATTTTTTAACTTTTGCTTTCCTACAGATTCCTACATCCCAACCACCATCTGTTCTTTCAAAACAGCCGCTGCCTATGTCCTCAGAAAAGCCACCGTCTGTCCCCTGATAATCCACCTGCCCCTTCTCTCCACATCCACAATTCCATTGCACTGAAGTGATTGTGGTTACTTCTGTTCATCTCCCTTCCCCTTTGGCTGTGCAGCCAACAGCCCATGTACATCCCCACTACAAACGAACCCTCCTCCAGTGAATATACTGGGTCAAAGCATAAGACTAATTTCTCAGCAAGTGCCCCAGCCTGAAAACAGGGAGAAGTCTTTGTGAAGGTGAGTTGTGATTGAGTTACATTCGGATGGTCTAAAGAAGACAACACTGTGGGTCAGCCTGTCCCAAGGCACAGTGTTACCATTACAGAAAGTGATATATGCCTTTCTCCTCTGTTTAGCATGGAAACACCTTTCTTATGGCAGAGGTTTCTTAAATGTTTAATGAAAAGCATTGCTTTCAAACCACTCTTTAAGCTTTAACTACGAAATTGAAATCCAGTATACTCTCTGGATCTTCCTACACACATCCCTATAGACAATAAATTCCATTTTCCTCTATTAAGGAAGTCTATAAGATTACACCTGTTATAGTAAGGTATCAGATGGAAATAAAGAATTTAAAGTTATAAGACAATTTGGAGATGGAGACTTAAACCAAGTGATTTCTAGGGTAATGTTTTTGGATTACTATTTTTCCATCTGTCTATATCAGAAATTCACACTACATATGGCTGCCAAACTCTGCAGTACCAAGTATATTCTTCCTCACATACTTTCTTTCTTAGTCCTTTCTTATTTTTATGTGCCTCACATAATTTGCCTGCTGTGTTTACTTGCACATATAAACAGCAACGTTTTTATCATTCAGCACAAATAAATCCAGTCTGTAAATTATTTAAAGATCAGATAAAACAGAACAACATATTCTAGCTTAATTGCTTCTTGCATGGTCAAATTAGGTTTCACTAGAAAACTAGAAAAAACCCTGTCTTTTCCACACAGGATATTGTAAAACAACACCAACTTACATACTTTTAAAAACCTTTAAAACATTCTTTGGGGGGGATTTTGCTCATTTTAATTGCAAAGCAGTGCTAAAAAGTTCACACTTTGTGGCTGAAAACCCTCTCAGAGCAGCTGTGCAGCTTGAGGAGGTTAGCTGAGCTTTTTAAGTGTCGAAATGTAGAACTAAATACTGCAAAGTACATTTCTATCTGTAGTACCGACAGCCCAAAATACAACTCAAAGTGGGACAAAACTGCCTAAGAAAAGAAGATAACTCCAAAGCTGTGCATTTTCCTCCACTGCTATTGTGAGTTACATGCTGTTGAGTAGTTTGGTGAAACTATTTTTTGCCTGGTTGTGATTTGGACGAGGCTCAAAGCAGCTGTACCTTGCACAGGGACCAGGCTACAGCAGCAGCCATTCAACCTCACCCATTTTGGTGGAGGCACTTCCAGACCAGTTTTATACAGCTGCTTAGTTTATTAAGAGTGGAGCTGAGCAGCTACCATAATCAGAAAAATGGCAAACTACAACAACTAGCAATGGAAAAAACATTTTTATTATATATCAGTGGATGATCACGGCTGAGCTCCACTTACATCAGAATGACAACAAAAAGCTAAGTAAGTTGCTTTCAAACCAGGACATATTCAAAGTCAATGCACTAAATACACAGCCATCCTGTCTTGTGCAGCTCCATAAACCCTTCCTAACACAGAAGCAGAGAAACAGGGTAGCTTGGATGTTTTTCTCAGAAGTTTCTATAGCATGGGAATGTTTCTAAATGCCTTTAGACTAGTCAGAGTGTTTAACGTTGCTAGGTAAGCATGGATGAAGCATGGATTAGAGCTGACAGTCAGACTTAATATTTTTAATCAGAATTGGTATTATAAAAATAGCCCAGAAATCCACAAAAGAAGGATTACAGCATTTGAAACAACCCAAGATATTCCTTATGAAGTAGCATGTCATTCATTCTCTTTCACATATACCAAAGTTGAGCTAATTTGAGCATGCCAAGATTATACATATTTTGCTCTGATACTTAATAGTTCCTATCAGAGGAACTGTTCACAGTTCACAAATGTTAATTAATTAAAATCTAGAACTCTCTGAGAGATAAGAAGGCATCAGTATACCAGTTATCTCAAAGACCAAAAGCTTTAATCCAACTGATGCATGGAATGAGAAGAACATAGCCCAGAAGCTCATCTTCTTGATCCATTACACAGACACTCAATTTGCTGCTTCTTCCAGATTTGCCGACACATGGAGGTAAAAGTCTTGTTTCCTGGGATAACTCCAAGCTCTCACTAACACCTCCCTTCATCAGAGCCAAGCTCCTCTCACAGGCAACAGCAGAAGTTTTTTAGCTAATGGAATCAAGAGCTGTGTGAACATCCCCACATGGAAGCAGGTGAGTGGTTCAGTCTCATGAAGCATCCACAGAGGCAGAACAGAAGCCAATGGGCAGATGCGGAAGGGCTTCTTAGCACTGACAGTAATTAGCTATGATTACTGGGGATGAGGTGGGGTGTGTGGCAAGTTCATTGTCACTTGGAGTCAAAGTGAAACTTGCATGCCTTCCCAGCAGTCTTGCTCCCCATGCACCATTGGTTGCTGGCCTCAGTAAGGACAGAGTATAGTGCTGGATTTACTGAATAAAGCAAGAAGGCTGCATTACTGTGGGAACTGGATGTGATAATCATGTCCCCCTTTCTGGCTGCAAGCTGGATGCATTTGAGACAGATGGTTCCAAAGGGCAGGCAGGCATGTGAATTAACTTGTAAGCATGTTAATTATAGCTGGTCACTGCTGGGCACAAAGAAGCAGTTCATTTTAAAGGTTGAAATACCTAGCCTATTAAAGTTTGAGTATCTCAGAGCTTCTGTGATGCAGCCATGGAGTAGTCTAAAATAACACCTCCTGATCCCAATGCTCAAATCTTCCCATGAATGAAAAGCAAGGCACTACTGTCGCTTTCCTGCTTGATTTTTTGTCTTAGGATAACACAGGGTTCACTTTACTATCTAAGTTACAATGCCTTCCAGGATAAAGGCAGATCCAGACTGAACAGACTCCTTTGCCTCTGCAATATTCCCTTGCCCTATAACTCTACATGTCTCTTCTCTGGATGAAGGAAGCAAAGGAAGACCTTTTCCTACACGTGCCTTGTCCCCAATAGTAAGGTAATATACAACCTGCACCTGACAGCATCTGGCTGCTGTAAGGCAGGAAAGCTTTGCCTTTTTCTTGGTCAGAATCTGGTTTCATTGCAAGCAGCAGGTAATCGCTGTCATGTAGGTAAATGCATTTTCTGAACAGCCTTTGGCTCACAGTGTTAGTAGAAATGGACATTTCAGTAACTTCTCTAACTCAGATACGAGTATTTAGTAACATCTAGATCATCTCTTAACTTTTCTTCTTGACTGAATGAAAAATAACCAAATCTATAGCTATCTCCAAGCTTTAAGTAGCCTTAAAAATACAGTTAATACTCTTATTTCTTGGTAATGCACACAGAAAACTCTGAACACTGGTATTTGCATTACCAGCTTCAGTTTTAACATCTTTGCCTTATATATAAAAAGATCAAAAGGTTTTAGGAACAGGACGTGTGACAGAGGTTAACCACATTCATTTCCAATATCTGAACAGGCAAGCATTAATCAACAGTTAACCTTTTTGGGAATATCTGAGTCTGAACAGTTGTGTACATTGTTACGACAGTTGTGTGTGTGAATTGTTCTGAGGGTATGAACAACTCCACCCCCTTACCCCCACCCCTCCAAACCAGGACATGTAAAATAAGCAGAAAGAATTACGAAAGAGGACAAATGTTCTGCTTCTCTCTTACATGGGCAAGGACGAACAGTTTATTCCCCAACAAGATTTAAATGTGTTCCTAGGGTTTAATAAGATGATCTATGAAGGGATACAGTCATCTTTAGCGGAGAAGACACAACAGAGCTTGTGACCAGCTAAATGGACATAGACTGATATATCTCACTGAAGGAATGAGAGTTACATCACACAAGGGTTTCCTAGCTAGATAAGCCATGGCTACTTAGGTTCAGCCATAAACACTGCTCGTAACACTGCTTTTACAAACTGTCAGTGGCTTTTTGATCTGCTGCTCCTACCTCTCTGCAGGCACCTTGAGTAAAGCAACCTCCAGGCAGTACTTCAAGCTGAACTTCTCCTCCAGCCAGGTCCATAAGCTATGTAGTGTTATACAAATCCTTACTTCATGTCCTCCAAATGCATCAACCCACATGTGAAAAAAGTATCTGGAGAGCAAGGAAGATTTTTCTCTATGGGAGGAAGGAGGCTTTTGGGTCACAGCCAGCAAACTGACACACAGAACACACTGCAAGAGGTGTACCCTGGGGTATTTTGTTTACTGAAAGTAGATGTCCTAAACTGGAAAGATTGGTTGGTTTCACTGGTTCTGTAACAATGCAGTAACTCACTCTTGCTTTGCACGAAGTGTTTGAATAGATAAAGCTGTACTGGATTTGCATCTTAAAACTCCAAGTTTCTATAGAAATTATATCTATAGCAAGCAAATTAGGAAGCTCCCAGAAATCATCCTGCTGGGAACAGCAATGTTCTTGAGAAGATGTCATCTATTCTTCTTTTTCCCTTTGTCAATGTGCCCAGAAAGTAGTTTTCCTTTTTTTTAGGCAGCCTTGTTTCTAGTATGTCTTAGCACATAGCACTAGACACTCAATCTGACCAGCTACATATTTCATCCTTAAAATGAAGTTCTTTGAGTTCAGTGAACAATGACTAGATAAAATAAACAAACTTACAGTTTAGACTGTAATTCAACAAAATACTAAAGCATGCAATTACTTAAGTCAACAGAGTAATCAAAATAATTACATGTACCAGTTAACATTCAAAGACTTTCTGATCTCACAGTGAAAGCTGAGGGACATTGCACACTGGAGAGCCAAAACTCACAGCCTTCCAGATGTAATAGAAGTTGCATTTGCAGAACAAAGGCAGAACTTGGCTCTCTGGTCATCAGTACATCTGCAATGGTTTTACCACAAAGCTGTTCCGCACTGTGGTCATTGCAATCAACGAAGGATAGTATATGGCCGGTTAGACACCTGGGTAAACAATCTCCATTCATCCACAAAGCATTAATGCAACAAATATTCCTTTAAAAATGTGCACCTGGGTAACAATAAATAGTTTAGCTGTAATAAAAATCTATCACCTGCATTTTTTAAGAAGTTTTCAAGTACCAAATAGATACCTCTGAGCTGTAATGATAAATAATGGGTTTAATTTCCTTGCTTTAAAAATGCTGGGCTCAAAATGCAGGTTATAGAGTGCAGAAGAAGCTATGTTAATTCACATCAGCCCTCCAGATAGTTTAGAATATATGAGAATGCATTTCTAGCTGGACTACAGCTCTAAACCCTCTGTAATGCCATTGTTACAGGAACCACTGCATTCTGCATATGGTCAAGCATCCGTCAGACCCCCAGTGCAAGAGGAAATCCACCCTGCTGATGTATACAGTCCCTTCAGGATCTGCAAGTCCCAAGTCTACAGTTTCTCCAGTGAAAAAAGTAATATTTTATCGAAATGCAGAAATTACAGACTTCATTCTGTATGGCTTTCAGCACTATATTATATTATGTGACAAATGTGTACTCTCTGAAGTTAGTGTTCATAATGTCTCCTACTTCAATTCTGCAAAATTTGATAAGGCCTGAGGTATACTTTGGTACTTCCACACCTCAGAACCCTGTCTCCTCTAGTCAGTTGCCCATTTTCATGAAACTTGGAGAAACTTGAAAGCTTGGAGATCACAATCCTGCTGCCAAATTTAGCTAACTATACCAGCAGTTTTAAATGTTATTCAGGAGACAAAGGGAAAGCAGTAAGACTTACTGAATGAAGTATCCACCTATGTATAACCTAATCTTCATTTCCTTAGGAAACCAGAGTAAAAAATCATGCTTGTAATAGTCATGTTTTCCAAAGAGGGATCTTCAAAATTTACATAACCTTTTCCCAATTTAGTGTAATCTCTGTAAGTCTGCAGACAATCAGCTGAGTATATACCTTTTCCTGAACATTCTTACCTCCTGAAAAACACTGGCCGTTAAATGCTGGAGCACTCAATAAAAAAACAAGAAGATCTGGATGGTAAACATTATGGACATTCACATCTTTTTACTTTTTTAAATGGCGAACAGTCTGGACATTCACATCTTTTTACTTTTTTAAATGCATTTCATTTTCTCTCCCTCTGCTATTGTCTTTTGCCCTGCAACCTCTCGTATGACCTAAAGGCCAGTAACTGTATCTCAGGTGGTGTGTCATTAACTCACTTCACTGTGATAATAACATTGCATCCTTCTTGCGCTGTGGCTGCTGGGTACAGGGGCTATAAATGTGCAGGCATTTTCTAACACACCCATGTCACCCAAACAGTGCCAAAGCTATAACCTCATGGGAAAAAACCCAGAAAGTTCACGAGCAAAAAACTCCATCTGTGAAGCTCTCCTCTTGAGAAGAGACTCAGTAGCTTTTTCCAGCCAAGGTACCCAGGTGGACCCTGAACAGGATTCTTGGGCTTTGCCATAGGAGAAATAAGGGCAGAGCAGAGTTAGAGCCAGAAACCCTTGAATTACTGTAAAAGCAATCCTGGTGCACTCTGTTGGCTGATCCAAGCCCAGGTGAAGTCAAAAAGTGACTTTGTGTTGATTGCAAAGAACTGTAGGTCAGACCCACCTGGACATACTCATGAGAGCCAGGCTTTGGCCCACCTCTGCTCATCTTGAAGTCCTCAGCTGCTTTAGCATGGGCAGGAGTGATAACAGCAATACTGAAATTTGGAAAAGTTACTGTGGGTTTTGGTGGCAGCAGGGAGAGACAGACTTCAAGTGCATTTAACAGCCCCCACCCCACCCCTTTTAATCCTTTTTCTTGGCTCTGTTTTCTATTAATTAGTCTTTGAAGGTCTGAAATTACATGCAACTGATCTGCAGAAGACAGGTAAGCAATACAAAGTTTGTGAAACTAACTTCTGATTAAAGCTCCTGAATAATCCAGTTGTTAAGACAGGGTGGGAAAAGGGCAAGGGATAAATAAGGAAGTGGAAAGAATTAGAAAGATGTATTTCCAATTTTTTCACTGTAGAGCTTAAAATGATAAAACCCAGAGACCTCAAGCATGAGGTAATTTTCCCCAGCATCCTGCTTTCTAAAAATATCTGCTAGCTCTCTTCTTTCTCCACTTAATTAAAAGGACTGATGTCAGAGCCTTCAGTTATGTCAACAGCTGCCTTGCCTCCATTGCACTCCTCTTTCCTACCTGTGACAGCAGATGCTGTGTGTCTGTGAAAAGCAGAGTCACAGGGCTGCACCAGGGCCTTCCCCACAGATGTGTCAGGGAGGGGTGCAAGGAAGGAACTCCACAATGGTGCAGTAGGCAGGGCAAAAAGAAGCAGAAGGGAAACTCTGACCAAAAGCAAAACTTGTTCTTTCCATACGTTCACATCTGTTTGCCTATGCTACAAAGTACCCTGTTTGTGGGACATCCTCAGAGACTACAAAGTCTAAAAGAACAGTGTAGATAATAATATCAATAAAAGGCTGATCCTATTTGCGGACTGTGGAATAGGTTGGAGGTCTTAAGGGACTCCATTTCTCAATAGGCATCTGTTACTCTTGGGTGGGTGTTTACATTTCATGGCCACATAGCAGCCACTTTGCTTAATGAATTACTATGCGTTCACCAGAGTATCTCCCAGGATTCAGAACATAAAGCTGTCCTCACCAAAACACAGTGCTGAAGAACTAGCTCAGAAACAAGGTGTAACTACTAGACACCTCATATGGTTCTCTGTGAGGTCTTAGTAGGACATTTTGGTGAAAAATTAAACTGGACCTTAAGAGTAAATAATGAAATAATTAGATCTGGAACATGTCTCCAAATTTCACTCATAATTTTTGGAATCTGCATTTAAATAGATTCCAGGGATGGCTAATTTAGATACTAAGTGTCTTTTTACTCAGAACAAAATTTTTCTCTGTGTGTGCTCCTTTCTAAAAGAAGAGGAAATATTGGATCTGTGCCTGGAAAACGTAAAGAGGAACCTCAGGAGTCTACTTATCTTGAAGATACTGGAGAAGGGCTATGATAGGAAAGATCTGCAGAATTAATAAATATTTTATCAGAAATGTACTAACAGGATTCCATCTTTATTTTGCAAATCATTACTCTTGTGTGGCTTTTTATCCACTGGTAAATACAAACCAAAAGACAAAGCCTGTGTCATTACCATTATTTTGAATGGTCTTTAGCTAGCAAGGGATCTGCTTGCTTCTTAAATAAATAAAATTCTAAAAAGGAGATGGGTCCAGGCACCAAGGCAAGTTTCCAAAGACAAATTCTTCCATGCAGCATGTGAATCATCGTTTCCAGGAACCCACAGTCACCATCATTAAGATCAGAGCACTTGCCATAGTAACATCCTGTCTTATAGAACAGGGCACACACAGCTTGCAGAGCTGAGGGATAATAATGAGTTCCAGAAAAATCAGATTAAAGATGGAGACCTTGAAAAATGGGCCTTTTAGCCTTTATTTTACCACTGAACTCCTTTATGATCTTCAGTTCATCCTCTCTCTTTATCCATGTGGTCACATTCTCACAAACTTTGACTCAGGTATTTAGCTATAAGCTTGACAAAGTTTAAACCTTCTCAGACACCATCTATACAGCTGCAAAGCCAAGGGGGACACACCTGACCTTACATGCAGCCTATGGGTATAACTAGTAGTCAGTCAGTTAAAATCCAGAAGATGACAGCAACCTTAAGATTTCATATCCTATTGCCTCGCCCCCTTGTACCATGTGGGGGTCTTTCCACACGCCACGTTTCAATGTGTTTGAACTTCTCCACAGGAATAGCATTTAACTCATAGAAAATGGGATTGACCACACTGATGAAAATTTTTGTCTGTCTTTCTAAAAATGCCACTTCTGAGCTCCCTTATAAAGCCCGGAGGAGGAATGTCCCATTCAAAATGCAGACTCTGCCCCCGTTTGCAGGCGGTCAGCCTGTGAGACCACCCCATGACCTGCCAGGGGTCCCCCCATCGGGGCGGGGTGCTCCAGGAAGGGTTCATGAGGGCAGAGGTGAGCTCTCCCTTTCACATGTGGAGGAATGAATACCAGCATCATTACTACAACAGGAAGGCTCTCCTATGGCAAGAGAAAGAAATACGGCACCAAGCAACCTTAAAGTATAAATGGCATTAGGTAATTGCATACATTTTAACAGTGTCCACATTGGCTACTATGAACACTTCATGATCTCCAGAGTCTGAGAAAAACAGGCCTCAAAAAAGCTTTTCCATTCATTAGAACTGAGGCATAAATTACAAGTCAATACATGACAAAATAATTGTAAGTGCTCCTCCTCTCAGCACTCTATTACCCAATGCCCAATTACTTTGACTTGCAACCTGCTAACTCCATTTGAGTTAGGATCTGGCTACAAGGACAAAACCACCTTGGAAAAGCACCTTGGTGAACACAAGGCTTCTGACATCCTTTAACAATGCTGAGGCCACCTGATCAAGTGGGAAGGAGAAATTTTAAAGTAGAAGTTGCTGAGAGCCGAATTTTCCATCTGTTCCAAGAAAGGCATAAAAGGAATGAAAGCAAATTTAATAAATGGTGCAATGAAAGTGAATTGACCAATGACTCAGTTTCATTGTTGAGCATGAGCCAAGAAATAAGGTACATCCCTAGCACTGAAAGATTTTTCTTTGAAGTGTCATCTCCTAATGTCCTAGCCCTTGACTTAACAAAAGTAATGTGCAATGCTACTGTGGCACCAAAAATATCTGCTGCCAGTGAACTGATTGAATTAATTGGTTGTGCAGAACATTTCTTCCAATTAAAATGCTGTGAAATCAATGACAAATTTTATACCTCTGGACGTACTGTTTTAAAATTTACACACATTGCTAGTATTGGTAATTCTTACTTTGATGTTTACTAGATCTAAATAATTTATGCCTTGATTGTCTTCTGTTGCAGCTGACTCTGAATACCTCCTGCTATGGCAGGAGAAGAAATCCTCTGAGGGATGCATAACACACAGTGCCTCACTCCCTACCAAACATTCTGTAGGAACTCTCCCAGCTCTTTGTCAGGAAAGGTCTAGCTTATTTTTGTCACATTTGTTGATGAAATGATCATCCTAAAACTATTAATTCACAGGCTGAAGAAGGAGGAACAATAAGAATTAGATAAATTATTTCTTCTTTAGCTTTTCAAGTAAATCTGTTTCGTGAGCACTAACAGGTAAAATCCTGTTGGCTTTAAGCCTCTTAGCAACCTTGAGAGCACAGTCCTTTGCAAAAAGAAATGGCTCTGCAGCAAAGACAAACCAGGGTAAAAATACATGCTTTGTAAAGTTATAATTATGTGAAAGCAAGAAAAGACAGTGGGAAGTACTGAGTGACCTTAACTGGAATCTCTACTGGTAATTGCTACACAAAAATGTAAAGATCAAAATGGACCATAAAGGTCTTATTTACCTCACTCAGTGACACAGACCAAAAACCATCTTGGTGTAGAGATTGTGACAGGACCTGCTTAGGCTCAGTGTAGGGTGTGTCTCTAATCTAAAAGCTCCTTTTGTCAATGAGAATTTATTGAAAAGAAATTTGCTTCATTTCTAAGGACGCCATTCATTTTGGGTCCAAAGTGGCTCCTTCCCCTCTTTAAACATTTGCTCATCTCACTAACTGCAGAATACTGTTCTTGACAAAAATTCAGTACAGCCCAAATGAGGGCAAAGGGACAATTACTAACGAATGAACGTAGAAATCCAATGTTATTTTAGTTGTCTGCTCCAACAGGTGCACATCCTTCTCTCACAGATTCCCTAACTTGGGCCGAACAAGTCAAACAGTATCTCACTCGTCTGCTCACTAGGCATTTCAGCAGCATTTGAGAAATGCTGCCATTTTTCATAAGTTTGCCCTTTGTTGTTTAGCTTCACTGTGCATTCAGAACTCACCAATCCCAAACCAAGCACAAAAGCATGTAGTCATCACTGTTATGGTGTTAAGCCCTTGGCAGGAGGGTGTCTTATACTGCATGTATGCAACATTAGTCCAGTTTTATAGCTGTGCAGGGCTCCCAATGACTGGCGAATAATTATAAAGGTAAAGGCTGTAAAAAGCCACCACTTTTTTGAGTTCATCTTCCACTTCAGCTCTTCTTGCTCACTTTAAAATGCTGGATTTCTTCAGGGGAAGGAAGAATAGCACAAACTCATGTTCAGGCTTTCTACTGTACCTTTACTATGACACCATCCAACCTCAGCCCACAAGGAATGTAGCTTTTGGATACAGGAGATCTGAAATGTCAGGGCACCTCAAGGCCTGTGCTTTACTGATTAACTGTAGTTTTGTTTTCTTCCTCCATAAAGAGCAGAAGAGGCTAGTCATATTGTATGTTTTCATCACATTATAAAATACCTGTATAGAGGCTAATATATTCTAAGCAAAAAGAAGCATGATACAGTTCTAAAAGCTACATTATTTATGCAGGTAAACACATTTCTAGGTGATTTCACACACAGTTATATGCAACTAGCCGACCTATACACAATTAACCATTTAAACAACTGTTAATCATTTATAAACAGAACCTTAACACACACAGTGATACATAGTTCCACTAAGTCTGAGATAAATATGATTCAGCTAAAAGCATTAACGCTCCTTCCTCTGCATCTGCCCAGAGTCCCAATGCCAAGTCCCAAAGCCATGTTTTTTTTGTCTCACTTTCAACAAAATGCACCAACCTATAGACTCCTACACACTTTGTCCTGAATTTTCAAGATTTTAATCTGAATTAGCACATTTATAAAGGAGAAAATCTGGACTCATGAATATCTGTCATGGGTTTTCTTCTTCCCTCCTGCTCTCTGGATGACAACAAGGAATCCTACCGTTCTGTAGTGGAAAACTATCAACAAATTAAGGACTTAGAAAATAAACCAGATTCTCTTCAAATATTCAATGAAATAGTGTCTGATTCTATTTAGGTAAATAGAAAACTATAAACTGCTTCTTTAAAAATCTTGTTGAGCTACAGATTAATTTAAAGTTTCAAGTAAAATTCTTCCTGACATCCACAGGCAGAAGTTTAACAGACTCAGGGAAGATATGGTCAGGCATTGGCATAACAACACAATATCAGCCTAGTGAAAGAGCATAATCTGATAAAGCGAGGTCCTTTGTAAACATAGTACAGTGTTAAAGGTTTCAAATAGCTGAAGACAAGAACAACCCAGTTTATAAACTATTAAAATTTAGAGGCCTTGATTTGGCAAATGTTACTGAAAGCAACATGTAAACACAGAAAGATCATTCTAACAGACTGCTGCATCACAAGAAGGGCCACAGAAGTCCCAACAGCCTGGCGGTCCCAATGATGAAGGCAGATGTCTCAGAAACAAGAAGAGCTTTTTGACTGTGACATGACATGCCAAAGGCATGAAGTTCCCCTCAAGAAAAGACAGTCAATGATCCAGATGATTCACTCATGCAAAGTGCCGAGATTCAGCCAAGATTTGCCCTAGTTTATGTCAGATAAGATTCTGTCACATTAAAGGCAGGGATAGCTTGCCATAATTTTAGTTCCTTGCCCATGGATCTTAGCAGACATACCATGTACACCTTTTAAAACAACAAAAAATAACTGTTATCAAAGACGTGTGGTTGACTGGAGTATGATACATTAATCTTCTGTGAACTAAAGTATCTGTTCACACGGCCACAGAATCATAGAATCACAGAACCATTCAGGTTGGAAAAGACCTTTAAGATCATCAAGCCCAGCCATTAACCCAACACTACCAAGTCCACCACTAAACCATGTCCCTAAGCACCACGTCTACATGTCTTTTAATTACCTCCAGGGATGGTGGCTCAACCACTTTCCTGGTCAGTCTGTTCCAATGCTTAATACTCTAAGAAATTTTTCCTAATACCCAATCTAAACCTCTGCTGGTGCAACTTCAGGCCATTTCTTCTCATCCTATCAGTTGTTACCTGGGAAAAGAGACTGACACCCAGCTGTGAGAAGATTTACCCAGGTAATGGAAAATGGGGAATTTTATCATTCCCAAAGGGTATATTCCATAAGTCAATGCTGCAGCCGATACTTCACAGATGGAGACAAGGGTAACAAAGGTGGACAGAGGAACAGGCACACTTTTTTGGGGGATCCCTCTGGAACACTGTGGTAAGGCCCAGACCCCAGTGTTGTGTGCCCTCTACCCGCGTTTTTCCAAAACATGCAATGCACATTAGTAAGTGCCCAAACAAATGTGCATGAAAATTAACCTGAGTAGTATCCATACACTTACAGTTAAAGCAGGCTGTCTGCCTAAAACCTCTTGAGCAATGACATGTATACCATCTTTTGTTGTTCCACTCCTACTTCAGACACATAATCAGGCTGGAAGCAATCCCAAAACATTAATTTCACTTGTAAAAATGTCACTAAACGAAATACAAGCAGACTGCCCCTGTCCTCCATCCCTAAAATAAAAGCTTTTCACCCATTTTAATGCAACCATCACTTAAAGCCCAAAGATCTGCCATGATTTCCAGCTCAATATTTACCTGGGATTATCACAAATTACATGTCCACATTTAGCACTGCGGTGGTATATAGCCACTTCAGGGACTGGAAACAGTCCAAGAGGCTCAGATAGGATGCTGCTTTGTGGGAGATAATTTGTTTAATAAAGAGTTCTTCATAAGTGGGGATGGCCTGCTTCTGGTGCCTAGGCTAAATCAGACGTATCAAAAGCAAGTGCATTTTACAGATTAATGAGATCCATGATTACATATGTCAGATACAGACATTGGCTGCACCACTGAAGTATAATTTTGCTCTGATGCAGTCCCACAAGTCCCCTGCAGACCTGAAAGAGATATACAGTGCCCATGAATTCAGTAATAATACCATAATTCACTGCTAATAGTCCCAGGAGATCAAGTATCTGGTAATGACATGAGCAACAGCAGTATGGACATTATAACCCTCAGGTGGATTATGCAGTAGGCCTGTCCATACACTTAACACTGTAGTGAAGCCATGCAGAATCATAGGATCACAGGATAATTTGCATTGGAAGATACCTCATGAGTCCATTGTATGTTCACCAGCTTTTGTCTTCATTTCAGGAGCAAGTCTGTTCAACCACTGAAGGCTTTTCAGCAAAAGGTGTAAGACTGTGTAGGGGTGATTGGCAGCTGAAAGGCTGAGCAGCACCAGTTATAATCTCAGCACTGTTGATGACTTAATCACCTGTGGTAGAAGTGCTGTTATGCTACCTCTCATGGATTGGAAATGTTGGGACAACATCAATAAACAAGCCACAGTGATAAAAAACCACACAAGTGTCTTGCTGCAAGACAGTCTTCTCAAATTGCCATCTATTGAAATCATATGCTTCCAGAAGAGCAATAGGGAGCACTGTAATGTGAAAATAAAAGCATTTTTACTGTGCTATTTCTATCGCCATTTGTAATATGATACCTATTTTCCCTTCTGCAAAGACATACCCAGAATGCCACCAAATTTAGACAAGTTCTCCTAATACAAAATGCCTTGAAGTTGGTGCAAACTAAATATCAATGATCCCAATCCTAATAACAATCTTGAAATTTTCCATCTTTTTTTTTTCGTGTGAAGTAAATATACGTAAAATAAAAAAATTAAAAGAACATTTCAGACAGCTGTAAAGCTGTTGGGAGGAGTTTTTACTTCAGTGGGCTGAATCTCCCAGGCTAGTCACTCTCTGGAGTTCACCGCTGTGTGAGTGGTTGCTGCTCTCCTGTAAGAGCATCTCTGTAGACACGCAAACTTAACATTTAAACATTTGTAGACTCTAGGCTGCAAATCTTTGTGCATCAGCAAAAGTAGATGTTAACACAAGTGCACAGCTGAGACTCTATATCTTCTTACTGCCATACCACATGGAGGTCCCAACCAGACAGATGCTCCATGTGGGAGACAGCAAGGGTCTCAGGGATTTGAATGGTCTCTTTGTGTGCTTTCCTCATTGGGTTTTCTCTGGGGAGCTGCAGAACAGAGTAAATTACAGTTAAAGGACAGAGACAGAGGTCCTGACAGTCTGGACAAAAAGGACCACAAACAAACAGCTCTGCTCTGTATTTCCTGCTTTCCAGTAAAAACACTGTTTGACTGGGTGCACTTCAGCATTTCAGTGGGGCTACAGACGTACGTATGGTCTCCAGCAGCTAAAGGTAATACACAAAACAAAGAGTTACAGTTTAGACTTGTCATGTAAGTGGCCAGAGAAAAAATTTTCAGATCAACCAGCTCCACGCAGGCACACCTTGGAAAATCGCCTATCGAGCATTAATTCAGTGTGAACGAAAGAATGTCAGTCTGCCTTCCATTACACTACATACACAGAGAGTGCTGACAGTTTAAGATGCGAATAGAAAATAGCTACTCTGATTTTAATTCACAACCTGTTGAAGTCCCAACTAACTTTCATGTATGATGTGGATCAGGCGCCTCTAGCAAAAGCTGAAAGCCAGCATATTCCAGAGTTGGTTTTTCCAAACATTCAGAAGCATTTGTGCAATGTAGCCAGCTGAGAGGCCAGTGCAGCTTCAAAATAGAGGCAGACAATACAATCAATATAGACATGATCCAAAGCTATTGTGTTGCCCGTGGCTGTCGGAAAACTACTGACTGCCAAAGAAATGAACTTGAAATTGAAACATTTATGATTTTATGATTATATCTCAAATGCTGGCAAAACTGTGGGCCTTGGGCAGAGTCCCTCAGGGTAAGAAGCAAGTTTAATCTTCAGTCAACATAATTTTAGCCATGGAAAAAACAACCTCAAATACGGCTTGCAAAACTACCAAAAGCTGGCCTAGTAATTACTGGTTCAGACTATTTATAAAGAATAAGCAGTTGGCCTTTTGGAAATATTGCTAGAATGTGTACTGCACAAGAAGCAGGGAATTTATGTCCTTGAAGATAAGTATCATCTGGAAATAACTGTTATTACAACAGCTGTATGACAACCAGTGAAGAATTTTCTATAGTGTGAATGTCGTGCAGCTATGGGTCTGCAAAACACAGATAGCTGACAACACTAACTATTTTTAACAAGGAGGATATGCAATACAGCATGAATGCTGACATCAGCTATCTGAATTTGCAGAAGCAGTTCAAAAGGCCCCAGACCCCATTCTTTGTTTGAAAGACCATATTTGTATCAAAAAATTATTTTTGCGTCTGCTGTTGACTGCCACAAAAGATGGCACTGCTGTTGAAGGCAATTTGTGGGGTTTTTTAACTTAGCAACTTGATGGGGAGCAGTGATCTTGTACAACTAGAACACTGAAGTCACCACTGGTTACTTATATAATTTTACTGGGATTCATACGAATTATTTTTCTTTTTGTAATATTGTTGCAGCTCCTAAACATTGTTCAAAGTCTTGCAAACAAGTTCCCATAAAAATTCCCAAACCAAGAAGTAAAGTTCACAAAAGGACCCAGACTACAGTTTGGGGGTTTATCTATTTCTTTAAAAGTTATTGATATTTTTAAAACCCTAAACCCCACCAACAAATCAGATAAACAGTCCCATGATTTCATGTCGCAAAATGTGAAAGCTGGAAGGTTGCAAAATGGAGGAATGCAGAGAGAATTGCTCCTCTCTCATATCAGAACATGCAAACTTCTAAACAGTCCTGAAAAAAAATACCTGACAAACATGCCCAAGGGCCTGGCTCTACATGTCTTCTCAGAGGACAGGGTGGGATTTTGCAGAACAAGGGTGTCAGTGACACCAGCCTACAGAGGACAGGATACATCATATGCTCCAGGCTCTGTCTGTTTGGGGACTTTTTCTAGTGCAGCTACTCTGTACTTGCTCTGCTAGGCACTGATGTATCAGAATCAAAGGATTTTATTCTGAATTAACCAGAATAAGATCTCTCTGAATAAAGAATCAACTATTTGTTAATTGCAAAGAACTTAAATGTTTTAAATGCACACCCTATTTTAATCCTGACTCCTCCGTCCTCCTCCATCTACCAAGCAAGCTGGGTCTCGGAAACCAAAAATGTAGCTGCAGCCCCATGCTTTCTGTGCTTTTCCTGGGGAAAAAAGAGAAATCTAAAAGATACTGCAGCACTGACAGCTGCAGCAGATTTGCTATGCTAAAAAAACCCCAAACACTAAAACAAAATATGACAAGTGGGTAGGGAATATTTTCACAGAAATACATCCTAAATTGCACAGTACAATCTGTATGATGTCACTTGAGTTATTGAAGGTGATGCTCAGTTAAGTGCATAATACAGTGTGTTACAGTGTGTAATAGCACTTCTGGGCTGCAGTTATTCTGAAAAAGCAGCTAGGGAGAAGTCTCAGACTGTAGTAGCTGCTGAAGCAAGAAGTTGCCCCTTCAGTACATATAGCAAAGTAGAGAATATGTTAAAATTGGTTTCCAAATGGGTGGAGAATATGTTAACATTCAATTTCAGATAAACATATTACCTAATTTTATGGCCTTTCATAACAACCTACAATGAAGTGCTTTAACCAATGTTTAATAACATTCTACTGTTAAGGCTTTTGTGTCAACCGTTATCCACCATTTGCAGACTTGAGCTGGCATCTTGGGGTCCACATTTAGAGGAACTGGCAGGCCAACTGGAAAAAGTCCAGAGGCAAATAACAAGAATGACTTGAGGTCAGGAAAATACCACTGACTCGGGGAAAGAGGGGATGAACTTACATTCTTTAGAAACAAAAAGAAATGCTTTCTTTTGAAAGGAAGAGACATGAAAAGATATTTCCACAACTTCTCTGCACCTGTAGCAGGTGGGACAGGCAGTCATGGTCCTAAGTGGCAGTGAGGTCAGACGACGGAGAAGCTTTGCGGCAGTGCAATTTTCCTTGGGGGCACTGCGGGGAGCCAGCCCTGCCACTAGAGGTCTGTCAGGTGAGTGAGAAGAACACATTACAAAGTGACCTTTGGATAAAACCATGAGTGACACAACCTGTCAGCACCCTGTCCGGGTGCATTTGACATGTGCCACGGCCAAGCGACAGAACTGCTCACTAACTCGCTGCACCAAACCACCAAACTACATGTTTACTGCAGATTCTCTGTACTATCTTCAATGCCAAAAAAAAGGAGACTAAGCTGCTGCAAAATACAGCAAACTGGGCAATTTTGATGGTGAGGGGTTACAAGGGTCTGTTATTCCTTTACCTTACTGCTTGCAGAGGAAGGATTTGATGCAGAGCCAGGGAATGCAAGAAACACAAATTGTGCTATGACACAGCCTCCAAGAAAGACTCATACCCAGCTTTGTGCTGTGAGGGCTCAATAGGTCTGGCAGTTCCTCTTGCCCTGCCTGTTTTCCAGGGGAGTTCCTCTACCCTCATTTGGTGACTATGTGTACTTTTCCCATAGACATTCCCCCCACGTTACACATTTCTAGTGAGCTAGAAAATGTCATCAGAAACTGCTTGTCTTTTACTGTGCAGAAGTGTCACACACTTCCACAAGCAACGAAACGAGATGGATGTGGTTTCTGCCTCCTGCCAGCCACTCACTACCCTGCTGTGCAGTGCGTAGGTGCCCCCTCTCTCCTGAAAGCCTCAGCTTCCAGCAGCATTACCCTTCCGTGCTCGTGTTGGTAACATAAGTGCCTCCACCTTTCCTCCACCCACTTGGAACGTCAAAGGGCTGCCTAGAAAAGGTCAATGCAAATCTAACTGCACGCCCTCTCTTTTCAAGAGAATGACATGAGCAAATATTTCATAATCCAAGCTTGAATTACTTTACAAATAATTACACCTACCTCTGATAATTCTTTGGGGTCAGCGCACAGACATTTCTGCACAGTTAACTGTTACTCTAAAGCACTCATTTTAGAATGTATTTAGGATGCTGCCAAGAAGCAGAAGCAAAGACATTTTCTCAAGATGGAACATGCATGGATTTCATTCCCCTCATGCACTATTGGGAAGTCCCTGAGCAGCAGATGGGGCTTGCAGGCTGCTTCTTCCAGTAGATTTTACATCACTAAGTATGGTTAAGCTATTTCCCCGTCTGTTGTCTCTCTACCACCTTCAGCTCCTGGTGACAGAAAGTACAAAGATGCAATCTATGATTTTTCTCCATGCCACCAACATAGTTAAATCATCCTTAAGCTTTTCAAACAGAGCTTGACTTTGCTTCATTAGTTCAGCACTTCCCTAATGTTATAAAAGTTCGGAATAGCTATAATTGGCACTGAAGTCCACAGTTATAAATGGAACTAAATGTCAGTCACCATGAACAAGGTAATGAGTTATTGTAGCCAGTTTTTATACAACAGGTACCAATGCAGTGGAATGGAGATGCAAAATAGTTTTACACAGTACAAAGAAGCACAAAGCATAGGGCACATAGACATAGGCAGTAGTCCCATAACTGAGACACCCAAGAGGGATGTCCTGCAGCCTACCCAATTTCCTCAGCTTAACCAAAAGATGTGAGAAAAGCAAGGCACTACAAAGCAAATATCTTGGCAGATTCCAGGGTAATTAATATGAAGAGACAGCATAAAGTGAGATGCATGCATTATATTTACATGCAAACACACAGATCTCTTATAGGAGGGATTCTCAGCAGCTGTTCACATCACTTTTACAATATTCTCATTAAAATGTGACAAGCAAGTGACAGCAAAGGCTTATAAGAAAGGGTGGTGGGTACCACTGCTGTTCAATACTCAGGCACTACTAATCTAATGGATTATCCATGAGGTCAGATTAAAGTTTTATGCATAAATCCATGTGTATCCACACAAATACATTTTAAAGGGGCTTATTTCCACCATGTGCTGGGCACTGTCCCAGCCGCCCAGATCCATAGGCCTACTCCAGACAATACGATGAACTCAAGGAATCTGAAGACAAGCAAGATCTGACAAGAATGACTTGAGCTGCTGCTGGGAACTCTTGTTTTCTGACCAGTTTAGGCGTTACAGACTTTGCAAGGGGAGACAATGTATGAGGCAAGGCTAAACTCCAGAGGTAACTTCCCATATCCTCTGTCTTTCCCAGTGTGTCTTAGATTAAAAACACACATGAACTTAAAGAAAATGAAGTACAAAAGAAGAACAAATCAAAAGAAGATGGATGCCTTTAGATCCCTGGATCCTACCCTAAAACTTCAGTCCTTTCACACCAGACCCTGGGACCTACTGCATTTTGCCTCGAGACACTCCATGAATCAGCTGTTGAAAGAAAAGTAATTGCTCAAAGGCAAGAAAAGCACGGGGGAAAAGTCAAGCTCAGACTATGTAACTGAGAGAGCCTTGACTTCAGCGCAGCACGCTTCAACACTCTTTTCCATTTTTACCACTGGTTTCTGGGTGATGCCAGAAATACAAGCAGCTCCAAGCAGGCTTTGCCCTCTCCTCACTGTTTTGCCAAGGAACATGGTACAAGAGTTTCGCTCCTTGCCATGTTCTCTTTTTTCACACACAAGAATTAATCCTCTCAGCACACCTAATGCTGTATCTCATGCTTTGGAAATTACACAAGAGTAACAGGGAGCAAGAAAATAAAATAAGGCAGCACCTTGAAAACTTGGCAGAAAAAGAAAAGGTTTCTAGTGCTCAATTATCTGCAACAGTTTGTTAGCTACTGCTTTCTTCAGGTCCAGTCCCATTCAGTGCAAGTAACAGATGCTGCTTCTTCACCATTTATTCACTCCTCTGGAAAAAATGTTAGTGCTGCTTTGACAATTGGCAGCCACAAGCTGCCTGGAAGAAACTGGCAGTATTGAGAGCAACACCTCGCCGCCCCCCCCCCCCCCCCCCCCCCCCCCCTTCCTTTTCCTCAGGTGTTACAAGCACGAGGAGGTTGGAGTAGCTGCTGCTGCTGCAGGGTTTGCCACAGCTGGCCAACAGTATATTCCCATGCTGCTTACCTGCCCTCTGTATGAGAGCAAAGAGTGGGAACAGGGAGTCTGGAGTCCCTAGCACGCCACTGATGTACCATGCTTGCCCACATTCTCCTTTTCTGTGCCAAAACCATGCTCATTGCCTTCTGAAAGTTAACACACCCTAACACAAGATAGCTGCATGGGAATTTCTAAACCTGGCTTTTCATCCAAGGTCAATTGTGCTTGATCCTATATACCACTTGGGCTGTCACAGCTTTAGGGGAATTTCTGTTTGCCTTTTTGCTAGAAGTTATGAGCAATAGTAGCAGTGCCAAGTATCACCTGGCTGTGGTCCCTGGCCTGGCACTGCTAACACCATGCTGGCATGCAATCAACCACCAGAAGCAAAACTGAGCTCACAGGCACAGAAGGGCAGGGCTTTGTGCTCCCTCTTGCAGAAGCTGTGGTACTTGCATGGTGCTTTATGCTTCTCTAATTATCCCACTACCAGCTGGCTATGCTTCGTTTGTCTGCACTCTCCACAACAGCACTGGAGCAGTTCTGGCAAGGCACGAAATAAGAGCACCACGTTTTTACTATGTGACTCATGTCAAATGGGATCGGCTACAGATTCAGTCTCTATCCAGTTAAGTAATTAATTTTTTCCAGTTGCTTTCTCCTCCAGCTGCCAAACGATGATCTGCAGCCCACGACACACTCCTGGCTGTCTCCTCTCCCTGCCTGCACCAGTGAATATGGCACTGCATGCTGGAAGAGCCTTGCATTGGCAGAAGGTGACTAACATGCCCATCATCGCTGGTTTCCTTTCTAGTTCTCAAGTTTTTCCCAAGGAAGTGGCATCTGTTAAGGAGGGGAGGAACATGCTTTGTGCAACACAATAACCCTCTGCATTGCTTGAGAGGGTGTTGTAAGGGAAACAGGAGATGACTAGGCAGCACCAGCTACAGTTTATAGTGCTCCGGGTTTTCTGCCAGTGCTTTCACTGCCCTTCTCTTGTTACAATGCCCCATGGCAGACAAACCATAAGGGATTTCTTGGTGCTACCACAGAGGTGAAGAATATTGCATTACACCCTCTCCACCTCTGGTTTTTGGAAGGTACACTAAAAGGTAAAACTACACAGAAAAATCTGTATCAATAACTTTCCTCTACGTCAAGCGTTTCCAACACTAGTAGGACACAAAGCAGGCCCTTAAGAAAAGTGATTATTGCCCTGCAGTGTTTTTCTCCTTGCAGTGTTTTGCTCTGATCTGGGGAATGCAGGACCAGCATATATGGACTGCTGAAAATGGGTTTGCTGCTTGCAATTTGTTCCTTGATATCTTGTGAAAAGCCCTCCCTGACCATGTACCTCAAGAGAGCTGAGGACTCCTCCAAAGATAATGGGGGAAACAATGGGAAGCTGTAACAGCTGTGGCAAGACCTGCAGGTAGTTCATTCATCATAAGATGAATTATGCCAGGACACTGCAAAGTGCTCTTGTTATTTTGTTGTCATGACCAGGTATTGATTGCCATCAGCTCTGTATCAGCTCGATGTTGAATGCTGCCTCTTTTGTCCATAAAGAAAAGCTGGCTGTGCCAGTTGCTGTTGCTAAGCATTTGCCTTGCTCTATAAATTTCTGCACAGTCAACGATCTTTTATTTGATGTACCAGTAGTAAATGTGCTAAGAACAGAGGAAGAAACAAACATTTTAAACTCCATGCAATAAAAAACCCTGTAATTCTGAACATCACTGTAACATACATCATAATAATAATGAAATATAGTATTTTTGTTTCACACGTGTGCTGATATTAAACATTGAACAGCAAATTCCGGGAACTCTTGTACTTGTGGCAGCAGTGATAGCCAAGATTACATTTTATGTAAGGAGGACTAGTAAATAATCCCAGGCCCATGAAAACAGAGATGTTGAAAAGCAAATGTGATAGTTTGGAGGGACCAGATGATGACTTAAAAACCATTACTTTACTGATTTTCTTGTATTTTTAAAGAATTGTGGTGGTAGTGCTAGTCGTTTAAGACTGCAGAAACACTGCTACCAAAGGGGAGGTAGAAATAGTTTCATTATGAATTGTAAGACAGTTCTCATTCTGTCAGCACCTCTTTCTCAATGAAACTGTGGAGGTGATGAGTCCTTTGAAAATCTTTCCCCCAAAGCAGGAGGGTGGAAGCAGGATCCCTACTGTATTACTATATAAAATGCATGCCATTTAACCACACTGGAGTGATGTTGGAATGGGAACACATTTTCTCCATCCCATCAAATCTATTATTGTATTAATAATTGGATTTGCTTTAATATATTGTATCTACCTCTTCTGCAAGTCCTAGTAGATGTCTTCAGATGCAACACCCTTTATAAACAAAAGACTCTACATGACTACCTAGGGAAGACTATCACGGGGCTTTTTGACTTGGAAACAAGAGGTACACCTTTTGGTATGCCCCCCTTTACGCAGGAACCAGAACCTGAACAAGGGCAGCAGGAGAGCAAGATTTCTCCCTAGCATCTCTGAAGACAGCTCCAGCCCAGCCTGCGGAGACAGCTTGTCAGATGATAACACATTCAGTGTTAAAATACTCTTGAATTGCCCATGAACGAAACATTGCTTCAGATTTCCTTCCTCCATGTGCATTGAAGAGCTGTGCCACAAAGTACTGCAGAATATAGCCCTAATGAGCTGTATCTTCTTTAAGATTTCAAAATTCTTGACTTTTTTGTTGTTTCTGAGTGTTTCATTGTGCACACTGATTATCAAGTTATATTTTTACCTTTCTTGGAGCCTGTGGAATAGGGTATGTAAGTAACCTGGGGAACTTCACTTGCTCCTTCTCTTTGTCCTAAGGTCTGATGGCTTCTAGCAGTCCCATACATCCTTCTGGCTACCAAACTGAACACCGTGGGACAGCAGCAGGGAAGCAGTCAAAGCACATGCTTAGAAACAAAAGACCTTCATTCCATCTCTGCCCATCATGTGCAATCACAACTCTCTCTTCCCGCCTTACAGTCTTCACAAAAGCAATGGTTTCTCACTATGTATAGTGTCGGGCATAACACATACCCAATCTCACATGGGCTCCGTAGATCTAACCATTTTTTTCTTTCAAAAGTTCCTATCGATGTGAGTCTAATGCAGCTGGATAGAGAAAGTCAGCCTCCAAGAGGACAAAATGAGAATTACCCCATATTGTTGCTGGGGTGACATAGAGCAGGGCTAACCTGGAAAAAGTCTTGATAAAAGTATGCACTGTAAATATAAAATAAATACATAAATAATATATATTCAGTTTTCCAGGTCTCAGAAAATAAATAGAGGGCCAGATACGTTGCAGTGATAGAAATATATTAATTTTTCAGCATTTGACAATGACTGGGCAGATGACATTCCTGTTTGCTGACTCTCCTGAACCTGGAACAATACTGGCCTCAGATGGATTATCCCTGAAGTTTTCCAGTAACAGAAACCTACCTCCTACACTACAAACACCTCACTGCAGTATTTAGAACATGCAGCAACTAGATTTAAAACAAAACTAAACTAAACCAACCAAAATAAACCAACAATACGAACAAACAAGAAAACCCAAAAAAACTAAACCCAAACCCTGAAATACACAGAGTTAAGACCAAGAGTTAATCTGAAGCTTGAAAGCAGGGCAATGTACTAATTTTTAATTTTCCTCACCCACCCTCTTACCTCTAAACCCAGCTGTCTCCAGCTAACAAAACTCATAAACAAAATAGTTGCACTGTGACCAGGGTGAAGTAAAAAGACAGTGGCTTCAGAAACACATATTTATTAGCTTTCACAGTGAAGAGCTATATCTTCTTATTTTACTCTGGAAGCATGATTCAGGCTCCTAGGTGAACAGTGTCTCCAAGGGGTGAGGATGAGGCACACTGGTTCCAGTCTGCAGAAGTTCTCCTGGTCAGCATTCAACTTCTCTTGTTTTGGGGGACTGTAAGTTAGTGCTGACTGACTCTAAGAGCAAACCATGTCACAGGGGGAATGTGTTGTGGAAGCAAGGCATAATCTTGGTTTTGACAGGCACTCAAGCTTCTCTCTATTCTTGGGCTGGAACTTAGACACCGGCCCTCCCTCCCCCAGGACACAATGATGTCTGAGCATGGATATAACTATTTTGTGGTACAGAGATGTCTGTGCTCAAATGCCTGCTTCTCCAGAGGCAGTTGTGCTGGAAGGCCATGCAGGCATCTCCGAGCAAACTGCCTACAAGTCAGTTGAGCTGGGAAGCAGTGTGCCCTATGATCTTGCAGTCTGGACTTAGCAGCTGCACTTTTCACTTCCTTGGACCCTGGTGCTGCATTTCATCTACAGAAAAACATGCCTTCAGGAGTGCCAGAGGCCAGTCCTCCTTGATCTCTGCATTTATTTTGTCCCTGTCCCCTTTCACTCGCTCCCTCTCTGGGAAAGCAACAGGCTCTTTCATCCCCTAATTTTCCCTTCTTTCCTGGCTAATGCACTGTCCTTGCAAAGGTCTTTTCTCTCAGGCAGGAGGCTTCTGCTGACCAGCTGCAGCAGAGCTGGTGAAGGTCCAACATACTTCTAGATTTCCTCCCCTTAGTACCGCCCTTTCCCTTTCCACTCCACCCAGTCTTCTCCAAGGTGCTTGTCAGGCATGAGGTTAGCCTGCTTCTGGCTCCCACTCAGCTGAACCTCCCTCTCCCTGTAGCAGATGTCTCTGAGATGCGAAGGTCCTAAGGAAGAACATGATTGAAATTCAGGATATTCTTAAACAGCTTGCCAAAGCCACCTGCACTTCCCAAACTCAGAAATTTCCATTGCATTTGCCCTTGCAATGAGTTTAAGGACAGTTTTGCTGCTGTGGGAATCCTGGAATATGACATTTCAGATGCTTTTCAGTGGTGTGCACAGTTTTATGATCAAGAGATAATGGTAAACAGGGAATTTTCAGAAGGGGGTACTGGTTAGAAATGGTTACAAAATCAACCCTCACTCCAGTGACAGCATTCCTGTGCAAATTTTCTCTGTGGTAACTTATTGCAAATTTCTTAACTCTGAGTCTAATGCTGTACACTCCTTGACTGAATGCTTCAGCCAACAAAAATACATTTGTAGCAGATGTTAGCAAAGGTGCCAAAACCTCAGGCATGTTCATGTAACCCAAAGTACAAAAAAACTTCTAGCCTGGGATAAATGATGCACTTACAAGAAGAAAAAGACATGACCCAAAGGATTAACCCGGTTTCAGTTTGCATTGTAGACTCAGAATGCCGACTGGAAGAGTTAAGCAGATTGTCCCAGTCCATTTCCAAGCACACACGGGCACATCTTGAAGTAAAATTTCTCAAGAGGTCAGAAGTAATTTCTAGGTTGTTCTGGGTTGCACAGTAAATGCTATTCTCAGAGCAAGACATGGGAATACAGGCCAGAGGCCCTTCTAAAAGCTGTCCAGCCCATGCTGCTCTACAGAACACACCGTCACCAATTAATTGCTCTAATGAGAATGTGTTGTGCCCTCATGCGCAATGATCCTTCACACTGCTGCATGCAAGACCAACTTCCCCAGAGTGCTCACCACCTGACAGCTTCCTCTATGACACTCCCAGAGGATCTTTTAAAATTACACTAGGAAATTTGACAATCCAGATCCTTCTTTCCACATCTAAAGGGGAAGAAGGCCATAACTCTCACCATTTGAGGCCTCATAGCTGCAGGAACAGCTTCACCTGGGGCCGTGTGAAGACTGGCATACCAGCATTACAGCATTCCTATGGGAATGCTGTCCCTATGGCCTGGGACTTTACCACAACACTGGTGCTGCACAAAGAGTGTCCCTGCTGAAACTCAGCTTGGGAACTCTATGTGGCTCAGAGCCTAGAAAATGGTAGGAGAAAGAGAAACCAAGTGCAAACCATCCACTCTCCAAGCTCATTCTGCATCCAAACAACAGTGATTCTCCAGATTGCTGTAGAATGGTAGAATGTAGAAACTCTCTCTTCTTTTAGCATTGTCTGATGAAGAAAGGAAGAAAACTGTTTCCTCCCTGGACTGCCTTAAGACCGAACAAGGCCATGAGAATTGTTTTAGAACCTAAGTGATGATGGACACTAAGCACACAAAGATCCTGAAGCCCCTATGAAAGGTTAATTCTTGGCAAGTTGTGAAAAAATTGTTTAGATTGTACCTCAGAGGACTGCAAAGCTTTCTTAAGACAGTGCCATCTTCAGAAGGACTCCTGTGGTTAGTAAATATCCAACTGGTATGCATGAAATCAGGTCTATACCTGCAGGTAAGCACGTGGAATCTCAGTTCATTTTTATTAAACTGGCAATGATGTCACTTTTCTTTTCAGAACAATATGCACCAACATATTTGAAGGATTGAAACAGGGAAGGGGAGGCACCCTTATGTTTGTGCCATGGATTTCCAAAATTTTGAACAATGTTCTCACATAGTCCATTACTTCGACAACCCATAAGGATAAGCCCCAGCTGATGAAGCTAAAGGCAGTCCACAAATACTCTGATTCTTACTGTATTTCTAGCTCAGAATCACTACACACTGGAGATGTCTTTGAAGGTTTTATCCCATTTTAAAACTTACTCTGATTCAAAGTTCTTCACTAGCCAAGTTTGGCTCTGACAGAAGTACCTTATTAAATTTAAGGCTGGTGACTGCAACCATAGACAGTGAAAATCATGGAAGGTGGAAGGGCCAGGGAGTGCAAAATATGTGTTCTTAATTACTGCTTCATTTGTAACACATAGCTAACTTTGCTCGTTGACATTTTCCTAGTGCTGTGTGCTCAGTATACCATACTCTCTTCAGCAGTTTTGAGCCAATTTGAGAAGAGCAAGGGAATTTTTTACTACACTGAACATATTTTTGCACTGGTATTTCTCTAGACAATTACTTGGTCATATATTTCCCACCTCTTACTTGAGAAAATTGCTTTTATTTAAAAAATAGGATTTGATCCTCCTTGGAGGAAGAATTGCAGGACTTTGATGTATCATGCCTAATACAGAAGCTTCGCTGGACTTAAATCCCGCCACATGCCTTTGAGTTTCAAACTGGGAACATCACCAGTTCAGAAACTAAGGTACGAAGCAACCTGTACAACCAACTGTCTGGTCTGCTGCATACAAAGGTCATCAGCATCACTGACTTCATACCTAGGCACAGGGAAATTCAGGGCTTTCTCTCCCCAAGACACTCAGCTACAACATAGGGATGCCAAAGGACAGGGGGATCACCTCACCTCTGGCCATCCGTTTTCTCACAGCACTCCATCTATGTGCAAAAGTAAAACGTGCCCAGTCACTTGTAGAGCTGAGGTCCAGGGGCAGGGGTGTCCCCAAGTCATTGTAAGTCGGAGGAAAAGTGAAATGGGGAACAGAACCACCTCAGCTGGAGACTGCACCTGACATGAAACAGTGGATGGAGTGGGACAGCATCTGAGATACCCTACAAAGCATTGCAAAGCTAGTAAGCCTATGCACTTCGAACACTGCACACAATGGAGCAAATTTCTCAGTTTTCATTTATTCCACTGAGGATTTTTGTGTTTATTACAAGCCACTCTGGGGGAAGTAGGGGGAAGAGAGAGCCAGAAGAACACACACAACTCAAGAGCCGGTATTTGTGTTGCTAGGTAATGAATCTGTCAATGTCCAGAAGTGCCACATTTGTATGGCAGCCATCATTAACAGGCACATTGGAAATACCACTTAGTTCTAATTAACAACTGCTTTGGAAAGTATGAATGTCAGTCTGTCTAATAGAAATTTTCACATACATTGTTACTAAATACAGCAGAGGTGTAAGCGTTTCGAGCCTTTTTCTTTGACAAATAGCCATAATTTGACAATTCAGGTGCATTCCATACTTATCTGGGCTGTGGTTCAACATAAAATCTTTTACTGTCATTCATCTGTCCAAAACATCATTTAACAGAAGGGATTTATTGTGGGGTGTTGGAGGAAATGAAATCAGAAGGTCTGCGCTTGCTGAAAAGGTGCTGAATGCCCAATGCCATCACTGAATTTGCCCTGGGCCATGTCAGTACTACAAACCGGCAATTACACCAGCTCTTTGTGATGACAGGCTTTTCAATTCAGAAACTCAAGAAGAATAGAAGGCTTAATTGTTGCTGTAAAACACTTATCTCCAGCAAATTCATTTTTGGTAATCTTTAGCATATAGCAACATCTGAGATCACATATGCCCGGTAGCTGAAGTTTGCTGAAGGTCCAAAATAGTTTAGAGCCCAAAACCCCTTTCACAAGAGAGATTTTCCTCTAGTCACAGCCCAGAAATGAGGCACTTTCACTATCCTCCATTAATTCAGCTGAGGATGTGGGTGGGGGTAGTTTATACTGCTCTTGACAGCTACCTAGGTAAGTCAGCCAGTGAAATCCTAAGCCTGCTGTGAAAAAGAAGATAATGAGGATGGGGAGGGTAATGCCTGAAAAATATCAGGATCTCTAACCAAAGGGGAGATGGAGAAATGGGTACACTGGGGAAAAGAAGCATCAAGAGTGACCTTGCTAAGGAACAGCATGACAACAGAGCAATGTCAAAAGCAATGCCACCTGGCAGCAGCAAGTGGTCTGCATGGGGCAGTTCTGCTTGGCAAAACAGGGCATCCTAAAAGCAAGACAACCTGCTGGCTTCCCTTTTCTGTACGTTCCCTCACCCTGCTTGTTCCAACTGAGAAGTAAATCCAGAACACATGCACCTAACCTGTGACATGAATAAAATACAAGGCCAACTCCAAGTATTCCAGGACAATTTTCAGACCACTTTCTTCTGTAGAAATCGCTATTGTGCTGCTCCTAACCGTGCTCTAAAGGCAGCCCGAGGGAGCCTTTGTTTTGTGAAGCAGCACAGACTAATGACAGCTAGCTGTAAATTCCCTCTCAGCACTGGCTGAGCAGCAGGGTAAGCAGCCCATGCCGAGGTGCTTGCTGCCGTGTTGGGAAGCCTGTAGCCCTGAGCTGCTGACTGAAGCAAACCCAGGTCTGTATGGCCGAGGTCACCTCACCAGCTGAGGCACGCACATGACCTGCCTCTGTGCACAGCACGCCACACAGCCCTCTCTGAGCTATCAGTCTCGGGCACCCTGCCAGGCTGGTAGGATTACTCCATAAGCCAAAAAGAGAGAAGCTCTGACACGCACATTTCCCAGTGCCTGTGGACTGCATTTGTAACCAGGGTGATTCGGGGCGCTCAGGCAGGGGTATCTTGTATCTAATTTTGGGTGGATGTGTTATATATAGTGCCAAGTACTGAAATACCATCCCTTTCAAAGTACCAAGGGGAGACCCAGCAGCTGAGACAGTTTTCAGCAGCAATGCCTTAAAAATCTTACTTTGCACAGTCCTTAAAGATATGGCCAGGAACAGAGAGGGGTTTGACATTTCTGAGCATGGAAGTCGGTAAAACTGTAAACATATAAATCTTCAGAACAGACCTGTGAAATTTCTTAGAGCTTTACAGCTGTAGTACCAGGACAGGGATCACTCCATACTTTTTTTCCCAGAGCTTCGCCTTGTCTCTTTGTACATAATTTTTCTAATGTGTTGAAGGTAAGATTTTTACATCTTAAAAGGACAACAGCAATCTTGAAACAAGTCCTGTTTTGAGGGGGTGGAGGGGTTAGAGTGAAGAAAGTTTTGGGTACTGTGCAGTGCCTCAGGCCACCTCTTAGCCTTTGCAAACACTCATTATTTATTCCATGGCCTATGTCAGTAGTAAATTTTCTACAGCTGGAATGGCACCCTGTGGGACTCAACAGGCTGCAGCAAGCCCTTCACAGAGCCTCCTCCCACCCTTACATGCTCTCTGCGGCCCAAGGCATCCCTGCACAGGGGAAACCTGATTCAGTGCCTCTGCCAGACTATGAAAAGTTAGGATGTATCACAGGCCTCCCATACGTTAATGCCCTGCCATGCTTTCCCCCACCTTTATCGTTCACCCCTCAGACCACCCACTTGCTTCCTGCAATTTCTACATCTTCCTCCTGAAGATTTTTATCTTGCATAATAAAGGTAGAGGCTTTTCAAAGTCAAATCCTCCTCTTAAATACCTGCTCTGTTAACTTTGTTTCCACAGGCAGTCCCCGTTCCGTGTACTTACAGAGATCCAAAAGGCAGGTTTGTCACCTCTCTGCTGTTGGTACTAAATTCACAGGCAGAGTGCCCCATGACAGCCCCCTTCTCTGTTTTCATAGCAGAGGATTTCTTTGCTTTCTGAAGCTGATCCTGATCTATGCTGTGTTTCACACACCAGCTGGACTTTACTCTCCCTCCCCCACCTATTCCCCTTCTCACGGCCATCATTGCTCCTCTCACCAGAGCTACTACCTGGCACAGGGTACAACCACAAGGGCTCAGGGCTCTGCCTCTGACCTCCTCCGTCCTTCACTGGCCACAAGCGTTGCTTTATGGTATTTTCATTGCTACACAAGGCTTCTCACACAGATGAGCACTCTCCACATGCAGCCAGCAGTTGTAGCCATCACTCAAGAGGGCTGAGGCTGCTAGCAACACAGCTGATGTTTTGCAGGTGGATCAGCTCATACTTGTTGAATAACTGTCACCAGGCTTTCACATAAGAAAGATCCATGCGGATCAGGATTCCTCTGCCTTGCCAAATGTCCAAGGCTTGCACTTGGTCTGACTTCTTGTACCCAGCCAGCAAGTCCCCCATCCAAGCAGATCTCTGATACCAGAATGATCCAAGCATGCTTTATACCAAATTGAGGACATGGCAATACAAAGCACTGCAAAAGGAAATTTACCTTTCTGTGTAGCAAACTGCAAATGTACAGCCTTCCTTTCCTTCATGCAAATGCTTGCACTCACACCTACTTGTAGTGAAAAAGTCTGGTGGGTCAGGCACGTGTAAGCTCAGAAACACATGTAGTCTTGAATAGGTTGCTGAACCCATGCTCGTACAGTACTTGATACCTACCAAGTAACTGTGGAAAGAAGACCCAGCACTTAGATGCATAATTCAAGTTTATCACAGCTTTGTTGCTCTGCTGCCAAAGTGGTGGATAAGAAAAAAACTGAATATATGAAAACACAGACCTTGCAAGGGCTGCTTGAGATGGGACAAGCAGATGTTGTAAGGTATGACACATAGGCAGTTAGTGCTCAGCTTTCTTCTGAAGTATGGTGTTCACCACAATGTAGTTAATGATAATATATTACACTGATACAGATACCACTTGAGGACCTCAAGGCATTTATCAGGCAGAAAACCATGAAGCTGCATGAATATGTTTTTTGTCAATTACCCCCTTCTCCAGGCAAAACTTTCTGCTGGTGTAATCCTGCTGAGCTCTGTACGGTCATGTAAGCAACAAATATGACCCTGAATTTACGTAAAGGAACTTAATCAAGAAGACACTGTGGAAAAGTAAATGTACTTGGAATATAATTTCTTTACTATAAACAAGCTGTATGCCTGCAGGCCCATCCTTACACCTCTCCTGATTGCTTGCCATTCTAAATTTTATGTTACAATACAGTATCTGTGGAGTCTGAACTCAGTCTCTATCATCTCAAAGGAGGCACCAGGATGCTCCTGCTTGATCAGCAGAGGCACACAACCTGGTTGCTTAGAGTAGCAGAGCATGGGGATGATGAGCTTCTGTTCCTCCTTTGGTACAGAAGCAGGAATGACAATGATCTTCTGGACATGACAAGCATGGTGCTATTGATTACGATCATCCTCTTGGTTTGCAAGACCACAGAGAAAGAACTCAATGGGATTTTTTTTTAATTTTCTTTCATTTCCAACCTACATCTTCAGTGTGTAAGGAGGTAACACCCAGATCAAAGCACATCGGCAGGGAGTACCACAGGCTGCACAGAAACAGAACATCCTCATATACCACATCTTCTGTTAACAACCCTTAAAAATTCCTGCAACATCTCTGAACTGAGATACAGCCCCACTGGGAAACACTGGTGGACAGTGAGGAGTTTCAAGCAAAACTGACATTTCCACCTAGCTTAACTGTTAGTGCAGCATACACAGCAGAGGTTTCACTAAGCACATCTCTTCTTCACCAGTGTTCATGCAATCGTCTTTTGTCCAAGCGTAGCAGAAATACCCATTTTCTCTATCAGTCATCTCAGACTTAGCACCTCCTTTTTATTTTTTGTCTTCCTTTTGGGAAAACAAAACGAACCAACACACACAAAACAGCTACCAACAGCATACAGCTATGGAATAAATCCGCAGCACTACCTAGCCTTTTAGTTCTGTTTCAGAGATATCAGTCCTGAAAAATTTAATGTTATCAAGGTAGTCAGGGGCATAGAATTTGAGCCAGAAAAGAGGGTGAGGCTGCTAGGCTTGTTTGGTCCTGCAAAGGCAAGGCTGGGGTGCTCTAGTAGCAGCTTACAAATATTTCAAGGGAATTACAAAGAACCCTTGCCATCAGTTGCAGGTGGCGTAACAAGGGGCAACGAATTGCACTTTGGGAGATTCGTGCCAGACAAAAGGAAAACCTGTGAAAGGTGCAAAGGATGATGCAGTCCTGGAGGGACTGACCAGGCAGGTTTTCAAGACTTGGTCAAACAAACGCAAGGATGCCCTGATGTAGTGTTGGGGGTAGTCCTGCTCCACAGGGAAAGCTGGATTCAGTCACCCTCTTTCAAGCCAAAATTGTCACATCTTTCTGCTTTTCCTTACTGAAAAGCCTAGGTATTCTGAGGTATGCAAAGGTTCTTTGAACACTATATCCAACAAATAAGCAATGCTGGACCAGCACTGTGATTTTGTACTGGCAACAAACTCACAGCAGATTTTTCACCATTCCTGCTACAAAGCTGATGAATCCAAGTTGAGCAACACTAGGAGTGACCTCCAGAGGAGCCTAACTTGATTCTCTTCTCCAGACTTGATCAGCTCTTAGATCAGTACACAGTGGGTGACCATGCATATGGTGCACGACAGAGGTATCCTGCCTGTCTCTAATCATTGCCCTGTTTAAAATACAGTAAGCATCAGAGTCCACAAGGAAACAGAAGGGTCTTTTGCTGTCTGTCTGGATCTCAGGTAGAAATCTCACATTGACAGAACCAGTGAAATAGTCTTGGAGAAAGTGCAGAGTGAGGACGAAAGGGAGGAAGAAGGACACAGCTGGTAGACAACTGAAGTGAGGAAGTTCGATCATTAAAGTAAGTTTCTTGATTCTTGTGATAAACTTTAATCTGTTAGACTATCTCACAGAGGTATATCACTTGTCATGATGACAAACGAATGACATTTCCTCCCTTGAGGCCATTTGACTTCATCACATATTTTGACAGCTACATGATTCTGAAGACAACACTTGCCAAGAAATGTCATCATAATTCACAGATATTTTCTTCAGAGATAGGAAAGAAGTAGTTAAGCGAAACTTCAAAAAGAAATTAGAGAGAGAGAAACTACACATGTCCCTGTATTTTTGGATGGAGTTTATTATCATAAAAAATCACAAACTAGAAATTAAACTAAACTTTGCAAAACTGTTTAAAATAAAATTAAGTAAGAAATGCTATTCATTATTTCGATAGCAAGTGAAAAAAAAAAGAAAGAAGACCTTAAGAGGTTTTCAGATTGTTTGGCTGAGTTTTTTTTCTTTTTCCTTGTCTTACAGAATCTAAAATTTCTACTGTTACTGCCAGGAATTTCTCTTATTTTGGGTTAAATTCAGGTGATCTGTACTAAGTAAGTTAAAATGGTATTGACAGCCTGAAGGACAGAGAAAACCTCATGCGACTTCAGATTATTGTATTTCAAGACAAATAACTTTGGAGTTCAGTACAATCTACTGTTTCTTGTGTGCAGTATATCTTCAGCCAGCTGTTCTGTCCTAGCCTATACCTAGTCTGTGACCTTTTCAGGGCAGCATATTCCCAATTTGTCCTAATACCTGCAAGTGAGGTAAGGCCGGTTTGCACTTCTAGCCTTTATAATAATAAAAATATCTCTTCAGAGCTATATTTTGACTTGGAACAATGAAGTAATCAAACTCCATTCACTACCATACTGTTGATGTAAACACATTAATTTACATAGCAAGAAAACAACACTGGAATTACTACTGTGAAGTGAATCACAGCATGCCAGATGTAATTGCTTACTTTTTCAGTATTGTACCCCATGGCCACCCATACCTTGCAGTGTTTTACAGAGTTCATGTTCTGAAGTCAGAAATATTAGACTACTTGATCCTGTCAGATCAGAAAATTCCACCTGAAAAATATGGTCAGTCTCAACAGTTCATTGTCCAAAGCAGTCTAGCCTCACAGAGGGTATTACTCTGCTGCTCTCAAAGGGCGAAATGCTAAGTGTGGAGCAGGCGTAGTCTACCGAGATGTTCACATCATTCACAGCAATTTGTATGTGGGAAGTATAAGGTGGCACTCAGAAAATTATGATCTGTGTTCCACCTGAGCAGTAAGATAGTGTGAAATCCAGTTGTGCAAAAACACTATCTTAAGCCCAAGTAATTATTATTTTAGGTAAAACAGTTTTTAGAATTTTTCTAATTTACCCATTCTGGAATTTCACATCAAATAACTGGGCAGAAAGTCTGACTGCTTATAGACTATTATTGCATTATAAAATATTTCAGATGTTAAGCAATTTCTTTTCGGCTTTACTGCAAAGTCTCTCCTCCTCTACCCCTATGTTTTGGTATTTATCCAATTCATTCATTTTGTGTATTACTACATCCAAGGCATCTTCCATTCTCATCACCTCCAACTTGCTTGCTTCTTTACAGACACAGAATATGACTGTCTTCTAGATTTTTAACTGGTTTTGGGGATTTTCTGATCAGCATTATGAAGCTGATGCAGTAATACACATGTTTTTGAGGCTCTTTTCCTTAGTCCTTCAGAATTTAGGCAGTGGGATATGAAGCTTTCTGGGATCTGGGAGTTTTGGTCGTGGGGGAGGAACAAGAGCGCTGTGGCATGAGACAGAATTGCATGACCACTTAAAATCTTATTGAGGTAGAGCAAATTCCCATGGAAGAGCTGCTTGCTTGAAAAAGCACGCAGATGTTTATGCTGAGATTATGGAGGCAAGGTTTTTCTGTAATTGCTTCTGTCCAGGCACCTGTGCACAAAGCATAAATGAACAAGATGTACACATCAAAATGCCCACAACCTTCACCTAACATTTCTTTTCCAGCAGGAAACCAATTAGACACACAACCCCCCTGCAATATCCCCTGCTGCACAATAGATTTTAAGGAAGGCATTTATGCTTTTGTCTAATGATTCTGCATCTTCATTATGAAATGCATTTTAACTTCCACCTGTCAAATTCCTAGTGTAGGCAGGACAATCATTGCATATTACAGATCATCATATTGGAGACAAATGAGTATTTACTCGGTCAAGCTAAGCTACCATATCATAAAATCGCTTGCCTTCTCCACACACATTAAAGACATTTTTCTAAAAGTAGGAATGTTTTCATTATTGAGGTTTCTAAGTGGAATTTCACAAGGGGAAGAACTGTATGCAAAATCACATTCGTAGCAAAGCAGTTAACATGTTTATTAGAAAAAAAAAATACCTGCCACGTAGTCTGTTTAAAGGCAACACAAATACACTGCTGCTCAAAGGGAAGTGTTTCTTTAAAAATGCATAGAAGCTAGAGATGAATTTTTATGATTGCATCAAGCTGGTCATTAAATGCTGCAGATTAACAGCACAGTGAGATGAAAGACACTCTTGGGCAATATCAGGTGCTGTATTTCTCAGTGTTGCATTTCCCCTAAGTGTTTAATGTTTTCCTGGATATAAAGGCTATTTATCACTTCATGTATGGTTAAAATTAAAGGGCTGGAAACTGTTTTTCCTTTGATTTACCCCAATGCCTCATTCACTGGATGGCTCTGGGCAAGTTGTTTCACTCCCAGGCTATCTGCAAAGGTATAATAACAACACAAATAACACCCACATTACTCCAGCATTGCAGCAGCTTCAGTCATGTGACACTGAGAGACTGCCTTTGATTTCAGTGCATTTTTATGAGTTACACAGAAAGGTAATACGATGCACTATTGCCTGTTCTGCGCTCTTCTGGTATAGCAGTTGAATGAACCTGACAACGTTCCACACATGACCCACATGGAGGATGTCTCAGTCACACACAGAAACCTTCTGTGACTTCAGATCTGCTGTGCAAGGAGCCTACAGAGATACTACCTCAAAGCATCTTAGATACAATGTGGTTTACAAGTAGTAATATGAAATGGCAATTCTCTATTGTCAAACAATGACGTGGAGGTGGTATGTGAAACTGAAGCAAATCTAGAAACTGCAAGTGGCAAAACCAGATTTTGTCTTAGAAACAAAGGAATTGTCACTTGGGTAAGAATCTGAAATTTATTTCTATGGTGCAATGTAACTTTTGATTTGCAGTATGGAAGTCATTTGCACTATGGAAGGCTTTAACAGTGTGAATGAATATGAAACAACATGAATATGATCTTCATATCCCTTGCAGAAGTCCTATTAAATTAGGTCATTCCTATGAATCTCAGTTAACAGCCATGCTAAGGGACTTTCAGACAACAGTAAATACTTAAACTTGTGACTTGCAAAGCAGCAGAAATCAGTGTTACCGATGCCTGTGATTTTACTGAGTATTTCATCACGTTCTCTACAGGTTCTGAACATATGTAAGTAGATGAGAAGTTCAATTTTCATGAAGAAGAAACAAAGCAAGTTTCTAGACTTCCTAGCTGCATAGGAAGGTGAAAGACACAGAAAAGCTGTGACCCATAAGCTCTGAAAGTGGGGAGAAAACTGATAAACTGTGCTGTGCATTTTAAGGTATCTGGTGATTTGGGGGACTCTGAGGTGTTCTGGCAACACTAACAGTTAAAGGGGACTGTGACAGTGTGTGAGTTAAGAACCAATGAAGAAGAAATCCACAAGCTGGCTTAGATCCTCAGACCTGTGAAAGTCTCCTGGAGACAAAAAAAAAAAAAACAAAAACCAGTGCAAATTGGCTGGCATGAAGCTTAACATAGTTTTGGAAGGGGAAAAATTACAGTAAAAAGTTATAATAATGTGCTTTTGCTGTAACCTAAAACCACTAGGCTTGTCCCAAATGTTGCTGATTTCATACTGGGTGTTCAGCTAAACTTGTATACTTTGCAATCAAAAGAAAACTCACAGGTTAAAAAAAAAACAACCAAACTTTTTAAGGAAGAGGCAACATCATAAATCCAAGAAAAACTCATCCAGGGACTGTCTGGCTGGTCTTATAAAATTTCGTCTCAGAAATACACAGCTCAGAAAAACAGAGTGGTCTGAGTGGGGCACAATGTGAATGCTGCTAGCGGTTGTGTAGACGCACATCTAGGTTACCCACAGCAGTCCAGGTTGTCTTCTCATTCTTGAGCCTGTCTCCAGGCTGCTGTGCCTTGGCTTAGCACTAATTTCATTTGGTCATTCAGCCAGCTGCTTGAAAGAAAGTTTCTCAGCCACTGGCTTCCCTGCCATTCCTCATACCTGCCTCGGTCCCTATTTTTGGCCAGTCAACACCTGGGTTTAGGACCATTCAAAATGGTGAGAGGAGACCAAGAGCTCCTTCACCGGGTAAGAAAGTGAAATGACAGGGAAGCCAGATGGGTGAAGTATTCATTCTGGGGTGGAGAATACAATGCACTTATTTACTCTGGCATACATGCCCCCATATCACCCCTCAAGATAAATTCACTGCTCTGTTATAAGATGGGACTTGCATTACTCTAATTTATTTCCATAGTTCGACAGTAAGTAAGAATTTTAGGTTTCACTTTAAGAAGCTTCTTGGCCTTGTAAGTGTGCAGCTTTAAACAGGGAGTACACTTAAGAAACTCAAACCAGAAATCGAAGACAAAAGGATCCAAAAGTTATGCACTCAATCTCCATACATTCAGGAAATTCTAATTCATTGATTTAGTTAACTCAGATCACAGTCAGCACTTTTGCCAAAGCACAACTTCCCAAAGAACTTGGCTTGGTCTTTTTCTAGAGTACACTAAAGTATCCTCTTTTTTCCATTCTCCAGCTATTGTACAAGTCATGGATCAAATTTGTCCCTACAGCAGTTTTACTAATGTGGTACAAAATCCATTGTGAAGAAGCATGCAGGAGGATTATCTATCTGTATTTTCCTTCTAATGGTCACTAAACTTGTAGTCTTATCAGATATAACTCTTTCATATATAAATGATTCCTGCATTAAGTACCTGACATGGCTGGCTTGTGTCTTTACCCCTCTAAGAAACACTGAGGCAGGCTCCTGTGGAAGGCTATACAGAGTACCAATCTCTACCCTTGCTAATGAAACAGAGCAAGGTCTTAAAAAGATTAGTCAGGATGAGTTTGGTGCAATGCTCTGGGTGATGCTCTGTTTGTGTTGAGAAAGGAATGTACTCTGAATAATTAGAAAAGATAAGGTGGGCACCTGAAGGAGATAAGGAGACCATGAGTCAGGAAATCATTGAAAAAAGAAAGTTGAAAGGTTTACTCCACTTAGATCCCACCTATTATGAATAGAATGATTAGGTGTCAAAATCAAATGAATATGTATGGAAAGATGTTGTAACCTCATGAAAACTGTACAAATTACCTGACTTCTTACTGAAAACTTGGGAGCTAGTTTGTCTGGTGGGAATCAGCTAGCTCCCCAGTGTTGCATGAAATAAATACCTTTGCTGCTTAAAGACAAACTTTGTCTCTAAGCAGTTACTCTGTGCCAGTTTGGCATCACTAATCACAGCAGGTGACTGGGAAGCTATCTAATTTAGTATTCAGATCATTTTGGAGCAAAAACGTGCATGCTCTTGAAAATAGCTGGCATGGTCAGCCCATGAGTTCATGAAGCCCTATATTCTGCAGTAGGTGCTGGCGGCATAAGCAGCGTCACACTTCCACATGCTCTTGCTTCCACATGCTGCTTCTCGAGCACATGCTGCAAACTCTCTTGGGTGGAGACAGTTTCACTCTTTATGTGAACAGTACATAGTGCAGTGAGGAGCTGGAGTGTGGTGCAAGCTTCCAGGTGCACAATCTAACACCAAAAGCTCAGCAACAACCCACAAAGGTGATCAGGAGATAGGAATTCATTATTTAAAAAATTAAAAATAAGTCAATGAGAAAGTTTCAAATTATTTATCCATCCATTTGCTTGTTTGAATACATGTAAAAACACTGAAAGTTAAAGATGAGCAACCCAATGTTAATTTTGCAGTTAATGGCATGTTTTGACAATGTGAGCAGCAGGAGCCCCAATGTCCACCATGGAATCAGAAGGCTGCTGGGGGAAGACAAGACTGTGCAGCCAGGTAAATATTCTCATGGCCAGAGTGTGGCAACAAGAATTAGTATGATTTAACAGTACCAGACCTTGTTCTGAGATGAGACCAGCCTCATCTACTGCCTGGGCCATGAAAGACTGTATCAGATGTACATTGTGATAGACAGCTCACCAACCTTGTTCTTCTTAGTTTAGTTATTCCTCAAGTCCACAGCACAGCTGCCCACAGCCCTGTCAAATTTACATGCTGATGCTCTTAGACGTTGTGACCACCCCAAAGGGCATGGAGTGATACGGATGTCCCACCAGGAGTGAACGCAGCACAACAAAACAATAACCCCAACTGGCAGAGGAGCTGCCAGAAACTTACAGAGCAGAATGGAATCTTGAAGAGGTTGTGCCGGGTTGCCTGGAGCCTGTCTATACTGCTAATGCCATCTACTGGCTGAATCATCACCTATCCATGGCTAGTGGGAGCAGCCTGTAGAGGAGTAGGTGCACAGCCTGTATGTAACTCCTTCTTGCTGTGGGAAAGCTGACAGGCTTGGCAACCACGAGGGAGCTGACAGTGGGGAACAACCAGCAAAAGACCAAAGTATGCATGTACAGAGTCCCTTCCTAGCCCTACTCTATTGGCACTAGTAGACGTACTGAGAAATGAAGCTTAGGAGGGATTTTTTCCCCCTCATCTCAAACAGCCTTTCAATGTTCCTTACACAGTCAGCATGGGCCCACTCACAGGATGCAACCCAGCAGAAGTGAAGCTCTCCCATGTTGGAAAACAGTGCACCTGGTTCTGGCACCTGGTATTGGTGCAGAGGCAGCTCGCAGCTCTGGCGATGCTCTTCTGGTTGGTGCTGTAGGTGGCACAGCACAGGCAGCTGGGTGTGCTTCTGGCTGTGGTGATCCCACAGCGGGCTGGTGCAGGGCGGGCAGGGCACTGCTCGTTTCGCTTATTGATGTCCAACACTCAGCCATTTCAAGGAGCTCAGAACTCAGCTCCTGCGGACTGCAAGAAATCCACAGTACAAGCAAGCAACACTGCGACCTGCAGTCAGATCTTAGTACACCAGCTCTCCCAGAAGAGTGGAGAGCCAGAGGAAAGGCAAACTCCCAGGGTAAGCAAATCAGTGTGCACATTTAAGTGCAGCTACTTAGCCAATGTAAAATCTAAATTAGCAGACAATGAAGCACTCCAACAGTGTGGTGGAAGCTAAGGAAAGGCAAAACATCTAAACCTTCTGTTTTTAAGATTACACACACACAAATCACTTATGTTTGCCAGTCAGTTGCACTGAATAAAACTTTGCAACATGATCTGCATCATATCTTGAAAAGCAACAGAGGAGTTCCAGAAACATGGTACTACTGAGATTCTTTTAAAAGTGGGAGTCAATTGTTTTTGAGTATGTGTACCCTAAATTCCATACTGTGGCCCTAACAGTGCTGATGTGGTGTTGTAAGGATTTACAGAAAGTGATACTAACTTCTGCTAGATGGACTGATCTAAACAGATGATACTGCTTAGTTTCTTTGGTTTCCCACCACCACCACCCCTCCCCTCTTCATGCTGTGTGACCTCTTTTGCAGAAAGATAACCTGATGTCAGAGACAAACAATCTTTCCACAGTGTTGCAGAAAGGGTGTCACAGCTGCAGTGGCCTCAGCTGGTACAACCATTTGTCCAAAGACAGTATTACCTCTCCCTACAACTCTGATCTCACTTTCACCAAAGATCCCTTTTTAGGAGCACAACCTGCTAGTGCTGCCTTACCTGGGCCCCATAAACTTCCCACATGAAAATCAAGCTCTAGTCACACATATTAGCTCCAAATGTCTTCAGACCTGGTTGCTCAAGATAATGGCCAGTCCCTTACTGTGAACTACAAGATGTACCATCTGCTAGACTTAAAACAAAAATGCCTTGATTAAAGAAATGCTAGCAAAATCCTGCTAATTAATGAATAATATTGTAACCCTAATTTGCATTGCCTGCAGTTCACTAATTGTGCCCGTCTGTCTTTCTGGTTTTTTTTAATTAAGATGTCAGCTGTATTCTATTACATGTCCCTTTATTCTTGTTCTTATAGAATCTTTAGTTTATTTCAATGATTTCTGAAACACCAAGTTATTGCAAGTTTGGGGGTTTTTTCAGTCACTTTCTTTCCCACAACCTCCCTCCTCATTGAAGTCCAGGACACTGGCTGACGGATTTGTGCATGCGCACAGGAAATCTAGATGCGGTGAGAATAATAAGGAGCAAAGGGAGAAGGAGGCAGCAGAGCTGGTTCTGAGACAGGCATGACCTCAGGAGTACTCCTACTTCCCTTCATGGTTGTCATACTTAACATAAACACATTTGAACTGGATCATCTCTCACAAAACATTTGTAGATCATCATGTCTAGTGGAATTCTGACTGACAGGAGTCTTGGAATGTGAGTTCCCGTGTCAGGCAAACCGTGCTGAATTTGCATTGCAATTTCTGGTGATATGGTGGTGCATCAAGCAATTCTTCACTGCATGCCAATGTTACCATGTTTCATACTGTGTAATAAGGACCCCAGACATTGCCAACAGATGGTTGTAAATAGATAAACCAAAGTTTTGCAAAACTTCCAACAACTTCAACATTATAGTATGTGAGACACGATGCTCAATTAGTATGAATCAAAAGCAATGGTGGTAAGCCACTTTACCACAGGAAATAACCCAAAATCATTGCAATTGTATTTTATTTGATCATGCCTAGTGACTGTCAATGTCTCTCCAACAAAAGTTAAGTTTTACAAATGGCCAAAGAGAATACTCTCTTCTGACACAAAGTGACCTGCCCTGCAAGTGTAATTTTAACATCTAATTTCACAGACTAGTCAACGGAGCAGAAAGGATCTACACCTCTAGAAATTAATATATTGGGTGCTTACATAGCAAGGTTCCAAGAATCACCTTCATGCTTCGTGATCCAACATACACAAAGGTGAGATGTTTGACGGCTGCTAGACTGCCGTGTGGAACTGCTTAGGACAGAACTATCAATCACAGATGGCCCTTTTTTAAATTTTGCTTACAGTCTCAGGTGAAATTAACAGCAAAGCAAAGGACGTCAAGTACTTTAAAGGTACTGCTACTGCTGTAAAGTTAATCCCAGTTAGAGACCATGCAACAATTAGGTTTTACTTGCTGTTCAAAAAGCCACTCAGTGAAGATGCTCCTTCCCCTTTTCGGGAAAAGAAGGCATTGCTGTATATTTCCTTGTTCATTTGAGCTATTTATGGGGTGGTGTCCTATTCCAGCTAACAACACATAACTGAAAAAGAAAGTAAGTTAAAAGGAGTGGTTTGAATACCCATTTCAACACCAGGAAACACCCCATTTCTGTCCAAAACATGATCTTAGAAAATGTCGAGAGCCAATGTGATGTTGGCTTACAAGTACAAAGATCTTCTAAAGCATTTCTGTGGTGACAATGAAAAATTACCATACACATCTGCTTTCATACAACAGCGCGGGACTATAGAGATGCCTTAGCTTTTAGCTGGGATTCCAAAGAAAATGAGGTGTATCCAGCCCCTGCTTTGTAGCAGCTTTTAAAACCACATTGATCAACTTCATCTAAATTTGACTGCAGGGCAAGCTCTCAGTCACACTGAGTTCTAAAAGATTTGTGAAAAAGAGGTAGCAAAACAGAGCTGCCAGACACCCATCTGTTCTCTAAAAAAGGCTGGGCAAGTATATCACTCAGTGCCAGAGAACTTTAACAGGAAAAAGGCTTTAAGAATGCCATAAGAGCAGGAGAAGGCTCAGGCCTCTGCATTTTTAGATATTAATAATGCAGTCAAGAGTGCAAACACCTGCTGGAGTTCAAAGAAGAGCAATGAAGCTGGTGAAGGGTCTGGAGCACAACCCTTATAAGGGGCAGCTGCAGGAACTGGAGTTGTTCAGTCTGGAGAAAAGGAGGCTCGGGGGGGACCTTACCACTCTCTACAACTACCCAGAAGGAGGCTGCAGTGAGGTGGGTGTCGCTTTCTTCTTCCAAGTAACAATGGATAGGAGAAGAGGAAATGGCCTCAAGTTGCTCCCAGGGAGGTTTAAGTTGGATATTTGGAAAAAATTCTTCACTGGAAGGGTTGTCAAGCACTGGAACAGGCTGGCCAAGGAGTCACCATCCTTAGGGGTATTTAAAAGATGTGTAGATGTGGCGCTTGGGAACGTGGTTGAGTGATGGACTTGGCAGTGTTAACTTTACAGTTGGACTTGATGGTCTTGAAGTTGTCTTCCAACGTAAATGATTCTGTGATTCTATGAAACTGGGCTGCTCTTTTTAAGGAAGTTGTGAACAGATCCATGAGTCCTTGCTCTATAATTCACTGACAGTAGGTACAGAGACCTATTGATTTCACAGGACAGTGGGAAAGAACGAATCCAAAATATACAGCTGAGGCAAAACAGCAATTACAGACAAAAGATTCATGAGCTTCAGTGGAGAGCATAAAGGAGAGAAAAGCTGCCCTCAGTCCTGGCTCTCAACAGGAAAGAGAGACGGTTTTCCAGGGCAGAAAATGATTCCTCAGTTGGGCTGGCCTTCCTGCAGGACCTTAAACTCTCATAGCAAAAATCAGACCATCTCTTAAAGGACTGCAGGTCATTAGCGTTGACTTCTACTGTCTATGGACTTCATTACATTGTGAACAAAACTCCACCAACATAGACTACCTTTATACCATATATGGCATTTGAAGTCAAGGTAACTTTCTATTCTGTCATCTGAGGATGAACTAAAACTACATATGCACAGCCCAATTTATGGTGGTATTTATTCCTGAAGACAATAGAAAAAAGAAACGTAGTATAATTCCAAACCCATAAAAGAGTCCAAGGAACAAAAAACTGTCTCTGTTCTCTACTCAGTTGTTACTGAGGTAAATTGATGCCTCCCACACGGTAATACAAGTCACCAGTGCAGTCAGCTTATCAGTAATTAGCCCTGCACGGGCATGAAACAAAAAGAAAAATAATTCCTGAGTTGTAAAGCTTCTGTGGTGCTTTGGTTGGTTTTTTTTAATTTTTTTTTCTTTTTATTTTTTTTTTCCCCAGGTACGAATTGTCTGTAGCATCATTTTGCATGTGAGGATGTGTGTGACTTACAGAGCCATCTTAGTGCTCAAGGGTGGTGAGACTTTCCTTATACTTCACTGAAAGGACACGGTAACAGCTGATTAACTGAGACAGAGGGAACCCACAGATTTAAACCTCCAGATGGACTGTGAAGCTCCTTTCATAAATCCTCTGTGGATAACACCTTGGTGTTTAGTAACTTCTTATTTCCTCTCTTTTGCTGGCTTGCAAGGGAACCTTGTACAAATTGCTTTAGTCTACTGCCATTAGCTCAATTTTCTCACTTTGTGGAATGCAGATGACTGCATTACACTGACTTCTTTTGGAAAATTCTTTCAGATATGTTACGGTTTTGTAGTCAGTGTTTTCCCCATCACTAATACAAGCCACATATACAGATACCAGTACTGCAGCTTGAAAATCAAACTACACATATATGTCAACAAAGAGGGTATAGATCCAGTGAACCAAAATATATAATGAGCATCATTCAGCTGACGAAAAGGTTTGTGTAAAACAAGGTTTCCATAGCAGTTCTGGCTCCAACAAGATACGCATTAAGTTTAAAATGCAGTCAATTACACAAAAGTCTTATCTTCCAGCACTGCAAGAAATCTGCTTTATCATCTTTGTTATCAGTCTCTCCTTTCACCTTTGCCATAGAGCTTTTGGATTAAATATAGCAATTAAGCATAGTTTAGCTAAAGCACCCCCAAAGTGAAAGTTTCTGAAATAACTCAGGGCAAGAAAATGCAATGCAAAGTTTCTTCTTAAATTGTAACAGGAAGGTTTCAGCCCCAGAATCCATGTCGAACTTCCTTCCCAAAGCTAGCTGATTAGCAGTCCTGGCAGCTGGTAAATAAATGACCTAGATAGGCAGCAGATTTTTGCTTTGGCAGGACTTGTTAGTGAAATGTCAACAAAAGCCCCTCACAGAGTTTTCCACTTATGGAGGATGTGCCTTAGCTGACACTCAGATTATCTTCAGAAGTCTTAATGGCTTGGAAGAAGTTATGCTTTATGGCCCCGTATGTAGGGCTGTCCAACTTCTCTATCAATCACCGTTTACCATCCCCTGGTCCATTTGACTCCTGTTTGTGCAGGGAGCAGCTGCAGGGTGCTAAGAGCTGCCTGGGTCACTGCAGGGGGCAGGGTGATGCCCTCTCTGACATTTTACATAGGCACTATGGTGGCAAGCAGCAACATCCAGCGTTCTCAGGGTGTATCTGCTAATCAAATCATGTATGATCCTTCTGAGGACCCCTCGCCTCTGCTCATTGCCCCTTCCCCGAGTATTCATCTCTCCAGAAGGCTCTTCTGCACACTGTAAAATCCTTGAGACCTACATAGCCAACTACTAAACTGATCTCTGCTCTGTCTTATTGATGCTGAAAGGCCATACTTCTGCAACATTTTTCTGGGAAACACATGCTTCAGACTCTAGAAATACTTTTTGGAGTAGACACAATGTTCCTTTGCCAGTAAGACAGCAATTTTCTAGAGCTGAGCATCCAAATACTGCTCCATGGTCCTTTAATGGGGAACCCGAATAATTTTAAGTAATTTTTAAAATTGTTCACCTACAAAGCACTACCTCAGCTCTAAGGCAGACTACAACTCGAGGCACCACCTTGTGTCAAGAGACGAACCATAACTGGTGAGGAAACTTCTCTCTGTTAAAACCAGACTGGATCTTGAAGATCACTTCAGAAATGAGTAAGTAAGTGTCATGATTCCCAGCCAGCAACAAAGCACAACACAGCTGCTCACTCACTACCCCACCTCAGTGGATTGGGGGAGAGAATTGGAAGAGTGAAAGTGAGAAAATTAGTGGATTGAGCCCTAACAGTGTTTATTTTATAATAAAATAGTTTATATATAACTTCTATTAATAGGAGTTTAATAGGACAGAAGAGGAAGGAAAAAATAAAATAGAATTAAAATATATAAAACAAGTGATGGACCACTCACCAACGGATGCCTAGCCAGTTCCTGAGCAGAGGCTGCTAGCCAGCTTTCCCCCAGTTTAACTACTGAGCATGTTGTCATATGGTATGGAAAATCTCTTTGGCTAGTTCAAGTCACCTCTCCTGGCCATGTCCCCTCCCAACTTCTTGTGCCCCTCCAGCCCTCTCACTGGCAGGGCCCGAGAAACTGAAAAGTCCTTGACATAGTATAAACACTACTTAGCATCCACTAAAAACATCAGTGTGTTAGCAACATCAATATCATACTAAATCCAAACCACAGCACTATACCAGCTACTAGGAAAAAAATCAGCTCTATCCCAGCTAAAACCAGGACAATAAGACAATGGACCAAAGGCCAGGCTAAAAGTAAGAGATGGCAGAGGGGGGGGAGTGCAGGCAGTTAATTAGATGCCAGTGCAAAGCATCCAGTCTAAAAACAGAGTCTGACCTGCAGCTCATGGGAGCCCAACGCAGTAGTGGAGGTATTATCGTGTATAATACTGCCAGAAAGTGCAACATCGTCGCCCCTCTGCTGTCTCAAAACAAAAGATACTTTAGACAGGTACACACTAGTTTAACACTCATGAAGCAGTTTATTTCAGTCACTGGTACATCATACAGATTTGTTTCTGGCAGAGCCTACCATTACAAAGAAGATACCTGAGCAACAAAGTAGGGCCAGGACATCCAGCTTATCTCTTTCAGACACAAAGTTTGCAGAACTGTGGGACGTCACCCAAGCAAAAGTCTCTCTGCTCTGTACAGGTGGACAAAACTACCACTGCTGGCATCTCCAAAATGGCTGTCACAGCCCATCAACATGAACAGGATGAACACATGAACAGATACAAGACACCGACAGATATGAACAGTGAGGAATTGTCTTGTTGCAAGAAGTAAAAGGGCTGTTGGTCTCTCAGATCAGAAATGACATACTTGCCCGTTCAGCACAGCTGTGAATAATAATATCAGAGAATCAGATCTTGCCTGACATCTGTTGCTTGGCCTTGGTTTGAAGCATTCAGTAAAGAAAAGATCCCAAAACATCCTATTTGCCTGCTATGCCACATGTCCAAATCAAAAGCAGCACCTTGTCTTCTATAATATTTCGCCTCCCTCTACAAATTTGAAGACCATGTATACGTGATCATCCCGCAGTTGCTCACCTTGTAATTGGCAAATATAAAAGCAACCTACTACTGGCCAGGCAATCCTAACGTGTTTTAAAAGCATACCATACATTTATTTCCATACCATCTTAACTGAAGCTTAGTATGGACACTCAACACTGGAACAGAGTACAAAAATAGGTAATACAGATTGTGCTAAAAATCAAACAGAGTGGAAGAGACTTCTTACTTGCTGACACCCAGAAAATTTTCAGTTAGTGCCACTATGCTTCAGTACACCAAATCAATACTTCTTTGAAAGGATATATTAGTACTTTTTTCAGATGTATGCTCCAGACTTTCTGGTGTATTTCCTCCCTCCACTTGCATCCACTTCATATAAAAATACACCGAGAGCAGAGAAAAGATAATTTGTTCAAATACTGATAAGTCACTCATGTTCAGTCATGGACTCCACATATAAGCACTGGCAACTGCACTGGCAAGCGTCTTCATTACTGAATTACAATCAGCCAACAGAGAAACTCTCTTCAGAAAAGGTTAGCGCTGTCTTTAAATCACTAGATGGCGATCTAACAAGCAGCTTTATAAGTACTGCTGGTGCTTTCAGGACAGAAAATTGCATTTCTATACGGAACGATAGTTCATTTTAAGTGGACGAAGTGGGAACAGGTACAAGGTAAGGTGAGAACATTATATTTTGCTTTAAGTGAACTTGAATAAAGTCTTTATTTGGATGGGAAAAGTCAATGGAAGATTTTGAGTTAAAAGACTTCTCCAAAACTTGAATAAAAAGATTATTTTTAATAAAAGTTCTATTTTCAATGGTCCTATAAAGGTTCATCAGGTATTGGAAGAAATGTTACCATTGTGAAACAATAATATCCTGAAGCAGACTATGACACAATGACCCTGTTCACTTATGTGTCTGTTCTCTGGAATAAATATGCTTTAAAACTATTTTATCTTCCAAAATAACCTTAGAAGCAAGAAAGAGACAAAAACAAGATCAAAATTTGAGGCAATTTTCTCGAAAGGCAAAAATATCCAACTTTCCTGTTTGTCACTGCTAAAATGAGTATCATTGACGTGATGCTTTATTAAGGTTAATGGGATAACTTGTGTGCACTCACTTGCCACTGCCAATAAAGAAGGGTTATATGTTGACTCAAACAGCAGCTATTTGGCACATATAAATTATGTGTGGGAAATTATTTCCAAGTATGGGACAGCAGCTGCTACCAGTCTACGTAACACTGCAGGAACCTAAGACTGGGAAAGAAAGGGGGAGAAATGTGAATCTCATTACACGGTATGAGACGTATACTTCAAACTTATGACAGAGGAAATACTGCAAGAGATTGAAGACAAAACATAAATTATAATTCCACATAACAATATCAGAGAAAGGTCCAAGCACTTCAGTGTCTGCAAGTTCAGGGAGTGAATACTGTGACTTTCCTGATTTCCAAGTCTACTGTGCTTCATTTTTGTGTCATCTAAGGAGCGTGCATCAACTACGTTAAATGTAGATCTCTGCAGACCAATGGTTTTGGGACACCACATCCTGAAGCATCAGCCTCACTTGTGGTACCTCTGGAGCACAGAGCAGCAGCAAGGGGCTCTATAGGGAAGGTGGAAAGGGGAGATCCCAGGGCTGGGTAAAGGGATAAGGGCACGTTGTCCTGGCAGCATCCACTACCACCACAAAGAGAAGTCATATGAGAAGGGCTGCTGCAGAAAGGATGAAATAAAATAAGTTAACACACAAAGCAGTTTGCTTTAGGGAGGGAGGATTTCCTGAGATGCAGCTTCTTTCATTTTTGAAAGCCTGACCAAACATTTATTCCACAATATCGTTGAGGTTTTAAACTAAAACAAATGTATTGCACATGACCTGAGTAGTGGTGTGTGTGGACCCATGACCTACCCTGCCAATCAACACCATTCAAAAAGAGCCTGGCCTTACAAAGATCATCTACAAAACAGGCACCAATAGAACAAGTTTTCACTAGTTCTTTGATAGTGAATGTTTGAAGAATGTTTACCCAGGAAAAGAAGCTGTCAGCTTTCTGTCTTTCTTAGATTGCCAGTGGTAGAGTGTGAAAAAGAATTCAAGACTCAGTGTTCATGTTGCATTGTGACAACTAGCCAGTTTTTAATGGCTAGTGCAGCTCATTTGCCAAGGATTTCTTTAAAATGCCTAAATAAACAAAAAACCTTCTGCCAGAATTCAGTTGACTACTATGTTCCCTTAATCGGAGGGAACAAACAGAGAAATGTGGAATCTTTCAAATGCACATAATATTCCATACTTCACAGTCAAAAAGCCTGCAGCCCAAGTTAGGTCAGTGGAGCAAACCAAGGCCATTCATCTTTCCCGGTAGCTGAGGGTTCTGAAAGACAGAGAAACTAAAGGCAACATCCTACCTGCCTGCCAGTTTCAGTGGTTTTGATCCGACAACAGAGAGTAACAAGGTAAGACTGAAATTATTTACCAGTTAGTCCCATATGTGATTTAGGATCAGAGCACATTCCTGCAAGTTGTGCTGGAAGTTTGAGAATCACTGCCCACTGCCGTATGGTTAAATGGATATGGGCAATACAAACACAAGTCTGCCATTTTGGAGCTACACAAGGAAAGGCAGAAAATGTCAGTAAGGGAAGGTGCAAAGGTGCAGCAGACAGACCGTCTGTGGTCAGTGTTTTCATATGCAGAACCTACATACTTCCTAAAAAAGATCCACACTGAAAGCAGCTGACACCCTCCCTCCCTGCTGATAGCTTGCACACAATTAGGCACAAGAGCAGGGCAGTGCTGGGGGAAAGGAGTCAAGTAAGGTGACGACAAACATGAGTTACTCCCTATAGAGGCAGTTGGAAACTGCCTGTGCATATGTAAACCCCATATTGCTGCCAAATCACACTTTCACTTGTGTTTTTGAAAGATAACACATGGGCAGGTGCTCGAATGTATATCAAAGTTGATAAAAAGTGATCTAGCTGAGCAGGAAATGGTGGCAGTCCTGGTTGCTATAAACACCCCTCATCCCCAGGCAGTCATATATTCTCCATTACTGCAGAATCTGAGAGCCTCATAGTTTTGTCTCTCACTGGTCTATAATATCAGAAGAATTGTTACCTGTTTTCATATTTCCCTGCGACAGAAAAGTTGAGATCCTTGAAAGTATTGAAATATGCTTCTCACACACAGATTAGACTAGAGATATGATCAATGCTGGTTCAAAACCTGAATAACCCTGAGAATCTGAGGCAGAGCCCACACAACATGTCCAGGGCATACACGAAGTCTGGAGCCAGGGGAAAAAAAAAAAAAAAAAAAAAGAAAGAAAGTAAAACAAACCAAAAAGCAAAAACCCCCAATAGTATTTTGGTTCTTCAGGTGGTGTTTAACCACCACACTCTGGAAGTGCTGAGCTTGCTAGGACTTATTTTCACGAGCTTATCTTGCTCCTAACCCAAATTCCTGAGATTTTTATGGCATGTATATTTCATCAGATGAAATGGGAGTCCGGTATCTCAACACCTCTTGGATCTGATTTTGTAAATTGCCACCCAGCCACTTTCTGTAGACATCTTTTTATGAAACAGACACTGTTTTTATGAGCTCGGAATACAGCTGGTGCCTCTCAGTTAAGTGTGTTTTCATTTTTGGTACAGTTAGATACGCCTGTCCTTTTTCTGTGTCATAAACAAGAATGGAAGACATGGCGCCTCTCCAGAAATCTGTAAAAACAACAGAGAAGGCAGGCATCTCCCAGTCCTCTGCACTGGAGAGTTCCCAAATTACTTAAGTAAATTAAGTATTGATCACTTTTCATGCAAACTTGTTTTAGTCTGAATAGGTGGCTTGGACACAGAACTAGGATTGCAGTTTTTCTCCTGATTTAACCTGTTTAAATAACAAATTACTGGAGAGAGAGAACCCAAGTCTTTACACAACATTGTAACTTTTGAGGTGGGAGGGAAATAGCAAGGGGAGGCAAATGGGAAATCAATTGCATTGATCTAGCATGTGGGGATTCAGTTTTTCTGGAAGAAACTAAGCATTGTCAAAGGTCCAACAAGCAAATTTTCTCTCCCTACCAGAAATGGATACTGACACACAGCTTTCATAACACATACAGTGATAGTTCTTTCAGCTGCAGGTGTAGTGAAACAAACCAGAAGGCTGAGATTTAGATCAAAGTAACAGAGAAAAAGTCTGTTGTCAATTAATTCCTCCTTAAATCACTAGTCCAGGCTCATCAGGACACTTTCCCAAGCCAACTATACAGGAAAAAAATCATAACCTACATGGAAATCACTGTGGTTTTCTGCACACATTCACATTTCTGTTCCTGTGTGGAAGTCACACATAGCAAATGCATGAACACTACAGACACATATATAGGATTTGGCACAATGGGCAAAAAACATTGAGCCTAGGCAAGGCATAGAACTTGCAAATCTTGTGAAACTTTGCCATACTTTGGTGTGTTTGATGCCTGACCAATGACTGAAACCAAAATTGTTAACAGTTAGAGGCCACATCCTACTCACCACAACTTCTTGGCTGCATCACCTTTTGTGCATTACAGGGGCCAGAATTCAGCCTTAAGAGTCTCTGACAATTCACAGGTAACCATTAACTTCACAACAACTTAGGCACATTATAAAAAATACTATGTCCAGGTGTTCAGTTTCACACTGAAATACCCAACAGCTGGAAGTGTTGTGGCACAAGCATTAAGTCAGCATTAGGTTTTGGTGGTGTAGTTTCCCTACAGTCAATGCAAGTAAGAAAGGAATTGTGCAAAAATTGTGCGCTAAACAGCCTTTACTGCCTTTTTTTCTTCTTTTCTTTTCTTTTCTTTTTTCTTTAATAGCCATTACATTTCACCTAGGTCCTTAGAGTTGGACCTTTGCAAGGCTTAGAAAACAGCAACACTGAGTACTGCTTAGCTTTTTGGTGGAAGCCTTCATCTGTGTGCCACTGGACTGGTATTTCTAGTACTCTTGATAACTTTTCTTCATGCTAGCTGCTTTAAAAAAACATACTGAGAGATCATATATCAAAACAAACAAACTTTTCATTTTGCTATTTTGTTAAGGGACTCCGGTTTCTGTACTCCAGCAGACTGATGCAAAGCCCTTCAAGACACACATTGTCATTATGGACTGACAGTCATCTATCAAAGCTGGCAGAAAATAGTGTATGGGAAATGTAATAGTTTCTCTGCCAGCTTGTACAGCCAGTACAAGTGATACAGAAGGCTCAGAGTTTGTTGACAAAGCTAATTAAAAAATGCTGCGTGCATCACCAGGCAGTATGATTCACTACCATTTATTCAAAACCTTTCCTGCAGCAAGTGACAGAAATGTGCACGATTGCAGTGCACACGTCTGTCAGTGCTCTCCAATTGATTCTTCAAAGTATTTGCAATGCCAAGCAGACAATATTCTTACTAGACCAGTGATGGTAATTCATCTGTTAGGATGAAAACTAGCCAATTAGATTTTTTTCCTGGATCTAACCTCCAATGTGATTTTCCAAAGCCTTTCATGCTTCTGAGTTTAGTTGCCTTTTTCTAGTTATCTGCTACTACCAGAGACAGACTAATCAATGCTTTAAGAAAACAGAGTTCATTAAATCTGACTAAAGTTAAGAACCTTTGTTCATTAATTGCTTTGAAATTGTCCACACTGATTTTCAAGGTGCTGGATGCACATGGTAAATTATTCTATATTATGTTGCTTGTCCTCTTTAAACAGTGGTTTAGGTTATTTAAACAGATTATAAACATAGCGGTCAAATATACAATTTGAAATGTAGGAAATTGCATAAATCATGTGGCTTTTTTCTCTAACCGTGAAGGGATGATTTATGTCACCAAGCAACTGAAGAATGGAAATTTTATAATCAAAGGACGTACTCTGAAACCAGCTTTTCATGAATCTTCAAGCTCACTCTCTTTTTCCAATTAGCTTATCTCAGTAGGGCTAGAATATACAGACACTAACAAAAAAAAAAAAAAAAAAGCATGGGAGATTACCTGCACAGCTGAATCAAATTTATTTTTTTTAATTTCAACATTCCAATTTCCTACTTCTTCCATTATATCCTTGGCTCTCAAAGCTTAGTATAAAAAAATTGAAGGCAGATGACTAAGGCTATGCATACCAACACATCAAAAATATTTTCTGTGATTTCCATTTTTTCTCTTCATTGTACTCAGTTCTAGCTATAAGAGACATTACATGTAATTTTTATTTTATTAGGAAAGAAAAACTTTTCTTTCCTTGATAAGCAATTCCTCCATCATCCCTGTAATGGTAAATTCAAAGTTGCAGCACGCTGCATTCTGGGAGCAATGCCAGCAACAAACTGAAGAATCTAGGGTTGCTTTCAGTATTTCTTCACTCCTGTATGGAGATACTTCAGAACAGAAGCAGAGGTGTGCAATTTATAGTCACAGTATAGACTCAGTCCCCCATACTGAAATGACACACAGAACTTGGTCACTGAAGGCAGCACATGCACAACCTACTCCTCTGCTGTGTTGCTGTTTCCCAGGTTCTCAGATCTGCCAGTGACCATTCAGATCCTTCAGACATCTGTCAGTGATTATTAGCCACAACAACTGTAATAAGCTAGATACAATTTCTATTTAAAGGGTGCTAATCACAAGTAGATTTTTGGTTCAAATTACATGCACAGGCTTACTGGGTGAAAAATATATGTCATCACTCCAGGTCTATGAGAAGAGCTATTGAGTGCCTCCTCCTGGCAGTGCTGCAGATGGGATTGTCTGTTTTAGTAATATGAGCAACATTTTTTCCTAAACAGGATGCAAACAGTATGCAGCAGCCTCCAGCATCGTGTATCCTCTACCTGCCACCATGCCACAGCTTGCTTGTGAAGGATGTGCCTGAGAAACCTGTGGGACTCAGCCATCATCTATTGCATGCCAAAAGTATTCCTGTGAAATTCTTGCAGTATTTTCACCTCCTGCGAGAGGCTTCATTTCATAGCCCATCCCAGAGGGAGAAAGAAGTGGCTAGCCTGCTCTCTGATCAGAGCATGCAGAAGACCAAAGTGATTCCAAACTGCCCCCAGATCCCCAGCCAGACCCTGACATTTGCATCTGGGACATCTCTTGGTTGTTGCCCGTGGCTTTGTAGCTTGGTTGTGCAGGGCTTCGAGTTCCGCTACCCAGCTGTGCTCCCATCACCACCTGCAAGAAAGGGCACCAGCAAGGGAGGTTCCGTGTGACTTTCTCTTCTGACCCTACCTGTGCCAGAAGACAGTACAAAGTAACATGTATGCCCTGAACCCTTTTTTTTTTTTTTTTTTTAGTCACATTTCTACTGATAGGTACTGATGGAGCATGTAAATGGAACAGTGCCTGCACAGCCTGCCCCTGCCCTCAGCAACTGGCTGCTGGGCAGCTGTTGGGACATCAGTATACTGCTTCAACTTCAGCCACTCAAGAGACAAAGTAAACCACATCCTTGTTTTCCCAAAGGCTGAACAGCATTTGTGAAAGGAGGGGTTTTTAGTTTCATCCAGGTTTTATGTATATAATTTATCCTTCCAGAGTGATGATTTTCCTCATAGTAATAGCACTTTGAAGCCAGCCTGCTTGCTCTGCTAAACCCTGCAGCTCTGCCTATCTACAGCAGATTTATCAGATACTGCTATCATTATAATGCATTTTAATTTCTTTCAGTGAAGTTATAAGGAGAACAGCACTCTTGGGGTGAGCTATCCAAGCTGCTACATGAGTCACCCCCAGCAGAGAAACAGAACATTTGTAGCGGCAATATCACTTTCTTCAGGGGGAAAAAAAAAAAAAATCAGCATTGCTGGTCCATAGGCAAAACTTTTCGGTGTCTGCCTTAGGTGTGCAATGAGCTACACAGCTGCTCTGTTGTGCTGATTTGTCTATGACTGATAACGGCTTAGGTTAAGAGGAAACCCTTCTGAGAAAAGATGTAGAGGTCTCAAAAAAACATGGGAAGAATAATGCAGCCTGAGAATATAAATACATGATTTGAACTTCAAAATGCTCATAAGAAATTAATAACTGTCAGCTAGCAGGACAATCCTTCCCTAATGTTTCCCCTTCTTCTTCTGGGAGAAACAAGCATCATAGAATAATAAGCTCCCTTTAAGATCCTTAAAAACTCGCAAAGGCAGAGTTCTTAGCAGGAGATTTAAGGGCCACTGGAGAACTGTGTATAAATAGCATGTGCCATCGCATACCTCTCAATATGAAGAAAGCCTGACCTCATCCCTCTTGAAGTCACAGCAGACAGCTTTTTCATGGGATTTCCTATTCAGCTCCCCTGTCACCAGACCTCTGCAGTCCACCTGGGTCTCTCAGTCCAGGGCTGACAGCAGGTCCAGCTCCAGGGACCAGATGGTTACAATAGCTATCATCAACCAAGGTCAAGGTGTCTTCCACCTTCTGTTCTCAATGCCAGGAAAGACAGGATTTGGTTCAAAGTCCACAGAGAGTAATGGGAACCATTTCCTTGAATCAGTCAAGTTATTACACAGATTAAAGACCTAAACGGTGACATTTTCACTCCTACTTCCCAGGAGTACAGCAAAAGTGATGCTGCCAAAACAATGTGGGAAGGATCAGGAAAACACTATTCCAAGGGTGAAGAGAAGCACGCTAAGCAGTGTATGTAAGGGTTTTGCTCATATGCCTTTCCAGCCACCTGGAGAACCTGGGTCTGATTATCAGCTCACCAATCTGGTATTCCTGTGTGCATGTTGTGCACAGTGCATGAAGTTTTCTGAAATACCAGGCATTAATCTAGCTTGGATCCCATCATCAGCAACATTAGGAAACAGACTAAGGCAAGCCCTGTTTCTGCAAAGAATGTTACTCCAAGATGTTCCTTTGAAACAGGATTTATTCAGCAAAGTAGGCAGGTTGGTCTTTAGAAGTAGATTCAACCACATATGAGCAGCAGAAGGCAGCCAAGCTACAAGCTGTGGCCAACAGCCTGCAGGTACGTCCTGTTTGCACCTTTCCCAATGAGTAATATGCGGCTGTAATGCCATGAGTGCTCAGCTCTATTCATTCTGGGACATCTGATAGGAAGTATCATCCCTGAACCAGGAAACCCACTTTTGCCTATTTTGGATATCCAGAGTCATCAGTGTCTTTCAGAGAGGAAAAAACCACTCTTCCTGCCTCTCACACATTCTCACAGCTTAATGCATTTGACCTGGTTTGGCCAGCCTCAGGGAACTAATGTCTGCAGCTTGTAATTACACAGCATCAAAACATGCAGTGAGGATACCTCAGGTCCCACAGGCACTGGGCTTGAAAGTTGTTTCCAGTTATCCTCCCTGTTTATTACTCTAAAGACATTTATCAAACCAAGGTCTGCATCACTTTGTAACTCAAGTTGTCCAGTCAGTGCTGCTGACATCTGATTTTGCCCAGCAAATGCAACACTTGGCAGTGATGTGTGTTGCCTGCCAAGTCACTAAGCAGCTGTGGCAGGTGGTGTAAGTCGAAGCAGGAGAGATGCAGTCCATCGAGGGCTGACACCCTTTAGAGTATCTGCACAGACTTCCGGGTGGGAAGTTGTCATTATGAGCACATAACGCTTGTATCCACTTCTTCATTTGGAGAAAGTGGGGTCTGGTCAGCAAAGGCAGTGTGTCATTCAGCTGGGATGGCAAGAACACAGGGACAGGAGACAATACAAGACATTGTAAGGCATTCTTCAAGGGAATAGCTTGGCAGAAGGCAGAAGGTTTAACACATCTGTAAATACAAAAAGGATCTTTCTTCTTATACAGTGGGGTGAAAATAAATATCCTAAAGAAATATGTTGAGGAAGGAGGCTGCAAAATGTTCTCAGTGGGCCCCTTCAGACTGATCATCCCAGCTCTAGGTAAGTGCTCTGTTTTCTGTCTGAGGGCTGCTTACTGGCTTCCTTATTCAACACAGATATATGCCATTTCAGACCATCACAGACTTCTGTTGACTACAGTACTCAGCAGCTGCACAAATGAAACTTTAAAGGCAGATTCTGAACATAACCTGATGGATGCTGTTGGCAAAGCCACTTGAAAAGTCTCAGATTGTTTAATTAGATGGATTTACACACACTAACATGTGCGCACACAAATTATTTGAAAAATCCATCTCCTCTCTGCACCCTCAGAGAGCAGCTCTGCATTTGTCATGCATTTTGACCATCTCACCACTAACCTCTCTTTCCCTTGGATCCACAGGGAAAGACTCAAGCTTGTCCATTGCAACGTACACCTAGTGCCTGAAAAAGGCACTGGGAGTCTTGGAAAACCAGATCCTTACATTTTGGTAACAGAGAAAAGCTAATCTGAAAGTTTCCAAGGCCTCATATATGTAACTAACAGATACAGTTTTATCTGTTCAAGTGCAGTCTTCAGGTTAAACTAGCACTGCCTGCCTCCACAAGTGTGTTTCCCGGGTTGTATCCTTCCCATTTTGAAAGAGCATGCGTGGGAAGCTGTAAGAGTCTTGCAAGTCAACTCTAACAAATATTAGTAAGCTGTAGTTTTTGTATGGGTGACGCAGCCTGCCTAGGACTGAGGACTGGATGACCTAAAGGCTGTAGTCAGTGCTCCTGCAGGAGCTGCACTACTTTAATGCAAGTAAAGGATGCAGACAATGTGTGTTTTACTTCCAGCTCTGCAAAAGACCCTTTGCAACACTTAGCAGAGATTACTTCCACCTCTTTGTTTCCCCTTTTTTTTTGTGTGCTGGAGGTAAGGCAAGGCATGCTCTTTTACATGCAGGAAAGATGCAATAGCAGGTTTTCAAGTATTCACCCAAGCAAACAGCTTGCTGGGAACACTGTTCTTTCTAAACTTGGTTGCCTGCATGACAACCTATACTGATAAGTATGAAGACAAATTTCTTCAGGTTGGTGAGGTTCATATCACTTCCACTGTGTGATACGTCCTAAGAAGTTCCGACCATGAATTCATCACAGTGCAACACCAGCCAGCATATAGCTTTGCAGGTTAGACTTTACCCCACCAGCAGTAGCAAATGGTTCTCGCCATTTGGGAATGGGAAGCCAAAAGTGTCCAAGGCTGTCAGTGTAGGTGTGTTTCCATGTCTGTATGCTGAACAGAAGGGGATCTTAGATCTGTGTGCTTCTGGGTCTACTCTACCACGAATTGTGTTCAACAGTCTTTTCTTTACAGCTCAGAAAACCATGGGGGCACAGAAGGAGATCTGGAAAGCCATATGTCTATTTGTAAATAAAGGACATTTATAAGAATGATCAGAAGAGATTGTCTGAAACTCAAAGGAAATTTCAACAGAAAATAGATTTATTTCTTTAACCCCAAAGAAAAACTATTAAACACATACACACTAAACACTCCACACACATCTATGTAAATTTGGAGTTGCTGTACGCATGCACGTTTGCTGTATACATATATATGTGTGTATGTGACTCCGTGTGTGCATAAAGTTTAAAGTTTTTAGAATGGCATGAGAAATACAAAGAGACAGACAACCAAGAAAGATCCATCCAGATGCTGGCAAGCTGAGATAACAGCAGTTTGAAAACTGCTTGAGCCCTATGCACAACATCCTGTTTCTACAAATGTACAGCATTTGAATATATGGATGATCCCTTTGAAGTAGTGCAACACAACTCCAGCAGCTCCTAAATAAAACAACCATTGTAGTCACACTAAAGATGACATAGTACACGCCTTATCTCCCTTCAGCACTTGCTTTAAAGGAACATGCAAACAGCACCACTATGCTTCTGATGGTCAGGGTAGAAGAGATATCCTGCTAATTTCTGACAGGTTTTGAATAGTTTCCACCCTTTCACCAAGCATTTTACCTATATTGACATAGCCAAATTTGCATACAAAAAAAAAAAAAAAAAGCTGTAGAACCTTCTTGAAGGAGGTGTATATGGTAATGAAATTGGAAGTGTTGCACCACCAGTATAACATTGCTAGTGTAAGGAGCTAATCATAACATACATCTTTTAATCCATTTAGTCTTTGGATGCAAAGTGAGCGGTTCACCTGAAACTGAACCGCTAGTTAAAAGAATCCCCTGCTTCACTGATTTGACCCTCCACAGCCAGGAAAGCTTTCAACTTTCCTTTTACATGGGTGAGAGCAATGTCATCTTGCAGCTGTAAGTGCCAAAGGTTCATCATCTGCTGCAAAAGATTGATTGCCTTTTAGTTCACTCAGTGTCTCCTCTTGGTCTCACAAGGTAAGCAAGATTGAGCCCAAACCCTGAAATATCTTACAATGCTCTGCTTCACAGAGGCTTAACTTCTCACTGCTCTCCACCTCTTGCCTAACTCAGAACAGGGTATACTCAGCCTCTACTTACAGACACCTCCCCAGCTCTCATTATTTTTGTTGCCTGTTTCCAAACCCCCTATGTTTCAAACAGACACAAGTGTAATGTTCAGGGCCAGGCTTTCCCTTTATTTGATATAATTGATCATCTTTATTTCAGCATAGTTTTACATTTCATTCTCGACCTTTCCTGCTTTAATACTCTGATTCTCTTTTTCTGGATTGTTATGACTGCACTATGAGCTGTTGCAGTGACAGCCATTCAGCAGCAGAGAACTCAGAGAGAATACACTCCCCTCCTTTTCCTGCATTTTTCTACAATATAATCACCTGTGGTTTTGTTTCTCCCTGCAGTAAGGGCCGATTTGACTTGTACCCTAACGGAGGGCAAAGAAAAATGGAGGGAAACTGGTCAGGATTTTTTTCAAAGTCATGTCTGTGTGGTAGAATAGCATCCTCAGAACATGGTGACTTGTGAAGTAATATTTTTGTTACATCTAAGGCAAGAATTTAGGAATATTTTTTTTAATGGCAAGAAAATTACACATATAAAAGATAATGCAACCAGCATGCGATGAGACAACTGATCTCCTAAGGCACTAGCCTGCTAACCATTGTGGAACTTGGAGGGAGCCACAGGCAAGCCAGAGAAAGTCAAATTCAGTCATAAGCTAATTAAAAAAATTGATGTTTTGGAGGAAGAGATTATTTGTTAGGCATGTACTATACCAGTCCAGTAAATATGTGGCATGTTTACATTGCTTACATACACTTTCTGAGCTGGTGCAAAACAGGAAAACTAGAAAAGCCTCTTGGAGTGTTTTAAAATGCAGAACCTTCCCAGCCACAGATTTACCTGCAGGGATGGGTCAAGGGAGGGTTTTGAGCCGGAAAATGTGTTAAGTGGTAGTTAAGTTCCCACATCAGCACTTCTGACTCAGCATCCATGTTGTCACTGCTCAGCCTGAGGTCCCGCCACCTTTTGCCCTACTCAAGGTGAGTCATCTTCATGGCTTTCCATGTTCATTTAGACAAGCGTCCAGCACTATTCTTAATCAGACTGTTGACTTTAGATACACAAATTTATGTAGCAAGGGCATGAGCATGGGACTTGAATTTCAGCTCCAGACAAGGGAGACTAAACCATTTTTCAGCAGCTAGCCAGGGGGAACTAATGAAAGTTTCTCCAGCATACTGTAATGAGAAAAATCTCCCTGAGCTGGCGCCTACTATGTACCAGACTCATGCAGTCCTCATTTGTCTGTTGCAATCAGCACTCTGCTTTCAAGGCAGGCCAGTTAGATGGTAGGAGCAGGTCACCAGAAGCAACACTTGGAAGTAGCTAAATGGAAACATGTTGCCCAGTGGGACTCTTAAACTGACATTAGTGAGTGTAACATTCAGGTTACTTTCTGTGATTAAGGCTTCATACAAACTTAATTATTTTAATAGTTTGAAATCACAAACTGAAACCCAGCTAATTAATGGCAAGCATGAGATGGCCTCTTCAAGTCCCACATGAGACCATTGTCTCATTTCATCACACAGATTTCATTAGAAAATGAAAACAAATTATGGAAAAGCAGAACTGAAAATCTGAGCAACTTCAGCCAGAGGAGGAGAAGGTTGGTGTCTCAGGGAACATTTTCTGCCTAGAGCAAGGGCTGAGCTCAGGATGTTTGTTTCCTGCAGCATCTTGTGGGTCAGTGCAGCCTCAGGAATGTGGACAGTCTTTGCAGACACCTCTTTGTGTTACCACAGCCCAGGTGCTTCATGCTTGGGTGATGCCTGCATGATTCGAATGGCCTTCCCTCCCCCTGAAGGCAGGGCACATTGTGGTTCATCAAAGCAGAGGATTTCACCAATAGCTCCATAGCCCAGCCTGTGGTCTGTTCTGGACTCACCCAGACTGTTTAGCATGACAGCTCTGGTAAGCACCTCAATATTCTCCCAGCCCCCACGGCAGACCAGCACCTTTCCACATGCACCACCATCAAGAGCAATACAGGTATGCAAGAAACACCACCCAAAATTGCAGGGGAGTAACTGGGCCAATGGAGAGGCCAAAGCACCTGCTTTCCTGAGTAAGGGCGTCTGTGTACTGCAGTGTTGCCTGGGTACAGAACATTGCTTTAAGGGCATATTTTTCTGAGGTTGCTTTTCTCAGTCTGCCTCCCTATGCTACCTAAATGTGAGCTACATCGTGAACTCAGCAAAACCCTCTGGTCCCAGTTGTGATAAGCAATGACAAAGTACTGACAAAGAAATTAATTTATAGCCCATCTACCCCTCTTCAACAGCAGAAAACAGAAACATTTCTTCCTTCAGATGCAGGTGAGGGCCTGATTACGATAAATCCCTGGGTATATGAGCCCTGTCCTCTCAAATGCTGTGCGGAGCAATGCCATCACCCACCTCCCACATCAACTTTTCTCAGTCAGCCTAGTGCTTGACTTCTAGGCTATTACAGACCTGCGCCTATGAAACAAGTACCTGAAGTGCTGTGGTACTGCTAGGAAACAGAACCTCCGATGGGAAATCATCCACAACAGTGCCATAGTGGGGATTGTCTTCATAACAAGTTACCATTGTTTCTAAGACTTACATGCAACCTGTGACTGATAAAAATGGCTTTAAACCACACGTATAAACAACGAGAGATACCAAAACCCCAAGCATAAGATGTCCATAACAATCAACCTGAATTCACAGAACACCATGTAAGTGTTACTGAAAGAACACAGCAAAAGCTCGGGAGTCAGAGAAATGTTGCAGAAAGACCTGTCCTGCAGTGTGCTTTGCAAGACAGCTTACACCAAGGCAAACACCTCCACACACCTCCACAACCCAGAATATTGCTCCCCGCGATATGCAGGGCAAGTTACATTGAGTTGATGACTATGCCTACTGTGGTGGTCAAAGACAAGGACTCAGGTACTTGCCACCATAGCATGTGTAAGGAAAATACCACAAAAGTCTGGCCATTATTTTTTTTTTTACAAAAGGCACGCACTTTAAGAGGTCATTTTTGTGCACAGATTAGACAGTGCAAGGCTCTGTGAAGTGATGCCTTAATATCTTTAAATTGCTGAGTCCAGGTGTTTACATACCTGTCACAAAGTTCAGTACAACAATTTTCCAGCTGACATTGCTATTTTAACTGTGCCTCATCTTATATTTCCCTTCCTTCATTTGTTTTGCTCTGTAACAGCATCATTGTTTAATTAGCAAACAAAACCTCTGCTGCTCTTTAGCATAACCCTTCGTGCTTCCACTGTGCATTCAAAGCTTTTCGGCAACCACGCTACAGCTAATGCGTACAATCCATTTATGAGCTCTGTGCTCTCAGGACCTGTCAACACAGGGGATTTTTTCTGTCAGATAAGCTCAGGTGTGAATTTAACATGCCATCATTATTCTTCCCTAACTCTTTTTGGGGGTTATCTAATTTCACAGAAAAATGCCTTTAAGCTGTTCAACTTAATCCACTTCAGAGGAGTGCAGATAGAGTATTGTAACAGCAGTGTTTACATAAATAGCTGGTGCTAAATAGCTTTTTTGTACTCTTACTGTAAACCAAACCATTACTTAGCATGTCCAGTCTGGAAAGCCTCCCTTAATCCCAGTTCTAATGTAAAGTGGTGCATCATATGACCTACTGAATACAATGTACCAGACTCAATTCCTGAAGGACTGCCTGCATAGGGGAGGTCAGTCTGCATTATTTAATGGTTGAATTGAAGGAGGAATACCTATCCAAGATTAACACTCTAATGCTCCACTCTTTACTCCAGACTGTGTAACTGATAACCTGACTCGCCCAGTAGTGGACCCATTTCGTCTGACAAGGCTCCTGATCTGGAATATATAGTTTAGAGTATCAGGGGAGTAATACACATACTGAAAAACTGCAAGGTAGGCAAGCATTAATTTATCTAATTTTACATCCAAGGTATTAATCGCTACAATGTTCTGCTAAGCTTGTGTCACATAAAAACTCTCCCAATCTGCATTAGTGGAAAAATATAAACAAGTTTATTTGTAGGGTTCACTAACACCTGTGAACACTGGTGTAATCTAGCACAGCTGCCCTCACTCACTTTGCAAGCATTTGTTCCTTTAGGTGTAATTGCTGATTTTCACTGCATCCTGTTCTGTTTTAATCCCAGCTTTATTATTTGATAACAGCATAGTCTGCATATATGATGTGTGCATTTGAAGGATGTTGCTGCAGTTTCTTTAGCAGCCCTGTTCACTAAAATATTCAGATTTGTAAGAGCAGATGGTGGTTTTGAGGCAGGGGGTTTTAATTCAGGACAGTTTTGGCAGTCTGGGCTCTGTCCACAACTCATGAGTATGTTTGACTGCTTGCTATCCCATTCCTTCTCATGAAGATGCCAGGTCATGCCCAATGTGTGATCTGATTTTTCATTTGCAAGGCTCTACAGCTGACACTGATCAGTATCAGCAGAGCTCTGCTTTTCTTCAATTTTCCATCCATGTCCTAAGTACTTAAACTGTATCTACCTTCCACACAGCACCAGAGAGCTTCTGAAGAAGCCATGCTATCAGAATTACATTCATATTTATGTCAAGACTGTTTTTGTTCTTTTCACTGCTGATGTTACTAACCTAGTGTATATTCACCCTTACTTTATTTTTTATCAGACTAATAAAATATACTTTCAAAAAAATATAAAAACCTTAACTAGATAGGACAGACTAATTCTGGACCAGAACTCTTGCTCTAAAGCATTGCTGGTTTTGAAACTTTTTCATCACCATTTCTGTAATTGTGTATGATGCCAAAACTCAAAACATTGAATGCACACCAGTCATCTTTTAGTACGGAACACTTCAGGAGACACGCTGTTAATGACTTTGCATGTACCTCTCACAGCATGGTAAAATGAACGAGTGACTAATTCAATATGCAAATTTCAAAACCTGCACTTCTTTTCCATGATCAAACCTGCAAGACAAGAAGACCCAAGCCAGCTGAAGAGTGTTGTTTGTAGCAAGAAGCATTGCAAATGGAAATATATAGATTTTGCTATCATAATAGCCTCCATGAACTGTAGGAGGCTACTGTTAAAAAGACAATTTTGTGAATGCTTGCTGGAAGGTGCACTAAAGGTTTGTACCTATGACTTTTGCTTATGACTGCTTTGATTCACAAGAGTCTAGATGCTCAATTCAGGGAGCTAGACTAAATCTAGCCTGAAATAAAACCTGAACCGCATACATTACAACTGTAGTTGTAATGATCACAGCACCAAATATTTCAGTCTGCTGGACTGCTCTTTCTTTGCCAAGCTATTTGCTGGTGTGACCAGAGTCCATAAACACCATCAGGATCAATATTTTTCCCCCTTGTCCTACCAATGTCTCTTCAAATACAAGAAAAGGGGAAGCAATTGCAAAACATAGCACATTTTGAAGATCATCCACTGGGCACCTGGTGGAGGGAAAGACAACGGCCCTTGCTGCATGAAATGAGTGAATGCAGAATTAATCCAACCAGATTATCAGATACTCAGTGCAGGACAGAACTTGACCACTGACTCCACCATATGAAAAACATCGATCAGGTCCTCATTTATAAGACCCAAAAAACCCAAATAGGGGACATAAACAAAACCTTCAGGTGAAATTGTGTCCTTCTTTGAAATATGGTATTTATGATAACCTGAATTATGGATGTCTGTAATGCAAACTGAGCAATATTCATTACTAATGTGGTGCTCTATGTTTGGACCAAAGCTCTTAAAACTGCAGGCATGGATGCAGGAAATTTATTCAGTCTTGCTTAGAGCCCTGAGTAATCTTGAAATATTTGAAATCAAGTACATAGTTTTGGGAGATTTATTTTAGAGGTCTGTATAATTGCCATGTAATTATCCACCACTGAGAAGAATACAGGACATGTAACCATGCATTATGAAAGTAGGATGAGCCCAGCATAGCTGCATGTCGTGACTGCCAGTCCAAGTGCCATTTCATAACAGTTCACAAATTTGACTCACCCAGCTCCCATACTCTACAGAAAAACCACTGCAGAAATACTTCATGGCCATTCCTTCATTCAGGGTCTTTCCCACAGCACCTTTAGTGCTATAGGGAAACAAAAATATTGAAAAATACCATGGACACTGACCGGTGCAACAAAGCTGTCCCTACATGTACACAACTACTTCAAGCCATCTGACATTCATGCATCCAGCTGCTCTGGTTTTTTCCCAGTGGCTTCTGAAAACTGCAGCATCAGAAAATATAAATACTCTTTTAAAGGATGCTGCCTTATTCTTCTATGTTGTGCCATCATTTAGGAGAGAAAGAACACACACACATACACACAGAGCCTACAGTGCCCTAAATGTGAAGAACTGATGAGCATTTGATGCCATTGGTTCTGTTGATTATGATTATTAATAGAACATCCCTGTTATATCAGGTGGAAAACCACTCAGCAGAGAAAAAACCTTAATTATTACATATATCTTAAAGAATCACATTGTACTTCCAGATTTTAATATGAGACGTAACAATTTTGAAAAAAAAAATGTTGTCTAAAAATCAAATAGGTCATTAAGGTATCATTAACACCACCATAGTTACCCTAAGGCACAGCATTTTATCCCTTTTCTGATTCTTTTGCATTATTATTCTGAATAGCTTCTGCTATTCAAACAGATTCTGCGTCTTAAAAGGCAGACACTGTTTTAACAGGTAGGACATTTCTCTAAGACTCAGAATATCTGCCCCTAGGTCTTAAGTGGCATTGGCTACTCATTTCACTCCTCCCTGTTTGTACTTCTAGAACTTTGCTGTCTGGCCTAGTAAGGCTCCAAGTACTTTGAGACTGATATTGTCTCTTATAAATCTGGACAGCATGCAGACAACTGGGCAGAAATACAAGGCAACTAACTCACTTTCAGAGTCCCTGCAGAGGACTCCAAGGTGTTGCTTTAACAAAAACCAAAATAATGACTCATGCCAGATTTGGAATCAGCTAAATGTTTTTCCTTTAATAGAGAAAACAACACACAGCACATAGCCTGATTGTTTTTGAAGGCTCTAAAACAACCTTACACTAGCATCCCAATACTGTGGGTCCTCTACAGATACTGAATATATTTCACGTTCTTTTCAGCTTCCTAAAGATATTGAAGCATAGATTCTTTCAACATTGTACATTTATACTGAAATGGACTTTCACTGCTAATACATCTTCACTATTTCTTCATGGCTTTTGCATCTGTAGCTGAGGTACTACTCAGACTTTCTGCTTTTGTCTTCAAAGAGCTGTTGCAAAAGGTTAGACTGACAGTGTTCAGTAAAACACTTTTCTTATGTAACAACTGTAATTCACAGGAGGAGGAATCCATTGCAGTTTAAGACTACGATGCAAAAACAAATAGCATTACAGAAGAAGTAAAAATTTACACCATTGTTCTAGCAAACCCTGCATATATCCTCATTTATATCTTTAGCCATTTAACTATTAACCTTGAAAAACAGATTGAACAGACAGATTAGAGTGAATATGTTCAGATTAAAGACGTGGGTTTAGTTACAGAATGATAGTGAGATGGGAGAATCGAATCATGTACCAAAACTAGCCTGCTTCAGGAGGTGTAGCTCCAGGTCATTCTTGTTTCTTACATAGCATTTTGCTTGTGACTCAAAAACAGTTGCAAAGAGCAGGTGCCATCAGCTCCTCATCCCCTTTCCTTTTTCAACTACACAGCAAGCTGAAGCTCATAACCAGCCACTCAAGGTTACCTGACGGAGAATCCATCTCTTGTGCTCCAGCCCACTGGGCCATGTAAACCCCCTTTAAAATAGAGCAGTAAGCTGAGAGCCCTGTAATTCCTCTGCTTCCAACATCCATCAGATGATATTATACAGAAGAAAGGTGAAGGCTGAGCAAGGTTATTCAGTTAAAAATGCAATAATTACTTAGAAATAAGCACACTAGATCAAATTCTTCAGATCTATTATTACATGTGTAAATTATTATGGAAGTCCAGATGTGTTAAAGAAACTCAGTAGCTTAGAAATCTGTGTGCTTTTAACAGCAAGTAATATTTTTGTCAATTGATCTTTGCAATTAGCTTTACACAGCAGAGCAACTACAGGGGAAATCTCAGTGCAATGGATTTTGTACATTTCTATGTTCTTCACATGGCCTATAATTTTTTACTGCCAGAGCCTCTTTCTCACTTACACCATCTTCCTCCACTTGATAGCAGCTGCAGCAGTGTTGTGAGGGTCATCAGGTAGCCTACCGCTGTGTAGTGGGACTTCCATTCTCTCCTTAAAGGAAGTCCATGTGTTCGTCCTTGCTCTGATTTACCGTTCAATGTGGGGTTCCTTTGTGTAGGCACAATCAATAGAGACCAAATTATTATTCTGTTCAACTGAACAATTTCAGGAAGGAGCTTTTCTGAAGCTCTCCAGAGCACTTCTACACATAACCTTCAGCCTTCCCACAAACTTGCTGGACCCAAGAGCTGCCCCTCTTTGGAGTAGGAGCAGATGTTCTGTGGCATTTTCTGAAAGAGAGAGTAAATTCTGGCCTACAAGACCTGGTTTCCAACTGAGATTCCCATTCCAAAATTATTTTCAAGATTTCAATATTTTCCAGTGCTTCCCGTTTTGTTCCCAGGAACTTAACCACGGTGATTCCAGGTGACTGCCAAAGGAGAGCAGTTCATGACCTAAGTTACACTTTGAGCATGAGTTTATGGCTGTGTTGTGTCTGGTCCACAGACATAGATTCAAAAGAGCCTAACCTTTGCATTGTGACCTTGTGCTTCTCTTAGGTGCAAAGAAGATCCTGGTGAGTACAGTGTGGTTCTCTCCTACCTGGAATGATGCCATCCCACAAGTGGTGTACCCAGGCAGGGGAGGTGCCAAAGGGGAGTGAGGGCACTATTGCCTCCTTGCACTGAGGCGTGATTGGTTCTGCACATAGTGCAGATATGATTTGTAATTTTCTTCTCTAACTCTTTTTCTAATTAAGCCAAACATTGAGCCCTGCTAGGATAGGCCAGTATTAAGTAACCTATACTCACCTTTCCCCTTAAGGCAGTGCCAGATGTTTCTGGTCTGCAGCTTAGTAATTTACAGAGACAGTGACTCCAAAGAGAGCACACTGCACATATGGTCCATCCGCCTGCTAAATGCATTTGTCACAAGACACAGGGTTTATTACTAAACTTTTTTTAAAGGTTGAGACAGAATAAAAAATAATGTTCATTAAAACACACAACCCTTGTGAATAAGCAGAAGTATGCTGGGGGAAAAGGGAAATGACAGGATTTCACTGAAAACAGGAATCCTTGCACATTGAGAAAATAAAATTCCACTCTGAATACAAGCAAAACCACAGAGATTCCAGTCTGTTGCAGCCAATGAATATAAATGATGGGCAATAAAGGTGGGATACTTGGCACTAACACACAAACTCCTAGTTTGCTTCCCTGGGAGAATTAATTTAAACTTCTATGAAGACCTTAGACAATCTTGGCCCTTTGAAAAAGCATGATCAGCTTTTCTTTTTTAACACCTGGCCCAGCACTGCACAGCTTTCTGTGCATGAGTAGTCCTCTTACTGAAATTAATAGACCTTTTAATATAATCATTTGTAGGGTTGGAGGTCAGGGGTGACATACCACAATAGTATGAAAAACAGTTTGCTGCATCAAGCAGAAATTATGCTCAGTTGGGGTAAACTCCGAGGTCGGTGCAAGAGGGTGTGAACATATATGCCTCACCAGCTCTCTCCGCTTCCTTGATTTGGACAACAAACCCATGGTAAAGTACAATTCTATCTATTGAGTTGTCAGAAAAACCCAGATATATTTGTATGTTCATAACTGTTCTTAGCTTAGATCCAAAGACACCAGGTACCTATTTGAAATCCTAGCTCTCCAGTACCTTTCCAGATATGCCTAGCCACTTTGCCCTGGTCAGTAAAAGTCGCTGTCAGCAATCAAATTCAGGAATCCTCACCTTGTTGCAGGCCCTGTGAGGGTCACCTGTAAAGTTGTGAGGATATAACCTTGCCGTACAAACGTGGCCAGCTTTTCAGCAGTGATTTGCCATGGAGCACAGCACAGACAAAAATGCATGGGAAGGAAGTAACTGAAGGCAAGAGGAAGAGGTGGAAACAGTGCTCTCAGGTAGAGGGAATCCATTAAAAAAAAAATTGTTGCAAAAAGATGGTAATGTATCCAGCCTCCCCAAAAACATTTAATCCTTTTCACCATATTGTGTAGTATGCTGTTATACATGCATATGTATACACATAATTTCCATAACATCATTCAAATACTTTCATGTTTGCATATTTATCAGTGCACTTGGCTGTATAAGTTATGTTTTAAGCTGTAAACTAATTACATTTTTGTAACCTGTGGTTTCCAAGCCGCTAACCTGTTATGAGACTCCTGCCTTCTTGGATTAATCATAACCATATTACATTTTCACCTAGGAACATACTTGGTAGAAAAGGTGATAATTGTATTAGCACTTTGAGGGTGCTTACCATCTTCAAAGCATGTTACTAATATTAGGTTAATTAATAAAACAAAAGTACAGCTTGTCAGGTCCTGGATGAGTGTCTTGGATACAGAGTACATGAAGTAATGCTTCTCTCTGAAATGAGAAAATGGTCCTACGAAGGAATACCTAAAACAGGGAGAGGAGAGCAGGCAGGGAAGAATTCAAGTATTGTTAGATCATACACACTTGAAATCATTGAGCTAGGAATCTACACACTAGCTAGAAAATTAGAAGCATCTAACTAAAAAAACTCACAGATTTTCCTATATCCCTACTCATTTTCTAAAGAAAAAATGTGAAAACTTGACCTCAAGTTACTGTAGCAGCTGGTTGGATAGTGACAAAATAGTAAAGTCCTGCTAAAAGTGGTTTCTATTTTACTCTGTTTAAAAATTGGCCTGCACCCACACCCTTGACTTCTGAAACTGTACACAAGATAGAGTAAAAACTGTGCATAATTCCCGGACCCTGACTGGTAGATATTGGGATGCATTTACTCAGGCCTTGTGAGGTACAGGACCTAGCCTTGATTCACTTTGCTGAATGATTGTGTTCGTGTCAGGCTATTTTTCCACTTTAGGCACTGGCAGCACTAGAAAAGTATTTGTGGAATGTTACCCCCTTAGGAAGGGAGGGTATACATTAAGGAAGCTGTCAGTAAGAGACCTCATGGCTGCTTATATGAATACAAGGCAACGTGGAGGCTGCCCTGAATTGATGTACCCAATGACAGCTAGAAGCAGATGTCCTGCAAACAGGCTACCCACAGCACTGCATCCTTCAGTAACACCCTTTTCAATGACTCTAGCTCTCATCCTGAATCCCAAATGCAGTCTATTTTCCATGGACTTCCCGACAGTTGAAGGAGGTACCTGGCCCCCAGCATCTTCAGGAGCATTCAAGTGTTAATATGAGCTAGTCACAGTACCCAGATCTGCAACTGATCCATAGGACAGGCATCTGTACCCATGTTAAGGTATAATCGTCAGCTGAGATGAGCATTCATGTGTCGGAGGAAACATCCATTCAAAACAGCTTGCAGTGGCTACTGCAAGACTTGGGGTGTGAGACCAGCTTCCCCAATTAAGTTTGGAATTGGGCTTGAAGCTTTATTGAATCAATCTTTCCCTACAACTGCAAGTTACTTAAATCACTACAACTCTGAGTTGTTTAGTGAAGCCTGCTGAGAAGTACAAACTGGTAAGATAAGGCTTCGAAGAGTGACCAGAAACACTGTGTGCCTTCATTTAGGTGCTTTCAACACACCTCAAATAGAGTACCCAAATGGTGTGGTCACTTTTGAAAGTCCTCAGCAGAGCTGGCATTTACATGGCCTCTTCTATCATGAGTTACTTGGTTGCAATAACAACACCCAAAGGAATTCAGTTGCCTTTCCCAAAATGCCCCGGGAGGCACTGCTGCTCTTTTTTTTAGGTCATAAACCCATTTATCTGCCAGTTTTCTCTCCTTTAGAGGGATTCATGCTCTCTAATGTTTTCTTTCTTCCAACTTTCTGCTAAACCACTGATTTTTTAAAAAGCATTTTCAGAAGTAAAGTATTAAATGATGGACCAGAAGCACAGGAGAAGAGGGTACCAAACAAAATACACCTTCCCAAAGGAAGGAATGAAGCTTTCTAGTGAGAGAAACATGAGTCAGCACTGCTATTGCTGGAAGGCTATCATAGCTATCATGGTAAAACACATGGCTATTGCTAAGTACCAAGAGAGGTAATCAAATCTATTTCTAAAAATAGGTCTTTGCAAAGCCACAAGTCTGTAACAGCAGTAAAACCAGTACTTCCATTTGGAAATGGTATTGGTAGGATGGTCTGATGTGTACTTGGACTACCAGCTGTCAGTTCATCTGACCTCATCCATAACAATAAGAGCTAGTTTTCCCCAGCAATCCTAATGTAGAAACAAACAGCTTACTGCTGACATGGAACCTACCTCCGTGAAACAAGTCAGATGCTTTATATCACTTCACTCTTTCTAACAGTAAAGGTAAAAAAATTGATAAATTTTTAAACATGATTTTTTCCCAGGTATCTCACAGATAACAGAGCTACATTCAGCATGTCAAGGTGTTAGAGCATGACTTTTCAAGGAGAATGCTCCACACCTAGCTTCAGTTATCTTCAGTCAGATGAATACTCACAAGCTTTGAAAAAAGAAAGGGCTTTTGACAGTCAAACCTTGATAACTAAAGCAACAATCAAAATTCATTGCTGAATAAGCTTTGGTTAGATTGCTAGAGCTCTGCAATTTATTCTCGTTCTATTCATCTAGTATTACTACTGGAAAAGACCCTATAAGAAACTGAAGTTTTATGCAAGGCTGGCAGACTTGTCAAAATTTCAGGAAAGTTCTGTTACTTCATTTTATTTTATAAACTTGGTGTCAACTTCATTATTTTCTTAGCACATTTCCCACTTTCCTGGAACAAGGGTATGGTAAAAAAGAAGTCAACACTGAGTATTTTCCCCATCATGACTAGGTAATCAGTCTGCTAGAAAGGGAGTTGACACCGATCTGGTGATAAGAGGAGACCCTGAGTACACATCAGAGACAGCCCCCATGCTGTCCTGCAATATTAGCCAGCAAGCCATGTCAGCTAACGGCTGATCTTCACTGACAATTCTGTCTTCCACAGGTATTTACTCAAGGAAAGTACTAATAACTATCTAGGAGAGTACTAGTAAGCACTACAGTGGTACTTAATGATAAAGTAACACTACTTTTCTCCTAATGTCAGGCACTTCTCCTGTCTTCAGTAGCAGTGTGGGAGAGCTATAACAATTACAAGATTGACAACTAAATGCAGTAAAGATTTAATTCACCGTAAGGGTAATTTGCATGGATTAAATAATTGTGGTGGCAATGTTTGACCTGCATTACTAGGGAGGTCACCACAGGGTTTGCAACAAAATCTGTTTTACAAGGCAGGAGAAAAAAAATGGTAATGATAAGAAACACCAGAGTTCTTAATTTGCAGCCTTCTTAGAAATAAAAAAAAATAATCATGTAAAAACATAAATCTAATCAAACTGCAGCTCTAGAGATTATTTCAGAGAAACGTTATGGTATTACCTAAGAAAAATGACAATAAGACCATACACATTTGCCACGACGACAGTTTCAGCTTTTCAGTGCTAACATACTTTATTATCTGATCATTCATCTTCACATATAATAAGAACAGTAACACCCTGTTGAAACGGCTATGTATTAGGCCCCTGATCCTAATTTTTGTATTGAGTCTCCTCAAAATTGGCACATGTCTGTCCCACAACACAGGGAGAAAGGGCAAAATAGTTCACCTACCTAATGGGAGAGTAATCAGTATAGAAATTAGGTCCCCATAAAGTGTTTAGATGTATGACTGTTATTGGGATAAACTCCTGTTTACTTCAGAGACAGATGCTGAGTAATACTGAGGATCTGCATCTATGCAGCCTGTCCAAGAGCAGGGGACTAGAGGGCTGAGATGTAGGTCAGCCCTAACCCCTGCATAAGCCTTCCTTCCCAAGCAGCTGTATTGACAGTGCTGGTCACACTGAAGCCATCAGTTCCACCTGAAAGAAGCAACCCGTGCCCATGCATTTGCTGGATTGGAGCCTCTTCTGCTTTTCTTGGTATAAGTAAAGGGAGAAGGAGAAGGACCTTAGAAAAATTGACACTTTTATTGACAACTCTAAAATGAAGAAATCCATCGTTGTTTATAACAATGCCACCAAATGGCAGTGAGAGATATGAGAACTACTACAGGATACCAGAAGGCAAGAGGATGATCTTCAAATCCTCTGGTGGTTTTGGTGGGTTTTTTTTTCATTTAAAATATTTATTTCAGAAGTAGTGACCAACCTGTAGCAAAGGTTGTGTGTTTTAGACAGATGCCTTATTAAACCTATTTTACTCTAAAAGAAAATATGTCAGGTAGCAACCAATGTATACATCTCTGTTAAATATTGAAATAAGAAGAAAGCTGAAGCAATCCTTGTCATGTGCCAGAAGTAAACCAAGGCAGTGTATCCTAATCTAAAATATGCAACAAAGACAAAATTTTTTTCTGACTTTGTAAATCAACACTGCTTTCGGAACAGAAAACACTTAAAAGTTTATTTTTCATGATCTACACCAGGTGGCAGATTACAGCAGCTCTAGAAACTGAACAAAAAATACGGACATGCACTTGTTTAGAAATCTTGTTTATAACAAGTCCCACGGAAGCAGAGAATAGGTCATGATGAAAGTTCAACAAAGAAAAATGTAAAGTCTGGCACCTAGCAAAACATAACCCAGGAGTGCAGAACAGGTTGGAATCTATGTGGCTGGGGAGCAGCTCTGTGGCAAGGAATCTGGGGGTACGGGTGGTACAAGCTCAATGTGAATGAACAGTGTGCTGCTGCAGCCAGGAAAGCCAACAGGATGCTGAGTTGCATCAACAAGGGCATTGCCAGCAGAGATAAGAAGTCATTACCTCACTCTACTCGGCACTTATCAGGCCACACCTGGAATATTGTGCTCAGATTTGGTCCCCACTTTACAAAAAAGATGTGGACAGGCTGGAGATGGTCCAGAGAAGGGCCACAAAGACAATCAACAGACTGGGAAGCCTGCTATATGAGGAAAGACTGAGAGACAACTGGGTTTGTCCAGCCTTGAGAACAGAAGGCTTAGGTGAGACCTATTACCATGTTCTGGTATTTCAGGGGTGGCTACAAAGAAGCTGGAGACTCCTTTTTTATAACAAGTCCCACGGAAAAGACGAGGGGTAATGGGTACAAGAGTCTCCTCTTCTAGGGAGACTCCAGTTGGACATATGAGGAAAAAATTTCACAATTAAAAGAATCAGCCATCAGAATAATCTCCCCAGGAATATGGTGGATTCCCTAACACCGGACACTTCAAAGATTTGGTTGGGCAGCGTGCTGGGCCGTCTTGTCTAGACCGTGCCTTTGCCAAGAAAGATTGAACCAGATGATCCTTGAGATCCCTTCCAACCTGGTAGTCTAGATTCTAAGATTCTATGATATGATTAATGCTGTCCTGCAACACATAACCCATACGCAGTAGAACATTGTAACTCCCTACAGCAAAAGCAGGTCCACTTCTTTTAACTAGAAGCATCTGCTTTTTTACCAGTAATTCAGCAAAGCAAGATCGTTTACAAGAAGATCCAGCCCAGTGTTTGAAAACAAGAGGTAAAACCTCACATTCTGCTCCCAGCCCTGTACTAGGACCTGAGCAGAGAGGATTGCTGATGATACAAACTGGGAGCAGTGGCTGACACACCAGAAAGCTGTGCTGCCATTCAGCGAGACCTGGACAGGACAGAGAGCTGCGTGGAGAGGGACCTCATGCTATTCTATAAAGGCGAGCGTAGGGTCCTGTACCTGGGGAGGGACAGCCCCACACACCAGTACAGGCTGGGGGTTGGCCTGCTGGAAGGCACCTCTGTGGAGAAGGACCTGGAAGTGCTGGTGGACAGCAAGTTGCCCATGAGGCAGCAGCGTGCCCGTGTGGCCAAGAAGACCAGTGGGATCTTGGGGTGCATTAGGAGGACCGTGGCCAGCAGGCAGAGGGAGGTGATCTTCCCCATCTGCTCTGCCCTGGTGAGGCCACATCGGGAGTGCTGTGTCCAGTGCTGGGCTCCCCAGTTCAAGAGAGACAGGGAACTACTGGAGAGGGTCCAGCAGAGCGCTGTGAAGATGATGAGGGGACTGGAGCATCTCCCTAATGAGGAAAGGCTGAGAGATCTGGGCCTGTTTAGCCTGGAGAAGGGAAGACTGAGGGAGCATCTTATCAATGTCTACAAATATCTTAAGGCTGAGTGTCAAGAGGACAGGGCCAGGCTCTTTTCAGTGGTGCCCAGTGACAGGACAAGGGGCAACGGGCACAAACTGAAACACAAGAATTTCCTCCTGAACATGAGGAAGAACTTCTTTACCTTGAGGGTGGCAGAGGGCTGGAACAGGCTGCCCAGAGAGGCTATTGGATACGACTCTCTGCAACCTGCTCCAGGTGAAGCTGATTTAGCAGGGGCTTGAACTAGATGATCTCCTAAGGTACCTTCCAACCCTGACCATTCTGTGATTATGTGATTACACCTGTCCATCCTAACACCATCAGGTATAAACCCCTAAGCACACCACTGGGAGCTAGGGGCTGTTTGTCAGGGAACTGACCTGCATCCTTTCTTTGCAACATCCCTTTAGGACAAGGCACTGAGTTTCTCCCACAGTAAGAGGGGCAAGGGGGAGCTGCCTGCCTACAAAGTCTGCAGGCACAGTGGAATCAGATCTGTGATTTTTCCTCCCCTCCACAACCCCAATCATTAAGTTAGTCATCACTGACCTTGGTGCTCTGCCTGGCATACTTCAAGGCAATGAAAAAACGTATCTCCTTTTTCTTTCCAGGGAAGGCAATAGTTGATGCTCCCAGGCTGCTAATTGCTTGTGTGCATAACATAAAAGGTTATTTTCTTCTCACTCCTCTACTCCCTAACTACTGTTGATGCTCTTGTCCCGCTGCTGCAATGTTATTAATTTTGCTGTTTGCCTCACTACCTTTCCCTGGTACAGAGACATGCAATTTTATGCTTGCTCTGAAGAGCAAATAGAACGAAACTCACCCCAACTTTCTCAACACAGCAGTATCATTGCCCCTACCTTTAGGTTTATCCCAGGCATCCAGACAGGCTGGAAGTGCAAATATTCCACTGCACACTATGGCCTTTCTTGAACTCTGCATTAGCACCATCAGTTCCAGGCATGCCTTATGGAAGCTGTCAGACAAGACATCAGGCAACATCAGACACAACAGCACAGACAATCAATGCAAAGCAATGCAAAAATACATGGCAGGGTAAAGACACCAAGACAGGACTAGTAAGCCCATCAGAAAGGGCCTACCTGAGCTCTGCCACCTTAGTCTGTTTAAAAATAAGGGTAAGTTTAAAAAGCTTTGAGTGAAAAACGTAATCCAGCCTGCAAGAATACTTTGGGGACTCGGTTCTCTGCCTTGCCTCCCCATAACGTTTATGCTGATGCTTAACTTTTGAGATTGCAGTATTTCAGATTTTGTTCTAGCCTGATGCTGACAGACTCCAGTTTTAATAAGACTGCACTGCATTTCATTTATACTTATGTTGAGTACATTTTCTCCAACACCAGCCACTGCCTTGAGGGATGGCATGTGTTCCCATGTTGCTGGTAGACAGCTGTTTACCTCAGAACATCAATACAACACAGACAAAAAATAAAACAATACAACACTATTCAATACTATAAGCATTCTTTTTGAAATAATTTACAGTTACTCCTTTCTGCTACTTTAAAAGGCAGTATTAAGTCAAAGAAAATACTGTTCTGAAGACATGCAAGCAGGTGGGAGCCTCATAATGGAGTTTTAAGGTTTGCCATTCTTGACAGTTCCTAGTACTACCAGTGTCCTTGTAGCAGCACAGCACATTAGCCTTGGCCTTTGATTTCCTTCCATCAGGAAAAGGAGAGTGGAAGGAAAGTTATACTGCTTTACGCATCTTTGAGGCACAGCCATCACCAAGTAGTTAACTTCCTGAGGCAGTAGCTCCAATTCAGGCATTCAAAAGATATATTTATCTTGTTTTTCAAGCTGATATGAAAGTCCCGCTATTAGGATTCCCAATAGAAAAGAAAATCTTTGCAATTCAAGTATTTAAGGACACCTTTGTGACAAGCATCCTCAATACAGAATTCTGAAGCACTGGTATGTGACAGTCTCAGAGTGCTGTAAGTAGCTCTGTGTTCCCTCCACTATTTTATAAATTCAAGATTTGGCCTTATTTCTGTACAAACTTTGCTGGCTGTACCCATACAGGACACTCATAAAAATCACAGACACAAACACGTACACTCAAAGCCCTTGACATTTTGATCTTCCACATCAAAGACTTTATCATAAGCACATGAACATTTTAAGTATTCCTTGTAATAGGGATTTGATTGTCTTTGTAACAACAAGGGACAGCCTATTCTCTACTGGTAAAAAAAAATCCAGTTCTAGTTGGATTTCTTTAAAACTTTTTACTCTAGCTCACAAAGATCTGTATATAGGCATTTAGACTGAAAGTGTATTACTGCCCTCTTAATGTGGTAGTGGGTGTAGAGGGTAATGATCAGAGGTAGAAATCAAATGAGTTGCAATAAGAGAAGTTTGCACTGCGCCTACACTGGTGTGTTCTCATACAGTCACCCCAACAGACAGTAAAAAGAATTGATTTTGGCATGGTGACAGGCTTCTATAAGTGTTTTCCACTGTTTTGTTGTGTATTTCTAATAAAAGTGTGTAGCCTCATGAACTGATTTCTCTCATTTTCCTCTCCTGCAGCCTCCCTTGTGTTTGGTTTTGTTGGGTTTTTTTTCAGACCTGGAACAATATATATATATATATTTCTTTGATTCTCCTTCTCAGAAACTACTGGGTTAGGATTATGTCCCAGGCCATGCTAGCACATCCATCCTTCAGCTTGGCAGCTAGATGATCCACATGCTGACAGCACTAAGCACTCTTCTGCAATTTATCCTTAGTGAATGATAAACCCTGCCAGGTGAGTAAGTGTAAAAGAAGCATCTATGGACAGGATCGTGAGCTACATAAAAACACAGCAGGGACTTTTGCAGTGCGCAGGAAGGGTGTGTGAAAAGTTCACGCTAAGTCAACAGTACACAGGACCTGGGGACTCAGCACTGAAATGCCATCTCTGCAAAACTGTACCTGACCTCACCAGCAAGCATACACACATGCATAACCAGAGCTCTGACCCCACGGGACAGCCAGTCATGTCAAGTGCTTGTAGACCTTACAACACATGAAGAAAAATAATGTGTAAGAACAAATTAATGTACCAGGGTGGGTTTTAATACAAAACTAAGGATAGAACTCCCATATGTAAAATAAGGAAAATTCAAGCTGAAAGACAATGAAGAAGGTAAGTTATGAACTTTTATAGAAATGATAACATACATCTTAAAAAAGAAAGCAAAAAAAGCACTGAGGCTTTAATTTTCCTGAATGATTTGTTGATTTTTAGATAAAGTCAAGGAGACTACAAAAATTACACAAAATCAGATTTCATTTTCTGGCTGCATTAAATGAAACAGAATTGCAAAGACTGTGAACTTATTTGAAATTGTTTGCTGATAAATACCGACTATTTCAGGAAAAATAATTTTTCTTCTGCCGAATTTTTACACCCATGCAATGATTTGAAAGGCTGGATGCACTAACTGAAAGCAGGTTACCACAAACTAAGTTTTATGCACCCTAATCTGAAAAGGAATTCAAAGAAGAAAAAAAAGTAAAAATCAAACATTTGAATGTTGACCTGGACAAGAATAAAGGCCCTAGTCTGGTTACAGTGCTTCATGGATCTTTCTAACTTTATTAATATTATAATTGTCTGCTCTGTCCTACAGACAAAATCCAGGGAATTTTGCTTCTCAGTTCAGCCAGCGAGTAGAAGAGTTTGGCCTTTCAAGTTTGACTCACTTGTTTTCAATTTTCACCTGTATTTCTCCAATTTCTTTAGCATATGCTTTCTCCCAAATGCCAGAAAAATGGAAATTTTCATTTCTAGTTACTGCATCCTCTTACATGAATTTCAGAGAATATGCAAATATGGTCAAAAGCTTCAGTAAAATTTCCTGAGCGTACTTACAGGATTCCTCTGCCTTGATTATCTGATTTAGAAATCTGTAACAGAAGCATCTCCACTAGGACACATGCTAGGGTCTGGGACCTGCATGTAATTGAAGCCTTTTTCCTGTGACCCTTGAGACTTGAATGCCAGCCTGATTCAAATGGCATTGGTTTAGCTGATAAAGCTAGAGGATGCACGTGTATGGGGAATGAATGCCAATGAAGCAGCCTTAGGGATGTGAGCTGCGTTTTGAAAAGGTGGTGGGAAATCCCATGCTCCCTCAGCAAGGCTGCGGCAAGCTAGAGCCTGCAGTGAATTGCAGGGTCTCATGGATGTAAATAAACACTGTTAGGGATCCCAAATTAGAGAAGCACTGCTGGGCATGGTACTGCTGGCTCCTGGCACTGAGCAGAGATAAGCAGATCCCTTCAGATGGTGATTTATCTGAGGACTGAAAACTTACAACCAGCCACAAGCAAATGCTGAGGCACAGGGCTGAGCTAGAATCTGGGCCATGTAAATACTGCTCTTAGCCTTTCAAAACACTTGGGTTTACCTACATCAGAGATGCAAAGTAATGACTCTGCCTTCCCCACCTGTGTATGATACTCAAGTACAAGAACTGTTGTGACAAGAAGGAGGTGTATGTGTGACCTGCCATGTCCTCATTTGTGTTTTCAACTAAAAAATGATTTAGGAACAAGAATGCCAGCCCACTCTGCAGATGATGGTACTATAAAAATACTGACAGAGACATTTAGGAAACTATTCCTGCACACTTCTTGTTTGGACATGAAATAGTGATCTGCACAGCCATATCTCTGCTTGTCTATTTGAGAAAGTCACATCATATCTTTCAACAGCACCAGATGATAATCTTTAGTGAGCAGCATCATTGTATTGCTAGTCTCTGGGAGTGAAGATGATCATCTTTAGTGAGCAGCATCATTGCATTGCTAGTGTCTGGGAGCGATCAGGACACAGGCATTATTTCACATGCTCAAAAAAACTTGCCAATGTAATAACATGCAATTCACCATAGAAAACCTATATAAAATATATATATATTTTCTATACAACTCAGATTTTTAATTCTTTACTGATCACTGCAGAGACTAAATTCTTCAAATGTAGAGACATAACTCAAGACCATAGTATCTTCCACAGAATTACCCATTTCTGAACTTCCAACAAACTGTTCAGTTTTATCCCGGAATGGGAATCGTTGCTTTTACTAGCTTGGATTTTAAGCATTCATGAGTATATTTTTAGCTAGTGTAAATTGTCATAGCAACATTTCTCCCATGAGATCTAGATCTCCTCCCTCCTCTCTCCCTCTTATGTCAGATAAAGACACAAGGCAGATTTTACCACTTGCCAGAACTTTTTACCATAATATTATACAATCACAGTGCACCACATTCATATCAATAAAGTGCAATGGATTTCCTGCAAACCCAGTAAATTTTTTTGATAAATGAAGCTTGTTCCAAACTGTATGCTCCTTTCTAGGAAACTATGGACAGGATCTGTACTAGTTCTTCTACACTCTCCAGCCATCCGCTGTCATTAGTTTTTGCTCTAGGCTGGGTAACAATACATCTACATCAGTGGACAGTGTTCTCACAGATTCTGAGCAAAATTTGAACTAGTTCCAGCACTGAAAACTGTGTACCTCCTGTAAAACCTGCTCAGGACCCAGAAAACCTGATCTACATCGACTCCTACCTGATGTGTCTCCCAGACAATCAGCAATAAATTAGTTGGAGTCACACCTTTCAGTGTGGTGTGTATATTTTATTTGGCAGAGCTATGAATGTGAGTTTTTTAACATTATCTCCAATGTGAACTGTTTTGCCCCTCGGTATGGGAGTATGAGGATTATAATAGGTTTCTTAGTTTTTCTTTCTACATTTTTTGAAATCTTCATGATCGCCTATGCAGTCTGCTACTTTTGTTGAAATTACTGTAAGTTACGAATTACTAGCCTGCATTTTGTTGGTAACACCTAAACCTATCATGTTAAGAGTTTTACACTAAAATCCAAAAGAAATCTTCCCTGTGAGGACAATAAAGAGCACAGTGACTTTCTAAATTTGAATTGTAATGAATCTGTGGGGATTTAAAAAGAGTATCCCAAAATATGAAGATGGGGAAAAATTCCAGATGAAGTCCTATTATTTTACATTAATTTTGAGAAATCTGGAAGGACACTTGCTGACTATAGTCACCAGTAAGTTTCAAAAGGCAAAAAGTTTTCTTATATATGTGTGCAGCTTACTAGGTAACATGGACAAGAACATATGCTTTTCTGCTATGGACTATTGGGAACACATCTGTATGGACACCATCATAGCAGAGGGACAACAGAGAAGGGGCTGATGACACCAAGCAGGCTGAGTGTGAAACAGGTACTGTGGCCAGATCAGAGAGAGGGGAGAGACAGAAGATCATGTGTACTTTATTTTAACATATCATTATAATCCTTTAATTTACAGACCAGACGTTCAGAGCTCTAGTGAAAAAATTGTCTGGTGCTGAGGCAGCATAGGCATCAAAACTGCTGTGGAATGATCCTGGGATTATCATGGAAAAGTATCTACCCCCAAAATCAGTGTGACACCTGACTCCAAAGCCTCTGCAGAGAAATGTATTCTGAATTAAGTACAGTAGTGTATGCTTTTTCCCATTTTTCTTTCCTTTCAGGACCATAAAAGGGGTTTTGATAATTATCTAGAGACTTGATTCTCACTGTAATAAGTTGAATGCTTCCTAAACTAAGCCATCCTTAGCAATCCTAAGCACTCAGCAGGATGGTTAAGCAAAAGGATAGTGGGCATGCTCACTGTACTCTCTTTCCTGGCAAAAATTATTTTGCAACACAAGACCAGATTCAGCCAGCTGAAATCCCAAGTAAGTCTGTTATAAGTACATGTATAAGCCTGGGGAAAATGTGTCTCCTGATGCAGCACATAAAATACTAATGATCATTTTCAAGATACAAAAAGCAGAGATCGTTAAATTGCCTCATATGTTCATCCTCTCCCTGTCTTCTTCCGTCTCCTCTGTTTCAGCTTACACATTTTTTTACAGCTGTGTTACAGATACAGTGGAAAGAAAACAGCTTTACAGTAAATAAATATTACAAATGAAACAAAGAGGGTTGTTAGTCGACCTGTGCACTGCTCTTGTGTGAAAGTCTGAAACGTAGAGTGATTAAAGATCTAGGTGCTATCTGCCTAAATCTGTCTGTTGGGGATTCTTAATAGCTCAGCAGCCATACAGCCCAGCTGCCTTTCTGGAGTATGTCTTTTCACTGATGGTATGCAAAGGATTGTTGAGCTTTTGACATAAGTATAAATGACTAGAGAACTGAAAAGAGTGTACCTTTGTGACAACTCAGCTATCACTAGAAAGATACCTTCGCTTTACAGCCTTGCTAGGGAAACCAGGGCTAGCATGCACTCTTTCAAAACCTGAGAGCATGCAGGACCGAGAAGCTGCCTTTAGAGATCTAGCTAGACAGCTGAGACTGAAGCACTACCATGGCAACTCTTTCAAGTCAACAGGGCTTCATGATGTTCTGCTCTCTGGATCAAAGCACCTCCATGCCTTTCCTCCACAGCCAGCACTGCCATGTTGTCAGCAAAAAAGGTGACAGCAAGCTGAAACACATTAATGTATGTTGTCCATTAACATGTACAAAATCACGAATGCCAGTGATTCACGGGTGTTTAATGGCTTTCCTCAAAGCCCATCACAACCAATGAATGGGTCACGATACAGAACACAAACCTTAACAAAAAATGAACTTAAAAAAATTATTGCATTGATTAGACCATGTCACAGGCTTGCATAATTCCTTCTCTTCTCTAGCATCCTAGGTCCATTGGAGGGGAGACAATACCAAACAGCACTGTTTTGACGTTCAGGACCTGTAGTTCAAATAATGCACTATAAGGAAATCCCTGTGTTTTAAGGACATGGCTAAAGTACTGAAATACATAGAATCATAGAATTGTTTAGGTTAGAAAAGACCTTTAAGATCATCAATGATAAAGAACTTACTGCAATCCAAGCTGTAGGAAAAGAAAAGTATATACTAGCATATAACTGAGGAACCTGCAGTAGCAAAGAGCTGATCCCTTCTCTTCTAAAGGAGCAGACTTTAAATTCAGAAATCCAGCAAGTTGAAACTAGTGTCATGCTCTTTCCTCAGAGCCACACTCACACTGAAGACGGGGAAACACAACTGCAGTAGATGTTCTGCAAAGAACAGAATATGTTCTCCACTATCCCAGGTGCTGCAGATACAAAATCACAAAATACACTCTGAAAACAACACAGATGTAAAAGCACACAGGGAAACCCCCTCAACCTTCTATTGCCACCCTACTAGCAAGTCTTATAGTTGTGCCTAGTGTACAGGAAAGCAAGTCAGAAACATGGGGAATGGATGTTTTATGATGAGATGTATTTATCTGTAGCATACAGTTGTGGAGCAGAATGCGTAAGATGAATACCTCTGTAATGAACCTCTATCAGCTACTAATGCTTCTTAACCAATAACCCACCATTAAAAAAAAATCTTTTGCCACTTTCTGTGGTTTACACCTAAACAAAGCAAAAGAATCCTGCAACACACACACAAAAAAAGTAATATTCTTGGAAAGACTGTGATATATTTGCATACCAAATAAGACTTTAACACTACCATCTGGTGACTGTTGCAGTAAGAATAACAGGAATTTCATCTGAGTATCTCAAAATGCTCACGCAAATGTAGTCCTGTAAGGATTAACAAAGTAAATAATACAGAAAATGCATTCTGAATCAGAGTAACTGTGTAGTCCTGTGTTTTGTCTCCAGTGGTGGCAAATATAAAAGGCTACCTGGAGAGACCTTATCAGCATTCACTTTCTGCTGTACATTCCTCAACCTCCCCAGCAACCACAGCTCAGGATATATCTGAAGGCACATTCCTGTCTGTTGCCCTCAGCAGCTGAGTGAAATAATCTTACTCAGACATAAAAGCATATTGCATAAATTTTCTTATGGTTAGGGTTTGTCAATGCTGAAGTAAAAATCTAGATATGCTGGCCAAAACATTCTGTGTTAGTAATGAATATTTTTATACACACCTTCTACTAGTCCGAGTTACCTGGAGCTGACTGAAAAATTCATCATGTCAGAAGCCAAATAATGATGGAAAGAAGCTTTGTTAAATCACTTGTAAGATGATCATATCATTACTACTACTGTTACTATTACTACCACTGTTGCTATTACTATTATTATTACAGGTCTGGAATATATGGTATTAACCTTTACAGAACGATTTTTTACTATGAGAAGTACGAACCAATTACATAGACACTTTCCAAAATCATATTCTGAGGTTATTCAAGATGAAATTTTCCTTTTTTTCTAAATGTGAAAATTAATTCTGACTACATTAATAATTTTTTTCATTCACTGTTTGTTCTGCCAAATGCATTAATTTTTAACTGGCTCCTTCTATTTATTTGTGTGAGGTTTTCAAAGTGATAGGCAATACCACAGTTTGGCTGCTCTTGGAAAATTTTGATTTTTTTTATGTTATTTTGTTTCATTTTGGTTTGGTTTTCTCCAGAAACTGAACAGGAACATCCAGCTTTTTTTGTTTGGTTGGTTGGTTGGGGTTTTTTTCCCCATCTCTGTTTGAGGAATACTGTAACAAGACAGACAATATGAAAAGTTTTGGGACAGACTATGCAGGACTTACATAGAAGAGGGCAGAGACTGCTTAGTAAATTTATCTGCCTAGTTCATCTGTTCCACCTGCTGCCTGGCTTGCAAGCACTTCACTATTTTAATTTGCACACGGCAAGGTGTAAGCAGGAGTTCACACGCTTGCTCTGAGCAAATACTGTGCTTCTGCAGACAGCAGCCTTGCATAGTCACACTGTATTTCCTGAGACTAAGTAGTGAGATTAATTTCCTACCTCTTTTGTTAAGGAGGATAACTCAGGAGGTTTACCAAGGTATTAGTTAATGAGAATTTTATTGTCCATCATAAAGTGTCACTGCTGCCAACAGGTAAACTTTGATTCTTACCCTAAATTGTTTTATAGCCCTTGGTGGAATCAGACACAATAAGGTGGAAAAGTGATATACATATATATAAGCAAGAGAGCTTGAGAAGACTTCTACATAGCAGGATCCACATGGGAAGACATGACTGACAGCAAGCATCTCAGAAGATTTGAGAAAGCAGAGAAGAGCATAGAGACAAACAGGGAGAAATGTGAGTAACTGCACAAGGAGGTGGAAACTCAGGGAGAAAACCAGCAACAGGCTCCTTTTTAATGCCTGGGGAAGTAGAGCATAGGGAGATCCTGTTTTGTGTCAAGTCCTTTGCTTAAAACACCCCATCAGCTCACTAAATTAAAATATAACTCTGGCAGATTCGTTTAACTATAATAAATGTCCTTCCCACGTCTTTCAACCCTGCCCAGGTTCTGAGAAGTTGCTGTGCCTGTGTGTTGCATGCTGCAGTCGGACTTCCGTCTGCTTGGCCATCCACAGAGACAGTTTCAACTTCTCTAGCTCAGCGATGTCAAGGCAGTCTGACATGGACAGTAATCAGAATAATAACTGAGGGTACTGGAGTACACAGTGGGATGTATTTGGTTTGCTTTCCTAAGCACAGAGAGTTTTAAGATATGTATTGTCAAACTTAAGATGCATAATGCCAAGCTTTTCTCCCAAAACATATGGGCAGAACTTTTTTTTAAGAGGAAAAAAAGAGCAGGGAAATGTAGTAATGGACTCCAGGAGCTGAACTTATTAAAGAGAAGTGCAGATGATAAAAAGGGAAAGAAGTAGCCATTCTTGTTCCTTGATTCCGACCAGGAATTTATTTTCACCTATCATGTTCCTAATGTCATTTTTAAATAAAAACATTTCAGTGTGCTTTGGTTTTTCAGTAAGTCTTCAAACAGACTTAGCACTTGACTTCATGGGTAGGAAACATTAAGAAAACAATTTCTCAACAGCCAGCACGTGAACACCCTCAGTTTCATTTCTGCCCAGAGAAGATTTAAGTCAAACTATGGGTGAATGCAGTCTCAAGCTTTGTTTCTGACTTAAACATACATCACATCAGTCCACAACACATCGTTTTAATCTTAAAATTGGATAACTGAATACAGGTGCGTACTGTTACCCTGGCTAACGTTCATTTGGATGGCTCAGTAAGAAAAGGCCCTGGTTTTAATATCAGGTGGCGTATCAAGATAGAGCACTGAGGCATGCCTCTGCTCTGCACTGGCTTCACATATAGATAAGGTGTAATTACTACCTCCCAAAGCCCTTCAGCTCAAGGCCGCAGGACTTCTAGAAACCACTGTCATGAAGAAACCTGGAAATAGCCTCACACAGCAGGCAGCTCTGGGGACATCAGCTCCCCTGGCAGGCTAAGCTATGGGAATTTCAACCTGGAGCACAGGAGCTCAGAGATTTACCTGCACAATAGACCAACTGCAGCAGAATTAGTGATGAAACGTTGCTCGTGCTAGAGGTGGTAACACAACTGTGGCATGTTGGAGAACTGAAAATCAATGCACTTTTTGACTCAGCTTTCAATATAAATTACTGATTCTCCTCATGACTCCTGTCAAGTCCTGGATGCTCTCTCCCTCTTGAGAGTTTCAAATAGCATTTGAGAAGGCAATTTCCTGTCCCTCTACTGCATCCCTAAAAACACCTTCAAAAACAACTCTCATTTTTCAAATGGTGGCTAAAAAAACCCTTAGCCTACTTGCTACATGGTGCAAAGCATTAATTTCACAGGAGTGTGCGGAGTGTAAATGGTTTACTTAAACTTGCTTTGTCATTTTCTTGTTTCTCTTCCAATTCTTTAGCAAAGTTTTTCCAGAAGCTGTTATGGAGCATTTTTGTTGCAAGACACCATTGAATGTATTGTATGAATGCCTTACACCTAAATCAAAGAAGACCAGTCCCAGCATAGCTGTTGGACTGGTTGATCTCAAGAGATCCCCTCCAACCTCTATGACTCTGCAGCTCAGCCCAGCTCCATGCTGCAGCCTGTTGTTCGTCACAGCTCAAACCCAGGCAACTGTCACACACCCCACAACCAGCTGCCAAATGGCTTTTAAAATAAATAACTATGCATTTGTATACAAATGCAGCATCTGCATTTCTACAAATGTATTTTTTCAAAGCCCGTATTATTAACCTATACCTCTCCCAATAAGAGAAAAAAAAAAAGAAAAAAAAAGAGGGGGGGGGAGCATTGAGGGGACAAACCCACCATAACCCTGAGATGGGTGGGTCCCGCTCCAGTACAATTTACAGCTCAGATATAAGTCCTGGTCACAGGCAGATTATATGGGGAGGCTTGTATCAAGTCTAGCAGCAATGATACAAATGTGGCTGCTGCTGCTGAATGTCTCTTTGTTCATACCTTAATGCTCTGCATCATCTGCCGAACTTAGGTTCTTCTTTCTCTCTCTGAAAGAAGTATGCAACTGAGGAGAAAGTACACATGACTTGTGCCTGGAATTCATCTGGTAACACCTGCACATTAATACACCACAGCAGAACCACATGATCAGCTGCTGCTCCTACTGAAGGCAAATAATTATAGCTAAAGATTTATGGTAGCCCCATGTCCCTTCTCTTTTCTATTCCATCTACAATATTTTTCTCTTTTTTAACATATTTACTTTTTCCCAAAATATGATCCCAATTCTGTTATAACCAGGTAAAAAAAAAAAACAACCAAACAAACAAAGACACAAACCAACACAAACAAACAAACAAAAAACCACCCCAACCTTTCAAGGTTTAAGATAGAATGAACCTATAGCTGAAGTATGAGTAATTCCCTCTTAAAAGCATTTCAGGAAAAGACCAGCTGAGGTGATGATCTAAGTTGTAGCAGTTGAGCTTTGCCCAGATCCAGTCTGCACAAAAACAAAGATAAAAAAAGGCAGGTCTCATGGTAGGGTACAGAGAACACTCCAGCTCTTTCCTTACCCTGGAGCTTAGCCTACACCTTTTAACATGATCTTGAGACATCCAGAAATGGATGTGGAGTGAACCTGTCTTCAGAGTGGGTAGATAAGACGTACACCAAGCACCACCCTGAAATGACACTTAAAAAGTAAAAGAACCAGACAAATACATACCGAGGCATATCCCCCTGAAACACTCCTGACCCTCAAACATGCAGTGCTAGTAGGTTTGAAAGGATAAAACAGACAAAGTAACATAAGAAAAAATAGAAAGTAGAGAGTCAAGGCATATCTGATTTATTGCCCTGTGCTTAAGTTACTGCATTAATTAGTCATACCCTTTAATTTCACCTATACTGCCTTGGGACAGAAAAGGAACACTAAACTGAAGACTGCTGTGACCTACCCTGGGGAAGGGGTATGCTTTGGAAGAATCTAATTTTAGAAGGCAATGTAATTTTTTTAGTGTTGTTAATAACAATGCCCAAATGATTACTTTGTGGTTCAAAAATGCTTGAGGGAGATCATGACTTACATGGAAATGCTTTTGCCACTTTGGTGGGAAATTAGTCAGTGCATTTCTTTTTTCCTCAGGAATCAAAAATGCCAAGCTTCTTTAGCAACTAATGTTCATCTGATTCTCCATGAATGTCCTTCTGGCCTCAGACATGGTCCCCACCAGAGATACTGCCTTCTAGAAACCACTCTGTTAAGTTACAGTAACTTCCTATCTTGAAAAACACACCAACTAAAATTAAACGAAGTCAGGTCACATCAAGTAGTCTGTGGCTGGAAAAAAGTGTGAGGTCAGACAGGAGTGTGCCTGCTTTTGATGAGGGGTAATGGGATGATGAGGATAAATTTACATCATTTGAAGATCTGCCCTCACAGCTCCTGCTGACTTCATTAAGCAATATGAGGCATATCATCCTGGAGAGAAAATAAATGATGAAGTAACAGAATGAGAAAATAAAATAATTGCGTTTGGGATCCAAACCATGTCACTACAAATGGAGGGCAACCTGAACATGTTCCGATTAGAAACTCCACAGGATAGCTTTAAATCCAAGCCTAATCAGAGAGTTGCCTGGGGTTGTACTCCATCTCTGACATGCTTTTCTCTTTTTGGCTTTTGTATCAGTCTAACTAGTTAACACCCAAATTTTGGAATTTTTTCTAAGAAAGTTTCAATCTCCCCATAATGCTCCCTTCCACCTTTAAATGACTGAGCTCTACTATCAATGATAACTTGAACTTAATGAGATTTTTATCTCATTTTTTATATATATATTTTATATATAGATATAGATATACCTAGAAATTAAATACAAATTTCTTAAGAGTTAGCAAGTACTGCAGTGCTGTTTCACGTGAAAATGTTAGGCAATCAGCAGTCTACAAACTGAAAATATTTTTTTTATTTATCTTTACTTAAATAAAAAACATTTCCACTTGGTTTGATGTTATGCTCCTCCTACCCATTTTTGACTGTTTTTTATGGTAACATGAAATGACTATGAAAGATAAATGTTTCCTGGATAGAATTTTTTAACTCAACACAGGTGAGCGAATTGTATGCTATAGCATTATTCTTTACAGGTACATAGGGAAAGCTGATCCACAGTTCCTAAGGGGACTGTATGAGCACATCCTCTTTTGGAAAAGGTACAAAATTCTGTGGGTGTTCAAGTAGTTTATCACCATTTTTCCAAGAAGGAAAAGAAGCAATCCACTGCTAGACACTCAAGAAATAGCTAATGATGTTATCTAAATTATATATTATTATGTGTGCCCAAAATAATTTAGAGGGAAACTAACCAAAAAGTCAATGTCAGGCACCCTAGTTAATAAAGCAGTAAGTAAAAGACTGTCTAGCTGCCTTGGGATTTTTCAATTATTTAGAGATTAAAGAGGCTAACCTCCCTTGAAAGTTTATGAGAGTCCATGAGTTGAAGGGATTTAAAATTACCCAAGAAGAACAGATGAATGTGTATACTATTTCTATAGTATCTTTCTATAGTAACACCTGTTAATAGCTAAGGTAATAATACAGAAAGGGTGTGTTTTCATTTTGATGTTAACAATTAGTTACATGGGCGAGTATGTACCTAAGCTTTTATGTACTGTCAAAATAATGAACTTATTTCTTGTTATTTATTACTCTAACTCTGAGTATCTGATACTACAGTGTTTTTTTTTTTTAAAAGCCTCTTGTAATAATGGTAATGATTATTATTGTAATGGTGATGATAATAATAACAGCAAAAATATATTTCAGAGCCATATTAAAGGAGAGAAGCAGTTGGCACAATAATCTTGGGCTTGTTCTGGAAAGCAGTAAGTCAATGCTCCCCAAATTAAGAAAATTAATTTCTGAGGAAAAGAGCAGAATAATATATAAACACACAAAACCCAGCAGAAAACATGGTGTAACTTTGGGCTTAATGAATCTTTCAGAGAGGTCAAAACAAAGATTTGATACTGAATTGATTTCTTCTTCCTTCCCGTCCATCTCCCTGTCCTATCATTTTCATATTCCCTCAAAACAACAGTTTTTTTTAAAAGAAGAAATGTTACTTCATATATGCTGGAGTCTTCAACATATTTAGATAGCATAGAACTCTGTTCCAGTTACTCTACTAGGACTTGCAAAGTGACATACCAGGTAGATCCTAAGTCATTAAAGAGAAGTCTATTCAGAAGTATCAGAGGTTCAGAAGAAATAGTGGTGGTTTCTGCAGATTCTAAAGATTTTGTGCATTTGCCAAAGCAGAAGTGTTTGTCAGGTACATACAAAGTAGCTTGCATGTACTTAGTATTCAGTTCTGATATACTTTATCACTTTATTCTTTGAAGGTTTTGAAAGATGGGGTGGAGTTTAGGGTCTTGGGAATGGTTTTGTTGAGGCAGGAATCATCTCCAAAGCCTGCTACTACACCTTGAATCATGAGCTGTTGTGGTGTCAAAATGGCAGCAGTACCCCAGCCAGTTTAGTCCATCCCAGCTTTCAAACTCCAGTAAATTAAGTGGAACCTGAAAGGTTTTAAAAAGAATCAGAAGTTAAGATGGTCTGGTATAGCATCAGAGCTGATTTCAACACAAACATCTGAGGCAAGTAATTTAGCTGATTTAGGGATAACATAACGCTGTAACAACAAAAAAGAGGCTGTTTGAAAAGACCTTCCACTAAAGTAGATGGTAAAATCTCTATTGATTTTTGAAGCAAAAATACCTAGAGCACAGTCAAGTCCTTCTGAAAATCCTACCCGAGGTTTATTACCCGTTTATTAAAAACGCTGCACAGCTCTTTGGAATAAAATCTGATCAGTAATCTATGTTTTCACTCCTTAGAGTGGGTGTTTAAACATCTCTTCACAAACCAGTAGTCTATTTATTGCACGTTCCTTTTTTTTTCTGTCCATAATGTTTACTTTATGAATAAAAAAACAAGCAGTTGAAAGAGGACATGATTTTGAGGATCCAAATGTTTCCTGCTGCAACCACAAACCTAAGCACCTAAAATCTCCATCTGGTTTGCAGAGACTTGTGTCCTACTTGAGTCCCTGCAGTTTTCAGCACAACCAGTTCACTCCCTCAAAACATCTTCTATTTCTGCTTGTGATGATACCTCTGTCCACATGCCGGTCCCTTGCCAACTATTATTATAAACAGAAAACAAAATTTTATGATAAGTTAAGAAAATTATAACCGAAATGTTAAATTATTCAAGAGAAATTGAGTTTTAAACTTGGAAGCTTCTTTTCTTATGATCTCATAAGAAGATTTAGAGTAAGGTTGTCTTTTTGTGTGAATATTCATAAGACACTAAAAATTATAAACGCATTAGCTGTATTAGACAAGGATTTTTCTCCTTAATCTGTACTTTGAAACTCCTGCCTCTTGAGGTTACTTCTCTCCCTAAAACTAAAGAGAAGAAAAATGTGATCTTGTTGTACTACTAATAGTTTGGGAGATTTATCTTAGGGGATTAATTTCTGATTATTTTATATGCCAGGCTAGCCACCACTTGGCAGTGGTGACAACCCTATGACAGCATTGACTTTAAGTAAGCTCTAACGTGTAGAAGGACTGGGTCCATTCTGAACAATTCTCACCACCACTGACAATGTGGGTTACTCAGTGGTATACGGCAGTCCTATAAAGTAGCAAATTATTTCCAAACAGAAAACCTTCCTTTCTGTTACACATTCACGTGCTGTGGATGATGTTCACTGATCTAATAGAACCCTCATATCAATTGGAGAAATAGCATCTCAGTTTCAGCCCCACACTTAAACCTTTTCTTGGCAGGACATTTCATGACATCGCTACCATCCTTGGGCATGGGGAGCATGAAGTGGAGTTTCTCTGTAAGGAGCAGAGGACAGGAATTTGCCCTTTTTCATGTACATCCACAAACTTCCAGGAGTCATCAGACAGTGCTCCTGAAAGCTCTGCCTATACTGCAGGCACTGACCACTACAGAGATGATTCTAGTTGCTTGACAGGCAGCTCTTCAAGCTCATACCTTTCATTTGGTATCAGGAAGCATAGCAAGCCCAATAACTAAAATACGCAACTCCTGCTTCTCTGCCAAAAACTTTGTTCATTTTAAAGAGCTTAACTGTAAGCCTAAGCTTCTGAATCTTTTGAAAATGGCTTTTTTTGCTTTTTTTTTTTTTTTTTTTTAAACTCCAACATTCAGCTAATTTCACAAGAAATCATGCAGAGAAGCTGTTTTCAAAATCGTTCTTGCTATCCATTAGGCTGAACCAGAGAGGACATATTCCCATGCTGCCAAAGTCAGTGGGTTAAAAAGATTATTGCCAGGCACTCTCACATGAGGGAAATGGTCTTGTTTTCCACAGGACGGGAAAGGGGAGAAGAAGCTGGAGGGATGGAAGGGAAAGCTGAGAGGAGGAGGAGATGAGTGCTTCAGCCCAGGAAGTTCTCCCAGCACCCAAACACGCAGATGCATCCAGTTCACCAAGTTGTAGCTCAGTGGTCAGAACCATGGAAAACACCAGTCAGCGTAAACACTGTGGAGGGGAAGAGGAAGGTGCAAAGGAAAAGGCCACTGGCATGCTCCCAAAAGTCTCAGTGTCTTGAACTGAATTCAGAGGTACTGAAAGGATTTCCATGACTCAGACCTTAAGCTGAAGTGTACCATATGACAGTAAAGATTCATGCAAATAAATTTTTCATTTTCATTTACACATCTGCCAAAACCACAGCCCTGCCTTTGTCATGTATTAAAATGATGCTGGCCTCTAACTCTCTGGTTTTGCTCCTGGTCATTTTGACTTAGCAAAAAATCTAGCCAGCAACACAACACATGACCCTGTGTTGTGTTGTTTGATGAGACAGGCGCATAGCTAGCCTTGAACTAGAGACAGATGAGAGAGAGGTGATCTCTCAGAAAATGGAATGAGACACTGAAAACCCCCACATCTGTTTCTGCTGTTTCAAGACAACCTTTAAAGTTTTACTGTAAGATGAGTGACAACTACAAGAAATATAACTGGCTGTCTTACATGATGTTCTGGCTCTGAGTTTATGTGATGTTCGCTTGCCAGCACCTAAGTGACTCATCTGCAAAAGGCTTTGAGATGAAGTGGTGAATAAAGTGCTGTAGAAATGGAAAATGTTAATCTAATGTGCTATGTAAAGATCTGCTGGGAGTAGTTCTAGCAGCTGTGGCACAGATGGAATGGGAAAATAATCTGTAGAAAAAATAGCCAGTTACTAACCTGTGTGAAGATTTTACCTTAGAAAGGGTAAATATGATTTTTTTCCATTATGTTAAACTCTCCCTGTGGGCCAGCTCTGGCCTTCAGAGTGTTTTTTACTTTACTTGCTGGAGAATTAAGAGATTTCAAAACATACTCAAGCAATTTGTTTAATTGACAGTTCAGCCAAACTACTGTCAACCAATTGTAGAATGAATTCACAATTTAATGTTTTGCTTAAGTACTTGTGCCCTAATAAATCATTTTAAATAGCTGCCTTTTGGAATGCTTGAAAAAATAGACGGTGATGCAGCACATTGCATGTGTCTGAAATGGAAAAGTAAAGAGATGGGTATATACATATAAGTAAACTGAATAACACCTTATTCAGTGTCCTGATTCTGAGAGAAGCATTAAGGTATCTCTTAAGTTCCCCTTCCCAGCAGCTCTGAAGTAGGCTGTTTGTGTACATGGGCAGAGAGAAGAAGCCTTTGAAACAGGCTGTGCTCAGGAAAATTCTAGGCTTTCTCTCATATGTATGTTTCTCCTAGGTTTATTTGCTCCACGGCAAAGAACAGTACAGAGTTTGCAGAAAGCCACAATACCCCAGCTCTAACTGAGGTATTCAGCTCCAGCTGTCAACACTTTCTGACAGTAAATAGGAGGGATTCTTTTCCTTCATTCTACCCTGGCACAAGGTGATGATGTCTTGCTGCAGACCACAGGAAAAAAAAAAAACCCAAACAGAAAGTGTCTTTTCCATGGCAACTGCTTAACAGAAGGGTTTTAATTTTCCTCCCAAAATTAAGAAAAAATAAATAACACTGACATTCAGTACTGGGATTTCAAAACACTGAGTACCTTTACTTACAGTCACTCTTCATTTTTTTTTTTTTCAGTTTTTGTTCTAGAACCTAAAGCATAAAATAATACTTTTTAAAAATAAGCTTATCCTCAGAGTTATCCTGTCAAAAGAGAAAATTAATAAAAGAAAAGCTTATAGCAGTCATCTTGCATTTCATAGCAAGAATATACAAAGTAAAAGAAAGGAACAGATACAGTCAAACTTTGAAATAAACAAAGAAAAAAGATTTATAAAATGAAACTAAATTAATTTAAAACAATCATTTGGAAGCATGAACATGCAAAATAGTTTTGTGAAGCAAAATTTTTAGTTTAAACTTTATAACTGAACTTTAATTGAAACCATTTTCTATATCACAACATCATTTCATAAAATCTCATTCCAGGGGGAAACATTTCCAAGCAATTCTCCTTTTCAGAACACTTTTAATGAACATTACCACCATTCTGGTGATACTGTGAACCAGACAGCAGCACGTGTGCAATTTTGTGTTCTACTACTTGCAATAATTACTCTGTTTGCCTAGCATCATGCAAGATAAGTGAACTAAATGTTTCACTGCATTTCTTTTTCCTTCGATCAGACATTTTACAATACGCTCTTGGCAATTGCCATCATTTTTCCTGTCACCTTTCCATTACTTTAGAACAGGGATTCTTTCTCTTGTGACCTGCTTCTTCCTCCCCACCCTCAGCAGGCAGACAGGCAATGGCAGCGAGAAACTTGCAGCAGTGGAGCTATATGTGGCCTCTTCCCCCACCACACAGACCACAGCAACTTGTCCTCCAGGCAAGAAGTCCAAGGCTGGTGCGAGTTACATGAGGCTAGCATCCATCTTCTAAGCATGCTTCATTTTGAAGAACTATGTTGTTGTTGGTCCCAATTTAACTACCTTTCACATACATCTCATGACTTTCCCACTCCATAAGTGTTTTGACCAGACTACAGAGAGAGCTCTGCTCTGCACGGTATACTTACTCTAAAGGAACTGATGCCATTTTCCCTTCTGATTCCTGTGTGAACCCCTTTTGTGGTTTCCTCACTCCACATAGTTTTCTGTATTCTCACACTCTGCATTCCTCATTACTTCTGTGCCTTCCTCATGAGAAGCTTCTGGTCTGCTTTCCTACAGCCTGGCTTCAGCCATCTGAGTGTGGTATGGGGATTGTTCTCCACATGCATTTATCCCAAAGATAAATGGCTTTCTAGAAAAATCGCTGGTTCAAGTAAAGAAATTTGCACCCTTCCATGAACCAGCCATGCTTTTTTTGGATGGAGACACCATAGGGTTTTTTTGTCAGCCACAGACCAAACCACCCTGAGTACCTCTGCCAGTTCACAAGGTACTGTAAAGTAGTAGTCATTCATACACTTCCACAGGTTCATCAAAGCTTACAGAAAATTAGGTCAAATAAGCAGATGATGTGCTTTTATTTTTTTAGTGCAACTGAGGGAAGAAAGCAGAGACAGATCTTAGAAAAATATGGAGCCCAACAGCTGGCAGATATGATGGGAGATGGAAGCAAAGTGGCATTTTGTTGCTGCAGTGGCCTGTACAAGTGAACATCCTTCTGAGGACAGCTACAAGTATCTATCGCTACCAGTTCTGGTGGTGGCTGAACTGGGGGGTGTGGGTGTGTGTGTGTGGGTGTGTGTGCGGGCAAAAGGGAAGCATGCATAAATGAAGCGCAGTGCAAGATGTGTAAGATTTTTATTCTGTATGGTAAAGAAACACCAATCTTAGCTTAATCCTACTTATTCTTACACTGTTAGATGCAAAGCTTATTTTAAGAGATTTTTTTGTCCTAAGTTTTCTAAATATAGTCCAAAGAGAGAGACTAGTCTTTCCAGAGGACAATTCAGACCTTAGAGGAGGTGAAGAATCCTCTGGAGTGGTCTCTCTTTCCTTTGTCCAATTTCTAAGCCTAGGGCAGCTTCCCTCCCAATGTAGGCACTTCAGCAAAGGATCTAGCCTTTGGTTAGGTGGGGGCTGGCCACTTAAGAGGTCTGTAGGGCACAAGGTCAACCCCAGTGTGACACAGAACTGGTATTTAATTGCTCCTATCTCGTGCACCCCAAATAACACATAAAGCCAAGTGGGGCAACATGTGTACTCTGTTCTCACTTCCAGCATCTTGGCCCTTGTGATTCAATTCACAAGGCTACACAGCGTCCTGAGGAAGGCAGAAAATACCAGGGCCCTGTACTGTGCAGCAACTGGCATCTGCCATGTAATCCCAGAGCAACTATGATCCACAGCTTTGCTCTTTGCTATCACATCTGATGCTGTTGAGCAGAGCACGGTTTATGTTTTCACCAGAGCAGACCATCTGGAAATGCAATCAGAGTCCACAGCCTCCAGGGATTACTGAACCCAGCAGAGTGTGAAAGGAAAGCTTGTGTCCCACACTGCTTGGTTCTGCCATGACCTTAACTGCGTGGAGCAATACTTTCAACCCTCTAATGCAACTAAATAAAGTACAGTTACTTTCTCAGGTGCTAGTTCAGCCTGCTGTCATCAAAGAACAAACTTTGAACTGTAGCAGGTGTTGAGGCAATATAAGGCCTTGATTATTCTTTGGATATTCAGAGTTGTCGCAATACCTTGCTAAACATAAATGAGATAAATTCCCATATTCTTCTTACCTGAAGTCTGAAGTATTGATCAGGCTGAACCAGTTTTGGCTGGGCTGTTAGAGCACAAAGGCAAAATTACTTTTATACTGGTGGCCCCAGTTGTATGCTGGAAGCTAATCTTAAAACAGCAATTATGTGTAAAAACAAAACCACAGGCACTCATCCCATTTCACTGAGGTCCAGGAGCCAATCCAGTACATAAATCAGATGTTTAAACCTTGGAGTTCATAACTTCTGATACAGTATAAAAGTATAATTAATAAATAAATGGACTATATCAAGCTAATAGTTTTGAGGTAACCCTCCCCTCCACACCTCCAAAGCTATGAAGTCTTCTACTCATTTAAAAAAATAAAAGAGACAGACAACAAAAAAGCCAACAAGGCTATATGTTACAACTTTGTTTCCAAAGCCAAGGATCTTGTTCTATAAAGATTTCAAAGTCAAGCATTGCACGAATCTTTGCAAGCATGGAGTAGAACTAAGTTCATGATAGGTTATAGCTACCTTTGCATTAAGCTTCAAAACCTCTTGGCAATTTAAATATCATCTGAGAAGGGTTCAAGAATGGGTACTCTATTATGAAATAGTGGAAACGATGAAAAGTTCTTCTTTAACCAATTATTGCTAAGAAAATAAGGAAGATAAATAAGTGTATTTGGACAGCATTTTGTTACTTGTACCATTTGAATTATTCCCATTAAATCACTGCAAAGTGGTCAGGGAGGAGGAATGTATTCTAAATTTACCTTATAATTTTAAACATTGGTGAAAGGACTGCAGGACTATTGTTAAGTGCTTGAATGAAGTCAATACTCATATACCAGGCTGAAATTTTTCAGGACCTGTAACAAATTCTTCCAAAATAAATTAAGAGCAAGCCTGTAATTGTCTTTTTAGCTTTGCAAATTGTCCCCACAGAACATCCCTAAATATGTATGAAGAATTATCAGATTGAAACAGAAATGATGAAAGGAGGAAATGGAAGAGGAATCCGCTGTACTTGCTACACTTGTATAGCATGCAGATGTCACACTAAGAATGGTGGGTTGGATAAAAGATATTTCTTATTATTTTTTTTTTTTTTCTAATTTCAGCTTTTATTGCATTTTCTCCTAAATTTCTCTTTCTATCATCTGTAGTTAACTATATCTCCCTTGTAGCCCTTTTTATCAGCGAACTTTAGTGGAAGATCTCCACAAATGCTGACTCAGTAGTATTTAAGGAGTAACCTACACTGAAAGCAAATGACCTATTTGTACACCCACTTTTGTTCTGCTGATACATCCATCCATCCATCCTGGAGCTTGTGTAATGTGAAAATGTTAGTAGACATGATAAATCCACCTGGTCCTGTATGCACTTTATAAAGTAAATTTTGGGTTTTCTTCTACAATGAAAACAGGATATATAGGTAAGCATTTGTAAATAAATCTTTTATCTAGTCACAGTAACTTTAATTTGGCCTACAAAGAACTAAATGTATATGGTTTGTCTGGAAAGAACAGACTAAAGCTATGTAATCACAGTCTGATAGCTTACAAATAGTATTACCGTGTATTATAGCAAATACAATGGAAGTAAAGACAAAACAAAGAAGTTGGACTGCACAGACAAATAATAATGATGTGCACAATCCACTTTAGGTTATCTATCACCATGGGCATTAAATATACAGCTTAACTTCTTACTGCATCTTATCTACTACTAAATACTAAAGGTATTTACTGTTATCAGCTCTCTAAAAGGGAAGAGATCATGTCACATAACATGCAGTACTTCTGTCAAGGTGACAGCAGACTGAGTTCAAGACCATAACCAGACACCCTAGCACTGGAGCCATCCATGATGGCACTGAAGCCATCAGAGAAGGAAGCGTAGATATTAGGACCACCCCAGCTTTCTAGGGCATCTGACCAACAGATTCTTCAGAAAATGAATCACTTTATATTTCCCAAGAAATCCCTCAAAAAGCAATTAATGTTGTGAGGGCGACATACGTAGATACATAGGGCCGTGACTTGTAAGGGTGACCTACCACATCGCAAAGAGGTGCAACATCACACTGCTGTGAAAGACAGCTTCATGTCAAATGCCTATAAGATGTGAACTTCTGCTGATAATACTGTGTTGCAGACCTAAAAAAAATATATACTGTGAGAAACTGATAATCTGGGTAAAATAAACATTACTTCACTTTCTCAGCCATTTGCGGAAGGGAGTACAGGCTGTTTAGGGCAAGCACAGGGACATCTTCTAGGACCTTGACATTTTCTGCAGCAGAAATAATTTTTCTGACTAAGTTTCACCTTCAACTATATTTCTGAACTCAGGTCTTCAAGTTATTCCAGTAAGCATCTTTTTTAACACACTGTAAAAACTGTTTCTTCTTTTTTATAAAGCTTTCTGTGTCTGATGTCCTCCTGCAAGACCATTCCCATCTGCCTGAAGACAGCAGCTGCCATTTTCAGCAATGTCTGGGGAACAAGGTGGGTGCGAGATCAGTATCCATGCAGACAAACTACTGGGTATAAAACAGCTGCAAACTTCACGTCCTGCCCTGCAGCTGCTCCTCCTGTTTTATCTCCAAGTCCTGTGTACCTCGTTCTCATCCAGTGTCTGGTATCTCATGTTTTAGGAATAAACAGTTTGAATTTATTCCGTTAGAAGAATAAAGAAAGTGTCTGAGGCCAGAAGGAAATCATTGAACAGGTTCAGTTTTCAGATGGTTCTCTTCTACACATTATACAGTTACTCAGCACTACTTCTGTTCCTACAGGCCTGACTACCTTCAGTTCCCCCCTGCTGTTTGCTGTTTCTCAGGGACTGTGATGGATGTCCCTAAGCATTTCAGGTTTCAAGCCTCCTGACAGATGAAGGCTGTGACCTTTTCAAGAGCTATCAGCTACTTGCTAGAAACTGAGGTGCAATTCAAGAACTTTTCCATTTCTTGGCCAGCTAGCCAATGCCTCACTTGGATTTCATGGGGTCAATGTTAAGAGTTTGCATTTCACCAAACTTCAGTGTCTTTTGTCTGTTCTGCCCCACTCATAGCATAACTTTCAAAAGCACATCTGCAAATATCAGGATTGTTAACTGGCAACTCAGCAGACAGTCAAGGCCTTTTGAGGTCAGTCTTGACAACAACATCAGATATGCAGCCACAGTTTATCAAAGGATAAGATTTTCTGTCAGAACATCATCCCTTCTACCTATCAAATCTCTCTACATAATATCATGTGTCACTAGCCTGTCCACAAAAAAACTGATTGCTTGGGGCAATACTTGGACTGAATGGATTCTCTCACAGCCTGTGGAGTTTTCACATTCAACATTTTCATTAAAACCTTGCTGTCAGCACATATCTGCATTCCCTCAGTAGATTATTAGTGCCTCCAGTCAAGTTCACCTTTTTTCTTGTTTAACAGGTGAAATGGGATTTTACATCAAGTGTTTTTACTGTTGGTTCCACAGACAAATTTTACAGTTAAATGAAACACAATACAAGCACAAATGAAAAAATACATTGACTGGCTCTGATCTTGTTAAATACATTGTCGGGTTCTGCTTTGTGATTCACCCTTTAGACCCTTTCAACATCACAAACTTACCAGTGACTGACTTTTGCTTTGCAAAATTTGTATAGATGAACTGTCATACTCCATTTGCACAGTATTGGCTCCTACTAGAATTGGGCTGAGCAATTTGCTTTGCACTGAGTTGCAAGCACTTCCAGATTCACTGCAGACAGGTATGATATCTGCCCTTTGTTTACACATTGGTTTGCTTTTATTCTTTGCCCATACGAATATTTACTTTCCTTCTCAGAAGAAAACTGCTTGGATGAAACAGCTTTAATAAATAAATGGCCCATTAATTTGTCCAATTAACAGAGGTCCTCATTAGTGCAATTTTCTCTGTATTACTGTTCCTATTGAAGTAGGAATGTGGAATGTGGAATTCCTATTGAAGTAGGAATTGTGGAATGAAGAGGGAACCAAAATGGCAGTGTATGCCCCTGGGAAGCTACAGTCTAAACATAAGCCTGAGGACACTCAACAGACACAGACAGCTTGAGGTGGTGAGAAAAACATGCACATTAAGGAGTGCCAATTGTCTTAGGTGCAAACTACTTATTGCGCTTTTTTTGTTGTTGTTTGGGTTTGTTGTGTTGGTTTTGTGGGTTTTTTTGGAGGACAGGTTTTGCACGGATGAAGGTATGGGTGAAGATTCTGAATGCTTTTGGATAATAATTCCAGGTCTTCTCTGTGTCCATGCTGGAGAGGACTGTCGTGGACAACAGCATGCATCAAGGATAAGGATAAGGACTTTTAAGACCACGGACACAAAAAATTCAGGAATGCCCTAGGTTACAGGCTCCAGATAACGTACTCACATGTTGGTAAAGCAAATCAGATTTATCTTCTGTCTCAGCTGGAGGGACTGCAAGGATCAGCAGACATGGAAAAACATTCTGCCATTTCACTAGGCAGTCTCTAAGGCATTTGCCATTGCTAGCTTAAAAGTTAATTATCCTTCAGTCAGCTGGAGCTTGGACAACCAGAGGGAACCTGGATTCCCTTCCTTGTTAATGAATCCAGTAATATAACCAGCATTTCTTTTAATTTCTAGTAAAATGTTTGTGAAGATGAATAAGCATTTCTAAAATAACAGACAATCACACTGCTTGAATATTATTCTCTGTTTCAAGTGCACATTAACAGTTACACAGCTAACCAGACTCATCGCGTTCCCTGGTCCCAGCAAGTACAAATGCCATGCTAGTGGAAAGCACCTCCAGACAACACTAGAAACATCTGGGATTTTTTTTGTTGATGTTGTTCAGGGTTTTTTTTAAGATTGACAGAAAATCTATGTGTCAGCTGGCTTAAATAAACTACTTCAAAAACTGAGGTACCACACTTTTCAAGGTCATGGCCCCTGTGGAAATTATTTTTGCACTTCAGTGGATAAGGACAATTTCATTTTCTTTCTTTGAGAGAAAAACTCAAAACACTACTCTGACATGCCCTTTTCAATAAGAGAAACTGAAGGGGAAAAAAAGTTCATGGACTATTTAATAGAGGTAAAAAACAACCCAAGAAAGCAATATTCTGAGACTATGTTCTAAAAAGGACTCACAAACAACTATTTGTATTAAACAAAACTGACATCTTTTATTCACCGAATCAGCATAGTCCTAAAATAAGAACACTGTACCTGTGCAGTATTAATTTCATTTCAGAAGCACTATGCAAGAAGTTGTTTTGCATATAAAAAATTTTCCTTCTTTATTGTTACAGAAGTGAATTTCTGATGATTGCAGTTGAAAAACAATTGAATTATACAATGCTTTAGAGGATACATTCAAAAATAGAATCATCGTTTTCTTGCAGGGTTCTTTTTTTGGAGGCTTATTTCTGAAGACAGAAAGAATACATATTAACTCTTCCACCTTCCTCCAGTCTCCCAGCAAACACGTCAAATATATACTGGGATTCATGAAAAACAGAAAAATGTTTAATCAGATAAAGGTAGTTAAGTTTCTGGCTATGAAAGTCTCACAGTTCTTCAGCTTTCAAAATTGTTCTCTGTCTCATCTAATTAATCTTTTTGCCTTATTTTGAAAGGCATAACGTACATCTGTTATGAACTAAACCAAATTTTGTCTTTGCTCTCCATCTTATTTAATTCACCTTTTTGCCTTAATAATCCTCTTCATTCCAAATGTATGGTAAACTTGGAAAAGATGTTCTGAAAATTACACACTGATCACTAGCTTATTTCAGCATCTGAGGCATTAAAAAGTATTGACTGTGAGTTCTGAGTTTCTATATCTCTGACAGCTTTAAATATCAGGCAATCTGCAGAAATGCAATTGATCAAAACTCAGTCATTTTGATAACTACGCTAAAGAGATGAGATGATGCCAAGAGCTGAACAAACTGCAGCTTTTCTACACAAGTACGCCATAGCATGCAGCCAAAACTAATCTACGATTAAGCTGAAAGCTTCTTCCTACATTTATATAAAGCTTGCTGAACAGAAGATAGCCACGTGAAGAGGAAAGTTCAATAGACACTATTCTGATCTACTGCAAAAAAAATGCAAATGAGCTCATACCTTTGGTGGAATTGCTCTTATTTGATGAAGGGTAAGCAAGAGCAGAATTATCCTCTAACTGTTCTATAAAAGACAGCAAAATGAAATATCCCAAATTAAAATGAGTAGGCTTTCTGCCACAGGTAAACAAATAAATTGTCATGCCTATTATCTTTACGCATAACCGAACAAACTTCAAGCATTGTATTGAATTATGATTCACAATTCAACTTCCTCAAATTATGGTTTGCAGTAACCATTGTTAGAGGTGTGATTATTGGATTGTAAATTATTTCAGTATGCCAATAATGTATTTAACACCATAGCAATGTTTCTTTATAGTCCAATTTCTTATTATTGATTTTAGGTATTACAATCATGATGCAATAATTTTAGTTACAATAAAAAAAAGCAGTGACTCAAGACAGCCATTTAGTATTTGTCAGAGAATATTTGTCTCTTCTGTTATATTTTCCTGTTGGACTACAAATGTATTTAGTTTGTTAATAACTGTTTGTTTAAGCTGTTGCTGCTTGGTGCAGGTCACCTCAAAGTGTCCTGGGTACCTCCTGGGAGTTTACCCTCAGGGTTCCCCATAAGACAGAGTGAACTGAAAAACTGATGACCTTAATCTTTCTGGGTAGTATTCAGACCTCCTAAGGCATCTGAGCTCAGAAACCTGCCAAGCAATTCTGGCAGCTTGCTAAAACCTTAAAGCTTCTAGTGGGTTCATTCAACCAAGTGCCCAAAGTGGCTTGAATGGTTTCCATTCCATCAGCGACTGCTGGTGGTGTGTTGACTTCATCACAAAGAAGCCTTGGAAGTAATGGAAAAGAGATTCCCCTCTGCCTCATAGCACGGCCACATGCCCGTGCTCGATGGCCTGGCTTCACAATTGCTTTGTACCTGCTAGCTGGTGCCACACTGGGTGGTTCAGCCACACCAAGCGAACACCTACCAGCTGTCAATGCAATGAAAATGCCAAAGCTGTTTGTGTTCATGCATTTTCACAGTATGCCACCCAGCTCTTGGGGGCTCTACCCACTTTAACGACAGCTCCAAAGCCTTGCAGGACTGGGGATTTCATCATCCTGGGAGGTCAGGGAAAAGACGTGACCTGGGAAGGAGTTGCTGGTCTGAATGCAGAGGCTGCAAGATTTCCTGACTGGTGGGGAGGTCCCACGTCAAAACAGAGCTGGCAGAGGCTTTCATCACTTGCTCTGGAGTACCTCCTTGGCGGTGTGGAAGCACCTTTTGATAGCCTGTGTCTGTCTGTGGTCACTGCAGTGGTGGAGCTGTGCAGGTCAGCACCGTGTGTGCTGACAGGCAGGGGACTGAGCTTAGACCAACGGGAAGAGCAAGTGTGTCTCCGAGTGCCAGGTCAGCAAGGGGATGGCACTCCCTGCTCTGCTGTGCAGCTGGAAAACAGATGTTAAACACTGCAAAAGTCTCAGAGGAGAGCCACATAAATGTCTCATCAGCCAGAAAGCATACTTTTTATGAGAGAAGAAAGAGGGCTGATTTACCAGATTACTGAAGAGAAAGCTGAGATATTGCAACCTATGTGAAGAAAAAGCCCTGTGCCAGAAAAAAATTATTTTTTCTGGTTTCATCAGGTCAAGGGCCTAGTGAGGTCCAGTGACTGGGACCTCAAACTAGTCCATTTCAAACCAAGACTCACAGAAGACAGCAAAAAGTGGAGTACAACTACCTGCTGGAGAAGGACAGCAGGGGATACAGCATAGTATCTATTTCTCTGAGCCTCACTTGTGGAGGAGGAGCAGGTGCCTTTGTGAAAGAGCCACTGCAGCTTAACTACACCTTATCTGGGGAACTGCAGGAATCCCAGGTGACATGACCCAGCCTGTGCTCTTCACCAGGTCAACGAAATCTTCATCAGGTGGCCCTTCATGCTTATAAAGCAATGTGACACCTAGTGCCTGCTTGTGCTGGGTAAGTTAAAACAGGGTATGCTTTTGCTTAGCTGTCATTCCCACCTCCACAGCCAAAGACCACAGAGAAAACTAAGGATCCCACAACAGGCATTGCTCACCGTACAGACCTTTATCCCTGTATTACATTGACCTATATAACTTATGACTCATTGCAGCTATAGGTAATCCCAGACACCACAGCTCACAGTAATCACAGTACTGCCTGGTTATCAGCTCCCACCTGCTCCCATCTGCTTATTTATTTTGGCTCCCAAGTTGCTTAAATCCGCAAAACTGGTAAAAACAGGGGCTGGTGGGGGGGACGACTCAGAAGCTATTTCCATCCTGACCTGGAAAAAGATATCTCCAGCTGTTCAGTGCTAGCATCTGGCACTCTCTCACAGGTCTTTCTACAGACACCGGCAATGGCAGTTCTATCTAAATAAACCAGCATCTCTGATGCTGAAAAGGAATAAGGCCTAAAAACCTAAAGATCCACCTGAGAAGAGTCTCAGGTCTGTAAAAGCCCCATTCTGCCTTTCAAAATTGCTCAGCTTGGTTACTGAAGAACCATAGCATGTAGTGCTGAATCACCCTGTTCTTGCTTACAGTACCCAAGCCTAAGCCATTGTTGGAAATTGCTGTACCAGGTACTAGAAATCATGGATTAGGTAAAGTTAGACACATCAATAGAAGAAAATGGTAGCAAGCCAAGATTTATGTAAAAGATCCTGGCAAGGTCACTTATAAAAGAAGGTTGAAAGGTTCAACTCTGAGGAAGACTACCTGAGCGGGGCTGAAGGCCGGAACGACCCTTTCAAAACTGATACCAAGAGAAGACTCCACCTAAACTCCGCTCAGGCTCTGCCTAGACTCCACCTATCATTAAAATGTAATGAAATGTTGTAATTATATGAAGAATGTATGAAGAGATGTTGCAATTATGTATGTCAAATGTATAAATTAGCCTGTTTCGCTAATTTATTAGCCTGTTCCTGTGCTTCGGAGCAAGTTTCTGTGGTGTGAACCACCTCCTCCCCTACGCAGATAATAAATACCTTGCTGCTAAAAGTGCAAAAAGTCTCTTAGCCGTTTTCTTCATTCTGAGGATTTTCAGCATCAATACCTTCACTGCTGCCCCTCAGGATATGTTCCCCTGCCTCCCAGTGGGGTTTTCCACACCATTACAGGCAGGCCTAGCTGTGCATTTTCTTTCTTTTCCCATTCCTCTCTCTCTCTTTCTCTCTCCAACCAGCACACTCCTTCAATTCCTGCTGAAACTCTTTTTCCCCCCCTGGAGATCGCCCTTTTCTCATTCCAGTACCTTGCAGCCTCTGGGAACACATGCAGTTTAGGAAAACAGATGGGTTGCAGCCTACCAGGTCATTGAGCTGGTAGGAAATTGAATCTTTACACCACCATTTTTCTTCCTAGATATTTAAAAGGGCCCAGTAAATCTGTGGTAATCTTCCTGATATTACCGTCAAGGCTGAATTGTCAGTCCTGTCACTGTAGTTATATCGGTAATGTAAACAGTCACAAAATACATCAAAAAACACTGTTGGTTGCTGTTCAGCTCAGTTCAGAAATTGTTCCATGTTACCGATAGAAAATGAAACTTTTTATTATAGACTGACAGTATTGGCCAACTGTTGGATCACAATCATCCTCAGGGAGAACCAAAGCACCTGCATTTTAGTCCTAGATACTCCTGTGTATTGGCATAAGACAATGGCGTCCCATGCCTAGGTTTCTGTTCTTACTTTTTGTCTCATTTGTAACAAGGACTCTAAAAGCAAAGATTTTTGTCTCAGCATCTTTCTTCAATAGAGTTGTGGTTTTGGCTAGGGCTTCCTTTTTTGACTCATTGTCACTAAGTATAAACAAAAACCCTTTGATGAAACTTTTCCTGTCTTCCTTTTCCTTTTTTTTTTTTTTTTTGAGCACTCATCTTTAAGTGCCTAAGTGCTTTGAGCACTCATCTTTAACCCTTATCAAAAGTAGCACACAACAAGCTGCACAAGCAGAACAGTTTATTTACACAAAGGCAACCACTTTTACTGACTTTCTAAAACCTCTGAACATTGCTACACTCCTCAGTGTCACCCAGAGGTGTTGCTGCATATTCCACCACTTAAAAAAATTTAACATTGCTCTAAAGAGTTCTTACACCAGCTTGTCCTCTTTCTGCCCCATAAGCACACAAATATCAATGTTCTCAGTAAGCCTGAGTTCAGACATTTTCCTTTGCAAAACCAGACCAATTCTGACTTCCAAAGAGACTAAATAAGGCTCATCCACTATGGAAAACATGAGCTTCACACTTGAGTCCCCACCTGACTGACAGCAAAGAGACAGTGGTCACAGGCACATGTCCAGTGCTTAGTACTCTAGCATGCAGGAACAAAAAAGCCCTTTTGATGGATGTGCCACAGTTTCAAAAAAATTGAAAGCTCAAATAATCTATGGTGGCAAATACGTGTATTGATTGTTAATGGTTACATGTGCTTGGGGTGCAAAAATGGCCCAACTTTACACTTGATCCTATCCAAGCCCCCTGACTCACCCACTTCCCCTGCAGTGAAAACACTCCTCCATTGCCTGCTAAAGGATAACAGTGTATGCTGCATCAGATTACCAAAGATAACCTTTTTCTATTCCTTTGAATTAAAATAAAACATCTTCATAAAGATGAGTATTTTCTTGCTATTTTCCCTTGCATCTCGTAGTTTGTTCCACTCCTGCCCACTTCAACCGCAGGGCAGTGAAAGGTGCCAGCAACAGTTTTCAAGAAACAACTCGAGCATCAGCCCCAGTTGCCATCAGCTCTGGATCCTACAACCCACTGCTATCACAGCAATCAAGGTGCCACCAAGAGAAACCAGACCTGTGTTAGAGGGAGCACAAAGCTGTTCCAGACTCTGAAAGAATGCAAAGTTCATACAAGCTTTTGCTTGCTGTTCCCACAACCTGCAGAAAAGCATGCCTGGCTACCCCCTTGAAGAGGCTGCTGGAAGAAGAAACACAAGCCAAGGAGCTGGTTGCCCACTGGGAACAAGACTGCCCACACCCCCTTGCTCAGGGTGCGCCATCCTATGAAACGTTGGAAAATCCTTCTCACAGGATTTATCAGTCTTTGCACTGGCATGAGTCTCAGTTCCCTGCAGCTCTCCTCACCCAGCCTGATGCCCTTAGACATCACATAACCTTCAGTATAAGAGGACACAGCACTGCCTACACACTCCACCTTGCCTCAGAAGATCTGTAGGAACAGACGTTTCTGCCTCATTTACAACATGAGTTTCTTCTCTATACCTCACTATTTCAACTCTGGAGGTGATACAATGAAAAAAAGGCTATAAATGTTGCAAAGCCCAACCTGTTAGTTAAAAGTTAAATTCCCACTTGAATCCCCTTAATAATTTCTTATGTTTTATGTAGTCACAGAAGATCTGAAATCTCTGGAGGCCCAACTACACACTAAGCCAATTCCCACATATCACAGCACAGTGACTGTCAAATGTAACACTTAATTGGGAGCCAGAAGTCTCTTCTTCTTAGCCCTCTGTCTCCAAACTAACTCCATCCAGGCAAATATTAGAAAACGAATTGCGATGAAACATCACCAGAAACACAGTTGCTCAAATGCATTCTCAGATTGGCCATTACAAATAAATATTATTCCCTCAAGGTTTACTAGTCAATACCTCTTAGGTGGTTTCAAACAGATGACTCAGAGGTTGAATGCAAGCCTGTCTTTCCTACTGTTATAAATTATTGCATCTCCTCACTCTTTTCAAGAACCTTACAGTCTAGCAGTACAGTAGATGCTAATATACTACCACAGCCTTTCTGATTGCTTCCTAATGTCTTTTTCTTGTGGTGTACATTTAGAAGCCAAATATCCACAATTATTGTGATCAGATTATGTCTACAAACCAGCAATTACTGGCTGGCTAGAGATGCATTAACAAAACAATATTCCTGTGCAAAGGTTACAGATTTGTGCGCTTAGACTGCAAACAGGAAACTTGAGCCTTTCCCATTTATCACCTCATCATTTTCCAGCATTTTGTGAAGAAATATATTTCCTTGTGCTAGGAGGTAGAAAGGGGGGAATTAACTATATTACACCATATTGCTACAATGGCTTTAATCTACAACTCACTAGAAATTAGACTATATCCTTAATTCCATCCCCCTTTCCCTTTGTTTGCTTACATGCATGCAGAGAAGCACATATGCCCCAGTGTTTGTTTCATGCAGATTTACAAGCAGTTTCTGAGAGTTTCTTTCGAATGCCTTATAGATATCCAGTGGTAGATGGAACCTGGCTTTATAGCTTTTAATGCTTTAGAAGTACTGTCAGTAAGATAACCTAGAGAAAGCCAGACTAACACTGCCAAATATGTCTGTGACAGACAGTAAAGTACAGGGTGATAATACAAGCAGGAACCCTAGAGAGGAAAGGTAGCAAAGGGTATTTGGAGCATGGGGCAGCATTAGGCTACATAGGAAATAGAATCATGTCCCTCAAAAAGTCTGAATTATGTATTTTGCCCTGAAGACAATGTCAAATGAGAAGATTCACTTCAGTTCAGATCAAAGTGTGGTTTTGTCACAAAATGACTGTTGTGGGGAACTGTTTTGCTTGCCTTCCTTTCTGTTTCAGATTTTAAAACTCTTTTATTTCCTTCTGTTGTTTTCTTAAATAGTGTCTTACTGGAGCAGGGAGCTCTTTTCATTATTTGCTGGTCTAGTGATTCGCACAGTCCCACCTGTTTCTGACACAAGATGGTATAAACAGAAAACTTCTGAAAGATCTAGACACAGAGTAGAATTCAGACATACATGTTGTCCTCTGATGGAGTGATCGGAGAAGACCCCAGCAGCCAGAGGAAGGGTAGTGTCATTGTCCACATCTGTCCAAAGTGTGGGAAGAAAAACATATTCCTAGAGGGAGGAGACAAGGAAGGATCCTACCTCCACTGATTTGTTGCTTAAACCCTTCAAGTTTTCTGGTGGTGTGAGTCTCGCCTGAATTTTGAGCTAGAACAACTCCAAATGCAACTCTACACTACAGATATCAAATTTGAAATAAACGCTGTGCTGAGCTCCCAGGACAGTGAAGATGTTGGTTTCTGCAGTTTGTAGGAACAAGTTTCAGAACATGAGTTTTTTGGTTTTCTCCCCTGCTACTTTCTCATGATGCAAAGTCACAGTAACTTTGAGAAACAGTACTGTTCCTACTAAAAATCAGTCCTGTCTATAAATTAATTATATTAATTTGTAAAACCTTTGACCACAAGATTATCTAACCCATTCTGATCTTATCTGATCTTCATTGCAATGACACTGAAATCACTCTTCACTCAAAAAAGGACTTTCAAATTAATATACCATGCCCTCCAGTTCTTAAAACATTTTCACTTTATTATTCAACCTGGGAGTTAAACAAATTTGTCTTCTGTAAGTGGGGAACTTCCAGTAAGGTGCTCCACATGATTGAGAGCTTTTAGAACCACAAGCTGAATGAAATCAAATACACAAGCAAAACAAGTCTTTCAGTGGAAGATGGCATGTGGAGAGGTGCAACATCTGTATGAAGAACAGGGAGTGATTTAAAAAGAAATTAGCAAACCATTAGGAGATCTTACAGTTGAGATGGAATTAAAAAAAAACAAACCACCAAGTAGTATTTTTACTATTCATTTTTTCATATTACTTTTCAAAAACATTTTTAGTTTGTTCTTTTCTCACAACATGAAATAAAGCCCATTTAAAAGTGAGGATAAATTTAGAACTAATATTGCTCCCCTGCTCAAAAATGTGACAGAGAACTTCCCCATGGAGAGCTGTGTGAGGTAGCCACTTCCAATAGGTTCTCCTGCAGCTGCTACTTCTGTGCATAGCTTGCAGCAATGCTTGTTGTCAGGCTCTTATCTTAATAATTCTTTGAATTTCAGGAATTTCAGAGGACCTTGTTCCTAGTTCTTATCTTCTTTGAAATTACATCTTCATCTAAGACTTTTAACAAAAGCATTTTGGTAGCATCTGCCTGCCCTGACCTAGTGACATTTTCATGCAGAACAGTTTGCATAGAGAAATACAAGATTTGTGTTGGCAGGACAAAAAATATATACTCGACTTTGGCAAATAACAGAAAAAATATTGACACATTTTGACAATGAAACTACTGGACTTTCCTAGAGAAAAAAGACAGAAAATTTGTTTTCTTTATTAGGGAAACTGAAAACAGCTTTCACAGTCTCCTTTTTTGACAAATTGACCCCTACATTGTGAAAAATATATTTTGCCAAAATTTGCGTAAGTTTTCCCTAAGAACATTTTCTAGAAAGAAAAATTGCATTTAATGGGATAACTCATGTGTTAACGAATTAAAATCAGGTATACGCATAAGTTCTTGACACATGTAAGCTTGAATGCCTTGCCCAAAGCAACACAAAAAGCATTTAGCAGATTTGTAGGTCCAACCAAAGATTGCTGGGTCCCAGGGGTGATAATCACAAAACCATCCTTCCTTTGTGGCAACATAGATTCTTTATTCGGCATTCACAGGTAAGAGCTACTATACAGTATTTCCATACAAGAAGCTATAACACATTTTCCAGGAGACATGAACCTGTAAAACTTGTAAAAATTCCTAAAGTAATATTTGTTTAAAATTCCCTCTATATGACCATTTTGTCTTCTTTCATGCCTTAAATGCTATTTCTTTTTTAAATAGGACTGAATGATGAATTTCATCTATTATGGGCTCCTTAAATACTTTATTCAAACCAACAGAAAAAAAAGACACTTGAAATTTGACACTATAATTAGCTAGTAATATTACCATTTCTCATTCTGACCAATTCTTTCATTACTGGTCTCAATATAGAAGCAGCATCAACAGAAACAATCTTTTTGTAATGCTTACTTCATTGATAAATAAACAAATTTGATCAAGGAACAGTGTTTTATGGCTGTGGGATATTTAACAGAATAGAATGTTAGTTTATATTTGTTCCTTACCAAAGGAAAAGAATTGCACTGATTGTAAATTTCTTGTATAGGCAATGAAACTACCAAAAAAAGGCTATGTTATGAGTCAGTATAATCACTACACGGGAAGTGGATAGGATGGGGCTAGATAAATAAAAGCTTCAAATTTATGATGATTCCATCTTCTCACACATCTTTACCACATTCTTTCTAACATGCCCTTTATTTTCAGGACACCTGCTGGCAAATTTGAGTTGAATTCATGGAGCACATAAAGGGGATTCAGGCCAAGCATTTCACAAAACACTCAGGGAAATAATTGCCATTGAGTATCCAAGCCTTCAGGATCACCATTTCAGAGGCTTGTTCTTATTCACTCAAGTGACTCATAATTTATTCCAAGGATAGTCTTAAAACCCATCAAGGTTTCCCTGAAGGAGACGCCTAAAGGTCAGCTGGTGTTGCAAGGACCACTGAGGACTTATTGAAGGAGAACCAGCAATAGGAACCTGAATGAATAAGCCATCCCTAAGCCATGTTCCTCTGTCTAGGTCAGATGTAGAGATCCTGATGAGAGGGGAAAGGCAGTGCTAGCAACAGCTAAGGCCAGCAGCACTGGCTGCTGTGAGCAGGAGGCAGCCACGAGTTGCAGGAAGGGGGAGGCACAGTGACTTCATCCCTCTTTACCACAGGCAGAGCACTTCCTCCTTCTTGCTGCATCCCTCCCTTTCTTTTCTCTGACTCTTCCCTGTATGAGTTTTCATCAATGTAAAGTTGGTAATTGCATCTGCTGAGAAGCAACCACTTGACAAGAAGTCAAGGTTTCAGTGTAACATAACTAATTAAAAAATGAGAAGGCTTGGGGCAGTGGGGACTGTGGTGAGGACCCAACAGCCAATTTGCCTGAAAAGTTTGAGTTGAAGAATTGCATTTTGCAATGAGTGGTCTTTCTTTTCTCCTTTTCAGACATGATTTTTCCTGAATGTAGACTGTAATACAGGTGGGTTTTTTTGCTCCTTTCTGCACATTAAGCTGTGGGTCCCTTAATCATACAGTAATAGATTTTATTCCTTTAGGAAGGATAAATCAGAAAAGTTGAAAGAATTAGCCTGTATCCTGAAGTTACAGCTTTTTTACCACCATAGTGTTCCTTTGCATTCTCAGCACGAGAAAGAAGTATCCCCTCAGAAGCAGACACAGCCCTCCTGCCCTATGTTTTCCTGGCACCTAGCACTATAGGAGTCCCGGTTCAGGACTCTGCAGCATCACTGCAGGAAAGGTAAGCACAAGGGTGAGTATTCTTAGATACAAAAGCCATAGCTAGGATGAGCTGACAACTGTAAACAGCCATTTACATAGTCACATAATTAACATCAGATGCAAGCTGTGTGACGGTTGCTGATCCCCCATGTACTAGTCAAGAAGCACTCCTGCCTGCCTGCCTGCCAGACAGGTGGGTCAGCCCTCACACACCCCCAAGAACTCGCACCCACTGTTTTGTCTTCACTGGAGTGGTTAGCAATACCAATACCAACAAGAAACCTTTCAGCAGCAGATTCCCACAAGGCAAATCAAAGTGAAAGGCAGCTGCAAATGTTATAGTGGTGGACATCACTCACTTGTCTTTCCTAACTGACCATCTAAAATCCCTCTTTACAATGAATTGCCACCAACACGCTAAATATGTGAGGTTTTAAAGACAAAGCGGACTTTAGCATTTAGTCATGCCTACCTCCACCCCTGGCCTCCGACTATCCAGAAAACATCACCTAATAAGAGATGGTTCTATTACATACATTCAGTAATATGACAATTTCTATAAAGGAAATTTTTCTAATGTGTATCTTGACAACCGAGATGTGACCTGTAAACTCCAGCAAGGTTAAGTCCTCCCTAGTAATTCACAGCAAATTGGAAAATCTAGTTTAAGGCAATCATCTTTCTTTTATTCTTTAATAAACAAGGAAAACAGGCTTGAATCTCTGGGATGTCCATTTCAGGAAGATTCTGAGGATTTGGCTACAACATGAATACATAGCAATCTTATTTGCTAAGTAATTTGGAATCAAGTTCATACTCAAATCTACTATAGAGAAAGAGATTAAAGGAAGGAGGCAGCAGCTTTTCTGTATCATCACATTTTCTTCACAAAAAAATGTGGAACCAGTTCCAGAGTATCAGTTAGTTGCTTTGCACTAATAAATGCTGTGACATACATTGAAGACCTGAATGATCAACCTGCTTTTCTTTCTTTTTTTTCTTCTTTTTTTTAAACATAACATAGAAGATAATTTACATTTTATTTTCAACAACCTTAAAGAAGACAGACTTCTATACAGTTAAATTAGCCAGACAAAAAACAACCAAAGACAATACACTTGAAACCCAGCTACTAGGTGTAAAGTGACTGAAGTACTGAGAGACAAAGATTATTTCTTATACATAATAATTTACTCACATTCATTTCAGCATTTCTGTCGTTCAGGGCTCAGCAGCAATGGTCCTTAGAGAGATACCAGCTTTTGAGCCAATGCAGCAATGAAATCAGGATGTTTTTAATGACCATTACTCTTTTAAGAAAAGCCTTTCTCCAAATTTACATATGACTGCTGAGTTACATAAAAAAGCAATTTGACAAGCACTTCAAAATCATATTTATGGAGTAATAAATGACTTGCCTTCTGTCTGCTAATTCAGGTCTGCACCAACAGGCTGTTCCAGGACTCAGATTATTTCTCACCTCTGAGCAGTATCAAACCAGTGTCCTAACCTGTGTCAACCTCCTTATTCCTAGTTTTGTCTTTCTTATTTCAAGCGGCAACATGCTTATCAAAAGATCATACAAGGCGCAGGTGAAAGTGCAGTTTTGAATATCCTCAAGAAGCCTGAACTGTGGAAGCTTGCACACAGCATGGTGTAATGAACCTGAGAGCTGTCTGGTGATTGTTTACATAGTGTACAGAAAATTAACAAAACCAAAACTCGTATCTGGACACTCAGAGTGACCACTGCATAGGATTTCAGATGGGCACAAGTTTGTTTTATAGTCCTTTATTATACAGCAGTTGGTTTGCACTCATGTCACCAGAAACTTCAGCTATTCCTGGTGAGTTTGATGTGAGGAAAATCTTCAGTCGAGTACCTGAAAGATTACTGAAAAGACATTTCCCAGCAGCCCTCCTCTAACAAGCTGCAGTGAGAAAGCATTTCTGCTTTACCACCTGCAGGAGGGCAGGGGGTGGACGCACAGCACAATGCACAAAACTCTCCATGCTGGGAACTGAGGCAGGGCTAAAGCCGTCATCAGGTTTCAGAAATGAGCAAGTCTTACCTACTGGGCAGCCACATCAGGTTTTAGGAAACTTGATAGACACAGGATGGTGCAAATACTGGAAGAAAACCAGAGACTTCCTTTGAGGGTTGGAATAAACCCTCCCCCCAAATCAGAAAAAAACCCACTAGTGTTCTGTGTTTGTCCAAAAAAATAAAATAAAGTATTTCAATTATGTATGTCTCCCCAGTTCTAATTCCTATTTGCAAAACCTCTGACAGAGCAGAGTTATTCAAAGACTGACATTTCACCCCTCCTTTTCCCTCATTTTGTTGCCAGAACTGAGTGCCTGAATCCAGTTGCATCAGAATCTGAAAGCCAGTAATGCACACTGCTGCCTCTGCTTAGCAGACTGGCACACAATCACGTTTATCTGGGTGCATCACTGTCTCGTGCATTACCTCGCAGCCTTAGGCGTTTTCTTACTTAGACTAAGATCCCAAATTGGTAACAGGGCCCGTAGAGAGTCCTACATGACCAGCAGCAGGACTGTAGGACCTGGGGCAGCAAGCATGATATGCATTCACAGGACAAGTTGAAGAATGAATTAGCCATGTGAAGCTTATTTGCTCATTTTGAGTTAAAAGGAACAAAGTGCTCTGATGCAAACAGAAGGAACGTACTTTAACAAAATCATCGCTACATCTCAGGCAGTGCGAGTGCTGTACAGCTCACACTACACATGCTTTATTGCAAGCCAGCTGTGCTCTCTTACCATCTCCCAGCTAGTAAAAGCCCATTCTCTGAGAAGATGCTATTGTCAGTGTTGATGGTTGCAAAACACTCCAGAGCAATTTTCTTTACAAAAGCATGATGTCAGGTGACCTTCTATGACTTCTATGCATGAAATGATCAAAATCTGATAAATGACATTCTCCTCTGTAATGACCCAGAGTCCTTTTCAGTGTTTTTCTCACCGAGGCTTTTACAGTGGTTTAGTTTTTTCTTTGTACTAAAGAAGTTCAAGGTTCTTGCTCCATGGGAAGACAAAAATTAGGGCTTCAAACAATTGACAATCAGATAAAAATTCCATCTGAACTTTTAGAGAACCTTAATTCAACTGTATGGATGCAAAACACTTTTAGTGAAGAATGTGACTCAGAAGTTTCCACCTCACTTTTTGAGGTCATAACTTGGGCTTCCACGTCTACATGGAGCTCCTAAAAATGGTATTCATCCCCAAAATGACAATGCGTTCATAATTACTGTACAAGTCATCATGAGAAAAATGACACGCATTTCTGTTTTGTACAGGCAGGACAGCCACAGGAGCCCACAGGTTTCCATGTGTGGCCAGTAGCTCATGAGCATGTCCTGACTGCAGGTTGTTGGCTGCCTTTCTCTGTCTGGAAGGATGTTGGCCTTTGTGAGACATCCTGGTTAACAAAGGGGTTCCTACTACCAAGAAAACTATTTTACAATAAAACTCTTACATTTTTAAAGGTGTGTCCTGCCTGTTTCCCCATTTCATCTATGCCTCACAGGTTGACCTGGACAGCTATGAACTTAATGGACTCCTCAGAAATATGACAAAATGCTTGTCCAGGTATGTATTTTGATGACTAAAGGCTCCAATTATTTATAATGCTCTCTTTAAATTCAGGTCAACCCAAGAAACTCAGAAGTGGAGCTCAAACAACTAGGCCATGTGAAATGGCAAACCCATAAACTGCAAACCCAGATGTGAAGGCTGCCAGGTGGAAAGCAGGAGGTGGCACCAGGACCTTGTGCTGTTTGACTCTGACTGAAGCTGCCTTTTGAGAGCTAGTCTAGTTACTTTGTGAAGTAACAGCTTTTGTGTCGGTATAATATCATGCCTCTAAGAAGCAAAATTTTTGGGGCACCCTAATGAAATCCCTGAAGCAACATAGCAAGGGCTGACCTTGTGGCTATGAAAAAAAAAGTAGGACAGAATTGGGTGGCTAGCACATATTAAAATCAATGCAATGGCCAGGGGCTGGGTGAGTAAACAAGAAGATTTATTCAAGCTTTTTACACAATACAGTCAGTACCAATAATTTGCATTAGAATTAGAATGATAGGGGGTGGAAAAATAAAATAAAAACCAAAACAAAACCTACACAACATAATACTTGGGAAAGATGCACTATTTATTTCATTCCTTCATTGTTTCTTTTATGTGGTGAGGTTTTCAGAACTATGACAAGGACGTAAGCTCTCATTGGGACTATTTCACATCTGCACATCTGGTTTCAGTTTTGCTAAATTCAGTGAGATGGATGTGATGGACGCATAGGTGGTTTCACCTCTGGCAGGCACTGCTGCCCCAGTTTATAACAGATGTGAACTTAGAGAAGAAACAATTAATAACTAGAGAGTGGTTTACTATAGAGGAGTCAGGACAGGCTTTCCCACATGCTCTTTGCTCATCTGAATGTGTTACCTACAGTAAAAATAATGATTTGACCTGTCTATGAACATGTCCCTAACCTCAGCTTCCAATTCTGAATGGGAAATTTAGGATCCTAAACTACAAACATTCAAAAGCTCTGTTTATCATATGTTAGGAGGAAAGTGGCATTTTCCCCCTTATTCTTTAGGCTTCTGATAGGTTTCCCTTCAATTAATGAGTTTCTTCTCTTCTAGAACAATGAAGATGTTTGATGCTTATCTCCAGTCTTTTTTTGCAGCCAAGATATTTCAGTAACCCAGAATACTGAATGCTAAATCAAAGGGGTTTTTTTAATACTGTTTAACATTCAGTCATTTTTGTTTCGGTAATGCAAGGTGGATGATTCAACAGAAATAAATAAGTGAAATAGAAATAAATAGGTGAAAACTCCATGCCATTATGTGGGGAAGTTGCAGCAAGGTCAGATCACAAGGAATAAATTTGGTGTGGTCCCAGTGTGTGGTAGGTCAACTAAATCTGAACAAAGGGGCAGGTTGATTTTAGTCAGTGGTCAAAGATTTCTGACAATTTATTATTTTTGTAACCACTGAAGACATTCTGAGCAAAACCTCTTCTGCATAACTTTCTAAAGGGTTTAGAGGAGATGAAAAAAATAAATTTTTGCTCTTTCATCAATGTATTGTTCATATTCTTCCCACAAAAACAATCTCCTTACAATTGCATTCTTCCAAGTAGCATTACCTCAACATTTAGCTCTTTTTGAACATGTATGAATAAGTCTTTACAATCAGCCTCCCTTTCATTCCCTGTTTTGTGAAAATAAGGAAATAAAGCAAATCTCGTCCTTATGGTTATCATGTAGTAGTTGGAAAACTCAACTAGACTACACCCTACAGACTTAGAAGACTATTAAAATCTTGGCATTTCTAAACATTTTTTCCCCTTCATCTCCCAGTGGCTTAAAACTGGTTTCTTACTGTTTTGGCAACTTGATCCATGTTTGATGCTTTGAAATTTGATAACATTGGGAAAAAATAGCAGGGCTGGATTCAAACCAGTTCAACACCACATTTATGCACAAAATCAGTTTTTTTACAATCCACATTCACCGATGTGCAGGTGTGCGTATTAGCTTTTCATCATCAGCCTAATCTTCCCTCCTTTTTCTATTGCAGGCCTCTTTCCAGCTTCTGCTAGCAGGGCTGCAGTGTGCTCTTTAGAGCTGACAATTGCAGTTTCTCTGGTCACCATCCTCATTCTTACTCTAAACTTCTGTCTGCAGCCCTCTCTCAGCAGATCACCTATTTGTACTGCTTTCCAGCTAGTGGGCAATTGTATTCTAGTGTTTTCTCTGTGTATAACCCACTGCTGTGAAAAAGCTACATTTCATGCATTAGATCCTCACTTTCCCAGGGAGTGGCACAGATGCAAGGACTGTGAGGTTACTAGTTCCTATGTAGGAATGAAAAATAGATGGAAAATGCTACAGGCATCTCTCTTACAGCCAGGCTGTGTGACAGTAATTTATCAATGTGGTGAAATGTGCCACTGCAAACATACAAGGTCATTGCTACTTCACCTCTCTGCACAGTGGTTATCCCTCCCAGTAATGCAGGGTATCTGCTACAGACACTGAGCACTGGGCAGAAAACCTATTCCTTGATCCCAAGGAAAAGAGCTGCCTGCTACTGCCAGTCATACTCATGACCCCTTTCTGAATGCAGCATGCACTGGAGTGGTGTGTTCCCTGCAAAGCACAGCTTTCCCATGCAGAAAGGACACATCTGGAGTTATCCATGATCCATGAGGAAACCCAGCACAGGCATTCGGACCGCTTTGTTCTCTTTTTCCTAGTGAGAAAATAGCTTCATTAACATATGGTTATGTTATCCCATAACAAAGGTACTGAGGATAGTATGTGGTAGAAGAAACATCAACAGTATTTCAGCAAAAGTTTAGCAAAAGCTGGAGGAGACAATTACATCCGTGATATGGAAACTTTGCTCCCTGCAGCAGCTTTGCAGCATGGACCGAAAGATCACCAAGTATCTATACTGCACAGAAGTACACCCAAGGATAAATGGGAGCTTGTTCTTGTTTTAAAAAAACACACTTAGATTAAGACCCAAGATAAAGTATTGGATCAGTTGCTCTCCAGCCTAAAGGGAGGTAGCACAGAGGAGGTGAAAGGAGCCTGGATTTACAGACACAGTGCTAGAACTTCCTTGCTCTGAACTTTTCTTGGGAATTCAATTCTGAGCAAAATGAGGGAAAATGTTTTTGTGTTTGTGTGACCACTTTGCAGTGGCAGAAATAGCTTTGGGGCACAGAGTAATAGGCAAATTTGCAGGGAAAAGTCTCTCTTTCCAAGGTACAGGATGTTAAGCACATTTGTCTGCAACCGGGTATCCCTGGCTCAGAAGAAAGTTGATGCTTTGATTCTGCTTTTGGTCTGAACAAGAGCAAAGTTTTGGAGATTTCTTTGATCTGGAAGTCTGAGAAGAAAAACTGCTCCAAGAACGCCAGCACTTGTGTTTCCAAACAGCCCCAAGACCTCAGGACCTTCTTTTTCAGCTTGAATATTTTCCAAGATGACAGCAAAAGAGGGAAAGTAGACCCTAGCACCTGAAATCCCTGCAGTCCCAATTGCTGCTATTTTATCATGCTGGATCCCTTTAAATATGGGTCAGACGAGTATAGGAAATGGAGACCCTGCACTCCTGGAGGCTGGGATACAGGACAGAGACCTCACATGTTCAGGAAATGTGGACTGATCTGGAGACAACCCAAGAGAGCAACAAGCAGTGATTTTCCAGCAACACTCAGCTCTATCAGTCAAGTTTCTGAATGGGTCTTACTAGGAGCTTGCTTTTGCAGAAACTTAATCTCCAGTAGCTTCCTGGTTTTTAAAAGCTCTCTGTAAGCTCTGCATTTGTTCTATAGCTTACTGTAATACTTCTTTTGCTTTTTTAATGTTACAATGTCAAGTTTTGAGAGTAAAGGCTGTTTTCAGATCATCCTATGCCATGCTTTGTATTTTTCCATAGAGCATTTCATTTCTGTTCAGCTTTTCTATGTGTTGGAAACAAATAGCTTAAGAAAATGCAACAGAAGTGTTATTTTGCTGAAAATCGATTATTTCCTGAGTACCTAAACCTAATTCAATCTACTTGTTTTAATGTAGGTCACCTACAAAACTTGTGGGAAAATTCGCATTTACATATTTTCAGGAAAAGATTTTTTTTTTCACCCATTTTTTCCTTCTATGAAAGGTTCGGCTCATACCTTTGCAAGTGTTTTGATTTCTCCAGTCCCAAGTGAAAAATCACATCTAATAAATGCATTAATCAAGATGGAAACAAACAAACAAACAAAAGACCATCTAGGTCTATGATCAGTATGACTTTTACTGAGGATTTTCAGAATAGTTGTAGTTACGTCAGGCAAGTGCTTTAAAAAGACAGGTCTTCATTAATATCCTTCTCTGGGGAAGAACACAGCCTAAATAGCATTCAGACTTTATCAGCTCAAGCGTAAAGCAATGCAGACATCCAAACCTACTGCTTGTGGATGGTGGAACAAGAAAAAAAATAATCTTTCATATCAATATTCTGCATTCAGATATAATGATTTTTTGAAAAGTCTGTTCCTGCTCTCCCCTACTGCAGTGAGCTAAAAAGCAAATCTAACGAAGGTCAGAACAAACTTTTACTTTCCTTGGCAGTACCTTCACACTCAGTTTGAAGTTAAAAAGGTGCTCGCAGTGCTCAATCAAGGCCAAGATATCACCATCCAGCACCTAGCACTCTATGGCCTACATTACATAGCTACAACATTTTGGTCCAAGTGACTGCATCCTCATTACAGTAAGTCTGGCAATTTCTATTTGAGTCTGTCTGGCCTCAGAACACAGGAGAGTACGCCTGTTTTCACTGCTGCAAAAACAAATATGGAAAAGAAAAACATTCACCATGGTGATGGTGTTCCAACATAAAAAGCTGCAGAGCCAATATAGAACTGGCATCTCATGGCATTAAAGGAATATTATCAGGTTCAATTCCTCTGGCAGGTGGTACCAATTTGGAACAGCAATGTAGAAATGAATATGCTTTCCAGCCTTCAAGCTTAATCAATGTTGTTGGGTGAGAAAACAAATACCTCTTTAACACAGCCTGAGCTAGACTCTTTTCTTCCACTTTTCTTTACACAGTGAGAAAATAGGTAAAGAAAAGCAAATTTAGAAATCTTCCGGAAAGAAGATCTTCACCTCTCAGCTTTCCTTCTCTGCTCTCTAAGCAGATTAAATAGCTGTGGTAATCACTGAATTACAGTCACTGCAGCTTACAAAAATACAGCACGGAAACACACAGCTGCTGTGGCTGAGACACAGCAACAGGATCAAGCCATATCCCAGTGGGAAAAAAGCTGTTTAAAGGGGAGGCAGTGGCACAAGGCTTCCCTTGGCAAGTGACCTTCTGCAAAAGAAGAGCAGTAGCTGGGTTCACGGCTGCTGGGAACACGGTGGTACCCGGGGGGCTGGTGCAGGCAGCCCCTGCTAGACAGCAGCCCTGCCTGCTTATACAGCCACCCAGGACAGCATCAGGCAGGGGTGTCCCCAAAGCCTCCTCCCCAAGCTGCAAGATCTCCAAAAGATAAGCTCTCTTTCTCATCAGCTCTGTTGGCTGGTCCTAGTCCCACCATGCTGGAAATTTACTGAAATTTTCAGACACTTCTGCTCCTTTAGAAGGCCAGGGAATATTTATTGTCTTTTTTTTTTTTCTTCCCCCCATTGAATTTGAGGCAGATGACCAATTAGAAGTTGCAGAGATCTTATCCACTGGCTAGATTTTCCAGCTGATGCTTATGGACTGTGAAAATCAGATCAATCCGATCTGCAAGGAATGCATAGGAGTAGCCACTTCTGTTTGAGTCTGGATGCAACTACTGCAAGAGCTGCTCCAGCTCTGTATTTTTTGCAGATCAGGTGAAAGTGCAGGAGATGGTGTCTGCCTGTTTAGCTGCCAGCTTTGAGACAACTGACTTGCTGTGCCTGGGAATCCCAGATATGAGCCACGATGTGTGGTAATGCAATACACATAGTCTGCGTATTTGCATCCTAGCAGTGTTTTTCATAATTAAACAGCACAAGGGTTGACTGTTGCTTTGTTGTATTATACACAGCAACAGAAGCATTTTTACCAGAAAATGGAAGCCTTTTCTCAAAAGGCAAACACTTTAAACATTTTAAATAAATATCTTTTGTAAAGGTACTTTTCATAATGAAGAAAAATGGAGATCTGATTAAAACCTCCTTCACTCCCTAAGCAACCGAACATAATTGGTGGTTGTAAAAGGAAGCTGGAGGCTTCAAAATTATTATGAACTAGGGCCTTACAGAGTTGCTGGGAAAAAGAACCTGAAAAGCTGGTCCCTTAACCGCAAATGATTTTTGCACCAGAAACATCTAATGGCACATCAAAATGCTTACATATGTGTAGTGCCATTGATGAGCTTATAATACGCCACTTCACGCAGCAATGAATGCCCAGCACTGATTCAGATATTCTGGCTTCAAATCACCCTCTCCCTAAGCTCAGAAATGTGCCTGGGAGAACTCCAGCAGTTTCCAGCTGCTCACATATCCACTGCAAGAGCCATGCATCAAGTGGATCTTGACAACACCTGAAACTTCTCATGGACCTTGCTGAAGATGAGAGGTGTACTTGTTCATTCTGCAGCCACCATTTTCCGAGTGGATTCTGCCAGGCTTCTAAGGGTCCACCTTTTCAGTCACCCTCTGAAAAGCCCGAAGAGTCTACCTACTGCAAGAGAAGCAGCGCAGCCTGAGCTTTTCTTTCTGGTTGTGTGATCATGAGAACAAGCTGGAACAGCTGCTGCCAATCATTTCTAGCTTGCATAATGGAGACTCTGGTAGAACTAAACTGAGCTTATCTCTTTTTTTCCTCCCCCTCTCCTCTTATGAACTCTTTCCTAACAGTTCAATTAGCCATACTAAAATACTGGGCATCCCCATCATTTTTCCAGCTGACGATTTTGGGGTAAGTTATATTATCCATCCACAGCACCGAATCACAACCCAGTGTTTCCTGTAGCAAACACATTTATTGGGTATTTCAAAATGTCAAAATAGAGTCCCACTGGCTTAAAAAGCTTGAGGAAAAAAAGAAAGAAGGGTAAGTTTAAGACTGTAAATCCACAGATTGGACATCTGACCCTCATAAATATCTGAATTCCAAGAGAAACATGGCAGACAGTCATGTGCTGCGTAAATTAAAGCACATCCACAGGCAAGACCAGGTCCACAGATGTGTAATACTCTTGGCTGGTACAAACAGCACAGTCTGAGTGACTTTTCTGCACTTGGAGCCATTTGATGATTGTTTAAAGACCTCATGTGAGATCTCTTTACAAACATAGGTGGTAACACGCAGGAAATCCAAACCTGGGGAGTCAGATTTATTTTACAATTCAAAAGCCCGTGACATTTAAGGTCATTTAATTCATAGAAACTTCATGTGCAAATTAAGCAATGTTAGGCAGACTATGCCATCTGGTGAATATCCCCAGTCACCACAAACTCATTAACCCCACAATTAACTTGCACTGGGCAGGAGCACAAAAAAGGTCAGAGTGTAGGTTTGTGAGTGTACAAATAGGAATAACAGGCAGCTACAGAAGCAGCCAGAGCCCCATTGCAACCAACAATGGAAGCTGACAGCATGTAAACCCAAACAGTACCTGTTAGAATATTACTTTGGGGTTTTGTTTCATAATTTGCTGTATCATCATGGGAGCTCTGGCAATGGTGACTCGTAGCACTGTGTGCTAATGGTGTGATTTTATCAGTAAGCTATTAAGGTGTCACAATGGCAGGAGATATATTGAACAAATTGGTTAAAGGCCACATTCTTTAAGCAAAAGTATTCTTATTATAAAATATTTCTATATATCAGAGCTGCACAGCATTACTTATGCGTTAAAGTTATATAAAGACTAAAGGTATTCTCATCATTTTGATGGAAAATGATGCATTTTGCAGCTGCACATTTTAAAAATAGTAGCAGCAACTAACAAACATTATTTCTGGCTGTTACAAGGCAACTGAAAAAGGTACTTTAGGAAGGTTGTTTTGTTTTTTCACATCCTTGTTGCTAAACTAACGTTTTCTTTTTGATGGAGAAAAAATTAAAAGGGGGTCACATCTTTGTCCAGAGCAAATCACTGAAGCTCTGCTGATTTGTAGAAATCTGGAAACTGTAGCACAAGCAGAATAACTGCATGTTCGTCCTGTTTTCATAGTCCTTCCTGGGCATCTGCAGCTGAATACTATCAAACAGACCAATAAGCCTGCCTGGACATTGGTTTGGACAAAATATAAGCATTCTTATGTCTTCCGTAAAACTATACTGGCTTATACCACATGAGGCCTCTGCTCTTACTTGCCTGGTATCTTCACGCTAAGGTCATGATCTCAATGAAATGCAATACTTGTTACTTATACTAATCATTGTTTTTATGTGAAGAGACAACAAGTGTCATAGAAGCTATTGGGATGCACTGTTCAGGATACTGTTGGAGTCCACTTACTCAGGATAATGGGTTTTTTAGTTGAGACTTAGCAGCAACTGCTTTTAGAGGTTTTCTTTGAAAAATCTCTGGTGGGATTTAGAGCAGAGTAATTTTATGAGGCTGGAATGAGGCTGGACAGGAAGCTGGCAGTCACATCTCTAAGACAGGTGTGAGATTCTCGAAACTATGTCTCTCCATCCTGAATGGCAATACCTAACTTAAAAGCCTTATACACCCACAGTACCGGAACACCATCAAATGTGTTTCAATCTTCAGGCATACAGTAGCAGTCATAAATGTTTTGCATGCACATAGGGTAGTCATATCCAAGGACATGTTCTGTAATAATTTGGTCATTGTATCTGGATAAGGCTTTGAGCTTTGCCTCCTCAGAGGCAAATCACTGGATACTGTGATTCTCACAAGGCTTCAAGAGGTTTTGGTTCATTTCTTTTGTGAGGGCTCCACCTCTGTGTTCAGTCACAGCTTCCTGTCACTGTTTGTACGCAATGAGCATTAAGCATGCTGTTTGCACCCATCCCTCGAAACTGAAGCAAACCTCTTTTAAAACCAGGCTTAAATACCCAACACTTGCTGTACCCCCTATTACAACTACATTTCCATCCAGCTGTTGGGAGAAGACATCAAGAGGTAGATTCAAAGACTGCCACTCATCACACGGAGCTTGGTCCCAACACTGACCTACCTCTGCCAGCAGGAGAGGTCTAGAGGTGGGGAGGTTCAGCAGCAGGACTCTGCCTGGTGTGCACAGAGCCCGCTGGAGACATTTCATACCTCAGGAGTATTCCCAAGGAAGAGCCACAGGGCAATTTACAGCATCCCTTAGCAGAGACAAAGGAAAGTGCTGGAAGGCCTAACCCTGAAACCGCCTCACACGACCTGCCTTCCTTTTGGACTAAGTACAAAAGAAGATACAGTAGTGTAGTAAGAAAAGAAAACCTAGTGCACTGGTACTCTTTCTTTTGGCCAGGCTCCTAAGCAGTGACAGATAAATAAGTAAAAATTTAGTGGTTGCAACTGGAGGAACTAATCCAATGGCACAAATCTCAGCAGCTTTTAGGCTCTTCATTTCCATGCCCAAGCAAGAATATAAGCATGCTTACTCAGGGAAGTGGATGAGTCACCATCCCTGGAGGTATTTAAAAGAAGTGTAGATGTGGTGCTTAGGGACACGGTTTAGTGTTGGATTTGGCAGTGTTAGGTTTACATTTGGTCTCAGTGATATTACAGGTCATTTCCAACCCAAATGATTTTATGAGTCTATGATTCTATGATAATATCAGACGCAGCAGGCTGGACTCAGGGCTGACTTATGTCCTGCTTTCCCTTCCAAAGCATATGCTACAGACACTCAGCTCATCCAGATGACAGGTCAGAATATCAGAGAGTAAGCCTGTCTGTCCTGCTGACTCTGAGGAGCCCTGGCTGCTCTCTCAGGTGCCCATAGCTGAACATATGTCCCTTTTCCCTGTCTGTCTGAGGAGTGACTAAGCTTAGTGTGAAATGAGGAAATATCACACTTCCCACAGAGCTGAATGACAGGAGGATCCAGCCCTTTAATTGCACCAGATTGCAATAAACTTTAAGGCAGCATCTTGGTAATAAATGTTAGAAGTGTTGCCAAGACATGGTGCCTGTGGACCAGGACTTAGAGAAAACAGGGCATGGGAAAAGAGACAGCTTGCAAGGGGTTGTCAGGATGCCTCTGGTTTGACATGCTTCTCCATTAGCCTGAACTAGAATTTGAACTTGCTTTGGAATCAAGTGAGAAGTCTCCTCTTGAACTGCTTGAACTGACAGCACAGGACAACATCCACACCCCATGGACACAAGGGGTTTCCAAGCAAGGAAAGCCTAGAGGCAATGGGGTTGAAACCTTTCAGTTAGTCTGGAAGAGCAATGGAATACAAATTAAACCAGCAGGCCTAATTTGGCCATCAGGTCAGCCTATCTGGCCTTGATGTAATACCTGAGTCTGAGATATCAAGATAAAAGGCCTGCAACTTTTGTGAGTGTAATACAACAGCTGCCAGTTCTTCACACTCAACTGATATTACCACTGCATAGTCAAGCACCTTTTTCTCCTCTTTTCCCTCACTCCTCTCCTGACCATCTCTTCTGCTAAAACAGTGTCCCTGGTGAAGAAACTGAAGATGGTGCTTAACTTTAAATTCGCATGCCAACAACACAGCAGTAGCTGAAACTAAGAGAACAATCAGAAACTGACATGAAAAGAAAGATCAATTTATTATAAATACAGCTTCAAATGAGATAAATACACCAATACTACATTAATTTTACATCTAGAGATAAATTATGCAGATAAAACTTGCATTTACAGTCAAAGAAATTTCACTGCCTGAATAATGCACTCATGAGGTTAAGTGAAGAAAGCGACTGAACATGACCTAAGTACTTACACTTCAACTCAGAGCTGTTCAATCACTATGTTAAATATAATCAAGTCAAAATGGCTAGGCTCAGCTGGAGGGAGAAAGTATGTTCTAGTAATTGAGAGATTACCCACTAATAAAAGGGAAACAAAGAAACGCTGCCAAGATATAATGCTTATTTCAATTTTCCATGGTCACGTTTTAATTTTCTTCTGGGCAATTACTCCCTCTGTATGTTTTGTTTATGAGACAAGGATGTTGTAACCTAAGTGCTACAAAGCTTTACCTCAAACACTGCTGTTACACTGGCACCATGTTTTCTGCTTGTTCCCATGATCAGAAGCATATTATTTCGTTCTCACCAAACTGTGCAAAGGAATGGAAAGTAACTTTGGAACAACATTTCTCTTTTGAAAACAAGCTTGTATTTTATTTGTCACATGAAACTCAGCAAGTGTATGCTGTTTTCTTCTAACCTAAGGAGAGAATAAGTAGTATGAAGATCAGTATTTTGCTGGAGAAATCTCCTAAATATGTATAAACTAAGAACAACTGTATAAACCAGGGGTCCTCAAACTACGGCCCACGGGCCAGATACGGCCCCCCAAAGTCCTCAATCCGGCCCGCGGTATTTACCGACCCCCCTGCCAGGGGCGGGGGGGGGGAAACCAAGCAGCCGCAGATGGCTGCCTGCCACTGCATCCACGCTGGCCCCCTGGTAAAAAGTTTGAGGACCCCTGGTATAAATGTTTGAGGCTACTCTGCATGTTTCCCTAACAATAATAGTGTCCATTCCCATTAAAAAAAAAAAAAAAAAAAAAAAAAAAGTGGGGTTCACTTGGAATAAAAGAACCTCAAAAACATTCTACAGGTAAAAAGGAATCCAAGCTCTTCAAAAAATTCCAGCTTATAGGACCTGCTTCAGCACTTTTCTAGATGTTGTTTTCTCTCTCTCTTAGGAGAAAGAAGAGAGGTTTAACAGTTGCAGTAGCTCATGTGCCAGTAAGACATGGCAAATAAAACTCCAGGCATTTGGGACATAAATGCTTGTATAAACCTTTCCACTACTGCTATTCTGGTGGTAGATCTTTTTCCAAAATGGTATGTATTCATGCTCATCTCCATCTGCTTGGGGCAACAGCAGTTCTACTGCATATTCAAAGATGAGGGCAGTAAGCATTGAGTCATTAACCAAATTACTCTTGCATATATGTACACTGAACACCCACAGGCCCAATTACACATAGGTAGCAAACCCATCACTTGTTCTAACTCAGTGTTACACACTAGCAGAAAATATTGCAGGGAGGAATATCTTATTGCAAAAACCAGCTTTTAAAGAATTGGTGACAAGTGGCTATAGATGAAATTGAAGTTAATAAATACAAGTTATTTTAGTATGTAGAAACAGGTGTTGATTCATTTGTAAGTAACACAACACTTCCACCTTTCTAAAATAAAGTACGCCGCCAGAGATACACAGAAGCCTAGTAGCACTCAAGTGAAGGAAACATGCTCGTTTTTCACAGAATCAATGGAATCACAGAATCAATGGGATCACAGAGTAGTTTGGGTTGGAAGTGACTGTCAATGCTCATCTAGTCCACCCACCCTGCAATGAGCAGGGACATCTTCAACTAGATCAGGTTGCCCAGAACCCCCTCCAACATGATGTTTCCAGGGATGGGGCACTTAACACCTCTCTGGGCAACCTGTGTTGCCACCCTCATTGTAAAAATTTTCTTCCTTTTATCTAGCCTGAATCCACCCTCTTTTGTTTTAAAACCATTATGCTTTGTCCTATTGCTACAGGCCCTACTAAGCAGTCTGTCCCCATCTTTCTTATAAGCCCCCTTTAAGTACTGAAAGGCCACAATACAGTTTCAGAGCCTTCTCTTATTACTTCTCTCTATTCCTGCTATTGATGATGAGTGCAAGCTATGTATTTTTCAGAAAGCAAAGGTCTGATTCATACTCTGATTATTGGTTGATGCTGCCTTCAAACATCTCAGGACCTTTAAGATGTCTTTAATGTCATCTAATAAGTCATGTGCAAAAAGAAGCAATGTATGCGCTGCCATACACCTGCAGGTGGGACTTTGACGAAGCCTGTGCATGTGCAGCAGGGTAAAGGAAGGAAGACCAGAAACACAAGCTTACTCATAGGAGCAGCAGCTGAGGACAGAAAAAGTAGGAGCAGTTGCTGTGCAAGGCACCGTCCTTATTCAGAGCGCCTTCTGCAGCAGAGCTCACCAGAAGGAGCACATCAAGAGATGGTTCAAGAGGGCTGAGACGTACAACATGGCAACAGGCCCCAGTGCAAAGCTGTGCCCAGGGAGACCTGAGCTCAGCGGCCGTGTGGAAGACACACGCTCCATAGAAGCAGCACACCTCAGCCTCTCTCCAGCAAAAAGGACTGCACACAACAGCCAAAACTGGTGAGAAGGGCCATGCCTGGACTCCCAAATCAGGAGAGGGCCAAAAAATCCATATATGAGCAGCACAATATAGATGCTCTTGAGTGCCCTTGAACATGCAGCACACATAATGCGTGCAAGTGCACATGACCAAGTTAAACACTTTCAGGCCTTGTTCAGCTGCAGAAATATCCCATAGCAGGAAAAGAGGGCTTGGAGGAGTTTTTCTCTTTGCAACTCACTTTCCTGTTAACACAGAAGACTGATGCTTTCAGGACTAAACCACATACGATGCTCCACACCCAAAAATGTCTTATCTGTCCTCTGTAGAAAGCAACAGTGACTGAAATGCTATTAGTAACAGCATGAAAATGGCACTGCACAAGGATGCTGGTGAACTCTTGTGTTCGGTTCTGGGCAACAATCTCAAGGCAGGCTGAAATGAAACTGGAAACGTGTATGGAGAAGCCTGCATGCAAAGCCTGTTTTTGCTGGGATGACTGAAGGGTGGAAGTTGTTTAGCTTAGTAAAGCAAAGGCTGGAGAGGATGTTTGATGTCTATAAATTTATTTGGGCTAAACATCTGGGGAAGAACAGAATTATTTAAGATAAAGGACAGTGTTGGCACAAGAATAAGTGGTTCAAATAGGCTATGAATATATCTAAGCTAGAGTTTAGAAAATGTTTTCCAACCAAAGCTTTCACTTTATAGGTGAAAGGAGGACAAAAACCAGAGGTACTTTTATGTTTAAATTCAAGAAAGGTCTTAAAGTAGCAAGGCTGCTTAACAGAGACAAAGACAAGAAGGGTGAGGAGCACTGTCTTCATTTTATATTTCTTGTGAAGTTTCTGTGAAGGCCATTATCCAGCACTGAATGGTCACTGTACAGTTTGTCAAAGTTCTTGCTTACTTATGGCTACTTAATGCATGCAGACGTACAAATGCAAAAAGCAGAAGCCAGTGTGATGGATATAGTAGATCTGATACAGACCTGAGTATGGACTTGAGCTCCTGTAAACAAAAGCTGCCAGAAGTATGAAGAAAACAACTTTCACCCCTGGATACTCTATACTGACTGATATATATGTGTATATATTTGCGTCAGAAAGGAGCCAGTGAACAAGAGGTTCTATACTAATTCTGTAAATGTTCTGATTTTCATGTTTAACAGTTATCCATCCACAAGGCTGGTTGGATTTTTTCCTTTTTAGGTAGTGCATTTCATTTTTTTACTCCTTCAACCAGTACATCAGCTACTGTGTTACAATTGCAGGCATGCTCCAAATGTCAGTAAAAATCATTATTTCAGTAGGCAGGTAGGTATGCTGAAGTCCCAATGAAACCAGTATACAAATATTTGAGCTTGTGATCTTATGAAAAAAGATGAGGCTTGGAACTGTTGCAAAAGAAAGTAGAACAGAAGATCATGTAATCAGCTGTGAGTTGGAGAAAGGAAATGCCTCAGAATTTCTTTTTTAGTGACAGCAAATACTTGAAAAGAACCTCCAGTCACTAACATTTACACAACACCAGACAGAAAAGCCTCAAAATTTTCTTGTTTTTAAATATGTTTACAATAAGCTAGGTGAGTTGCAAATGTCAAATAGTGTACTACAACAAAAGCTCTTCTGACAGGCAGAAGAGCTCAGTAGTTGCTCAGTAGTAGCTTTTCGGTGCTCCCTCCCAATAAACAGTTGCAAGTTCAGCCCTTCACTATGCACTAACATTCCAGCTATGATGTTTCAGAACTATGTTGTCAGAACCAGCAACACATCAGAATCAGTGACACCTGCAATAGCAGTAGATGTTGTGCTCCACTCTGGATGACTCGTGTGACTGACCGACCCAACTTCAAGCCCACAATTGCTTGGGAGGACATGCAGAAGAAAGGAGACAACCTGCAGTATGTTCCCATCAATTGCTGTTCTCCATTTAATGCAATAGCAAGGGCAGACAAACTGTGCAGAAACACACCTACTGTGAAATCTGACTGTCCTAGAGGAGAGTACCAGCTGAAACTAGGCGCAGTGAACACATCCTGCAAGTCTGAAACTCCTTCCTTTCTCTGTGTGCCAAAACCCATTTGTCCTAATCACGGCACAGCAATGAGACAGCTCAGATCTGCAGCATGCACTGAGAACTCTCGCAGGGAAACGTGGGCTCCTTCTCATCTCACATGAATCATAGCTGCAGAAGGCAACATACAGCAAATGCTTGAGGACATCTGTCACCTAGATAGTAGGCTGGGAAGCGGTTGACATGAGTGGTGTTTATTGTTCTTGTATGAGCCAGAAACATGCTAAATCCCAAAGTCTGAGGAGAGCACAGATAATGTAGCATTGCCAACACAGCTCTCATTGGAAGTTTGCTTTAGTTCCAGTTTGTGAACCACAGTACTGAGAGGCTGACCTAAAAATATTTTGTTCCTGCTTATACTTAGTAATTCATTCTAAATTTGGTTTGGTTTTTTTTTTTTGGCTGATGACCGAGCTCTTGGGTGGACTGCAAAAGTTTGCTTGGAAGGGTTAGTCCTGGGCAGGTGGGGGAGGATATGAGAAACATAGATGGAAAATAAACCCAGAGGATTTGCACTGCAAGTGTCTTCTTTCCTGGGAATAGAAAACAGTTTAAATAAAAAAACCCACAAACCTTCAAACTGGATAAAAACCAAACCAAACCAAAACCAACAGGCTAAAATGAGTAAGTTTTGAATGCTTTTTTTATTTTCAGAAAATAAAAAATGAAATTATATTAAAAACAAAAAAAAAAATTAAGCAAAAAATAGAAAGAAAATTCTGGAGAGTAAGGAGTACCACATTTCCAATATGCTAAAAACTTCAACCAGCCCTAATATGTATGACATGAACAGAGATACACTACAAAACCACACTTAGAAAATAGGTTTAGAACTCTGTTTTTCTGGCAATGAAGACCTGCGCCATAAACAGTCTCATCTATATTAATATATCAATGGCTGGATTCCTGCTGGGTGGGTGTGAGATATTTGCAAAATGCAGTCTCCTGCTAGCTCAATGCCACTCGTCTAAGGAATGCAAAGTATTCCAATACGTCAATAACCTGTCTTCTTAACAGCATTCAAGTCAAAGATTTTTAAATATTTTTGTTCATGAGTTTATTGAGGAGAACTGATAAACAATCATTTCACCGGGACAAACCATCCTTCTGAAAATCAAAAACCAGCTCTGAAAGTCAAAAAAACAGACAGAAGTATGAACTGAAGCTAAATGCATTTGGGAGACTACAGAAACCCCACCCTACACTTGTCATGAATTTGACTGTAGGTAGTTTTGAAGTTTGAAAATAGGTAAAGGTCAAAGCTTCCTGTATCTCAACATCTAAAACACCATTAATCAGTGATTTTGTAAACGTTGTAAAAACATGGGGAAAATACTTTCACAAAGACCAGAGAAAGGCTCTTCTTCACGGGGTGAACCACGCATCCACACCTGGTCCTTCCTACAAAACATTTTGAAAAACAGGTGGTCTTCTCTATTTCCACACTGCCAGTTGCCTGGCATATTATTTCAATCTCTGCAAGAAATGCAACCTCTTCCATTCTGGCCTCAATTACACTTCACTCTCTTTCTCTGATCCCAGAACTCTTCCTGCAGTTTGTCCTCCTGCCTCCCTGACCTAGCCTTTGTGGTTGTCCTCCTGGCTCACCTTAGACACTCGTCCCTCCTCTCTGTTTCTCCTCTTCTTAGACCTGCCCCAGCAGGCTCTCCTGTTTTCCAAGCACAGTCTCAGCCTCTGTTCTTCCCCCCAGCCAAGCAACCTGGCATTTTTTCTCTCTTCCTGAATCTGCAGCTTTGTGCTACCTCACTCACAGCTCTTCATGCTTGACAGAAAATCATGCCACAATCAAAGGCACCACTTTTTCCAGCTTCATACCTCTCCTTACCACTCAGCTCCTTGACACCTACAGTAACCAGTTACCTGTGTGTAGCCAGGTAGAAGTGGCATGTCCATTCCATTCACATTTGCTGGATTCTTAATATTTAATTTTATTGCTAGCTTTGGCATCGAGTCTTAATTCTGCCTCCGCCTGCATCTGAAAAACCTTACACTAGCACACCAACAGCTGGATCCAGTCTGGGGGCTGAGTGCAGGAACAAGCAACATGTTTCACTAATGATCCTTAAGGTGGGCTCAGGCCTGTGCTGAAGGTGGCTAATGATGCTGCAAATGAGTATTCCATTGCTCACACCAGGGAGTCAACATAAAACGTAGGACATGCAGGCCACAGCAGTTCTTCCTATGCTTTTGTCTACTGCTGACAGCATGCACAGGTCAGGCCAGCCTGAACAACTCTGAATAAATGAGGGCATGGAGAAGAACATGCTTTGTCTTAGCATCACCCTGATTACACTTGTAGGCAGGAAAAAATGTTGCTCTGCTTTAAAGCTATAGCAGCAAAGCTGTCTAGAATTCGGTGTGGACCTAACGTGTGCTCAAACACCAGTCCAGAGAGGGCTGTTCTGGTTCTGCAAGTCAAACTGAAAACTGGTTTTATTTTTGTACCGGCAAGGCAATCTTTTTTTGTGGGGTGAGATCAGTATAGAATGAGGATGCAACTGTGGTTCAGTTTCTACCAACCAGTCTTACTGTGTTACTCACACATTCTCTGTAAGTTTCTATCATCCTGTGGACACAGCTCAGTAAAGGGCATCCTCACCCTACAATGAAAGAGAGCTGGAAGAAGAAAGGGAAGTGAAAGAGTCCCTTTCCACAGCTGGTGACACAAAAATCAGTGTTTCTCAGCCAGTCACCACAGGAATAGACATAATTGAGTGTATCCTCAGCAAGTCTGCAGTCAACACCAAGCTGAGTGTTGTGGCTGACATGCCTGAGGGACAGGATGCCACCCTGAGGGACCTGGGCAAGCTCAAGAAGTGGGACTATGTGAAATTCTTGAGTCTCAACAAGGCCAAGTGCAAGGTGCTGCATCTGGGTCAGGACAATCACTTGTATCAATATGGGCTGGGGGATGAAGGGATTGAGAGCAGCCCTGCAGAGAGGGACTCGGGGGTACTGGTGGATGAAAAACTGGACATAAGCCGGCAATGCACACCCACAGCCCAGAAAGCCAACCGTATCCTGGGTTGCATCAAAAGAAGCATGCCAGCAGGTCGAGGGAGATGATTCTGGCCCTCTACTCCACTCTGGTGAGAACTCACCTGGAATACTGCATCCAGCTCTGGGGTCCTCAGCACAGGAAAGACATGGACTTGTCAGAGCAGGTCCAGAGGAAGACCACAAAAACTATCAGAACACCTCTCCTGTGAGGACAGACTAAGACAGTTAGGGATGCTCAGCCTGAAGGAGAGAAGGGTCCAAGGAGACCTTATTGAGGCCTTTCAGTTCTTAAAAGAGGCTTGAAAGAAAGATGGGTACAGACTCCTTAGTAAGACTGCTGCAATAGGACAAGGGGTAATGGTTTTCAAATAAAAGAGGGTAGGTTCAGACTAGATATAAGGAGGGTATTTTTTGTGATGAAGGTGGTGAAACACTGGAACAGGTTGCCCATAGAGGTAGTAGATGCCCCATCTCTGGAGACATTCAAGGTCAGGTTGGACGGGGCTCTGAGCAACCTGATCTAGTTGAAGATGCTCCTGCACATTGCAGGGGGGTGGACTAGATGACCTTTAAAGGTCCCTTCCAGCCCAAATTAATCTATGATTATATGATCATAAACAAGCATAAATTTGCAAAAGGAAAAGAATAACCTCCATGCTACAACAGCTAGATTGTTGGGGTTACTGTAGATGAGGGAACAAAGGTGGTGATCAACACATGACTGGCTCCAGTATAAGAGAGGGATGCCTGCTCCAGGAGTGCTGTGTAAGGGAAGGGAGCTTAGAAGTCTACATTCCCATGACACGATTAGTCACCTTGCCATCAACTTCCTGCTCGCTCAGAGGGATCAGAACCACAGTTCAGCAGGCGAATGGAACAGAAGTTCAGACATCTGCAGTGTAGCCAAAATAGTTCCCTGTTACTCCTCAGAACAAACCCTGTCCCAGCACCTCCGTCACCTCTCCTCATGGGCAGTTCCTCCAGAAGTCTAGAACAGCAAAGCTGGCAGAGGCCAATTCCTTGCTTACAGTGTAGACCCTGTCACGTCACATAGAGTTATAGGGGCTGTAACTACCATCTTTTAAAAATACAGAAATGGAACAATTAGCCAGCAAAAAATAAATACTTTGGACTATAAAAGTCACTGACAAAGATCAGTAAATAGAGCACAAATCCCACAGCACAGATGTCTCTTCTTTAGCATCGTGCATAAGAAATGCAATTCTACCCTTAGCCATCACGCTATGAAGCAGATTATCCTTGTTCACATAATTAAAATATTATTAGCACTCATAAAATATTCCTGTCATTTTTTATACCAGACATATTATTTGACCTGATTATCACCAAGCAATAAATTTCACAATGCACTTCATGAAGCTGTATTTTCTTGTATCTGATCTACATGTAGAGCCATTAACACTATCTCCCCCTCAATGTTCTCTATTATGATGTTGAGTACGGAGGGTTTGCCCATTTTCATAATTTTCCCAGTTTAAAATACCAGTAGCTTCAGAAAGGTCTCACTTAGTACAGGGAGGCAACTGAAGTAACTTTGATATTAATGCATAAATATGGGACCAGTCTGATACTGCTTCATTACCAGAATTAAATACTGGTACTTTTAAGCACTTTCTTTTGTAGGGGCTATCTTGTTCATCAACTTTGATGGGCAGATAACTCTATGAATCACTTTGATTTTTGTGACAGGTATCAAGTGGCATGGCACTTCAGAAGAGGGTGGATCAGTATTCCGTATATGATTAAATAAAATTTTCTTCCATATTCACCTTGAAACTATGAGGCATTAAAGAATTTTCCTTACACTTTCAAACATCACGATGAGAAAGTATCTTCAACCAGATGCCCGTGCCCATGTCACTTTTTCCGGAAGGCTGTATAAGACCAGCCCCATCAACATTTTTAAGGAATGAGGCCATTCTAGGCATGTGTTGTGTTTACTAAGGTAAGCTGTGGCTATGCCTTTAAGGCTACCCAAATTTTCTCAGACACCTTTGTATGGTCACAAATGGTAAAAGTCCTCCGCAGAGTCTGTACAGAGGCTATGTCTTTCCTTCATGAACTCATTAAATGTGACACACACCATAATCTCCAGGATACATTTTCCAGCTTGAGAAGGAACTTGCCTTTCTTTGCTAGCTGTATCACTAACTAAGATCTAGTTCATATGAAGAATATCACTAATCTTGTTTCCTCAAGGCTCTTCCTCAACCAGAAGCTGTCTAACTCTAGAAGTCATGGCCTCAGTGGTATGCAGGCCAGTTACAAGAGACGGCAGGCCTGCCAAAACAAGGACCCATCCCTGTCACTGGTAAAGTCTACCCAGCAAAAACGTGAGAGAAGTGCCTCAGCAACACCAACACTAGACCTTTCCTTTGATTCTTCTCAAAGTGCGCAACTGCCAGCAAGTCTGAAAAACATATGGGCTTTCCACACTGTGCTCCATTTTCTCATTTTGGTCTTACAACAACTACACTTTTGTTTGGGAGAGCCAGCTGCAGGACTCAGGTCAACATTTTTTCCTCAAAGCTCAAATTTCCTCAAATTACTTCTCCAGGCTTCATTTGATTTGCATCTGTACCACACAGCAACACAGTGAAAACTACATTTTCTTGTCAGAAAATGCCTGCTTTGTGCCCAAGCATCCTTCTTTTGTTGTTTCACCAATGCAAATATAGAAGAGATGTTTGGAATTGCAATATTACTTTTTGATAAGTGATGAAGAAAAACATCAGCTGAATTACATAAAAGACCTCTAGATCAAGGGAACAGGACACTGATTTAAGAACCACAGACTGCTCATTTTGCATGTGTATGCACATATGCACTCTAAGTTTCACACATCAACCTCCTATGTTTAAAGAGCATTAAGCCTGCAAAGTCAAGTGCTCAGAGGCAGAGTAACACAAAAATAAAATATACCTGTTAATGTAGCCCCCTCACATGTATTAATCACCCTCAGGCCTAGTGAAGTGGCTTTATTTTCAAGACAGATAACAAAAACTTAAGACAATTTCAAAAGGAGACCAGAAGACTTTTCAATCTATACATCACCACGGGAAAGCAGTAAGGAAAATGTAGGTTTTGTTCTTCATTTTCTTAATACTGAAGGTTAGAGAATCCTTAAATAGATAACTGAATACGTCACAGGTTCTGGGAAGGCTGTGATTTGTTTTCATCAGTGCAAAGAGTACCATGGTATAACAAGCGTTGGTTCAGAAAGTTCAGGTAGGTACTGCAATGCCAAGAAGCTAGTCTCCTTACAAATGCTGAGTGACAGCAGCAGCAATAAAGCAGTCAGGGCAAGAAACATGTCCTTGTGGAAAGGTTTGACAGTTACAATAAGTGATGATAAGCTGTTGCTTTCAAAGATATGTATTTTAAAGACCATATTCCTTGTGCTTTCTTCTTTGAAAAATTTTGCTGGAATGCTGCTTTTCAGAATAAGTATGAAAAACAAAGCTTTCATATTGTTAAAAGCGACAACAGAAATTAATTCAGCTATTAAGCAATATGTACTGTCTGGGTGGAACTATGTAAGTGAATTTCTGAGCTTCAAAACATGGGAGGATATGTTCATTATTATATAGCTCTTCAGAACAGTGTACCGCCCAGAAAAGCACTTTATTGGCATTGTACGCCAAACTGTCTTGGCTAGAAGTCCTGTCATCAAAGTTCTCTGCAATACCATAAGCAGCTCATCCTGAGATGAAGAGAGGGGCAAAAGAAGCTATGGTTTGCTCTCTCAATCCACTTTCTTCAAAGTAATAACATTTCATTTGAAGCAAGACCCATCAGGGTCTTCAGGAGATGGAATGCACCACCTTAATATGCAGCTATGTAAGCAGTTCACATGGATTTGGGTGCTCCAGCAATTAAGGATGTTGCATAAAATTCAGGAGACTCTATAGTATCTTATGCTCCTAGTACTGTCTTTACAGGTAGTTAAATGACTTTTCTCTCATTTGCATCAGTTTTTCTTCATTACTCAGACCACAAACTCAGTACTGGCAAATACCGTGTATCTGTAAAGACCTAATCCAATGAGATCTAAATCATATTTGGGACTTGCAGAGGAAGTATGGTGAACTTGAATAAAAAGTGTAAACAAAAATAGTGCCATCAGTATCACCTGTGTCTGAATTTCTAGATTTTGCCCAAGAACTGTTTGATCACCATGTAACAGAAAACATGTGTATCTGAGGCATCCAAATGGACTCTCATTGTTAAAACAAGGAAACACACAAAAAGTCTCCATTCTTTTCTAACAGTGTTTCAGGACACCATCATTCTAAGAGAGAGATTACAGAAAGCAGCTCAATTTTAGAAGGCTCAGAAGGATGTGAATTCCAAAAAAAATTATACCTATCTTGACCATTTCTTATTTTGCAGTATCATCACAGAGTTATGACTGGGAGCTGCAGAAATGGAAAAAATAGTATTAGTCTGGCATAGCTCACAAGAAAGGGCTTTATATTACCACATTCATCCAAAGTATTTTTCTCCTTCAGTGTGTGTTCAAGCCCCCTTACACAGAAAAAAGGTCTGCAAGCATGAAACAACAGTTATCACTGCAACATCAGTGCCTTCTTCACAACAGCAGAGCACCTTCTTTACATTTCAGCAAGGAAATGCCAGTGTGTCAGACACGCTGCAAGATGGTGTCAGGGGTATCAGCATCTCTGCAGGTGTTGGGGAGGACAGTTGTGAGGCTACACAAGCTTACTTCCTACTACTCTGAGAGGCAAAGATGCTTCTTCCCCTATTAGCCCCCACTGCACATGGAAGAAATCCCAGCAAGGCTGCCAAATGGCATGACTGGGAAACAACACATTTGTGAGGAAGCAGTTCATGCTCAGAGAGCTTTGGTCAGTGCCCAGTTATGATATGTAAGAGCAGGGCTTGTCCTTGCAGGGTGCTAATTCCCCCTCACACTCATCTGAGTACTTGCTTCCAGTGGCATATCAGCCAGCCTCATTATCTGTGTCTTTATACAAAATAGGTGGCATAAATAAACAAGGAACAGTATTGCTGTCTCTCCCTTTTCTTTTAACCAATTTCTGCCTTTGCCTAGCTAAGCAAACCTATTTAGGACAGCAGGTTTTCAGTGTAATTGGCTCCTGCTATAACAAATCTTGTCTTTCAGAGAGGCAGTAACAGCTGCTGCTGCTGCCAATACTGAAAAGAGGAGCCTGCACAGCCACTTTGTCATTATAACACGCTTCCCTCTTGACTTGCTCTATGTTCCTTAGCAGAAGAAGAATGGAGGAAAATAGGTGTTTTTACTGATATAGAGAAGGCACCCCTTCCTAGAGTCCTGGTTCACAGATAAAAGAGGTTTTCGTGTTTGTAGCAATACCAAAAAGATGCTTTTACAGGCATCTTTACATTCCCACGATCCAGACAAAAGTATCTTGGCATACAGTCCACATTCTAGCAAAAAGCCAGCCCAGCTGCACATTGAACATATGTTGTGTGCATAAGATGTTCCTCAACAAAAGGAAGTAGTTCAGCTTTTCTTCCATGAAACAACATGTCTTTGGTTGATTAAAAAATGAAAAATTTATGTTATTAAGTTATGCTATTGTATGGTATGCTATTTTCCCAAGCAGATTTGTAAAAAATGTGACATCCTTTAATATTACTTTTTCCTCCAGGAAACCCATTTATCAATACGTACTTTGTTTCTGGTGTCTGCTGAAGGAAATTACTGCAGTGGGAGCTAGCCCTCAATGAAAATGGAGATCTGAGCCTGTCCGGTTTCTAAATTGCTTAAAATCTAGAGGCAAATGATATACCTGGGCCCATTATTTTGAAAAGGTAGTTGATGTTTCTGCTATTAGTATTTGACAAAAATGAAAGTCAGCCCATATTTAAACAAACATTAAAGCTCAGTGGTGTTTTGAGTCCTCATTTAAGTCCTAATTTAACTTAAGTTTCATGCTAGGGGAAAAATTAGTCCAGTTTCAAATACTCTTGCAGTTCAGGTCAAGCACATCTGGCCATGGCATACATGAGAAATTTCACCAGGTTTGTGCTAAAAGGTGGCCAGGTAGGAAGCAGAGACAGAATGGGCACATAGTAATGGGTCATTTTGTTCTCTTTTCCCACTAATTCAGGAACTGTATCTTTGAATTACATATCATGAGGAAATTGCCTGTGGTGACCTCTATGATCAGCTGGTCTTTGTCAGTCTGTGCAGGATGCACACATATGCTGTGTCTGTTGTATGCCCCCCTGACATGATACCCCTGAATCCCAGACATCAGTGCAGACTGTCCCAGGTTTTGTTCAAAGTTAATGTTGTGCCTCAGAGTTTTGTAAATTTGCCCTGTGGAAGACTTCTTTTTGCTACTGTCCTGCAACAGGCAGTATCAGTTCTGTTGAGAGGGCATCTGGCTGGCATTTCTGCAGATAAATTGCATGTGTTGCTCTCATGCTGTTTCGCTAGATTTTGCCTAAGTTAGGAAGGAGGTTTGTGTACTGTAATCATAAAGCTTGTGCTGTCACCTTCTAAAGTCTGGCACATATCTTTCATATTATTCTGAGGCCATCAGGAGAAAGACATGGCATATCAAAATTGCATGCAAACTAAACACGCATCCTTGGGAAGTGAGGAAGAAAATCCAGTGTAAGGCAGGAGTTTCCTACCAACAGGAGCACTCACTGGTATGCAGTTGACAGGCATCAGATGAATCCCAGTCAGCCTGAAGGTGTTATGGACTGGACCATACAAAGAAGTAAACCTTTCCCTATCAAGCCTATCTGGCCCCCCTTCTCCTGCCTCCCTCTATCCTGGCAGATAATTCCTTCAACTTTCTTGTCATTAAACCAGAGAAAAGATACCAACTCTTTCTGTTCATGCAGGTACATCAAAACACTTGAGCTTACATTTACTTGTAGGTCATTTGTAGCCAGTAAGATTAGGCTGAGAAACAAAGACTTGATTTGGGAATTTGGACACAAACTGAAATACAGGAAGTTCCTCCTGAGCATCAGGAAACATGTTTTTACTGTGAAGGTGATGGAGCACTGGCACAGTTTGCCCAGAGAGGCTGTGGAATCTCCATCCTTGGAGCTACTCTAAAGCCATCTGGACATGATCCTGGGAAACTGACTGTAGGTACTCTTGCTTAAACAGGGTGGTTAGACAGGATAACCTTCAGAGGTCCCCTCCAACCTCATCTGTTCTGTTATTTGGTGAATGTGACTGTGCTAGCACAGTGATCTGGCTCACTAACTGAGAATGTCTTCTGTCTGACTAGCATGACCTTGAGCCTGTCTGCACATCTCAGTGAAGACAGTTCTTTTATTTGCCATTGTAAACCAATCCAGCTGCAAATAGAGCATCCCCATAAATAGATTTCTTTAAAGCATGTGCTTGACACAGCACAACCAATCAACTATTATGAAAGAAGGTGCAGAAAAACCAAGATTAAGCAAAGATAAGGATGTAATAGCTCTTTTTCAGGGTGTCTCCTGTGTCCTGCTTCCCATCTGCTGTCAAGAAAAGAACAAGTGAGGGATGACTGGAGGGAATAACAGTGTTCTTGCCAGTGAATGTTAAAGCAGCAATGCCTAGGCTGTGCAACAGCAGGAGCTTCCTACACATGTGGCAGTTTCCTATCACTCATTTTATTGGAAGGCATGATGATTTTTCCCTTTTCTAGAGAACTTGGCCCTGGTGTAAGCAAAAGTTCTTAAAAAGAAAGTTGTCTCCTACAACCTCTTATGGTGAGAATCACTCCTTAGAGAAGGTTCATTATGTGTAATCAAGAGTAACTCTTCTCAGGTACCTGGGTCTGTCCACTTCACCCCCTGCAGCAGACCAAATATAACCCTGTCTTGGGAGCTAGCTGTTGGAGCTAGCATGAATATCCCTGCCCAGTCTTCAGAGGCACAACTGAACCAATTCCAATTTCCTGTGTCCAGGTAGGACCCCAGATATGAACATGTTCATCTCCTGCTTTTCCTCAAATCTCACAAAGCCCAAAGAGGGACTGCAGTGAACAAGAGCTAAACTGAGCTAGAAAGAGCTAGACCAAAGTCCTGCCCTGGCACTCTTAGCCCTCTGTGAGCAGGGCAGCAGGGAAAGCCAAACCCTTCCTGAGCATCCCGACTGAGCTCTTCATTCAATCACCTTGTTCATTACCTGAAGCTGCAGAGGCAAGCTGAGCATTTATTTTAAATAACCTTTGTGTGCATCATTCCATTCCCCTGCTTTCTAGCAGAAGCTGCCAAATAGCAACAATGGCCTTTATTTTCTTTGCTTGAGACTTCAGCAGCCTTCCTGCTCAAAGCAAAGTCCAGTCCATCAGTGCCATCTCCACTCAGTTATCTGAAGTCTTGAGAAGCAGGTTAAGAGAGCAATCAGTCAGGACTGAGCTTTGGTGCTTCCAGGAAAACAGCTGGATAGAGACACTTCATCAACTGTAGGAAAGCTATCAATTCAACTTTGACCTTATGGCAGGAACAGTGGGTGGATGTGTAGCATCCAGATTAGTATCTGAAGAGGTCTGGGAGGGAAAAAGTATTTCAAGTCAACAGTCATCTGCCTCTCCTGTGATTATTTGGTATAAAGCAAGGTTCCTTCCCCTTTATGCTACCGCCAAGCAAGAGCAACAACAGTCTTTGCTAGCACAGAGCTGCTTATATGTTAACTTGTCTTCCACTTAGCACTCTGGAAGCAGCAAGCAGCAATTTGCTCCACTCTTTGGTTATTGTCAGTTTAATTTCTCTTGCCAGCTGCATAAACCTGTGGCAGAAATTTGCTGAGACTAGAGAAGGTACAGGAAAAAGCAGCCCTAGCAGGCGAGGAACCTGTGAGTTTAGCCAGGGTGTATTATTATTAGCTTGTGTTCAGTCACAAGCTCACACTCAAACTGCCTGTAGGAAACATTCTGCCAGACCCAAAGAGTGAGAGGGACTAGATTAAACAGAGACCTTTTAATCATAAGTCTTTCACCCAAATGAAACGGAATTACTTCAAAAACCGCTTGTTCCCCTTCTGGCATTGCTTTCTTTGAATATTGGAATGATTGATTTTATTGTTGCTAATGCTTAAGAGACAGTGAATTTCGAAGTCTTGTAAATAAATACATTTGCATAGATAGATATATTTAACTTTTCAGATTGATTGAAAGTGATTTTCAGCAGGACTTTAATGGTTGGTATTACTCAGGAGCTGGGAGGTGAGAGCTTCACTACAATGTGACAGAGCTGACCCAGATTTTCACACTGGAAATGCTAATATATGTAGCCATTGTGGCACAGAAGCTGTGCTTACAGACCAGTCTACTGAGAAAGAATATTTTTCTACCACATGACAGAGTAGAAACTAGGTGAAGGCGAAACAGTGAAAGCAGTGCCTTGCACAAAACATCTCCAGCTATAATGTTAAAAGTATTACCTAGTGAACACTTGATACTTTAAACTCACAGGAGCTCACTTTCATTCAAGTCACAGCAAGTCATTAGTGCACCTGTGAGGAATATATACAAAAGAAAGTAGTAGGAGGAACATGGTTAATTAATTGTTCCCTGTGGATTATTTATTCAGCTCAAAAAACAGCCACGGGTTTTGCTGCACAAGGAGAAATTTCAAAGTTGTTCCACAAAAGCTGCTTACTAGTTCTTCACTGAAGACAGAGATCGTAGTGAAAGGATATAAAGCAGAGCCTGAGCAGACTGCTTAAGAATATTCAAGTGAAATGCTGATTTTCAAAGTGAGTTTTGCCATCGACTTTAGAGCCATTGTTTCCCCCCCAGCTCAACAGTCATCATAACTCCCTAACAAACAGCTGGCATTCAGATACTGCAGGCAAACGTCAATTTTTACACATGCCTTTTCAAAGCCAAAGCTGACAGCTTCACACAGCTGCCTATGCATATGTACCCTCTGTGTGATGTTAATGCTCTCTGCAAAATGTACTTGTGTATTAGAATCTGATCCTGCAGAGCACTGTGCTATGATTCAATAGAGCATTTAAATGTGCGCTTACATTTGTGCATACAAGTTGCCAATATGAAGCAGATATTTAAGTGTTTAGGTGGACCACAGCAAAGAGCCCACTGCTTTGTAAGATAAACTCTGACACAACATATATTTTAACTAACAGAGCAATAACATTTGTGGTAGTTTTGGAACAACTGGACCAAAGCTCTGAAGCGTCTTAGGACAAGTAAACCTAACGGTTTTCTTTCTAAAGCAAGGTTGTTTTAGCTAAAGCAGAAAACAGGTATTACTCCAACAGACACATGAGATGATGTGCCAGAAACGCATAGTAGTGATCACAGACATTGTCAGGTTAAAAAATTTAAATCCAAGCATGCTATCCAATCTTTTCAAAAATTTCTCTCACATCCTAGTCTGCCAGATTGGAGTTGATATCTTCCAATTAGTATAAAGAGAATTAACAAAGGTAGACAGTGTTGTTTCTGCAGTAATTATTGTCATTATTATTCTAAATAATAAAGCATTTCTCATAATCACAGACTGTAAGGAGGGATTAGGCATCACATTGCTGGATCAGCTTAATAAGAACCCCAATTTTTCCCTTTGCTTTAAAGACAAAATATCAAAAAGCTAAAACCAGACTCTTGAAAGCAAACATATAAAAATTCACTGCTTAGGGACAGATGGATAGACTCCACAGCTGGGCTCTGCTTCCACAGCACTGTTTACATGAGAAAAGCAACTTACCAAAGTACCCTAAGTCATCACGTTTAATATTCTTTTTAAATAATTTAGTCCTGAAGTGATGAGCCAAGTATCTAGAGTGAAATAGAACTGTGTTTTGCGGGTGTTCATTCCTTTTAACTGTACAAAAGCAGCGGCTTTTCTCAGCAGAAATCTCACCTTTCCTTTCTACTTTTCTTTTTGGAGTCTTTTAAAGAAGTTTTGACCCCTCTCTGTCTTACAGATTTTAGTCTGTTTGCTTTAATACATCAGCTCTTATATTTATAAGATTACATTAGAATCTCAGCTTTTCTTTTAATTAAGATGTCTTCAAAACAACCATTGAAACACAGTCTAGTGAAATTGAAAAGTAGAAGACAGTTATGAATAAATATTTTTATACAAGTCAGAATATTGAACTTTTATTCCTGAGAATTAACTCACAAACTTTGAACATCTGAGGCTGAGATGTGTGTCAAACAGAAGAACTGCATTTCCCCAAGGAATATGATGAGCAACATCTTTAACAGGAAACACAACACAAGGTGCATCATTTTGGTGGGCTTACTGGCCACCATCGTAGATGGCAGGGACAGCAGGAAATGCATCTGCAAGCAAGGTGGCAAAAGCACTGACCTGTTCATGGAGCTTTTCCTGAAAAAAAGAGCTAAATGGGGCTCTCTTGGTATCTTCCTTCTTCTCATGTGCTCCCAGGACTTGGGCGGGTGCTCATATTTTGATGCAGTGATATAAAATATTACCATCACTATGTGTTCATCTTTTTCTACACGGATTAGCAAAAATTGTGCATCCTGTTCCCAGCCTGTTAGAGTTTAAGACTAGTGAAGAAGAGTTATTCATACCGGTGTCTGAAATTCCTCCCCTGTGCAGTATCTAACAATATAACATGGCTGTCCAAAGGCTAGTCAAGTATTTTACAGTAATCAAACTCTCATGTGAGAGAAAACCAATCCACACTCTGCAGATCAGTGTTGCTCACAGTTTGATTTACAATTAAGATGTATGCTGTAAGAGCAGTGCTGAAAGAGCAGTTTATTACTCCTGAGTTCACAAGAAATTTTCTTTGGTCCTATAAAAAGCAACAGTATCATGTTATCAGAAGTTCTGTTGACTGTAACTGTAATGACTTGTCTTCTTACCTAACTATTTCCCATTTTTAGGACAGTCTTACAACATGTGACTGGTTAAAAAAAGCAATTTGCTTCCTACTTGTATCCTTCAAAGGCTTCTCTGGAAAACACGGGAACATTTGCTTGCCAGAACTGTGTCTTTCATTAACTCGGTGTCTCTGAGCTGTACCTTCAACACCAAGCTATAAATTATAACCTGAATAGAAAAATGTCTGCATGAATGTAGCAACTGCTGAGGAGAAGATTTAGCTATTACTGTTTATGCTATTCCACTGCATTGTATCCAAATTTCAAAACAGATCAAATGAATAGAATTAAACAAGAGGGAACAATAAGTCATATTAAAACACCATATTAAGACAGTTACAGCAGGGGAATTACATAAACTAACAATGCGTTAGTCATACAGAGGCATTTGCAGCAGAAAAACCGAGTTGCCATGGAAGATGCTGATGGTGTTTAAATACTAAGGAAGTGAGAGTCTGACAGTGTGGGTGTATCTCCGTTAGTTATTGGTGGTCAAAAGATACGTCCGGGCTGAGGCAGGCCTGATCTACCACCTCTTTGTTATTTACAAAACCACCCTTTTGCTGTCAGTGCTATTTAGGTGCATATGACCCAACATGCTTCCTGGATAATGTTAAAGAATTCAGATTTACAGAGCTGAAAAATGATCAGGAGAAAAACAACACTGTTAGGAGAAGAAAAACTCAAAAGACTTGTCTATATTGATGCCAAAGGCTTCTCTTTCAAGGCTGCAACAGTGGTGTTGACCATTAACAAACCAATGCAAAGAAAGGAATTTGTAGGAATCCTCTATTCCATGTCTCTTTTCTTCATTATTTTTCCACCCAGGGATGCTTTTGACCCATTCCCCTGACTAGGACTAATCATCAAGATAATTAAAGCATGAGGCTTCTTCCCAAAAAATGACACTGGATAGTTTTTGCTCCTTTAGCTGTGGGATTCCAACACATCAGGTTTGTTCATCTAAAAATCAGGAGTGTTTCTTGTTTTGTCTTTTTACCGCAGACCTTCACACTTGTGTTTTCATCAGTAAGAACACAAGCCATCTTGATTTATAAGCCCCTGCCACAAGTAATTAGACTCCTTTCTCTAAGAGTCAGCCATATGGAGCTAGGGCCCATACCATACTGCCAAAGGTGCTCATCTTTGGATGCCCCAGCAAGTTTCACTAAAAAAATCAAGTCACTCAGCAAAGACATCTGCCAGTATTAGTAGTTCAGTTTCTTCTCCTTAAATACAAGCGATACCATTCCCAGGAGCTCTGCAGCACAACAGAAAAACAGAGCAACTGGCTGAGGTGTAGCAAAGCAAGAGAGCTGCTCTGGGGGAGGTGAAGGAAGAAATGCTGGGAATGACGAGCCAAACACCACTGCAGATCAACACCATAGCACAACAAGCTATTTCAGTACCACAAGGACACATTAATTCCTAGACCTTCTAATGCTCACAATTACAGATGGATGTTCCAACATGAAGCTAGAAGTCACCCTTGAAGATAAGAGTAAGTTCACAGGTAGTGCAGCCAGAGGCCAGTTCAGAAGTTTTTTCCTGCCACAAAGATTTATGTCAGTGTATGCTCCTTACCATTATAGCCAACCACTTCAGAAAGACAAAGGAAGGCAATGCTGTTAGTTCTCCTTTCTTAAATGGCAATAACTGACCCGTCCAGGGAAACAGGGAGAAGCTGCAGTGCAGTGAAGTGCAATGGCATATATTGAGTCCCCAGCTAGCTGGGTCACACTGAGGCTCAGTGAGTTTTCTTCTTTTCCCAGGCACTTCATGCCTGTTCTCCTTTGTCTTGAACACTAACATCCTGTTTTGAGTATTTAATGAGCATTTTTTGACATAGCTTATTTGTATAGGTTCTCCAGTGTATTTAAGCATTTGAGTTTCCTGCTATGCATTAAAAAAAAAATAATCTGACTCTTTTATTAGTTTTTCCTTATGACTCAAGCCAAAGTACCACTTTCATTGACTAGGCACAACTTCAAGGGGTCCATAAGCCACCAAAGGCTTTGAAAGTTCAAGAGGAAAGACTAAATGAATTTTAAGGGCCAGTCTGCACCCAGGGAAATGCCCTTGCAGAAGATGTAACTTCAAAGCATAACAACTACTTCTCTTTGCTTATTTATACTCTGTTATCCACACCAACATCATCCCCCCAGGTCCTCCATATTTCGTTGGGATTCAGAATGAATGAATAAAAGGATGTCGGCAAAAACACAGCAGTGGCAGAAAAGAAATATCACTAGCCTTTTCAGCTGGAGACAGGGCAAGAGAAGAATACAGTCTGGCCTCCACAGAGCCATTCATAAAGGGTCTATAGAGAGCCTTTATGTCACTCCAGTGTCACAGGGAGAGATGTGAACAAATAATACACAACCTGACAAACTGGAAATGCTAAAAGAAAATCAGGTGTCACAACTCAGCAAATAAATGCTCCAAGCACTTCAGAGTGTCTGCCTATCTCTTTTCTTGAGATCACAGCTAGATAAATCATAGAATTATACAATATCCCGAGTTGAAAAGGGCCCATAAGGATCATTGAGTCAGACTCCCTGCTTCTTGCAGGACTAGCTAAAACTAAACCATATGACTAAGGACATCATCCAGGTGCAACTTGAACTCTGACAGGCTTGGTGCCGTGGCTACTTCCCTGGTTCCAGTGACCAACTATCCTCTCAGTGAAGAACCTTTTCCTAATGTCTGGTCTGAAATTCCCCTGACTGATCTTTATTCCATTTCCTTGTATACTATCACTGCTCACCAGAGAGAGGAGATCAGCAGCTCTTCTTCCACTGCCTCTCTTGAGGAAGTTGTAGACTGTGATGAGGTCATCCCGCAGCCTTCTCTTCTCCAAGCTGAACAGGCCAAGTACCCTCAGCTGCTCCTCAGAAAACTTGCCCTCAAAACCTTTCACCATCCTGGTCACTTTCCTCTGAACACTCTCTAATAATAGTTTAACGTCCTTCTTATATTGAGGTGCCCTAAACCACACACACTATTCAAGGTGGGGCTGCACCAGTGGGGTGCAGAGTGGGACAATCACCTCCCTCAGCCAACTAGCTATGCTGTCCTAGATGCACCCTAGGATATGGTTGGCCCATTTGGCTATTGACTCATGTTCAACTTGCCATCAATCCAGACCTCCAGATCTCTTTCCACAGGGATGTTCTCCGGCCTCTTATATCCCCATTTGTACACATAACCAGTATTACCTGTCCCAGGTGGAGAATCCAGCACTTGCTCTGGTTAAATTTCATACAGTTGGTGATTACCCAGCTCTTTAGTCTATCCAGATCTCCCTTGAAGGCCATTCTGCCCTCAAGGGAGTCCACACTTCTTCTAGTTTAGTATCATTCGTAAACTTCCTTAATGTACATTCAACCCTTGTGTCCAGGTCATTTATAAAAACATTAAAGAGCACTGGCCCTAAAATCGAGCCCTGGGGAACCCCAGTGGCGACGGGCCACCAGCCTGATGTAACTTCATTTACTATAAGCCTCTGAACCTGACCCATCAGTAAATTGCTCAACCAAGGTATTGTGGACTTACCTAAATGCATTCTGGACATTTTGTCCAGAAGGATACTGTGAGTGACAGTATCAAAAGCTTTGCTGAAATCCCAAACCCCAACATCTACTGGATTCCCATGGTCAACTAGATGGGTGACTTTCTCAGCAGGTTTGTTAAGTTTCCCTCCATAAACCTGGGTAGGCTATGACCAATGGCTGCATTGTCTCTCAAGTGTTTTTCAATCACTCCCAGAATAACCTTCTCCAAAACTTTACCAAGAACTGAAGTGAGGCTGACAGTCCTGTAATTACCAGGATCCTCCTTCTTTCCCTTCTTGAAAATTGGTACAACCTTTGCCGGCTTCCAGTTGATTCCAGGTACAGCTCTTTCAGTACCCTGGGATGAATCCCATCGGGCACCATAGATTTGTGTGCATCCAGCAGGAGCAGCAAGTCTCAAAAATGTTCAGCATCAGCTGCAAGTTTACCATCCCTCCAGTCACAGTGTTCCAACACAGGGCTCTGGGGGTCCCAGGGCCCATCATCAGTATTGAAGACAGAGGCAAAGAAGGCATTAAACATCTCCGATTTGTCTGCATCCCTATTTGTGAGGTGACCAGCCTCATCAAGCAATGGACCAATGTAATCTCTGATCCTCCTTTTGTTGTTAACTTATTGTAAAAATCCCTTTTTGCTGTCCATCCTGGTGCTGGTCAGCTTGACTCTAATTGAGCTCTGGCCACACTAATTTTCTCCCTACAGCAGCAAACAGCACCCGGTCTGAAGACCTGCACAGACAGCCTCTAGGCCTTGTCCCAGAGATATCAGGGTGTATAATAATTGTGGGATAATAATTTTTCGCTTGTTGTAGATAGTAGACCAAACCCTTTACAAACTTTATTTCCAGTCCTTCAGCCAGGTGTGTATCTCTTCTCTAAAATCTTTGTTTTCTAATTTTCTAGTGTTTACACAAAAACTAGATGTATAAAAAATGAAACTCTATTATGTTTATAGATAAGAAGCCCCAAGATACCAGTAGATTTTCAAAAGAATGTCCTTTTAGCTCCTGCACCAGAGCAGGCTCTACTGTTTTGTTCATGTGTTTGTGACCTGTGATTTATTTCCATAGATGCTCTTTCCAGACTAGTCCAAATTTTGCTCTCCTGTGAAAGGGTAGAGTCCTTGTTTCAAAAGGTATGACTTGAATCTGACTCTATAAAAATGCATATTATTTCGCTGCATCCACCTTATCGAGAGACTGAGGCCATGCTGTACCAGTAATCTCTTCCTGTCCTTAACAGTCTGCAATGTTTTTATGGTTTCTTCCAGATGATGATCTCAGAACCCCAAGCCAATAAACAACTACTGTCTGATTCTACATAGCCTGGAACCCTTGATGCTAGCAATCATGTCAATTTCTAAAATACTTTGACCTTAAACCTTCTGTTTCACAGCATGTAGGCAGTAGAAATTGCATGGGTACAAAAGTAAAACTAACACCATTCACATTCAAACCAAACCAGTTTCTCATCAACATCTCAAGTATAATCTCTTGTGCAAATTGCCTGGATACACTTCAGCCAGTTTTCCCTCGATCTGAAACTCAGCTGCAAAGGATTTTTAAAAGTAAGCAGATGTACCTGTATGTGCAGCTGTGACTTACACTGACACAGACAATGGTGGCATATTGCAAAGGGTCTTGCAAATGCAAAGCATTTACACAATGCTCCCCACCGTAAATTCACCCACCAACGTGATCTTAGAGTGAACAGTGAATGAAAAATCAATGACAAGTAAACACATCTCCATCACCAAAGCAACTTCAAGAAGCCAAAGTCCTTGCTGGGGAGGATAAAGACCAACAGACCATAGCCTGTCCACTTTCAGGGACAATGAAGCTTTCAGCTTACTAAAGCAAAAGGCCTTTCTGACCTACACTTGAGGAAAGAAATGCAATTTAATGTACTAAAGCAGGCATATCTGCAAAGCAAAAAGAACAAACTAAGTTATTTTATTCTTCCTAAGAAAAAGACCCAAACTATAGATCCATAAGACAACAACAGCCTGGCACAAAATATAAGAAAGGAAACTAGAACACATTTCAGGAAAATGGACCTAAAACCAACTTGAAAATTGCAACCTGAAAGAAACAAGCAAACAAAAATTTTCAATATTGACCTTGAACTACAGATAAAGTGTCCTATATATAAAGTGAAACTAAGCACCCCAAACATCTGCCTGCATAGTACCTATACTAGTTATCAATCAAGAATATTCTTCTACATAAATAAAAGCCCTACATCAGTTTCTTCTACTTCTATATCTGCATGTCAGTGTTTCAGGAAATGCATCGTATTTAATAAAACTGGTATCGATTGCCTGTGTTTTGCCTGTGTTAAATAACTGGGGCAGCTAAACTATTTTTGACTCAAACTTCTGCATAGCTCTCTGTATGCTGCATGGACATTATTGTAATTGTCTGCTAGGCAGGTTACTAAACATTATATGGCATTCAAAAAAATATAATGCCTCAAACGTTGCAATAAATATTGGAAATAGAAAGTTGGTTAGAACTTCAATGTTTTGCCATTGAAAAAAAAATGACAAAAATCTGAAAAGAAATATGCCTGTAAATATGGGAACATGATTCTTTCTGTTAGAGCCATGCTGAGAAAAAAAAAAGTGAAAAGTGGAGATATATCATCATTTTAAAGTTCATCTGCCATTAAAACACCATGGCAGCTCAATTTGTTGAAACTGTAAAGATAGAAAGCTTTAAGAAAGACAAAAGTTGGTCACACATTGGATCATGGTTAGGAGAGCCCTCTTAGTGTCCAGAGTAATGTCTAAAAGTTACATAGATTAATTTCAAAGGGATGGATGAAATCAGTACCACAATACAGCATTCTATACTTACTCTGTATTATTAACACAAATACTGAACTCCTTGGAAGATGCAGAAATAGCAAATGCCTCTGAACACTAGAGGAAGTTCAAAAAAAAGTATTTTCTTTTTATGAGCATCTTTCCTCTTTTATAAATGTCTACCATAATTATCTTACAATGTCATTTGAAAAAACAATGGCAACTCTGAGGTATGGAAGAAACTTCTGAACTCCCAACAACAGTGAGATTAAAAGATGACACCAGATTTTTTTATCTGAGTGGTCTCCTGGGACCCAGAGTTAGACAAGCATTTGCAGCTGAGACAGCATCAGACCACAAATACAGCTTTCCATGTGCGTTTAAATCTCAAAGTCACTGGATCTAATCAGAAGCATTAGTGTTTGAAATCACTACTGCAAATCACCAGCAGGAGCAAAAGTATTGATCCTGCTTGCACCTGCAAAGAGATTATTCATCATACCATGCCTGGACAACATTTTCAGAAGCAAGTACAAAATTAACCTCCTAGAACAGAAATCATACATGAAAAGAGGTTAGAACTGAAAATTAAAAGCATGGCTAGTTACAGTTAAAAATCTGAAGAAGGTTTAAATTTAATCTGCATTTGTAAATAGACTGTTTCTATTCTTTTGGCTCCCTTGCTATTCATCTTCTGAGGCCTTCTCTGAATGCAAACCTAACTGAACGATTCTCTTGACCTTCATAACTTGTCAATAAAGTAAGACATTTTCACAGACATAGCAGAACATCCTGTCCTGCCAAAACAAAATCCCAAGTAAATTAAAGGATTGAAAATCTGGCTCCAAGCCAGAGGCAAAACCCTCATTTACCACAACTGGACAAAAACTCACTCCAGCTGAACACAGATACTCAACTGCACAGCATCCATCAAGCCACTAAATGCTTTTTTTACGTGTCAGGAAGAAAGAAGTGTTAAAATACCCTTCTAGGTTTTATGTGGTTTCTGGTGTTACTAAAGGTATATCCACAATTGCTGAGGGGTGGAAAGGAAGTGGTTTCTGTCTCCTACAAGGTCCTACATGACACAGCAAGTCTTGCTGAAGAACAGAAAGTGTCACAAGTTCAGTACCAGCTACTCACCAGAAGCCTACATGAATCATACAACCTGTAGCAATAAATTACCTGCAAGTCAGGATGCTCATAATAACCTTATGGTGCACAGCCAGTGGACCTGCAGACCATTCCTGGCTTTCATTCCCTTAGCAAAAAACAGGTAGATTTTCAAAAATACCTAGGAATCACTCAGGCTATTTCTCCTACATCTTTTTGACAAGGAAACTGAGCAAACCAAAAAGACTCAAATGTCCAGATATCCACACCCATTCAGCATTTTCGAAGTTCCTAGCAAAAACGTTTGGAAAAAATACCTGTAAAAGATACTATTTTCTTCTGTGTGGTGTATTTAGAATGTATCTTTGTTCTCAAATGTGGATAATTTCACTAATATTCCTGCCTACTTAAATTCAGCCCCAGAATCTTTTGAAATATGTGTTCACCAGCTTGATACCAGTGCCTTAATCTTCACCAAAAGATCCAGCCAACTCTTGGGAGGATATTATCTGTCTCATATAATTGTGTTTTTTTGAAAATATGTTAATCACCTGAGAGTTTACAACTTCAACCTTGTCAAAAACCTTCTTTCCATCTGGAAAATACTCCCTAAACAAACTTCGTTGTGTTGTGTTTTGTTTTGTTTTGTTTTGTTTTGTTGTACATTCAAACTGTATGATAAAAGAAATCTCAAAAAGGTTTAATCATCAACTACAGTAACTTCACTGTGTACTTATTTCCACTGTAATCTCCAGCTCACTGTAAACAGGAAGGTATCACAATTTGCATTTCATTAATATTCTATCTTATCTTGATTACTCTATTAAAGCATTAGTACTTTTTCAAAGGATGTATATTGAAATGTGTATGAAGAGGGCCAAAAAATCTGGTTTAAAAGTGAATGCAAAAGTGTGGCCTACTGGAGTACACACACATACTGAAGCTTTCAGCTATGCAATTTACTAGATGTCAAGGGAGAAGTATTATTTCAGAATATTCACTGAAATAGCCCAAACCACTTTCCAGTGCAATTTAGGCTGGACTGCAACAATAGCTTCAGGGGCTGTTCTGTCAGTGAAAGTTGATGCACGTTTTGCCACTGACTTCAGTACAGAAACACACTCTAATGTAAATCAGAATTCTGAATACTTCCAAAAACCTATCAGATAGCCGATTTTATCCAAAATGTTTAGGATCAACTTGCTTATGGTGCTTTGGGTTTCTGACACAACACAATCAATGAATGCATCTAATAGAAGACATCAGTTAAAACCTCCCTAACCACATGCAGGGCTCAGCAAAACACTTAGGTAAGAAGCCAAAGAAAGGGCAGGAGCTCTCTCTGATTAAGTTTAAACATGCGTGACCTGCAGGGGACCACCGGCAACAACCAGCTGTCATAAATAAATAAATGACCAGTGCTCATAAACTTCTGCTCTCAGCCAGTGATGCATAGATGGGATCCTGCTGAAAGTCCCCAAGGGCCCTCCCTCGCGGCTGGCTAAAGCAGCTGTGGCAAAGCTTTTGATTTCAGTACTGCAGATCAAACAACAGGCACTGCAGCATTAATCTCCACCATCTCCAGGAAAGCATTTGTTTAAAACTAGCAATTATGTGATACCGCTATTATTCTTCCACCAACAGCAGAAATAAAACTCATCAGCATACTGTGAAGCAAATCCCATTCAACAGCAAAATCGTCTACACAGCTTGCTTTCCCCCAGCTCAAAAACAGTTAGAAGGTGGCAGTAATGCAGAAAGCCCAAAGGGGCCAGCAGAAACTGCAGATGCTTCACTTTCATACAAAAAACGGAAGAAGCCACCTGCCTCTAGGATGAAGGAAGCAACATGTGCCAGTAAGATAACCTGCAGGAACCACAGGATTTATTTTATACCAATCGTTTGTTTCCAGAATATGCAGTGTTGGATTCTTAATCACTAGTGCTTGAGAGCAGCTGGTCATAAAACTCTCCACTTTGAAATAATTCACACCCAAAAAAACCACTATAAACATAAATGCTGTTTTTAAAAAACAATACTGAAAAATCCTAACTGCCATCTAATTCTGTGAAAATGTGTTTGATGGCAGATGATGTTCTTTCAATGGAAGGAATCAAAATGTATTTGCTGTCTAGGGTTGGTATGTTCCCCATGGTTATACATCTTCCAATACAGGAGTAGTATAGTAGAATTAACTGTTCATCAGCCTCGTACAATCAACTGACAGGCATGAAAGCTGAGAAGAAAGAAGAATGCAGTCACCATGTATGTGGCCTGCCCTCACAAGAAAGATGGAATGTTTTGGACAGCTGTACCAAAAGCTAATTGAGTTCCTATTCACCTGTTATGAATCAGATTCCCTCCCCCTGCTCAGCTCCCAGATGCTCTTTCACACAAAGAAAGTGCAAACACATACATACAGATAACCATTAAAAAACTGACAGCTGTTCTTGTCAGAAAGAAGGTGGATTATAAATGAATTTTGACTGTTGCTGTAAAAGACCTGACAGCATGAAAAAAGATGCAGTACTGTGTAGAGATGAGGGCTTTTTGAATGTTCAATTTTAAACCTCTGTGTTTAAAAAAACAGTATTGAGGAAATAATTTCAGGATGCTACAGAAAATGTACAGACTAATCTACCCTGAAGACTTCAGGTTTTTATTTCATCTGGAATTTAACTTGGCTAAATGCCTGAGAGGCCTAATGTATGCAGTAAAGCAGGCATGTCTTTGTCAGAGTTTGACGGTTTAGGATGTTCCTTATGTGTCCCTGAGGTGGCTGCTTCTTCCCTGCAAGTGAGAAAATCCCTTTGAAGCACAGAGGTACCATAGCACCCCACAGATGCAATACTTCCCAAATTCCTTCTGACTCACCTGCTGATGATCTCCTGCATAGGCAAGCATAATGTGGGGCTGACAGCTGGTAAAGTTTCTGCTTTATCTTTTATTCACCCAGAGCATGCATACATTACTCAAGATAGCACATTAAAGCTTTTCTGAGTCACAAATTGCTACAAAGAAACCCTAGCCCGGATGCTCGTTCTGGAGCAATCTGTGGGATCATTTGTTGCCTTTTCTCAAAAGCTACAGGACCATCACATAACAGAGTTAACTATGAAGCGCTCAGGCTTTCTGTCTGCCCTCCAGAACAGATTGGTACATTTAGCTAACAGTTTTATTTTGAATCTAAAACTTTGTTAAGTCAAAATAGACTTTACAATAGTTGAACGCTTATAGTTTTAGTTAAAACTTGGTAAAGACACACACCATGCAAGCATGCTCAAAATGTTCATTAGTGAGCTCATGCATAAAGTGCTAAATTAAGCACAGGGCTTCAGGGAAGATGCTAGAGACTATTTGTCTATACAGCAACAGCTTTGTCTTCCACAGTGTGCTCTATCCATCAACAAACTGATATACCAGTTTACCGAACTATTTTAAGAATGAAAGCGCTGGTGTGTATGACTCACATTTTATTAAGGTAATGACCGTGATGCATTCTATTTAGATGTGCATCTCATTGCTGAAGATGATCTTGGCATGACAGCAGCAATATACCTATGCTATTCCAGAGCATTACACAATTGTAGAAGAGATATCTATTTCTGGACAAAAGAAATGCTTGCAATGAAATAAATAATTACAACTGCTACCAGAACACAATCAAAACACATTACTAATAAGCAGTAGAGCACAACCCTTATGTAAGTTATAGATACACACAAGTTTACATACAGAAATGAGGGGGAAGGTTTCTAGGTTGTCTGAAAATAATTATTTAATCCATATTTCTTTATTTTCTTTCCCCTGCAGAGAGTTAAATCATCCCATTTCACATTTAGATGTATTACGAATTGCATCTTGCAAAGCAGTTATTCTGATGTGATTAATCACCAATACTATTTTGGAAGGAAGCTATCCATACTTGCAATTGTGGCTGCTGCTGACAATACACATGGAAGCACTGGCAGTGAGAAAGAGAGAAGTGCTGCTCACCTTCCTCACGCAAGTCGTCCCAGTCAAAACATTGGATACAGAAGTGAGTGAGTGAGTGAGTGAGTGAGTGAGTGAGTGAGTGAGTGAGTGAGTGAGTGAGTGAGTGAGTGAGAGTGTGCATGCGTGTGTGCATGGAGAAGCGAAGGTCATGCAACCCTGCTATTGATAGCATGTAACTTGAAACTGTAGTAAATTCAGGCGTGTGTGTGAGGTGAGAGGTTGCACCCTCCTGTTGATGCATGGTCCCTGCCACAGCATAGACTCTACAGACACCAGAGGCAATATCAAAACTCCCACTTGCTTCAAGGGCACAGGATTGGGCCCCAGGCAAGCAGGAAAGCTGAGTGCTGCCCTTTGAAGGAGCCCTTCAGCAGCTAAAAAATTTGGCTGTTAGGATGAGTCTGTCTGTCGCGGAAAAGAATGACTGACAGGCAGACTGGGAAGGCTGCAAAATCCAGTCTGCAGAAGCCAGGTAGGAACACTAACCTCTGACTTGGCAGACAGAGCTAGTGACAGGCAGCTGAATCCCTGCAAGCAAAAAGAAAACAGAGAAAATCCCCACAATTCAACCAACTGTTGAGGCAGCAACACAGATGAAATCCCAAAAGGATCATCCAGGAAGGGTGCTCAATTGAGATCAATGTCCAGACCTTCAGCAGTGTACTTATGCAACAAGAAGTACTATCCAAAAAACATAAAGAAAAAATTTCAGAGATTCCTAAATGGGATACATTGCTTTCAGAGCACAAAATCAGAACCCCCTTTTAAACAATGAAGGTAACCAAGTATTCTGAAGAGGTTATCGGTCATGCCTCCACACTGCATATGCCTGCTTTACATTGACAGATTTCATATAAACACCCATCGTTTATTTTGCATAATTTATTTTATAATAATAAATAAAATTGTTTATTTATGTATATTGAACCCATACAAATACATAAAATCTTTTCTGCTTATATCATGCTCTAAACATAGATTTTATACATCTCTATGTATTTAAGTATGAAAATGAAAAAGAAATAGATCCCACCTACACAGTTTCAATTCAACAAAGCATGCAGAGCACATAAACTCTAAATAAGTATTTCCAGATAGTGGCAAATCTTTTCTTTTAAAAAGATACATTACTCAATCTCAGCCTCAAACTGATGTTCATAGATAAAACCATTTAAAATGAACTACTGACGGAGTTTATTTTCAGTAGTGGTGGGAAAAGCTACAAACCATAAGTACAAAGGAGAGTCAAGTACTTAAAGGAGGTTTCAAGATTGCTCCTTTCCCTGAATTTCAGTGCAGTTGTGAAAGTGATAGTGAAGTCATGTTGCTGTTCAAAGAGTAAGCTGACAACGTGTTTAAAGCTTAGAACAAACTTTCTTATTCCTTCCCTATCCACTTGTTTAGAAACATCTCTACATCAGGAAGAAACATGACTTTTTAGACAGGGCTGCTAATCAAACAAATTGATTTAGCAAACAAATCCAGGGATGAATTGCCCCAGAGGAGGCCTCTAACATCCCCCAGAATTGCCTGTGTGCAAACTACTGAATTTTTGAACAGACAAAAATAGACTCCGGGGTGCAGGCAAACACCAAGTCAACTATTTTTAACATGGGTCTTCAAATGCATTTTTAAGTTGCTTATGTTTAGAAGCAATCCCTTAAGAATCTACAGGCAGTTTGACCTGATGATCAGGCATGAAAAATACTTTTCACATGTTCTGCATATCAAATGCTTATTATAAAAAAAAATTAATTTCTTACAAGATTAAATGGACTTGGGGCACCCTGGTGAGTACATTTAAACAAATTTTCTTTAGTATAAACATATTTTTGCAAAACAAATTTGTGTCCACATAAATACAACTTAGCTATTACTAGTCTCACTATACTGCTTTGTGGCAATCTCAGAAATAAAAAAAACAGTTGAAGTGCATACCTGTGGTCAACACACACAACACACATACTCCCTGTCTCGCCAACTGGTCATATCTGCAATTGTGTAAGGAAGCAGCCACCTGTAAAACTAGCATCCGTGACTGCAGAGATGGCCCATTCAAATACACTGTATACTTAACTTCTGCCTGTTATAACTGACAGTAAAATACATTGCAAGAGGGGACAGATTACTTGTAACTAAGAACATCTGGGCTGCACAGCATGCATACCTGAACAAGTATACAGCTATTCGTTATACCTATCAGAGCCCACTTCTGTCAGCTGTGGACCAGTGCTCTCCTGGGCCTTCCACAGCTGCAGCACAGGAAGCATTCTACAGCCCTGCACAATTTATGGGAGGACACAGGAGTCCAGCAAGAGCAACACGCAGCCTTAGGACAAATGCCCCACTTCATCTTCTACACAGAGGTGAGGAAAGACAACTGAATGCCACAAGATGATCTCTGCTGAGACTTTGTTTCCCAGTCGATCTGCTTCTATGGGTTTCTACACAGCTATTGAATATTCTTCTTAGCCACACAAGCAGTCCAGCATGGAAGTCCCTAGGATTAACGGCATGATTAATCATGCCAGCAGAACACCTACAAACCTAAGCCTTCATGAATGACAGCTCTGCCTTCAAAACAGTGGAGAAAATTTATGTCCACAGTGAGGTCCGTTTAAAGCCAGCAGAAGCACTTAAACGAGCAGAGAAAACAGGGGAGGGAAAGTTATGAATGTGAGGCAGAACATGACTTTCTTGAATTGTTCTTTTTTCTCTCCCACATTCTCAAGAGAAGCAACTAACACCTCAGTGGACACAGGAACAGCATTTTCTACAAAATAAACTCAAGCAAGATGACCTATTCTCATCTCAGAAACGAATTTATACATTGGTCTAGGATCATTAATCAGAAAAGCAGAGGACAGAATCAACAAGCATTACGACTTACAAGCTGGGACACACCAGCAAGCAAAATACAGACCCCACTGAACCACAAAGAGTTTGGTAGGCATCAAAGGGAGTCTAGATTTTACTAGTTGTGACTCCCACGAAGCCAAGATTTTCATGGAGTCCCATTTAAACAGGCCTGAATCTCTGTGCCTGCTTTCATTCTGTAGACAGAACCTTCACCTTTAGAAGCTTTTGTGCAGCTTCTGGGAAGCTGAGGAATCATCCTTGCCCATGGCTAACCGGTGTGGTTATACAATAGCCTCATGATCACAGGGTTTAACTCATCTCAGCCTTTGTCTCATAATGCTCGTGGTAAACAGCACTGATTACCTTTTGAACAGGCAGATTCCCTTCAACTTCAGAAAAAAACCCACCACATTCTTCCAAGTGCCATATGTTTACAGCAAAATGTTTGCAGGGTTCAGTTCCCAGTGAGCCCAAGTAAGTATCTAGGAGCTAGAACCTGTGGATAACTGAATGCAGAAGCATGGCTTCCTCACACCTACACAGACACAGCAGCTCAGAGAATGGATTTCTTTTTTAAAGATTCAGAGAAGAACACAATACCAAAAATGCAACAGTGCAGTTCATTATTTATGCAAATGAATAACATTTGTTATAAAAAATGCTGCAGAATAACGAAGGAGCCGGATGTTTAGCTGTTGCAGTAGAGAGAAGCTGAACACCGCCTGCAAGAAGGAAAGGCTTGAACAGAAGTGTATAGTTACCACTATAGTTACATTCTGAGAAGTTTCTGTTATAAGGAAGGTATTTACTCATAGATATAAGGACATACTGCTCCCCAACGGTTAGCGTTAGACACGATGTGACTCGAGACTAAGAAAATGTAAGAATAATGCAGCTAAGCTCCAGCTGACCTCTAACTCATTCAGGCTAATGCACAGCAAACCCACAGCCCGTGTTTTCATTTGCGAAACTGCAGGGTGCCACGAGCTACTTTATCTGTCCGTTAGGAGCAGAGATGGTTGAGCAGATACCGCCCAGGAATCACACTGGAAGCCCCGGGCGGTTCTGGGCGGCCGCCCCGAGTTGTGTCTGTGTCACCCGATGTTCCAGCCGATTGCTCATGGGCTCACCCCCCGGCCGCTTCCCGCGATGACCGAACCGCCAGCCGTGCGGGCGGACCGAGCAAGGCTCGGCCAGGTATTTGCACCCCGGGCCCCGCGACCATCCCGCCTTCGCCGAAGCCGCACCGGTGCCGCACCGCAAGGCGGGAGCCGGGGAAGGCGCCCCCCTCCCGCTCGCGCCGCCCCGCGCCGCCCGCGCGCCTTCCGCCCGCCGCGGGGCCGCCGCGCCCGCGCCCGCCGCCGCGCTCAGCACCGCGGACAGCGCCCCGGGGCGGGCACCGCGCGGGCGGCGGGTCCCGCGGGACGCCCCCCGGCGGGGCCGCCCGGGGCCGGGACCCGCCGCCCAGGGGCCGGGGGGGGGGGGGGCGGCTGCCGCGCGCTGCCCCGCCGGGGCGCGCACACACGCACGCAGGCACGCACACACCGCGGCGCCGCCGTCACTCACCGCATCCCCCGCAGGGCGCCCCGACGACGCCGCCGCCGCCGCCCGCCGCCCCCGGCGCCGCGGACGCCCCCCGCAGCGCGGCGGCGGTGGCGCCGGGCGGCCGCGGCTCCATGCGGAGCGCAGCGGCGGCGGCTAGCCTCCCCCCGGCCGCCCCGCGTAAGCCGCCGCCGCGCAAAGCCGGAGCGGGAGGGCGGGGAGCGCGGCCGCATGGTGCTGCCCGCCGCCCCGCCCGCCGCCCGCCCCCTGCGCACGGCGCCGCCCCCCTCGCCCGCCCGGCCGGGGCTTTGCGCGGACCGGCCGCGGCAGCGCCCCCGCCCCCAGCCCACCGCCGCGGTAAGCCGGCAGCTCGTCCCTTCGCCGGCGATCGTGCTTCGTTCCCCGAGCTCTCGCTCGCCTGCTCTCTGCCGCGCACGTCGCCTGCTCCTTCCGTAGAGCAAAGCGGGTGGCGGCGCTCGCGGCGGTCCGCAGCATCCGGGGGCAGCTCACACGCTTCCTGACAAGTTCCTTGCCGGGAAGCCCCCGCTGGGTCCGCACCGCGCTTGGCTGGAGCGCCGACTTGGGCAGGGGTCTCATACTGCCGACTGCTTCTACGTGAAGCACACACAGGACAAGAGCTCCAGCCCCCGAGCAACTTACAGCATAGGGTAACACCGCAGGCAAGCGGTAAAAGCACAAGACAGCAAGATCCAGTATGGGAAGAACTCACGGAAGAACCCGAATTTATCACTTGTAAATGAAACCCCCCATCTACTGGTTCACAGGTTCCTCCTTGCCTCACAGGTGGGCCAACCTGACACTTAAGCTGCTTCCCCTGGGCCATGTCCTGTCAGGTTGGACAGATGCCTGAGAGTCAAGGACCTGCGGCCTTGCTGGGCCCCCCTGCCTGGGCACTGAGCATCCTCCCAGGGAAGAAAGGTATCTTCCAATCTCCTGTGAGTGCCCTATACTGCAAAGAGTGTCTTCCATCTTTGGTGCACCTCTGAGAAAATTTCTCTGTTATCTCAGTGCCCTGCTGTGAAGGTGCTGATGACAGCCAGAAGAGCCCCCTTTCACCATCTTTTCCCCAAGCTGATCAAAAGCACTTCTTGCTGCCTCTCCTGCCATGTGCCATGCTCCAGCCCTCTCTGCATCTCAGTGACCCCCACCGGACTTGCTCCCTGAGGTCAGTGTCTATCTTAAGATGACCTGGGGTACCCAAACTGAACTTGGCATTTGCCAGCGCTGAACTCCAGGAGGTTCCCTTCGGCCCATTTCTCCAGCTTGTCAAGGTCCCTCTGAAAAGCAGCCCTCTTGTCCAACGTATCTGCCATTCCCCTCAGTCTGGGAGCATCTGCAAACTTGCTGAGTACACACTCTGTCCCATTGTCCAGCTCATTAGTAAAGACATTACACAGTTTTGGCCTCAGTAACAGTATTTCAGAGGGACACCATTAGTAACCAGCCACAAGCCAGACCTTGCATTGCTAATTAAAACGCTTTGAACCCCAAGTTGCAGCCAATTTTCCATGCATCTTCTAGTCCACTTATTCAGTGCATATCTTTCCCATATCCCTACTTTGCTAGCTTTTACTGTATTTAAAGGCAAAATCTACAGTGCATGTGGACAGCTTTGACCAGTGGCACACTATTACCAGCTATATGGGTATCCAAACTTGGAGTACAAGAAGTAACCTCCCGACTCTTCCCCACTACATGCACTGCAGCCTTAGCAATGAATAAGAAGGAAAAAAACCAAAGAATAATTTTCAATATTTTTTTTTTGCAGAGAATACTGATTACTTCAATGCATCCGTAATTTGAGCAGTGCCTAACAAAGAGATCTGATTTGCACTGAAATCTGTGATTGGAGCTCAGATATTTCTAGACAGCACAGCTTGCTGATAATTTTTGGCTTTCTGAAAAGTGACGCCTTGAAAACTTCCCTTTGTGCATACAGTCTCTCTCACCTAGCAAGCAGGCCATACTAACTGATCACTGGCCAATGACTTAAATCTACACTTGCTATGTGATCTGACTCTTTGATTCTAATACACAGTCTGCTCAAGGTTCCCATGCCTCATCCTCTCATTTTATTGACAGAGCTAGTGTTTAATATTTAAAATACTGAACAACCTAGAAGGAAGTGACCCCTTTGTATAAGAAAATGCTCCCATATATATTCATTTTTTTCTTTTCACATGTACCTTCTTTTTAAAAATAAAATGAAAAACAATTTCTCTCCTTAAAGCAAGCATAGGTTCACTAACTCAATCTAGCGCATCACTAAGCTTCTGACACAGTCACCATATAAGTAATTACTGTTCTGAGGAGAAGTCTCAATTTAGGAAAGCATTCCAGTACATGTTTATCGTTAGCACAAGTGCTTAAACCTATAGCTATTCAACAAAGTACTGCAGCCTGTGCTTGAGCATGTGCTTACACATCTTGCTGACTCAGGGCTTTAGTCTGAAGCACAAAAAGCAAACCTACATTTGACCTTGCAGGCATAGTTATTATAAGCATCCAGAAAGAACAGCAAAAAATAATTCCATTTGTAGCATAATAACAAAGCTACTTACACTGAATGCAATGCATCCAGCACATCTGTGTGGTAAGAAGTATGGATGCCATAAGTTCCTTTGGCTTTTACAAAATTCCTGCATAGCTTCATACAGACGGCAAAATCAAAGCAAATGTTCAGTACAACTTTCAAGGCTTTGGTACATGCACCTTTCAGTCTCTGGTTGACAAGGAAGCCACAGCTTTTGTGTCAGGTGTAGCGGTACAACTCAGCAAACCCTTTGCTTGATTAGCAACGGTGAGCAGATGACAAGAAACAGGTCCTGACAAAGCCTCTTGCATCTTAAAGGTTTTAAGAACAGTTGTCAAGACTTCTGCATCATTAAGTAGATCTATGTTCATAAGCTCAGAACAAGGCTGGCACTTCAAAGCCCCGTGTAACTCATGTGAGTGTGTGCTGACAATGTGGATCAGACAAACTCCTGACAAATACATGCATCAAACTGCTGTCATACTTCCATTTCTAAGTATCAGGCCTGCTGCAGAGAGCAACGTCTCTGTTTTATAAGTATCCCTTTGCAATTCATGCCAGCACCAAAGGGTGCCCAGTGCCCCTCACAACAAGTTGTGTCAACACGGGCAGATTGCAGGACTTTTAATTCCTTCTGACCTTTTGTTAGATCTATGGTCAACATGCACAGGAGCAACACAGAAAGAGCAGCAATTGAGGAGGTGCTGACTGTCTCTCCCTGCGAACCTGTGCTTGGTGGTGGTAGCTGGATGGGCTGCAGTAGCAGCAGCAGTGGGAATTTTCACCACGCTGTATCCCAGCTCAGAGAAGCTCCTGGCTTTTCTGCATGGCTGCTTTGAGTGTAAGGGAAAAATATGCTGATTGTTATAGATGCTCTGTGTATGGAAGAACTGAACCACCACACCATTCAGCATCCTTCAGGTTGAAACTTTTCCAGCCCCCCAGTAGCAGATCTAAGTCCCTAAGATCTGAGTTATTTGCCTCTTCTGGTAACTACTGTGTACTCACTGCTATCTTCATCAGCTTATTTGGCTCTCTGTGATGTTTTAATTTGATGACATTCAGGAGCTTGAATACTTCACACATTAAAAAAAAAAAATGCTGAGGCCTGGTTTCAACAATGTGTTATTAATGGCAGGCAGTGTTGGGAGCCGAAATATCTCTGGCACAAAACTATGAGGTTTTTTTCAGCTGCTTTCATGAGAGTGAAGCACCCACATCAGTTATCAATGAATTCTGCTTTTTGAACTCTTTTCCTGCAGCAGAATTACAGTAGCAGACATGGCCACACTACACAAAGAAATATCTGGAAGGCTGAAGACCAGCCTTGCATGGAAAGACTTTGACTTTTTTTCCTTTTTCAGCACATTTTCTAATAGGACATTCTGAACCAACTGTTCCGTAGAAACATATAAGTGCTAAGGAGTGGTCCCTTGTGAGCTCAGGCAGCCATGTCAATATAAACTTTTTCAATGATCATTCTGAGCTCTATTTTAACAGAAGCTTTGGGGGTTCTGGCCAAAATATTTCCTTCAGAAAGTTATCGCACAATCTTATTTCTCTACCAGTAAGGGATTCTTCTAACTTCCAAGCTAAACACATACTTGGCCCAAGTACAACAATTGTAACCCAGCTGATACTGTTCTTTATCTGATATAACTCTATTCTCCCCTCTTCCTGCTCCTCAGTGCTTATGAGTAAATCAGCATTGCCTCTAAGTCTTCATCCTCATGGGGCAAAAAAAGACAAGATATTACAGCCTCTTCTAAGAAGGACCATTCCTCCTTTCTTATGATTGCTCTATGAGCTTTTCCCGGCTCAATCCAGTATCAGTCCGGTGTTTTTTGTGACACATCCCATTCCAACCCCAGTGGCTGCTGGCCAAGACCCCTCCCTGCCGCAGTCCCTGGCACTGAAACCCCACTTGCTTTGGCAGCTGATACCACAGGCCTGGGACACCCACACCCCTGGTCTGACTCCAGTTGCTGGCACCAAACCCATCACACCAGTCCCCCAGAAGCTGGCACTTAGTCCTTGCAGCATCCACACGCATGGGATAAAGGGTGAGACTGTACAGTTAGTTAAGGAAGGATTTAATAATAAGGTTGGACAGATTGAAATGATGAGGTGCCAGGCTCAGCCAGACCAATGTACTCACCAGCCTCAGCTTACACACAGCCTGATCCTTTTACACACCTTTCTGTTTGCCTGCCCCTCACTCTCTTCTTCCTCCCTGAATTCTGTCCCATGTACGTTCCCTCAGCAGCTGACGCAGTCCCACCAACCCCTCCAGCACCCTGCACCCTCAGGTTTCCATCCTTATCAATTGCAAAGCCCCAGTTTCCCCACAGTTTCTTGATAGCCCATAAATTACTGTGACTGACCAGATTTGTTTCTTATCTTTGTCACCATTACATTTCTCTATCACATTTGTGTGTCTGCGCATCTCGATCACGGCTTCCTTCTTTTCCTTAGTATCCCATCTGACAAGGTGTTTGACCAGGTAATCACCTCACAGTTTCTAACTCCAGATCATCCTTCCAAGACTTTGTGCCTCCTTCTTTCTTACTCTCTAACAAAGATAAAATCATTTAAAACCAGGAAGAAATTGAGGTATCATGGGATGTATTCCATAGTTGGACAGCAAGATTAGAAGGGAGGCAAGCATGGGAAAGGTCTCAGGAGTGCAGCTCCCTGCTGATCCAGCCGGTAAGACTTACATTTGGGACTACTGAAATGTCCTATTTTCCATGACAACTGCCAAAGTAGTTCAACATCTATACACGCACACATACACTTTGTCACAATTTTGCTATTTATTTTCATCCTGATCCAGAACAGAAATTTACATTTCAAATCATGACATTAGCTTGAGTTTTCCAAACAACTCCAGTTACTTTATCACAAGGAGTAAATAGACCTTTTAATTTTTCATTACATTTTTGGGATGAGGAATGACATAAAAAAGGGAGAGACAGAGACAAAGAGTAAGAAGATAAATAATATCCCTACAAACTAAAAATCTAACCAAGAGTTTGTCTGAATCATTTTCTTAGCAGCAGCTCACAAAGTGTTTTCATTGCAGCCTGGATTCTTGCTTTTGAAGTATTATTTTGAGTGGAGAATTAATTTGAAATGTTCACTGGAGTCTTATCAAAACATGAATTTCCTGCAACACCTTCTAAGAAAAACCTCCAGCAGGCTGATCTTCATTAGAACCATTTCCAAAAGCACTATGTAATGAAGGTATTTGCAGAAACCTGCCGTTTCTTTGGACCTCATTGTGAAACACAGCAGTAACAGGTATAAAATAAATGATGTGTGCAAGGCACAGAACCGCGGTTGTAAACTTCTGAAAACACCCAACAAGCATTTTGTTTTATGGAGGGTTATTTTGTTTGATTTCCGGCCCACCCCCCCGAACTACATGCATTAGCTTTGCCAGAGGTAAAGTTCAAAGGATAACGTTCATTGGTGGCATGCGATGGCGGCAGAAGGATGCTGCTCTTTGCCACAACAGTTACTCTGACTTAATAGGAGCTTTATGATGGCTGCGTAGATGTTTACGGCCGTGGGATCAGGAGGTACGGGCTGACCCAGCTGAAACGCCGGTGGCCTTTTACCTCCCTCTGGTGGCCCGGTGGCAAAGCAGCGCAGGCGGCTGCTGCCCCGGCGCGGGCGGAGCCAGCCGGCCTGTCCCGTCAGCCCCACCTTGCACATGCAAACACCGAGGGGTCAAACCCCAGCGGTGACTTTGCCTCGGGCATCGTGGAAGTGCTGGCACTTGAGGGTTTTGACTCCTTGCGTCTGCATGTTTCAGGTGAAGTGCCTTCCATAGCAACTGGCGTTCTCACCTCTGTGTATTTCCCTGTCCCCTCCAGAAGCTGTCCATGGGACAAAGATCCCTAGGACTATCTGGCTCAAAAATTGCCCATTTGTGGAGCCTCAGCCCAAGGATTATTCCTTGCCTTGGTAAAGACACCTTATTTGCTTTGTCCAAGATGCAAGGGCTGTTAATCTAACAGATTACAGAAGAAAATGCAGCACTGAGAGCCATTGCTCCTTAGCATATTAATTATGTTTCCTTTCCTATAGCAGTCAAAGTGCTTTTCAAGTGTATGTTACGCTACTGACATGAACAACAGCTTGACAGTATTTTTATTTTTGCACAGAGAAACAGACGTACACTCTGTGTTGATAGTTGCTGCAAAGCAAGTGCTCAGTGGTGATGTGAATGTATCTCCAGCTTTCCTGTACACTGGTATTTCTGTAAGAATATTGCATTCTAGAAATGCAGTTTCCAAAGTAGCTATCCTGGTTTTGAAGTCTCACAGCTCTTTGGCTCTGCTCATCATTTTGCAAAGAGGTTGAGGCAGAACAGGCAAACGTGGAAACTCCTGCTCATGTCAAGTCTGAGTCTGAATGTGATACTAGGGGTAGAGCACAACCTTCCAAAGGTGGGATTCAAGATGCAGCATATATTGTAATGGCACTAAAAATGAAAAAATGCTGCTCTCATTAATTTACTAGAGATGGAAATCCGTGCACCGTAACAAACAATGAACACAAGAGACTGCAAAAAGACCTTCCTTCTCAAATTGTGACAACAGTAAATGTTTTCTTCTCCTTGTGCAACTCACTTCAGCTAGAGCTAATCCCCTTGTTTATTTACCTATGGGAAAAGAGCAGCTTCACACCTTCAACCCATGCCCAGGAGCTGCTCATATATTATATATTGTCAGATCTGAATGAACTTAGACAAGATGGATGACTCCTTAAAAAAAACAAAACACAATAAAACAAAAACTACCAAAAAACCCACCACAAAACTTCAGAGGCTGACAAGCTTACTGCTTTGATTTCTCATTGAGAAATTTCTCTCAAAAAAGGAGAGGCAGTGTCGTGGTTTAACCCCAGCAGGTAAAACCAATAGGTTAACATAAGAGAAGTTTAATAATTGAAATAAAGTAAAATGTAATAATAACAACAACGACAAAATCAACCAACAATATTAACAACATTAACAATGAAAAGAGAGATAAAGACATAGGAATAAAATGCAAGAGAGACAAGTGATGCACAGTACAATTGCTCACCACCCGCCGGCTGATGCTCAGACAGTCCCCAACTGGCACCTCCCAGCCAGCTCCCCCAGTTTATATACTGAGCACGATGTTCTGTGGTATGGAATATCCCTTTGGCTACTTCAGCCCAGAACTGAGGTGGAGCACAGCTTCCTTGTATCCTCCCCTGTGTTCCCATGGTGGTCACAGGAATTCAGTGGGGGACAGTGGTGAACAACATTGAACCAAGGGTTCAAAGCCAGACACTCCTGCAACAAGATAGCTCATACTACTGATGAAGCCAGAAAAGAGGCAAAGGCAGGACATGGGATGAACAGGTGAATATTGTTTCTTTTTTTTTTTTTTCTTTTTCCCCTTCCCAGATAAGAAATACGTGTGAAGTGGCAACTTTTCGAGAAAAGTGAGATGACAAGTAGGGAAGCATGTATTTCCACTCTCTTAAAGAACTGTTCTTTTACAGTAGCTAGCAAAAGGAAAACTGTGCAAGGCTATAAAACTGCCACGGCAGCACACCTGAAAACCAGTGTGTTTCTTTCTGAATATCCACACAGTGGACTTAGAGCTCTACCACACTGCAGATCTACCCCACCAGCTATGTTGCACCAACCAGCAAACTCTATTAGCTCAGGAGTGTCCATGCTGCATGCTCTGAACTAACAGTAAGGGATAGTTTGCTTCCTCCAGGTACTGGGTCCAGTTGGGGTGGAGTTCATTTTCTTTATAGCAGTCCAAATGGTGCTGTGCTTTACACCTGTGACAAAAACACTGTTAATAACAAAAGCACCGATATTTTATCTATTGCTGGGTGGTGCTTGCTCATCTCCGTGTCTCACCCTGCCCTCTCCCAAGGAGGGGAAAGCTGGGACAGTTGACCTGAATTCACCAAAGACATATTCCATAGCAAATAACATTATACACAGTAATAAAACTGGGGGAGAGGATTTTTTCCTACTTAGCCATTACTCTGAGATAGGTTGGGCATCAGTCTGCTGGTGGGAGGTGGTGAGCAATTGGCTTTAGACCATTTGCCTTCTTTTGTTTTCGTTGTGGGGAATTTTTTTCCTTTACTTATTAAACTGCCTTTGCCTTGACCCATAATATTTTTTCCCCACTTTTTCCATCCCAATCCTCTCCTCCACCCCACTGGGAGGCTGGAGTGAGTGAGCGACTGGGAGGGAGCTTAGCTACTGGCTGGGATCAACCCACCGTACCACAAAAGCAAGCCATGGGTAAGTACTGGTTCAGTGAATCTCAGCAGGCTTTTTACTAGTCCGGGTGGGCACTTGGAGAGAAATTGGATTATATTCAGACACATTCATTTTTTCTTGCATGTAACAGGTATGTTACAGCCATGGCTACTCTTCCAGCTGGTGGATCTATTATTCAAGTCAGGCCATAAAGGGCTTCTTCATCTTCCCCTGTTGTAACCAGGTTTCCACCAGGTCCCTTGTTGGTTAGAATTTTCTTGTTTCATTCAAAGAAACTTTCAAAAAGCTGTCCCAGTGCTGACACACTTGTCATCACAGCGGACACATTATAGCTGTGCAACAGGACCAGCCTGCAAGTGTCACCAAGACTCAGAAACACTTCTCCTTGGCAGGTAAATCCAGCCACAAGACAGCTTTGAAGATAAAAAGAAAGCATGCTCAGTGGAACAGTCCACCTGCTTTCTTCAGTTCCAGCATTCCACTGAGGTATAGACGGGTTTTAACGGGAAAATCAGGCTTTCACAGCATCCTTACTAAGCCAAGCTGACATTCAGAAATAAATAAATTGCTACAAATGTCACAGAACTGGTCTGCAGAAGTCATGTCCTGCTTGATTTGGAAAACCTAATTGATGAAGTACTAAGTCATATTATATTGACTTCAACTGGAAATCTCTTCTTTTCCCATGGAAACAGTAGCTAGAAAGCTATATATAATTAAATGCAGCATTTAGATAAAAATCTTTAACATCTGTCCTACATCATCATGCTCTATTAAAAAATACCTAAGTGTACGTCCTGTGCAGTGGTTTGTTTTGCCTTTTAATACCATGAACAAGTAAAGTACTTCCCTAACCAGAAACAATTTAACATAAAAGCAATTGCTTTGAAAGCATTCTTTCTGACCAAGACTTTTTGTGTCTGCCATCTCTCATCTCATTTTGGCTGCTTTGATTTTCTCACCTGACATAAACGATTGGTGTTCAGCCAGCAGATTTATTGGTGGAAGTGAACTGACCTGATTGCCCTTCTGTGTAGGTGAGAGCCAGGACTGACAGTACTTACTCTGATCCTGTGCATCACAGGGAGTGAAGTGTGCCACCAGTTTCTGCAAATCTATCCATGTCCCCAAAATGACGAGTTATAGGGGAAATATCTGAATGCAGAAAAGTTTCCTGTGCCTCCATCAAGCACTCCAGAGGTCCATCCACTTGCTGGTGATTTGGGAAACAAGAAGGATCTGGTAGCTTACTGGTCCTATTTCTACAAGAAGCTGCTTATTGCTAACCAGCATGCAAACACACTGCTCTGGGGGAAGAGAAGCAAGACATTAACAAGCCAGTGCTTATATCCCACCACAGTTTAGCTGGGGAGCTGTGCCAAGAGCCTTTCTTTAGGACATACAGATTAAACTCATTGTCCTTAGAACAGTACACAATGGCAAGAGGAGGTGCAATGTATACCCCACCACCACTGAGACACACAAAAGTCCTGCAAATACAGCAGAAGGGACACTTTAATACTACAGTAACACAGGAGAGCTTTAGGAGTCTAAACATGATCTCAGTGCATGCAAAACAAGAAAAAGAGATGTGTAGATGTGGCACTGAGGAATCTGGTTTAGTGGTGGACTTGGTAGTGTTACGTTTATGGTTGGACTTGATCATCTTAAAGGTCTTTTCCAACCTGAATGATTCTATGATTCTAAGAGAAAATTTTCCATAGCAAATGAGCGCAGGACCTTGGCCAAGGTGCTTACCTAGGCTTCCCCAAAATGAAAAAGAAACTCCTAAAAAAAGTGGAAGGGCTCTTGCCTCCTTCTACTGAGGACACTTTGCTTAGTTCTGGGTGAGGCTGAAGCCACAAGAGCTATCACTCCAGTTGCCCAAGCAATAGATGGTCCATGACAGCTTAAGAACACCTGGAAGGTGAAAGCTATGTGATATTCGTTCTCTCTACCACTAATCTCATGGATTCACAGAGGTGTAGTAGGAGAATGGCTGAAGAAAGAAAAGGAGTCATGATGTATATTGCATTTCCTGGCACTGTTCTCATTGTTCAAACAGACAAGAGAAAGGCCACAAGATGTTCTTATCAGGCCTTGAGATGCTTTTGAAAGTGGTATCATTTGAAAACTCATGTTCTAAAAAGCACGGCACAAAACATAGGTCTGTTGCCTTCTGTCCTCAGAAACTGAGATAACTACTTCAAGCCTGATTTTTTCTTGTTATCCAAATACAGGTCCTGTGTATTAGACATATAATGGTTTTCAAATTGACATTTCATTCAAATGGTTGAAATACATGCAAAGAATGAACATTCATTTCCCTATGCAGCTGAGGCTTAGTCTTCTCCAATGATGAAATTTGTGGCCTAGCCTTGAAAGGCACTGCTGCGAGGCTTTCAGTTTTCAGGGAAGCTACCTGGATGCAAAAGCAGAGTGTTGGTTCTTGACTCCATCTCAAGAAACACCAAGCTGATCTCTTTCTAAAAACGGCAGCCATTCATCTGTCAGGAAAACCACAGAAGAGCCAAAGAAGAGTTGGTCACAAATGCTCGACTTCCAGGAGACTGGCAGGGCCAAGACTGTTTGTCTGAGCAGGGGAAGAGCTTTTTCCCCTCTGTCTTTCTAAGTCTAACTTAAAATCTCTAGTGGATACTCATATCAGGCAGACCCTTTGAAAAAGGGCTGATTAACCTTTTTAGGGTGCATGTACTGGATGATCAACATAGCAAACAGTACTAATGGAGAAAATAGACAGATCATACATTAAAGCAGAACACAGGTCGCAAACAATACCATTTTCTGAGAAATTAAAGAGTAATTTTTTTTTTTTTTTTTTTTGCAACTTTTGAGGGCAAGAGAGGAAAAAGAACTTTATCTGAATGAGATGGAATTGAGCCAGTTTTGTCTGACATAAATTTCTTTCTTTCAAAAAAGTACAAAGAGACAATTGCAGGTCTAACTTCCCCAGCCCTCATTTCCTTACATTAAATAGCTTTACCAATTGGAAGTCTGTAATCAACTCCTTCACCAGTGACCTGGATGAAGGGACCGAGTGTACCCTCAGCAAGTTTGCTGATGATACAAACTGGGAGCAGTGGCTGACACACCAGAAAGCTGTGCTGCCATTCAGCGAGACCTGGACAGGACAGAGAGCTGCGTGGAGAGGGACCTCATGCTATTCTATAAAGGCGAGCGTAGGGTCCTGTACCTGGGGAGGGACAGCCCCACACACCAGTACAGGCTGGGGGCTGGCCTGCTGGAAGGCACCTCTGTGGAGAAGGACCTGGAAGTGCTGGTGGACAGCAAGTTGCCCATGAGGCAGCAGCGTGCCCGTGTGGCCAAGAAGACCAGTGGGATCTTGGGGTGCATTAGGAGGACCGTGGCCAGCAGGCAGAGGGAGGTGATCTTCCCCATCTGCTCTGCCCTGGTGAGGCCACATCGGGAGTGCTGTGTCCAGTGCTGGGCTCCCCAGTTCAAGAGAGACAGGGAACTACTGGAGAGGGTCCAGCAGAGCGCTGTGAAGATGATGAGGGGACTGGAGCATCTCCCTAATGAGGAAAGGCTGAGAGATCTGGGCCTGTTTAGCCTGGAGAAGGGAAGACTGAGGGAGCATCTTATCAATGTCTACAAATATCTTAAGGCTGAGTGTCAAGAGGACAGGGCCAGGCTCTTTTCAGTGGTGACCAGTGACAGGACAAGGGGCAACGGGCACAAACTGAGACACAAGAATTTCCTCCTGAACACGAGGAAGAACTTCTTTACCTTGAGGGTGGCAGAGGGCTGGAACAGGCTGCCCAGAGAGGATGTGGAGTCGCCTTCTCTGGAGACATTCGAAACCCACCTGGCCGTGGCTGTGCAACTCTTTCTAGGTGAAGCTGCTTTAGCAGAGGGTTGCACTGGATGATCTCTAGAAGTCCCCCCCAACACTGACCATTAGAATCATAGAATCACTTTGTTTGGAAAAGACCTTTGAGATCATCAAGTCCAACCCAGGACTGCCAAGTCCAACACTAAAACATGATGCTAATCACCACATCTACACATTTCTTAAACACCTCCGGGAATGGTGAATCCACCACCTCCCTGGGCAGCCTCTTCCAATGCTTCAACATCTTTCAGTGAAGAAATTTTTCATAATATCCAATCTAAACATCCCCAAGCATAACTTGAAGCCATTTCCTCTTGTGCTGTTGCTTGTTATCTAGGAGAAGAGACCGACCCCACCTGTCTATGATCCCCTTTCAGGTAGCTGCAGAGAGCAATAAGGTCCCCCCTGAGTCTTCTTCTCTCCAGACTAAACAACCCCAGTTCCCTCAGCCACTCCTCATAACACTTGTGCTCCAGACCCTTCACCAGCTTCATTGCCCTTCTCTGGACACACTCCAGCACCTCTACATCCCTCTTGAAGTGAGGGGCTCAAAACTAAACACAGGATTTGAGGTGCAGCCTCACCAATGCCCAGTACAGGGGGACAATCACTGCCCTTGCCCTGCTGGCCACACTCTTTCACATACAAGCCAGGATGCTATTGGCCTTCTTGGCTACTTGGGGGTGTTGACCAACACCCCCAGGTCCTTTTCCACCATGGAGCTTTCCAGCCACTCTTCCCAAGCCTGTAGCCTTCCTTGGGGCTGTTGTGACCCAAGTGCAGGACCTGGCACTTCTCCTTGTTGAACCTCATACAATTGGCCTCAGCCCATCAATCCAGCCCGTCCAGATCCCTCTGCAGACCCTGCCTGCCCTCAAGCAGATCAACACTCTGTCCAGCTTGGTGTTCTCTGAAAACTTACTGTGGGTGCACTCAATCCCCTGGTCCAGACCGTCAATAAAGATACTGAACAGGACTGACCCCAATACTGAGCCCTGGGGCACACCACTTGTCACCTGTCACCAGCTGGATGCACCGCCATTTACTTACCACCTGGGCTCAGCCATCCACCCAGCTTTTTACCCGGCAAAGAGCAGACCCGTGAAAGCCATGAGCAGCCAGTTTCTCCAGGAGAATGCTGTGGGAGACAGTGTCAAAGGCTTTACTAAAGTCCAGGTAGACAGCATCCACAGCCTTTCCCTCATCCACTAGGTAGATCACCTGGTCGTAGAAGGAAATCAGGTTGGTCAAATAGGACCTGCCTTCCACAAACCCATGCTGGCTGGGCCTGATCCCTCAGCTGTTCTGTATGTGCCACGTGATGACACTCATGCTCCATAACCTTCCCTGGCACCATGGTCAAGATGACAGGTTTGTAGTTTCTGGGATCTTCCTTCCTGCCTTTCTTGTAGATGGGCATCACATTGGTTAACATCCAGTCTTCTGGGACCTCCCCAGTTAGCCAGGACTGTTGATAAATTATGGGAAGTGGCTTGGTGAGCTCCTCCACCAGCTCCCGCAGTACCCTCGGGTGGATCCCATCTGGCCCCATAGACTTGTGTGTGTCTAAGTAGAGTAGCAGTTCACTGATAGTTTCCTCCTAGACTGTGAGGACTGCATTCTGCTTTTGGTATATTCTGAATTGCACTGATGTCAGAAAATGCCATGGCCAGTTGATAGAACATGTGCCAAATAGCCCTAAATTATTACCTGTATAGGCCACCATTAGAAAGAAAGTTACTTGGGAGAAGTGACCAACACCCACCTTACTACAACCTCCTTTCAGGTGGTTCTAGGGTAAGGTATCCCCTCAGTCTTCTTTTCTGCAGGCTAAACAACCCCAGTTCCCTCAGCTGCTCCTCATGAGACTTGTGCTCCAGACCCTTCACCAGCTTCATTGCCCTTCTTCAGGTGTGCTCCAGCACTTCAATATATTTCTTGTAGTAAGGGGCGCAAAACTGAACACAGTATCCAGGGTGCGGACCCACCAGTGCCAAGTACAGGGGGGTCGATCACTTCCTAGCCCTGCTGGCCACACTGTTTCTGATACAAGCCAGCATGCTGTTGGTCTTGGCCACCTGATGACACTGCCAGCTCATATTCAGCCAGCTGCCAGCCAGCACCCCCGGGGTCTTTTTCCACAAGGCAGCTTTCCAGCCACTTTTCTCCCAGCCTATAATGTTGCATGAGGTTATTATTACCCAAGTGTAGGACCTGGCACTTAGCCTTGTATTAGATATAACGAACAGAAACTCATCTAGCTTTACAGAATGAGGAGTTTCATGGGGAGCTTGTAGGGCCACAAAAATGATCAGAGGGATGGAACACCTTTCCTATGAAGAAAGGCTGAGACAGTTGGTGGTGTTCAGCCTGGAAAAGGCTCTGGGAGGTCTTAGACCTTACTGCAGCCTTTTAATACTTAAAGAGGGTTTATGAGGAAGATGGAGACAGACTTTTTAGTAGGGCCTGTTACGATAGAAGAAGGGGTAATGGTTTTAAAATAAAATGGGGTAAAGTTAGATGAGATATAAGGAAGAAGTTTTTTATGATGAGAGTGGTGAAACACTGGATCAGGTTGCCCAGAGAGGTGGTAGATGGCCAATCCCTGGAAACATTCAAGGTCAGGTTAGATGTGGCTCTAAGCAACCTCATCTAGTTGAAAATGTCCCTGCTTATTTGCAGAGCGGGTGGGCTAGATGACCTTTAAAGGTCCCTCCCAACCCAAACTTTTTGGTGACTCTGTTGATTCTATCGGACATGAAGAAAGTGCAAACATGGTATATTTTTAACTGATAGTAAAGCTGCAGCTGGGAATGATTAAGGACTAAAGCTTCAAAATTTCTTCCATCATTTGCTTTTAAGCAAATTGTAGAGCTCAGTCTCTGAAGTGTTGAAACATTTTCTCAAAAATATTGAGAATTAAAACATATGGGGGAAAAAAGAAAACCTGTGAAATCCTCTCTTCTCCAGCCAATCCTACAGAGCAGGCCCAGGTGGGGAGAGGTGGTATTGGCTCTTTGGTGAGTTAGCCAGCATCAGAGTCCCTCTGGCAGAAGGGAGCAATTAACAGTTACGCCCGAGTGTCCCTCTGTGGAAACAGAGCAGAGGAATGGAAGTATGCACTACAAAGCTTTGAGCTGCTCAGACATGGGATGCGGGAGGACAGTAAACAGCAATTCTTCACCCCTCAGCACTTTGCCAAGTGGTTATCATGCAAGTGTACATTTGGTGGGGTGTGTGATGTCCTGTACAAACTGTCGAGATCTTGACTGTGAGCCAGCTACCTAAAGTTGGACTGACATCTGGTGCTGAACAGAAAATTAGTGTGAGTTTTCCAGTGCAATTAAGTTCTCAAGTTTGAAGCAGTATCTTATGGGTTAGAAGCTGCGTTTCTTCAGCCTGTTTCCTGAAGCAGGAATCTTTCACACTGGCTGCCTTACACACACACATGTATACTCCCGGTCCAGACAGATCCTCTTTAGGAATATTTGAATTGAACAATAATCAGAACTGACTGTCACATATTAATCAGTGGGAACATCTGATTTTTGTCAAGATTTGTGTCCCTCATAGGGCATAGAGTTCATCTTGTCATTGAAGATCACTTAAACCGGAATAAAGTTTGTGGCTTGCAACATATTCTTGAGAGAACTGACTAAAATGCAAGAAATATTTCTGAGTTTCCTCTTCAAAATCTGGTGTGCCTTAAACTTCAGGGTACTTAAAAAAAGAGCCTAAACTTGAATAGGGAAGCTTCTGCAGATCTCAAACTATAAGATTTCTTTCCAAAATTGGGTTCTTAATTTTCTTTCCATTAGATTTGTCTTCTTTACTGTGAAACCTGCCCTTGGCAGTATTAGAAGATTTGTCCCAGCATTATCTATGCTCAGCAAGCCTTTGCTTGTAATGCAGTGTCCTGTAAATAAAATGTAAACCACAACATTCAGTTCAGTAATGCAAGAACTTACTTTAGAAAACATCGCAGTGGCACATAAAAGAAATGTTCATTCAAAAGATTTTTTGTAAGCTTGGGCCAATTCTTCAGTATTTAAAAGCAGTAAAGGAGTTTTTTTCCTTTCCTTTCCTACTTCGTTCCCTGCAAATAATTAATTATCAGTTGTATCAAATAAAACAACACATGATTCACTGGACAGACAATGATCCATCTAGTATCTTTTTTCCAGCATCCAGTAGCAGACGCTTTGGGTAACATTAAAAACTGCCATAGACTGATACTTCCCTCACTATCCACTCTGAAGTTCCATCTATGATTGGTTTATGAGCTAAGAAATACCCTAACCCTAAAACCTATCCCTTTTTGCTTAGTAGATCCACTAATGCAGCCTATTTGGTTTTTAACTCATTTACACATTTGGCCAACATGGTGATCAACGACAAGGAGTTCCATAGTTTGTGTCTATATAGTTATCTTCCAGAGAAGTCAGAAAGACTCCCAGAGAGATGCTGTTTTCATAGCCATAACATCCTCATCTCCAATATCTAGGGCTGAGTAAGGGTTTCTACGTAATGCTTCTGCACAAAAGCATCAAATATTTTAACTTTGCTAGTGGGTTACCCAGAACTCACACTTCTCTTTAAACTTTGGTTCTCCACCCATTTCTGGATGCCTAAATATAGCAGTTGCCAGGAACAGACCTCAAGATTATTTGTAAATCAATATTAATTTCTTAACATTCTACTTTTGTAAGAGAATCTCAGAACAAAATGCTTTCAAAAGAGCTTTTAATTTGTACTGCTCCTGTACACCTCCAGAAGTCATGAAATTGATTAAATATATCAATTAATCAAAAAAACATTGCTGGAAATATTTTCATACTCCCAGAAAACTTTCCTTTTTTTCCTTTCTAAAGAAAAAGTGTGAGTTATCTGCTTTCAGGTTGTTGAAGATCATGTGTTATACAACCAATTAGGATAAAATAACATGATTTAGTGCAAAATGGCCTGAAACAAAAGCCAGTACTAATTCCATGGAGGAAGCTCATGACACATAATAGAAACAGGTTAAGTAAGCTGAACAGATATAATCCATCTGGATTTTAAACTGCTCATGAGGGCCTTCCATCAAAAATCTTTGAGGTAAATACATAGGTATGGAATGGGAAGTGGAAGTGCTGTGACAGATAAAATTACTCAGGAGAAACCATGAGAATGAACAGCCAGCCCTCAACATGGCAAAGCATACGGTATATTCAGACACGGTCTGCATCATGAAGAAGTTAGTTAGGACATAATATCTAAGTCCAAATCATTGCTCTGAAGTGCAAATGAACTGTTGGGCGGGGCTGGAGGAGGAATATTCTCCCCTGATTTATGTTGCTACTTCTTTAGCTAGAAAACAAGCTTCAAGCTGGTTTACAAATAAACCCATGATTTGATTCATGAAACCTAACCTTAAAAATGGCTCTTTTTACCTCGTACCAAGTTTTTGTCCCCACTTGGCTCAGTAGTGGAATAACTCAGACTCTTCTCATATACTTAAACTCACTGAAGTCTTGTTCATAGGCTACAGCTGAAGAATCCCCCTCATTTCTGTATGTTCCTAACTGAAAAATTCCTTTATTGTGGAATCAGATGCAAAATATCATGGTAACTTCATCAAAAACCATACCCTTACGATGCTTGGCATCTCTCATTCATAAGGAAAAAAAAAAGGCCATGGGCAAGGAGTGCAATTAACCTTCTGCAGCTCCCCTCTGCCTGTCTGCTGAGAGGGTCTTGTCTTCCCTAGGCTCAGATGAGTTTCCCTCTAGGAGCAAAGAAATCGGTAGCAGCTCAGAGAGGGGGATCTGCAGCACAGCCCCAAGCTCTACCCACAGGGCCAGAGAACCACCACTAAAAGCATGCAGTTCTTTGAACACATTCCTAAAAGGAAAAATTTTATGGACACAAAGAAGTATTGTTGCCAAAGTGGTCATTCCTCCCAAACATTTCAAGATATACATAAGGGGCTGCATCTGCTCACAAAGGAGGACAGAAGTGGGTTACACAGAAGAAGGGCAGAGTTAAGAAAAATGGAGGAACAGGGAAGAGGTGTCACTAGGAACAGAGAGCAGCTTTAAACCCGGACTGCTAGCCTGACGCACAGCTCTGCTTTATGCATCTGTATAAGCAGGGACTTCCCATTCCCTGGAAGTGTTAAGAGTATGTGAATTTGGTGTATAATATCACAGGAGGAATGATCCAAAATGTTACCCACCCCAAACAGTAATGTTCACTGAACGTAAAATCAAAAAATGTGAAGGCAACAGAACAGGTCCTTGATTACAGCTGTTTGGTACTAATGTAAAATACAAGCTATCTTTGAAAAGCACATATAAGAAAAAGCTAATATAATAGTAGTTTTTCAAAATGAGATCAAGAGGTAGAAAAATCTATTCATAACCATTTTGTTAAAATGAAATCTACAGTAAAGGAATAAGGCAACTTTTTAATAATAGAAAGGTTTATTTTTGCTAAGACACTCGTCTTCACACTTGCAAATAAGTTGTTTGTGTGGAAATAGTAGTTTGGAAGAACAATTTAGTTTTGTAATAACCCCTCTGATTGTGATGAGTCAGTGAAAGCTCCTATTTTCACATCTTCCTTCTGTCACTGAAAAAAACAATTTTGTTTTCATACTGCTAGAATGCTCCAGCAAATTCCAGAATTTGCTAGCATTGTTGGCGGGTATAAATAGAGCATTTTTTTGTGCCACAACGAATCTGCAGCTGCTTGCTGAATACAGACGGAAAGCAAATGGTTTGCACTTGTTACAGATCTGCATGCTTATATCTTCTCCTCCAAGCTGCTCTGCTCTGAATAAATTTCCCTGGAGCCAAGCCTTCACTAAGCGCTTTATGTTTACATAATAAGGAGCATGCCTGCTTGGAGTCTTTTATGATATTGCTCCAGGTTAAAGATTACTGTGGGTTGAGGCTGAGGGAGAATCACAGGCACCTTACTTCTTGTGCACAGCTGCTCAGTTTACTAACAGTCCTCCAAAAACATGGCTTTGGCTTACCTGTGCTGTCTTGGAAAGGTGTGTCCTACCCCCCTGCAACCATATTTAAACTTGTGTAAACGATCTGTTTATTCATGGACTACATGAATTACTGAAAAAAATTACTCCATTTTACTCCCCCAGCTTTGGCTGATAAAGATCCGATTTTTCTTTGCATTGTGATTCTGTCCATCCACACTACCCTGTCACTGAGTGGTAAAAGGGGACTTAAGAATTACACCCTAAATGGGTTGTTTCAGGCATGAGTCACTGTTCCATTGTTGCGTGAATACACCTATTCTTGGACTTAAAATAGCAAAGAGGACACGTGGCTTGAGTCACTATGCATTCAATTGTCTGAAACTGAAGATTAACAAGAGTAAAAGCATCATACTGCCATTTCACCAAGGCATAAAAGGGATTATTTTTAGCTGTCTATAGCAGACATTAAGAAGGATTTTTATCAGTGGTATGTCTGCTAATTAACAGCTAATAGGAGACATGTCCCGGTTTCACGTTATGCACAAAGATTCTGCTGTAAAACAGAAATACGTGTATACATACTTTACAGCATCAGTTAGCTCAGAGAATTCTGCATTGTCAGTAAAATGCAAGCAAGATATATTATCCAAATGCTATCAGCCCATAAGTTTTTTAACATGCTAACATAAAATATAACTATACTCATAGAATCACAGAGCAGTTGAGGTTGAAAGGGACTTCTGGACGTCATCTGGTCCAACCTCCTTGCTCAAGCAGGATCACTTAGAGCAGGTGGGCCAGCACTATGTCCAGGCAGCTTTTGAATATCTCCAAGGAAGGAGACTCCACAGTCTCTCCATTAGCCTTCTTTGTTGCAAGGTCACGTTGCTAACTCATGGTCAACTTGGTGTCCACCAGAATTGTCAAGGTCCTCTTCTGTCAAGCTGCTTTCCACCTGGTTGGCCCCCAGCATGTGCCGGTGCATGGCCTTGTTCCTTCCCAGGTGCCCGACTTTATACTTCTCCTTGTTGGACTTCATGAGGACCCTGGCAGCCCGTTTCTCCCATCTGTCAGGGACCATGTGAATGGCAGCACAACCGCCTCGTGTATCAGCCACTCCTCCCAGTTTTGTATGATCAGCAAACTTGCTGAAGGCACACTCTGCCCCAACATCGTGATCATATGAAAATGAACAGGGTTGGGTGCAGCGTTGACCCCTGGGGTGCACCACTAGTTACTGGCCTGCAATTAGACTTTGTGCCGCTGATGTGGGCCTGACCATTCAGCTGGTTTTCAAGCCACCTCAGACTGGAGGAGGTTTGCTTATCCAGCCCACAACTCGTCAGCTTCTTTATGAAGATGTTATGGAAGACAGTGTCAAAAACCTTACTGAGGTCAAAGTAGAAAATACTGACTGTTCTCCCCTTGCCTACCAAGTCAGTCATGTCATTGTGGAAGGTTATCAAGTTGGTCAAGCATGACTTCCCCTTGCTGAACCCATGCTGACCACTCCCAAATTACAGGTTTGTATTCAAATCTGTAATTTGATTTCTAGAATATCATTGAGATTCTGTTCCTCTTTTTTTCTGTTTGTTAATAGTGATACAGTAAGTATGGAGACGAAGAAGAAGTATCATGCTTTGTATTTCGGTGTTGCAAATTTTGTCCTGCCCTGGAATTACTAAAATCTTTTGATCTTATAAAAGAAATCTGGTCTAGGAAGGGTCCAGATCAAAGTATAAGCTGACACTAGCACTGCTCACTTCATCTCATCCCATAAGCATGGTCTTTAGCAGTTGCTATTACATTATGTGAACTGAAATTTTTGAATGCACTTTTGAATGTATAAAGTTGTCTTGATCTGGCAGGACTTTTCACATTATCATGCTGAACTTTTCTCAGAGTATGGGATTTTTCAGCCATGTTTCTCATGTTTATTTCAAACAAGTTTGGAAAATGAGCAGCAGAACTCCAGTGGCTCCAGCGGGGCAGGATATTTTCCAACTCTTTGTCTCTAAAGAGAGTGAAGCTGAGTGGATCATGAACCATAAGGTTCACACAACAGGAAATCTCTTCCAGGCAGAGGGAGACTGCATTGTAAAGGGGTACCAGCAGTACTGAAGACTCGTGCTCCCCTGCAGCATAACAGTCCCAACCTCCTTACGAAAAACCACATGAAATACCATGGGGGAAGCAGAATAGATTTTAGAGGAAAGGAAATCTGGCAAAGTGAATTACAGGCAACCATTTACATTCGTGTGTTGTTTTGCTGACAAGGAGAAACATGGAATTGTAAGTTATCTTGGGTATAGAGCAATTCCTTGTGAATTTTTAGCTGAATTTTTAAGCTACTTTTCAATTACTTTCTCTTTTCACCAAAACTGACATATGACTTTCAAAAAGTGCAGTGTACAAGAAAAAAGTACCTTACCTGTGTCTCAGCTGCTGCTGAGAAAAATCTAAACTATTTTGCTCAAAAGCATTTACATGCATCTAGACTACTAAAAAGAATTATCTTGTATCATAATCTTGTAACATCCTGAGCCTATTTTGCTTTGCTTTTATTCATAAAGCATGAATCCCAGTGTGTGGGGTTCTTCTTTCTTTGGACATCTATATGAGGCCGAGATTAAACCAATGCCCAACCTTATACTGGAGGTTTCATATATATTTACAACTCAGCATAGATAGATTCAGCACTTTTCTGTGTGAGGTTGTAAAACTGAGGAAGACTGGGCACACGCCAGCATGCTGGAGACCCAACATTTTGTTTCTGTCCCAGCCATCATTAGAAGTTTGACCCTGAGATCACAGCTTCACTGTGTCTAGGCTTCTTGGCACCAGAATAGCTTAGACAGTGGGGCTGAAGCTCAGAAGGGAACTCCATGCACCATTATAAATTTCTACACATTATTTTGCTGAAGATTCCAAAGTCACCTTGTCTCATAGAAGCAATCACAGAACTATAAAACTAAAATCCCTATTATTGCACAGAGATGAGGTGTAACAGTAGCAGGTACATTGCTCTCAACACTTTTCCAAACAATGATAGATAAGGTTGCAGCTCAACCTGCTAAAGAAAGTCCCCCCAAAAGCACACACACACTTCACTAGGATTTTGCTTTGTATTAGAAAGGGCAAGGAAAGGTCCCACCATACCATAGTAAGGCTTGAATGCTCCCATTTTGTCTTCAGTAATTTTTTCTGATTTGCATTTTGGCTTAGATGAGCTAACTGTTGATAGGTGGCCTACTTAGTCCTTTCCACTTCCCTCTCACACTTGCACACAATCATTAATGCAAACACGGATGCATTTTAACAGCCACAAGACAAACACAAAGCAAGCATGTAGCAATGCAGATATCCAAGCATTACTATCTGAAGAAGGGGAATAATTTTTAACAGCTACTTTCTTCCTGCACTGAACGGGGAAGTTAAAGCTCAGTGTTACGCACAAGCCTTTCCTGTCTCACTATAGAGATTCCTTCCAGTACCTCCCTCTGGATTCTGCAAAAGGTCAGTTCTAGTCAACTCCACTGCATGACATAAAAGTGAGAGAAGCAGAGTATACTCTGACTGAGAGGTGTGGGCTATACATTTTGGACCTCAAGATGGGGCAGGACTCCTGCCTGAGCACGTCTGGGTAGTATGTGAAGTTGTGACACTGTTAAGCCTTACAGCTTCGATACCAAGTTTTCAGAGCAAAAGTAGGTAAGGTCAGGACACTATAATCAGTCAGTGATTATAGTAAGGCTGAGTAGTAAGTAAGTAAGGCTGAGACATTAGACTAATTCCATGCACTTTGCATTTTTAATAAGGTCATAATATTAAGACTAAGGCATGTTACTAAGTTCTACTGGGTGACCTGTGTTCAGCTCATTGGTGTTCTGCTTCATCAATTTTATTTCTGCTTCTGCACAACAGATTATTATAACTGTGTCACATGGTTCAAGTCAGATTCAGCCCGAAGAAGAGCTCTTCTCATGGCTGTATGACCAGACCAGCTACAGAGCTGTGTGGGCACAGGGCCTCTGGAAGAAAGTGGTGGTGTCTGTACAGCCAGCACTGGTTGATCATCCCAAACATCTAACTCAAGTAAATCCCACATTTGTAGACTTACAGGATCCAGGCATATTTCCCTACCCTTGAGCCATTCCCCCTTATTTTATGGCTCTTGCAGTGGTCAGCAACATAAAGCTATCATTATGAGGTGTTGCATGGCCATGAGGCAGTGCTCTAGTCTTGGTCATCCAGGCTTGCTATGCGCTGGACTCCTGTGTAGTAAGAGTTCATGGAAAGGATTATTGCCAGAGAGCCAGGTCTTAACTCCTGCTTTCCAGCTTTGCCCCAAGCTTGGAACCTCTTGACTCTGACCCACAATGAAAGACATAATTGAATGAACATCCCTTGAAAGCATTATATAGCCTGGGTAGGAATAGAAGTTTGCTGGCTGGACAAACCTTCCTAATGGTCACTGCACTCCATTGACCAAGTCAAAAATCAATGACAGAGGTACCACAGATGTGGATGAGGCAGCACTCAAAGAAACTGGGCAAAGTAATTCTCTGGAAGGAAGAAAACCATAGAAAAACTATTATATGCCAGCGTATTCATTCAGTTGTAAATAGGTTTGAGGTAATACATTTTGTGCTTGTTGATGGAAGGTGGGGCGAATACACATGCATGTGAAAATGAACCCTAAACTTCTGGCCCTGAAACTATGTTTCAGAGGAGTAATCAATGCCTCCACCTATCCCACAGCATATCACTAATGTTCACAGAAGTTTGCTTCAAAAAAAAACAGATGAGGCCCACTGAAGTCAGATGGGAAACCAAGACGTGTAACGGTCCCCCTGCAGAAAAGAAACACAGGGTTCTCTCCAACTATCTTACTTCCAGTCTACTTATTTCTAAGAAAAACAAGTGTTAAACAGGTCCAATTTCCTGTGAAGCAATCCCAAGGAGAAAATATGCTGGCTGCAGAAGAGAAAGCAGGTCCTATGGTTCGTGCATATACATAGAGGGTCTCTGTCCCAGAAGGCTACAGCTCTAGCAGACCATGTAGGAAATGCTTGGTAATGCTTTCTCCTGGCTATTTATAACATGTAAAACCAGCAGAAGGAACCAAAACAAACACTGTCCACAGCAAATCTGAATGAACTGTAGTTTTCATATCTCTTGCTACAAACTGGAGGTAAAGGAGAGGTTTTGAGTTGATTCTGATATGAAAAGGCAGCTTGAGATGGGGTAAAAACACTTACTGCCTCTGGCTGAGGGAAACATTCCATAAGAACATTGCCCCCATGCTGCTCACTTCCAGCTGGAGCATTTTTTTACACACAACTGCAAGACTGCTACTGTATCTGCTAGGTGACTTGCCCAAGCTGGGAACAAAGTTGTTCCTTGCAGGTCCCCTTATTCTATGACAGGAGGCTCCCTTCTGGCATGTAAGTCTGGTCTTCTACTAGAGGGCAGGCAGTTTTAGCCAGATATCCCTTCCATGTTCTGTTACCCATGGAGCATGTTAGGAGCAGGAGTCTTCTAGAAAGTGTGTCCTTGTTCTGTGATTTCTATACATTTTGTGCTTTCCTGCAGAAGCATTGTGCTCTAGAGTGACCACAAGCCTTGCAGAAGCCCATGACTACAGAAGACAGTTTAGAGGGATGACAGGTCTTTTCTCCTTTGTCTTTACAAGTGACCACTAAGGCTCCCCAGGGACAGCAAAGGTTTCTGATCAAAGCAGGGAGTGTACACTGGAAAGACATAATAAGATATAGTCCTTAATGAACAGTGCAGAGATAACAACAGATAAAACAGTATAGCATTTTCAGCCTGCACTCCTATTCTGCTCACTGGAGTAAAGCAGCACAGCTCTACACTCCAGCAACAGAGAGAAAAGGACCATTTTCCCTAAACCAGTTCCTACACAATAGGAAAGCTGGCAGTGTTTCATAAGCACTGGTTGTTACTGCTGCAAGGATCCCTGCAGAAAGTGCATGTGATTTCTGAGCTCAGCCCAAACAAAAATCTCCCTGTCCCAGATCCCAGATTATAACTTTGTTTTGCAGAATCCCAAATCCTTGGAAATGGTAGAGACCACATTTGATCCCACGACAAGCTTCCTCACTAGATGTCCTAACAAAATTAAATTGTCAGCCAACAATTACAAGTTCTGTTGTTGTTTTCCCTTTGTTTAGTTGTGAAAAGTTTCACTCAAGGCCTGGACTCATCTGAAAATTCACTTGCCTTGTAGATCTTTGGTTCTTTGCTACCCACATGCACATCTCAGTTGCACTCATCTATTTATAGTGTGGCTTCACCTGTATAAAGTTCTTACAAGCTTCTATTTGTGACACTGTGTAATACAGCAGCAGGAAGATGACCCATGCTGCCAGACCAGAGCTCTCTGACATGGCAGAGACCTCACCCTGAGTAATGCATCAGGTGAGCCTTGGTAAACCACCTTCCAAGATTTTTCTTGACTGCTCTTTACTCCTTAAGAGAAGCTGTACAGGCACCTTAGTCATTCCAAAGCACTTTTCCCTCTTTGCATCTTAGAATTATCACTAATATTGTCACAGTGAAATAATATTATTAATTACCATTGGTTTAAACTAGCTCCCTAGCAGATACATTAGCAAAGCCGGTTAATCACATTTGGATGAGGCCACATACCTGCAACAAGTAATTGGATTCTACACTTGCCCCAAGAGCCAGAATTATCAGGTTAATTACAGACAACTCAAAGCCACCATGGCATGGATGACTTGGAATTTAAACTTCTACTTAAAACAAATGCACATGGCTCTCAGACACGATTATTGGGTTCAGTGGGTTTGATCCCAGTGCTGTAGCTCTGTTTTCACACTGGAAAAAGCTCCTTGGAAAGTGATGCCTCAAGTGTTGAGTTTCCCTGTTAAGAGGCAAAAAGCTACAACAGGCTGATTTGATTTGTAAACATGTTTAGTCAGATGTTTAGCCATTTTTATGTAAGCAAGCACTGACCTGTTGGAAGTGGTGGTGGTCCACTAATTTCCAGCAGGGTATGTGATGCAAAGAATCAAAATTCAGACAATATTTGGAAATCAAAGGTTGTTTCTAGTCCAGCCTTTCTGAATTCTTCCAATCATTCAGCGCTTCCAGCTTTAAAGGAATGATTCCCTCCCTGAAATATAATTCCTGGAAAAAATGGGTCCAACTCAGCCTGCAGGTCACTACAGTCTTTCTGCTTACAGACAGGCTTTGTTCTCTGCCGGCTCACTTCTGTCCCAGGAAGTAAGAACTGTGCAGAACTCCAGACCAGACTTTTCTGCAGGCAATAAACAGTTTGAACTCCAAGCAGAAGCTGAACTGCATAATGTTCAGCAAATTAGTCTGGTCCACTGAACTCAAAGGACTCCATGGAAGGAAGAGCTGAATCCTCTTCTTGTACAACTCACAGAGCTTACCACATAAGATGAGTATTTTAGACCCCTTCAACACTGGACATTTTTAACACACAGGCTGTGGGCTCCCCCCGACAACAAAGCTCAACCAAGCTGTCCTCATACTCAGATCCCTTAAAGAAAGCCTGTGTGTTAAAAATGTCCAGTGTTGAATGAGTCCAAAATTTTGCTTCTTTTCTACCTCAGTGCAGCTTGTGTCCTCAGGAACTTCCTATGAGTAATTTCTGGAGTCAGGAATTACTGGGGGGGGGGGGGGGGGGGGCTTCTTGAAGACAAAACAGTGGAGCAAATCTCTATTCTACTACAGCATTTTGCTGCCTCTGTGTTTCTTTGCAGCCTCCCACAAAGTCATCATAGTTTTGCTAAGTTTTTCTCATCTCTGAGTGAAACAACCAAGCTTGTACGCCAGCTGGCACTGCCTCATCACCAGAAATAGCCTGGAACACCAGATCTTGGAGCTGCTCAACACCTCTCCTCAGAGCCCTTGAACAGTGGCTTTTACAGTCCATTTTTTCTCTGCTGCGTTTAGAGTCAGACCTAGAGTACCTAGTGCTTGTCCACATGTCGTTGATCTGGAATGTGCCACAGTGATGTGGAGATGAGGAAGAAAATCAGATGGTGATAGATCCTGAAAAGCAGATGGAGGTTGCAATTCAGTTTGACTAGGATAGATGAGCAAGCTGTGGTAGTGATCTAGGTAAACAGCATTGCAGGTATAGCTCTAAATCACTCCATTTTCATGTGACTGATGGGCTTGGCTCCCCTGTGGGAGTGTCAGATCAAGCTCTGGTCTCTAGGGCCTCTCCTTTGTGACACACTCTTGCCTGAAACATTTTGTTCTGCTACATTAAGAATCATACATCCTGAAGTGTCTATAGGTGTGGTTTTAGCACCACAAAATCTGAGCCTTCACTTGAACTGTGAAATTCTGGGAAGCAACCATGAGGATTCAGAGATGACAGAAAGGTTTTTAGTGACCAGCATACTTCTGCCAGTGAGAGCACTATGCACATATGAATGGAAGCAAAGTTTTGCTGGACAGCCCTAGGACAGGGACAACTGTACCCCAACTGTCTATTTCAGTTTTCTCTCTCACGGTACCTTTAGACTTCCTATTTTGTAGTTTTGCTTTCTTTTCACTCAGGTAAAATTTTACTTTTGAGTTTAAATGCCCCTCCACCTTTCTGGAGAGATCACGAGAGAAAGGGTTAGGTTCATCCCTCTTTGAATACTGGTCCACACAAGGCTCAATGGCAGCCCTCCTGTCTTCCCAAATCTTGAAAGAAGCTGCTGTGGCATTAAAGGCAGCTTGAAATCACAAAGCCCCCCTTGTTTTTTGTACGATGTCAGTCACAATGCTTCATTTCAGCTTCAGACAGTAACTATCATCTTGTGTGACTTTCCTGGTAACTCGGACGACAACGTTTCATTTCACCCAGCAAACCCTGCTCCATTACCTGCCACAGTTTATATTCCTTCTATCAGGCACTTCCACAGTAGTGTGGGATAGTCCAAAACAGCCCTTAGCATGCCAAGCAGCTGTACCGCAACTCTTGCTCACACACATGCAGGAAGGTGAGCATGCAGGAGTCAGTTCATGCTGCATACCACGCAATGGTGACTCTTCCAATGGCCTGCAGCAAAGGGCTTTGGCAGTGACAGCTGTTGAGCTGACAGCAACCGTGTTCATTTGAACCGGGGGAGGTTAGATTTCTGCTCCACTTGCAGGACCAGGGAATCAGAAAATAGAGTGATTTGATGTTTCCAAATAATTACCTCATAAATAGCAGGAGCAGGCAGAAATCCCTGCCCATGGCAGGGTGGTTGGAACTAGATGTTGTTTAAGGTCCCTTTCAACCCAAAGCATTCTATGATTCTATGAAATAAGGTGAAAGACAAGCTTTAGTAAACAGCTACAAATGGGCTTCCTGGAGGGTCTGGCTAATTTGCTAGTGTATAAATGCAACAGGAACTGCCACAGGTTGAGCCTAGGTGCTCTGCTGACCCTGAATTGTCTCAAGGGCATAGCCCTGAGCAGACACATCAGCCCACCCACCCAGAGAACTCTGCTCATGCTGCTCTCAGTCTAGTTCATGTTTACCTGCATTCCAGCACACATACAGCTGAAGTCAAATGACCAGACAAATGAGTGTTTTGAGGAATGAGATAGGAAAGTAGGGGACTGTATAAACATGGAGAGCTGAGCTGAGATATGCCATCCAACAGAAACAATTTCCTAATATGTGATGAGCCTACTAGGCAAAAGCTGAAGTAGAAAGGTATGTTGAATATAGGCTGTCATGTACATTCAGTGCTTTCTTGGCACCAAGGAGTTGAAAGGACACTTTCCAATGCTTAATGTTTTGCAGAGTTTACCCTGCCCATGTAACAAAGGGAACAGTCCCAAGGCAGTCTTCCAGGGTGCAGCTCCACATGTTGTAAGAGTGAAGGATGCTATATAAATGGGGCACTGGCAGCAGAAGACACAGCCTGGCAAGCTATAGGATACCTTGGTGACTTTGGACGTTAACTTTGCAGGGCTGAAATGCAGAATTGGCACCATTGACTCTCTTCCACATTCCTGGCAAGCAGGTTTCTCTATTAATAGAACATCAGTAGCTTACCAGCCTCACAGAGGCATTTTGAAGAGTATTTACTTATCCACTGATCTTGCCTTCTGTTTTGCCTACTGAAACACAGTTAATGTACTAAGGTACTGATTTTATTTGGAAAAGATTGCAGAGTTTGCCAGGTATCCAAGCTCTGCGCTGCACAACTACTCAGTGCTGCAAGCAGTGAAACAGAGCAATGTCTTTCTCTGTGAAGCTCTAGGCTGTGGCTGGCCTGAGCTAGCTGCAGCCTTAATCATTTCTGTTTCCATGGCTCAGTGCAACTGCCACAACTTACCCGAAGAGCTAAGCAAAGAGTAGCCAACCAGTTACTTATCCAGTGTATTATTTACTGTAATGTATTGCCCTTTAGGCAAGGGAGTTTCAGGCCAGTTTGTTCTTAAAGTGTTGCTTCACTGAGTGTAGCAACTGAGCTGTTCTGGGAATGCATTTCCATTCTCAATCAATCTTGGAAGAAAGAAGCTTTCTTGATTTAATGACTGACTATACTTAGAATCATCTGAGTAGCATGCATTGAGTGAGGAGAGTAAGAAACATCAAGCTTAGTTAGTCCCGTAATTTCACCTTTCTTCTGCTTCACCCTCTTGAACCTATTTGGGCAGTAATGAATATTGAAATCATAGAAGGCCTTAATTTCAGTTACACAAAAGGATACTAAACACCCCCACTGAACTGATGTGAAGAGGGCTGAGCAGCCCTTCATCTATCTAAAAGTTAGGCTCAGATGTGACTTTGGTTTTGGGGACTACTTGAATGTTTTGACCCAAAGAGCATTTTTTCTTCAGAAAAGAGCCCTTTCTTCAGAATGGATTCAATAACTATGCTCTAAGAATCAGCTTAGTAACTCAGTAAAATGCACACAGGACTTGCATAATATCATGCAACACAAGATTACTCAGCCTTAACTAGAACCAAAAAAAATGAAGGAAGCAGCATTTCCAGGATTTCTGGGGAGCAAGCAGCACACCTCTGCCACCCTCAGATCCTGTCCTTCGTCTTTGACTAGAAGAAGCCAGATGGAACTTGGCTGGCTGATAGACACTAATGCATAAACCACGATGATGTAAAAATTTTTATGTTTGCCAGGAGCCCTGGCCACATTTCTTATGGATGAGGAGAAAAACAGATAATGCCTCCAGTCCAATGGGGAACTTAGACTGCTACCTTCTTCACTGAAAAATTAAGGAATTATTTTAACTAGCAACTGTCAGATGCCAGAGTATAAGCAGCCAAGGTGATAATTTTCCTTATTTATCTTTCAGTGCATCATTCTGTTTGGTGGACAAAACAGAAGCTAGTTAATTTAGCACAGGGCTCATAAAATACTTTCATTAAAATAAAAACATTGCCTTTCCTTTGGGAAACCAGTGTTATACCCTTGCAGGATATGTGCTGCTCAGTCCTACAGCTTTCCCATAGGACTGCCTTCATTATTTTAGACAAGTGACATGTATTTAATGTTAGCTGTGTTGTATGACAAGTGGCTTGCTGCTGTTTCACCAGTGATTCCTGAGGCACAAATCCTCCATTGTCAGCATCTCACAGAAGTGGTTAAATCTAAACACTGAGAACTACACTGAAGAAATTCTCTGGTCAGTCATTTGTTTTCCTAACACATAAAGGACGCACTCTGAAATTCAGTGCAACACACTGCTAATACTGGGTTTCTTGAAAAGCTACCACCTTTCAGGATCTATGAAGTTACAGCCAAATCCATTAGGAATTGCACAAGCAGTCAGTTCTTGCAGCTTTATATATGTTATGCTAACAGCAGATTTGGAAGAAATGTTCTGTATTTCCCTGTACAGGCCACATAGCTGTAGTCAACTGTATTCACTACACTGGTCCTAGCTCTGCTTCTCCCTGTGCCCACACAGCTGAAGCTCTAACAAATGAGGCTGTTTCTTCAACATACCTCTGTGGTTCTTTGAAGGGCCTACAAAGGTGTCGTAGAAAACAGGGGACCCTCAGCTCTGCTTGCTTATAAGGACTACTACTACATCATCTTTTCCAAAACCCTTGGGAAGAAAGAGACCAGCAAGGAAGCTGTTCCTGGGGATAAAAAAGTTTGAACTCCATGCAGCTCTTCCTAAACCCACAGCTACATCCATGTAATGCCCAACTCCTATCAACAGCTTGCGGGACTAAATAGCTTTCCTGCATCATGTCTTAACTGCTGTTAAGTCTCTTTGGGCACCTTTCACATTTCAGAAGCAATTTCCCATTACTCTTCATTGAAAAAGTTAAATATACTCCAGTAAGGTGTCTGATCATTAAGGAAGGAATATTTCTGTATACGATTCAGCCATATTACCTCTTGGTGACTGGTCACGTTAATTCCTGCTGTGTCTGCCATCGAAGCCCCACAGAAAGGCAACAATTCCAAAAAGAATAGTAATGTCTTGTCTTCCAATACTGCAGTTCTCCAGAAAAGACCAGGGGACTGGGCTCATATGGACACACAACCCTTCTTTACCAGGGTTTTGCAACAAGAAGCAGTGTATTTCACCATCTGTGATACCTTCAGCCTTTCCTCTCCTGCACTCATAGAAGACCAAGTTTTGCAGTACTAAAACAACCCATTCACAAGTCACCTTTGAGGTAGAAAAAGACCTTGCATAATCTTGTTTAGCTGCACTTGAGAAAGTAATTACAACTGCTTTCCGTATGAAGCTTAAGCCTTAGGATACCAGATGTCCATACTAACATGAACAACAGGTACCTTACACACTGAACGTAAGAAGCAAACAGAGCTCAGATAAAAGACACTGAACAGCCACTACACTGCCACCAAGACCCTTCTGGTAGCTGAAGCCTTAGACTCATCAGAGTAGGCAAGTTTCAATAATGCACTCAGTATCGACTTCATTTAATTTGTTTATTCCTGCTGTGATTTAATATATCAGAGTTTTATTATGATAGATCTTTGCACCAAGTATCCCAAAGCTGTCACATATACTTGCAAAGTCATGGCTTTAAACAGAAGCATAGATGCTTTTGTTTTACCAGTTTACAGGTGGTCATAGTGCTGAAATATTCCCACATTTTTCAATGAAATTTCAAAATAGTTTTTACTATAGCAGTGGGTATCAGCTACAACAAATGTTCAAACTGATATTCCCCAAAAACATCACCTATTGTAGCCACTGATGGTGGCACTACTTACTTGAAATTACACTCTCCAAGGGAATTATTCAAATTCATGTTACTGAACCACTACTTAATATCACAAAATGCTTTGATGACCACAGAGGTGAGTTACACAAATCCAGTCCACAGTAAAGGGAATGCTGCTCAGAGTTAAGCCTTATAAGAACTTGCCTAAGCTTTGGCGGGACTGGAACCAGAAGCCACTTTCCCTTCAGATGGCAAAGTTGATGCTGGAAGAAGGAAACAGACCTTTCTGCCTCCTTTCGAGCTACAGCACTCCCTGAGTACCCGCTGAAGACTGGACTGTGCCAAAGGGATGAATGATGAGGAGGTTCAGGGGAAGGGCTAGTTCTGATTTTGTGATAATGACATGGTCAGAGGATCTTCCTGGCCAGCACTTTGTAAGGGGCAGCTTCCTGATGTGCAGGCAGGCATCAAGCCCCACCAGGGAAAGCTCCTTCCCTTCTTGATGAACATGCATACACACACATGCACATGCACACACGTATTCATGCAGTCACACACCTAGGGAGCATGTATTCACTGCTGTTACATTGCTGCAACAGATCTGAGTGTCTAGGCGGACTTTAACTTAACCTTGGCTGTGGCAACCAGGAGTATTCTGCATGGCAAGTTTAGCAGAAACATGACTCATTTCCATCTCTTAAAACAGCTATTCTTTTGCATGCTTACGCTTAGCGTTTGTGCCATGAGAATAAGCTTCCATGCCAAGCAACCAGATGACTTTTCATTCAGTTTTCAGATCTGCCCATCTTCAAGTCTTTTATTCCCAATGCAGACAATCCTATTGCATAAATAATTCACAGCTTCCTAGTGAAATTGGACAGGTGGACATGAAGAGTCGTGATTAGACTGATAATCTAAGCCTGAGCAATTTCAAAGGTTCAAAGAAGGAAGTATTGAGAATATCTTCCATTCCTGAGCTGGACCACATACACAAAGAATGACTCCTGCTAATAATGACAGCAGTTGTATGGCTCCATACACAGTACACCAGCCTCCACTAGTAAACATTCACCTAAGCTATGGGGCAAAATATACAGTATCACTAGTTGCAGGCTTCACATTACCGAACTGAATTTTAAGAAACTGATGTTAAGCACCTAAAATACACCGAGAGCATTGAATTAAAAACCTAATTCCCTGAGCACTTTTGCTTCCTATTGATTTTTTTTTAATTGTTGTTACTTCTCCATCCCTAAAAGAGTATCAGTACATCCAGCTGCCTGTTGCAGGGAAAACAGGAAACTTTGGGTTTCATAAAACTGATATGCAAAAAGCACCTATTAAAAAAACATTGAAACCTAATTTAGCCTGATTTCTGTCATTTTGCCCCTTTAAAGCAGCCTCCATCCAGCATTTAGAAGAGAATTTTTGGGAGTATTAACTAGACATAAGTAAATTCATATTTACCTAGTCCCTGACTGACTTCCATCATTATTACTTGACCTTAGCATCTTGCTGTCATGATTTAATCCCAGGTGGTAATTAAGTGCCATACAGCCACTTGCTCACTCTCCCTTCACCCAGAGGGGTGGGGAGGAGAATCAGAAAGGAATGTAAAACTTCAAGGTTAACATAAGAATGGTTTAATAATGGAGATAAAATAAAAACAAAAGAACAATAATAATAATAATAATAGAAATAACAGCTATGAATAACCTATGAAAACAGCAATAACCTATGAAAAGGAGGGAGAAAGGGAGAGGAATGAAATCCAAAGGGAAGGCAGAAAAGAAAAGTAGTGACACACAATAAAACAGCTCTGATTGATGCCCAGCCAGTCCTGAGCAACAATCAGCAGGCCCCATCCAACACCCCTGCCCATTTATATACCAAGCATGATGCCCCATGGTATGGAATATGTCTTTGGCTAGTTCAGGCCAGATGTCCTGGCTGTGTCCCCTCCCAGTTTCCTTGCTCCTCCAGCCGTCTTGCTGGCAAGGCCCAAGAAACTAAAAAGTCCTTGACCTAGTACAAACACCACTCAGGAACAACGAAAAAACACGTGTGCCATCAACACTGGTTTTACACCAAATCCAAAATAAAGCACTGCACTAAACACTAACAAAATTAACTCTACCCCCCTGAAACCAGGACACTTGCTCATTAATAATATCAAGGCATTTCTTTCCTACTCAAGAATACCTTTAGGTGGCCCTCTAGTTACTAAAAAGTACATTTTCAACTCAAGTCAGTCCACATACCAATGCAACGTTCAGTCATTCTTCTGAGTGCAAGAGACAATATATGGGCTGTAAGACAAGCAAATTTTAATCCTAGATCTGCAGTTAGCTTGCTATGATGCTTTGGACAAGTCACACCTCTCCCTGCATGTCTGCCTCCTGCCACTCATCCTGTCAACTTAAATGGTTCTCAAGGTGGGAAATAACTTTTTTCCAAAGCTGGGCCTTTGTGCAAGATTTTGATAGGGCAGTTAGACTAGAAAGTCTGTTAGTGCACACACAGTCAGAAAGACATTCATATGGTCACTCTGGGCTAATAGTCTTTGTGACTAGCGTTGGCTACTCTTGTCACAGGTTGAGTCAATTTATACCAGATCCCAGGTCTTGGAAGCAGAACTCTGGTGATATCATTTCACTTTCATAGCTCTTAATATTTGAGATGGCAATAGTTAAGGCACACAGTGTGGTAAGAATATTCTACCATTGAGCTTCCTTTGGCATCAAGATAGCAAAAATGTAAGATTGAAAAAAATGTAAGAATGAATCCCTACTCTTGGAACAAAGGTAGGCTGGAGGGTTCTCACTGCAGTGCCTATGCATGCAGGTAGGCATTGGTAAACCTTGATGCTTCTGATCATTTGATTGAAGTTATTTGTTAAAATTATGTGCTGCTCTCCAGCCTTCTTTCCCCAATAGCCTTATTTCAGCTGTGTGTTTCTGCAGTTAGTACAGGCAATAATATCACAGATTTCCACTGCACAACTCCAGAAAAATAAATTTTAGTCACTGACGTCCTTTTAAGGAGACATCATGTAAGGAGAAAACAAGGATTCTAAAAAAAAAAAAAAAAATTAATCCTGTCTGCTTCTCCATGCACTCAGGTTTATTTTTTTTTCCCTTCTTATCCAACAAGCTCTTTAACCACAAGGAGGTTTTAACAATAGTTTGAAAAAGAATCAGTTCAACTGTGACTTCCCCCCCCCCCAGCCAGAAATTTTAATGAACATCTCATAGATGATATAAAATCTCATTTAAAAGAACTGTTCATCTTACTTCCATCTAGGGGGAAACTATGCAATTGAAGCATTGCTGGACTGCTCTGTCCTGGAATTGTTAGTACATCTGAAGAGGTCAAATCTGATACTATCATCTTCGGTCAACTGATACTGTCATTTTCCCAAGAACATGAAACAAATGTGCCAGTGACTGTATTTTGTACTGTGCTAACAGAGGTACATTTCCAAATATATGAATGAGAGTAGCACTCAGCTGCAAGAGACTAACTAGATTCCCAGAACAGATTGGATAGGAGCTCAGTCCAATTCCTTGACTGTATCTGCACATAAATAAACATGTAGGATTTCTGGTAAAGTGCAGAGAGACTGTGCAGTTGGTACAGCTATTTCCATGCACTAACAGCCATATCCTGCAGTGAAAGCAAGAGGACACAGAATTTAGAAGCTTCACCAAGTCTGACTGCTCTCAGTGCCTCCTCAGCTTCAAAAGAAAGCTGTCAGTCTTCCCAGTTATGACCCTGTAGTTCAGTACTGTCCCCTCAAGACAGAATTTGGCATTGCTTTTGATGACAGTCCTGCCTTAAACCAACTATTTCAGGACTATGCTGGTAGGCTGAGTCCTTGCCACAACCCCAGAGGTGAAAATCAATGATATAGGGATGAGCTGGACCACAGTAGTAGTATCTTCAAAGGGAGATTGATTCCTGATTGCTCAGGTGGGTACGACCAGTATGTGCGAGAGAAAAGGCTTCAGAGCAAAAGCTGCTTGCAGCTCTGCAGTGAATGAAGAGATGGGACGTAGCTTGATGCAAGCAAGATGTCGATTTATTGTACACAATCACGAGTTGATATATGTTTTCAGAAGCTGTGCGCTTTAAACAGATTGGTTCTTTAAGCTAAGCATTACATACTAGGCAATCCCTGATTGGTGGTTAACTACAAAGGACACTTTCCATCAATTAACAGCAAGGTGTTACCTCTCCTGGGTGCCATCCGTTCCTCATTCCCGGCATGACTCATCCTGCTGATTGTTATCTATTCACACTCCTTGTCCTCCCAGGGTTTGTGGCCTACAAGCTCGAGCACATTCCCTTCAGCTAACTGATTGCCACTTTATGGTCCAGATTTCCAGGCCCCCTCTTCCATCTCCCCCTTCTTGTTTTTGAGCAATCCAAGATGTGGTCTCATTGTAAGCATTGAAACAAACAAGGAACACATAATACTAAAACCAACAATACTGTCAATACCATCAATGCTCCTTTGATTATATTTTGTAACCAGCCCCCTAACCCAAGGCTTGAAGGCCAGTCCGTTAACCCGTTCTCAATCTTTATGGCCTGTACATTTTTTCTCAGCTCAGCGAGCTGCTTATGAATAGAGTTCGAGTGATCAGTCAAATTCATGTAACACTTTCCTTAGCGCTGTTCACTATAGGCTACTTTCTACTGTTCCTGATGTTTCCTTATCTTCTAGAGGTGAGATCACATTCCTCCTTTGTTTCTGTCTCATCCTAGTTTCTTCTCATACTTCCTCAAAATTATTTACCTCTTTGCTGCAGGATCTCAGCTGCATATCACCAAAGCAAGGCCAAAACTGCACATCATCAACGTCAAAACAACCCACTGTCTCTGTTCTGTACAATTTTACAATTTCCCCTTTTTTTTTTTTGAACAGCTAGTACCAGGTTTGCCATGTCCTGCACGGCCCTTGCAAACATGACGGCGAACAAACAATACTGCCAATTGAGTGAATGGATGCTAAAAAGGCTGACATTTTCTCAGGTTTTGATAACATGTTGCTGCAATGGGGCGCCTAAAATCCACGCAGCATGTACCATCAAAATCCTCACAGCCATGTCCTTGAGCCAGCAACAAAAAGCAGTGGCAAATTTGACTCACATTCTTAACTGCCTACCAAACAAGGTGATTTAACTCTTTAGTGCTTTCCCTGCTGTTACTCCGGATAAGAGAAGAACCGCTGCAATACGTTCCCATCATAGCCTCCTACTACATTAGCATCTACAGAAAGACAATTATCGACATTCAAAGTGTAAACAATATCAACTTCTTTTGGGTTAACATTATACAGAGGTAATCAATTATCCCAAATCTCAAGGCTTTCAGTAAGATTCTTCATTCCCCACATACATTCACTTTTTGCAACAATGTCTGCAAGTCAGTTTCAAGGAAGGGCACACCAAACAAGAACTGGTTCAGTCAAAAAGTGCAAAACATAGCATGCTTTCTCTGAACATACCTCTGGGGTCATTCCCTTCATTCCCTCTTTTTTTATGCAACCGGAGACACTTTACCATAACAGAGAAGCCCCTATTTACATCTCTGAGCCCGGACAAAAACCGCAGCTGTATGCACCACCAGGCTCAGGCCAGAAATCATTCATGTAGTTACATAGCTATATATCTCTACAAGCATGCAGACACCTATTAAACACTAGATAACCATGTTTATCTTTCCTATTCTCCTTCACAATACCCAGCTGTTCTCTCATCTCTTGTTAGGTCAAATATTCTCCAGCTTCCTCTCCTATATCTCTCTTCAGACATTCTCTATCCTCCTCTTTTTTGCTTGTTAATTGCGACAAGGCAAAGGTTGTGTATAGCTGGGTGACCATGACCTGATTTATGTTACAATCAACTAAACACTGAATACAGGAAAAAAAGGCATGGGAGACATAAGGCAAACATCAATAAGGTGGTTAAAGATAATTATAATAAATCCTGTAATACTTTTGAGTCATGGCCCAAAGTTTCCCAGCCGTGAGAAGAGATCAAAGGCATCCCGCCCCTGGCTCTGTTGCAGATCTTTGTTTAAGGCTTCTAAATTTTGTATGCTTTTGTGAATTAGTTCACAGTGGTCACTCAGATTCACATTACACATCCTATCAAAGTTTTCACATGCATGTCCTGCATGTCCCTGTGCTAATAATAAAAATCAATAGCAACTCGGTTCTGTAGCAACATATGATGGACAGAATCAACATCTGTTAATAAGCCAGAAAAAAAAGAATAGTATTTGTAGTATTGCTTTGTTTAGCAAGCTAGCAGCCTAATTTACTAAGCAAGTTAAAAGCGTGTACTATTCTTACAGAAGAGATTAGAGAAGCAAAAATGTGTTATGCTGCATTCCAGAACTCAGCCTGAGAATTACAGTCTCCTGTGAGTTCTGCATTATAATCATTTGACACATGTTGGGGCTGCGATTGTGAAAGTTGCCCGTTTACAAATTATCATAGCTAGTTGTTTTAAAAGCAACCCTTGAGCTTCCTTATGTTCGACTTGTTGCAAAATATTCTGAAGCCAATCAATAAAGTTAGTATTAAAGTTAGTGACTCTCTAGGACCCTGCAAGACTGTGGCAAGACTCCCGCATCCGGACTGCTTTAATAGCAATCTCCTTCATTTGCAAATAGTTGTCCCTGGGATACCTTGCCTGAGTCACAGAATCAGCACAATTATTTTCTCCAGCGAACTACTCATAGTTAACAGCAATTCGCCCATTAAGGTTTTCAATCAAGGCCACTACACATAGCTCACAAAAATCAGATAACCACATCATATGCTGTATCAGAGTACCATACAAAGCAATAACTTCCAATCACGCAGTGTGAGTGTATAAGGCTCTGCCATCACTTCAAGAAGGGACAAATAACAAATGCATTATGAATCCTCCCTTCCCGCACTGCTTTGCTTAACTCTTTAACAGCCTCGTATTGCACAGGCTGCCACTCTCGAGGTTGATTTGTCTGACAAAATACTGAACATGCCATAGAGACTCCCAAAACCCCTCACTTAAGTGTTTCCCACTTGCATTCCTGCCACCGATCCCTCAGACCCCTTTTCACCCTCCCCGAAAATACAGTCAATGCATCGGGAGAGGCGGATGGCGGACGGCGGACGGTGGACGGCGGGGGGGGGGGAAGGTCTAGCTCCTTTTCCAGATCCATAGGACCTGGATCAAAAGGTTTATCAGTGTCAATGGAATCATTGTCCGAGTTGTCCTGTTCCCGTGCTTGGTCCTGTGTTGTGAGGGTCGCTGCAATCAGTGACAGAAGCTTTGGGTCAGAGGAGGTGTGGACAGAATCGCCATCGTTGACAGTGCGTTGAGAAGAGTGGCGCTGTCGGTGGAATTTACAGCCTCCTCTAGTTCAGTGCTTACACTGTTGGTGGAATTTACAGCTTCCTCTGGTTTAGCACCGTTAGTAGAATTAGTCCACACTTGGCAGAGTAGTCAGAATTTGCCACCAAGGTGCTAAATGCATTCCCGACACGGAGTTCCCCTCCGCGGCAGCATCATACAATTGGCTGCTGTATGTACACACTTCCATTTCTTTCAAAATCTCTAAAGTTTCTTGGCTGCTCACCTGTCTCGATGCAGGTTGTCCGCCTGGTCCAGCCAGCCAGACGATCATTCAGCCAAGACATCTGCTCCGGAACGCAGCCCTCTTCCACGAGCTGTCTTTTTTTATCGACCAGTTCCGTCCTTATTCTTCCAAGGCTTCGGAACACCACCATAGGGGTCATCATTTGAGGAGACTGTGCTGAGGCACAGACTCCCGGATCCGACTAGAAGACCCTTTATCAGTCCATATACATCCCTTTCTGGGGACGAAGCCCGATTCCCCATGACGGATTTCCCACAGCTCACCTCTCAGCTCCGGAGGGGTTTCAGGCCGGCCGGCTCCCGCTCCCTTTCAGCGGTTCATTCAAAGTTCTGTAGGACTCGCTGCAAGTCGCTCAGGCGATTCAAGAACCCTTCACGTCAGTTCCTTAAACGCATCACGTTGGGGTCACCAATTTGAGGCGAATGAAGAGATGGGACGTAGCTTGATGCAAGCAAGATGTCGATTTATTGTACACAATCACGAGTTGATATATGTTTTCAGAAGCTGTGCACTTTAAACAGATTGGTTCTTTAAGCTAAGCATTACATACTAGGCAATCCCTGATTGGTGGTTAACTACAAAGGACACTTTCCATCAATTAACAGCAAGGTGTTACCTCTCCTTGGCGCCATCTGTTCCTCATTCCCGGCATGACTCATCCTGCTGATTGTTATCTATTCACACTCCTTGTCCTCCCAGGGTTTGTGGCCTACAAGCTCGAGCACATTCCCCTCAGCTAACTGATTGCCACTTCATGGTCCTGATTTCCAGGCCCCCTCCTGCACAGCTCTTCCTGTCCTTTGCCCTACAACACTTTGTGTGCCAGCTAGTGCAAAATCCACTAAAGTCTGATGACATGGGGGCCATGAGGCAGCCTCCAGTGCAAGAAAAAACTGTTGCTACATCACTGCAATAGCATTTTTGTCATCTGGTTTGAATAATGATGGCATGCTCATCATAGGACAGTTCTAACCATTATTACCCTGCTTAGCCTATCATCATCCAAGCATTTCTCATCTTGAACACTGAAGATGTAAGAGCAGCATAAAGATTCAGTTAGATTAAGAGATTCCTTGTTTTAATGGCAAAACAAATTATATTCACAGTCAGAACCAGGACCAGGTTGGCCCCATCCAACTAATAGATTTGAGATATTTATGCTTTGATATTTAATGCCATCAGTTTATTTCTAAAATCTGTAGGTAGTTTCCAAATGCTGAAAGATAGTTACATGTTCAAACACAAGCACAGCTGACGTATGGAATTAGACTCTATAACTCAAAAGTTATAAAGTAGGTATGTTTATTGCGCGCAGATGCACGGGGGATCGCTCCTCCACAAGCGTGCATACCCGAAGTGACGAACCATCTCACATTTATACAATGAAACAAATGAATATTCAATTAACGCCTATACATGTTCGTTACCTAAACCCCGCTTCGTATGTTAATTAGCTTATCAGTCCATTTCCTGGAATGTGGTGGTCTTGCAGGTTTGTAAGTGATTCATGTTCTTGTGACCATCCAATCTTCTCCAGCAAGGAGACTTAGCACTCCCTCCCTCTAGATAGCATTGGAATATCTCTCACCCTTTTCTCATTCTCTTTTAAATAGCCCCTTTGTTAGAGAAAGAAGGGCAGGCATCTCCTCAAAACTGTAGTTGTCTCCTCAGAGCTGTGTGCCTATGTGACCAGACACCGCACCCATGACCAGTCACCATACCCACATTCCTCGAGCAGACACATACAATCACAATCGATGTCCATTGTCCCCATTTCACACTATTTCTCCATATCACAGCAATGAAGTTTTCAGTCTCTTAATATGGTGATCAGGGCTACAGAGTTGCTCAGCTAAACAGGAGGCAAAGACCTCATTTCCTGCTGTTAGCAGCACTGTGCCAGTTTTTTTCCTTCTCCATTAGGACCACAGTCCACTTGAAATCAAGCAGTGGGAAATATTTTGGACAACAGTGAGCCTGTCCAGAAACTTAGGTTTCACAAAGATCAAAGGTATGGATTCAATTTGTAAATATGGTAGCCTAAAGACCCTGGCTTCAGATTTGTAAAGTCAACAACCACGGAAACCCAGTGTTCGTGCACTGCCACAAGCAGCAGAGCTGTTTTTGTGGGTTTTAGAGTCTTAACATCTGAGAACCTAATGATTTATAAGCATTCCTTCCTACAGGAGGCTTTTAACAACAGCTGAATAGGGGTTTTTTTGCAATACAATCATCAGCCTGATCCAGGCAATTTTCCATTTTCCCAAGCCCTCCTTTCAACTTCTCTAGTTGTGTTACTCAGGGGATCTGAAATCAAAAATTCCTCTCTTTAACTATAATCTACCACTGAGGTGGCCTGTTCCTGAGAAACTGTGAATGCTCAAGACCCAGTTCAGAGGCAGATTGTCTAGTGGTATTTTTATAAGCCCAAGAGCTGGAACAAACAGTGGATAGACTCACTCTTCAGGCAACAAGGTTTCTCTCTTTATGGTATTTTAATGCTCCTGTCACTGCAACTCCTAATAAGAGACTTCCCAAAGCTAGAATGCTTCATTCTCTCCAGGCCCTGCCAGTCAATTCATGCTCAGAAAAGGAGGAGTAAAAGCATTCCTAAGCAAACCAGAAGCACTCTCAGGGCATACAGATTGAAAAGTTGCTAGTGCATATTCCATGTAGTTCATAATTCTGACCTTCTAACACTTTGCTCAGGTATATGGCAAATAAATCCATGGGATATGTCATTTGTAATGCTCCTGGTAACAAGAAATGCAAACTACTCCCCAAAGAGCTCATTTCACTCATCTCTAGTTCAGACATCTTCCGCTATCCCCACCACTAAATGCACAATGAAGTTATTTATTGTATAGACATCTGGTCTAAAGGCTGCCTTCCTTGAGGTGTTAAAATCCATTAGATGCTGTAAGCCATTATAAATGAGCCTTGAGGGATTAAAAGTCAATTTCGCTCCTGTCTGGCACTGGAGGAGGCAGGGTAGTGAGGACAAGTGAAATGTGAGTGACAGGTTTTTTTCATTTGCTCCCACTTAGCAGTCAGCATGTAACTGGCTTAGCAGAAAAGGGACAGCTCTGAGGGAAAGGAGCAGAAGACGAAACAGGAGCAGAGGAGCAGGTAAAATCATCAGCTGCTAACTAGCTAGGTACCAGGCTTCGTACACTGCATACCAGACAGTGACACTGGGTTGACCTGTCACACAGCAAATATCATGCATCTGTGAGGTGGAGCCCCAAAAGACAGCAGGACCACACCTCAGCTCTCAACTCAATGACCAGGGCAGGAAAATGCCCAGAGATGGTTCTGTTTCATGGACCTGCAGCCTTTGGCTGTTCAAGAAGTAAAGTACTGTTTTGGGCATCATTATGTCAAGTGGAAACCTGTGTGGAGGTGTGCTCTGACCTTCAGCTCCCACAGCAGCCTGCTTTTGAGGAACAGCCAGAGTAAGAATGCCTATAAGGGGCTCTGGCAGACAAACTGGTCCTTATAGATCCATAATCAAGACATCAAAGCAGTTAACTGAGCCTGACACAAGTACAGGTTTTAAACAAGATAACAGCAAGGAAATGAAAGGGAAGAATGCTAGCTGAGGAGTGGAAACTGAAAAGGCTGGGTTTCCCCCCAGCCCAAAGGACTTCCCAAAGGATTTCCCAAGCTGCTGGCCTCTTGTTCTCTCCCCCTGGCAGTTTGCATTTGAGGACCAGGAAGTCCCTTTCTCCCCTGCTGAGTGGACAGAAACACAGTCCCTTTTAGCAAGCTAGTGCTGCACAAATCTGCCTCTAGAAAGTCTGGGATTCCCTTTGAGTCGCTCATTGCTCCTGTCTGTGTTTTGTAGCGGGAAGTTTAGCATCCTAAAGCCTCCAGAGAGGAGATATGAAGCTCAGGGCCTGTAACTGTTTCAAACCAAAGTGTAAGCAAACCTCTCCTCCAAATCCTGTTCAGAAATTTAACTCAGGATTTCCACTTTTCATAGCAGATAGCACAGTCCTCATATCTGACTTTGTCCTTATTCAGGTGTGAGAAAACTATGACCTTCCCATTCATCTGCTTAATGTGAGGCCAACTGTGCATATGCACCAGGCTAAGCCTGAGATACAAGAAGACATTGCCCTATGTCTGTCAAGTAGTGCTAATGCAGGTGTAGAAAAAGCAATTTTTGTAATACTCAAGCTTTTCTTAAGGAAAAGGAAATTTATGGTTATGTAAGTCTTTCAGTGGAACGAAAATCTTTTTGGTCATGTTCTTCTGTGTATCTTGTCCTTAGCTCGTTCTTGTTACTCATCATCTGCCTTGCAGTTCTTCAAGTTGCCTTGCAAGTGCAAGGACCAGCAAAGACTAGGTCCATACACAGTGCCTATACTGGGTGCAGTCCAGAGAAAACTGGCCATAAATTCATATAAGTAGAACTGACTGAGAAACAGGAATTCACTGAGTTAACAGATGGTTATTCAGATAGGACTGAGCCTATTTCTTCATAGCAAATACATCCATATATGTTTTCAAGTGAAATATCCCAGAAAATTAATATGTCTCAGTTTTCCCATCCCAGCCATTCAAGTAAACACCACCACCCTGCTTCCTGTGCTCAGTTCTTTGAACTATAGAGATATAGGGTTAATACGGTTTTAGACTTGTCTTGATACTTTCTATGATCAGCATAGAAATGTACCTTTTAGCATGCTATTAGTAAGTTTATAACAACTTTTTTTCTTCTTCCAATCAGTTTAGCTTCAACAATTTTGGTTTAAACTTTGAATTCAATTGTTCAAAAATGCCCTAAACAAAGACAAAATTACTTAACTAACATACAGGGTTTTCCCACAGGAGGTCTTCCCTGAGATTTTCCTACCAATCCTTGCAACTTGCTCTTTCTTTCAGCATGTGTCATATCCTATCTGCCCTGCTTTGTGAGTTGTATTTCATCGGATCTCCAAAACACTCCACCATTATGGCCTGATTTTTCCCATAACCAAGGGACTTCTGCAGGTGCCTCCTTAATATTTGCAGGTGTCCTCAGGAATTAAATCACAGCTGGAATTACAGAAACTGGGCAGTACGTCCTTTACTTCTGCCTACAGAGTGTCAGCATTCATGAGGGGGCCTGTCATGCTCTGACACCTCCACACGGGTATCAGACAAGTAGTAAAACAGTTCTACTTCAGCAGTGATGTCTAGGATCACTATCGCAGCTGACATCAGTATTTTTAAGGCACTGGATGAGCAAATTGACCTAGGTCTGTTGTTACAGTGGTGTTATGAAATAAACAATAGCTTCCAAATGGAATCAGGAGTTCTATACCAAACATGTCTGTCAAGCCCAGGTAAGTCCTTCAGAAACTAACTCAGTGCTTTCCAAACAAGTTGAGCTCAAAAAGTACCGATCAGGCTGCCCTCAAAGTGCAGTCTGTGGGATAGTCTTGTTCCACCAAAAGCAAGAAAGGCATCTGTCAACGTATAAAGAAAACTGAATTTACATTTCAGCTTCCTCAGTCTAGGGTTTTAAATGTTTCCCAAATACTGATGCTGTGTCCAATTCAGGCTCATCTCATCACCACAGCTGGCAGCATCACACTGTGCAGACTGGCTATTTTTTGATAGTTCCCTCATAGGTAAAAGCCTAACTTTCTACCAGGGCCTACAGAAGATATTTTTTATTGGCATTCCTTATTAACTTTTAACTCAACAATTTACTATAAGTCTAAAGAGTGTCACTAGTTCTTGAGACACAGCAGCCAGGAAGACTGCTATTTCATGTGCTTCTTTTTGCTTTATTGACACAGAATTGAGAAGTTATTTGAAGGGACCCTGTGGGATCTGGCTTAAGAAGTCATGTCAGAGGAACATGGTTAGTATTGTAAGCCTGGACAGGCAACCTGTGAGGTGTGGGCAGTTGAGTTTCATTGGAAACAGTCTGCTCAGGCTAAGTACAAACTTCCCTTGTGCAAACCACCTCCCCTACTTAGAAGCTATGCCAATTCACATACACACGATTTCTAGCAGCGGGTACCTATCAGGTTACCTGATAGCTTCAGACAGACCTTTTGGCAGAGCATGGTGTGTTTGTAATATATTCCTGGCTGCTTTGTGAATCACAGAATAATCAAAGGCAGACGTATTCTGGTTAGAACTATAAACTGCGTACAGCTTGAAACTTCTTTGTTTCACTAATTCACGTCACTGGTTAACATAAATGTTTGTCACTAAATGAGCACGTGCATCTATTACAGAAGGCTGCATGCCAGCAGGAAAACAATGCTCAAAAGCACTGTCACCTTTGGTTGTAATACTGTTCAAGCATTGCTGTGATTACTGCAAAACAGGCAAGAATTGGCAATTGTAAGATATATGCCTCGGTACTTCCATATTCAAACTGCTGCTTGAATAAGACTGTGTTTGTCTGCTTAATTTATTATCAATAGCAATCATGTTCCTGGTGCCCTAGTCTTGAAAGAGTCTGTGAAAAGCTTTAGGTAGGGTTACCTCATCAGAAGGGACTTATATCTTACCTCTTGCCAGCACATCCACGCCCATGATGGGATGGGGATCATAGCAAACAATTCTGGTTTTGAATGGAGACAGTTCATGTCCCAGCCCTGAAGCCACCCTCACCACAGGCATTCTGCAAATAATCTTGTCTTCTGGACATCAGTGTAGAGGACTTTGGGAATGGAGAAATCTTGCTCTGCATCATGCAGTCCACCTTTCTATTCTTGAAACAATAGCCAGCTGCATTGATCCTGCAGAAGGAAGAGGGTAGCTCTGACAGCTTTTGTGAATCTTTATGCAGCTCCAGTAGCACTGAGGAAGGAGAAGAGACTGTAAGCAGTAATGGAGGAGCAATGGAGAAATGGAGAATTGTCTTGCCTACACCTGCAAGGCAAGCAGACACAGGGAAAGCAGGAGATAAGGAAGATGCTGCTTTTCCCTCATCTGTCCATCAAAATTGAATCAGTTTGATCTGATGGCTTCTCTAAGCAATGCCACTTTTATTGCTTATGCTTCTATCTTTGTTCAAACAGTACATACATCACCAGCTTCAGTACAAGGCAAGAGTTGTCAGAAGGAGTGGTGCAGTTCTGCATACAACCTGCATGACCAGTATGACCTGCCTGAGTCCATTTCTCACACCAAAATGCTAAAACAGGTGCTCTCCAGAAGGCGAAAATCTGTGAGACTCCCTGAGTTAGCTTAACTTTGTAACAAACTGATTTAGAGTTCATCCACAGAAGAGTTTTGCTCCAATTCAGCTAGATCAGTTTAGACATTGATGGTTCAGTTGGTCCAGTTCCAGCATGTGAGCAAGGATCTGGTAATTAGATGCAGGGAACTGCAGTAATCTCAGCAATATTTTTTTTTTTTTTTGCTTTAATTACCTTTAAAGCAAATACATCTACTAGTCTCTGAAATCCACATTTCAGTTACTGGTTTCCTGGCTTTCAGCAGCTTTCTCCTTTGGAGAAAGGACTAAAACCCAAGAAAGATACTACTTTTACACTATTCCCAAACAGAGTTTATTAGTTTCATGCTCAGACAGCAGGAAAAGTAGGTAGCTATAAGCCTACATAATACAATTACAAAAGAAAGTCTAAGATTCACAGTAGTTTCCTTTTGTTAGCACTGATTTTATACAAGGCAGTATGAATTTCCCAATTATGTGAAGCAATACTGTGATTAGAAATGGTAATTAAGATACAGTTTGCAAGAGAAGAGATGGTGGGTTTGATACATCTTCTAAAACATACTTAGACTTGGGCTTAAGACATAGACACAAAACTTGCCTATATTTTGATTATGAAAGCTATTAGTGGTGGAAGTAGATCTGAAAGATTTATACTGCAGTAGTACTGTCAACAGTTGTCCAGGAGCTTCAGCAATGAAGAAGCTGAGTTAATAGCAGCCAGTTTTGGTTTTTTTCTGGGAACAGTATAAGGCAAAGCTGCCCAGGAGAATGCAAGCAGACTGTATGTCCTCGGTGCATTCATACCAAAGTTATGTTGTACATCCATCTGTGAGAAATTCCATGGCTGTGCTTCAATGCAGTATTTTTCAGCATTGGAAAGTTAACTTCACATCAGATGCCAGGGCTCAGTAATGAGTCTCCTCCCTGCATTCTCTTTTGCAAATTTGGCCCAGTGATTCTTTATGCAGTTCTTCTACACAAGAATGAAGGGATGGACTGATCTCATTGCTGCCAAACAAACTGGATTACAGTCCACACTGAGGCTTGCAAAAGCAAGAAAATTTATGGGGTTCAAGTCATGCAAAATGCTAGCTTCTTTCAGGAAGGGCTTGTACTCTTGAAGTATTTTACCCTTGGCTCCCAGGCAGAGCTTTTCACACTCGTGGTAAGAAAGACAGGCCTGTCAACCAAGCATTTCCAGGGCTTAAAGTTGTCCTGAGTCCTTCAGGATCTTCATCCTCTACACAAGATCATGTCTGTCTGTAGGCATTGCCCTAATAAAAGAGCTCCACGTGGAAGTTAGGCTAAGAGGTGGAAGCACTAAGGTGCTAGGATATAAACCAGGGGGAAGGAGGGAGAAAAGAAATGGTAAGGAGTAGATCCATTACGGGTTCAAAGAAAGCATTTGTAAGCATGCAATCAGCAGAAGCAAATGGGTGCAGCAGCATTACGTACATGTCTTGCTCACTCTAGTGATTTCACAACTAGAAATGGACAAGGACACCAGAAAAATTGCTTGCCTCAGCCTACTTTCTGTTTTACTTTGAATATTGTCTGTGTGAGGTGAGCACAGAGCTGCCCTCTGCTCTGGCTGCCATGGGTACTAGAGGAACAGAGCTGACAGCATCAGGTTCTTCCCTTTCACAGCAGTGTCAGACAGATTAGTCCTTATTGAAGAGGGAAAGGTCCTGGTAAGACCATCAGTATGCTCACACAAATATTGACATGCCCATTTGTGAACATTTCTGACACTGACGTCCAGCAACTCTACCAGAAGGAAGTAGCTATCAGAGCCCAGAAGTTGTTATTATAATGTTGTTGTAGCTGCACTGCCTTAAGGTTAATGTGACTTCCCAAAATATGTAGGGAGGATTCATGTCCGTCTTTTCCAGTATTAGTTAATCAAATAGCGCATTCCTCTGCCTACAATAGCAGAGCTCTAAAAGACTGCAGTGGTCTCCATGGAAATAGTATCAGGCCTGTATATTGGTGTAAATGTCTTCAGCAAAGAAGGAATTAACATTTTACTTTCAAGGTGTGCAGGCACTTTGGAATAAAACTATTTAATCTTCAATTCTTCCCAGTGTCTTGCATGTGGAAATCAGTATGGCAGCTGTCCACAATCTCTTTGCTCCCTTCTCCCTACCTTCCTTCCCCAAACAGAAAAGCATTCTTTTTTATATAAGCGTTGGCAGTTACAACAAAATCTTGCTGATGAGAACTTTCAAAAGAAGTAATTTTAAACTTCCCACCTGTTGGGATTTCTTATGCTATGGAAATTTTGTATTCTAGATATTTATGAAAAGAAACCCCAGCATCCCAATTGCAACCTAATGGATAATGAGGCAAATCCTTGTATTTATTGTTTTAGACTGTATCTTTTTTTTGTGAACTATTTCCTTGAAGAGAATGAAGGAATCTGGTGGAGCTCATTCAGGAGCTCCCTGAGACACTTCTTCCCAACTCATCTTTGCCTGTAAGAGCAGGTATGGATAACAGTGATCTTTCATCTGGTCTAGTGGATTAAGCAAGTAGTTTTATGTCTTAGCATTAAAAACGCATCACTCAAGAGTGGTGGAAATCAGGGTGCATGAGCACTGATGCCAGGCTAGCACTTTCTGGGGAGCCTGCAGGACTGTAGTAGTCTGATGAAGACATTCATGAACATCCCCCTCTGAAATATGCCAATGACCAGTGTAAGTTTAGAGTCACTGAGAGTGCCATTACAGATTTGTCTCTACCTTCTTTGGTCTGAAGTGCCAAACTTACTGAAAATGCAGCTGCCCATCATGTGATTGCAGCAGCTGTTCCCTGCTTCCTATGGTTTCATGCTATTTTATATAAAGCAACCAGAAAGGCTGTTCTGGGTATTAGCAGTATCAGCATTCCTGATCCAACATTTCAGATGGGAAGAAATCAGCAGTAAAACTTGCAAGTATAATCCTGAAAGGAGACAAAATATGTCTTCCAAGTCTGTTTGATCCAGTTTTCCTCAGGACTCTTTATTTTTGGTTTCTTGTACCAGAATCCTGTCAAGCAAATAACAGGTAAAGCTTCAAGGAATTAGAACTTCTCCTTTAAAGTCAAGTTTAAATAAATCATTAACTTATTGCAGCCAAGTTACAGTATTTTCTATCCTTGACAATATAACCAAGTGGTAGAAGTACTGGGCATGCTAAATTTCCTTGTAAAATCTCTTTTTTTGTTTTCTTCACACAGCTGTGATTGTTGCAATAGAAAAAAAGAATCAAACTTTTTTTTTTTTTTTTTAACCTTCCTAGTTCTTGCATGGACTGTCTCCCAGAAAAAGGTCAATGGGAGATCTGAGTCTGAATGCCTTGCAGCTCTTGAGAAACCAAGTGGAAGGGAAGGATTTTCTACACCATTAAGTACTGATTGCTGTTTTCTTCCAGGGAATCAACACACAATCTGTGGTAAGGAGTAAAATGAAGACTTCAAGAGTCTCCTCACATTAGTCTGCTCAATTTTCATTACAGAAATGCTGGGTTCTGCTTTCCTCCATCCATTATAAGGCATTCCCTCTTTCTCCAGGGTCTTCTTTACTGTTTTCATTTCTGGGTTTAAAGAAGAACCCAATAAAGGGGAAGGTGGGGGGAATGATAGAGAAAGCTGCTGAAGTGTTTTGTTGCTGGGGTTGAAACCCCTCTGTTCTTTGTATTCTGGAACATGGCAGTCTCAGAACTGCAGAGAAGCTGCAATCTCCTCAGTGGGAAAACGTGTTTCAGACTTAGCTTCTCTGTATAACATTTCCTTTGCTCCCAAGGTGAAGATGAAAAGTAAATCAGTTGTCCTGTCTCTGGTCAAAGCTACATGAGCTAAGGAGAGTAAGTGTGCCTATGACCTTGACCTTAGGTGCCTGTGGACTGCTCAGAAGCAATGGCACAGAGAGAAGGAAAATCCCACAGCTGTACTACCAAGACCAAAGCCCCAAGTAAGTCAGCGTCCTGTCTATATCTATGTCCAGCACGTAGGGAAAGACCAGATGAACACAGCAAGCAGTTGGCAGCCTTTCTCCCATTGAGTTTTGGCTTTTGGATGTTATGGGCTCAGACCTCCTTAACCAGATAAAACGTCTTCTTGGGTGATCATCCTTGGACTTTTCACCCCGAATATGTCTAGCAGTTCTTAAAGATTAGGTTTTTAAACAGGTTCATAGTACCCTGTGCCAGTGATTGCAACTCAATCAAACTGCATTTCCTTATGGCCAGAACCTGGCCCTGACTGAGCACCATGCACCATGCTGAGCACATGCACAGGCCTATTGCTCTCTTTAAGTGCCTTCCTTTGAATTCAAAATTGCAATAATGTTTTGTCCAATTTGAGCCCAGATGTGCACTGATATCTGCAAACATCTCAGTTTTGACCCCCACAATTGCTACAAATCTCCTTTTGGCAATCAATGGTGCATCTGCTGCAGTTATAATGGAATATTTTGCTGGGACCCATAGGGACAGCATTTTTCCAGTCCCTTGGTGAAGACTGGATTCATGTCTACCCACACACAACTCAGAAAAGGGAGGGATAGGATGGATGCTGCCAGACAACTGAAGCTTAATTTGAGCTCACCAGGAGTCCACTGTAATCACCAACAAGAGAAAAGGAGTTGAGCCAATGCTGAAGGCTTTGGCTAAGCAGGCTGAGGGAGCACTAGGGCAGGGCCTATCCCCAAATTGCTACAGCTCACCATGTCATCTCCTTTTCTGTGCAGGTCCCAGTAGCCAGTAGTCATAAGAGGAGAAGTACTACCAGGTCCACTTCTCACGTAATACTGGAACAAAATAGCAAGAAGCAATTTTGCATACTGTGCTGTCTGCTAGGACAACAGATGTCACACGCTTGGGAACACCAAGTCCTAAGTGTCTCACAGAAAACAAGTGAGCTGGACACAAGGCAGAGTCGACACAGAAAAGTTTGCCAGCTGTTTAATTAGATCACCACTCTTACTGGTATGCATGTCTCACCAGTGCCAGCTCCTGTAGGCTAGATGTAGCATGAGGGGAAACGCACTAACTGCAGTCTCCATTTTCTTGGGGGGAGGGGGGGGGGCGGGTGGGCGGACAGGGGAGGCACTCTCTTGCTTGCTAGGCAGAAAGGCTTGTCTGTGGCACTCCTAACTGTTCTGCCACAAGAAAGGAGACAAGCCATGTATTCATGATAATAAATTCAAATCCTTATCCCCTGATGTGTCCTTAATAGTGTTTTGGAAACAAGACCTGGTTTTTAATTGGAGTCTCAGGAATTAAAATTGCATTGCTGTCAGTGGACCCAAGCAGCTGTCTCAAGAAAGAAAAAGAATCAAAGAAAATTGACCTAACTTTGTCACAGAAATAACAAGCAGCCACAGTTCTGCAGATGCCTTCTCTGAGAAGCAGCACTATGAAGTGGGGTGGTGTTCTTGTAGCTGACCTTGAATAGTTCTCAGATAGGCAAGGGCTTTGAAGCAGGATGAAATGTCTTGTGAGAAATCAAAGACATCAGCAGAATGGCATTTGGCATAACTTTAAACAATGAGGCTTAGGTTCAGCCAGCCTGCCTGGGCTCAGGAATATTAGGTCCTGGTTGCTCCTCCATAGCTGCCACAAAACCAAAAAAGGTGTCTCCTCTGCCTCTGGTTCCTCATCTGTTGGTATTGGCCCTAATAAGTCACCAGTCTTTCAGACCAAGAATCGTGGTATTTTCCTACAGTGATCTTTTAGAGTGGTATTTTTACGGGAACCTGAACTGCTTCAATTCTGCTCTCACTGCAGTGAGTCACATTTCACTGGTAGAAGTGTTAGCAGTTAGACAAATAGGAATTTGATTGCAGCTGTCAAGAGACCGCAGTTAGGCCAGTGCTGGGAGTGTTTGGAAATACAGCCCATGCTGTCATTAAGAAGAGATGAAAGGAGGGGGGCAAACAAGCAATCCAGCCACATGTCTGTTTTCCTACATGGAGTTCATAACATTGGCAGCAGCAAGATAATTAATTGATTATGCATATGTCACCAGCAGGAATAGGATTCATGATAAATCTAATAACAGACCTCACCATTTCCTCTCTTTCCTGTTAAGTCCCTGCCATACATAAGCACTTGTTAGAACAGCTGTTTGCAGGCTGCTACTTCTGACCATTGTAGGGCCCCTGGAAGACAGTGAGAGTCACATCTCACACCACTTGCCAATAGGAAAGGGAAAAGCAAGAAGTTTTGCTAGTTAAATCAGACCTCCTCTCTAATTCTGGCCTCTTCTCGGTGTTATGATCTGATTATTGAGACCAGTAGTCACCTCTTCCCTGTCCTGGCCCAGGTTAGACCAATCTTCCCTGGCTCAGGAGAACCTTTAGATCTATGAGCAGGACTCATGCTGTGGCAGTGGTGGATCTTCACTGTGGTCTCCACACATGAGCCTCAGGAAGCAGGAAAAGGTCCCTGGATGCACCAGTGAAGACAGTGCCCTGTGCAAGCTGTCTCCAGCCCTGAGCAGCACAGTGTCCATAATCCAGAGTTTGGGATTTAAACTCAACAAAATCAAGGGTGGAAGGAGGAGCAATTTATTTTAAAGAGAAATGTGTACAGGAACCTACTGTTGACTGTACCAGTGGAGGTAAGTCTCAGCCCTGCTGGCATTTAAAGTTGTGCCACCTTCTTTCATAACTTCAGTTTTGACATTCATTGAGTCCACAGGTGCTAGAAAACAGTTCTGCCAAGGTGTCATACCTTGGTCCATCATAAAAGACCAGAGAGACCCTTGATGTGCAAAGAACAAGAAACATGGTCTTAGCAGGACTAGACGTCCAGTTTTCTAATGCTCAGCTAAGCCTTGGCCCCTCTGGCACACCAGCATAGCTGAAGTATAGCCCACTGACAATGCTCCCTCACTTACTGCTTCCCTCAGGAAGCATTATCATACTCCAGGCAGATATTGGAAACAAATGACTTTTTAAATAAAGCTGATGTGAAACCCAACTAGAACTCTAGACCTTTCAGGCTGTTGAACTGCTAGCAGTTTGCACCTCAGTTCAACCCTTCAAAAAGTCAGATTCCTTATTTTATATGCACATGTGTGAATGTTAACCATGAAACAAAGGCTTCCTTGTAAAATGACACATTGGTCTCTGAAGCAGAAAACAAAACTTTCATCCCAAGGAAAAGAATGGGTCAGTGTATTACGTATTTTAAAGGATTACTTCTTCTGTGCGCATTGCATTAGTTGATTTGAAGCAAAGCTTGGCCAAAACAGTACAAGATCTTTTTAGAAGAGCTCTGCAAGTTACTTCATGAATTGATGGTCTACTCAAGAGTGTTTCCATACACCTTCATCATCTTTTAGTTCTCCCCCCATCTCCAGCACACAGAAGTACTGAACACAAAATCAAGCATGAAAATAAAGCTGTGCCGCAAACCACTTAAAATGTTATTCAAGTGCCCCCTCCTGTGGATGTAGAGCTACATGCAATCAAATACAGTTTGGGAGGCAATGCGTGTTACTTTAAGGTAATTCAACATGGAAGAAGTATCAGAAATATTTTTAGTAGAGGAAGGCAAACTTGGTCCTGTGAGTGGCTGAAATTAAGCTGGCTTACACCGTGACTTTGGCTTTGAAAATAACTTCCATGTTAATAACTTTATTAGTGTTTGGTCTTGTATGTATTCCACAGAGCTAGAAAATCTTTTGAAAATCATGGTTTGCAGAAATGGTTCTGCAAATTCAGTCCAATTCTGCACAGTCGTGTCCAATGATAATCGTTATATTATCATTACCCAGTGATTATATCTGGACATGATCAAATGGGCAAAGGTGCAAAAGAAGAGCATTCTGGGGGGGGGAAATAACTAGAGATGAGCTACTGTTTCTACTTCAGAGTTATCTAGAGACAGAACTCCTGTCATGATACTATATAGTTGGATCAGAGGAGATTTAATAGGAGAATATTCATGGTTTTCCACCCTATGTGTAGTGACTAGTCAGTAAGACAGATCGATGACATCTTCTAAACATTACCTTGGTCTCACAAACCATTAGCTTATCAATTTCCCCAAAGCTGGGCAGAATCTACTCCTCCCAAGGCATGAAAATTAGTTTACAGGCTGCTGCTGTAAACAGGACAGAGACAACGGAGCCAGGCCATCCGTGCCTGCCTTGCCTCACTGTCCCAGGAAGAGACCTCCACCACAGCCCAGCTCTGGGCAGAGCAGGATTAAGGGCTAGCATTAAAAAAAAACAGAGCAAAGGACCTGCCAACACTGCCTGTCACTGCAGGCCCATGCCTCCCGTGGCTCCAGTGGCACCTGGCACAGGCTGTGGGGACACCAAGCCCCTGTCTTTAATGAAGCACTCTCCCAAAGCACACCAAAGAAACCTTCAGGAGACGGCATGGCCGCTGCCCCCATGCCGTCCCACCGGCCCAACCTCTGCTCGAGGGAGCAGGACACGGCCTCTGGGGTCAAAGGCAAGTCGCTCTCGGGGCACCGCCCCACCCAGGTCCTGGCTAGGTGTGCCAGGAGAAACACAAAATGTCCGGGTGCCACTGGCAGTTCTGGGCAGGGAGACCACCCTGGAGCCACGCTGAACGGCGGCGGCTGCGGCGGAGCTGGTGCCGGCACCCAGCACCCCGAGGAACCGCCGCGCCAGGCCGAGCCCGGCGGCCGCTGGGGGCGGGAGGGGCGGTGCTAACGCGGCTGCCCCCTGCCGGCCGGCCCGGGCAGCGCAGCTGCAGGCTGGCGGGCCCCGCCTGAGGGGCTGGGCCGGCGGCCATCTTCCTCCCTGTCCCGAGCCCGCAGCCCGCGCCTCTGGGGCGAGCTCTCAGCACTTCAGAGACCGAGCTCTACACTTTATTTAGAAGCAAATAACGGACAGCATTTTGAAGCCTGCATCCCTACAGCATTCCCAGTGGCTGTGTTACTATCAGTGAAAAAATACACCATGTTTACACTTTCTCCATGTCCAAAAGAATTAATAGGACCATGGAACAGTTTGTGTTGGAAGGGGCCTTTACCTAGTCCAACATCCCCTGCAACGAGCAGGGACATCTTCAACTAAACCAGGTTACTCACAGCCCCATCCAATGTGACCTTGAATACGCCCAGGTATGGGGCATCCACAACTTCTCTGGGAAACCTGCTCCAGTGTCTCACCACCCCCACAGTGAAGAATACACTTAATCTAAATCTACCCTCTCCTAGTTTAAATACAGACATACACCCAGCCTGTAGCGGTGTTAGGGTTTGCCCCCATTCAGGGGCAAAACCATGCACTTGGCCTTGTTGAACTTCATGAGGTTCGCTTTGGCCCACTTCTCAAACCTGTCAGGGTCCCTCTCGATGGCATCTGTCCCCTAAAGCGTATCTGCTGCAGCACTCAGCTTGCTGTCATCTGCAAATTTGCTGAAAGGGCCCTCAATGTCACCGTCAGTGTCCTTAATTAAGATACTGAACAGTACCAGTCCCAGCACAGACCCCTGAGGGACACCATTTGCTACTGATCTCTGTTTGGACACTGAGCTGTTGACTGCAGCTCTTTGGATGTGGCCATCCAGCCAATTCCTTATCCTTCTTACAGGCCACCCATCAAACCCAAAGCTCTCCAATTTAGCAACAAGGATGTTGTGGAGGGCCATACCAAAAGCCTTACAGAAGGCAAGACAGATGCCATTGGTTGCCATTCTTTTATCCACCAACACAGTCACTCTAGCATAGGTGACCACCAGGTTAGTCAAGCATGGTTTTCCCTCAGTGAAGCCACACTGGCTGTCTCTAATCACCTTGCTGTTTCAACATGTCCTCCAGGAGGATCTGCTACATGATCTTACTGGCAATGGAGTAGAGGCTGACTGGTCTGTAGTCCCAGAGTCCTCTTTTTTACCCTTTTAAAAATGAACATCATATTTCCCTTTTTCCTGCCACAGGGGGCTTTGCCTGACTGCCCTGACTTTTCAAAGATGATGGAGAGCAACTTAGCTATATCTGTCAGTTCCATAAGGACCCTGAGATGTATCTCATCAGGTCTCATGGACTTGTGCATGTTCAGGTTTCTCACATGGTCTCAGACCTGATCTTTTCCTAAAACGGCAGGAACTTTTCCCCCAGCCCCTGCCTTGAGGTTCAAGGAATCAAGAGAAGTGGGAAGAGAAGTTACCATAGAAAACTGAGGGATAAAAATTACAGGGTATCTCAGCCATCTCCATGTCACTTGGCACCAGATTTATTGATGGGGGGTTACAATTTCTTCTGTCTTCCTTTTCTGACTAACATATGTGTAGAAGCCTTCTTCATTATCCTTCCCATCCCTTAACAAATTCAACACCAGCTGAATACTTCCCGGGATGGGGCACCCACAGCTTCTCTGGGCAACCTGTTCTGGTGTCTCACCACCCTCAGAGTAAAGAATTTCTTGCAGGAAAGCATCAGAGATGAAGGTGGCTGTATGGAGACCCCTGCGACAAGTCACAGAAATGGATGAAATCAAGTCAGTTTGCAGAGCTGAAACTATCCAGCTGGCATTAGACGTTGCTGAACGAGAAAAATGGCCAATACTTTATCTCTGTAGTGACTCACGGATGGTGGCAAATGCCCTGTGGGCGTGCTTGCAGCAATGGAGGCAGAGGAACTGGCAGCACAGAGGTGAACCCATCTGTGCTGCCACATCGTGGCAAGATATTGCTGCCTGGGTGGAAAACCTGGCTATGAAGGTATGTGACAGAGATTCTCATGTACGCAAGAGGTGGGCCACTGAAGAACATCAAAACTGCCAAGAGGTAGATGAGGCTGCTAAGGCTGAAGTCGCTCAGGTAGATATGGATTGGCAACATACAGGTGAATTATTTATAGCTCAGTGGGCCCATGATGTCTCAGGCCATCAAAGAAGAGATGCAACATATGGATGGGCTCGTGATTGAGGGGTGGACTTGACCAGCTTGATCGCACAGGTTACTCATGAATGTGAAACATGCACTGCAATTTAGCAAACCAAGCAGTTAAAGGCTCTCTGGTATGGAGGGTGATGGCTGAAATAACAATATGGGGCAGCCTGGCAGACTGACTATATCACATCCCCACAAATCTGCCAAGGCAAGCGCCATGTGCTTACAACAGTGGAAGCAGCTACCGTATGGCCTGTGCCCCACACCACCACCTGGAACACTATCCTGGGCCTTGACAAGCAAGTCTTGTGGTGGCACGGCACCCGGCAACAGGACTCATTTTAAAAACGACCTCCTAGACAGCTGGGCCAAAGAGCATGACAGCAAGTGGGTACGTTGCATCCCCGATCAAGCGCCAGCCTCTGGAAGTATCAAGTGATACAATGCACTGCTAAAGACTACACCGAGAGCAGTGGGTGGTGGGGCCTTCAAACACTGGGATGCACTTTCAGCGAAAGCCACCTGCTTAGTCAGCACTAGGGGATCTGCCAATCAGGCTGGCCCTGCCCAATCAAAAATGTTACGTACTGCAGAAGGGGATAAAGTTCCCAACATGCACATAAATAAATACACCGGGGTAAACAATATGGGTGATTCCTGCCTCAGACAGAGGTAAACCCATTTGTGGAAGTGCTTTTGCTCAAGCACCTGGGTGCACTTGGTGGACAACACAGGAGGATGGGAAGGTCCGATGTGTACCTCAGGGGCATTTGATTTTGGGTGATGATAGCCAATGAATTAAATTCAGTGTGGTTAATTACTATGTAACACTTTATATCATCACTTTGAGGATGGCTATATGCCATCTCAGAGGTATTATAGTTAAAATCACCCCGATTAATGCAGAATGAACTTTGATGAAACTGGACCAGCACAGAGGGGACGGAATCATAACCAGCTTCAGCATGCAACAATCTGACACCACACACCACCTTCCCTGCCCTGAAAAGACTGTTATGACAGATGGAGCCCAGTCATGGACTACATGAACTCAAAGGACTTTTCCAGGGAAGGCTCATAGACTAAGGGAATAATACCTGTGTGTATGTATCAAAAGGCAGGAAAGGTGACGGTGGATAACTGGGATGTACTGGAATGTGTGGGATCTGAGCATGATGTAAACGGTGTAGTATAATGTGTGGACACCGTCTTTGTTTCAGCTGGGACAAAGTTAATTTTCTTCCTCTGAGCTGAAACGGCGCTATGTTTTGGATTTAGTGCGAGAACAACATTGATAAGGCACTGATGTTGTAGTTGTTGCTAAGTAGTGCTTATGCTCAATCAAGGACTTTTCAGTTTCTTCTACTCTGCCCGTGAGCAGATACGGAAGAAGCCGGCAGGAAGCAGAGCCGGGACAGCTGACCCAAACTAGCCACAGGGATGTTTCACACCACAGAACATCATGTTTAGTTTGTAGACTGGGGAGAGTTCAACGGGGAGCACCGATTACTACTTGGGAACACGCTGGGCATTGGAGAGCAGGTAGTGAGCAATTGTATTTTCTATCACTTGTGTCTCTCGCATTGTATTCCTCTCACTTTTTTTGCCATCTCCTTTTTCATTATTATTACTGGTATTAGGAGGAGGAGGAGGAGTATATTTTAATTTATTTCAGTTATTAAACTGTTCTTATCTCAATGCGCAGGTTTGACCCTTTCTTTAACTTTTTTCTTTACCCTTCCTTTATCATTATTTTCTCCTCCGTTTCCTCACATGTCTGCTGGGCCCTACTACCTGTGAGGTTTTGGCTACACCCATCCGGCTCTAAAACCTCCCCAAATTTTGTTTGGTTTTCCACACGCGTACACAGTCTCTCCAAAAGATCAAGAAATTAGCCTCTTCTCCCAAATTCCCTGTCTGTATTAAAGCAACACACAGTCTTACTAAGAGCAAACAGCATCTGTGTTGTCACAGAACTGGGAGTGCAAAGCTTAGCATTTTCCAGGTTCCTTACGGCCTGGCATTGGACATCACTAACTGGCAGCAAAAGAGAAGCTGAGAACTCAGGTGGTTTAGTGCCTAGATGTGTAGCTGCTGTGCAGGAGCAAGCATCTCAACAGACACCAGAAGATGATGCCCTGCGTGGTCAGGCTTTTCTAGTATTAGTTGCATGTATAGGCTGGAAGTCCTTTCTGAAAGCCAGTGCTTTTCAGATAAGGCTCTCATGCAGTGACTCTGCCCTTCTGCCTTTAATCTGCCGAAAAGATGAGGAAACGGAGCGGAGAAGAGCAATGGTTTTAATCCAGAATTCTGAAGAGAGTTAAAAAGGGTCAAGCACTCGGTATCTAGTAAACTGAATCACAGGGGTATTTCAGTCCCCTAGTAAACTGAATCACAGGTGTATTTCAGTCCCCGGCCGTTTCAGGCTCTGAATACCCCAGCTTTGTCCTTCACTCAGCATAGTTTAGCAGCATTTGCACTGGGATTAGCAGCAATTGCACTGGGAACAAATCTGAACGCTTTGCCAGAGCTCACCTTCAGAGACAGCTAACGTGCCTTGAGCTCCGAGATCTGCAAATACCTGGGGATACTGAAGGTTTCAGTTTCTGAACGCGCTGTGGTACGGTGCTCTCTCCTGTGTGATTTTGGCATGGGAAAGCTTCAGAAGCTCCTTCCTCCGAGGGGCAAGCGGCGGGGGGGGGGGGGGGGGGGGGGGGGCGGGGGGGGAAGGGGAGGGGTAGCGTGCGCGCGCGCGTGTGTTTGTGTGAAGAGAGAAGCATTGTTTGAACGACAAGAGCTGAGGCAACCACCGTCACACTTGTCCAGACTAAGAACACAAATCCTTTGGTTTGTCCTGTTGAGAGAGGCTACCCGCATTCAACCCCCCAGGCGATGTCTCGGGACTCCTAAACTCGGTGGGAGGCTTGTTAGAACGTGCTCGTGAGCAGCCGTACAGTAAACCTCAATGCCATCCAGCGGCCGCTGGGTGCAACGAAAGGGGGAAACTGCACAAAGTCCCTCCGTTTATCCCAGTTTCCCAGCCCCTTATCCAAGCACCGAAAAGGCAGCCTGCCTGTGGCAGAGCTAAACAGAGCTGCCGTTGCCTCATGGAAGCCTAAGATCTTGCCGGGACCGGTGGGAACTGCTGCTAAAGCCCTCCACATATCCAGGCATCATTCGCACAGCAGTCATTAGCACTTGCAAAACAGTGTTTGGGATCTGGTATGAAAGAAGCTGGCAACATGCACAGCCGTGACAGCTGACCTGAACTAGGAGAAGAGACACCCCAATGCAGCCAGACAGTTAAACCACAACACATTAATCTAAAGCTAAACATGTTCAGCACCGGCTGTGCCCTATCTGTCCTGATCCCATCCCTACACTCACAGGCGAGATCCCTGTAGGGTCCTGGGCCCTGCTGGGCCCCATCCAGCCCCTGCCTGGACCAAGGCGTACCAGGGACTGAACACAAACACCCACCTGGAGAAGTGACCACCTCCTGTGGTGTCTGCATGAGGGCTGCGGGGTGCAACCACCTTCAGCAAACGGACACCCAGAGCTTGGGGCTGGAGGCAGTGCTATGATGGCTCTAAAAGCAGCAGAAAATGCCCAGCAGCCAGCCGAGTCCTCCTTGTTGGAGGTAGCGGGGGAGCCCAGAGGGCTGGCCATCAGTGCAGGGGTATGGGGACACCCTGTGGTACTTTGTCCTGCAGCCTCCCAGGGAGACACTTGGAGACACCTGCCATGGCCAGAGTGGCCTGGCAGGGCCCCGGGAAGACATGGCCAAGGCCTCAGTGACTGGTGTGAAACACCAATGCCGAGCACAAGACAAGAGATGCGGGGATGGAGGGGGCAAAGGTGCTGTGGTAACGCCAGACACGTGTGTAAGCGATGTGGGTGGGATGTCCTGGTGTGATGTCCCCAGGCAAGGAGTTCGGATGTCACTGAGGGAAAGCCTGTGACACCTCCAAGTGATGGGTTGTGACCTCCCCAAGAAACACATTGTGACCAGGCGTCCCTCGCTGCCTATATCCATGCATTGAGCCTCACCCAGCCGGCTCAGGCCAGCTGAGCAACTTCTTGAGGGAGTGTCGTGCAAGGCTATGGTTGGTGCTGGTGTCGTGCTCGGGGAGTTGTTCACTGCAGCTCTCAGTGCCCGACCCCACAGCCACTGGAGGATTTTCCCCAGCCCTGCCGGATCCAGGCAGCCAGGGCACATGGCACATGGGGAGCTGGGAGGGTTTCCTTCTTGAGGGACCTGGGTATTTCTTCCATCCCCTCCCTGGACCAGCCAATGACTGTGGCCTCTCTTCTTTTTCTAGCACAACACCAGATGCTGCAGCGGCCGTAAGAGAGAGTGTCTTGACATTCCCAGCTCCCCCCAGCCCGCTGCAGCACATGGCGGCCATGTCCACGGAGCCGGAGTACCGCTGTCCAATATGCCTGGACAGGTGGGAGGAGGTCAGCTACGTGATGCCATGCCTCCACCAATTCTGTTACAGCTGCATCCTGCAGTGGGCTGAGACCAAGCCTGAGTGCCCCCTCTGCAAGGGGAGTGTGACCTCCATCTTGCACTCCAACACCTTTGAAGAGCATGTCATTACACCATCTGCAGCACAGTCAGTTGTCCTCGGCCCAGCACCAGGAGCTGCTGGACCCCAAGACACCCACAATCTCCATCGTCCTGCATCATCCTATTTGTCAGCTGTGGGGCTGTTTCCCAGTGCTCCTGTGGGCGGCATCTATCCCCATGACTGGGCATACCTCTTCCGAAGCCACCGAGATCTGTTCTGGCCACTACGGTCCTGGCTGCAACGGGAGCTGAGGATGATCTTTGAGGATGCCCGTGAAGAAGCAGCAGAAGCATATAGGCTCATCCTGTCCTGCCTGTACGTCTTTGGCCCGGATGAGGAAAGTCTGTTCCAGGTGCTGCGGGACACCCTGGGCAGGCACACGATGAGCTTTGTGCACCGGCTGATTGACATCACCGTGGAGCAGGGCAGAGGGGACACCCAACCGCGAATGGGCTGGGAGAACACCCATGCTAGTGGCGAGCGGGAGAGCAGCCCTGTGGCTTCCCCACAGGGGATGTTTCATTCCCCAAGTCCAGCCCTGCATGGGGGTCCCAGCAGCCCCCGCTCAGTCCCTGTTCCCACCCAGGGGGAGGAAGAAGAGCCGCAGGAGGACGCAGAGGAGGATGCACCTGGGCCCTCCACACGCAATCGGGGCACGCAACACTCCCCTGGTGGGCCCCTGGGAAGCCCTGAAGAGGAGGACCAGCAGCGCTGAGGACCCCTCTCAGCCCCGCAAGGAGCCATTCCACCCTCAGTGGAACCAGGAGGGTACCTCAGGTGCCAGCCAGACCACATCTGGGCCAGCCAATGGGTCTTAGGCCATTCCCCAAGAGATCCCAGCCCCCGAAAGCTGATCATTGTGCAATAAAAGAAAATAAAGGCATCACAGCAGCAGAAAAAGTCTCGGTATTATTACCAGTCTCAGTGGCATTGCTGTCCCCACCTGTGCTGCTTTCTCACCTTCTCCTGGTGCTACACCCACTGTTCCCCATGTGCACGCTGGGCCCACTACCTCCTCCGCCCAGGAGCCTTGCAAATGCGGTGCAGAGCCCGTGCTCCAGTGCTGGCAATGGCAGTGCCACGTTCATGGGCAATGGGACTCAAGGGGTGGGGTGTGCTCACTGTGGGTGCTGTTACGCCACGGGGCAGAGGGACATGGGCAGGAGACCTGACAAGGCTCGGGTCCATGAGGAACAGAGGCACAAGCCTCTCTGCCTCAGTTCTCCTGGCAAGAGGTGGCAATACCTTGCACCAGCCATTTCCTCACAGGTGCTCTGGTTTAAGCAGAGCTGTTGGCTCTTTGGAAACACCCCCACCCTGCTGTGACCTGGGCGCGTTACAAGTGCCTCAGGGAGGTCTGTGTGGAGCCCCAGCACGGATGCCCTTTGCGGCGCACAGAGAGCGAGCGCTGTGGGTCAGGGACAGAGCGAGGGTTCCCTAATGCATGTCAACCCATAGAAGCTGCAATGCCTCAGCCTGCTCTGTCTTCTGATCCCTGCGGAGTCTTTCCAAGTGTATGGGTGGGCTTTCCTGGGAAAAAATGGGCAGGTTATTCTTGTATTGGGTTTTGAAAACCAGTGCCTACGGGCATAAAGGCTGTGCTGGGGGGCTTCTTGTGACCTGGTGCGGGAGAAGCTGTACGGTTCAGAGCCAGCAAGGAGACCAGCAGGCTCTCAGTAGCAGTCTATGTCTAATTCTTAGGCAGTACAAGCAAAGAAAGGATTGAAGACTACAGGAAAAAGTCTTCAGCTTTACTGGCAAGATTAAAGGGGGGTGCTGTGTTAAGAATCTGACAAGTTGCTGGCAGTGTGGGTGGGGAGACAGCCATCATGTTGAGCGGTGGGGTTCAGAAAGGATCCCCTTGCTTTCTAAAGCCCCTCTCAAAAGAGTCTCATTGTGGCTAGATCCAGTCCCAGTCTCAGACTTGGTCAATGATTTTAGGTCTAAGGGATTATATGTCCAGGCCCGTGGGGGGAGACAGCCCTGCTATTGAATCACAAGGTTGAGCCATGTAAACTCACAAAGATCCTCCTAAAACTACTCGCACATAATGATAGGGCTATTGGTTGGTAAATGACAACCAAAGTTCTGAAGTAATAATACAAACACGTGCATTTCAAATCAACACCTCAATATACACACAGGCTATTTCAAGCTATTTTTTTAAACTATACGTTTGAAAAACTATAAAACAAACTATATGACAGAATTTCTTAGCTGTGCCTACATCAAAATTTTGGTTTTCACAGAAGTATGAGGGTTACAAAGAGAAATGCCCAACAAATAAAAATCAGCTGTCCTTGGGATACCCTTGCAGCACTCTACATTGGCATAGGGGAGTTTTTGATTCCAGGTGGAATTGCATGACATTTAGAGTACTTATGAACACAAAAACAGAAGACGGTGTTTTGTTGTTATTTGACCAGCAAACTTTAGGCTGAAAGGAGGGTATTATCCATCTTGTACTGATTGACGGAGTTTTCCAGAATTATCTTTTGCTTCCCAAGCATAAAGGTTCTTTGGGGTTGTTAGGACCACTGCTGCTGTTCCAGTCTGAGGTATTTTGACTAAAACAGACAGGAGAATTGTAGAGGGAGTGCACCCGAGTAAGAATACCTCTTTTTTCTAAGTCTGTCACCACCCCATCAATGCCTGAATGTGCAGCTGCTGGCAAAGTAGCTGTTCAGTTTTGCAACATTTTGTACAGCAGCTGTTAGTGGAGCTGTATTAGCATTCAGGAGCCAATAATCAATTGTTAAACACCACCTCCTGTCTGGTTTCTGAATTGGATAGAGTTATACGGGGAGTGGATTCTGGGGGTAATCTGTCATTTCTCCAAATCACTTATGACTTCAGAAATTCCATGTTGTGGTGCAGCAGAAATCAGGTATTGTGGTACGTTAGTAATTTTCAAGTCAGGGAGTGCAGGGGCCGTGCGCAGTACATGCACTGTAGCCTCCCGGTTTCTTGCCAGGGTTGGGATCGATGTTGAGGCTGAAGGACCACACGCTGCCCTTCACCAGGGGCCAGGCTCATTCCATTTAAAACACCAAAACATAACATATTTTCATGATGATTTTAATTGCAGAGCCAGTAGTCGACCTGTGCTTCTCATGCAGGAGCCATACATTGACTTTGGCAGTTTGACACACAACACACTCTCCATTCACACTGGTAATCTTAATTCTTTGCCATCCAGATCACAAGCCTAGCATTTCATCACTTTATTGTGTTAGAATGGAAATTTGTGCCCACGTGTATCAAAAACTGCAACAACTGCCTCTGAAGATCAACTGGATTTAAAATGTATGGGTCATAAGCATTTACCCGATAAGGTTCCACCTTCCATACCGGCAGGTCCAATTGCCTTACAGATGTTACTCTTTTTTTTCACTTCACATCCTGCAACTGCTCCCTAAGGGGAAGGGAGGGATTGGGGATTGTCTTCCTTTCTAGGGATTAGTACCAAAGGAGTTAAATTACACTCCTTCCTTTCACTGTTACCTTGTTTCTGGAATGTTTCAGTCAGACTCAAAGTAACGCTAGCTAGCGGGCCGACCGTGAATCAGGGAATGCCTAGGACTAATGCTTCCTTCCATAATCAATTCCTCCGTTCTTGAGATTCTGCTCACGGGTTTTTAACTTTGTTTACCTTTGATTTAGTTTCTGTGCCCTGATTCAAGGGTCTTGCTTTGTGGTCGCCTCCCCATGACTTCAGGTTTTGGTTTTCAGCTGGTTTCACGACTGCAGTTTACAATGCCATGCGTTAATTCCACCCAGGTAGGGAGCTGCTTAGGAGCATTATTTCCCTGGTTTCCATCATATTCAGTATCTCTTTAAATGTCATCCTGTTTTGCAGGTAGGTGGGGTTTAAGAATTGTTGAGGCTCCTCTAATCAGTGGTTTTAACGTTGCAAGATGTGTTAAATCGATTAAATTTGGGTGTGGGGCTGAGGTCTCAGGTCTACTAGGAATTAATTTATTTCCTGCCAGCTGACCTCCCCTGATGAATCAATTCTCTGGCTTAGGCCAGTGGTGTGGGCCTGTGAACCCATTGGGGCAGGGGCTCTGGCAGTTCCTGGTCTTCAGGCTGACCCAGCCCATTCAGCGCCCATAATTCACTCTCTCACACAAACTCTCCAGGTGGTTATGTGGATGTGCTCCCATGGGGCTGCGTGGCAGCTACAGCAGCATTCATAACATGGGTGGTGTGTATATGGTCCTGAGCAGTGGCTACGTAAGTTTTCCGACTGTCCGGGAGGCCACGAATAAGGGGAGTTGGTTTTGCCGGATCAATAGGAGTAGCGCTGGGAATTTCATTAACGTGTTTCTCTCCTACAGTGCTTGTAACACAGGCTGCCTCTTCCACAGGCATCGTAAAATTGGAGAACCCTGAAGTTTTGATAACAAGAGGGTCACCTTCCTCTTGTGGGTGTATACCACCAGCCCAATAGGCAGTTTATATGGTTAATAAATAGTTGTGGTCACCTGGTGTGATGTTTAAAAATACTCCAGGGCCCCAAAAGCTGCCTGCTTCTTTCTGGCTTAGTAAGATTAGATACCCCCCCCCATAAGGGAGACTCACCGCATATGTTCTGTTTCAGGCTCCTCTGAACACCTAGAATACTTTTACTGTAACTTGCCAGTTCAGTGGGGGACCATGAGATGATACGTACGGTAGTATGGACATCGTTATCTCCCTCATTTGCAGTTTCAGTTTTGATCAGTGGTGGTATAGACAAAGATTCTGGGGTATTATAATCAGACTCTTCCAGTGGTTCATCATTATCATTATCATTATCACAACGGATGTCTCCATCCCATGATCGGAATCTACACAGTGTATTAATTTGCAGATTTGCTTATCTGAGACTGAGGATGGCATTTGCTCTAATAAGAGAATTAACTTTTCCTGCAATTTTTCCCATCTCTCAGCTGAGGCTAGCAGCATTTTAAGTTCCCTATTTTCAGTTATTAAGTTTTGGGGTTTACTCATGTGGGTATCTACTTGTGTCCAATATTTTTGGGGCCATTCTCTTCCTGCTTGGGATGGTGCATGCTTACATTCTTGCAACAGTTTACCCGTGGCAATCCTGTCCATACCACCGATTTTCTGTCACATGAAGAGTCTGACAAGTGGCTGGGGGAGACCGGAGGGAGAGCAGCACTCCCATTGAGTCACAAGGTTTGGAGAGGATACCCTTGTCTTCTGAACTTCTCAGAGAGAAGTCTAGGTCCAGCTAGATCCAATCCTAGTCTCAGACTTGCTCAACAGTTTTGAGTCTAAAGGATTACATTGTGGGTAACTGGCTAGCTGAAAAGGGTCACATAGACACAGGCCAGCTGGCTGGACAGCAGTGCACATCCCTCTCAGCTTACCTGAAGTAAAGCAAAAATACACTATCCTTGGCTGTTCTTGTTACACAATATCAGGAAGATCGCGGTGGGAAAAGAATGTTACAGGTGGGAACCGATAACTACAGAAGAGAAACTAGGGGCGGGCTTGGTATTTAGGCAACTAACCAATAATGAGCTTAACTTTTGTAATACGTATGAGCTAATTGTAACGAGACATAAAAGGTGACTGTAAGGGACAATAAATGAAGTCTGCTGATCACTCATATTGAGTGACTGTGTCTTCCCTCCGTCGCGACAAATGGGGCCCGAACAGGGACACTAGAGAGGGCTGAACCTGCGAGCCACGGTTCGACGGAGTTTCGGTACCGGTGCTGAAAGCAGCGCAGGAGGCGGAAGGGCACAGTCCCCGCGCCCGGGAGCACCTACAGAGGGTCCCGCCGGCCACGCGTCGCCGGAGTGTCGCAAAGGCTGCAACAGCGCTGACGAAGGTATGGAGAGACAAGCGACGTACGATTCGCTCATACGCTTTTTAGAAAAGCGGAGCGTTCGGGACATAGATTGTAACAAGGCATTACCCGGGTTATTAGCGTATGGGATAGCATCCGGGACCCCCGCGGCAGCGGCGAGCGGCGGCGCAGCCCGGCAGGCCCCTTCCCGGCCGCGGCTTCTCTCCGAGGCGGCACCCCCCCCCCTCCGATCGGCGCCATGGCGATGCAAGCGGCCAAGCGAGCTAACACCTGGCTGCCCCCAGAGGTCAATCGGATCCTTTATATTCGGAACCTGCCGTATGAAATCACAGCGGAGGAAATGTATGATATTTTCGGGAAATACGGACCTATTCGACAACTCAGGGTTGGAAACACTCCTGAAACAAGTGGAACAGCTTAAGCTTCTCAAGGAAAAATACGGAATTGATTACAAACCCACCAAAAAAAGTGCTTCAGATGTCCCCTACAAGAAATGGGTTTCTGCCTTGAACTGTCAAACATCTCTGTGCTTAAAGAGAAGCCTTTTTGCCTTGATGGAGATAATTTATTATGTATTCTGTATTTATGCTGTATTCTGAATGTGGAAATTGGTTGGGACTAGGAGGCTGGCTTAAAGGCATTTTGCAAACGGGATTATTATTTTTGGTCATTATTGTAATGATAGATTTTTGATCAAAACCAGCCAAAATTATTTGTAAGCATTAGGCATATCTGAAGAGAATGCCTTTATTTGAATCAGCAGTTAAGGTGTAGTTTAGTCTGATGCTGTGGTTTTATCTGCTTCTGGTGAATTTTTGAAGTGATGAAATCAGAGACACAAGGTATACTAAGAGTTATGAGGTAATAAGGTAATAATCTAAGTAAGGGTGCTGTCTTTTAGATCTACAAGTGCAATATGCTTTTATGTAGCAGAGCGAAACTAACAATAATGTTGCTTGAGCGAGATGTGCATGTGACAACTTGGGAAAAGGGATATCACAACTGGAGTGCAACAGTGTTTCTATGTCTGACAGAGTGAAATCTTTCAAGACCTGAGTTTAGACAGTCTAAAATAAATTGTTAGTATTCAGAAAACCCATCTTAAGCCTCTTTTGCTTACATAGGGTTATGGAAGTCAACTGCTATTGTAGAGAATTAATGATTTTTTAATACATATTAACAAATACTACTATTTTAACTTGAGGCAGTTGAGTGAGAAATACTCACGTGTAGCATTTGAGGGAATGTCAGCATAAATCGCACGTACAGTAAGACTGCATTTTTAATCACTGTACTCGTTAAGATTCGATGATGCCATAAGGCTAAGGCCTTTTGTCACAGATTGGTTCTGAACTAAAAGGTGTGTGCACATGTAGATATGCACATTTGTGTTATTTTCCGTAATTGGCTACAAAGTAAGATAATTAGGTTGGGGACTAGGTCTTGGGAATCTGTCTATTATACTTCTGTTTGTTAAGGAACGTGCATAACACACAGCACCCATGTAGGCTTGGCTTGTGGCGTAGTTGTCAAATTTAGCATAGGCATTCAGACAGATAAGCAACGTACTCTTCTTGTGTGTATCACCTACAAGCCATTATGGCTTAGTGTGTAAATCTGTATGTAACTATTGAAAAATCCACTTATGAATGTATATAGCTTAGAACTAATTTCCCCCCTTTGTTAATTCTTTGATATCAATGAGGTATTCTTCAGAAAATGTATGGACTGGTTGGTTGCATAAGGGCAGTTGTTATTTGGACAGAAAATTGTTAATGATCAGGGATTTTCCACTAAAATATTTGCAAATATTCCTAGTCAGACATCAGTTTGGTTTCTTTTGGGGTTTTGAGCTTGCATTAGTCCATGTTCAGAACTTTAAAATTACCTTTGAATTTTCTAAACTTTTCATATCACTGGAACAGAAAGAGCATCTAAATTAAAGCTTCAAGCTAACTTTATTTTTCAAGTATTTCTGGAATTATACTTCTGAACTGAGATTTTATAAGTTGGCTGTGTATTTTCCTGTGTCAAAATGCTGTTATTGAAAATGGTCAACCAGGCCTATGTCGCCCAAAATAAAAACGGGGGAATTGTGGATAACTGGCTAGCTGAAAAGGGTCACATAGACACAGGCCAGCTGGCTGGACAACAATGCACATCCCTCTCAGCTTACCTGAAGTAAAGCAAAAATACACTATCCTTGGCTGTTCTTGTTACACAAAATCAGGAAGATCGCGGTGGGAAAAGAATGTTACAGGTGGGAACAGATAACTACAGAAGAGAAACTAGGGGCGGGCTTGGTATTTAGGCAACTAACCAATAATGAGCTTAACTTTTGTAATACGTATGAGCTAATTGTAACGAGGCATAAAAGGTGACTGTAAGGGACAATAAATGAAGTCTGCTGATCACTCATATTGAGTGACTGTGTCTTCCCTCCGTCGCGACATTACATGTGCAGCCACTCATCAGAGTCAATATTTGCCTGTCAGAGCCCAGTTGAAGGACTTGCACTGAAATAGTTTTGCAAAGTTGCAAAAATAGAAAAACAGATGATTTATTAAGGGGACAGATATAACAAGTTTGGAATTGCTGCTGATAAGTGCACTTACAGCAAAAATCAAGTTCAAGTTAAGAATACAGCGCTTTTGTTATTAGTATTGTCCCGAGTAACATCCAACATAGCGTAAGGTGCAAATCTTACTAAGAGGAGTCCCTGCTTAGGGAAGAGAGAGCTTCAGGCCCATTGACCTGTCCTGTAGTTAAGAGTTCTTTTCTCAGAAAAAAAAATATTCTAAAATGCCAGATTTTATATTCATAGCCAGGTGGAACTAAGTCATTCATTGTGTGTGCCAACTGAAACCAAACAAGATGTCAGTTTGGAAGATCAGTTGGGCCCAATGGTTTACCACAGAGTGTGGAGTAGTCAGTGCAGGTAGAGATTTAAGGTTACAGGTGTTCAGAAGTCTTCCTGGCCTTCACTGAACCCAGGCGTGGATTTTACCCCTTCTCAGTTCAGCCCAGTCAGATGACTTGATGACCTCTGACTATATTGCCTGCCTCTCCTGCCTATGCCAGGTACCATTTCTGCATTCCCTTTGCTTCCCCTGAAAGCGTGTTTTGCCCAGCTCCAGGCCTGTATCTCTGCTGCTGTCTCTAGCTTTGTCAATGTGCTGAAACCCGGGGATGTGCACTGCTAAGGAATCTGAACAGCTTTCCAGTTGCTTTCACCTGAGAAATAGCCCACCTCACAATAGCGCTTTGACATTTTCACAGCAGGCTTCATCGTGAGTTTCTGATTACAGCCCTTATTGTACAACTACACTCAAACGACATACGTGCCACCCTCACATTTTCTCTGTCAACACTTGCAGCTTGGATCAAAGCTTTTAGTGCCTACATATTGATAGAAGAAAAGCTTCATTATCTTTTCTTTTCACTATTGAGACCAAATTTGATTAGCATTTACGCTACTTAAATTCCATGACATTTTTGCACTTTCTCCAGCATGCTGCAGGCCTCAGGAGCCTCGGCTCTCTTTGCTGCACGGCACCATCTCTGCTTGTGTGGCAGTGTGCAGTGACCAGGTCACACCCCTCGCCTGGGTATGGCTCTGCCGACACAGCCACAAAGCCCTTTTATTGCAGCTCTGCAGCGCATCGCTTCTGCTCCGGCATCCCAGCTGCTGTGCACACAGGGCTAGAGTGCAGCATACAGCCATCGCCTGTCTATTCCCAACGCCTACCGATTTGCCCCAAAACTGGCAGGGGTCTGCTCTTCCCAAGGCATGACAATGAGTTTACAGGCTGCTGCCTTAAAGAGCAGCCCACAAGCCTTTTCCCCATCATGGCATGGCTCCTCTTCACTGCAATTTAAACTTCCTGCTTCAACTTCAACTGAAGTACAACAAGGCTTCAGCTTTCCTTGAAACCTCTGGCTTTTCTTCTCACTCCAAAGAGACCTGTTGTCTCGCCTGTCTTCAGAGGTCTTTGAACAGCTTCCCCTGTCCTAGACACGTTACAGGCAGGTTTATTTACGCAAGACAGGGGGAACAAGTTCAGGAATAACTGATTTTTCCCGGTTGCTCCCTGTCAGCTCACACCAACAGGGACCAACAGGACGTAGCTAACTTCCCTGTGAAAGATGGGAGAACTACAGGAAAAGGCAGCTGTGGGCTAAACATGGCAATGAGAGGCTGCTGGCAGACTCAGGGCCCTGACTTCAGTGTTCAAGGAGTCTAGAGCCTAGTCCTTGGGACAAGGCTGGAGTGGCAAGTGTCCAAGATCAGAAGACACTGTCCTGAAAATGGTTATAGCCAAGGCTAAGGGACCTATGCACTAGATAAAAGGGCTTACTAGATGCCGAGGAGCACAGATTGTTTGTGGGGGTGCCACTGCCTCTTGCCTCCAGCAGCTGGAGCAAGTCTTTCAGACACAGAGGAAGACCATCTAAAGCCATGTGTATAGCTATGGCCGACACACAAAATTGACATAATCTGCTTCAGAGTGCCCTGGATACCCATTTCAAGCCTCCATCTTACAAAATGTTCTGTGGTTGTGGGGCTTTTGTTATCAGCAAAATCCCTCCCCTTCTCTTCATTTATGTCCAAGGTCACTCCAAGAGCCTTGGGTGGATTCTGGTACAGCATTCATAGAACCACAACGTGATAGACTCACAGAACCACAGGATGGGCTTGGGTTGGAAGAGACCTTTAAAGATGATCTAGTCCAACAGCCCTGTCATGGGCAGTGAAAGAAAGTGAAAGCCCCATCCAACCTGACCTGGAATACTTCCCGGGATGGGGCATCCACAGCTTCTCTGGGCAACCTGTTCCGGTGTCTCACCACCCTCAGAGTAAAGAATTTCTTCCTTATTGTCCTGGTTGTGGCTGGGATGGAGTTAGATTTCTTCCTAGTGTCTGGTAATGCTATTGTTGTTATTATTGTAGTTGTTATACATTACTTTAGTTCAATTATTAAACTGTTCTTATCTCAGCTCACAGGTTTTACATTTTTCCAAGGCTCCTCCCCATTCCACTGGGCGGTGGGGGTGGGGGGCAGTGCGTGAGTGGCTGCATGGGACTTAGTTGCTGGCACAGGTTAAACCATGACAGTCTTTTTTGGCATCCAACATGGGCACAAAGCTTGAGATAAGAATAGATGTGACCCGAGCATGTTAAAACAGCTTTGTTATAAGCATTGGTTGTGTCCGTTTAACAGCTGATGGTCACAATGTTGATTCATTTGCTCTCAGAGTCGTTGCACTTTTCTCAGACTTGCGTTATAGAACACCTTAATTGCCGTATACGTTCCCTGTTGTGATGTTTATCGCCTCTGGGGGCTGGGTTAAGGTTATAATTTTGTTGTACTTTGTAATACTGGTTATGATATGATGGAATTACTGGTCGTGGAACTAATCTGGTATTTGCACTCAGCATTGCTGTCACCTCTGTACTTTGAGAGCCGTCTATTGGGAATTATTGATAATGGCGCCTTTTGCCTTTTCTCCTTGGATAGCCAACCTATGGAAGAAACATCTTCCTACATCTTCCCCTTCTCCTCCAGGCTAATTACAATGACAAATTTTAATATCCTTGGGATGCTGAAACCAGCATGGTCATGTTGCTAGGAACCATGAATGTGGTTCTGGTCTTGATTAGGGTTAAGCAACTATTTATGGCTACTCAGTCCCAGGCAAAAGGCACTGCAGCTACTCCAACTCCTATGACAAGCACTGCGGCTACTCAAACTCTGACAACAGGCACTGGGGCTACTTGGACCCAAACAACAGGTACTGCAGCTAGTGAGACCCCAGCGATGGGTGATATGGCTACTGCAACCCCTGCAACAAGCACTGTGGCTACTCAACCGCCACCATCAGGCACAGCTCCTTTAGTAAAGGAAGACAAATTATGGACATCACAAGAACAGGAAAAAGAAGTAGAACAAGAGGTAACTACTCGGTCCCGATCCCTGAGCAAACTGTGGGATATGCAAAAAGATTTCAACCATTGCCCAGGTGACCACATTTTCACCTGGCTGCTCCGATGCTGGCATAACAGGGCTAGTAGCTAGTAGAGGGTAAGGAAACCGAGCAACTGGCATCACTTTCTAGGGAAGGGGGTGTTGACAAGGCGATTGGAAATGGGACACAAGCCCTCAGCCTCTGGAGGCAACTCCTGTCAAGTGTGAAGGAGTGCTATCCTTCCAAGGAAAATGTTACATGTCACCCAGCCAAGTGGGCTACCATGGAGAGAGGCATCCAGTACTCTGAGGGAACTGGCCGGGCTAGAGATGATTTATCATGATCCAGACAATGCACAGGTGCCCACAGATCCAGACGAAGCCCAAAGCACACAATCCACGTGGTGGAAATTTGTATGGAGCGCACCACTGTCGTATGCCAACCCATTGGCAGTAATGACCTGGAGAGACAAAGAGGCAGCGACAGTGGATGAAGCGGCTTGCCAGCTCTGGCAATACGAAGAAAATGTCTCTTCCGCCCTATGGACTTGCATGTCCGCTGTGGAAAAACTGTCCAAAAAGTGTGAAAACCTGTTCCAGGAGTTCCAGCAGGTTTTATATATATATATATATAAATAAAAATAAGATAGGTCCTGCGCCCCACCCATATGGGCCACTATCTCAGCTCTCAACAGTAAACATCCTTTTGCTCAAGAGCGAGGATATAGGAGGTACATACCATGGAGTACCCTGTGGTTTTACCTGCAGGACCACAGAGAGGACATGAGGGAGTGGGATGGAAAAACTACCCTGACCCTGGAGGCACAGGTATGTGAATTGCAAGGAAAAAGAATCACAAAGGGGGTTCTTCCGGGAAAATTGTTACTCCAGTCTCCAGTGAGCAGTTCCCCAGACAGAGTGGAAGGGCTGATCTTACTCCTGATCCCATGGCAAGAAATTCTAATCTGTTTTTACAAGAATTAAGTGGAGAATCCTATGACCAAGACTAGAAGGGCCCTGCCTCCAGCCAGGTGGAGGAGAGGGACATCTGGGTTTATTGGGCTGCGTGGATCTGACAGCCTGGCACGTCATACTCACTGGAGTATAAGACTCTAGCAGACACAGTGTACCCTAATGCAATTAAGCTGTAAAGGGACAGCACTCCACTTCTGGAGTGACAGGAGGATCCAAACAGCTCTTGGGGCTGTTGTGTTGTATCGGAGGCTGAAATAAGCCTGACTGGGAATGAGTGGCAAAAGGACCCCATTGTGACTGGCCCAGAGGCTCCGTGCATCCTTGGCATAGGCTGTCTCCAGAGAGGGTACTTCAAGGACTCTAAAGGGTACCAGTGGGCTTTCAGTTTAGCTGCCTTGGAGATGGAGGAAATTGAGCAGCTGTCTGCCTTGCCTGGTCTCCTGGAGGACCCTTGTGTTGTAGGGTTGCTGCGGGCTGGAGAGCAACAGGTGCCGACTGCTACCACAGCGGTGCACTGGTGACCATATCTCACCAAGCGAGACTCCCTGATTCCCATCTATAAGCGGATGCGTTGATTGGAGAGCCAAGGAGTGACCAGCACAACCTGCTCACCCTTCAGTAGCCCCATATGGCCAGTGCAAAAGCCTAATGGAGAATGGAAACTAAGAGTAGGCTATCGTAGCCTGAATGAACGCTTACCACCATTGAGTGCTGCCATACTGGTCGTGCTAGAATTTCGATACGAACTGGAGTTAAAGGCAGCCGAGCAGGACGCTGAAACTGGTATCGCTAATGTATTGTTCTCAATCCCTTTGGCAGCAGAGTGCAGGCCGCACTGTGCTTCCACTTGGAGGGGCGTCCAGTACACCTGGAATCAACTTCCCAGGTGGGCAGCCCTACCAGTTGCCACAAACCAGTCCAGACTGCACTGGAACAGGGTGCAGCTCTGGAACATCTGCAATACATTGATGATACCTTCTGTTCTTGAGAAAGGGAAGAAAACAGTCCAAATCCTTCCGAAAGCTGGTTCTGCCATAGAACAAAGTAAGGTCAAGGGACCTGCACAGGAGAACCAGTTTTTAGCAATAAAATGGCAAGATGGACATTGCCATATCCCAGTGGATGTAACCAACAAAGTAACAGATACGTCTCCACCCACTAGTAAGAAAGAAACACAAGCTTTCTTAGGCGTTGTGTGGTTTTAGAGAATGCACATGCCAAATTACAGTCTGGCTGTAAGACCTCTCTATCAATTGACCCAGAAGAATGATTTCAGTCGGGGCCCTGAGCAATGCGAAGCCTTTGAACAAATGACACAAGAGACAGTTCATGCAGTACAACTTGGGCCAGTCTGGGCAGGGCAAGATGTAAAAAGTGTGCTCTACACTGCAGCCAGGGAGAATAGCCCTACCCGGCACCCCTGGCAGAAAGCACCAGAGTAGACTCAAGGTCATCCCCTAGGGTTTTGGAGTTGGGGATGCAGAGCATCTGAGATACTGGCAGCTTATGAAGGGGTTTGGGCTGCGTTTGAGATGCTTTGGAAGCGACTGGCACTGAAGCACAGCTCCTCCTGGTACCGCGGCTGCCGGTGCAGGGTTGGATGATCAAAGGGAGGGTCTCCTCTACACATCATGCAACTGAAGCTACCTAGAGCAAGTGGGTCACGATGAATTTGAATAGGAGACCCCAGTCATCCAGAAATCTTGGAAGTGACCATGGACGGGCTAGAAGGGAAAGATTTTGGAATATCACCAGAGGAGGAGGTGACACGTGCTGAAGGAGACCCACTGTGTAGTAAAGTACTAGGAAACGAAAAGCAGTATGTCTTCTGTACAGATGGGGGGCCTGCCATGTTGCAGGAAAGCATCAGAGATGAAGGTGGCTGTATGGAGACCCCTGCGACAAGTCACAGAAATGGATGAAATCAAGTCAGTTTGCAGAGCTGAAACTATCCAGCTGGCATTAGACGTTGCTGAACGAGAAAAATGGCCAATACTTTATCTCTGTAGTGACTCACGGATGGTGGCACATGCCCTGTGGGCGTGCTTGCAGCAATGGAGGCAGAGGAACTGGCAGCACAGAGGTGAACCCATCTGTGCTGCCACATCGTGGCAAGATATTGCTGCCTGGGTGGAAAACCTGGCTATGAAGGTATGTGACAGAGATTCTCATGTACGCAAGAGGTGGGCCACTGAAGAACATCAAAACTGCCAAGAGGTAGATGAGGCTGCTAAGGCTGAAGTCGCTCAGGTAGATATGGATTGGCAACATACAGGTGAATTATTTATAGCTCAGTGGGCCCATGATGTCTCAGGCCATCAAAGAAGAGATGCAACATATGGATGGGCTCGTGATTGAGGGGTGGACTTGACCAGCTTGATCGCACAGGTTACTCATGAATGTGAAACATGCACTGCAATTTAGCAAACCAAGCAGTTAAAGGCTCTCTGGTATGGAGGGTGATGGCTGAAATAACAATATGGGGCAGCCTGGCAGACTGACTATATCACATCCCCACAAATCTGCCAAGGCAAGCGCCATGTGCTTACAACAGTGGAAGCAGCTACCGTATGGCCTGTGCCCCACACCACCACCTGGAACACTATCCTGGGCCTTGACAAGCAAGTCTTGTGGTGGCACGGCACCCGGCAACAGGACTCATTTTAAAAACGACCTCCTAGACAGCTGGGCCAAAGAGCATGACAGCAAGTGGGTACGTTGCATCCCCGATCAAGCGCCAGCCTCTGGAAGTATCAAGTGATACAATGCACTGCTAAAGACTACACCGAGAGCAGTGGGTGGTGGGGCCTTCAAACACTGGGATGCACTTTCAGCGAAAGCCACCTGCTTAGTCAGCACTAGGGGATCTGCCAATCAGGCTGGCCCTGCCCAATCAAAAATGTTACGTACTGCAGAAGGGGATAAAGTTCCCAACATGCACATAAATAAATACACCGGGGTAAACAATATGGGTGATTCCTGCCTCAGACAGAGGTAAACCCATTTGTGGAAGTGCTTTTGCTCAAGCACCTGGGTGCACTTGGTGGACAACACAGGAGGATGGGAAGGTCCGATGTGTACCTCAGGGGCATTTGATTTTGGGTGATGATAGCCAATGAATTAAATTCAGTGTGGTTAATTACTATGTAACACTTTATATCATCACTTTGAGGATGGCTATATGCCATCTCAGAGGTATTATAGTTAAAATCACCCCGATTAATGCAGAATGAACTTTGATGAAACTGGACCAGCACAGAGGGGACGGAATCATAACCAGCTTCAGCATGCAACAATCTGACACCACACACCACCTTCCCTGCCCTGAAAAGACTGTTATGACAGATGGAGCCCAGTCATGGACTACATGAACTCAAAGGACTTTTCCAGGGAAGGCTCATAGACTAAGGGAATAATACCTGTGTGTATGTATCAAAAGGCAGGAAAGGTGACGGTGGATAACTGGGATGTACTGGAATGTGTGGGATCTGAGCATGATGTAAACGGTGTAGTATAATGTGTGGACACCGTCTTTGTTTCAGCTGGGACAAAGTTAATTTTCTTCCTCTGAGCTGAAACGGCGCTATGTTTTGGATTTAGTGCGAGAACAACATTGATAAGACACTGATGTTGTAGTTGTTGCTAAGTAGTGCTTATGCTCAATCAAGGACTTTTCAGTTTCTTCTACTCTGCCCGTGAGCAGATACGGAAGAAGCCGGCAGGAAGCAGAGCCGGGACAGCTGACCCAAACTAGCCACAGGGATGTTTCACACCACAGAACATCATGTTTAGTTTGTAGACTGGGGAGAGTTCAACGGGGAGCACCGATTACTACTTGGGAACACGCTGGGCATTGGAGAGCAGGTAGTGAGCAATTGTATTTTCTATCACTTGTGTCTCTCGCATTGTATTCCTCTCACTTTTTTTGCCATCTCCTTTTTCATTATTATTACTGGTATTAGGAGGAGGAGGAGGAGGAGTATATTTTAATTTATTTCAGTTATTAAACTGTTCTTATCTCAATGCGCAGGTTTGACCCTTTCTTTAACTTTTTTCTTTACCCTTCCTTTATCATTATTTTCTCCTCCGTTTCCTCACATGTCTGCTGGGCCCTGCTACCTGTGAGGTTTTGGCTACACCCATCCGGCTCTAAAACCTCCCCAAATTTTGTTTGGTTTTCCACACGCGTACACAGTCTCTCCTTTCCAAAAGATCAAGAAATTAGCCTCTTCTCCCAAATTCCCTGTCTGTATTAAAGCAACACACAGTCTTACTAAGAGCAAACAGCATCTGTGTTGTCACAGAACTGGGAGTGCAAAGCTTAGCATTTTCCAGGTTCCTTACGGCCTGGCATTGGACATCACTAACTGGCAGCAAAAGAGAAGCTGAGAACTCAGGTGGTTTAGTGCCTAGATGTGTAGCTGCTGTGCAGGAGCAAGCATCTCAACAGACACCAGAAGATGATGCCCTGCGTGGTCAGGCTTTTCTAGTATTAGTTGCATGTATAGGCTGGAAGTCCTTTCTGAAAGCCAGTGCTTTTCAGATAAGGCTCTCATGCAGTGACTCTGCCCTTCTGCCTTTAATCTGCCGAAAAGATGAGGAAACGGAGCGGAGAAGAGCAATGGTTTTAATCCAGAATTCTGAAGAGAGTTAAAAAGGGTCAAGCACTCGGTATCTAGTAAACTGAATCACAGGGGTATTTCAGTCCCCTAGTAAACTGAATCACAGGTGTATTTCAGTCCCCGGCCGTTTCAGGCTCTGAATACCCCAGCTTTGTCCTTCACTCAGCATAGTTTAGCAGCATTTGCACTGGGATTAGCAGCAATTGCACTGGGAACAAATCTGAACGCTTTGCCAGAGCTCACCTTCAGAGACAGCTAACGTGCCTTGAGCTCCGAGATCTGCAAATACCTGGGGATACTGAAGGTTTCAGTTTCTGAACGCGCTGTGGTACGGTGCTCTCTCCTGTGTGATTTTGGCATGGGAAAGCTTCAGAAGCTCCTTCCTCCAAGAGGGGCAAGCGGCGGGGGGGGGGGGGGGGGGGGGCGGGGGGGGGGTAGCGTGCGCGCGCGCGTGTGTTTGTGTGAAGAGAGAAGCATTGTTTGAACGACAAGAGCTGAGGCAACCACCGTCACACTTGTCCAGACTAAGAACACAAATCCTTTGGTTTGTCCTGTTGAGAGAGGCTACCCGCATTCAACCCCCCAGGCGATGTCTCGGGACTCCTAAACTCGGTGGGAGGCTTGTTAGAACGTGCTCGTGAGCAGCCGTACAGTAAACCTCAATGCCATCCAGCGGCCGCTGGGTGCAACGAAAGGGGGAAACTGCACAAAGTCCCTCCGTTTATCCCAGTTTCCCAGCCCCTTATCCAAGCACCGAAAAGGCAGCCTGCCTGTGGCAGAGCTAAACAGAGCTGCCGTTGCCTCATGGAAGCCTAAGATCTTGCCGGGACCGGTGGGAACTGCTGCTAAAGCCCTCCACATATCCAGGCATCATTCGCACAGCAGTCATTAGCACTTGCAAAACAGTGTTTGGGATCTGGTATGAAAGAAGCTGGCAACATGCACAGCCGTGACAGCTGACCTGAACTAGGAGAAGAGACACCCCAATGCAGCCAGACAGTTAAACCACAACACATTAATCTAAAGCTAAACATGTTCAGCACCGGCTGTGCCCTATCTGTCCTGATCCCATCCCTACACTCACAGGCGAGATCCCTGTAGGGTCCTGGGCCCTGCTGGGCCCCATCCAGCCCCTGCCTGGACCAAGGCGTACCAGGGACTGAACACAAACACCCACCTGGAGAAGTGACCACCTCCTGTGGTGTCTGCATGAGGGCTGCGGGGTGCAACCACCTTCAGCAAACGGACACCCAGAGCTTGGGGCTGGAGGCAGTGCTATGATGGCTCTAAAAGCAGCAGAAAATGCCCAGCAGCCAGCCGAGTCCTCCTTGTTGGAGGTAGCGGGGGAGCCCAGAGGGCTGGCCATCAGTGCAGGGGTATGGGGACACCCTGTGGTACTTTGTCCTGCAGCCTCCCAGGGAGACACTTGGAGACACCTGCCATGGCCAGAGTGGCCTGGCAGGGCCCCGGGAAGACATGGCCAAGGCCTCAGTGACTGGTGTGAAACACCAATGCCGAGCACAAGACAAGAGATGCGGGGATGGAGGGGGCAAAGGTGCTGTGGTAACGCCAGACACGTGTGTAAGCGATGTGGGTGGGATGTCCTGGTGTGATGTCCCCAGGCAAGGAGTTCGGATGTCACTGAGGGAAAGCCTGTGACACCTCCAAGTGATGGGTTGTGACCTCCCCAAGAAACACATTGTGACCAGGCGTCCCTCGCTGCCTATATCCATGCATTGAGCCTCACCCAGCCGGCTCAGGCCAGCTGAGCAACTTCTTGAGGGAGTGTCGTGCAAGGCTATGGTTGGTGCTGGTGTCGTGCTCGGGGAGTTGTTCACTGCAGCTCTCAGTGCCCGACCCCACAGCCACTGGAGGATTTTCCCCAGCCCTGCCGGATCCAGGCAGCCAGGGCACATGGCACATGGGGAGCTGGGAGGGTTTCCTTCTTGAGGGACCTGGGTATTTCTTCCATCCCCTCCCTGGACCAGCCAATGACTGTGGCCTCTCTTCTTTTTCTAGCACAACACCAGATGCTGCAGCGGCCGTAAGAGAGAGTGTCTTGACATTCCCAGCTCCCCCCAGCCCGCTGCAGCACATGGCGGCCATGTCCACGGAGCCGGAGTACCGCTGTCCAATATGCCTGGACAGGTGGGAGGAGGTCAGCTACGTGATGCCATGCCTCCACCAATTCTGTTACAGCTGCATCCTGCAGTGGGCTGAGACCAAGCCTGAGTGCCCCCTCTGCAAGGGGAGTGTGACCTCCATCTTGCACTCCAACACCTTTGAAGAGCATGTCATTACACCATCTGCAGCACAGTCAGTTGTCCTCGGCCCAGCACCAGGAGCTGCTGGACCCCAAGACACCCACAATCTCCATCGTCCTGCATCATCCTATTTGTCAGCTGTGGGGCTGTTTCCCAGTGCTCCTGTGGGCGGCATCTATCCCCATGACTGGGCATACCTCTTCCGAAGCCACCGAGATCTGTTCTGGCCACTACGGTCCTGGCTGCAACGGGAGCTGAGGATGATCTTTGAGGATGCCCGTGAAGAAGCAGCAGAAGCATATAGGCTCATCCTGTCCTGCCTGTACGTCTTTGGCCCGGATGAGGAAAGTCTGTTCCAGGTGCTGCGGGACACCCTGGGCAGGCACACGATGAGCTTTGTGCACCGGCTGATTGACATCACCGTGGAGCAGGGCAGAGGGGACACCCAACCGCGAATGGGCTGGGAGAACACCCATGCTAGTGGCGAGCGGGAGAGCAGCCCTGTGGCTTCCCCACAGGGGATGTTTCATTCCCCAAGTCCAGCCCTGCATGGGGGTCCCAGCAGCCCCCGCTCAGTCCCTGTTCCCACCCAGGGGGAGGAAGAAGAGCCGCAGGAGGACGCAGAGGAGGATGCACCTGGGCCCTCCACACGCAATCGGGGCACGCAACACTCCCCTGGTGGGCCCCTGGGAAGCCCTGAAGAGGAGGACCAGCAGCGCTGAGGACCCCTCTCAGCCCCGCAAGGAGCCATTCCACCCTCAGTGGAACCAGGAGGGTACCTCAGGTGCCAGCCAGACCACATCTGGGCCAGCCAATGGGTCTTAGGCCATTCCCCAAGAGATCCCAGCCCCCGAAAGCTGATCATTGTGCAATAAAAGAAAATAAAGGCATCACAGCAGCAGAAAAAGTCTCGGTATTATTACCAGTCTCAGTGGCATTGCTGTCCCCACCTGTGCTGCTTTCTCACCTTCTCCTGGTGCTACACCCACTGTTCCCCATGTGCACGCTGGGCCCACTACCTCCTCCGCCCAGGAGCCTTGCAAATGCGGTGCAGAGCCCGTGCTCCAGTGCTGGCAATGGCAGTGCCACGTTCATGGGCAATGGGACTCAAGGGGTGGGGTGTGCTCACTGTGGGTGCTGTTACGCCACGGGGCAGAGGGACATGGGCAGGAGACCTGACAAGGCTCGGGTCCATGAGGAACAGAGGCACAAGCCTCTCTGCCTCAGTTCTCCTGGCAAGAGGTGGCAATACCTTGCACCAGCCATTTCCTCACAGGTGCTCTGGTTTAAGCAGAGCTGTTGGCTCTTTGGAAACACCCCCACCCTGCTGTGACCTGGGCGCGTTACAAGTGCCTCAGGGAGGTCTGTGTGGAGCCCCAGCACGGATGCCCTTTGCGGCGCACAGAGAGCGAGCGCTGTGGGTCAGGGACAGAGCGAGGGTTCCCTAATGCATGTCAACCCATAGAAGCTGCAATGCCTCAGCCTGCTCTGTCTTCTGATCCCTGCGGAGTCTTTCCAAGTGTATGGGTGGGCTTTCCTGGGAAAAAATGGGCAGGTTATTCTTGTATTGGGTTTTGAAAACCAGTGCCTACGGGCATAAAGGCTGTGCTGGGGGGCTTCTTGTGACCTGGTGCGGGAGAAGCTGTACGGTTCAGAGCCAGCAAGGAGACCAGCAGGCTCTCAGTAGCAGTCTATGTCTAATTCTTAGGCAGTACAAGCAAAGAAAGGATTGAAGACTACAGGAAAAAGTCTTCAGCTTTACTGGCAAGATTAAAGGGGGGTGCTGTGTTAAGAATCTGACAAGTTGCTGGCAGTGTGGGTGGGGAGACAGCCATCATGTTGAGCGGTGGGGTTCAGAAAGGATCCCCTTGCTTTCTAAAGCCCCTCTCAAAAGAGTCTCATTGTGGCTAGATCCAGTCCCAGTCTCAGACTTGGTCAATGATTTTAGGTCTAAGGGATTATATGTCCAGGCCCGTGGGGGGAGACAGCCCTGCTATTGAATCACAAGGTTGAGCCATGTAAACTCACAAAGATCCTCCTAAAACTACTCGCACATAATGATAGGGCTATTGGTTGGTAAATGACAACCAAAGTTCTGAAGTAATAATACAAACACGTGCATTTCAAATCAACACCTCAATATACACACAGGCTATTTCAAGCTATTTTTTTAAACTATACGTTTGAAAAACTATAAAACAAACTATATGACAGAATTTCTTAGCTGTGCCTACATCAAAATTTTGGTTTTCACAGAAGTATGAGGGTTACAAAGAGAAATGCCCAACAAATAAAAATCAGCTGTCCTTGGGATACCCTTGCAGCACTCTACATTGGCATAGGGGAGTTTTTGATTCCAGGTGGAATTGCATGACATTTAGAGTACTTATGAACACAAAAACAGAAGACGGTGTTTTGTTGTTATTTGACCAGCAAACTTTAGGCTGAAAGGAGGGTATTATCCATCTTGTACTGATTGACGGAGTTTTCCAGAATTATCTTTTGCTTCCCAAGCATAAAGGTTCTTTGGGGTTGTTAGGACCACTGCTGCTGTTCCAGTCTGAGGTATTTTGACTAAAACAGACAGGAGAATTGTAGAGGGAGTGCACCCGAGTAAGAATACCTCTTTTTTCTAAGTCTGTCACCACCCCATCAATGCCTGAATGTGCAGCTGCTGGCAAAGTAGCTGTTCAGTTTTGCAACATTTTGTACAGCAGCTGTTAGTGGAGCTGTATTAGCATTCAGGAGCCAATAATCAATTGTTAAACACCACCTCCTGTCTGGTTTCTGAATTGGATAGAGTTATACGGGGAGTGGATTCTGGGGGTAATCTGTCATTTCTCCAAATCACTTATGACTTCAGAAATTCCATGTTGTGGTGCAGCAGAAATCAGGTATTGTGGTACGTTAGTAATTTTCAAGTCAGGGAGTGCAGGGGCCGTGCGCAGTACATGCACTGTAGCCTCCCGGTTTCTTGCCAGGGTTGGGATCGATGTTGAGGCTGAAGGACCACACGCTGCCCTTCACCAGGGGCCAGGCTCATTCCATTTAAAACACCAAAACATAACATATTTTCATGATGATTTTAATTGCAGAGCCAGTAGTCGACCTGTGCTTCTCATGCAGGAGCCATACATTGACTTTGGCAGTTTGACACACAACACACTCTCCATTCACACTGGTAATCTTAATTCTTTGCCATCCAGATCACAAGCCTAGCATTTCATCACTTTATTGTGTTAGAATGGAAATTTGTGCCCACGTGTATCAAAAACTGCAACAACTGCCTCTGAAGATCAACTGGATTTAAAATGTATGGGTCATAAGCATTTACCCGATAAGGTTCCACCTTCCATACCGGCAGGTCCAATTGCCTTACAGATGTTACTCTTTTTTTTCACTTCACATCCTGCAACTGCTCCCTAAGGGGAAGGGAGGGATTGGGGATTGTCTTCCTTTCTAGGGATTAGTACCAAAGGAGTTAAATTACACTCCTTCCTTTCACTGTTACCTTGTTTCTGGAATGTTTCAGTCAGACTCAAAGTAACGCTAGCTAGCGGGCCGACCGTGAATCAGGGAATGCCTAGGACTAATGCTTCCTTCCATAATCAATTCCTCCGTTCTTGAGATTCTGCTCACGGGTTTTTAACTTTGTTTACCTTTGATTTAGTTTCTGTGCCCTGATTCAAGGGTCTTGCTTTGTGGTCGCCTCCCCATGACTTCAGGTTTTGGTTTTCAGCTGGTTTCACGACTGCAGTTTACAATGCCATGCGTTAATTCCACCCAGGTAGGGAGCTGCTTAGGAGCATTATTTCCCTGGTTTCCATCATATTCAGTATCTCTTTAAATGTCATCCTGTTTTGCAGGTAGGTGGGGTTTAAGAATTGTTGAGGCTCCTCTAATCAGTGGTTTTAACGTTGCAAGATGTGTTAAATCGATTAAATTTGGGTGTGGGGCTGAGGTCTCAGGTCTACTAGGAATTAATTTATTTCCTGCCAGCTGACCTCCCCTGATGAATCAATTCTCTGGCTTAGGCCAGTGGTGTGGGCCTGTGAACCCATTGGGGCAGGGGCTCTGGCAGTTCCTGGTCTTCAGGCTGACCCAGCCCATTCAGCGCCCATAATTCACTCTCTCACACAAACTCTCCAGGTGGTTATGTGGATGTGCTCCCATGGGGCTGCGTGGCAGCTACAGCAGCATTCATAACATGGGTGGTGTGTATATGGTCCTGAGCAGTGGCTACGTAGGTTTTCCGACTGTCCGGGAGGCCACGAATAAGGGGAGTTGGTTTTGCCAGATCAATAGGAGTAGCGCTGGGAATTTCATTAACGTGTTTCTCTCCTACAGTGCTTGTAACACAGGCTGCCTCTTCCACAGGCATCGTAAAATTGGAGAACCCTGAAGTTTTGATAACAAGAGGGTCACCTTCCTCTTGTGGGTGTATACCACCAGCCCAATAGGCAGTTTATATGGTTAATAAATAGTTGTGGTCACCTGGTGTGATGTTTAAAAATACTCCAGGGCCCCAAAAGCTGCCTGCTTCTTTCTGGCTTAGTAAGATTAGATACCCCCCCCATAAGGGAGACTCACCGCATATGTTCTGTTTCAGGCTCCTCTGAACACCTAGAATACTTTTACTGTAACTTGCCAGTTCAGTGGGGGACCATGAGATGATACGTACGGTAGTATGGACATCGTTATCTCCCTCATTTGCAGTTTCAGTTTTGATCAGTGGTGGTATAGACAAAGATTCTGGGGTATTATAATCAGACTCTTCCAGTGGTTCATCATTATCATTATCATTATCACAACAGATGTCTCCATCCCATGATCGGAACCTACACAGTGTATTAATTTGCAGATTTGCTTATCTGAGACTGAGGATGGCATTTGCTCTAATAAGAGAATTAACTTTTCCTGCAATTTTTCCCATCTCTCAGCTGAGGCTAGCAGCATTTTAAGTTCCCTATTTTCAGTTATTAAGTTTTGGGGTTTACTCATGTGGGTATCTACTTGTGTCCAATATTTTTGGGGCCATTCTCTTCCTGCTTGGGATGGTGCATGCTTACATTCTTGCAACAGTTTACCCATGGCAATCCTGTCCATACCACCGATTTTCTGTCACATGAAGAGTCTGACAAGTGGCTGGGGGAGACCGGAGGGAGAGCAGCACTCCCATTGAGTCACAAGGTTTGGAGAGGATACCCTTGTCTTCTGAACTTCTCAAAGAGAAGTCTAGGTCCAGCTAGATCCAATCCTAGTCTCAGACTTGCTCAACAGTTTTGAGTCTAAAGGATTACATTGTGGGTAACTGGCTAGCTGAAAAGGGTCACATAGACACAGGCCAGCTGGCTGGACAACAATGCACATCCCTCTCAGCTTACCTGAAGTAAAGCAAAAATACACTATCCTTGGCTGTTCTTGTTACACAAAATCAGGAAGATCGCGGTGGGAAAAGAATGTTACAGGTGGGAACAGATAACTACAGAAGAGAAACTAGGGGCGGGCTTGGTATTTAGGCAACTAACCAATAATGAGCTTAACTTTTGTAATACGTATGAGCTAATTGTAACGAGGCATAAAAGGTGACTGTAAGGGACAATAAATGAAGTCTGCTGATCACTCATATTGAGTGACTGCGTCTTCCCTCCGTCGCGACAAATGGCGCCCGAACAGGGACACTAGAGAGGGCTGAACCTGCGAGCCACGGTTCGACGGAGTTTCGGTACCGGTGCTGAAAGCAGCGCAGGAGGCGGAAGGGCACAGTCCCCGCGCCCGGGAGCACCTACAGAGGGTCCCGCCGGCCACGCGTCGCCGGAGTGTCGCAAAGGCTGCAACAGCGCTGACGAAGGTATGGAGAGACAAGCGACGTACGATTCGCTCATACGCTTTTTAGAAAAGCGGAGCGTTCGGGACATAGATTGTAACAAGGCATTACCCGGGTTATTAGCGTATGGGATAGCATCCGGGACCCCCGCGGCAGCGGCGAGCGGCGGCGCAGCCCGGCAGGCCCCTTCCCGGCCGCGGCTTCTCTCCGAGGCGGCACCCCCCCCCCCTCCGATCGGCGCCATGGCGATGCAAGCGGCCAAGCGAGCTAACACCTGGCTGCCCCCAGAGGTCAATCGGATCCTTTATATTCGGAACCTGCCGTATGAAATCACAGCGGAGGAAATGTATGATATTTTCGGGAAATACGGACCTATTCGACAACTCAGGGTTGGAAACACTCCTGAAACAAGTGGAACAGCTTAAGCTTCTCAAGGAAAAATACGGAATTGATTACAAACCCACCAAAAAAAGTGCTTCAGATGTCCCCTACAAGAAATGGGTTTCTGCCTTGAACTGTCAAACATCTCTGTGCTTAAAGAGAAGCCTTTTTGCCTTGATGGAGATAATTTATTATGTATTCTGTATTTATGCTGTATTCTGAATGTGGAAATTGGTTGGGACTAGGAGGCTGGCTTAAAGGCATTTTGCAAACGGGATTATTATTTTTGGTCATTATTGTAATGATAGATTTTTGATCAAAACCAGCCAAAATTATTTGTAAGCATTAGGCATATCTGAAGAGAATGCCTTTATTTGAATCAGCAGTTAAGGTGTAGTTTAGTCTGATGCTGTGGTTTTATCTGCTTCTGGTGAATTTTTGAAGTGATGAAATCAGAGACACAAGGTATACTAAGAGTTATGAGGTAATAAGGTAATAATCTAAGTAAGGGTGCTGTCTTTTAGATCTACAAGTGCAATATGCTTTTATGTAGCAGAGCGAAACTAACAATAATGTTGCTTGAGCGAGATGTGCATGTGACAACTTGGGAAAAGGGATATCACAACTGGAGTGCAACAGTGTTTCTATGTCTGGCAGAGTGAAATCTTTCAAGACCTGAGTTTAGACAGTCTAAAATAAATTGTTAGTATTCAGAAAACCCATCTTAAGCCTCTTTTGCTTACATAGGGTTATGGAAGTCAACTGCTATTGTAGAGAATTAATGATTTTTTAATACATATTAACAAATACTACTATTTTAACTTGAGGCAGTTGAGTGAGAAATACTCACGTGTAGCATTTGAGGGAATGTCAGCATAAATCGCACGTACAGTAAGACTGCATTTTTAATCACTGTACTCGTTAAGATTCGATGATGCCATAAGGCTAAGGCCTTTTGTCACAGATTGGTTCTGAACTAAAAGGTGTGTGCACATGTAGATATGCACATTTGTGTTATTTTCCGTAATTGGCTACAAAGTAAGATAATTAGGTTGGGGACTAGGTCTTGGGAATCTGTCTATTATACTTCTGTTTGTTAAGGAACGTGCATAACACACAGCACCCATGTAGGCTTGGCTTGTGGCGTAGTTGTCAAATTTAGCATAGGCATTCAGACAGATAAGCAACGTACTCTTCTTGTGTGTATCACCTACAAGCCATTATGGCTTAGCGTGTAAATCTGTATGTAACTATTGAAAAATCCACTTATGAATGTATATAGCTTAGAACTAATTTCCCCCCTTTGTTAATTCTTTGATATCAATGAGGTATTCTTCAGAAAATGTATGGACTGGTTGGTTGCATAAGGGCAGTTGTTATTTGGACAGAAAATTGTTAATGATCAGGGATTTTCCACTAAAATATTTGCAAATATTCCTAGTCAGACATCAGTTTGGTTTCTTTTGGGGTTTTGAGCTTGCATTAGTCCATGTTCAGAACTTTAAAATTACCTTTGAATTTTCTAAACTTTTCATATCACTGGAACAGAAAGAGCATCTAAATTAAAGCTTCAAGCTAACTTTATTTTTCAAGTATTTCTGGAATTATACTTCTGAACTGAGATTTTATAAGTTGGCTGTGTATTTTCCTGTGTCAAAATGCTGTTATTGAAAATGGTCAACCAGGCCTATGTCGCCCAAAATAAAAACGGGGGAATTGTGGATAACTGGCTAGCTGAAAAGGGTCACATAGACACAGGCCAGCTGGCTGGACAACAATGCACATCCCTCTCAGCTTACCTGAAGTAAAGCAAAAATACACTATCCTTGGCTGTTCTTGTTACACAAAATCAGGAAGATCGCGGTGGGAAAAGAATGTTACAGGTGGGAACAGATAACTACAGAAGAGAAACTAGGGGCGGGCTTGGTATTTAGGCAACTAACCAATAATGAGCTTAACTTTTGTAATACGTATGAGCTAATTGTAACGAGGCATAAAAGGTGACTGTAAGGGACAATAAATGAAGTCTGCTGATCACTCATATTGAGTGACTGCGTCTTCCCTCCGTCGCGACAAATGGCGCCCGAACAGGGACACTAGAGAGGGCTGAACCTGCGAGCCACGGTTCGACGGAGTTTCGGTACCGGTGCTGAAAGCAGCGCAGGAGGCGGAAGGGCACAGTCCCCGCGCCCGGGAGCACCTACAGAGGGTCCCGCCGGCCACGCGTCGCCGGAGTGTCGCAAAGGCTGCAACAGCGCTGACGAAGGTATGGAGAGACAAGCGACGTACGATTCGCTCATACGCTTTTTAGAAAAGCGGAGCGTTCGGGACATAGATTGTAACAAGGCATTACCCGGGTTATTAGCGTATGGGATAGCATCCGGGACCCCCGCGGCAGCGGCGAGCGGCGGCGCAGCCCGGCAGGCCCCTTCCCGGCCGCGGCTTCTCTCCGAGGCGGCACCCCCCCCCCCTCCGATCGGCGCCATGGCGATGCAAGCGGCCAAGCGAGCTAACACCTGGCTGCCCCCAGAGGTCAATCGGATCCTTTATATTCGGAACCTGCCGTATGAAATCACAGCGGAGGAAATGTATGATATTTTCGGGAAATACGGACCTATTCGACAACTCAGGGTTGGAAACACTCCTGAAACAAGTGGAACAGCTTAAGCTTCTCAAGGAAAAATACGGAATTGATTACAAACCCACCAAAAAAAGTGCTTCAGATGTCCCCTACAAGAAATGGGTTTCTGCCTTGAACTGTCAAACATCTCTGTGCTTAAAGAGAAGCCTTTTTGCCTTGATGGAGATAATTTATTATGTATTCTGTATTTATGCTGTATTCTGAATGTGGAAATTGGTTGGGACTAGGAGGCTGGCTTAAAGGCATTTTGCAAACGGGATTATTATTTTTGGTCATTATTGTAATGATAGATTTTTGATCAAAACCAGCCAAAATTATTTGTAAGCATTAGGCATATCTGAAGAGAATGCCTTTATTTGAATCAGCAGTTAAGGTGTAGTTTAGTCTGATGCTGTGGTTTTATCTGCTTCTGGTGAATTTTTGAAGTGATGAAATCAGAGACACAAGGTATACTAAGAGTTATGAGGTAATAAGGTAATAATCTAAGTAAGGGTGCTGTCTTTTAGATCTACAAGTGCAATATGCTTTTATGTAGCAGAGCGAAACTAACAATAATGTTGCTTGAGCGAGATGTGCATGTGACAACTTGGGAAAAGGGATATCACAACTGGAGTGCAACAGTGTTTCTATGTCTGGCAGAGTGAAATCTTTCAAGACCTGAGTTTAGACAGTCTAAAATAAATTGTTAGTATTCAGAAAACCCATCTTAAGCCTCTTTTGCTTACATAGGGTTATGGAAGTCAACTGCTATTGTAGAGAATTAATGATTTTTTAATACATATTAACAAATACTACTATTTTAACTTGAGGCAGTTGAGTGAGAAATACTCACGTGTAGCATTTGAGGGAATGTCAGCATAAATCGCACGTACAGTAAGACTGCATTTTTAATCACTGTACTCGTTAAGATTCGATGATGCCATAAGGCTAAGGCCTTTTGTCACAGATTGGTTCTGAACTAAAAGGTGTGTGCACATGTAGATATGCACATTTGTGTTATTTTCCGTAATTGGCTACAAAGTAAGATAATTAGGTTGGGGACTAGGTCTTGGGAATCTGTCTATTATACTTCTGTTTGTTAAGGAACGTGCATAACACACAGCACCCATGTAGGCTTGGCTTGTGGCGTAGTTGTCAAATTTAGCATAGGCATTCAGACAGATAAGCAACGTACTCTTCTTGTGTGTATCACCTACAAGCCATTATGGCTTAGCGTGTAAATCTGTATGTAACTATTGAAAAATCCACTTATGAATGTATATAGCTTAGAACTAATTTCCCCCCTTTGTTAATTCTTTGATATCAATGAGGTATTCTTCAGAAAATGTATGGACTGGTTGGTTGCATAAGGGCAGTTGTTATTTGGACAGAAAATTGTTAATGATCAGGGATTTTCCACTAAAATATTTGCAAATATTCCTAGTCAGACATCAGTTTGGTTTCTTTTGGGGTTTTGAGCTTGCATTAGTCCATGTTCAGAACTTTAAAATTACCTTTGAATTTTCTAAACTTTTCATATCACTGGAACAGAAAGAGCATCTAAATTAAAGCTTCAAGCTAACTTTATTTTTCAAGTATTTCTGGAATTATACTTCTGAACTGAGATTTTATAAGTTGGCTGTGTATTTTCCTGTGTCAAAATGCTGTTATTGAAAATGGTCAACCAGGCCTATGTCGCCCAAAATAAAAACGGGGGAATTGTGGATAACTGGCTAGCTGAAAAGGGTCACATAGACACAGGCCAGCTGGCTGGACAACAATGCACATCCCTCTCAGCTTACCTGAAGTAAAGCAAAAATACACTATCCTTGGCTGTTCTTGTTACACAAAATCAGGAAGATCGCGGTGGGAAAAGAATGTTACAGGTGGGAACAGATAACTACAGAAGAGAAACTAGGGGCGGGCTTGGTATTTAGGCAACTAACCAATAATGAGCTTAACTTTTGTAATACGTATGAGCTAATTGTAACGAGGCATAAAAGGTGACTGTAAGGGACAATAAATGAAGTCTGCTGATCACTCATATTGAGTGACTGCGTCTTCCCTCCGTCGCGACAAATGGCGCCCGAACAGGGACACTAGAGAGGGCTGAACCTGCGAGCCACGGTTCGACGGAGTTTCGGTACCGGTGCTGAAAGCAGCGCAGGAGGCGGAAGGGCACAGTCCCCGCGCCCGGGAGCACCTACAGAGGGTCCCGCCGGCCACGCGTCGCCGGAGTGTCGCAAAGGCTGCAACAGCGCTGACGAAGGTATGGAGAGACAAGCGACGTACGATTCGCTCATACGCTTTTTAGAAAAGCGGAGCGTTCGGGACATAGATTGTAACAAGGCATTACCCGGGTTATTAGCGTATGGGATAGCATCCGGGACCCCCGCGGCAGCGGCGAGCGGCGGCGCAGCCCGGCAGGCCCCTTCCCGGCCGCGGCTTCTCTCCGAGGCGGCACCCCCCCCCCCTCCGATCGGCGCCATGGCGATGCAAGCGGCCAAGCGAGCTAACACCTGGCTGCCCCCAGAGGTCAATCGGATCCTTTATATTCGGAACCTGCCGTATGAAATCACAGCGGAGGAAATGTATGATATTTTCGGGAAATACGGACCTATTCGACAACTCAGGGTTGGAAACACTCCTGAAACAAGTGGAACAGCTTAAGCTTCTCAAGGAAAAATACGGAATTGATTACAAACCCACCAAAAAAAGTGCTTCAGATGTCCCCTACAAGAAATGGGTTTCTGCCTTGAACTGTCAAACATCTCTGTGCTTAAAGAGAAGCCTTTTTGCCTTGATGGAGATAATTTATTATGTATTCTGTATTTATGCTGTATTCTGAATGTGGAAATTGGTTGGGACTAGGAGGCTGGCTTAAAGGCATTTTGCAAACGGGATTATTATTTTTGGTCATTATTGTAATGATAGATTTTTGATCAAAACCAGCCAAAATTATTTGTAAGCATTAGGCATATCTGAAGAGAATGCCTTTATTTGAATCAGCAGTTAAGGTGTAGTTTAGTCTGATGCTGTGGTTTTATCTGCTTCTGGTGAATTTTTGAAGTGATGAAATCAGAGACACAAGGTATACTAAGAGTTATGAGGTAATAAGGTAATAATCTAAGTAAGGGTGCTGTCTTTTAGATCTACAAGTGCAATATGCTTTTATGTAGCAGAGCGAAACTAACAATAATGTTGCTTGAGCGAGATGTGCATGTGACAACTTGGGAAAAGGGATATCACAACTGGAGTGCAACAGTGTTTCTATGTCTGGCAGAGTGAAATCTTTCAAGACCTGAGTTTAGACAGTCTAAAATAAATTGTTAGTATTCAGAAAACCCATCTTAAGCCTCTTTTGCTTACATAGGGTTATGGAAGTCAACTGCTATTGTAGAGAATTAATGATTTTTTAATACATATTAACAAATACTACTATTTTAACTTGAGGCAGTTGAGTGAGAAATACTCACGTGTAGCATTTGAGGGAATGTCAGCATAAATCGCACGTACAGTAAGACTGCATTTTTAATCACTGTACTCGTTAAGATTCGATGATGCCATAAGGCTAAGGCCTTTTGTCACAGATTGGTTCTGAACTAAAAGGTGTGTGCACATGTAGATATGCACATTTGTGTTATTTTCCGTAATTGGCTACAAAGTAAGATAATTAGGTTGGGGACTAGGTCTTGGGAATCTGTCTATTATACTTCTGTTTGTTAAGGAACGTGCATAACACACAGCACCCATGTAGGCTTGGCTTGTGGCGTAGTTGTCAAATTTAGCATAGGCATTCAGACAGATAAGCAACGTACTCTTCTTGTGTGTATCACCTACAAGCCATTATGGCTTAGTGTGTAAATCTGTATGTAACTATTGAAAAATCCACTTATGAATGTATATAGCTTAGAACTAATTTCCCCCCTTTGTTAATTCTTTGATATCAATGAGGTATTCTTCAGAAAATGTATGGACTGGTTGGTTGCATAAGGGCAGTTGTTATTTGGACAGAAAATTGTTAATGATCAGGGATTTTCCACTAAAATATTTGCAAATATTCCTAGTCAAACATCAGTTTGGTTTCTTTTGGGGTTTTGAGCTTGCATTAGTCCATGTTCAGAACTTTAAAATTACCTTTGAATTTTTTAAACTTTTCATACCACTGGAACAGAAAGAGCATCTAAATTAAAGCTTCAAGCTAACTTTATTTTTCAAGTATTTCTGGAATTATACTTCTGAACTGAGATTTTATAAGTTGGCTGTGTATTTTCCTGTGTCAAAATGCTGTTATTGAAAATGGTCAACCAGGCAGGCCTATGTCGCCCAAAATAAAAATGGGGGAATTGTGGATAACTGGCTAGCTGAAAAGGGTCACATAGACACAGGCCAGCTGGCTGGACAACAATGCACATCCCTCTCAGCTTATCTGAAGTAAAGCAAAAATACACTATCCTTGGCTGTTCTTGTTACACAGTAACAGGAAGATCGCGGTGGGAAAAGAATGTTACAGGTGGGAACAGATAACTACAGAAGAGAAACTAGGGGCGGGCTTGGTATTTAGGCAACTAACCAATAATGAGCTTAACTTTTGTAATACGTATGAGCTAATTATAACGAGGCATAAAAGGTGACTGTAAGGGACAATAAATGAAGTCTGCTGATCACTCATATTGAGTGACTGTGTCTTCCCTCCGTCGCGACATTACATGTGCAGCCACTCATCAGAGTCAATATTTGCCTGTCAGAGCCCAGTTGAAGGACTTGCACTGAAATAGTTTTGCAAAGTTGCAAAAATAGAAAAACAGATGATTTATTAAGGGGAGAGATATAACAAGTTTGGAATTGCTGCTGATAAGAGCACTTATAGCAAAAATCAAGTTCAAGTTAAGAATACAGCGCTTTTGTTATTAGTATTGTCCCGAGTAACATCCAACATAGCGTAAGGTGCAAATCTTACTAAGAGGAGTCCCTGCTTAGGGAAGAGAGAGCTTCAGGCCCATTGACCTGTCCTGTAGTTAAGAGTTCTTTTCTCAGAAAAAAAAATATTCTAAAATGCCAGATTTTATATTCATAGCCAGGTGGAACTAAGTCATTCATTGTGTGTGCCAACTGAAACCAAACAAGATGTCAGTTTGGAAGATCAGTTGGGCCCAATGGTTTACCACAGAGTGTGGAGTAGTCAGTGCAGGTAGAGATTTAAGGTTACAGGTGTTCAGAAGTCTTCCTGGCCTTCACTGAACCCAGGCGTGGATTTTACCCCTTCTCAGTTCAGCCCAGTCAGATGACTCGATGACCTCTGACTATATTGCCTGCCTCTCCTGCCTATGCCAGGTACCATTTCTGCATTCCCTTTGCTTCCCCTGAAAGCGTGTTTTGCCCAGCTCCAGGCCTGTATCTCTGCTGCTGTCTCTAGCTTTGTCAATGTGCTGAAACCCGGGGATGTGCACTGCTAAGGAATCTGAACAGCTTTCCAGTTGCTTTCACCTGAGAAATAGCCCACCTCACAATAGCGCTTTGACATTTTCACAGCAGGCTTCATCGTGAGTTTCTGATTACAGCCCTTATTGTACAACTACACTCAAACGACATACGTGCCACCCTCACATTTTCTCTGTCAACACTTGCAGCTTGGATCAAAGCTTTTAGTGCCTACATATTGATAGAAGAAAAGCTTCATTATCTTTTCTTTTCACTATTGAGACCAAATTTGATTAGCATTTACGCTACTTAAATTCCATGACATTTTTGCACTTTCTCCAGCATGCTGCAGGCCTCAGGAGCCTCGGCTCTCTTTGCTGCACGGCACCATCTCTGCTTGTGTGGCAGTGTGCAGTGACCAGGTCACACCCCTCGCCTGGGTATGGCTCTGCCGACACAGCCACAAAGCCCTTTTATTGCAGCTCTGCAGCGCATCGCTTCTGCTCCGGCATCCCAGCTGCTGTGCACACAGGGCTAGAGTGCAGCATACAGCCATCGCCTGTCTATTCCCAACGCCTACCGATTTGCCCCAAAACTGGCAGGGGTCTGCTCTTCCCAAGGCATGACAATGAGTTTACAGGCTGCTGCCTTAAAGAGCAGCCCACAAGCCTTTTCCCCATCATGGCATGGCTCCTCTTCACTGCAATTTAAACTTCCTGCTTCAACTTCAACTGAAGTACAACAAGGCTTCAGCTTTCCTTGAAACCTCTGGCTTTTCTTCTCACTCCAAAGAGACCTGTTGTCTCGCCTGTCTTCAGAGGTCTTTGAACAGCTTCCCCTGTCCTAGACACGTTACAGGCAGGTTTATTTACGCAAGACAGGGGGAACAAGTTCAGGAATAACTGATTTTTCCCGGTTGCTCCCTGTCAGCTCACACCAACAGGGACCAACAGGACGTAGCTAACTTCCCTGTGAAAGATGGGAGAACTACAGGAAAAGGCAGCTGTGGGCTAAACATGGCAATGAGAGGCTGCTGGCAGACTCAGGGCCCTGACTTCAATGTTCAAGGAGTCTAGAGCCTAGTCCTTGGGACAAGGCTGGAGTGGCAAGTGTCCAAGATCAGAAGACACTGTCCTGAAAATGGTTATAGCCAAGGCTAAGGGACCTATGCACTAGATAAAAGGGCTTACTAGATGCCGAGGAGCACAGATTGTTTGTGGGGGTGCCACTGCCTCTTGCCTCCAGCAGCTGGAGCAAGTCTTTCAGACACAGAGGAAGACCATCTAAAGCCATGTGTATAGCTATGGCCGACACACAAAATTGACATAATCTGCTTCAGAGTGCCCTGGATACCCATTTCAAGCCTCCATCTTACAAAATGTTCTGTGGTTGTGGGGCTTTTGTTATCAGCAAAATCCCTCCCCTTCTCTTCATTTATGTCCAAGGTCACTCCAAGAGCCTTGGGTGGATTCTGGTACAGCATTCATAGAACCACAACGTGATAGACTCACAGAACCACAGGATGGGCTTGGGTTGGAAGAGACCTTTAAAGATGATCTAGTCCAACAGCCCTGTCATGGGCAGTGAAAGAAAGTGAAAGCCCCATCCAACCTGACCTGGAATACTTCCCGGGATGGGGCATCCACAGCTTCTCTGGGCAACCTGTTCCGGTGTCTCACCACCCTCAGAGTAAAGAATTTCTTCCTTATTGTCCTGGTTGTGGCTGGGATGGAGTTAGATTTCTTCCTAGTGTCTGGTAATGCTATTGTTGTTATTATTGTAGTTGTTATACATTACTTTAGTTCAATTATTAAACTGTTCTTATCTCAGCTCACAGGTTTTACATTTTTCCAAGGCTCCTCCCCATTCCACTGGGCGGTGGGGGTGGGGGGCAGTGCGTGAGTGGCTGCATGGGACTTAGTTGCTGGCACAGGTTAAACCATGACAGTCTTTTTTGGCATCCAACATGGGCACAAAGCTTGAGATAAGAATAGATGTGACCCGAGCATGTTAAAACAGCTTTGTTATAAGCATTGGTTGTGTCCGTTTAACAGCTGATGGTCACAATGTTGATTCATTTGCTCTCAGAGTCGTTGCACTTTTCTCAGACTTGCGTTATAGAACACCTTAATTGCCGTATACGTTCCCTGTTGTGATGTTTATCGCCTCTGGGGGCTGGGTTAAGGTTATAATTTTGTTGTACTTTGTAATACTGGTTATGATATGATGGAATTACTGGTCGTGGAACTAATCTGGTATTTGCACTCAGCATTGCTGTCACCTCTGTACTTTGAGAGCCGTCTATTGGGAATTATTGATAATGGCGCCTTTTGCCTTTTCTCCTTGGATAGCCAACCTATGGAAGAAACATCTTCCTACATCTTCCCCTTCTCCTCCAGGCTAATTACAATGACAAATTTTAATATCCTTGGGATGCTGAAACCAGCATGGTCATGTTGCTAGGAACCATGAATGTGGTTCTGGTCTTGATTAGGGTTAAGCAACTATTTATGGCTACTCAGGCCCAGGCAAAAGGCACTGCAGCTACTCCAACTCCTATGACAAGCACTGCGGCTACTCAAACTCTGACAACAGGCACTGGGGCTACTTGGACCCAAACAACAGGTACTGCAGCTAGTGAGACCCCAGCGATGGGTGATATGGCTACTGCAACCCCTGCAACAAGCACTGTGGCTACTCAACCGCCACCATCAGGCACAGCTCCTTTAGTAAAGGAAGACAAATTATGGACATCACAAGAACAGGAAAAAGAAGTAGAACAAGAGGTAACTACTCGGTCCCGATCCCTGAGCAAACTGTGGGATATGCAAAAAGATTTCAACCATTGCCCAGGTGACCACATTTTCACCTGGCTGCTCCGATGCTGGCATAACAGGGCTAGTAGCTAGTAGAGGGTAAGGAAACCGAGCAACTGGCATCACTTTCTAGGGAAGGGGGTGTTGACAAGGCGATTGGAAATGGGACACAAGCCCTCAGCCTCTGGAGGCAACTCCTGTCAAGTGTGAAGGAGTGCTATCCTTCCAAGGAAAATGTTACATGTCACCCAGCCAAGTGGGCTACCATGGAGAGAGGCATCCAGTACTCTGAGGGAACTGGCCGGGCTAGAGATGATTTATCATGATCCAGACAATGCACAGGTGCCCACAGATCCAGACGAAGCCCAAAGCACACAATCCACGTGGTGGAAATTTGTATGGAGCGCACCACTGTCGTATGCCAACCCATTGGCAGTAATGACCTGGAGAGACAAAGAGGCAGCGACAGTGGATGAAGCGGCTTGCCAGCTCTGGCAATACGAAGAAAATGTCTCTTCCGCCCTATGGACTTGCATGTCCGCTGTGGAAAAACTGTCCAAAAAGTGTGAAAACCTGTTCCAGGAGTTCCAGCAGGTTTTATATATATATATATATAAATAAAAATAAGATAGGTCCTGCGCCCCACCCATATGGGCCACTATCTCAGCTCTCAACAGTAAACATCCTTTTGCTCAAGAGCGAGGATATAGGAGGTACATACCATGGAGTACCCTGTGGTTTTACCTGCAGGACCACAGAGAGGACATGAGGGAGTGGGATGGAAAAACTACCCTGACCCTGGAGGCACAGGTATGTGAATTGCAAGGAAAAAGAATCACAAAGGGGGTTCTTCCGGGAAAATTGTTACTCCAGTCTCCAGTGAGCAGTTCCCCAGACAGAGTGGAAGGGCTGATCTTACTCCTGATCCCATGGCAAGAAATTCTAATCTGTTTTTACAAGAATTAAGTGGAGAATCCTATGACCAAGACTAGAAGGGCCCTGCCTCCAGCCAGGTGGAGGAGAGGGACATCTGGGTTTATTGGGCTGCGTGGATCTGACAGCCTGGCACGTCATACTCACTGGAGTATAAGACTCTAGCAGACACAGTGTACCCTAATGCAATTAAGCTGTAAAGGGACAGCACTCCACTTCTGGAGTGACAGGAGGATCCAAACAGCTCTTGGGGCTGTTGTGTTGTATCGGAGGCTGAAATAAGCCTGACTGGGAATGAGTGGCAAAAGGACCCCATTGTGACTGGCCCAGAGGCTCCGTGCATCCTTGGCATAGGCTGTCTCCAGAGAGGGTACTTCAAGGACTCTAAAGGGTACCAGTGGGCTTTCAGTTTAGCTGCCTTGGAGATGGAGGAAATTGAGCAGCTGTCTGCCTTGCCTGGTCTCCTGGAGGACCCTTGTGTTGTAGGGTTGCTGCGGGCTGGAGAGCAACAGGTGCCGACTGCTACCACAGCGGTGCACTGGTGACCATATCTCACCAAGCGAGACTCCCTGATTCCCATCTATAAGCGGATGCGTTGATTGGAGAGCCAAGGAGTGACCAGCACAACCTGCTCACCCTTCAGTAGCCCCATATGGCCAGTGCAAAAGCCTAATGGAGAATGGAAACTAAGAGTAGGCTATCGTAGCCTGAATGAACGCTTACCACCATTGAGTGCTGCCATACTGGTCGTGCTAGAATTTCGATACGAACTGGAGTTAAAGGCAGCCGAGCAGGACGCTGAAACTGGTATCGCTAATGTATTGTTCTCAATCCCTTTGGCAGCAGAGTGCAGGCCGCACTGTGCTTCCACTTGGAGGGGCGTCCAGTACACCTGGAATCAACTTCCCAGGTGGGCAGCCCTACCAGTTGCCACAAACCAGTCCAGACTGCACTGGAACAGGGTGCAGCTCTGGAACATCTGCAATACATTGATGATACCTTCTGTTCTTGAGAAAGGGAAGAAAACAGTCCAAATCCTTCCGAAAGCTGGTTCTGCCATAGAACAAAGTAAGGTCAAGGGACCTGCACAGGAGAACCAGTTTTTAGCAATAAAATGGCAAGATGGACATTGCCATATCCCAGTGGATGTAACCAACAAAGTAACAGATACGTCTCCACCCACTAGTAAGAAAGAAACACAAGCTTTCTTAGGCGTTGTGTGGTTTTAGAGAATGCACATGCCAAATTACAGTCTGGCTGTAAGACCTCTCTATCAATTGACCCAGAAGAATGATTTCAGTCGGGGCCCTGAGCAATGCGAAGCCTTTGAACAAATGACACAAGAGACAGTTCATGCAGTACAACTTGGGCCAGTCTGGGCAGGGCAAGATGTAAAAAGTGTGCTCTACACTGCAGCCAGGGAGAATAGCCCTACCCGGCACCCCTGGCAGAAAGCACCAGAGTAGACTCAAGGTCATCCCCTAGGGTTTTGGAGTTGGGGATGCAGAGCATCTGAGATACTGGCAGCTTATGAAGGGGTTTGGGCTGCGTTTGAGATGCTTTGGAAGCGACTGGCACTGAAGCACAGCTCCTCCTGGTACCGCGGCTGCCGGTGCAGGGTTGGATGATCAAAGGGAGGGTCTCCTCTACACATCATGCAACTGAAGCTACCTAGAGCAAGTGGGTCACGATGAATTTGAATAGGAGACCCCAGTCATCCAGAAATCTTGGAAGTGACCATGGACGGGCTAGAAGGGAAAGATTTTGGAATATCACCAGAGGAGGAGGTGACACGTGCTGAAGGAGACCCACTGTGTAGTAAAGTACTAGGAAACGAAAAGCAGTATGTCTTCTGTACAGATGGGGGGCCTGCCATGTTGCAGGAAAGCATCAGAGATGAAGGTGGCTGTATGGAGACCCCTGCGACAAGTCACAGAAATGGATGAAATCAAGTCAGTTTGCAGAGCTGAAACTATCCAGCTGGCATTAGACGTTGCTGAATGAGAAAAATGGCCAATACTTTATCTCTGTAGTGACTCACGGATGGTGGCACATGCCCTGTGGGCGTGCTTGCAGCAATGGAGGCAGAGGAACTGGCAGCACAGAGGTGAACCCATCTGTGCTGCCACATCGTGGCAAGATATTGCTGCCTGGGTGGAAAACCTGGCTATGAAGGTATGTGACACAGATTCTCATGTACGCAAGAGGTGGGCCACTGAAGAACATCAAAACTGCCAAGAGGTAGATGAGGCTGCTAAGGCTGAAGTCGCTCAGGTAGATATGGATTGGCAACATACAGGTGAATTATTTATAGCTCAGTGGGCCCATGATGTCTCAGGCCATCAAAGAAGAGATGCAACATATGGATGGGCTCGTGATTGAGGGGTGGACTTGACCAGCTTGATCGCACAAGTTACTCATGAATGTGAAACATGCACTGCAATTTAGCAAACCAAGCAGTTAAAGGCTCTCTGGTATGGAGGGTGATGGCTGAAATAACAATATGGGGCAGCCTGGCAGACTGACTATATCACATCCCCACAAATCTGCCAAGGCAAGCGCCATGTGCTTACAACAGTGGAAGCAGCTACCGTATGGCCTGTGCCCCACACCACCACCTGGAACACTATCCTGGGCCTTGACAAGCAAGTCTTGTGGTGGCACGGCACCCGGCAACAGGACTCATTTTAAAAACGACCTCCTAGACAGCTGGGCCAAAGAGCATGACAGCAAGTGGGTACGTTGCATCCCCGATCAAGCGCCAGCCTCTGGAAGTATCAAGTGATACAATGCACTGCTAAAGACTACACCGAGAGCAGTGGGTGGTGGGGCCTTCAAACACTGGGATGCACTTTCAGCGAAAGCCACCTGCTTAGTCAGCACTAGGGGATCTGCCAATCAGGCTGGCCCTGCCCAATCAAAAATGTTACGTACTGCAGAAGGGGATAAAGTTCCCAACATGCACATAAATAAATACACCGGGGTAAACAATATGGGTGATTCCTGCCTCAGACAGAGGTAAACCCATTTGTGGAAGTGCTTTTGCTCAAGCACCTGGGTGCACTTGGTGGACAACACAGGAGGATGGGAAGGTCCGATGTGTACCTCAGGGGCATTTGATTTTGGGTGATGATAGCCAATGAATTAAATTCAGTGTGGTTAATTACTATGTAACACTTTATATCATCACTTTGAGGATGGCTATATGCCATCTCAGAGGTATTATAGTTAAAATCACCCCGATTAATGCAGAATGAACTTTGATGAAACTGGACCAGCACAGAGGGGACGGAATCATAACCAGCTTCAGCATGCAACAATCTGACACCACACACCACCTTCCCTGCCCTGAAAAGACTGTTATGACAGATGGAGCCCAGTCATGGACTACATGAACTCAAAGGACTTTTCCAGGGAAGGCTCATAGACTAAGGGAATAATACCTGTGTGTATGTATCAAAAGGCAGGAAAGGTGACGGTGGATAACTGGGATGTACTGGAATGTGTGGGATCTGAGCATGATGTAAACGGTGTAGTATAATGTGTGGACACCGTCTTTGTTTCAGCTGGGACAAAGTTAATTTTCTTCCTCTGAGCTGAAACGGCGCTATGTTTTGGATTTAGTGCGAGAACAACATTGATAAGACACTGATGTTGTAGTTGTTGCTAAGTAGTGCTTATGCTCAATCAAGGACTTTTCAGTTTCTTCTACTCTGCCCGTGAGCAGATACGGAAGAAGCCGGCAGGAAGCAGAGCCGGGACAGCTGACCCAAACTAGCCACAGGGATGTTTCACACCACAGAACATCATGTTTAGTTTGTAGACTGGGGAGAGTTCAACGGGGAGCACCGATTACTACTTGGGAACACGCTGGGCATTGGAGAGCAGGTAGTGAGCAATTGTATTTTCTATCACTTGTGTCTCTCGCATTGTATTCCTCTCACTTTTTTTGCCATCTCCTTTTTCATTATTATTACTGGTATTAGGAGGAGGAGGAGGAGGAGTATATTTTAATTTATTTCAGTTATTAAACTGTTCTTATCTCAATGCGCAGGTTTGACCCTTTCTTTAACTTTTTTCTTTACCCTTCCTTTATCATTATTTTCTCCTCCGTTTCCTCACATGTCTGCTGGGCCCTGCTACCTGTGAGGTTTTGGCTACACCCATCCGGCTCTAAAACCTCCCCAAATTTTGTTTGGTTTTCCACACGCGTACACAGTCTCTCCTTTCCAAAAGATCAAGAAATTAGCCTCTTCTCCCAAATTCCCTGTCTGTATTAAAGCAACACACAGTCTTACTAAGAGCAAACAGCATCTGTGTTGTCACAGAACTGGGAGTGCAAAGCTTAGCATTTTCCAGGTTCCTTACGGCCTGGCATTGGACATCACTAACTGGCAGCAAAAGAGAAGCTGAGAACTCAGGTGGTTTAGTGCCTAGATGTGTAGCTGCTGTGCAGGAGCAAGCATCTCAACAGACACCAGAAGATGATGCCCTGCGTGGTCAGGCTTTTCTAGTATTAGTTGCATGTATAGGCTGGAAGTCCTTTCTGAAAGCCAGTGCTTTTCAGATAAGGCTCTCATGCAGTGACTCTGCCCTTCTGCCTTTAATCTGCCGAAAAGATGAGGAAACGGAGCGGAGAAGAGCAATGGTTTTAATCCAGAATTCTGAAGAGAGTTAAAAAGGGTCAAGCACTCGGTATCTAGTAAACTGAATCACAGGGGTATTTCAGTCCCCGGCCGTTTCAGGCTCTGAATACCCCAGCTTTGTCCTTCACTCAGCATAGTTTAGCAGCATTTGCACTGGGATTAGCAGCAATTGCACTGGGAACAAATCTGAACGCTTTGCCAGAGCTCACCTTCAGAGACAGCTAACGTGCCTTGAGCTCCGAGATCTGCAAATACCTGGGGATACTGAAGGTTTCAGTTTCTGAACGCGCTGTGGTACGGTGCTCTCTCCTGTGTGATTTTGGCATGGGAAAGCTTCAGAAGCTCCTTCCTCCAAGAGGGGCAAGCGGCGGGGGGGGGGGGGGGGGGGGGGGGGCGGGGGGGAAGGGGGGGGAAGGGGAGGGGTAGCGTGCGCGCGCGCGTGTGTTTGTGTGAAGAGAGAAGCATTGTTTGAACGACAAGAGCTGAGGCAACCACCGTCACACTTGTCCAGACTAAGAACACAAATCCTTTGGTTTGTCCTGTTGAGAGAGGCTACCCGCATTCAACCCCCCAGGCGATGTCTCGGGACTCCTAAACTCGGTGGGAGGCTTGTTAGAACGTGCTCGTGAGCAGCCGTACAGTAAACCTCAATGCCATCCAGCGGCCGCTGGGTGCAACGAAAGGGGGAAACTGCACAAAGTCCCTCCGTTTATCCCAGTTTCCCAGCCCCTTATCCAAGCACCGAAAAGGCAGCCTGCCTGTGGCAGAGCTAAACAGAGCTGCCGTTGCCTCATGGAAGCCTAAGATCTTGCCGGGACCGGTGGGAACTGCTGCTAAAGCCCTCCACATATCCAGGCATCATTCGCACAGCAGTCATTAGCACTTGCAAAACAGTGTTTGGGATCTGGTATGAAAGAAGCTGGCAACATGCACAGCCGTGACAGCTGACCTGAACTAGGAGAAGAGACACCCCAATGCAGCCAGACAGTTAAACCACAACACATTAATCTAAAGCTAAACATGTTCAGCACCGGCTGTGCCCTATCTGTCCTGATCCCATCCCTACACTCACAGGCGAGATCCCTGTAGGGTCCTGGGCCCTGCTGGGCCCCATCCAGCCCCTGCCTGGACCAAGGCGTACCAGGGACTGAACACAAACACCCACCTGGAGAAGTGACCACCTCCTGTGGTGTCTGCATGAGGGCTGCGGGGTGCAACCACCTTCAGCAAACGGACACCCAGAGCTTGGGGCTGGAGGCAGTGCTATGATGGCTCTAAAAGCAGCAGAAAATGCCCAGCAGCCAGCCGAGTCCTCCTTGTTGGAGGTAGCGGGGGAGCCCAGAGGGCTGGCCATCAGTGCAGGGGTATGGGGACACCCTGTGGTACTTTGTCCTGCAGCCTCCCAGGGAGACACTTGGAGACACCTGCCATGGCCAGAGTGGCCTGGCAGGGCCCCGGGAAGACATGGCCAAGGCCTCAGTGACTGGTGTGAAACACCAATGCCGAGCACAAGACAAGAGATGCGGGGATGGAGGGGGCAAAGGTGCTGTGGTAACGCCAGACACGTGTGTAAGCGATGTGGGTGGGATGTCCTGGTGTGATGTCCCCAGGCAAGGAGTTCGGATGTCACTGAGGGAAAGCCTGTGACACCTCCAAGTGATGGGTTGTGACCTCCCCAAGAAACACATTGTGACCAGGCGTCCCTCGCTGCCTATATCCATGCATTGAGCCTCACCCAGCCGGCTCAGGCCAGCTGAGCAACTTCTTGAGGGAGTGTCGTGCAAGGCTATGGTTGGTGCTGGTGTCGTGCTCGGGGAGTTGTTCACTGCAGCTCTCAGTGCCCGACCCCACAGCCACTGGAGGATTTTCCCCAGCCCTGCCGGATCCAGGCAGCCAGGGCACATGGCACATGGGGAGCTGGGAGGGTTTCCTTCTTGAGGGACCTGGGTATTTCTTCCATCCCCTCCCTGGACCAGCCAATGACTGTGGCCTCTCTTCTTTTTCTAGCACAACACCAGATGCTGCAGCGGCCGTAAGAGAGAGTGTCTTGACATTCCCAGCTCCCCCCAGCCCGCTGCAGCACATGGCGGCCATGTCCACGGAGCCGGAGTACCGCTGTCCAATATGCCTGGACAGGTGGGAGGAGGTCAGCTACGTGATGCCATGCCTCCACCAATTCTGTTACAGCTGCATCCTGCAGTGGGCTGAGACCAAGCCTGAGTGCCCCCTCTGCAAGGGGAGTGTGACCTCCATCTTGCACTCCAACACCTTTGAAGAGCATGTCATTACACCATCTGCAGCACAGTCAGTTGTCCTCGGCCCAGCACCAGGAGCTGCTGGACCCCAAGACACCCACAATCTCCATCGTCCTGCATCATCCTATTTGTCAGCTGTGGGGCTGTTTCCCAGTGCTCCTGTGGGCGGCATCTATCCCCATGACTGGGCATACCTCTTCCGAAGCCACCGAGATCTGTTCTGGCCACTACGGTCCTGGCTGCAACGGGAGCTGAGGATGATCTTTGAGGATGCCCGTGAAGAAGCAGCAGGAAGCATAGGCTCATCTGTCCTGCCTGTACGTCTTTGGCCCGGATGAGGAAAGTCTGTTCCAGGTGCTGCGGGGACACCCTGGGCAGGCACACGATGAGCTTTGTGCACCGGCTGATTGACATCACCGTGGAGCAGGGCAGAGGGGACACCCAACCGCGAATGGGGCTGGGAGAACACCCATGCTAGTGGCGAGCGGGAGAGCAGCCCTGTGGCTTCCCCACAGGGGATGTTTCATTCCCCAAGTCCAGCCCTGCATGGGGGTCCCAGCAGCCCCCGCTCAGTCCCTGTTCCCACCCAGGGGGAGGAAGAAGAGCCGCAGGAGGACGCAGAGGAGGATGCACCTGGGCCCTCCACACGCAATCGGGGCATGCAACACTCCCCTGGTGGGCCCCTGGGAAGCCCTGAAGAGGAGGACCAGCAGCGCTGAGGACCCCTCTCAGCCCCGCAAGGAGCCATTCCACCCTCAGTGGAACCAGGAGGGTACCTCAGGTGCCAGCCAGACCACATCTGGGCCAGCCAATGGGTCTTAGGCCATTCCCCAAGAGATCCCAGCCCCCGAAAGCTGATCATTGTGCAATAAAAGAAAATAAAGGCATCACAGCAGCAGAAAAAGTCTCGGTATTATTACCAGTCTCAGTGGCATTGCTGTCCCCACCTGTGCTGCTTTCTCACCTTCTCCTGGTGCTACACCCACTGTTCCCCATGTGCACGCTGGGCCCACTACCTCCTCCGCCCAGGAGCCTTGCAAATGCGGTGCAGAGCCCGTGCTCCAGTGCTGGCAATGGCAGTGCCACGTTCATGGGCAATGGGACTCAAGGGGTGGGGTGTGCTCACTGTGGGTGCTGTTACGCCACGGGGCAGAGGGACATGGGCAGGAGACCTGACAAGGCTCGGGTCCATGAGGAACAGAGGCACAAGCCTCTCTGCCTCAGTTCTCCTGGCAAGAGGTGGCAATACCTTGCACCAGCCATTTCCTCACAGGTGCTCTGGTTTAAGCAGAGCTGTTGGCTCTTTGGAAACACCCCCACCCCGCTGTGACCTGGGCGCGTTACAAGTGCCTCAGGGAGGTCTGTGTGGAGCCCCAGCACGGATGCCCTTTGCGGCGCACAGAGAGCGAGCGCTGTGGGTCAGGGACAGAGCGAGGGTTCCCTAATGCATGTCAACCCATAGAAGCTGCAATGCCTCAGCCTGCTCTGTCTTCTGATCCCTGCGGAGTCTTTCCAAGTGTATGGGTGGGCTTTCCTGGGAAAAAATGGGCAGGTTATTCTTGTATTGGGTTTTGAAAACCAGTGCCTACGGGCATAAAGGCTGTGCTGGGGGGCTTCTTGTGACCTGGTGCGGGAGAAGCTGTACGGTTCAGAGCCAGCAAGGAGACCAGCAGGCTCTCAGTAGCAGTCTATGTCTAATTCTTAGGCAGTACAAGCAAAGAAAGGATTGAAGACTACAGGAAAAAGTCTTCAGCTTTACTAGCAAGATTAAAGGGGGGTGCTGTGTTAAGAATCTGACAAGTTGCTGGCAGTGTGGGTGGGGAGACAGCCATCATGTTGAGCGGTGGGGTTCAGAAAGGATCCCCTTGCTTTCTAAAGCCCCTCTCAAAAGAGTCTCATTGTGGCTAGATCCAGTCCCAGTCTCAGACTTGGTCAATGATTTTAGGTCTAAGGGATTATATGTCCAGGCCCGTGGGGGGAGACAGCCCTGCTATTGAATCACAAGGTTGAGCCATGTAAACTCACAAAGATCCTCCTAAAACTACTCGCACATAATGATAGGGCTATTGGTTGGTAAATGACAACCAAAGTTCTGAAGTAATAATACAAACACGTGCATTTCAAATCAACACCTCAATATACACACAGGCTATTTCAAGCTATTTTTTTAAACTATACGTTTGAAAAACTATAAAACAAACTATATGACAGAATTTCTTAGCTGTGCCTACATCAAAATTTTGGTTTTCACAGAAGTATGAGGGTTACAAAGAGAAATGCCCAACAAATAAAAATCAGCTGTCCTTGGGATACCCTTGCAGCACTCTACATTGGCATAGGGGAGTTTTTGATTCCAGGTGGAATTGCATGACATTTAGAGTACTTATGAACACAAAAACAGAAGACGGTGTTTTGTTGTTATTTGACCAGCAAACTTTAGGCTGAAAGGAGGGTATTATCCATCTTGTACTGATTGACGGAGTTTTCCAGAATTATCTTTTGCTTCCCAAGCATAAAGGTTCTTTGGGGTTGTTAGGACCACTGCTGCTGTTCCAGTCTGAGGTATTTTGACTAAAACAGACAGGAGAATTGTAGAGGGAGTGCACCCGAGTAAGAATACCTCTTTTTTCTAAGTCTGTCACCACCCCATCAATGCCTGAATGTGCAGCTGCTGGCAAAGTAGCTGTTCAGTTTTGCAACATTTTGTACAGCAGCTGTTAGTGGAGCTGTATTAGCATTCAGGAGCCAATAATCAATTGTTAAACACCACCTCCTGTCTGGTTTCTGAATTGGATAGAGTTATACGGGGAGTGGATTCTGGGGGTAATCTGTCATTTCTCCAAATCACTTATGACTTCAGAAATTCCATGTTGTGGTGCAGCAGAAATCAGGTATTGTGGTACGTTAGTAATTTTCAAGTCAGGGAGTGCAGGGGCCGTGCGCAGTACATGCACTGTAGCCTCCCGGTTTCTTGCCAGGGTTGGGATCGATGTTGAGGCTGAAGGACCACACGCTGCCCTTCACCAGGGGCCAGGCTCATTCCATTTAAAACACCAAAACATAACATATTTTCATGATGATTTTAATTGCAGAGCCAGTAGTCGACCTGTGCTTCTCATGCAGGAGCCATACATTGACTTTGGCAGTTTGACACACAACACACTCTCCATTCACACTGGTAATCTTAATTCTTTGCCATCCAGATCACAAGCCTAGCATTTCATCACTTTATTGTGTTAGAATGGAAATTTGTGCCCACGTGTATCAAAAACTGCAACAACTGCCTCTGAAGATCAACTGGATTTAAAATGTATGGGTCATAAGCATTTACCCGATAAGGTTCCACCTTCCATACCGGCAGGTCCAATTGCCTTACAGATGTTACTCTTTTTTTTCACTTCACATCCTGCAACTGCTCCCTAAGGGGAAGGGAGGGATTGGGGATTGTCTTCCTTTCTAGGGATTAGTACCAAAGGAGTTAAATTACACTCCTTCCTTTCACTGTTACCTTGTTTCTGGAATGTTTCAGTCAGACTCAAAGTAACGCTAGCTAGCGGGCCGACCGTGAATCAGGGAATGCCTAGGACTAATGCTTCCTTCCATAATCAATTCCTCCGTTCTTGAGATTCTGCTCACGGGTTTTTAACTTTGTTTACCTTTGATTTAGTTTCTGTGCCCTGATTCAAGGGTCTTGCTTTGTGGTCGCCTCCCCATGACTTCAGGTTTTGGTTTTCAGCTGGTTTCACGACTGCAGTTTACAATGCCATGCGTTAATTCCACCCAGGTAGGGAGCTGCTTAGGAGCATTATTTCCCTGGTTTCCATCATATTCAGTATCTCTTTAAATGTCATCCTGTTTTGCAGGTAGGTGGGGTTTAAGAATTGTTGAGGCTCCTCTAATCAGTGGTTTTAACGTTGCAAGATGTGTTAAATCGATTAAATTTGGGTGTGGGGCTGAGGTCTCAGGTCTACTAGGAATTAATTTATTTCCTGCCAGCTGACCTCCCCTGATGAATCAATTCTCTGGCTTAGGCCAGTGGTGTGGGCCTGTGAACCCATTGGGGCAGGGGCTCTGGCAGTTCCTGGTCTTCAGGCTGACCCAGCCCATTCAGCGCCCATGATTCACTCTCTCACACAAACTCTCCAGGTGGTTATGTGGATGTGCTCCCATGGGGCTGCGTGGCAGCTACAGCAGCATTCATAACATGGGTGGTGTGTATATGGTCCTGAGCAGTGGCTACGTAAGTTTTCCGACTGTCCGGGAGGCCACGAATAAGGGGAGTTGGTTTTGCCGGATCAATAGGAGTAGCGCTGGGAATTTCATTAACGTGTTTCTCTCCTACAGTGCTTGTAACACAGGCTGCCTCTTCCACAGGCATCGTAAAATTGGAGAACCCTGAAGTTTTGATAACAAGAGGGTCACCTTCCTCTTGTGGGTGTATACCACCAGCCCAATAGGCAGTTTATATGGTTAATAAATAGTTGTGGTCACCTGGTGTGATGTTTAAAAATACTCCAGGGCCCCAAAAGCTGCCTGCTTCTTTCTGGCTTAGTAAGATTAGATACCCCCCCCCATAAGGGAGACTCACCGCATATGTTCTGTTTCAGGCTCCTCTGAACACCTAGAATACTTTTACTGTAACTTGCCAGTTCAGTGGGGGACCATGAGATGATACGTACGGTAGTATGGACATCGTTATCTCCCTCATTTGCAGTTTCAGTTTTGATCAGTGGTGGTATAGACAAAGATTCTGGGGTATTATAATCAGACTCTTCCAGTGGTTCATCATTATCATTATCATTATCACAACGGATGTCTCCATCCCATGATCGGAATCTACACAGTGTATTAATTTGCAGATTTGCTTATCTGAGACTGAGGATGGCATTTGCTCTAATAAGAGAATTAACTTTTCCTGCAATTTTTCCCATCTCTCAGCTGAGGCTAGCAGCATTTTAAGTTCCCTATTTTCAGTTATTAAGTTTTGGGGTTTACTCATGTGGGTATCTACTTGTGTCCAATATTTTTGGGGCCATTCTCTTCCTGCTTGGGATGGTGCATGCTTACATTCTTGCAACAGTTTACCCGTGGCAATCCTGTCCATACCACCGATTTTCTGTCACATGAAGAGTCTGACAAGTGGCTGGGGGAGACCGGAGGGAGAGCAGCACTCCCATTGAGTCACAAGGTTTGGAGAGGATACCCTTGTCTTCTGAACTTCTCAGAGAGAAGTCTAGGTCCAGCTAGATCCAATCCTAGTCTCAGACTTGCTCAACAGTTTTGAGTCTAAAGGATTACATTGTGGGTAACTGGCTAGCTGAAAAGGGTCACATAGACACAGGCCAGCTGGCTGGACAACAATGCACATCCCTCTCAGCTTACCTGAAGTAAAGCAAAAATACACTATCCTTGGCTGTTCTTGTTACACAATATCAGGAAGATCGCGGTGGGAAAAGAATGTTACAGGTGGGAACCGATAACTACAGAAGAGAAACTAGGGGCGGGCTTGGTATTTAGGCAACTAACCAATAATGAGCTTAACTTTTGTAATACGTATGAGCTAATTGTAACGAGGCATAAAAGGTGACTGTAAGGGACAATAAATGAAGTCTGCTGATCACTCATATTGAGTGACTGCGTCTTCCCTCCGTCGCGACAAATGGCGCCCGAACAGGGACACTAGAGAGGGCTGAACCTGCGAGCCACGGTTCGACGGAGTTTCGGTACCGGTGCTGAAAGCAGCGCAGGAGGCGGAAGGGCACAGTCCCCGCGCCCGGGAGCACCTACAGAGGGTCCCGCCGGCCACGCGTCGCCGGAGTGTCGCAAAGGCTGCAACAGCGCTGACGAAGGTATGGAGAGACAAGCGACGTACGATTCGCTCATACGCTTTTTAGAAAAGCGGAGCGTTCGGGACATAGATTGTAACAAGGCATTACCCGGGTTATTAGCGTATGGGATAGCATCCGGGACCCCCGCGGCAGCGGCGAGCGGCGGCGCAGCCCGGCAGGCCCCTTCCCGGCCGCGGCTTCTCTCCGAGGCGGCACCCCCCCCCCCTCCGATCGGCGCCATGGCGATGCAAGCGGCCAAGCGAGCTAACACCTGGCTGCCCCCAGAGGTCAATCGGATCCTTTATATTCGGAACCTGCCGTATGAAATCACAGCGGAGGAAATGTATGATATTTTCGGGAAATACGGACCTATTCGACAACTCAGGGTTGGAAACACTCCTGAAACAAGTGGAACAGCTTAAGCTTCTCAAGGAAAAATACGGAATTGATTACAAACCCACCAAAAAAAGTGCTTCAGATGTCCCCTACAAGAAATGGGTTTCTGCCTTGAACTGTCAAACATCTCTGTGCTTAAAGAGAAGCCTTTTTGCCTTGATGGAGATAATTTATTATGTATTCTGTATTTATGCTGTATTCTGAATGTGGAAATTGGTTGGGACTAGGAGGCTGGCTTAAAGGCATTTTGCAAACGGGATTATTATTTTTGGTCATTATTGTAATGATAGATTTTTGATCAAAACCAGCCAAAATTATTTGTAAGCATTAGGCATATCTGAAGAGAATGCCTTTATTTGAATCAGCAGTTAAGGTGTAGTTTAGTCTGATGCTGTGGTTTTATCTGCTTCTGGTGAATTTTTGAAGTGATGAAATCAGAGACACAAGGTATACTAAGAGTTATGAGGTAATAAGGTAATAATCTAAGTAAGGGTGCTGTCTTTTAGATCTACAAGTGCAATATGCTTTTATGTAGCAGAGCGAAACTAACAATAATGTTGCTTGAGCGAGATGTGCATGTGACAACTTGGGAAAAGGGATATCACAACTGGAGTGCAACAGTGTTTCTATGTCTGGCAGAGTGAAATCTTTCAAGACCTGAGTTTAGACAGTCTAAAATAAATTGTTAGTATTCAGAAAACCCATCTTAAGCCTCTTTTGCTTACATAGGGTTATGGAAGTCAACTGCTATTGTAGAGAATTAATGATTTTTTAATACATATTAACAAATACTACTATTTTAACTTGAGGCAGTTGAGTGAGAAATACTCACGTGTAGCATTTGAGGGAATGTCAGCATAAATCGCACGTACAGTAAGACTGCATTTTTAATCACTGTACTCGTTAAGATTCGATGATGCCATAAGGCTAAGGCCTTTTGTCACAGATTGGTTCTGAACTAAAAGGTGTGTGCACATGTAGATATGCACATTTGTGTTATTTTCCGTAATTGGCTACAAAGTAAGATAATTAGGTTGGGGACTAGGTCTTGGGAATCTGTCTATTATACTTCTGTTTGTTAAGGAACGTGCATAACACACAGCACCCATGTAGGCTTGGCTTGTGGCGTAGTTGTCAAATTTAGCATAGGCATTCAGACAGATAAGCAACGTACTCTTCTTGTGTGTATCACCTACAAGCCATTATGGCTTAGTGTGTAAATCTGTATGTAACTATTGAAAAATCCACTTATGAATGTATATAGCTTAGAACTAATTTCCCCCCTTTGTTAATTCTTTGATATCAATGAGGTATTCTTCAGAAAATGTATGGACTGGTTGGTTGCATAAGGGCAGTTGTTATTTGGACAGAAAATTGTTAATGATCAGGGATTTTCCACTAAAATATTTGCAAATATTCCTAGTCAAACATCAGTTTGGTTTCTTTTGGGGTTTTGAGCTTGCATTAGTCCATGTTCAGAACTTTAAAATTACCTTTGAATTTTTTAAACTTTTCATACCACTGGAACAGAAAGAGCATCTAAATTAAAGCTTCAAGCTAACTTTATTTTTCAAGTATTTCTGGAATTATACTTCTGAACTGAGATTTTATAAGTTGGCTGTGTATTTTCCTGTGTCAAAATGCTGTTATTGAAAATGGTCAACCAGGCCTATGTCGCCCAAAATAAAAACGGGGGAATTGTGGATAACTGGCTAGCTGAAAAGGGTCACATAGACACAGGCCAGCTGGCTGGACAACAATGCACATCCCTCTCAGCTTACCTGAAGTAAAGCAAAAATACACTATCCTTGGCTGTTCTTGTTACACAAAATCAGGAAGATCGCGGTGGGAAAAGAATGTTACAGGTGGGAACCGATAACTACAGAAGAGAAACTAGGGGCGGGCTTGGTATTTAGGCAACTAACCAATAATGAGCTTAACTTTTGTAATACGTATGAGCTAATTGTAACGAGGCATAAAAGGTGACTGTAAGGGACAATAAATGAAGTCTGCTGATCACTCATATTGAGTGACTGTGTCTTCCCTCCGTCGCGACATTACATGTGCAGCCACTCATCAGAGTCAATATTTGCCTGTCAGAGCCCAGTTGAAGGACTTGCACTGAAATAGTTTTGCAAAGTTGCAAAAATAGAAAAACAGATGATTTATTAAGGGGAGAGATATAACAAGTTTGGAATTGCTGCTGATAAGAGCACTTATAGCAAAAATCAAGTTCAAGTTAAGAATACAGCGCTTTTGTTATTAGTATTGTCCCGAGTAACATCCAACATAGCGTAAGGTGCAAATCTTACTAAGAGGAGTCCCTGCTTAGGGAAGAGAGAGCTTCAGGCCCATTGACCTGTCCTGTAGTTAAGAGTTCTTTTCTCAGAAAAAAAAATATTCTAAAATGCCAGATTTTATATTCATAGCCAGGTGGAACTAAGTCATTCATTGTGTGTGCCAACTGAAACCAAACAAGATGTCAGTTTGGAAGATCAGTTGGGCCCAATGGTTTACCACAGAGTGTGGAGTAGTCAGTGCAGGTAGAGATTTAAGGTTACAGGTGTTCAGAAGTCTTCCTGGCCTTCACTGAACCCAGGCGTGGATTTTACCCCTTCTCAGTTCAGCCCAGTCAGATGACTCGATGACCTCTGACTATATTGCCTGCCTCTCCTGCCTATGCCAGGTACCATTTCTGCATTCCCTTTGCTTCCCCTGAAAGCGTGTTTTGCCCAGCTCCAGGCCTGTATCTCTGCTGCTGTCTCTAGCTTTGTCAATGTGCTGAAACCCGGGGATGTGCACTGCTAAGGAATCTGAACAGCTTTCCAGTTGCTTTCACCTGAGAAATAGCCCACCTCACAATAGCGCTTTGACATTTTCACAGCAGGCTTCATCGTGAGTTTCTGATTACAGCCCTTATTGTACAACTACACTCAAACGACATACGTGCCACCCTCACATTTTCTCTGTCAACACTTGCAGCTTGGATCAAAGCTTTTAGTGCCTACATATTGATAGAAGAAAAGCTTCATTATCTTTTCTTTTCACTATTGAGACCAAATTTGATTAGCATTTACGCTACTTAAATCCCATGACATTTTTGCACTTTCTCCAGCATGCTGCAGGCCTCAGGAGCCTCGGCTCTCTTTGCTGCACGGCACCATCTCTGCTTGTGTGGCAGTGTGCAGTGACCAGGTCACACCCCTCGCCTGGGTATGGCTCTGCCGACACAGCCACAAAGCCCTTTTATTGCAGCTCTGCAGCGCATCGCTTCTGCTCCGGCATCCCAGCTGCTGTGCACACAGGGCTAGAGTGCAGCATACAGCCATCGCCTGTCTATTCCCAACGCCTACCGATTTGCCCCAAAACTGGCAGGGGTCTGCTCTTCCCAAGGCATGACAATGAGTTTACAGGCTGCTGCCTTAAAGAGCAGCCCACAAGCCTTTTCCCCATCATGGCATGGCTCCTCTTCACTGCAATTTAAACTTCCTGCTTCAACTTCAACTGAAGTACAACAAGGCTTCAGCTTTCCTTGAAACCTCTGGCTTTTCTTCTCACTCCAAAGAGACCTGTTGTCTCGCCTGTCTTCAGAGGTCTTTGAACAGCTTCCCCTGTCCTAGACACGTTACAGGCAGGTTTATTTACGCAAGACAGGGGGAACAAGTTCAGGAATAACTGATTTTTCCCGGTTGCTCCCTGTCAGCTCACACCAACAGGGACCAACAGGACGTAGCTAACTTCCCTGTGAAAGATGGGAGAACTACAGGAAAAGGCAGCTGTGGGCTAAACATGGCAATGAGAGGCTGCTGGCAGACTCAGGGCCCTGACTTCAATGTTCAAGGAGTCTAGAGCCTAGTCCTTGGGACAAGGCTGGAGTGGCAAGTGTCCAAGATCAGAAGACACTGTCCTGAAAATGGTTATAGCCAAGGCTAAGGGACCTATGCACTAGATAAAAGGGCTTACTAGATGCCGAGGAGCACAGATTGTTTGTGGGGGTGCCACTGCCTCTTGCCTCCAGCAGCTGGAGCAAGTCTTTCAGACACAGAGGAAGACCATCTAAAGCCATGTGTATAGCTATGGCCGACACACAAAATTGACATAATCTGCTTCAGAGTGCCCTGGATACCCATTTCAAGCCTCCATCTTACAAAATGTTCTGTGGTTGTGGGGCTTTTGTTATCAGCAAAATCCCTCCCCTTCTCTTCATTTATGTCCAAGGTCACTCCAAGAGCCTTGGGTGGATTCTGGTACAGCATTCATAGAACCACAACGTGATAGACTCACAGAACCACAGGATGGGCTTGGGTTGGAAGAGACCTTTAAAGATGATCTAGTCCAACAGCCCTGTCATGGGCAGTGAAAGAAAGTGAAAGCCCCATCCAACCTGACCTGGAATACTTCCCGGGATGGGGCATCCACAGCTTCTCTGGGCAACCTGTTCCGGTGTCTCACCACCCTCAGAGTAAAGAATTTCTTCCTTATTGTCCTGGTTGTGGCTGGGATGGAGTTAGATTTCTTCCTAGTGTCTGGTAATGCTATTGTTGTTATTATTGTAGTTGTTATACATTACTTTAGTTCAATTATTAAACTGTTCTTATCTCAGCTCACAGGTTTTACATTTTTCCAAGGCTCCTCCCCATTCCACTGGGCGGTGGGGGTGGGGGGCAGTGCGTGAGTGGCTGCATGGGACTTAGTTGCTGGCACAGGTTAAACCATGACAGTCTTTTTTGGCATCCAACATGGGCACAAAGCTTGAGATAAGAATAGATGTGACCCGAGCATGTTAAAACAGCTTTGTTATAAGCATTGGTTGTGTCCGTTTAACAGCTGATGGTCACAATGTTGATTCATTTGCTCTCAGAGTCGTTGCACTTTTCTCAGACTTGCGTTATAGAACACCTTAATTGCCGTATACGTTCCCTGTTGTGATGTTTATCGCCTCTGGGGGCTGGGTTAAGGTTATAATTTTGTTGTACTTTGTAATACTGGTTATGATATGATGGAATTACTGGTCGTGGAACTAATCTGGTATTTGCACTCAGCATTGCTGTCACCTCTGTACTTTGAGAGCCGTCTATTGGGAATTATTGATAATGGCGCCTTTTGCCTTTTCTCCTTGGATAGCCAACCTATGGAAGAAACATCTTCCTACATCTTCCCCTTCTCCTCCAGGCTAATTACAATGACAAATTTTAATATCCTTGGGATGCTGAAACCAGCATGGTCATGTTGCTAGGAACCATGAATGTGGTTCTGGTCTTGATTAGGGTTAAGCAACTATTTATGGCTACTCAGGCCCAGGCAAAAGGCACTGCAGCTACTCCAACTCCTATGACAAGCACTGCGGCTACTCAAACTCTGACAACAGGCACTGGGGCTACTTGGACCCAAACAACAGGTACTGCAGCTAGTGAGACCCCAGCGATGGGTGATATGGCTACTGCAACCCCTGCAACAAGCACTGTGGCTACTCAACCGCCACCATCAGGCACAGCTCCTTTAGTAAAGGAAGACAAATTATGGACATCACAAGAACAGGAAAAAGAAGTAGAACAAGAGGTAACTACTCGGTCCCGATCCCTGAGCAAACTGTGGGATATGCAAAAAGATTTCAACCATTGCCCAGGTGACCACATTTTCACCTGGCTGCTCCGATGCTGGCATAACAGGGCTAGTAGCTAGTAGAGGGTAAGGAAACCGAGCAACTGGCATCACTTTCTAGGGAAGGGGGTGTTGACAAGGCGATTGGAAATGGGACACAAGCCCTCAGCCTCTGGAGGCAACTCCTGTCAAGTGTGAAGGAGTGCTATCCTTCCAAGGAAAATGTTACATGTCACCCAGCCAAGTGGGCTACCATGGAGAGAGGCATCCAGTACTCTGAGGGAACTGGCCGGGCTAGAGATGATTTATCATGATCCAGACAATGCACAGGTGCCCACAGATCCAGACGAAGCCCAAAGCACACAATCCACGTGGTGGAAATTTGTATGGAGCGCACCACTGTCGTATGCCAACCCATTGGCAGTAATGACCTGGAGAGACAAAGAGGCAGCGACAGTGGATGAAGCGGCTTGCCAGCTCTGGCAATACGAAGAAAATGTCTCTTCCGCCCTATGGACTTGCATGTCCGCTGTGGAAAAACTGTCCAAAAAGTGTGAAAACCTGTTCCAGGAGTTCCAGCAGGTTTTATATATATATATATAAATAAAAATAAGATAGGTCCTGCGCCCCACCCATATGGGCCACTATCTCAGCTCTCAACAGTAAACATCCTTTTGCTCAAGAGCGAGGATATAGGAGGTACATACCATGGAGTACCCTGTGGTTTTACCTGCAGGACCACAGAGAGGACATGAGGGAGTGGGATGGAAAAACTACCCTGACCCTGGAGGCACAGGTATGTGAATTGCAAGGAAAAAGAATCACAAAGGGGGTTCTTCCGGGAAAATTGTTACTCCAGTCTCCAGTGAGCAGTTCCCCAGACAGAGTGGAAGGGCTGATCTTACTCCTGATCCCATGGCAAGAAATTCTAATCTGTTTTTACAAGAATTAAGTGGAGAATCCTATGACCAAGACTAGAAGGGCCCTGCCTCCAGCCAGGTGGAGGAGAGGGACATCTGGGTTTATTGGGCTGCGTGGATCTGACAGCCTGGCACGTCATACTCACTGGAGTATAAGACTCTAGCAGACACAGTGTACCCTAATGCAATTAAGCTGTAAAGGGACAGCACTCCACTTCTGGAGTGACAGGAGGATCCAAACAGCTCTTGGGGCTGTTGTGTTGTATCGGAGGCTGAAATAAGCCTGACTGGGAATGAGTGGCAAAAGGACCCCATTGTGACTGGCCCAGAGGCTCCGTGCATCCTTGGCATAGGCTGTCTCCAGAGAGGGTACTTCAAGGACTCTAAAGGGTACCAGTGGGCTTTCAGTTTAGCTGCCTTGGAGATGGAGGAAATTGAGCAGCTGTCTGCCTTGCCTGGTCTCCTGGAGGACCCTTGTGTTGTAGGGTTGCTGCGGGCTGGAGAGCAACAGGTGCCGACTGCTACCACAGCGGTGCACTGGTGACCATATCTCACCAAGCGAGACTCCCTGATTCCCATCTATAAGCGGATGCGTTGATTGGAGAGCCAAGGAGTGACCAGCACAACCTGCTCACCCTTCAGTAGCCCCATATGGCCAGTGCAAAAGCCTAATGGAGAATGGAAACTAAGAGTAGGCTATCGTAGCCTGAATGAACGCTTACCACCATTGAGTGCTGCCATACTGGTCGTGCTAGAATTTCGATACGAACTGGAGTTAAAGGCAGCCGAGCAGGACGCTGAAACTGGTATCGCTAATGTATTGTTCTCAATCCCTTTGGCAGCAGAGTGCAGGCCGCACTGTGCTTCCACTTGGAGGGGCGTCCAGTACACCTGGAATCAACTTCCCAGGTGGGCAGCCCTACCAGTTGCCACAAACCAGTCCAGACTGCACTGGAACAGGGTGCAGCTCTGGAACATCTGCAATACATTGATGATACCTTCTGTTCTTGAGAAAGGGAAGAAAACAGTCCAAATCCTTCCGAAAGCTGGTTCTGCCATAGAACAAAGTAAGGTCAAGGGACCTGCACAGGAGAACCAGTTTTTAGCAATAAAATGGCAAGATGGACATTGCCATATCCCAGTGGATGTAACCAACAAAGTAACAGATACGTCTCCACCCACTAGTAAGAAAGAAACACAAGCTTTCTTAGGCGTTGTGTGGTTTTAGAGAATGCACATGCCAAATTACAGTCTGGCTGTAAGACCTCTCTATCAATTGACCCAGAAGAATGATTTCAGTCGGGGCCCTGAGCAATGCGAAGCCTTTGAACAAATGACACAAGAGACAGTTCATGCAGTACAACTTGGGCCAGTCTGGGCAGGGCAAGATGTAAAAAGTGTGCTCTACACTGCAGCCAGGGAGAATAGCCCTACCCGGCACCCCTGGCAGAAAGCACCAGAGTAGACTCAAGGTCATCCCCTAGGGTTTTGGAGTTGGGGATGCAGAGCATCTGAGATACTGGCAGCTTATGAAGGGGTTTGGGCTGCGTTTGAGATGCTTTGGAAGCGACTGGCACTGAAGCACAGCTCCTCCTGGTACCGCGGCTGCCGGTGCAGGGTTGGATGATCAAAGGGAGGGTCTCCTCTACACATCATGCAACTGAAGCTACCTAGAGCAAGTGGGTCACGATGAATTTGAATAGGAGACCCCAGTCATCCAGAAATCTTGGAAGTGACCATGGACGGGCTAGAAGGGAAAGATTTTGGAATATCACCAGAGGAGGAGGTGACACGTGCTGAAGGAGACCCACTGTGTAGTAAAGTACTAGGAAACGAAAAGCAGTATGTCTTCTGTACAGATGGGGGGCCTGCCATGTTGCAGGAAAGCATCAGAGATGAAGGTGGCTGTATGGAGACCCCTGCGACAAGTCACAGAAATGGATGAAATCAAGTCAGTTTGCAGAGCTGAAACTATCCAGCTGGCATTAGACGTTGCTGAACGAGAAAAATGGCCAATACTTTATCTCTGTAGTGACTCACGGATGGTGGCAAATGCCCTGTGGGCGTGCTTGCAGCAATGGAGGCAGAGGAACTGGCAGCACAGAGGTGAACCCATCTGTGCTGCCACATCGTGGCAAGATATTGCTGCCTGGGTGGAAAACCTGGCTATGAAGGTATGTGACACAGATTCTCATGTACGCAAGAGGTGGGCCACTGAAGAACATCAAAACTGCCAAGAGGTAGATGAGGCTGCTAAGGCTGAAGTCGCTCAGGTAGATATGGATTGGCAACATACAGGTGAATTATTTATAGCTCAGTGGGCCCATGATGTCTCAGGCCATCAAAGAAGAGATGCAACATATGGATGGGCTCGTGATTGAGGGGTGGACTTGACCAGCTTGATCGCACAGGTTACTCATGAATGTGAAACATGCACTGCAATTTAGCAAACCAAGCAGTTAAAGGCTCTCTGGTATGGAGGGTGATGGCTGAAATAACAATATGGGGCAGCCTGGCAGACTGACTATATCACATCCCCACAAATCTGCCAAGGCAAGCGCCATGTGCTTACAACAGTGGAAGCAGCTACCGTATGGCCTGTGCCCCACACCACCACCTGGAACACTATCCTGGGCCTTGACAAGCAAGTCTTGTGGTGGCACGGCACCCGGCAACAGGACTCATTTTAAAAACGACCTCCTAGACAGCTGGGCCAAAGAGCATGACAGCAAGTGGGTACGTTGCATCCCCGATCAAGCGCCAGCCTCTGGAAGTATCAAGTGATACAATGCACTGCTAAAGACTACACCGAGAGCAGTGGGTGGTGGGGCCTTCAAACACTGGGATGCACTTTCAGCGAAAGCCACCTGCTTAGTCAGCACTAGGGGATCTGCCAATCAGGCTGGCCCTGCCCAATCAAAAATGTTACGTACTGCAGAAGGGGATAAAGTTCCCAACATGCACATAAATAAATACACCGGGGTAAACAATATGGGTGATTCCTGCCTCAGACAGAGGTAAACCCATTTGTGGAAGTGCTTTTGCTCAAGCACCTGGGTGCACTTGGTGGACAACACAGGAGGATGGGAAGGTCCGATGTGTACCTCAGGGGCATTTGATTTTGGGTGATGATAGCCAATGAATTAAATTCAGTGTGGTTAATTACTATGTAACACTTTATATCATCACTTTGAGGATGGCTATATGCCATCTCAGAGGTATTATAGTTAAAATCACCCCGATTAATGCAGAATGAACTTTGATGAAACTGGACCAGCACAGAGGGGACGGAATCATAACCAGCTTCAGCATGCAACAATCTGACACCACACACCACCTTCCCTGCCCTGAAAAGACTGTTATGACAGATGGAGCCCAGTCATGGACTACATGAACTCAAAGGACTTTTCCAGGGAAGGCTCATAGACTAAGGGAATAATACCTGTGTGTATGTATCAAAAGGCAGGAAAGGTGACGGTGGATAACTGGGATGTACTGGAATGTGTGGGATCTGAGCATGATGTAAACGGTGTAGTATAATGTGTGGACACCGTCTTTGTTTCAGCTGGGACAAAGTTAATTTTCTTCCTCTGAGCTGAAACGGCGCTATGTTTTGGATTTAGTGCGAGAACAACATTGATAAGACACTGATGTTGTAGTTGTTGCTAAGTAGTGCTTATGCTCAATCAAGGACTTTTCAGTTTCTTCTACTCTGCCCGTGAGCAGATACGGAAGAAGCCGGCAGGAAGCAGAGCCGGGACAGCTGACCCAAACTAGCCACAGGGATGTTTCACACCACAGAACATCATGTTTAGTTTGTAGACTGGGGAGAGTTCAACGGGGAGCACCGATTACTACTTGGGAACACGCTGGGCATTGGAGAGCAGGTGGTGAGCAATTGTATTTTCTATCACTTGTGTCTCTCGCATTGTATTCCTCTCACTTTTTTTGCCATCTCCTTTTTCATTATTATTACTGGTATTAGGAGGAGGAGGAGGAGGAGTATATTTTAATTTATTTCAGTTATTAAACTGTTCTTATCTCAATGCGCAGGTTTGACCCTTTCTTTAACTTTTTTCTTTACCCTTCCTTTATCATTATTTTCTCCTCCGTTTCCTCACATGTCTGCTGGGCCCTGCTACCTGTGAGGTTTTGGCTACACCCATCCGGCTCTAAAACCTCCCCAAATTTTGTTTGGTTTTCCACACGCGTACACAGTCTCTCCTTTCCAAAAGATCAAGAAATTAGCCTCTTCTCCCAAATTCCCTGTCTGTATTAAAGCAACACACAGTCTTACTAAGAGCAAACAGCATCTGTGTTGTCACAGAACTGGGAGTGCAAAGCTTAGCATTTTCCAGGTTCCTTACGGCCTGGCATTGGACATCACTAACTGGCAGCAAAAGAGAAGCTGAGAACTCAGGTGGTTTAGTGCCTAGATGTGTAGCTGCTGTGCAGGAGCAAGCATCTCAACAGACACCAGAAGATGATGCCCTGCGTGGTCAGGCTTTTCTAGTATTAGTTGCATGTATAGGCTGGAAGTCCTTTCTGAAAGCCAGTGCTTTTCAGATAAGGCTCTCATGCAGTGACTCTGCCCTTCTGCCTTTAATCTGCCGAAAAGATGAGGAAACGGAGCGGAGAAGAGCAATGGTTTTAATCCAGAATTCTGAAGAGAGTTAAAAAGGGTCAAGCACTCGGTATCTAGTAAACTGAATCACAGGGGTATTTCAGTCCCCGGCCGTTTCAGGCTCTGAATACCCCAGCTTTGTCCTTCACTCAGCATAGTTTAGCAGCATTTGCACTGGGATTAGCAGCAATTGCACTGGGAACAAATCTGAACGCTTTGCCAGAGCTCACCTTCAGAGACAGCTAACGTGCCTTGAGCTCCGAGATCTGCAAATACCTGGGGATACTGAAGGTTTCAGTTTCTGAACGCGCTGTGGTACGGTGCTCTCTCCTGTGTGATTTTGGCATGGGAAAGCTTCAGAAGCTCCTTCCTCCAAGAGGGGCAAGCGGCGGGGGGGGGGGGGGGGGGGGGGGGCGGGGGGGAAGGGGGGGGAAGGGGAGGGGGTAGCGTGCGCGCGCGCGTGTGTTTGTGTGAAGAGAGAAGCATTGTTTGAACGACAAGAGCTGAGGCAACCACCGTCACACTTGTCCAGACTAAGAACACAAATCCTTTGGTTTGTCCTGTTGAGAGAGGCTACCCGCATTCAACCCCCCAGGCGATGTCTCGGGACTCCTAAACTCGGTGGGAGGCTTGTTAGAACGTGCTCGTGAGCAGCCGTACAGTAAACCTCAATGCCATCCAGCGGCCGCTGGGTGCAACGAAAGGGGGAAACTGCACAAAGTCCCTCCGTTTATCCCAGTTTCCCAGCCCCTTATCCAAGCACCGAAAAGGCAGCCTGCCTGTGGCAGAGCTAAACAGAGCTGCCGTTGCCTCATGGAAGCCTAAGATCTTGCCGGGACCGGTGGGAACTGCTGCTAAAGCCCTCCACATATCCAGGCATCATTCGCACAGCAGTCATTAGCACTTGCAAAACAGTGTTTGGGATCTGGTATGAAAGAAGCTGGCAACATGCACAGCCGTGACAGCTGACCTGAACTAGGAGAAGAGACACCCCAATGCAGCCAGACAGTTAAACCACAACACATTAATCTAAAGCTAAACATGTTCAGCACCGGCTGTGCCCTATCTGTCCTGATCCCATCCCTACACTCACAGGCGAGATCCCTGTAGGGTCCTGGGCCCTGCTGGGCCCCATCCAGCCCCTGCCTGGACCAAGGCGTACCAGGGACTGAACACAAACACCCACCTGGAGAAGTGACCACCTCCTGTGGTGTCTGCATGAGGGCTGCGGGGTGCAACCACCTTCAGCAAACGGACACCCAGAGCTTGGGGCTGGAGGCAGTGCTATGATGGCTCTAAAAGCAGCAGAAAATGCCCAGCAGCCAGCCGAGTCCTCCTTGTTGGAGGTAGCGGGGGAGCCCAGAGGGCTGGCCATCAGTGCAGGGGTATGGGGACACCCTGTGGTACTTTGTCCTGCAGCCTCCCAGGGAGACACTTGGAGACACCTGCCATGGCCAGAGTGGCCTGGCAGGGCCCCGGGAAGACATGGCCAAGGCCTCAGTGACTGGTGTGAAACACCAATGCCGAGCACAAGACAAGAGATGCGGGGATGGAGGGGGCAAAGGTGCTGTGGTAACGCCAGACACGTGTGTAAGCGATGTGGGTGGGATGTCCTGGTGTGATGTCCCCAGGCAAGGAGTTCGGATGTCACTGAGGGAAAGCCTGTGACACCTCCAAGTGATGGGTTGTGACCTCCCCAAGAAACACATTGTGACCAGGCGTCCCTCGCTGCCTATATCCATGCATTGAGCCTCACCCAGCCGGCTCAGGCCAGCTGAGCAACTTCTTGAGGGAGTGTCGTGCAAGGCTATGGTTGGTGCTGGTGTCGTGCTCGGGGAGTTGTTCACTGCAGCTCTCAGTGCCCGACCCCACAGCCACTGGAGGATTTTCCCCAGCCCTGCCGGATCCAGGCAGCCAGGGCACATGGCACATGGGGAGCTGGGAGGGTTTCCTTCTTGAGGGACCTGGGTATTTCTTCCATCCCCTCCCTGGACCAGCCAATGACTGTGGCCTCTCTTCTTTTTCTAGCACAACACCAGATGCTGCAGCGGCCGTAAGAGAGAGTGTCTTGACATTCCCAGCTCCCCCCAGCCCGCTGCAGCACATGGCGGCCATGTCCACGGAGCCGGAGTACCGCTGTCCAATATGCCTGGACAGGTGGGAGGAGGTCAGCTACGTGATGCCATGCCTCCACCAATTCTGTTACAGCTGCATCCTGCAGTGGGCTGAGACCAAGCCTGAGTGCCCCCTCTGCAAGGGGAGTGTGACCTCCATCTTGCACTCCAACACCTTTGAAGAGCATGTCATTACACCATCTGCAGCACAGTCAGTTGTCCTCGGCCCAGCACCAGGAGCTGCTGGACCCCAAGACACCCACAATCTCCATCGTCCTGCATCATCCTATTTGTCAGCTGTGGGGCTGTTTCCCAGTGCTCCTGTGGGCGGCATCTATCCCCATGACTGGGCATACCTCTTCCGAAGCCACCGAGATCTGTTCTGGCCACTACGGTCCTGGCTGCAACGGGAGCTGAGGATGATCTTTGAGGATGCCCGTGAAGAAGCAGCAGAAGCATATAGGCTCATCCTGTCCTGCCTGTACGTCTTTGGCCCGGATGAGGAAAGTCTGTTCCAGGTGCTGCGGGACACCCTGGGCAGGCACACGATGAGCTTTGTGCACCGGCTGATTGACATCACCGTGGAGCAGGGCAGAGGGGACACCCAACCGCGAATGGGCTGGGAGAACACCCATGCTAGTGGCGAGCGGGAGAGCAGCCCTGTGGCTTCCCCACAGGGGATGTTTCATTCCCCAAGTCCAGCCCTGCATGGGGGTCCCAGCAGCCCCCGCTCAGTCCCTGTTCCCACCCAGGGGGAGGAAGAAGAGCCGCAGGAGGACGCAGAGGAGGATGCACCTGGGCCCTCCACACGCAATCGGGGCATGCAACACTCCCCTGGTGGGCCCCTGGGAAGCCCTGAAGAGGAGGACCAGCAGCGCTGAGGACCCCTCTCAGCCCCGCAAGGAGCCATTCCACCCTCAGTGGAACCAGGAGGGTACCTCAGGTGCCAGCCAGACCACATCTGGGCCAGCCAATGGGTCTTAGGCCATTCCCCAAGAGATCCCAGCCCCCGAAAGCTGATCATTGTGCAATAAAAGAAAATAAAGGCATCACAGCAGCAGAAAAAGTCTCGGTATTATTACCAGTCTCAGTGGCATTGCTGTCCCCACCTGTGCTGCTTTCTCACCTTCTCCTGGTGCTACACCCACTGTTCCCCATGTGCACGCTGGGCCCACTACCTCCTCCGCCCAGGAGCCTTGCAAATGCGGTGCAGAGCCCGTGCTCCAGTGCTGGCAATGGCAGTGCCACGTTCATGGGCAATGGGACTCAAGGGGTGGGGTGTGCTCACTGTGGGTGCTGTTACGCCACGGGGCAGAGGGACATGGGCAGGAGACCTGACAAGGCTCGGGTCCATGAGGAACAGAGGCACAAGCCTCTCTGCCTCAGTTCTCCTGGCAAGAGGTGGCAATACCTTGCACCAGCCATTTCCTCACAGGTGCTCTGGTTTAAGCAGAGCTGTTGGCTCTTTGGAAACACCCCCACCCCGCTGTGACCTGGGCGCGTTACAAGTGCCTCAGGGAGGTCTGTGTGGAGCCCCAGCACGGATGCCCTTTGCGGCGCACAGAGAGCGAGCGCTGTGGGTCAGGGACAGAGCGAGGGTTCCCTAATGCATGTCAACCCATAGAAGCTGCAATGCCTCAGCCTGCTCTGTCTTCTGATCCCTGCGGAGTCTTTCCAAGTGTATGGGTGGGCTTTCCTGGGAAAAAATGGGCAGGTTATTCTTGTATTGGGTTTTGAAAACCAGTGCCTACGGGCATAAAGGCTGTGCTGGGGGGCTTCTTGTGACCTGGTGCGGGAGAAGCTGTACGGTTCAGAGCCAGCAAGGAGACCAGCAGGCTCTCAGTAGCAGTCTATGTCTAATTCTTAGGCAGTACAAGCAAAGAAAGGATTGAAGACTACAGGAAAAAGTCTTCAGCTTTACTAGCAAGATTAAAGGGGGGTGCTTTGTTAAGAATCTGACAAGTTGCTGGCAGTGTGGGTGGGGAGACAGCCATCATGTTGAGCGGTGGGGTTCAGAAAGGATCCCCTTGCTTTCTAAAGCCCCTCTCAAAAGAGTCTCATTGTGGCTAGATCCAGTCCCAGTCTCAGACTTGGTCAATGATTTTAGGTCTAAGGGATTATATGTCCAGGCCCGTGGGGGGAGACAGCCCTGCTATTGAATCACAAGGTTGAGCCATGTAAACTCACAAAGATCCTCCTAAAACTACTCGCACATAATGATAGGGCTATTGGTTGGTAAATGACAACCAAAGTTCTGAAGTAATAATACAAACACGTGCATTTCAAATCAACACCTCAATATACACACAGGCTATTTCAAGCTATTTTTTTAAACTATACGTTTGAAAAACTATAAAACAAACTATATGACAGAATTTCTTAGCTGTGCCTACATCAAAATTTTGGTTTTCACAGAAGTATGAGGGTTACAAAGAGAAATGCCCAACAAATAAAAATCAGCTGTCCTTGGGATACCCTTGCAGCACTCTACATTGGCATAGGGGAGTTTTTGATTCCAGGTGGAATTGCATGACATTTAGAGTACTTATGAACACAAAAACAGAAGACGGTGTTTTGTTGTTATTTGACCAGCAAACTTTAGGCTGAAAGGAGGGTATTATCCATCTTGTACTGATTGACGGAGTTTTCCAGAATTATCTTTTGCTTCCCAAGCATAAAGGTTCTTTGGGGTTGTTAGGACCACTGCTGCTGTTCCAGTCTGAGGTATTTTGACTAAAACAGACAGGAGAATTGTAGAGGGAGTGCACCCGAGTAAGAATACCTCTTTTTTCTAAGTCTGTCACCACCCCATCAATGCCTGAATGTGCAGCTGCTGGCAAAGTAGCTGTTCAGTTTTGCAACATTTTGTACAGCAGCTGTTAGTGGAGCTGTATTAGCATTCAGGAGCCAATAATCAATTGTTAAACACCACCTCCTGTCTGGTTTCTGAATTGGATAGAGTTATACGGGGAGTGGATTCTGGGGGTAATCTGTCATTTCTCCAAATCACTTATGACTTCAGAAATTCCATGTTGTGGTGCAGCAGAAATCAGGTATTGTGGTACGTTAGTAATTTTCAAGTCAGGGAGTGCAGGGGCCGTGCGCAGTACATGCACTGTAGCCTCCCGGTTTCTTGCCAGGGTTGGGATCGATGTTGAGGCTGAAGGACCACACGCTGCCCTTCACCAGGGGCCAGGCTCATTCCATTTAAAACACCAAAACATAACATATTTTCATGATGATTTTAATTGCAGAGCCAGTAGTCGACCTGTGCTTCTCATGCAGGAGCCATACATTGACTTTGGCAGTTTGACACACAACACACTCTCCATTCACACTGGTAATCTTAATTCTTTGCCATCCAGATCACAAGCCTAGCATTTCATCACTTTATTGTGTTAGAATGGAAATTTGTGCCCACGTGTATCAAAAACTGCAACAACTGCCTCTGAAGATCAACTGGATTTAAAATGTATGGGTCATAAGCATTTACCCGATAAGGTTCCACCTTCCATACCGGCAGGTCCAATTGCCTTACAGATGTTACTCTTTTTTTTCACTTCACATCCTGCAACTGCTCCCTAAGGGGAAGGGAGGGATTGGGGATTGTCTTCCTTTCTAGGGATTAGTACCAAAGGAGTTAAATTACACTCCTTCCTTTCACTGTTACCTTGTTTCTGGAATGTTTCAGTCAGACTCAAAGTAACGCTAGCTAGCGGGCCGACCGTGAATCAGGGAATGCCTAGGACTAATGCTTCCTTCCATAATCAATTCCTCCGTTCTTGAGATTCTGCTCACGGGTTTTTAACTTTGTTTACCTTTGATTTAGTTTCTGTGCCCTGATTCAAGGGTCTTGCTTTGTGGTCGCCTCCCCATGACTTCAGGTTTTGGTTTTCAGCTGGTTTCACGACTGCAGTTTACAATGCCATGCGTTAATTCCACCCAGGTAGGGAGCTGCTTAGGAGCATTATTTCCCTGGTTTCCATCATATTCAGTATCTCTTTAAATGTCATCCTGTTTTGCAGGTAGGTGGGGTTTAAGAATTGTTGAGGCTCCTCTAATCAGTGGTTTTAACGTTGCAAGATGTGTTAAATCGATTAAATTTGGGTGTGGGGCTGAGGTCTCAGGTCTACTAGGAATTAATTTATTTCCTGCCAGCTGACCTCCCCTGATGAATCAATTCTCTGGCTTAGGCCAGTGGTGTGGGCCTGTGAACCCATTGGGGCAGGGGCTCTGGCAGTTCCTGGTCTTCAGGCTGACCCAGCCCATTCAGCGCCCATAATTCACTCTCTCACACAAACTCTCCAGGTGGTTATGTGGATGTGCTCCCATGGGGCTGCGTGGCAGCTACAGCAGCATTCATAACATGGGTGGTGTGTATATGGTCCTGAGCAGTGGCTACGTAGGTTTTCCGACTGTCCGGGAGGCCACGAATAAGGGGAGTTGGTTTTGCCGGATCAATAGGAGTAGCGCTGGGAATTTCATTAACGTGTTTCTCTCCTACAGTGCTTGTAACACAGGCTGCCTCTTCCACAGGCATCGTAAAATTGGAGAACCCTGAAGTTTTGATAACAAGAGGGTCACCTTCCTCTTGTGGGTGTATACCACCAGCCCAATAGGCAGTTTATATGGTTAATAAATAGTTGTGGTCACCTGGTGTGATGTTTAAAAATACTCCAGGGCCCCAAAAGCTGCCTGCTTCTTTCTGGCTTAGTAAGATTAGATACCCCCCCCCATAAGGGAGACTCACCGCATATGTTCTGTTTCAGGCTCCTCTGAACACCTAGAATACTTTTACTGTAACTTGCCAGTTCAGTGGGGGACCATGAGATGATACGTACGGTAGTATGGACATCGTTATCTCCCTCATTTGCAGTTTCAGTTTTGATCAGTGGTGGTATAGACAAAGATTCTGGGGTATTATAATCAGACTCTTCCAGTGGTTCATCATTATCATTATCATTATCACAACGGATGTCTCCATCCCATGATCGGAATCTACACAGTGTATTAATTTGCAGATTTGCTTATCTGAGACTGAGGATGGCATTTGCTCTAATAAGAGAATTAACTTTTCCTGCAATTTTTCCCATCTCTCAGCTGAGGCTAGCAGCATTTTAAGTTCCCTATTTTCAGTTATTAAGTTTTGGGGTTTACTCATGTGGGTATCTACTTGTGTCCAATATTTTTGGGGCCATTCTCTTCCTGCTTGGGATGGTGCATGCTTACATTCTTGCAACAGTTTACCCGTGGCAATCCTGTCCATACCACCGATTTTCTGTCACATGAAGAGTCTGACAAGTGGCTGGGGGAGACCGGAGGGAGAGCAGCACTCCCATTGAGTCACAAGGTTTGGAGAGGATACCCTTGTCTTCTGAACTTCTCAGAGAGAAGTCTAGGTCCAGCTAGATCCAATCCTAGTCTCAGACTTGCTCAACAGTTTTGAGTCTAAAGGATTACATTGTGGGTAACTGGCTAGCTGAAAAGGGTCACATAGACACAGGCCAGCTGGCTGGACAACAATGCACATCCCTCTCAGCTTACCTGAAGTAAAGCAAAAATACACTATCCTTGGCTGTTCTTGTTACACAAAATCAGGAAGATCGCGGTGGGAAAAGAATGTTACAGGTGGGAACAGATAACTACAGAAGAGAAACTAGGGGCGGGCTTGGTATTTAGGCAACTAACCAATAATGAGCTTAACTTTTGTAATACGTATGAGCTAATTGTAACGAGGCATAAAAGGTGACTGTAAGGGACAATAAATGAAGTCTGCTGATCACTCATATTGAGTGACTGCGTCTTCCCTCCGTCGCGACAAATGGCGCCCGAACAGGGACACTAGAGAGGGCTGAACCTGCGAGCCACGGTTCGACGGAGTTTCGGTACCGGTGCTGAAAGCAGCGCAGGAGGCGGAAGGGCACAGTCCCCGCGCCCGGGAGCACCTACAGAGGGTCCCGCCGGCCACGCGTCGCCGGAGTGTCGCAAAGGCTGCAACAGCGCTGACGAAGGTATGGAGAGACAAGCGACGTACGATTCGCTCATACGCTTTTTAGAAAAGCGGAGCGTTCGGGACATAGATTGTAACAAGGCATTACCCGGGTTATTAGCGTATGGGATAGCATCCGGGACCCCCGCGGCAGCGGCGAGCGGCGGCGCAGCCCGGCAGGCCCCTTCCCGGCCGCGGCTTCTCTCCGAGGCGGCACCCCCCCCCCCCTCCGATCGGCGCCATGGCGATGCAAGCGGCCAAGCGAGCTAACACCTGGCTGCCCCCAGAGGTCAATCGGATCCTTTATATTCGGAACCTGCCGTATGAAATCACAGCGGAGGAAATGTATGATATTTTCGGGAAATACGGACCTATTCGACAACTCAGGGTTGGAAACACTCCTGAAACAAGTGGAACAGCTTAAGCTTCTCAAGGAAAAATACGGAATTGATTACAAACCCACCAAAAAAAGTGCTTCAGATGTCCCCTACAAGAAATGGGTTTCTGCCTTGAACTGTCAAACATCTCTGTGCTTAAAGAGAAGCCTTTTTGCCTTGATGGAGATAATTTATTATGTATTCTGTATTTATGCTGTATTCTGAATGTGGAAATTGGTTGGGACTAGGAGGCTGGCTTAAAGGCATTTTGCAAACGGGATTATTATTTTTGGTCATTATTGTAATGATAGATTTTTGATCAAAACCAGCCAAAATTATTTGTAAGCATTAGGCATATCTGAAGAGAATGCCTTTATTTGAATCAGCAGTTAAGGTGTAGTTTAGTCTGATGCTGTGTTTTTATCTGCTTCTGGTGAATTTTTGAAGTGATGAAATCAGAGACACAAGGTATACTAAGAGTTATGAGGTAATAAGGTAATAATCTAAGTAAGGGTGCTGTCTTTTAGATCTACAAGTGCAATATGCTTTTATGTAGCAGAGCGAAACTAACAATAATGTTGCTTGAGCGAGATGTGCATGTGACAACTTGGGAAAAGGGATATCACAACTGGAGTGCAACAGTGTTTCTATGTCTGGCAGAGTGAAATCTTTCAAGACCTGAGTTTAGACAGTCTAAAATAAATTGTTAGTATTCAGAAAACCCATCTTAAGCCTCTTTTGCTTACATAGGGTTATGGAAGTCAACTGCTATTGTAGAGAATTAATGATTTTTTAATACATATTAACAAATACTACTATTTTAACTTGAGGCAGTTGAGTGAGAAATACTCACGTGTAGCATTTGAGGGAATGTCAGCATAAATCGCACGTACAGTAAGACTGCATTTTTAATCACTGTACTCGTTAAGATTCGATGATGCCATAAGGCTAAGGCCTTTTGTCACAGATTGGTTCTGAACTAAAAGGTGTGTGCACATGTAGATATGCACATTTGTGTTATTTTCCGTAATTGGCTACAAAGTAAGATAATTAGGTTGGGGACTAGGTCTTGGGAATCTGTCTATTATACTTCTGTTTGTTAAGGAACGTGCATAACACACAGCACCCATGTAGGCTTGGCTTGTGGCGTAGTTGTCAAATTTAGCATAGGCATTCAGACAGATAAGCAACGTACTCTTCTTGTGTGTATCACCTACAAGCCATTATGGCTTAGCGTGTAAATCTGTATGTAACTATTGAAAAATCCACTTATGAATGTATATAGCTTAGAACTAATTTCCCCCCTTTGTTAATTCTTTGATATCAATGAGGTATTCTTCAGAAAATGTATGGACTGGTTGGTTGCATAAGGGCAGTTGTTATTTGGACAGAAAATTGTTAATGATCAGGGATTTTCCACTAAAATATTTGCAAATATTCCTAGTCAAACATCAGTTTGGTTTCTTTTGGGGTTTTGAGCTTGCATTAGTCCATGTTCAGAACTTTAAAATTACCTTTGAATTTTCTAAACTTTTCATATCACTGGAACAGAAAGAGCATCTAAATTAAAGCTTCAAGCTAACTTTATTTTTCAAGTATTTCTGGAATTATACTTCTGAACTGAGATTTTATAAGTTGGCTGTGTATTTTCCTGTGTCAAAATGCTGTTATTGAAAATGGTCAACCAGGCCTATGTCGCCCAAAATAAAAACGGGGGAATTGTGGATAACTGGCTAGCTGAAAAGGGTCACATAGACACAGGCCAGCTGGCTGGACAACAATGCACATCCCTCTCAGCTTACCTGAAGTAAAGCAAAAATACACTATCCTTGGCTGTTCTTGTTACACAAAATCAGGAAGATCGCGGTGGGAAAAGAATGTTACAGGTGGGAACAGATAACTACAGAAGAGAAACTAGGGGCGGGCTTGGTATTTAGGCAACTAACCAATAATGAGCTTAACTTTTGTAATACGTATGAGCTAATTGTAACGAGGCATAAAAGGTGACTGTAAGGGACAATAAATGAAGTCTGCTGATCACTCATATTGAGTGACTGTGTCTTCCCTCCGTCGCGACAAATGGCGCCCGAACAGGGACACTAGAGAGGGCTGAACCTGCGAGCCACGGTTCGACGGAGTTTCGGTACCGGTGCTGAAAGCAGCGCAGGAGGCGGAAGGGCACAGTCCCCGCGCCCGGGAGCACCTACAGAGGGTCCCGCCGGCCACGCGTCGCCGGAGTGTCGCAAAGGCTGCAACAGCGCTGACGAAGGTATGGAGAGACAAGCGACGTACGATTCGCTCATACGCTTTTTAGAAAAGCGGAGCGTTCGGGACATAGATTGTAACAAGGCATTACCCGGGTTATTAGCGTATGGGATAGCATCCGGGACCCCCGCGGCAGCGGCGAGCGGCGGCGCAGCCCGGCAGGCCCCTTCCCGGCCGCGGCTTCTCTCCGAGGCGGCACCCCCCCCCCCCTCCGATCGGCGCCATGGCGATGCAAGCGGCCAAGCGAGCTAACACCTGGCTGCCCCCAGAGGTCAATCGGATCCTTTATATTCGGAACCTGCCGTATGAAATCACAGCGGAGGAAATGTATGATATTTTCGGGAAATACGGACCTATTCGACAACTCAGGGTTGGAAACACTCCTGAAACAAGTGGAACAGCTTAAGCTTCTCAAGGAAAAATACGGAATTGATTACAAACCCACCAAAAAAAGTGCTTCAGATGTCCCCTACAAGAAATGGGTTTCTGCCTTGAACTGTCAAACATCTCTGTGCTTAAAGAGAAGCCTTTTTGCCTTGATGGAGATAATTTATTATGTATTCTGTATTTATGCTGTATTCTGAATGTGGAAATTGGTTGGGACTAGGAGGCTGGCTTAAAGGCATTTTGCAAACGGGATTATTATTTTTGGTCATTATTGTAATGATAGATTTTTGATCAAAACCAGCCAAAATTATTTGTAAGCATTAGGCATATCTGAAGAGAATGCCTTTATTTGAATCAGCAGTTAAGGTGTAGTTTAGTCTGATGCTGTGGTTTTATCTGCTTCTGGTGAATTTTTGAAGTGATGAAATCAGAGACACAAGGTATACTAAGAGTTATGAGGTAATAAGGTAATAATCTAAGTAAGGGTGCTGTCTTTTAGATCTACAAGTGCAATATGCTTTTATGTAGCAGAGCGAAACTAACAATAATGTTGCTTGAGCGAGATGTGCATGTGACAACTTGGGAAAAGGGATATCACAACTGGAGTGCAACAGTGTTTCTATGTCTGGCAGAGTGAAATCTTTCAAGACCTGAGTTTAGACAGTCTAAAATAAATTGTTAGTATTCAGAAAACCCATCTTAAGCCTCTTTTGCTTACATAGGGTTATGGAAGTCAACTGCTATTGTAGAGAATTAATGATTTTTTAATACATATTAACAAATACTACTATTTTAACTTGAGGCAGTTGAGTGAGAAATACTCACGTGTAGCATTTGAGGGAATGTCAGCATAAATCGCACGTACAGTAAGACTGCATTTTTAATCACTGTACTCGTTAAGATTCGATGATGCCATAAGGCTAAGGCCTTTTGTCACAGATTGGTTCTGAACTAAAAGGTGTGTGCACATGTAGATATGCACATTTGTGTTATTTTCCGTAATTGGCTACAAAGTAAGATAATTAGGTTGGGGACTAGGTCTTGGGAATCTGTCTATTATACTTCTGTTTGTTAAGGAACGTGCATAACACACAGCACCCATGTAGGCTTGGCTTGTGGCGTAGTTGTCAAATTTAGCATAGGCATTCAGACAGATAAGCAACGTACTCTTCTTGTGTGTATCACCTACAAGCCATTATGGCTTAGCGTGTAAATCTGTATGTAACTATTGAAAAATCCACTTATGAATGTATATAGCTTAGAACTAATTTCCCCCCTTTGTTAATTCTTTGATATCAATGAGGTATTCTTCAGAAAATGTATGGACTGGTTGGTTGCATAAGGGCAGTTGTTATTTGGACAGAAAATTGTTAATGATCAGGGATTTTCCACTAAAATATTTGCAAATATTCCTAGTCAGACATCAGTTTGGTTTCTTTTGGGGTTTTGAGCTTGCATTAGTCCATGTTCAGAACTTTAAAATTACCTTTGAATTTTCTAAACTTTTCATATCACTGGAACAGAAAGAGCATCTAAATTAAAGCTTCAAGCTAACTTTATTTTTCAAGTATTTCTGGAATTATACTTCTGAACTGAGATTTTATAAGTTGGCTGTGTATTTTCCTGTGTCAAAATGCTGTTATTGAAAATGGTCAACCAGGCCTATGTCGCCCAAAATAAAAACGGGGGAATTGTGGATAACTGGCTAGCTGAAAAGGGTCACATAGACACAGGCCAGCTGGCTGGACAACAATGCACATCCCTCTCAGCTTACCTGAAGTAAAGCAAAAATACACTATCCTTGGCTGTTCTTGTTACACAAAATCAGGAAGATCGCGGTGGGAAAAGAATGTTACAGGTGGGAACAGATAACTACAGAAGAGAAACTAGGGGCGGGCTTGGTATTTAGGCAACTAACCAATAATGAGCTTAACTTTTGTAATACGTATGAGCTAATTATAACGAGGCATAAAAGGTGACTGTAAGGGACAATAAATGAAGTCTGCTGATCACTCATATTGAGTGACTGTGTCTTCCCTCCGTCGCGACATTACATGTGCAGCCACTCATCAGAGTCAATATTTGCCTGTCAGAGCCCAGTTGAAGGACTTGCACTGAAATAGTTTTGCAAAGTTGCAAAAATAGAAAAACAGATGATTTATTAAGGGGAGAGATATAACAAGTTTGGAATTGCTGCTGATAAGAGCACTTATAGCAAAAATCAAGTTCAAGTTAAGAATACAGCGCTTTTGTTATTAGTATTGTCCCGAGTAACATCCAACATAGCGTAAGGTGCAAATCTTACTAAGAGGAGTCCCTGCTTAGGGAAGAGAGAGCTTCAGGCCCATTGACCTGTCCTGTAGTTAAGAGTTCTTTTCTCAGAAAAAAAAATATTCTAAAATGCCAGATTTTATATTCATAGCCAGGTGGAACTAAGTCATTCATTGTGTGTGCCAACTGAAACCAAACAAGATGTCAGTTTGGAAGATCAGTTGGGCCCAATGGTTTACCACAGAGTGTGGAGTAGTCAGTGCAGGTAGAGATTTAAGGTTACAGGTGTTCAGAAGTCTTCCTGGCCTTCACTGAACCCAGGCGTGGATTTTACCCCTTCTCAGTTCAGCCCAGTCAGATGACTCGATGACCTCTGACTATATTGCCTGCCTCTCCTGCCTATGCCAGGTACCATTTCTGCATTCCCTTTGCTTCCCCTGAAAGCGTGTTTTGCCCAGCTCCAGGCCTGTATCTCTGCTGCTGTCTCTAGCTTTGTCAATGTGCTGAAACCCGGGGATGTGCACTGCTAAGGAATCTGAACAGCTTTCCAGTTGCTTTCACCTGAGAAATAGCCCACCTCACAATAGCGCTTTGACATTTTCACAGCAGGCTTCATCGTGAGTTTCTGATTACAGCCCTTATTGTACAACTACACTCAAACGACATACGTGCCACCCTCACATTTTCTCTGTCAACACTTGCAGCTTGGATCAAAGCTTTTAGTGCCTACATATTGATAGAAGAAAAGCTTCATTATCTTTTCTTTTCACTATTGAGACCAAATTTGATTAGCATTTACGCTACTTAAATTCCATGACATTTTTGCACTTTCTCCAGCATGCTGCAGGCCTCAGGAGCCTCGGCTCTCTTTGCTGCACGGCACCATCTCTGCTTGTGTGGCAGTGTGCAGTGACCAGGTCACACCCCTCGCCTGGGTATGGCTCTGCCGACACAGCCACAAAGCCCTTTTATTGCAGCTCTGCAGCGCATCGCTTCTGCTCCGGCATCCCAGCTGCTGTGCACACAGGGCTAGAGTGCAGCATACAGCCATCGCCTGTCTATTCCCAACGCCTACCGATTTGCCCCAAAACTGGCAGGGGTCTGCTCTTCCCAAGGCATGACAATGAGTTTACAGGCTGCTGCCTTAAAGAGCAGCCCACAAGCCTTTTCCCCATCATGGCATGGCTCCTCTTCACTGCAATTTAAACTTCCTGCTTCAACTTCAACTGAAGTACAACAAGGCTTCAGCTTTCCTTGAAACCTCTGGCTTTTCTTCTCACTCCAAAGAGACCTGTTGTCTCGCCTGTCTTCAGAGGTCTTTGAACAGCTTCCCCTGTCCTAGACACGTTACAGGCAGGTTTATTTACGCAAGACAGGGGGAACAAGTTCAGGAATAACTGATTTTTCCCGGTTGCTCCCTGTCAGCTCACACCAACAGGGACCAACAGGACGTAGCTAACTTCCCTGTGAAAGATGGGAGAACTACAGGAAAAGGCAGCTGTGGGCTAAACATGGCAATGAGAGGCTGCTGGCAGACTCAGGGCCCTGACTTCAATGTTCAAGGAGTCTAGAGCCTAGTCCTTGGGACAAGGCTGGAGTGGCAAGTGTCCAAGATCAGAAGACACTGTCCTGAAAATGGTTATAGCCAAGGCTAAGGGACCTATGCACTAGATAAAAGGGCTTACTAGATGCCGAGGAGCACAGATTGTTTGTGGGGGTGCCACTGCCTCTTGCCTCCAGCAGCTGGAGCAAGTCTTTCAGACACAGAGGAAGACCATCTAAAGCCATGTGTATAGCTATGGCCGACACACAAAATTGACATAATCTGCTTCAGAGTGCCCTGGATACCCATTTCAAGCCTCCATCTTACAAAATGTTCTGTGGTTGTGGGGCTTTTGTTATCAGCAAAATCCCTCCCCTTCTCTTCATTTATGTCCAAGGTCACTCCAAGAGCCTTGGGTGGATTCTGGTACAGCATTCATAGAACCACAACGTGATAGACTCACAGAACCACAGGATGGGCTTGGGTTGGAAGAGACCTTTAAAGATGATCTAGTCCAACAGCCCTGTCATGGGCAGTGAAAGAAAGTGAAAGCCCCATCCAACCTGACCTGGAATACTTCCCGGGATGGGGCATCCACAGCTTCTCTGGGCAACCTGTTCCGGTGTCTCACCACCCTCAGAGTAAAGAATTTCTTCCTTATTGTCCTGGTTGTGGCTGGGATGGAGTTAGATTTCTTCCTAGTGTCTGGTAATGCTATTGTTGTTATTATTGTAGTTGTTATACATTACTTTAGTTCAATTATTAAACTGTTCTTATCTCAGCTCACAGGTTTTACATTTTTCCAAGGCTCCTCCCCATTCCACTGGGCGGTGGGGGTGGGGGGCAGTGCGTGAGTGGCTGCATGGGACTTAGTTGCTGGCACAGGTTAAACCATGACAGTCTTTTTTGGCATCCAACATGGGCACAAAGCTTGAGATAAGAATAGATGTGACCCGAGCATGTTAAAACAGCTTTGTTATAAGCATTGGTTGTGTCCGTTTAACAGCTGATGGTCACAATGTTGATTCATTTGCTCTCAGAGTCGTTGCACTTTTCTCAGACTTGCGTTATAGAACACCTTAATTGCCGTATACGTTCCCTGTTGTGATGTTTATCGCCTCTGGGGGCTGGGTTAAGGTTATAATTTTGTTGTACTTTGTAATACTGGTTATGATATGATGGAATTACTGGTCGTGGAACTAATCTGGTATTTGCACTCAGCATTGCTGTCACCTCTGTACTTTGAGAGCCGTCTATTGGGAATTATTGATAATGGCGCCTTTTGCCTTTTCTCCTTGGATAGCCAACCTATGGAAGAAACATCTTCCTACATCTTCCCCTTCTCCTCCAGGCTAATTACAATGACAAATTTTAATATCCTTGGGATGCTGAAACCAGCATGGTCATGTTGCTAGGAACCATGAATGTGGTTCTGGTCTTGATTAGGGTTAAGCAACTATTTATGGCTACTCAGGCCCAGGCAAAAGGCACTGCAGCTACTCCAACTCCTATGACAAGCACTGCGGCTACTCAAACTCTGACAACAGGCACTGGGGCTACTTGGACCCAAACAACAGGTACTGCAGCTAGTGAGACCCCAGCGATGGGTGATACGGCTACTGCAACCCCTGCAACAAGCACTGTGGCTACTCAACCGCCACCATCAGGCACAGCTCCTTTAGTAAAGGAAGACAAATTATGGACATCACAAGAACAGGAAAAAGAAGTAGAACAAGAGGTAACTACTCGGTCCCGATCCCTGAGCAAACTGTGGGATATGCAAAAAGATTTCAACCATTGCCCAGGTGACCACATTTTCACCTGGCTGCTCCGATGCTGGCATAACAGGGCTAGTAGCTAGTAGAGGGTAAGGAAACCGAGCAACTGGCATCACTTTCTAGGGAAGGGGGTGTTGACAAGGCGATTGGAAATGGGACACAAGCCCTCAGCCTCTGGAGGCAACTCCTGTCAAGTGTGAAGGAGTGCTATCCTTCCAAGGAAAATGTTACATGTCACCCAGCCAAGTGGGCTACCATGGAGAGAGGCATCCAGTACTCTGAGGGAACTGGCCGGGCTAGAGATGATTTATCATGATCCAGACAATGCACAGGTGCCCACAGATCCAGACGAAGCCCAAAGCACACAATCCACGTGGTGGAAATTTGTATGGAGCGCACCACTGTCGTATGCCAACCCATTGGCAGTAATGACCTGGAGAGACAAAGAGGCAGCGACAGTGGATGAAGCGGCTTGCCAGCTCTGGCAATACGAAGAAAATGTCTCTTCCGCCCTATGGACTTGCATGTCCGCTGTGGAAAAACTGTCCAAAAAGTGTGAAAACCTGTTCCAGGAGTTCCAGCAGGTTTTATATATATATATATATAAATAAAAATAAGATAGGTCCTGCGCCCCACCCATATGGGCCACTATCTCAGCTCTCAACAGTAAACATCCTTTTGCTCAAGAGCGAGGATATAGGAGGTACATACCATGGAGTACCCTGTGGTTTTACCTGCAGGACCACAGAGAGGACATGAGGGAGTGGGATGGAAAAACTACCCTGACCCTGGAGGCACAGGTATGTGAATTGCAAGGAAAAAGAATCACAAAGGGGGTTCTTCCGGGAAAATTGTTACTCCAGTCTCCAGTGAGCAGTTCCCCAGACAGAGTGGAAGGGCTGATCTTACTCCTGATCCCATGGCAAGAAATTCTAATCTGTTTTTACAAGAATTAAGTGGAGAATCCTATGACCAAGACTAGAAGGGCCCTGCCTCCAGCCAGGTGGAGGAGAGGGACATCTGGGTTTATTGGGCTGCGTGGATCTGACAGCCTGGCACGTCATACTCACTGGAGTATAAGACTCTAGCAGACACAGTGTACCCTAATGCAATTAAGCTGTAAAGGGACAGCACTCCACTTCTGGAGTGACAGGAGGATCCAAACAGCTCTTGGGGCTGTTGTGTTGTATCGGAGGCTGAAATAAGCCTGACTGGGAATGAGTGGCAAAAGGACCCCATTGTGACTGGCCCAGAGGCTCCGTGCATCCTTGGCATAGGCTGTCTCCAGAGAGGGTACTTCAAGGACTCTAAAGGGTACCAGTGGGCTTTCAGTTTAGCTGCCTTGGAGATGGAGGAAATTGAGCAGCTGTCTGCCTTGCCTGGTCTCCTGGAGGACCCTTGTGTTGTAGGGTTGCTGCGGGCTGGAGAGCAACAGGTGCCGACTGCTACCACAGCGGTGCACTGGTGACCATATCTCACCAAGCGAGACTCCCTGATTCCCATCTATAAGCGGATGCGTTGATTGGAGAGCCAAGGAGTGACCAGCACAACCTGCTCACCCTTCAGTAGCCCCATATGGCCAGTGCAAAAGCCTAATGGAGAATGGAAACTAAGAGTAGGCTATCGTAGCCTGAATGAACGCTTACCACCATTGAGTGCTGCCATACTGGTCGTGCTAGAATTTCGATACGAACTGGAGTTAAAGGCAGCCGAGCAGGACGCTGAAACTGGTATCGCTAATGTATTGTTCTCAATCCCTTTGGCAGCAGAGTGCAGGCCGCACTGTGCTTCCACTTGGAGGGGCGTCCAGTACACCTGGAATCAACTTCCCAGGTGGGCAGCCCTACCAGTTGCCACAAACCAGTCCAGACTGCACTGGAACAGGGTGCAGCTCTGGAACATCTGCAATACATTGATGATACCTTCTGTTCTTGAGAAAGGGAAGAAAACAGTCCAAATCCTTCCGAAAGCTGGTTCTGCCATAGAACAAAGTAAGGTCAAGGGACCTGCACAGGAGAACCAGTTTTTAGCAATAAAATGGCAAGATGGACATTGCCATATCCCAGTGGATGTAACCAACAAAGTAACAGATACGTCTCCACCCACTAGTAAGAAAGAAACACAAGCTTTCTTAGGCGTTGTGTGGTTTTAGAGAATGCACATGCCAAATTACAGTCTGGCTGTAAGACCTCTCTATCAATTGACCCAGAAGAATGATTTCAGTCGGGGCCCTGAGCAATGCGAAGCCTTTGAACAAATGACACAAGAGACAGTTCATGCAGTACAACTTGGGCCAGTCTGGGCAGGGCAAGATGTAAAAAGTGTGCTCTACACTGCAGCCAGGGAGAATAGCCCTACCCGGCACCCCTGGCAGAAAGCACCAGAGTAGACTCAAGGTCATCCCCTAGGGTTTTGGAGTTGGGGATGCAGAGCATCTGAGATACTGGCAGCTTATGAAGGGGTTTGGGCTGCGTTTGAGATGCTTTGGAAGCGACTGGCACTGAAGCACAGCTCCTCCTGGTACCGCGGCTGCCGGTGCAGGGTTGGATGATCAAAGGGAGGGTCTCCTCTACACATCATGCAACTGAAGCTACCTAGAGCAAGTGGGTCACGATGAATTTGAATAGGAGACCCCAGTCATCCAGAAATCTTGGAAGTGACCATGGACGGGCTAGAAGGGAAAGATTTTGGAATATCACCAGAGGAGGAGGTGACACGTGCTGAAGGAGACCCACTGTGTAGTAAAGTACTAGGAAACGAAAAGCAGTATGTCTTCTGTACAGATGGGGGGCCTGCCATGTTGCAGGAAAGCATCAGAGATGAAGGTGGCTGTATGGAGACCCCTGCGACAAGTCACAGAAATGGATGAAATCAAGTCAGTTTGCAGAGCTGAAACTATCCAGCTGGCATTAGACGTTGCTGAACGAGAAAAATGGCCAATACTTTATCTCTGTAGTGACTCACGGATGGTGGCAAATGCCCTGTGGGCGTGCTTGCAGCAATGGAGGCAGAGGAACTGGCAGCACAGAGGTGAACCCATCTGTGCTGCCACATCGTGGCAAGATATTGCTGCCTGGGTGGAAAACCTGGCTATGAAGGTATGTGACACAGATTCTCATGTACGCAAGAGGTGGGCCACTGAAGAACATCAAAACTGCCAAGAGGTAGATGAGGCTGCTAAGGCTGAAGTCGCTCAGGTAGATATGGATTGGCAACATACAGGTGAATTATTTATAGCTCAGTGGGCCCATGATGTCTCAGGCCATCAAAGAAGAGATGCAACATATGGATGGGCTCGTGATTGAGGGGTGGACTTGACCAGCTTGATCGCACAGGTTACTCATGAATGTGAAACATGCACTGCAATTTAGCAAACCAAGCAGTTAAAGGCTCTCTGGTATGGAGGGTGATGGCTGAAATAACAATATGGGGCAGCCTGGCAGACTGACTATATCACATCCCCACAAATCTGCCAAGGCAAGCGCCATGTGCTTACAACAGTGGAAGCAGCTACCGTATGGCCTGTGCCCCACACCACCACCTGGAACACTATCCTGGGCCTTGACAAGCAAGTCTTGTGGTGGCACGGCACCCGGCAACAGGACTCATTTTAAAAACGACCTCCTAGACAGCTGGGCCAAAGAGCATGACAGCAAGTGGGTACGTTGCATCCCCGATCAAGCGCCAGCCTCTGGAAGTATCAAGTGATACAATGCACTGCTAAAGACTACACCGAGAGCAGTGGGTGGTGGGGCCTTCAAACACTGGGATGCACTTTCAGCGAAAGCCACCTGCTTAGTCAGCACTAGGGGATCTGCCAATCAGGCTGGCCCTGCCCAATCAAAAATGTTACGTACTGCAGAAGGGGATAAAGTTCCCAACATGCACATAAATAAATACACCGGGGTAAACAATATGGGTGATTCCTGCCTCAGACAGAGGTAAACCCATTTGTGGAAGTGCTTTTGCTCAAGCACCTGGGTGCACTTGGTGGACAACACAGGAGGATGGGAAGGTCCGATGTGTACCTCAGGGGCATTTGATTTTGGGTGATGATAGCCAATGAATTAAATTCAGTGTGGTTAATTACTATGTAACACTTTATATCATCACTTTGAGGATGGCTATATGCCATCTCAGAGGTATTATAGTTAAAATCACCCCGATTAATGCAGAATGAACTTTGATGAAACTGGACCAGCACAGAGGGGACGGAATCATAACCAGCTTCAGCATGCAACAATCTGACACCACACACCACCTTCCCTGCCCTGAAAAGACTGTTATGACAGATGGAGCCCAGTCATGGACTACATGAACTCAAAGGACTTTTCCAGGGAAGGCTCATAGACTAAGGGAATAATACCTGTGTGTATGTATCAAAAGGCAGGAAAGGTGACGGTGGATAACTGGGATGTACTGGAATGTGTGGGATCTGAGCATGATGTAAACGGTGTAGTATAATGTGTGGACACCGTCTTTGTTTCAGCTGGGACAAAGTTAATTTTCTTCCTCTGAGCTGAAACGGCGCTATGTTTTGGATTTAGTGCGAGAACAACATTGATAAGACACTGATGTTGTAGTTGTTGCTAAGTAGTGCTTATGCTCAATCAAGGACTTTTCAGTTTCTTCTACTCTGCCCGTGAGCAGATACGGAAGAAGCCGGCAGGAAGCAGAGCCGGGACAGCTGACCCAAACTAGCCACAGGGATGTTTCACACCACAGAACATCATGTTTAGTTTGTAGACTGGGGAGAGTTCAACGGGGAGCACCGATTACTACTTGGGAACACGCTGGGCATTGGAGAGCAGGTAGTGAGCAATTGTATTTTCTATCACTTGTGTCTCTCGCATTGTATTCCTCTCACTTTTTTTGCCATCTCCTTTTTCATTATTATTACTGGTATTAGGAGGAGGAGGAGGAGGAGTATATTTTAATTTATTTCAGTTATTAAACTGTTCTTATCTCAATGCGCAGGTTTGACCCTTTCTTTAACTTTTTTCTTTACCCTTCCTTTATCATTATTTTCTCCTCCGTTTCCTCACATGTCTGCTGGGCCCTGCTACCTGTGAGGTTTTGGCTACACCCATCCGGCTCTAAAACCTCCCCAAATTTTGTTTGGTTTTCCACACGCGTACACAGTCTCTCCTTTCCAAAAGATCAAGAAATTAGCCTCTTCTCCCAAATTCCCTGTCTGTATTAAAGCAACACACAGTCTTACTAAGAGCAAACAGCATCTGTGTTGTCACAGAACTGGGAGTGCAAAGCTTAGCATTTTCCAGGTTCCTTACGGCCTGGCATTGGACATCACTAACTGGCAGCAAAAGAGAAGCTGAGAACTCAGGTGGTTTAGTGCCTAGATGTGTAGCTGCTGTGCAGGAGCAAGCATCTCAACAGACACCAGAAGATGATGCCCTGCGTGGTCAGGCTTTTCTAGTATTAGTTGCATGTATAGGCTGGAAGTCCTTTCTGAAAGCCAGTGCTTTTCAGATAAGGCTCTCATGCAGTGACTCTGCCCTTCTGCCTTTAATCTGCCGAAAAGATGAGGAAACGGAGCGGAGAAGAGCAATGGTTTTAATCCAGAATTCTGAAGAGAGTTAAAAAGGGTCAAGCACTCGGTATCTAGTAAACTGAATCACAGGGGTATTTCAGTCCCCGGCCGTTTCAGGCTCTGAATACCCCAGCTTTGTCCTTCACTCAGCATAGTTTAGCAGCATTTGCACTGGGATTAGCAGCAATTGCACTGGGAACAAATCTGAACGCTTTGCCAGAGCTCACCTTCAGAGACAGCTAACGTGCCTTGAGCTCCGAGATCTGCAAATACCTGGGGATACTGAAGGTTTCAGTTTCTGAACGCGCTGTGGTACGGTGCTCTCTCCTGTGTGATTTTGGCATGGGAAAGCTTCAGAAGCTCCTTCCTCCGAGGGGCAAGCGGCGGGGGGGGGGGGGGGGGGGGGGGGGCGGGGGGGGAAGGGGGGGGAAGGGGAGGGGTAGCGTGCGCGCGCGCGTGTGTTTGTGTGAAGAGAGAAGCATTGTTTGAACGACAAGAGCTGAGGCAACCACCGTCACACTTGTCCAGACTAAGAACACAAATCCTTTGGTTTGTCCTGTTGAGAGAGGCTACCCGCATTCAACCCCCCAGGCGATGTCTCGGGACTCCTAAACTCGGTGGGAGGCTTGTTAGAACGTGCTCGTGAGCAGCCGTACAGTAAACCTCAATGCCATCCAGCGGCCGCTGGGTGCAACGAAAGGGGGAAACTGCACAAAGTCCCTCCGTTTATCCCAGTTTCCCAGCCCCTTATCCAAGCACCGAAAAGGCAGCCTGCCTGTGGCAGAGCTAAACAGAGCTGCCGTTGCCTCATGGAAGCCTAAGATCTTGCCGGGACCGGTGGGAACTGCTGCTAAAGCCCTCCACATATCCAGGCATCATTCGCACAGCAGTCATTAGCACTTGCAAAACAGTGTTTGGGATCTGGTATGAAAGAAGCTGGCAACATGCACAGCCGTGACAGCTGACCTGAACTAGGAGAAGAGACACCCCAATGCAGCCAGACAGTTAAACCACAACACATTAATCTAAAGCTAAACATGTTCAGCACCGGCTGTGCCCTATCTGTCCTGATCCCATCCCTACACTCACAGGCGAGATCCCTGTAGGGTCCTGGGCCCTGCTGGGCCCCATCCAGCCCCTGCCTGGACCAAGGCGTACCAGGGACTGAACACAAACACCCACCTGGAGAAGTGACCACCTCCTGTGGTGTCTGCATGAGGGCTGCGGGGTGCAACCACCTTCAGCAAACGGACACCCAGAGCTTGGGGCTGGAGGCAGTGCTATGATGGCTCTAAAAGCAGCAGAAAATGCCCAGCAGCCAGCCGAGTCCTCCTTGTTGGAGGTAGCGGGGGAGCCCAGAGGGCTGGCCATCAGTGCAGGGGTATGGGGACACCCTGTGGTACTTTGTCCTGCAGCCTCCCAGGGAGACACTTGGAGACACCTGCCATGGCCAGAGTGGCCTGGCAGGGCCCCGGGAAGACATGGCCAAGGCCTCAGTGACTGGTGTGAAACACCAATGCCGAGCACAAGACAAGAGATGCGGGGATGGAGGGGGCAAAGGTGCTGTGGTAACGCCAGACACGTGTGTAAGCGATGTGGGTGGGATGTCCTGGTGTGATGTCCCCAGGCAAGGAGTTCGGATGTCACTGAGGGAAAGCCTGTGACACCTCCAAGTGATGGGTTGTGACCTCCCCAAGAAACACATTGTGACCAGGCGTCCCTCGCTGCCTATATCCATGCATTGAGCCTCACCCAGCCGGCTCAGGCCAGCTGAGCAACTTCTTGAGGGAGTGTCGTGCAAGGCTATGGTTGGTGCTGGTGTCGTGCTCGGGGAGTTGTTCACTGCAGCTCTCAGTGCCCGACCCCACAGCCACTGGAGGATTTTCCCCAGCCCTGCCGGATCCAGGCAGCCAGGGCACATGGCACATGGGGAGCTGGGAGGGTTTCCTTCTTGAGGGACCTGGGTATTTCTTCCATCCCCTCCCTGGACCAGCCAATGACTGTGGCCTCTCTTCTTTTTCTAGCACAACACCAGATGCTGCAGCGGCCGTAAGAGAGAGTGTCTTGACATTCCCAGCTCCCCCCAGCCCGCTGCAGCACATGGCGGCCATGTCCACGGAGCCGGAGTACCGCTGTCCAATATGCCTGGACAGGTGGGAGGAGGTCAGCTACGTGATGCCATGCCTCCACCAATTCTGTTACAGCTGCATCCTGCAGTGGGCTGAGACCAAGCCTGAGTGCCCCCTCTGCAAGGGGAGTGTGACCTCCATCTTGCACTCCAACACCTTTGAAGAGCATGTCATTACACCATCTGCAGCACAGTCAGTTGTCCTCGGCCCAGCACCAGGAGCTGCTGGACCCCAAGACACCCACAATCTCCATCGTCCTGCATCATCCTATTTGTCAGCTGTGGGGCTGTTTCCCAGTGCTCCTGTGGGCGGCATCTATCCCCATGACTGGGCATACCTCTTCCGAAGCCACCGAGATCTGTTCTGGCCACTACGGTCCTGGCTGCAACGGGAGCTGAGGATGATCTTTGAGGATGCCCGTGAAGAAGCAGCAGAAGCATATAGGCTCATCCTGTCCTGCCTGTACGTCTTTGGCCCGGATGAGGAAAGTCTGTTCCAGGTGCTGCGGGACACCCTGGGCAGGCACACGATGAGCTTTGTGCACCGGCTGATTGACATCACCGTGGAGCAGGGCAGAGGGGACACCCAACCGCGAATGGGCTGGGAGAACACCCATGCTAGTGGCGAGCGGGAGAGCAGCCCTGTGGCTTCCCCACAGGGGATGTTTCATTCCCCAAGTCCAGCCCTGCATGGGGGTCCCAGCAGCCCCCCGCTCAGTCCCTGTTCCCACCCAGGGGGAGGAAGAAGAGCCGCAGGAGGACGCAGAGGAGGATGCACCTGGGCCCTCCACACGCAATCGGGGCACGCAACACTCCCCTGGTGGGCCCCTGGGAAGCCCTGAAGAGGAGGACCAGCAGCGCTGAGGACCCCTCTCAGCCCCGCAAGGAGCCATTCCACCCTCAGTGGAACCAGGAGGGTACCTCAGGTGCCAGCCAGACCACATCTGGGCCAGCCAATGGGTCTTAGGCCATTCCCCAAGAGATCCCAGCCCCCGAAAGCTGATCATTGTGCAATAAAAGAAAATAAAGGCATCACAGCAGCAGAAAAAGTCTCGGTATTATTACCAGTCTCAGTGGCATTGCTGTCCCCACCTGTGCTGCTTTCTCACCTTCTCCTGGTGCTACACCCACTGTTCCCCATGTGCACGCTGGGCCCACTACCTCCTCCGCCCAGGAGCCTTGCAAATGCGGTGCAGAGCCCGTGCTCCAGTGCTGGCAATGGCAGTGCCACGTTCATGGGCAATGGGACTCAAGGGGTGGGGTGTGCTCACTGTGGGTGCTGTTACGCCACGGGGCAGAGGGACATGGGCAGGAGACCTGACAAGGCTCGGGTCCATGAGGAACAGAGGCACAAGCCTCTCTGCCTCAGTTCTCCTGGCAAGAGGTGGCAATACCTTGCACCAGCCATTTCCTCACAGGTGCTCTGGTTTAAGCAGAGCTGTTGGCTCTTTGGAAACACCCCCACCCCGCTGTGACCTGGGCGCGTTACAAGTGCCTCAGGGAGGTCTGTGTGGAGCCCCAGCACGGATGCCCTTTGCGGCGCACAGAGAGCGAGCGCTGTGGGTCAGGGACAGAGCGAGGGTTCCCTAATGCATGTCAACCCATAGAAGCTGCAATGCCTCAGCCTGCTCTGTCTTCTGATCCCTGCGGAGTCTTTCCAAGTGTATGGGTGGGCTTTCCTGGGAAAAAATGGGCAGGTTATTCTTGTATTGGGTTTTGAAAACCAGTGCCTACGGGCATAAAGGCTGTGCTGGGGGGCTTCTTGTGACCTGGTGCGGGAGAAGCTGTACGGTTCAGAGCCAGCAAGGAGACCAGCAGGCTCTCAGTAGCAGTCTATGTCTAATTCTTAGGCAGTACAAGCAAAGAAAGGATTGAAGACTACAGGAAAAAGTCTTCAGCTTTACTAGCAAGATTAAAGGGGGGTGCTTTGTTAAGAATCTGACAAGTTGCTGGCAGTGTGGGTGGGGAGACAGCCATCATGTTGAGCGGTGGGGTTCAGAAAGGATCCCCTTGCTTTCTAAAGCCCCTCTCAAAAGAGTCTCATTGTGGCTAGATCCAGTCCCAGTCTCAGACTTGGTCAATGATTTTAGGTCTAAGGGATTATATGTCCAGGCCCGTGGGGGGAGACAGCCCTGCTATTGAATCACAAGGTTGAGCCATGTAAACTCACAAAGATCCTCCTAAAACTACTCGCACATAATGATAGGGCTATTGGTTGGTAAATGACAACCAAAGTTCTGAAGTAATAATACAAACACGTGCATTTCAAATCAACACCTCAATATACACACAGGCTATTTCAAGCTATTTTTTTAAACTATACGTTTGAAAAACTATAAAACAAACTATATGACAGAATTTCTTAGCTGTGCCTACATCAAAATTTTGGTTTTCACAGAAGTATGAGGGTTACAAAGAGAAATGCCCAACAAATAAAAATCAGCTGTCCTTGGGATACCCTTGCAGCACTCTACATTGGCATAGGGGAGTTTTTGATTCCAGGTGGAATTGCATGACATTTAGAGTACTTATGAACACAAAAACAGAAGACGGTGTTTTGTTGTTATTTGACCAGCAAACTTTAGGCTGAAAGGAGGGTATTATCCATCTTGTACTGATTGACGGAGTTTTCCAGAATTATCTTTTGCTTCCCAAGCATAAAGGTTCTTTGGGGTTGTTAGGACCACTGCTGCTGTTCCAGTCTGAGGTATTTTGACTAAAACAGACAGGAGAATTGTAGAGGGAGTGCACCGGAGTAAGAATACCTCTTTTTTCTAAGTCTGTCACCACCCCATCAATGCCTGAATGTGCAGCTGCTGGCAAAGTAGCTGTTCAGTTTTGCAACATTTTGTACAGCAGCTGTTAGTGGAGCTGTATTAGCATTCAGGAGCCAATAATCAATTGTTAAACACCACCTCCTGTCTGGTTTCTGAATTGGATAGAGTTATACGGGGAGTGGATTCTGGGGGTAATCTGTCATTTCTCCAAATCACTTATGACTTCAGAAATTCCATGTTGTGGTGCAGCAGAAATCAGGTATTGTGGTACGTTAGTAATTTTCAAGTCAGGGAGTGCAGGGGCCGTGCGCAGTACATGCACTGTAGCCTCCCGGTTTCTTGCCAGGGTTGGGATCGATGTTGAGGCTGAAGGACCACACGCTGCCCTTCACCAGGGGCCAGGCTCATTCCATTTAAAACACCAAAACATAACATATTTTCATGATGATTTTAATTGCAGAGCCAGTAGTCGACCTGTGCTTCTCATGCAGGAGCCATACATTGACTTTGGCAGTTTGACACACAACACACTCTCCATTCACACTGGTAATCTTAATTCTTTGCCATCCAGATCACAAGCCTAGCATTTCATCACTTTATTGTGTTAGAATGGAAATTTGTGCCCACGTGTATCAAAAACTGCAACAACTGCCTCTGAAGATCAACTGGATTTAAAATGTATGGGTCATAAGCATTTACCCGATAAGGTTCCACCTTCCATACCGGCAGGTCCAATTGCCTTACAGATGTTACTCTTTTTTTTCACTTCACATCCTGCAACTGCTCCCTAAGGGGAAGGGAGGGATTGGGGATTGTCTTCCTTTCTAGGGATTAGTACCAAAGGAGTTAAATTACACTCCTTCCTTTCACTGTTACCTTGTTTCTGGAATGTTTCAGTCAGACTCAAAGTAACGCTAGCTAGCGGGCCGACCGTGAATCAGGGAATGCCTAGGACTAATGCTTCCTTCCATAATCAATTCCTCCGTTCTTGAGATTCTGCTCACGGGTTTTTAACTTTGTTTACCTTTGATTTAGTTTCTGTGCCCTGATTCAAGGGTCTTGCTTTGTGGTCGCCTCCCCATGACTTCAGGTTTTGGTTTTCAGCTGGTTTCACGACTGCAGTTTACAATGCCATGCGTTAATTCCACCCAGGTAGGGAGCTGCTTAGGAGCATTATTTCCCTGGTTTCCATCATATTCAGTATCTCTTTAAATGTCATCCTGTTTTGCAGGTAGGTGGGGTTTAAGAATTGTTGAGGCTCCTCTAATCAGTGGTTTTAACGTTGCAAGATGTGTTAAATCGATTAAATTTGGGTGTGGGGCTGAGGTCTCAGGTCTACTAGGAATTAATTTATTTCCTGCCAGCTGACCTCCCCTGATGAATCAATTCTCTGGCTTAGGCCAGTGGTGTGGGCCTGTGAACCCATTGGGGCAGGGGCTCTGGCAGTTCCTGGTCTTCAGGCTGACCCAGCCCATTCAGCGCCCATGATTCACTCTCTCACACAAACTCTCCAGGTGGTTATGTGGATGTGCTCCCATGGGGCTGCGTGGCAGCTACAGCAGCATTCATAACATGGGTGGTGTGTATATGGTCCTGAGCAGTGGCTACGTAAGTTTTCCGACTGTCCGGGAGGCCACGAATAAGGGGAGTTGGTTTTGCCGGATCAATAGGAGTAGCGCTGGGAATTTCATTAACGTGTTTCTCTCCTACAGTGCTTGTAACACAGGCTGCCTCTTCCACAGGCATCGTAAAATTGGAGAACCCTGAAGTTTTGATAACAAGAGGGTCACCTTCCTCTTGTGGGTGTATACCACCAGCCCAATAGGCAGTTTATATGGTTAATAAATAGTTGTGGTCACCTGGTGTGATGTTTAAAAATACTCCAGGGCCCCAAAAGCTGCCTGCTTCTTTCTGGCTTAGTAAGATTAGATACCCCCCCCCATAAGGGAGACTCACCGCATATGTTCTGTTTCAGGCTCCTCTGAACACCTAGAATACTTTTACTGTAACTTGCCAGTTCAGTGGGGGACCATGAGATGATACGTACGGTAGTATGGACATCGTTATCTCCCTCATTTGCAGTTTCAGTTTTGATCAGTGGTGGTATAGACAAAGATTCTGGGGTATTATAATCAGACTCTTCCAGTGGTTCATCATTATCATTATCATTATCACAACGGATGTCTCCATCCCATGATCGGAATCTACACAGTGTATTAATTTGCAGATTTGCTTATCTGAGACTGAGGATGGCATTTGCTCTAATAAGAGAATTAACTTTTCCTGCAATTTTTCCCATCTCTCAGCTGAGGCTAGCAGCATTTTAAGTTCCCTATTTTCAGTTATTAAGTTTTGGGGTTTACTCATGTGGGTATCTACTTGTGTCCAATATTTTTGGGGCCATTCTCTTCCTGCTTGGGATGGTGCATGCTTACATTCTTGCAACAGTTTACCCGTGGCAATCCTGTCCATACCACCGATTTTCTGTCACATGAAGAGTCTGACAAGTGGCTGGGGGAGACCGGAGGGAGAGCAGCACTCCCATTGAGTCACAAGGTTTGGAGAGGATACCCTTGTCTTCTGAACTTCTCAGAGAGAAGTCTAGGTCCAGCTAGATCCAATCCTAGTCTCAGACTTGCTCAACAGTTTTGAGTCTAAAGGATTACATTGTGGGTAACTGGCTAGCTGAAAAGGGTCACATAGACACAGGCCAGCTGGCTGGACAACAATGCACATCCCTCTCAGCTTACCTGAAGTAAAGCAAAAATACACTATCCTTGGCTGTTCTTGTTACACAAAATCAGGAAGATCGCGGTGGGAAAAGAATGTTACAGGTGGGAACAGATAACTACAGAAGAGAAACTAGGGGCGGGCTTGGTATTTAGGCAACTAACCAATAATGAGCTTAACTTTTGTAATACGTATGAGCTAATTGTAACGAGGCATAAAAGGTGACTGTAAGGGACAATAAATGAAGTCTGCTGATCACTCATATTGAGTGACTGTGTCTTCCCTCCGTCGCGACAAATGGCGCCCGAACAGGGACACTAGAGAGGGCTGAACCTGCGAGCCACGGTTCGACGGAGTTTCGGTACCGGTGCTGAAAGCAGCGCAGGAGGCGGAAGGGCACAGTCCCCGCGCCCGGGAGCACCTACAGAGGGTCCCGCCGGCCACGCGTCGCCGGAGTGTCGCAAAGGCTGCAACAGCGCTGACGAAGGTATGGAGAGACAAGCGACGTACGATTCGCTCATACGCTTTTTAGAAAAGCGGAGCGTTCGGGACATAGATTGTAACAAGGCATTACCCGGGTTATTAGCGTATGGGATAGCATCCGGGACCCCCGCGGCAGCGGCGAGCGGCGGCGCAGCCCGGCAGGCCCCTTCCCGGCCGCGGCTTCTCTCCGAGGCGGCACCCCCCCCCCCTCCGATCGGCGCCATGGCGATGCAAGCGGCCAAGCGAGCTAACACCTGGCTGCCCCCAGAGGTCAATCGGATCCTTTATATTCGGAACCTGCCGTATGAAATCACAGCGGAGGAAATGTATGATATTTTCGGGAAATACGGACCTATTCGACAACTCAGGGTTGGAAACACTCCTGAAACAAGTGGAACAGCTTAAGCTTCTCAAGGAAAAATACGGAATTGATTACAAACCCACCAAAAAAAGTGCTTCAGATGTCCCCTACAAGAAATGGGTTTCTGCCTTGAACTGTCAAACATCTCTGTGCTTAAAGAGAAGCCTTTTTGCCTTGATGGAGATAATTTATTATGTATTCTGTATTTATGCTGTATTCTGAATGTGGAAATTGGTTGGGACTAGGAGGCTGGCTTAAAGGCATTTTGCAAACGGGATTATTATTTTTGGTCATTATTGTAATGATAGATTTTTGATCAAAACCAGCCAAAATTATTTGTAAGCATTAGGCATATCTGAAGAGAATGCCTTTATTTGAATCAGCAGTTAAGGTGTAGTTTAGTCTGATGCTGTGGTTTTATCTGCTTCTGGTGAATTTTTGAAGTGATGAAATCAGAGACACAAGGTATACTAAGAGTTATGAGGTAATAAGGTAATAATCTAAGTAAGGGTGCTGTCTTTTAGATCTACAAGTGCAATATGCTTTTATGTAGCAGAGCGAAACTAACAATAATGTTGCTTGAGCGAGATGTGCATGTGACAACTTGGGAAAAGGGATATCACAACTGGAGTGCAACAGTGTTTCTATGTCTGGCAGAGTGAAATCTTTCAAGACCTGAGTTTAGACAGTCTAAAATAAATTGTTAGTATTCAGAAAACCCATCTTAAGCCTCTTTTGCTTACATAGGGTTATGGAAGTCAACTGCTATTGTAGAGAATTAATGATTTTTTAATACATATTAACAAATACTACTATTTTAACTTGAGGCAGTTGAGTGAGAAATACTCACGTGTAGCATTTGAGGGAATGTCAGCATAAATCGCACGTACAGTAAGACTGCATTTTTAATCACTGTACTCGTTAAGATTCGATGATGCCATAAGGCTAAGGCCTTTTGTCACAGATTGGTTCTGAACTAAAAGGTGTGTGCACATGTAGATATGCACATTTGTGTTATTTTCCGTAATTGGCTACAAAGTAAGATAATTAGGTTGGGGACTAGGTCTTGGGAATCTGTCTATTATACTTCTGTTTGTTAAGGAACGTGCATAACACACAGCACCCATGTAGGCTTGGCTTGTGGCGTAGTTGTCAAATTTAGCATAGGCATTCAGACAGATAAGCAACGTACTCTTCTTGTGTGTATCACCTACAAGCCATTATGGCTTAGCGTGTAAATCTGTATGTAACTATTGAAAAATCCACTTATGAATGTATATAGCTTAGAACTAATTTCCCCCCTTTGTTAATTCTTTGATATCAATGAGGTATTCTTCAGAAAATGTATGGACTGGTTGGTTGCATAAGGGCAGTTGTTATTTGGACAGAAAATTGTTAATGATCAGGGATTTTCCACTAAAATATTTGCAAATATTCCTAGTCAAACATCAGTTTGGTTTCTTTTGGGGTTTTGAGCTTGCATTAGTCCATGTTCAGAACTTTAAAATTACCTTTGAATTTTTTAAACTTTTCATACCACTGGAACAGAAAGAGCATCTAAATTAAAGCTTCAAGCTAACTTTATTTTTCAAGTATTTCTGGAATTATACTTCTGAACTGAGATTTTATAAGTTGGCTGTGTATTTTCCTGTGTCAAAATGCTGTTATTGAAAATGGTCAACCAGGCAGGCCTATGTCGCCCAAAATAAAAACGGGGGAATTGTGGATAACTGGCTAGCTGAAAAGGGTCACATAGACACAGGCCAGCTGGCTGGACAACAATGCACATCCCTCTCAGCTTATCTGAAGTAAAGCAAAAATACACTATCCTTGGCTGTTCTTGTTACACAGTAACAGGAAGATCGCGGTGGGAAAAGAATGTTACAGGTGGGAACAGATAACTACAGAAGAGAAACTAGGGGCGGGCTTGGTATTTAGGCAACTAACCAATAATGAGCTTAACTTTTGTAATACGTATGAGCTAATTATAACGAGGCATAAAAGGTGACTGTAAGGGACAATAAATGAAGTCTGCTGATCACTCATATTGAGTGACTGTGTCTTCCCTCCGTCGCGACATTACATGTGCAGCCACTCATCAGAGTCAATATTTGCCTGTCAGAGCCCAGTTGAAGGACTTGCACTGAAATAGTTTTGCAAAGTTGCAAAAATAGAAAAACAGATGATTTATTAAGGGGACAGATATAACAAGTTTGGAATTGCTGCTGATAAGTGCACTTACAGCAAAAATCAAGTTCAAGTTAAGAATACAGCGCTTTTGTTATTAGTATTGTCCCGAGTAACATCCAACATAGCGTAAGGTGCAAATCTTACTAAGAGGAGTCCCTGCTTAGGGAAGAGAGAGCTTCAGGCCCATTGACCTGTCCTGTAGTTAAGAGTTCTTTTCTCAGAAAAAAAAATATTCTAAAATGCCAGATTTTATATTCATAGCCAGGTGGAACTAAGTCATTCATTGTGTGTGCCAACTGAAACCAAACAAGATGTCAGTTTGGAAGATCAGTTGGGCCCAATGGTTTACCACAGAGTGTGGAGTAGTCAGTGCAGGTAGAGATTTAAGGTTACAGGTGTTCAGAAGTCTTCCTGGCCTTCACTGAACCCAGGCGTGGATTTTACCCCTTCTCAGTTCAGCCCAGTCAGATGACTCGATGACCTCTGACTATATTGCCTGCCTCTCCTGCCTATGCCAGGTACCATTTCTGCATTCCCTTTGCTTCCCCTGAAAGCGTGTTTTGCCCAGCTCCAGGCCTGTATCTCTGCTGCTGTCTCTAGCTTTGTCAATGTGCTGAAACCCGGGGATGTGCACTGCTAAGGAATCTGAACAGCTTTCCAGTTGCTTTCACCTGAGAAATAGCCCACCTCACAATAGCGCTTTGACATTTTCACAGCAGGCTTCATCGTGAGTTTCTGATTACAGCCCTTATTGTACAACTACACTCAAACGACATACGTGCCACCCTCACATTTTCTCTGTCAACACTTGCAGCTTGGATCAAAGCTTTTAGTGCCTACATATTGATAGAAGAAAAGCTTCATTATCTTTTCTTTTCACTATTGAGACCAAATTTGATTAGCATTTACGCTACTTAAATTCCATGACATTTTTGCACTTTCTCCAGCATGCTGCAGGCCTCAGGAGCCTCGGCTCTCTTTGCTGCACGGCACCATCTCTGCTTGTGTGGCAGTGTGCAGTGACCAGGTCACACCCCTCGCCTGGGTATGGCTCTGCCGACACAGCCACAAAGCCCTTTTATTGCAGCTCTGCAGCGCATCGCTTCTGCTCCGGCATCCCAGCTGCTGTGCACACAGGGCTAGAGTGCAGCATACAGCCATCGCCTGTCTATTCCCAACGCCTACCGATTTGCCCCAAAACTGGCAGGGGTCTGCTCTTCCCAAGGCATGACAATGAGTTTACAGGCTGCTGCCTTAAAGAGCAGCCCACAAGCCTTTTCCCCATCATGGCATGGCTCCTCTTCACTGCAATTTAAACTTCCTGCTTCAACTTCAACTGAAGTACAACAAGGCTTCAGCTTTCCTTGAAACCTCTGGCTTTTCTTCTCACTCCAAAGAGACCTGTTGTCTCGCCTGTCTTCAGAGGTCTTTGAACAGCTTCCCCTGTCCTAGACACGTTACAGGCAGGTTTATTTACGCAAGACAGGGGGAACAAGTTCAGGAATAACTGATTTTTCCCGGTTGCTCCCTGTCAGCTCACACCAACAGGGACCAACAGGACGTAGCTAACTTCCCTGTGAAAGATGGGAGAACTACAGGAAAAGGCAGCTGTGGGCTAAACATGGCAATGAGAGGCTGCTGGCAGACTCAGGGCCCTGACTTCAATGTTCAAGGAGTCTAGAGCCTAGTCCTTGGGACAAGGCTGGAGTGGCAAGTGTCCAAGATCAGAAGACACTGTCCTGAAAATGGTTATAGCCAAGGCTAAGGGACCTATGCACTAGATAAAAGGGCTTACTAGATGCCGAGGAGCACAGATTGTTTGTGGGGGTGCCACTGCCTCTTGCCTCCAGCAGCTGGAGCAAGTCTTTCAGACACAGAGGAAGACCATCTAAAGCCATGTGTATAGCTATGGCCGACACACAAAATTGACATAATCTGCTTCAGAGTGCCCTGGATACCCATTTCAAGCCTCCATCTTACAAAATGTTCTGTGGTTGTGGGGCTTTTGTTATCAGCAAAATCCCTCCCCTTCTCTTCATTTATGTCCAAGGTCACTCCAAGAGCCTTGGGTGGATTCTGGTACAGCATTCATAGAACCACAACGTGATAGACTCACAGAACCACAGGATGGGCTTGGGTTGGAAGAGACCTTTAAAGATGATCTAGTCCAACAGCCCTGTCATGGGCAGTGAAAGAAAGTGAAAGCCCCATCCAACCTGACCTGGAATACTTCCCGGGATGGGGCATCCACAGCTTCTCTGGGCAACCTGTTCCGGTGTCTCACCACCCTCAGAGTAAAGAATTTCTTCCTTATTGTCCTGGTTGTGGCTGGGATGGAGTTAGATTTCTTCCTAGTGTCTGGTAATGCTATTGTTGTTATTGTTGTAGTTGTTATACATTACTTTAGTTCAATTATTAAACTGTTCTTATCTCAGCTCACAGGTTTTACATTTTTCCAAGGCTCCTCCCCATTCCACTGGGCGGTGGGGGTGGGGGGCAGTGCGTGAGTGGCTGCATGGGACTTAGTTGCTGGCACAGGTTAAACCATGACAGTCTTTTTTGGCATCCAACATGGGCACAAAGCTTGAGATAAGAATAGATGTGACCCGAGCATGTTAAAACAGCTTTGTTATAAGCATTGGTTGTGTCCGTTTAACAGCTGATGGTCACAATGTTGATTCATTTGCTCTCAGAGTCGTTGCACTTTTCTCAGACTTGCGTTATAGAACACCTTAATTGCCGTATACGTTCCCTGTTGTGATGTTTATCGCCTCTGGGGGCTGGGTTAAGGTTATAATTTTGTTGTACTTTGTAATACTGGTTATGATATGATGGAATTACTGGTCGTGGAACTAATCTGGTATTTGCACTCAGCATTGCTGTCACCTCTGTACTTTGAGAGCCGTCTATTGGGAATTATTGATAATGGCGCCTTTTGCCTTTTCTCCTTGGATAGCCAACCTATGGAAGAAACATCTTCCTACATCTTCCCCTTCTCCTCCAGGCTAATTACAATGACAAATTTTAATATCCTTGGGATGCTGAAACCAGCATGGTCATGTTGCTAGGAACCATGAATGTGGTTCTGGTCTTGATTAGGGTTAAGCAACTATTTATGGCTACTCAGGCCCAGGCAAAAGGCACTGCAGCTACTCCAACTCCTATGACAAGCACTGCGGCTACTCAAACTCTGACAACAGGCACTGGGGCTACTTGGACCCAAACAACAGGTACTGCAGCTAGTGAGACCCCAGCGATGGGTGATATGGCTACTGCAACCCCTGCAACAAGCACTGTGGCTACTCAACCGCCACCATCAGGCACAGCTCCTTTAGTAAAGGAAGACAAATTATGGACATCACAAGAACAGGAAAAAGAAGTAGAACAAGAGGTAACTACTCGGTCCCGATCCCTGAGCAAACTGTGGGATATGCAAAAAGATTTCAACCATTGCCCAGGTGACCACATTTTCACCTGGCTGCTCCGATGCTGGCATAACAGGGCTAGTAGCTAGTAGAGGGTAAGGAAACCGAGCAACTGGCATCACTTTCTAGGGAAGGGGGTGTTGACAAGGCGATTGGAAATGGGACACAAGCCCTCAGCCTCTGGAGGCAACTCCTGTCAAGTGTGAAGGAGTGCTATCCTTCCAAGGAAAATGTTACATGTCACCCAGCCAAGTGGGCTACCATGGAGAGAGGCATCCAGTACTCTGAGGGAACTGGCCGGGCTAGAGATGATTTATCATGATCCAGACAATGCACAGGTGCCCACAGATCCAGACGAAGCCCAAAGCACACAATCCACGTGGTGGAAATTTGTATGGAGCGCACCACTGTCGTATGCCAACCCATTGGCAGTAATGACCTGGAGAGACAAAGAGGCAGCGACAGTGGATGAAGCGGCTTGCCAGCTCTGGCAATACGAAGAAAATGTCTCTTCCGCCCTATGGACTTGCATGTCCGCTGTGGAAAAACTGTCCAAAAAGTGTGAAAACCTGTTCCAGGAGTTCCAGCAGGTTTTATATATATATATATATAAATAAAAATAAGATAGGTCCTGCGCCCCACCCATATGGGCCACTATCTCAGCTCTCAACAGTAAACATCCTTTTGCTCAAGAGCGAGGATATAGGAGGTACATACCATGGAGTACCCTGTGGTTTTACCTGCAGGACCACAGAGAGGACATGAGGGAGTGGGATGGAAAAACTACCCTGACCCTGGAGGCACAGGTATGTGAATTGCAAGGAAAAAGAATCACAAAGGGGGTTCTTCCGGGAAAATTGTTACTCCAGTCTCCAGTGAGCAGTTCCCCAGACAGAGTGGAAGGGCTGATCTTACTCCTGATCCCATGGCAAGAAATTCTAATCTGTTTTTACAAGAATTAAGTGGAGAATCCTATGACCAAGACTAGAAGGGCCCTGCCTCCAGCCAGGTGGAGGAGAGGGACATCTGGGTTTATTGGGCTGCGTGGATCTGACAGCCTGGCACGTCATACTCACTGGAGTATAAGACTCTAGCAGACACAGTGTACCCTAATGCAATTAAGCTGTAAAGGGACAGCACTCCACTTCTGGAGTGACAGGAGGATCCAAACAGCTCTTGGGGCTGTTGTGTTGTATCGGAGGCTGAAATAAGCCTGACTGGGAATGAGTGGCAAAAGGACCCCATTGTGACTGGCCCAGAGGCTCCGTGCATCCTTGGCATAGGCTGTCTCCAGAGAGGGTACTTCAAGGACTCTAAAGGGTACCAGTGGGCTTTCAGTTTAGCTGCCTTGGAGATGGAGGAAATTGAGCAGCTGTCTGCCTTGCCTGGTCTCCTGGAGGACCCTTGTGTTGTAGGGTTGCTGCGGGCTGGAGAGCAACAGGTGCCGACTGCTACCACAGCGGTGCACTGGTGACCATATCTCACCAAGCGAGACTCCCTGATTCCCATCTATAAGCGGATGCGTTGATTGGAGAGCCAAGGAGTGACCAGCACAACCTGCTCACCCTTCAGTAGCCCCATATGGCCAGTGCAAAAGCCTAATGGAGAATGGAAACTAAGAGTAGGCTATCGTAGCCTGAATGAACGCTTACCACCATTGAGTGCTGCCATACTGGTCGTGCTAGAATTTCGATACGAACTGGAGTTAAAGGCAGCCGAGCAGGACGCTGAAACTGGTATCGCTAATGTATTGTTCTCAATCCCTTTGGCAGCAGAGTGCAGGCCGCACTGTGCTTCCACTTGGAGGGGCGTCCAGTACACCTGGAATCAACTTCCCAGGTGGGCAGCCCTACCAGTTGCCACAAACCAGTCCAGACTGCACTGGAACAGGGTGCAGCTCTGGAACATCTGCAATACATTGATGATACCTTCTGTTCTTGAGAAAGGGAAGAAAACAGTCCAAATCCTTCCGAAAGCTGGTTCTGCCATAGAACAAAGTAAGGTCAAGGGACCTGCACAGGAGAACCAGTTTTTAGCAATAAAATGGCAAGATGGACATTGCCATATCCCAGTGGATGTAACCAACAAAGTAACAGATACGTCTCCACCCACTAGTAAGAAAGAAACACAAGCTTTCTTAGGCGTTGTGTGGTTTTAGAGAATGCACATGCCAAATTACAGTCTGGCTGTAAGACCTCTCTATCAATTGACCCAGAAGAATGATTTCAGTCGGGGCCCTGAGCAATGCGAAGCCTTTGAACAAATGACACAAGAGACAGTTCATGCAGTACAACTTGGGCCAGTCTGGGCAGGGCAAGATGTAAAAAGTGTGCTCTACACTGCAGCCAGGGAGAATAGCCCTACCCGGCACCCCTGGCAGAAAGCACCAGAGTAGACTCAAGGTCATCCCCTAGGGTTTTGGAGTTGGGGATGCAGAGCATCTGAGATACTGGCAGCTTATGAAGGGGTTTGGGCTGCGTTTGAGATGCTTTGGAAGCGACTGGCACTGAAGCACAGCTCCTCCTGGTACCGCGGCTGCCGGTGCAGGGTTGGATGATCAAAGGGAGGGTCTCCTCTACACATCATGCAACTGAAGCTACCTAGAGCAAGTGGGTCACGATGAATTTGAATAGGAGACCCCAGTCATCCAGAAATCTTGGAAGTGACCATGGACGGGCTAGAAGGGAAAGATTTTGGAATATCACCAGAGGAGGAGGTGACACGTGCTGAAGGAGACCCACTGTGTAGTAAAGTACTAGGAAACGAAAAGCAGTATGTCTTCTGTACAGATGGGGGGCCTGCCATGTTGCAGGAAAGCATCAGAGATGAAGGTGGCTGTATGGAGACCCCTGCGACAAGTCACAGAAATGGATGAAATCAAGTCAGTTTGCAGAGCTGAAACTATCCAGCTGGCATTAGACGTTGCTGAACGAGAAAAATGGCCAATACTTTATCTCTGTAGTGACTCACGGATGGTGGCAAATGCCCTGTGGGCGTGCTTGCAGCAATGGAGGCAGAGGAACTGGCAGCACAGAGGTGAACCCATCTGTGCTGCCGCATCGTGGCAAGATATTGCTGCCTGGGTGGAAAACCTGGCTATGAAGGTATGTGACACAGATTCTCATGTACGCAAGAGGTGGGCCACTGAAGAACATCAAAACTGCCAAGAGGTAGATGAGGCTGCTAAGGCTGAAGTCGCTCAGGTAGATATGGATTGGCAACATACAGGTGAATTATTTATAGCTCAGTGGGCCCATGATGTCTCAGGCCATCAAAGAAGAGATGCAACATATGGATGGGCTCGTGATTGAGGGGTGGACTTGACCAGCTTGATCGCACAGGTTACTCATGAATGTGAAACATGCACTGCAATTTAGCAAACCAAGCAGTTAAAGGCTCTCTGGTATGGAGGGTGATGGCTGAAATAACAATATGGGGCAGCCTGGCAGACTGACTATATCACATCCCCACAAATCTGCCAAGGCAAGCGCCATGTGCTTACAACAGTGGAAGCAGCTACCGTATGGCCTGTGCCCCACACCACCACCTGGAACACTATCCTGGGCCTTGACAAGCAAGTCTTGTGGTGGCACGGCACCCGGCAACAGGACTCATTTTAAAAACGACCTCCTAGACAGCTGGGCCAAAGAGCATGACAGCAAGTGGGTACGTTGCATCCCCGATCAAGCGCCAGCCTCTGGAAGTATCAAGTGATACAATGCACTGCTAAAGACTACACCGAGAGCAGTGGGTGGTGGGGCCTTCAAACACTGGGATGCACTTTCAGCGAAAGCCACCTGCTTAGTCAGCACTAGGGGATCTGCCAATCAGGCTGGCCCTGCCCAATCAAAAATGTTACGTACTGCAGAAGGGGATAAAGTTCCCAACATGCACATAAATAAATACACCGGGGTAAACAATATGGGTGATTCCTGCCTCAGACAGAGGTAAACCCATTTGTGGAAGTGCTTTTGCTCAAGCACCTGGGTGCACTTGGTGGACAACACAGGAGGATGGGAAGGTCCGATGTGTACCTCAGGGGCATTTGATTTTGGGTGATGATAGCCAATGAATTAAATTCAGTGTGGTTAATTACTATGTAACACTTTATATCATCACTTTGAGGATGGCTATATGCCATCTCAGAGGTATTATAGTTAAAATCACCCCGATTAATGCAGAATGAACTTTGATGAAACTGGACCAGCACAGAGGGGACGGAATCATAACCAGCTTCAGCATGCAACAATCTGACACCACACACCACCTTCCCTGCCCTGAAAAGACTGTTATGACAGATGGAGCCCAGTCATGGACTACATGAACTCAAAGGACTTTTCCAGGGAAGGCTCATAGACTAAGGGAATAATACCTGTGTGTATGTATCAAAAGGCAGGAAAGGTGACGGTGGATAACTGGGATGTACTGGAATGTGTGGGATCTGAGCATGATGTAAACGGTGTAGTATAATGTGTGGACACCGTCTTTGTTTCAGCTGGGACAAAGTTAATTTTCTTCCTCTGAGCTGAAACGGCGCTATGTTTTGGATTTAGTGCGAGAACAACATTGATAAGACACTGATGTTGTAGTTGTTGCTAAGTAGTGCTTATGCTCAATCAAGGACTTTTCAGTTTCTTCTACTCTGCCCGTGAGCAGATACGGAAGAAGCCGGCAGGAAGCAGAGCCGGGACAGCTGACCCAAACTAGCCACAGGGATGTTTCACACCACAGAACATCATGTTTAGTTTGTAGACTGGGGAGAGTTCAACGGGGAGCACCGATTACTACTTGGGAACACGCTGGGCATTGGAGAGCAGGTGGTGAGCAATTGTATTTTCTATCACTTGTGTCTCTCGCATTGTATTCCTCTCACTTTTTTTGCCATCTCCTTTTTCATTATTATTACTGGTATTAGGAGGAGGAGGAGGAGGAGTATATTTTAATTTATTTCAGTTATTAAACTGTTCTTATCTCAATGCGCAGGTTTGACCCTTTCTTTAACTTTTTTCTTTACCCTTCCTTTATCATTATTTTCTCCTCCGTTTCCTCACATGTCTGCTGGGCCCTGCTACCTGTGAGGTTTTGGCTACACCCATCCGGCTCTAAAACCTCCCCAAATTTTGTTTGGTTTTCCACACGCGTACACAGTCTCTCCTTTCCAAAAGATCAAGAAATTAGCCTCTTCTCCCAAATTCCCTGTCTGTATTAAAGCAACACACAGTCTTACTAAGAGCAAACAGCATCTGTGTTGTCACAGAACTGGGAGTGCAAAGCTTAGCATTTTCCAGGTTCCTTACGGCCTGGCATTGGACATCACTAACTGGCAGCAAAAGAGAAGCTGAGAACTCAGGTGGTTTAGTGCCTAGATGTGTAGCTGCTGTGCAGGAGCAAGCATCTCAACAGACACCAGAAGATGATGCCCTGCGTGGTCAGGCTTTTCTAGTATTAGTTGCATGTATAGGCTGGAAGTCCTTTCTGAAAGCCAGTGCTTTTCAGATAAGGCTCTCATGCAGTGACTCTGCCCTTCTGCCTTTAATCTGCCGAAAAGATGAGGAAACGGAGCGGAGAAGAGCAATGGTTTTAATCCAGAATTCTGAAGAGAGTTAAAAAGGGTCAAGCACTCGGTATCTAGTAAACTGAATCACAGGGGTTTTTCAGTCCCCGGCCGTTTCAGGCTCTGAATACCCCAGCTTTGTCCTTCACTCAGCATAGTTTAGCAGCATTTGCACTGGGATTAGCAGCAATTGCACTGGGAACAAATCTGAACGCTTTGCCAGAGCTCACCTTCAGAGACAGCTAACGTGCCTTGAGCTCCGAGATCTGCAAATACCTGGGGATACTGAAGGTTTCAGTTTCTGAACGCGCTGTGGTACGGTGCTCTCTCCTGTGTGATTTTGGCATGGGAAAGCTTCAGAAGCTCCTTCCTCCGAGGGGCAAGCGGCGGGGGGGGGGGGGGGGGGGGGGGGGGGGGGCGGGGGGGGGGAAGGGGGGGGGAAGGGGAGGGGTAGCGTGCGCGCGCGCGTGTGTTTGTGTGAAGAGAGAAGCATTGTTTGAACGACAAGAGCTGAGGCAACCACCGTCACACTTGTCCAGACTAAGAACACAAATCCTTTGGTTTGTCCTGTTGAGAGAGGCTACCCGCATTCAACCCCCCAGGCGATGTCTCGGGACTCCTAAACTCGGTGGGAGGCTTGTTAGAACGTGCTCGTGAGCAGCCGTACAGTAAACCTCAATGCCATCCAGCGGCCGCTGGGTGCAACGAAAGGGGGAAACTGCACAAAGTCCCTCCGTTTATCCCAGTTTCCCAGCCCCTTATCCAAGCACCGAAAAGGCAGCCTGCCTGTGGCAGAGCTAAACAGAGCTGCCGTTGCCTCATGGAAGCCTAAGATCTTGCCGGGACCGGTGGGAACTGCTGCTAAAGCCCTCCACATATCCAGGCATCATTCGCACAGCAGTCATTAGCACTTGCAAAACAGTGTTTGGGATCTGGTATGAAAGAAGCTGGCAACATGCACAGCCGTGACAGCTGACCTGAACTAGGAGAAGAGACACCCCAATGCAGCCAGACAGTTAAACCACAACACATTAATCTAAAGCTAAACATGTTCAGCACCGGCTGTGCCCTATCTGTCCTGATCCCATCCCTACACTCACAGGCGAGATCCCTGTAGGGTCCTGGGCCCTGCTGGGCCCCATCCAGCCCCTGCCTGGACCAAGGCGTACCAGGGACTGAACACAAACACCCACCTGGAGAAGTGACCACCTCCTGTGGTGTCTGCATGAGGGCTGCGGGGTGCAACTACCTTCAGCAAACGGACACCCAGAGCTTGGGGCTGGAGGCAGTGCTATGATGGCTCTAAAAGCAGCAGAAAATGCCCAGCAGCCAGCCGAGTCCTCCTTGTTGGAGGTAGCGGGGGAGCCCAGAGGGCTGGCCATCAGTGCAGGGGTATGGGGACACCCTGTGGTACTTTGTCCTGCAGCCTCCCAGGGAGACACTTGGAGACACCTGCCATGGCCAGAGTGGCCTGGCAGGGCCCCGGGAAGACATGGCCAAGGCCTCAGTGACTGGTGTGAAACACCAATGCCGAGCACAAGACAAGAGATGCGGGGATGGAGGGGGCAAAGGTGCTGTGGTAACGCCAGACACGTGTGTAAGCGATGTGGGTGGGATGTCCTGGTGTGATGTCCCCAGGCAAGGAGTTCGGATGTCACTGAGGGAAAGCCTGTGACACCTCCAAGTGATGGGTTGTGACCTCCCCAAGAAACACATTGTGACCAGGCGTCCCTCGCTGCCTATATCCATGCATTGAGCCTCACCCAGCCGGCTCAGGCCAGCTGAGCAACTTCTTGAGGGAGTGTCGTGCAAGGCTATGGTTGGTGCTGGTGTCGTGCTCGGGGAGTTGTTCACTGCAGCTCTCAGTGCCCGACCCCACAGCCACTGGAGGATTTTCCCCAGCCCTGCCGGATCCAGGCAGCCAGGGCACATGGCACATGGGGAGCTGGGAGGGTTTCCTTCTTGAGGGACCTGGGTATTTCTTCCATCCCCTCCCTGGACCAGCCAATGACTGTGGCCTCTCTTCTTTTTCTAGCACAACACCAGATGCTGCAGCGGCCGTAAGAGAGAGTGTCTTGACATTCCCAGCTCCCCCCAGCCCGCTGCAGCACATGGCGGCCATGTCCACGGAGCCGGAGTACCGCTGTCCAATATGCCTGGACAGGTGGGAGGAGGTCAGCTACGTGATGCCATGCCTCCACCAATTCTGTTACAGCTGCATCCTGCAGTGGGCTGAGACCAAGCCTGAGTGCCCCCTCTGCAAGGGGAGTGTGACCTCCATCTTGCACTCCAACACCTTTGAAGAGCATGTCATTACACCATCTGCAGCACAGTCAGTTGTCCTCGGCCCAGCACCAGGAGCTGCTGGACCCCAAGACACCCACAATCTCCATCGTCCTGCATCATCCTATTTGTCAGCTGTGGGGCTGTTTCCCAGTGCTCCTGTGGGCGGCATCTATCCCCATGACTGGGTATACCTCTTCCGAAGCCACCGAGATCTGTTCTGGCCACTACGGTCCTGGCTGCAACGGGAGCTGAGGATGATCTTTGAGGATGCCCGTGAAGAAGCAGCAGAAGCATATAGGCTCATCCTGTCCTGCCTGTACGTCTTTGGCCCGGATGAGGAAAGTCTGTTCCAGGTGCTGCGGGACACCCTGGGCAGGCACACGATGAGCTTTGTGCACCGGCTGATTGACATCACCGTGGAGCAGGGCAGAGGGGACACCCAACCGCGAATGGGCTGGGAGAACACCCATGCTAGTGGCGAGCGGGAGAGCAGCCCTGTGGCTTCCCCACAGGGGATGTTTCATTCCCCAAGTCCAGCCCTGCATGGGGGTCCCAGCAGCCCCCGCTCAGTCCCTGTTCCCACCCAGGGGGAGGAAGAAGAGCCGCAGGAGGACGCAGAGGAGGATGCACCTGGGCCCTCCACACGCAATCGGGGCACGCAACACTCCCCTGGTGGGCCCCTGGGAAGCCCTGAAGAGGAGGACCAGCAGCGCTGAGGACCCCTCTCAGCCCCGCAAGGAGCCATTCCACCCTCAGTGGAACCAGGAGGGTACCTCAGGTGCCAGCCAGACCACATCTGGGCCAGCCAATGGGTCTTAGGCCATTCCCCAAGAGATCCCAGCCCCCGAAAGCTGATCATTGTGCAATAAAAGAAAATAAAGGCATCACAGCAGCAGAAAAAGTCTCGGTATTATTACCAGTCTCAGTGGCATTGCTGTCCCCACCTGTGCTGCTTTCTCACCTTCTCCTGGTGCTACACCCACTGTTCCCCATGTGCACGCTGGGCCCACTACCTCCTCCGCCCAGGAGCCTTGCAAATGCGGTGCAGAGCCCGTGCTCCAGTGCTGGCAATGGCAGTGCCACGTTCATGGGCAATGGGACTCAAGGGGTGGGGTGTGCTCACTGTGGGTGCTGTTACGCCACGGGGCAGAGGGACATGGGCAGGAGACCTGACAAGGCTCGGGTCCATGAGGAACAGAGGCACAAGCCTCTCTGCCTCAGTTCTCCTGGCAAGAGGTGGCAATACCTTGCACCAGCCATTTCCTCACAGGTGCTCTGGTTTAAGCAGAGCTGTTGGCTCTTTGGAAACACCCCCACCCCGCTGTGACCTGGGCGCGTTACAAGTGCCTCAGGGAGGTCTGTGTGGAGCCCCAGCACGGATGCCCTTTGCGGCGCACAGAGAGCGAGCGCTGTGGGTCAGGGACAGAGCGAGGGTTCCCTAATGCATGTCAACCCATAGAAGCTGCAATGCCTCAGCCTGCTCTGTCTTCTGATCCCTGCGGAGTCTTTCCAAGTGTATGGGTGGGCTTTCCTGGGAAAAAATGGGCAGGTTATTCTTGTATTGGGTTTTGAAAACCAGTGCCTACGGGCATAAAGGCTGTGCTGGGGGGCTTCTTGTGACCTGGTGCGGGAGAAGCTGTACGGTTCAGAGCCAGCAAGGAGACCAGCAGGCTCTCAGTAGCAGTCTATGTCTAATTCTTAGGCAGTACAAGCAAAGAAAGGATTGAAGACTACAGGAAAAAGTCTTCAGCTTTACTAGCAAGATTAAAGGGGGGTGCTGTGTTAAGAATCTGACAAGTTGCTGGCAGTGTGGGTGGGGAGACAGCCATCATGTTGAGCGGTGGGGTTCAGAAAGGATCCCCTTGCTTTCTAAAGCCCCTCTCAAAAGAGTCTCATTGTGGCTAGATCCAGTCCCAGTCTCAGACTTGGTCAATGATTTTAGGTCTAAGGGATTATATGTCCAGGCCCGTGGGGGGAGACAGCCCTGCTATTGAATCACAAGGTTGAGCCATGTAAACTCACAAAGATCCTCCTAAAACTACTCGCACATAATGATAGGGCTATTGGTTGGTAAATGACAACCAAAGTTCTGAAGTAATAATACAAACACGTGCATTTCAAATCAACACCTCAATATACACACAGGCTATTTCAAGCTATTTTTTTAAACTATACGTTTGAAAAACTATAAAACAAACTATATGACAGAATTTCTTAGCTGTGCCTACATCAAAATTTTGGTTTTCACAGAAGTATGAGGGTTACAAAGAGAAATGCCCAACAAATAAAAATCAGCTGTCCTTGGGATACCCTTGCAGCACTCTACATTGGCATAGGGGAGTTTTTGATTCCAGGTGGAATTGCATGACATTTAGAGTACTTATGAACACAAAAACAGAAGACGGTGTTTTGTTGTTATTTGACCAGCAAACTTTAGGCTGAAAGGAGGGTATTATCCATCTTGTACTGATTGACGGAGTTTTCCAGAATTATCTTTTGCTTCCCAAGCATAAAGGTTCTTTGGGGTTGTTAGGACCACTGCTGCTGTTCCAGTCTGAGGTATTTTGACTAAAACAGACAGGAGAATTGTAGAGGGAGTGCACCCGAGTAAGAATACCTCTTTTTTCTAAGTCTGTCACCACCCCATCAATGCCTGAATGTGCAGCTGCTGGCAAAGTAGCTGTTCAGTTTTGCAACATTTTGTACAGCAGCTGTTAGTGGAGCTGTATTAGCATTCAGGAGCCAATAATCAATTGTTAAACACCACCTCCTGTCTGGTTTCTGAATTGGATAGAGTTATACGGGGAGTGGATTCTGGGGGTAATCTGTCATTTCTCCAAATCACTTATGACTTCAGAAATTCCATGTTGTGGTGCAGCAGAAATCAGGTATTGTGGTACGTTAGTAATTTTCAAGTCAGGGAGTGCAGGGGCCGTGCGCAGTACATGCACTGTAGCCTCCCGGTTTCTTGCCAGGGTTGGGATCGATGTTGAGGCTGAAGGACCACACGCTGCCCTTCACCAGGGGCCAGGCTCATTCCATTTAAAACACCAAAACATAACATATTTTCATGATGATTTTAATTGCAGAGCCAGTAGTCGACCTGTGCTTCTCATGCAGGAGCCATACATTGACTTTGGCAGTTTGACACACAACACACTCTCCATTCACACTGGTAATCTTAATTCTTTGCCATCCAGATCACAAGCCTAGCATTTCATCACTTTATTGTGTTAGAATGGAAATTTGTGCCCACGTGTATCAAAAACTGCAACAACTGCCTCTGAAGATCAACTGGATTTAAAATGTATGGGTCATAAGCATTTACCCGATAAGGTTCCACCTTCCATACCGGCAGGTCCAATTGCCTTACAGATGTTACTCTTTTTTTTCACTTCACATCCTGCAACTGCTCCCTAAGGGGAAGGGAGGGATTGGGGATTGTCTTCCTTTCTAGGGATTAGTACCAAAGGAGTTAAATTACACTCCTTCCTTTCACTGTTACCTTGTTTCTGGAATGTTTCAGTCAGACTCAAAGTAACGCTAGCTAGCGGGCCGACCGTGAATCAGGGAATGCCTAGGACTAATGCTTCCTTCCATAATCAATTCCTCCGTTCTTGAGATTCTGCTCACGGGTTTTTAACTTTGTTTACCTTTGATTTAGTTTCTGTGCCCTGATTCAAGGGTCTTGCTTTGTGGTCGCCTCCCCATGACTTCAGGTTTTGGTTTTCAGCTGGTTTCACGACTGCAGTTTACAATGCCATGCGTTAATTCCACCCAGGTAGGGAGCTGCTTAGGAGCATTATTTCCCTGGTTTCCATCATATTCAGTATCTCTTTAAATGTCATCCTGTTTTGCAGGTAGGTGGGGTTTAAGAATTGTTGAGGCTCCTCTAATCAGTGGTTTTAACGTTGCAAGATGTGTTAAATCGATTAAATTTGGGTGTGGGGCTGAGGTCTCAGGTCTACTAGGAATTAATTTATTTCCTGCCAGCTGACCTCCCCTGATGAATCAATTCTCTGGCTTAGGCCAGTGGTGTGGGCCTGTGAACCCATTGGGGCAGGGGCTCTGGCAGTTCCTGGTCTTCAGGCTGACCCAGCCCATTCAGCGCCCATAATTCACTCTCTCACACAAACTCTCCAGGTGGTTATGTGGATGTGCTCCCATGGGGCTGCGTGGCAGCTACAGCAGCATTCATAACATGGGTGGTGTGTATATGGTCCTGAGCAGTGGCTACGTAGGTTTTCCGACTGTCCGGGAGGCCACGAATAAGGGGAGTTGGTTTTGCCGGATCAATAGGAGTAGCGCTGGGAATTTCATTAACGTGTTTCTCTCCTACAGTGCTTGTAACACAGGCTGCCTCTTCCACAGGCATCGTAAAATTGGAGAACCCTGAAGTTTTGATAACAAGAGGGTCACCTTCCTCTTGTGGGTGTATACCACCAGCCCAATAGGCAGTTTATATGGTTAATAAATAGTTGTGGTCACCTGGTGTGATGTTTAAAAATACTCCAGGGCCCCAAAAGCTGCCTGCTTCTTTCTGGCTTAGTAAGATTAGATACCCCCCCCCATAAGGGAGACTCACCGCATATGTTCTGTTTCAGGCTCCTCTGAACACCTAGAATACTTTTACTGTAACTTGCCAGTTCAGTGGGGGACCATGAGATGATACGTACGGTAGTATGGACATCGTTATCTCCCTCATTTGCAGTTTCAGTTTTGATCAGTGGTGGTATAGACAAAGATTCTGGGGTATTATAATCAGACTCTTCCAGTGGTTCATCATTATCATTATCATTATCACAACGGATGTCTCCATCCCATGATCGGAATCTACACAGTGTATTAATTTGCAGATTTGCTTATCTGAGACTGAGGATGGCATTTGCTCTAATAAGAGAATTAACTTTTCCTGCAATTTTTCCCATCTCTCAGCTGAGGCTAGCAGCATTTTAAGTTCCCTATTTTCAGTTATTAAGTTTTGGGGTTTACTCATGTGGGTATCTACTTGTGTCCAATATTTTTGGGGCCATTCTCTTCCTGCTTGGGATGGTGCATGCTTACATTCTTGCAACAGTTTACCCGTGGCAATCCTGTCCATACCACCGATTTTCTGTCACATGAAGAGTCTGACAAGTGGCTGGGGGAGACCGGAGGGAGAGCAGCACTCCCATTGAGTCACAAGGTTTGGAGAGGATACCCTTGTCTTCTGAACTTCTCAGAGAGAAGTCTAGGTCCAGCTAGATCCAATCCTAGTCTCAGACTTGCTCAACAGTTTTGAGTCTAAAGGATTACATTGTGGGTAACTGGCTAGCTGAAAAGGGTCACATAGACACAGGCCAGCTGGCTGGACAACAATGCACATCCCTCTCAGCTTATCTGAAGTAAAGCAAAAAATACACTATCCTTGGCTGTTCTTGTTACACAAAATCAGGAAGATCGCGGTGGGAAAAGAATGTTACAGGTGGGAACAGATAACTACAGAAGAGAAACTAGGGGCGGGCTTGGTATTTAGGCAACTAACCAATAATGAGCTTAACTTTTGTAATACGTATGAGCTAATTGTAACGAGGCATAAAAGGTGACTGTAAGGGACAATAAATGAAGTCTGCTGATCACTCATATTGAGTGACTGTGTCTTCCCTCCGTCGCGACAAATGGCGCCCGAACAGGGACACTAGAGAGGGCTGAACCTGCGAGCCACGGTTCGACGGAGTTTCGGTACCGGTGCTGAAAGCAGCGCAGGAGGCGGAAGGGCACAGTCCCCGCGCCCGGGAGCACCTACAGAGGGTCCCGCCGGCCACGCGTCGCCGGAGTGTCGCAAAGGCTGCAACAGCGCTGACGAAGGTATGGAGAGACAAGCGACGTACGATTCGCTCATACGCTTTTTAGAAAAGCGGAGCGTTCGGGACATAGATTGTAACAAGGCATTACCCGGGTTATTAGCGTATGGGATAGCATCCGGGACCCCCGCGGCAGCGGCGAGCGGCGGCGCAGCCCGGCAGGCCCCTTCCCGGCCGCGGCTTCTCTCCGAGGCGGCACCCCCCCCCCCCTCCGATCGGCGCCATGGCGATGCAAGCGGCCAAGCGAGCTAACACCTGGCTGCCCCCAGAGGTCAATCGGATCCTTTATATTCGGAACCTGCCGTATGAAATCACAGCGGAGGAAATGTATGATATTTTCGGGAAATACGGACCTATTCGACAACTCAGGGTTGGAAACACTCCTGAAACAAGTGGAACAGCTTAAGCTTCTCAAGGAAAAATACGGAATTGATTACAAACCCACCAAAAAAAGTGCTTCAGATGTCCCCTACAAGAAATGGGTTTCTGCCTTGAACTGTCAAACATCTCTGTGCTTAAAGAGAAGCCTTTTTGCCTTGATGGAGATAATTTATTATGTATTCTGTATTTATGCTGTATTCTGAATGTGGAAATTGGTTGGGACTAGGAGGCTGGCTTAAAGGCATTTTGCAAACGGGATTATTATTTTTGGTCATTATTGTAATGATAGATTTTTGATCAAAACCAGCCAAAATTATTTGTAAGCATTAGGCATATCTGAAGAGAATGCCTTTATTTGAATCAGCAGTTAAGGTGTAGTTTAGTCTGATGCTGTGTTTTTATCTGCTTCTGGTGAATTTTTGAAGTGATGAAATCAGAGACACAAGGTATACTAAGAGTTATGAGGTAATAAGGTAATAATCTAAGTAAGGGTGCTGTCTTTTAGATCTACAAGTGCAATATGCTTTTATGTAGCAGAGCGAAACTAACAATAATGTTGCTTGAGCGAGATGTGCATGTGACAACTTGGGAAAAGGGATATCACAACTGGAGTGCAACAGTGTTTCTATGTCTGGCAGAGTGAAATCTTTCAAGACCTGAGTTTAGACAGTCTAAAATAAATTGTTAGTATTCAGAAAACCCATCTTAAGCCTCTTTTGCTTACATAGGGTTATGGAAGTCAACTGCTATTGTAGAGAATTAATGATTTTTTAATACATATTAACAAATACTACTATTTTAACTTGAGGCAGTTGAGTGAGAAATACTCACGTGTAGCATTTGAGGGAATGTCAGCATAAATCGCACGTACAGTAAGACTGCATTTTTAATCACTGTACTCGTTAAGATTCGATGATGCCATAAGGCTAAGGCCTTTTGTCACAGATTGGTTCTGAACTAAAAGGTGTGTGCACATGTAGATATGCACATTTGTGTTATTTTCCGTAATTGGCTACAAAGTAAGATAATTAGGTTGGGGACTAGGTCTTGGGAATCTGTCTATTATACTTCTGTTTGTTAAGGAACGTGCATAACACACAGCACCCATGTAGGCTTGGCTTGTGGCGTAGTTGTCAAATTTAGCATAGGCATTCAGACAGATAAGCAACGTACTCTTCTTGTGTGTATCACCTACAAGCCATTATGGCTTAGCGTGTAAATCTGTATGTAACTATTGAAAAATCCACTTATGAATGTATATAGCTTAGAACTAATTTCCCCCCTTTGTTAATTCTTTGATATCAATGAGGTATTCTTCAGAAAATGTATGGACTGGTTGGTTGCATAAGGGCAGTTGTTATTTGGACAGAAAATTGTTAATGATCAGGGATTTTCCACTAAAATATTTGCAAATATTCCTAGTCAAACATCAGTTTGGTTTCTTTTGGGGTTTTGAGCTTGCATTAGTCCATGTTCAGAACTTTAAAATTACCTTTGAATTTTCTAAACTTTTCATATCACTGGAACAGAAAGAGCATCTAAATTAAAGCTTCAAGCTAACTTTATTTTTCAAGTATTTCTGGAATTATACTTCTGAACTGAGATTTTATAAGTTGGCTGTGTATTTTCCTGTGTCAAAATGCTGTTATTGAAAATGGTCAACCAGGCCTATGTCGCCCAAAATAAAAACGGGGGAATTGTGGATAACTGGCTAGCTGAAAAGGGTCACATAGACACAGGCCAGCTGGCTGGACAACAATGCACATCCCTCTCAGCTTATCTGAAGTAAAGCAAAAAATACACTATCCTTGGCTGTTCTTGTTACACAATATCAGGAAGATCGCGGTGGGAAAAGAATGTTACAGGTGGGAACAGATAACTACAGAAGAGAAACTAGGGGCGGGCTTGGTATTTAGGCAACTAACCAATAATGAGCTTAACTTTTGTAATACGTATGAGCTAATTATAACGAGGCATAAAAGGTGACTGTAAGGGACAATAAATGAAGTCTGCTGATCACTCATATTGAGTGACTGTGTCTTCCCTCCGTCGCGACATTACATGTGCAGCCACTCATCAGAGTCAATATTTGCCTGTCAGAGCCCAGTTGAAGGACTTGCACTGAAATAGTTTTGCAAAGTTGCAAAAATAGAAAAACAGATGATTTATTAAGGGGAGAGATATAACAAGTTTGGAATTGCTGCTGATAAGAGCACTTATAGCAAAAATCAAGTTCAAGTTAAGAATACAGCGCTTTTGTTATTAGTATTGTCCCGAGTAACATCCAACATAGCGTAAGGTGCAAATCTTACTAAGAGGAGTCCCTGCTTAGGGAAGAGAGAGCTTCAGGCCCATTGACCTGTCCTGTAGTTAAGAGTTCTTTTCTCAGAAAAAAAAATATTCTAAAATGCCAGATTTTATATTCATAGCCAGGTGGAACTAAGTCATTCATTGTGTGTGCCAACTGAAACCAAACAAGATGTCAGTTTGGAAGATCAGTTGGGCCCAATGGTTTACCACAGAGTGTGGAGTAGTCAGTGCAGGTAGAGATTTAAGGTTACAGGTGTTCAGAAGTCTTCCTGGCCTTCACTGAACCCAGGCGTGGATTTTACCCCTTCTCAGTTCAGCCCAGTCAGATGACTCGATGACCTCTGACTATATTGCCTGCCTCTCCTGCCTATGCCAGGTACCATTTCTGCATTCCCTTTGCTTCCCCTGAAAGCGTGTTTTGCCCAGCTCCAGGCCTGTATCTCTGCTGCTGTCTCTAGCTTTGTCAATGTGCTGAAACCCGGGGATGTGCACTGCTAAGGAATCTGAACAGCTTTCCAGTTGCTTTCACCTGAGAAATAGCCCACCTCACAATAGCGCTTTGACATTTTCACAGCAGGCTTCATCGTGAGTTTCTGATTACAGCCCTTATTGTACAACTACACTCAAACGACATACGTGCCACCCTCACATTTTCTCTGTCAACACTTGCAGCTTGGATCAAAGCTTTTAGTGCCTACATATTGATAGAAGAAAAGCTTCATTATCTTTTCTTTTCACTATTGAGACCAAATTTGATTAGCATTTACGCTACTTAAATTCCATGACATTTTTGCACTTTCTCCAGCATGCTGCAGGCCTCAGGAGCCTCGGCTCTCTTTGCTGCACGGCACCATCTCTGCTTGTGTGGCAGTGTGCAGTGACCAGGTCACACCCCTCGCCTGGGTATGGCTCTTTAATGGCCCTGGTTGCTCTGTAATCTGCTCACTTTTTTTATCTGCCTACCTCTTTGTGGCCTTTTTGAGGGCCTTGTTTGCTAAACCATACTCGGCCTAGGCAAATGTGGGGCTCTTATCTCAGATGCCCTTTTTTTAAGCAAGTATTTCTACCTCTGCCTAGTCTCCAAAGACCAAATCCTGGAGTAATTGTAATTCTAAGAGGTAAGGATCTGTTCCAAACTCTTTAGTGTCTTTTGCAATGGATTTCTGCATGAAGTCATGCAGGTGCTGTAGTATGCTTGTTATCCTTACAACAAACTACCACAGTTCAATGAGCACGTGTTCTCTCCTTTGCACTGCTTTGCTAGAGAGCTGTTGGGCCTAGGGACAGATTAAGACAGAACACTGAGCAGCTCTCTCACAGGGCAGTTGAGCTGCCAGCAAAGGAGAGAGACTGGAAGAGCCATGTAAAAGCAAGGACTGATTTTCGATTGCTCTGCTGTCAGCTCTTTCAGGCTGTGCTCTAGCAGCTCTTCTTCTCAAGTGCCTGTGCCATGCTCAGCATGAGGGTAAACATATCCTAGCCAAGGATTTTGCTGCTGACATTATGGAGTATTGCTCTAATTAACATCCCCCTTCCCCTTGCCAAGCTCTTCTCCATCACATCGTGTGGGAGTGTATGCTCTGCGTTGAGCAATGCTGCACCTTCATCCTCCTTTCCAGTCCCTTCACCAGAGAACTGCTGCCCGAAGAAATAACATCTTAAAAGCAACCTACTTGGGCTGTAACTTCAGGCCAGAACTTAAAGAGGTTTACTTTATTTGCATTGATTTTAATGTTGGTTTAGCACATAAATGATTTTTTACAGGGAGCAGGGGAGCTGAAGGTTAATGGATATATATGCTGTAGATGTCCGGCGTTTTTTTTTACACAGACCTGGACGGTATTCTCCATCAAAGCTAGAACTAGCTCATCAAAGCTCAATCCATCTCATATTTCTGATCTGTCTTCAGGTAGGATAAGTCACTTTGTAGCTGGCCACACTAATTTGATCAGTTAGCTCACAACATCAGAAAATAACCATCTATCAAATCTGTGAGGAAAGCACCTGGCATAGGGACTTCAGAGTTTTTCTGGTGCATGCTGAAAACTTCCCTAATATTAATGCTTTCTGTTGTAAAACAAGATGGCATGACATTTATCAGCACAGTTTCAGTATTCAGTAAAGAGATTGCTGGGATCCCTGCTCTGTATCTTCAGCTATTGTTCCACATCACTGAGTGATATGGCTGGGGGAAAGGAGCTGTAACAGCAGGCAATTGGCAGTAGGGATGTAAGAAAGGAATGTACATTTGTTTCCTTTTCTGTACTTTGCCAGTCAGCTTTGGAATATGACTGCCATTTAGCCTCTAAATGGAAACTAAGTTATGTTTGTCTGCTGCGTTGGTTTATTGTGCTATCTGGTTTCCAGGGGAGTGGGTGAACAGCAGAAGGGAAACGAAGCACTTTCTGTATCATATACCTTCAGTAACGTCATAACTCATATGTGGAAGACCTGTTGCTTGGAGAATATAAAAGGATCGTGGTACTTTCAGAGTGGCTCACAGTCCAATCTGTTCCTTTCTGCAGAGAAACAGCTTACAGAGCTGTGGCTTTTCACGGTATAAAGCACTGCTTCCTCCTACTGATACAGAATACTCCTAACTTTAAGGCTGTTCCTCCTGTCTGCTCAATTAACCAGTCAATGCTTCTGTTCTCATCTCTCCACTTGGGGACTGAGTATCACACTGAGTCCTTCACTAAGGTTCAGCAGAAGGACTAAGCAGGACATAAACGAGTCATAAACATGGGAAATTTCCAGTAGGACTTGCAAGGCAAGGCAGAGTTTGGTTGTCCATCTCTGGAACAAACTGCTGATCAGAGTCCCAAGGCCTCCAATGTTGTGTTAAATTGCACGCCGCATGTGGGAGTGTAGTGTTCAGCAGTGACAACTCTGCTTATCAGTTCTGGCAGACTTGGAGCATGCTTCTCCTGCAGCTTTTACCATGCAAAGCGAGACAGAAAATCAGAAATTGAGCACCTGTTAACATACACATCACTGGTGCTCTGTGTGGGCTCCCTATCCTGCATCATGTCACCTTCTACCTCCAAATCCACAGGGATATGTTGCAAGAAAGGACATCTTTGGCTATAATGAGGAAACTCCTTCAAATGTAGGATGGGATCCATAGGCCTCTGTTTAGCTGTGCTTCAGCAGGATGGTTTAATGTGGCTTTGGACCTCCAGTACAGAAGTAACTGAATCAGTGCATCACTTAATGAAAGCAAAAGTATACACTAATTAATGAGAAAGATATCACTGTTTTGCAAAAATCCTTTACGACTGCAACACTGATTTAAGAAACACACCTGAAGAGGTTTTGTACTAGAGAAGTATTAACACAAGTGGCAGCAGGGGGAAATACCAGAGAAATTTAAGCTGTTTGTGACGTGCGGAATTAGACTCTATAACTCAAAAGTTATAAAGTAGGTATGTTTATTGCGCGCAGATGCACGGGGGATCGCTCCTCCACAAGCGTGCATGCCCGAAGTGACGAACCATCTCACATTTATACAATAAAACAAATGAATATTCAATTAACGCCTATACATGTTCGTTACCTAAACCCCGCTTCGTATGTTAATTAGCCTATCAGTCCTTTGCCTGGAATGTGGTGGTCTTGCAGGTTTGTACGTGATTCATGTCCTTGTGACCATCTGATCTTCTCCAGCAAGGAGACTTAGCACTCCCTCCCTCTAGATAGCATTGGAATGTCTCTCATCCTTTTCTCATTCTCTTTTAAATAGCCCCCTTGTTAGAGGAAGAGGGGCAGGCGTCTCCTCAAAACTGTAATTGTCTCCTCAGAGCTGTGTGCCTATGTGACCAGACACCGCACCCATGACCAGTCACCATACACACAGTCGGTGTCCATTGTCCCCATTTCACACTATTTCTCCATATCACCTGTGGTTTGGATTGTTGGTGTTGGTAGTTATGGTACAAACCAGCCAAATCACTAGTACACCCATGTTATAAACGATAACAGTTAAAACAATTTTATTTTGGGTTCAATCAATTTAGGTTGGGAAACAATAAACACAAAGAGCGCTGGGTGCGCGGAGAACTCGATTAGCTCCACCACAGGCACCCCTGAGTCCTAAAAGCAGCGTCTTTTATACCAGCATCGTGACCAATCCCTTCTCGCCGGGTGTCCGTCCTGCCCTTCCCCCACTGGGCCGTCAGGGTAGGCCTTCTCCTCCTACTGGGTCGTTCTTTGGCGTGCTTTTGTGAGTCTCAGGGTCTTCGTCTCCTTTGGCACGCTTTCCCTGGCGGGCTTTCTTTGTCTCCTTCGCGCCTTTTCTAAGTAGCGATTGCCTCAGGGGAAGGAGGAGTTTTTACATTGTCTTAAAGGAGAAGCACATGCGCCTATTCATTACAATTGTGATACAGGTTATAATATTCACAAGCTATTTTAGATTTACACAGGGTACAAAAATTACACTTATCACACTATATTCTATTTTGACATGAATCATGACTGTGTTTATCACACCCATGCACAATGAACAGCCTTGTTTGCCACTATGCAGAATACACAGTGGTGCTAGTATGTCAAGCTGTAAAACTGAACACAACAAGAAGCTTTCATTTCCAAAGAAGAATTCTGATTCCTAATGCAGCAGGTGTTCAGAGGTTTGTTTTGCTCTTTCACCCAAGAAATCTAAACTGGGTTCAAAGCTTAGGCGAGAGCTGCCTCACAATGCCAAACTCATAGAGTCAATCTGACATCTAACAAAAAACCTCTCTATAAAAAAAAATACGGGTGGTTTTCTCCAATGCTGCACACTATTGTGTTGCTCAGTGTTTGGAGGTATGGGTTATCTTAAGTCGTGCCCCTCTCTTAAGTAGCTACATTTGCACCCCAATAGATCTCTTGGACAGCCACCTTCCCAGCGGTGCATGAATCCAGCTTGCAGGTTTGGTCACAGAAACAAGCCAGTGGGGTGCTTTCCTCTGGACTGTTTGTCACATTCCTGCTAGAGAGCCAAAGGAGGATGGATGTTCTCTGTTGGAAGTATCAGTGCTCAGACACCTGGGCAGCATCTCAGTCACAGAGAAAACATTTTATTAGCAGACAATATCAGGTCTGAGGAAACCTGGTCTTGCTTGCTGTCACCAGATGGTGCTCCAGTACTGGACAAGAGCTGCCTCAGTCACCTGCTGAAGCACCATGTTGTCCTGAAGTTTTGGGCTGCCTGTTCTCCTACCAGATCAATTTCAATGATCCGATTTGCACTTCTGATTGCCTCTGGACCAGGCCCTTCTTTGGCAAGGGTGAGTGAGCCCTCAGCTTGTTTGTCAGGAGCAGTTTTCTCATTTAATTCGTTAGTTCATAGGATTTGTCCAGATCAGTGGCTAGTGTGTCTGTCACCTCTTGTATTGCTCCCACAGCAGGCATTTCTAGTTGGATCTGTGATGCTTCAGGCCTCTTCTGGTCACCAGATCTCTTTTTTGAGCATGGCATGCTCCTGTCATTCTTCTTCACCAAAGACACCAAAGACGCCTTCTGGCCTGGAGTTTTGTTCAAAGCATCTCTGGCTAGACTGAGGACCAGTTGGGTAGACAACATTTTACATGCTTGGAATGATTGCCTTCAGGATGTTTTTGTTCCCATGTGGAGGGTTTGAACTTGGGAGGAAATCAGGCAATCCACCATCATTGCCATTCCCTGCTGTCATGTTAAGGGGTGATTAGAGTCTGACAAGTGTCTGGGGGCAGACAGCCCTCCCACTGGGTCACAAGGTGTGGAAAGGATCCTCTTGCTTTCTAAACTCCTTTTCAGAGAAGTCTGGGTGTGGCTAGATCCAATCCTAGTCTCAGACTTGGGCAGTGGGTTGAAATCTGAAGGATTACATGTACAGCCACTCATCAGGGTTATCATTTGCCTGTCAGAGCCCAGTTTAAAGCCTTCCACTGAAACAGTTTTGCAAAGCTGATAAAAATAGATGATTTCTTGATGCAACAGATATAACAAATTCAGAATTGCCGCTGATAAATACACTTACTCCAATAATTGAACTCAAGTTAAGAGTACAGCACTTTGGTTAACAATATTTTCGCAGGTAACATCCAACAGTCAGAGGTACAAATTTTATCAAAGAGACATCCCTGCCTGGGGAGGAGAGAGGTCCAAGCCCATCAACCTGTCCAGTGGTTGGAGTTCTTATCCTCAAAATAGAATCTAAATGCCAGATTTATACTCATGGTTAGGTGGGACTAAGCTAATCATTGTGTGTCTATTGGCCCTTAGAGGTCAGTGAGGCCTGACAGTTCAGCACAGGGTGGGATACTCAGTACAGATGTGCAGGGGTCTTCTTTGCATTTGTTGAAACAACACCAGGCTGTGAGGCCCCCACCTTACCCTAGGTGTCACTCAGTCGAGTTGACTGTTAGATCCATCATCTGTTTTGTGAGATCTCAAGTCAAAGCCTCAAAGTGGCATCACGGACCAGATCCATTCATTGTCACTGCCATTGGTGGTTCATTGTTAAGGAAATCAAGGACAGAATGTGAGGTAGGCAGCACACCACCATACCCACACAGCACGCATGCCTGCGGGAAGGGCTGTCAGATGAACTCAGGCCTGAGAACAGGACAGCTCTTCACTGGAAGTCTACACCTTCTGGCTATCCTGGGTTTCCTCTGAAACCCACTGAGTGTCCTCTGGGCTGGGGGATATTTTTTATCACAGTGGAGCCTTGCTCCTGGGAGGGTCTCACAGGATATTGCAATTTGCTTGGCTAAGAAGAGATTGAAGTTTTGAGAGAATCTGTTTCCTGATCCCAAGAGTTTCCCATTGATGTGATGTTCTCCCCATTAGAATAATATGGATTATTTCCCAAAGGCTTGGAAATGTGCATGCCACAGGATGGCAAATGATCCTCCAGGGCCCATGGAATAACCTTATCATAGAAAACATTCTCCCTTTGGGTTGTCTGTTGTGTGTTGGAAATAGACCTCCTGCCTAGGTTGACTGTTAGAGGCATATTGGGGATTTTCATACTGTCTGGCCGGGCAAAACTCAGTATCTGATGAGAACTGCCTGGACATCCATGCTGTTTGTCCACAGAAGGAGTCAGGTCCAGCTGAACTCACTAGCTCGTTTTCACAAAAGAGGTTCCCCTGTGTCTAGCTCAAATAAGGAGCATAGGAGGGTTTTCTGCATAGCCCTCTTGGGCTCAGAAGAGGAACACTCTCCTGTGCATTGCCTCTTTGGTAAAGTGCATTTTCTCTCTGAAAATAAGCATTGTTTTCCAGGTGGTGACTAAGTGAGGGGCTTAATGAATGGAGTAGGGTCTCCTGTCATGGTGCCTGCCCCACTATGAAATGTTCTGATGGTTGCCCCATGTTCTGCATCCTGGAGAAGGAAGGTGTAGTGCCTGGGTTCTCCCAATCATACAGACAAGTTTCTACCTCAGATGGACATCTCCTGGTATTTAGCAATGACCCTTTGTGGCTTGGCAGGCAGGCTGTCTGCATTGTGGAATCGGGAGACCCACCAACATTTTCCCTTGGGAGGCGTACAATTTCCTTTTTCTGTCTGCGTTTCAAATGTGGGACTAGTGAATTGTTTTTTGGGAGGGAAGCTGCTTTGTTTGTGGCCACCTTTATTGTCTCTGTAGGACAGCATGCTTTCCCATGGGCCATCAGGAAAAGAGTTTCTGTCTGGTTTCTACTCTGACTGCTGGAATCTCCCTTCCCATCCAGGCAAGCTATAGTGGCTCCCGGGGGACAGGGGATGTTGCTTCCATTCTGGAGGCTTCTTCCTAGTCTGGATAGAAGGAGGGAACTATTTCTATACCCTCTAGCTTTATGATATGCTGAGGTTTGTGTGTGCCTTAACAGGATATTGAGAGATGCCTTCTTGATGGGGCTGGCTTCTGTAGCCACAGGAGTACTCTCTGTGGCCAGGCACATACCACCTGAAGGTTTCTCTGCCTACAGGAAAGCTGTGGGCAAGTTTGAGACTGGGACTGTTGCTCCAGAGAACAGCATGGCCAGGTGGTGCTGCTGCCTTGACAGGCTCCCCTTGGGTGAGGACATTTGCTGTAGGAAACTGAGCCACCGTGCTTTTAACAGCCAGCTTGCTCTGCTCCAGGGATCAACCTCAGGCTGGATGGTGGTCCTCTCTAGATGTCTCCCAGGAATGGGGACACTGGCTGTGCTTAAGGTAGTGGTAGGGTTGGAGTCATTTGTAGCAGGATCTGCCACAGGGGGTTCTGCTCCTGGAGCCTCTTTCTCCAGCTTGGGAGCATCATATTAGTTGTCAAACATTTTCCCAGAATAATATGGGGGTCTTTGGACAACATATTCAAAATAAATGCTCTGGTAGGGGAAAGAAAAGAACAACAAGGCATTTGCAGTCACCACAGAGCTGTAATACCCTTTCCCACTGCTCCCTTTACATTTATATCTCAGACATGTTTTAGCTATGGATGACTCCAACTTTACTGGGCAGAGGTTCTGCATAGCCATGAGCCTTGGGAAAGGGCTTGGAGGAGACCCTGCACCTGGCATCTGTTGTAGCAGCAGTCAGATAAGAAAGCTGACGTGAGCACACAGAGGCAGAGGTGAGCAAGTACTGCAGGGAGGCACTGGTACACTGGTGCCAGGAAGCCTTGTATTCGAAAGAAAAATAGTCAGGGTGCTTGTCTACAGAATGTTGTGTGCCAGATAAGCCAGCTCCTAAGCAGGAAGCATGAAGCAATGTCACAGCCACAGCCCGTGAAGCCAGAGCCTCTACCAGTGCAGCCAGGCTGCTTCTGAGGCCCCAGAGGAAATCTTGGTAGGCTATCATGTCGTGCCCTGCAGGCACACCAGTTCATTGAGAGCATGCTGAATGGAGCTAGCCATGTTTTAACCAGAGAGCGCCTGAAGTTCTACACCTCGTGCTTGAGACCAATAGAAACTCACTTCACCCAATCTGGGAGCAATAAAGAAATTTCCACACCCCAGTCCTGTTCAGTGCAAGGGATATCTTCCCCCTACATTCTGAGAGCTATGTGAGCAGCCCAGTCACAAAGAGCTTTGGGAAACCTGACTTTTAAGCTCAAATATCTCCACAAACGATGTCAAAGCTTTGGCACCTGGATTTGGCTTTGTCCACATCTAGTGACATGACCAGATCATAGTGCGAAGAGGCTTTTCTGCCTGACTACTCTTAAATTGCAAAATATGCAACTTCAAACAGCTCCCACATTGGGATGTCATTGTGACATTTGCAAGTCTTTAGGGAAAAAGGAAAATACAATGTCCTCTGCCATCAGGTGGCCGGTGGCCAGTACGCAGCAATCTCAGAGGCATCACGCGGTGGTTCACATCCTTGGATTGCATTAGAACAAGCAGACATCTGAAACTCACCCTCCAAAACCAAGTGCTTCAATATCTCAGACACTTATTTTGCTCTTGGGCCAAGAATTCCACCACAGAAAGAAGACATATGCTCAGTAGAAGTTTTTGGTGAACAACAGCCAACTTATCAGGCAGCAGTTCTACTAAAAATATGCTACTTTTGAAATTTGAAATTCTTGACCAGCCCTGCTCATGCATCATACCACCTCCCAGCTAGTACATCAGTTAACAAGAGGCACAAATCCTTTTACAATTAAAGACCCAGACTGTATGCCTAAAGACAAACATCACAGATAATTTCTTAAAAGCAGCCTGCTTTGGAATTTGCACTGCAGGTCAGAAAAAAATGTGCAGCCTATGTTAGCCTTTTCCAGGTGTTTGTCTCAGGCCTTGTCTGTTACTCCAGTCTAGCAACCTCAGATCACACAGGAAGACATGTCTCTGGACCCTAAGGCTGCCTAGGAGAGAGCAGTTTGTTTTCGTGCAAAGGAGGAACACCCCACAGAGCTCCTCTGCCAAAGACCCATGGCGGCCTTGTGCATGGGCAAATAGTCTGTCTCGACAAGCAGCCTTTCTAACTCAAAAGTGCAGGATCAGCTATTGCCTCACATCCCATACTGATTTAGTAGCTGATGCTGGTCTGCTACTAATGCAAATACTCAGTCAGAAATTATGGGAGCTATGGTGACAAAAAATGTTTCTAGACTTTGCAGTGAATTTGGACAGGAGGTGGGATGCACAGGCTGTAGAAGTGTCAAGACTTGGTCACTATGGAAAAGGAAGAACAGAAACAAGGAAAAGAGAAACTTCTTAATAATGGTGAGCTAGGAAAAGAGTGTTGACCGAGCTGTATCACCTGTGGAGAAACAGACCACCTTTGTTCCATGAGTAATTAAGATTTCTGCATACTAAATACCAGCCAACTCCAATTTATAATCCACAGATTATGCCATTACATTATAGTGCTTGATGGCATGGTTAAACATCATGCTATGAATGCGATTTCTTTCTCCAGCTTACATGTACGTATGTTGGTAGTGTCAGGATGTCTGCCTCTGGCTGCAGGGAGCCTGAAAACATAGCTGATTTCAGTGGCAACTACCCTGTTCCTCTTAAAGGTGTGCTAACTCTGATGTCCATTTTTACGGCTGCCAACTGACCCAAGTGAAATGAAGCTATGCTGAGGGAACTGAATATGATCCTATCTAACCATGAGAAATCCAATTAAAATTCAAAGTATGCAGAACATGAAAAAGTACTTTCCTTATTTCACTTTGCTTTTTAAGTTGATGTGCAAGACTATCCTTTGGTAGCGGTTATTGTGCACTATATCACACTAAGACAGTATTTATATGAAAAGGTATGCCAATAAATGCAGTATTTGTTTGCATCTGAATGCTTTTTGTCTGTGCATCTGATACAAAGCTTGCTGATATCTGTGGAAAAAGTATCATAAATACAGCCTAAAAACTGACTGAAAGTTATAAAAAATATTAAAAAAACCTGTCTTCACCTCCCCGCTTTCTCTTCAAAATCCACCTTTTCAGAGGTGGCATAACTAAGAAAAAATTAATGGCGATAAAAAGGAAAATTCACATTTGATAAAACAATAATTGCAACTACTGTATCATCAGAAAATCCAAATCAATGTCTGTTCTTATTCCACTGTGAGATGTATTTTTTGTAATACCTTTCTTGTCAGAACGGTTCTTACTGCTTTGTTTCCATGGAATAAAATTGCATTTTCCAGCTTTTTGTCAGCTTTTTTCTGAATGAAGGAAAACTTAAGGAAGATGGAAACAATATAAAAAATTAAAGAAGGGCCAGCATTTGGTTTTACTAATGAACTGTCTGGGATGAGAGTTTTCTTAGAAAAGAGAAATATTTGGGGAAATAGGGCTATCGTGATGAACATTTTATTATTAGTGAGGAGATAAAGATTTTATAATACGTTTGGGAGGTTTTTTAACTTTGTCTTACTATTGGGGGGACAATAGTAAACAGGAAATCAATTGTAAATAGCAAATAGCAATCAAAACTTCCCAATGGTATTCATGTTTAAGAAAGACATGAGTGTGGTAAGTAGAGATGTTGACATTCGTGGGCAGTGCCCAGGACATCCCAAGCAGGTGTGGGAGAGACGATGCATCCTCAGCCTTCACCAGCACACTTGGGAAGAGAGAAAAAATGATGAATTTTCACCTGCTGGCTATCCAAGCCTGCACTGAGTTCTTTGCAAAGTCCTGGCTTATAAAAACCTGCTAACAGAATGTCTCTTTGATACAACTAGTCCCATCTCCTGCTTCTAGAGAAACAAGCACGGGTCTGATCTCATTTCAGGAAACTTATCCAGTGAAATTGCAGGAACTGTAAAACACGCCTTCCAGCAAAGCCTGCCTGTAGTGGTTGCCTGCAATGGCTGACATTTGCCCAGAGAGCCGAGTGTTCTTTGAAGCCCTCTCAAATCAGTGAAGGAAGCTTCTGCCAATGCAGAAATAGCTGCGTAGTACTGTTTGACCCGTATTATGTCAGAAACCAAATTAAAAGACTGCAATCATTCTTTTATGAAATAAACATTTCTTTTCTGCAGCCTGCTCAGCTTTTCCCTAAACTGACCAGGAGACCTAGTTAAACAGCAGGATTTCTGCCTTGTTCCAGATGTACAAATGCCTACTGTACTACAGGCTGGATATGTCCTAACATATCCATGCCATGTCAGCAAAGCGTGGGTCTGAGCCCATTCTCCAGGAGATGCTTTTCCACCCATCACATTGTGCACTGTCAGGTCTGCCCTAAAAGGAAAGTCTTTGTTTTTTCCCATTTGAAAAGGGCTGGTATCACTACAAAATTGTCCACAAAGTTTCTGCGTTGGTCTGCTCTAGACACCTTGCATTTGAACCATGTCTGGGCTGGAACCAGCAACATGAGAGAAAGCAGAGGCTCACAGGACCTGGTAGGGGCAAGCCTACTGCCACCTCCATAATGTCCTCACAGAAAGGACAAACACTCTGTGACACTGACAAAATATAAAGAGCTCCTTATGTGCTCCAGACCAGACCTTTGGCCCATGTAGCTGCATTTCAGCATGGAGGAGACACACTTGGGCTTAAACCTACAAGGGGAGGGGCGTTGGCGGGGATGAATGCCTCAGCCTGCCTGCCTGGAAATGAAGAATGAGGGTTTCCTTCGCCCAAGGCCCTCACTGACACACACCTCCTTTGCAGCATGCCAGAGCACCTGGGGACAGACACAGCCCCAATGTGAATGGGATAGCAATGTGGTTGCACCGCTTCCTTGTACATCATGCATAATAGACCCTACATTTCCCACACAGTCACATAGGGTATGTCACAGGGCCAAAAAGTGGTATGGGACCATGCTAGGGTGAGAGGCATCTCCACAGCACTTCTGCTCCCAGCATAGGAGGACAGGATACCGATGCTGTACAGGGAAAGAAGACAGCCTTTCTTCACCTTTCCCGGTGGTAAACCTGTAGGTATGTAGGCCACATAAAGGAAAGGCTAGCATTTTAGATAGCAGTGTTGCACTGTAAATAGCCTACTATTTAAATATACAGCATCCCAGAACAGCTTACCTCCCCAGTCTTCTGAAGCAACACAAGATGCAGCACAGTTATCTAGCTAAAAGAACAACCAGGAGCATGCCAGAGCGACTAAGGCAGACTGAAGTTCTTACAACACATTATTACAGAACACCAAAGGCAGGACTTCAAAGTAAGTTTAGAAAAAAGCATAGAAGCAAAATTGCTTTCCTGTGCTGTGCTCCCTCCATCATGTTTCTTAGCTGGAAGTTAAATGCCTGTCTAATAGGAGGCAGGTCGGAATGCTGCTGAAGGCTAATGAAAGATGAAAGGATGGACCTGGAGAGGTCAGCAGAATGTGTTCAGCCGCCTCGTTTTGTCACCACTCTTCTCTTTGAATGGTGAAACTTTGTTTCCAGCGTTGTAAGTTTGACTTAGGTATTTATTCTTTTCTTGCTTCTTCCATAGTCTTTGTTTACAGGTAAGAAAATCTGCCTACCCTCCCCCTCCATCTCTCTTTCTGCTTATCTGCTTGAGCTGGTGATTCAGGGCAATTTGCCTGCATGAATCTGGAAACTTATCTCTTCAAGGCACAAGAAGCACATGCGGTCTGAGGCAAAGTTCATTCGACCAGTTCAACAATTTCTAAAAGACAGAAAAACACCTTACACCAAATTTTTGTGGTCTGTGTTAAAAACTGTACATTGGTATTTTGCAAAAGCTTTTCTGAAGGGTAAATACTGGGATTCCCAGTTCTACAAAGTACTAGGTATGCATGACTCGGTTCACAGTTCCCATGCAGTTCACTTCAAGCATTAATCGGTTCTGTCTCTCGCAGCCTGGGATGCTGAACATCTTCCAGGTGCATTCACTTCCTACAGCAGAGACCTGTAAAATCTCTGGAGACAAGCAGTTGGGGTATTGACCTTTGTTAATTCCCTGGTCTGCCACAGATTTCCTGTGTGGAAAACCATAAGTTAGATCGTTTAGGCTGTATCACTTCTAGAAGTGCTTACCACTGCATGGACAACAATATATTGCATCAGTATAAGGCCAATTGTGTCATCTTTTTGTACTTAAACTAAAATTGGCACTGTGTGAAATAGCTGCAGTTCTACTAGTTCAGCTCTCTCACTGATGTATCCCATTCACTGAGAGTAGCAGAAGTCTGCAGTTATATGATGGAGCTTAAAGCAGTCACCAGTGCATCAACACTGCTTAAATCCCAACCAACACAGAATGATCCAGATCATCGGCTCCTGAAGGCTGCCAAATCCCAGCTTTCTCTATTATCATAGGAGAAAGGTAAATGTGATGTGTAAATGGGACACTGATCATGGGTGTTTTGAATACAGTCGAAACTTTTCTCCAGTGACTGCTTCAAGCATCACTAAATCCCTGGGAATGTTCTGCAATATAAATACCACGGGATGCATCCAAACTTTTCACCAGGAACAGCCTTCAGACATTCCTCCATTCCCTTCCCAATCCCTTGGGAGTATTTCAGGGCAATGAGAGTTGTGAGCTGCTCAGATGGCATGGAAGTCAAGCAATAGAGTGCCACATATACGAAGTCCCCTTGAAAGGAGGGGTCCAATTATTTAAGAAAAACTACGTTATAATTTCTTTATTCCATGTCTTCGCAGGTGGAGATGCTCCATAATGCAAATGAGCGGTGGAGAGTGAAGGCTCTTCTTGCACTCACCTTTCCAAATCCCTTTTACAAATGATGCTGTTTAAAACCTTGAAAGAGGGGAGAACGGAGAAGAGGTGAAGCTAAACAAAATTTCTATATTCGTGATGTCCAGATGGTCACAGAATCACAGAACGGTCAGAGTTGGAAGGTAGCTCTGGAAATCATCTAGTCCAACCCCCTGCTAAAGCAAGTTCACCTAGAACGGTTGCACAGAATTGCATCCAGGCAGTTTTGAATGCCTCTAGAGAAGGAGATAGTCCTGGCAGATGATCCTTACTGGAAGACACAAATAAATAAATAATAATAATAATAATAATAATAAAAAAGCAGAAGTTCCTGGTATTTTGTTCTGGAAGAAACCACTTTTCTGTTCCTGGAGGTTGATTCAGCAGCTCTGGGGCCTTTTTTTGTTTTGTTTTGTATTGTTTTATAAAAGAAATAACATTGTTCCTGGGTTTGAGATCCCCATTGCCCTTCCAGGTGCCAGGTGCAATACTGAGAGAAACTGAGAGAAGGAGTTACAGGTGTAATTGATAAATCAAAGTTGTAGTATAGTTCCAGGGCTAGTGAGCTGGGTGGGAAGTGCTGGTCTTGCACAACAGGGAGGATGGGATGACTCTTGAAAGCCTATGCTGTGGCTTGGACCAGGAGTGCTGAGCTAGCTGGGGGATTTCTGCAGGAGCATCTTAGCTCTATCATGCCACACAGACATAATAGGAACGAGTGCTTTCTACAAAGCAGACCAGCACCAGAGGGGACTAGATGAGTCACTGTGCCTTGTCTTGGGCACTGCATATTTTCTTGGGCAACATCTCTTTGAGGAGGACAATGAGACTTTTCAGAAGTCAAGTAAATATGGCCTGAAAGGCAAGAGTGAAAGGAGAAGGGCTGTTTTTCTTACAGGTGATGCACAGAAATAAGCTTCATCAAGGTAAATTTCCTGCATGAACAAATAGAATATGATGGTCTCCTGAAACAAAGGGAACAAGCAATTATTTAAATCTGCAGTAATGGTAAATGAGGTATTAGGAGGAGGATTTCATGGTGTCTCCATTGGAGAAAGTCTTTAAGAATTGGCAATGCAACATCTGTGGGAACTGGCATAGGTACAACTGAAGTACAGAAGATAAAGCAGAAGACACATAGATGAGGTGACCTTGTGAGTGCTTTCTAACTTATTTTTGACAACACTGTGATCACAATCAACTGAAACCCAGGAGCAGATCAGAGCTGTTCTCCAAACAGACTGTTGGTGCTACTACTGTGACAGCCCCTTTTAAATGCTGATACTCTCTTCTAGTGCTCTCTTCCCTGAGAACAGCCAGCTTGGTGCAGAGCCACCTCCTGCCAGCAGTGTCATCACTCTCTGTCCTCATAGTTCATTGTAGATGAACAAAATTCCAGATTTATCTTCTCAGAAAAATCAGTCTGAGGGGTCTAAAAGCAACATATACACAGATTAATCACACTGAACCAATTATTTGCACAGAGATTCTCACAAAAACTTACATTCATTTATCTTCATTCACTTCCAAAACAAAGTAGTTCCCCTAGAACCTGCTGATACTCAGGATTTATTTGGGAAACTATTTCAACATCACTGTTATGGCCATAACACTGATGTTGAGTTCTTTGGCTTCTAATGTGTTTCAATATTTGAAGCCCACTAAATCAATGGATAGTCAACATCCAAAGTCCTTAAGTATCCACAATTGTCACCCTTAAAAAATCCATGTAGCATTAGCAAAACATACCTCCCATGGCATTATTTTGTTATCTATGGATAATCTCTTGGATTAAGGCAATAAATCTTGGATTAAGATCTGACTGGTTTCATGAAATTGTTAGTTCACCTGTTTGATCTCAAACTGCATCTCACCCTAGCTCAAGGGTTTCACTACTTCCCCAAGGCATTTACTGGGTGTAAGAAACAGGTGATCTGTAAGTATGTATCTCACTAAGCTAAACTTGATTCACAGATTTACACAGCTGTCATGCATGAGCAAGGCCATGAATAGGTTCACAGCTGCTACCCAGGCAGAGTTTGCTGAAACCAGTCATCTGACAAAGGCATCTGGGAAAGGATGGGTTTCTTTAGCCTGTTTCCTGTAAGTTTGGCTAGAAGAAGATAAAGGACGAGTGAGTCCCTCCATTTTTTTGTTCATGATGTGGGGGAAGATGATATGATGGAAAAGAAGTCACGGACAAAGAAGGGTCAGGAACACTGAGAAAACCAGGACAAGGACATACATGTGACTGTGGTGTTGTTTTAACTTTACTTACAGCTGAGTGTCAGTGCTGTCTAACAAGAATGGTTGAGTGCCTGTGCTGGAAGATCTTTACAAGCAGAGCAAGTCCAATTGTTTACAGCTGTTGTGGTTCTCTGAAGCATGAGCTCATGCAGATCAAGTGCTAACAGGCTCTGGGAAAGGCTGTGCCTGATACACTGACCGGACTAAAAGATAAGACTCCTGTAAAGGTACAGTGCAGCTGATGGGGAGTGAGGTCCCATATCTGGGAAAGAAGAAGGGAGAAAAGCTGTTCAGTGAATGTGAAACAGAGTCTGGGGTGTGGGAAGGGAGGTTGTGCTCTAACAAGACAAATTTACAGATCTAACGGATTGCTACGCAAATCCAGCAGCTGAGGTTACAGCAAGATGCAGCTTTATCAGAGACTCTGGTGTGTTCCGGCAGGTACTTTGAAAGCTCTTCTGCCACACAAATCAAAGGCAACAAGTGGCAAGGAAAATGTAAGGAAATGCTTAATACAGTCAAGGAGCAATGATGAAGCAGATCACAGAGAGTATATCTGGTAGAAGGTGGTAAGGAGCAAATTAGTGCACTGACTTGCACAAAATGATACTGTCTGTGTCTTTAGAACTGCTATGATAAGCTGTCTTGTTTTATACCACACTTTGGCAGAAGCACTAACTGTATGATGTATCCATTTTTACACCCCCTCCTGAATGCTTTTTAAGCACTGTGTACCTCCTCTGCTACTCTGTTCCTTCTAGAAAAGCCTCTTACTGTTTGGCTGTTCTCCTCTTCTGTCAAATTTGATCCTTTGTGCTCTCTCCATAAGGAATTGCTTTGCTGGGCCTTGCTCTCACTTAGGTCCTTTCCGGGAAACCTTCAGTTTCAGGTCCTTCAGGGGAAACCCTGAAGAAATACCAGACTCTTCATTTTCTTCCCAAATTTGCTGAACATTCCTAATCACAAAATAGCTGTAAGAAAGCAAGTGCTTTCAATAAATCTTAATATGCAAAGGCAGTGTATGCTGACGACCTTGCAGGACTGAGCTCCTGGGAAATGGAAGCATGATAAGTCTCCATATTCCCTTTACAATTTCCCCTTAGTGGTTCTTTCTCCCTCTGGAAATGGGTAGAGAAAGATAATTACACATAGGAAATACATTTCTCCTTTGCATAATGTCACCAAAGGTGATTAGGACATCAGCTGCAGGCTAAAGCCTAGAGTTCACACCCTTGTTTCTTTTCCACCTTTCTTGCTTCTTATCACTTACCTGAAAGCACTTGAGTACATCCCTTTGAGTTGATTTGTACACACATAACGTGAGGATAGAAGAATTCCCTATGATGAATGGATATGATAACCAGACAGACTGCTATAAGACTGCCCAAGTGCTCTGAAAAGTTAATGAGAAGAAATAATACCTAGAGAGAGGCTTATAACACACAGTTGTTACATATTTTCCAATTGATCCATGCACTTGGTTTAGAAATGCTTCAATGAAGTTCAAATAGATCATGAAAAGCTGCAGAGGTGCCAAGTCCTTGTGTAATCACAGAGCTTGCTACAATCCAGACCTATGAAACAACTCAGCAGCTCCAATAACAGATATGGAGCTGCCATCGTGGTTCTCATTCAACATACCTATCATCACCTCTCACTAGCCAGGGGCAGATGCAGCTGAGCCTCGTTCTGTCACTTTCAGCCAGGCTGAGAGGACCTTCTCCCACAGGTGAGAAGGGTTTGATTGGGGTGGAAAAACTTGGCCTGCGTTATTTCCTAGTGCCCTCTCCCCATCCCTGCCCTCTTTATCCCCCTTTGCTTTACTTACTAACAAACTCTTCACCTTGGATTTTCCCTTTGCTGGTGTGTTTACGTTTCTCTCTTCCCCTTTCCACCTTCTCCTTCTCAGTATCTCTGCAAGTCTCAGTCCTCAGCCTTCCCCAGTTACACCCATGCGCCTCTCCTACCTACTGCTGCTGGGCAGAAATTCACAATAAGCCATGGTGCAACACAAGATGTACAACATCTCATATTGGTACTTGAGGACTGCATGCCACCCTTATCCCATAACTACATCATGTACTACTACACACCCCAGATGACAGTGGGCTGAAATACCTTGACACATGTGACACCAGAGTCTGCAGAGCCATGAAGAATAGAAGCCTCGAGATAGACCTGTTTATTGAGAAAGGAGGATATTTCTCCAGTGTCCCACCTCTGCAATTTACCTCCAGTAATGTAACAGATACAGCAGGTATCAGTCATAGAAGTAATGTATGTCCCTATGACTCAAACTGTTCTCCCCAGTTGTAAATACATGTTGCTAGTGCTCCTTCTTAAACTGGTATTTCCATATCAGAGATACTTTGACTCCCCATTTCAGTTTTCACGCAAACTGCTCTGATGTAGTAGATGTGGTGGATTAAAGTTCATACTGGCAATACCACGCAAGTTGTTGTCTGTTTCTGTGCTTGAACACAACTGTGGCAGAAATCTTGCCCTGCCATGCTGACGTGCAGCGTGTACACACAGCAAGCTGCCCCAGACACTGTGCCTGCACAGCTCTCCTCTCAGCCTGGACAGACTTCTGACAAATTGTAGGTCAAAAGTCTGGGTATAGATCTATTTGACTGAAGACTACACTGAAGATCTGGCTGTGTGTTTTCAAAAGCAAAGGCAGCATCTCGTATCTTCCATCTGCCATTCTCACATTCATCATTTGAAGTGGTTTGGTTGTGATTGTGGGTTTTTGGGTTTTTTTGGTTTGGTTTTTTTTTTTAGTTTTGTGGGTTGTGTGTGTTTGTTTGTTTTTCAAAAAGCAGCAGCAAAATGCATGGCAGAATAAATCTTTATTACTTAAGCACTACCCTGTTCTCAGATAATACCCTATATGACCCGTGGAGAAACACAGTCTCACAGTAAAAGAGATGCTACAAGAGCATTTGTCACTTCAGATGCACTTTCTTGCTACCAAAGGGATATTTAACAGGAAAAGCTGAGTACATACCACCCTACACATGCATGTACAGCAGCATGAAGAAGAAATTTACAGTCATTCATTGCATGAACAAAATTCACTGTTAATCGCCTTTTTTCCCCTCTCACAAATATTACAGAAAGAAAAATTTTTGCACTAGAGTTTCCATAGCTGTATACATTGGTTAGTATAATTAAAGCTTTATTGCAAGCCCCAGAAAGACAGGTTACTACAACTTCTTTGGCAATGCATCATGCAGAGAAAACACAGGTGCGGTACAGAAGCAGAGCACTTGACAGTTCATGGAACAGCTTTATACCCCATGTGATCAGTAACTGATGGGCTTCATTTCCTACTTGAGGTGTATGCAGAGCATCACTGTACAAGGTAGGATACATACTCACTTCTTTCTAGCCCTCCAGAGGGGCCAGGCTATAAAACTGAAGGGTACAAGGCTGCCAGGGGGAAACTGAGTTCCTTCTGCCATGGCAGTGGTGCATGTTTCCTCAAGAATCCCTCTGCTCCGACCTGCTGGATGCATAGGGTTGCTTGCCAATTGCATTCAGTGCATGTCACAGGCTCACTGTGGCCCACTAGCATCCCATCTGGAAGATGGTCATCACTCCCCGAGTCTGATGGGAAAGCCCCAGGAGCTGAAGAACCTCCCTGCATCTGATTGACACCTCCACACAGCAGTGGCTTTTATCCTGGGGCTGGTGAGTAATCTTCGGTTCTGACACCTCCCTGGAGGGCTCTGTTTTGAGGGGCCCCTTCCTAATCCACTGTATACACCAATAAAAATGGAAAGCATGGCACCAGAGGCTGGGGCACCCACTCTGCCTCCCTGAAGGAAAAGCAAATTGAAAGGACTAGTTATTTCCTCAGCTTCTCATCAACATGTGCAGTCAGCTGCTGCTGGCAAGCCTAGGCAGAAGACTAGCTTTCCTCCACAGCCATTTGTTTTGTGGAAGCTGGTACTGGAGTGACAACCCTTCAAACACAGGTGCTACACAGACCATCCAGAGAGTCTTTATCCTGTGGCATGCCAGATGTACCCCCAGTGCCTGCCATCTCCTGCTGTGAGAGAACACCTGGTTCTTGAATGGGGAAATGGCCCTTAGCTGTGAATTTTAGGCCTGAAGGAGAAAATTACCATCTGAGTGTGGCTTTTAAAGTCATGATTATTAATTATTTCTGGTCCTTTTCCAAGATAGTAAGTACCACTTGGAAAGATAAGAAGTTTTGGGGTTATTACACCTGCTTCTTCCATGATCACATTGCAGGACTTTTGTCCTTTGCCTGCTGCTTCCATAGGGTAAGGAAGTCGTGATCTAACCTAATGTATGTTAACCTTACAGTGCTGCAAATATTGTGAAGCCCTTGGTTATGATTGAAATAAGTCTGTGAATATGCAGAGCAGTTTTACTGAAATTAACATTAAAAAAGTCCAAGCTTTACCTTAGGATGCCTTAGAGCCAGATGTCCCTTGTGATGGAACAGACGCAGATATGACTCACCTACATTTCTTCAGAGCTCCCTATGTCAAATCTTGCAGGGACATCCCGATAAAAAGACAGTAGAGCATGAGGCAGTCAAGGCCAAGTGTTACACCACTGAACAAAATTATGTTTTTAGGGGAAAACTGAATGAAAAAGGCATTCTGGCAGAAATTTTGAAAGAAATTTTAAAACAAATTTTGCTAGACACAGAAGCCCGGTGGCCATTACTGAACAAGGGGAGTACATATAGGTCTGTGCCATGGCTTTGAATACATCAGCCTTTCCACTCAGGCTGAATTTTACCTGCAGCAATGCCCACTGAAAAGATAGTTGTTTGAGAGTGGGAAAAACTGAAATAAACTTACCCCTTGGCTTGCTGCATAGGATAGAAGAAACAGCTGAGAGTAAAGCTCAACAAAACAAAAAATAATAATCAGTGTATTAAGCTGATACAGCAAGTAAAAGCAGAAAGAAATGGAGAGTATAATATGGGAAATAAATAACTGGTTGTTGTAGGGACTCTTGTGCTTCTTCTTGCTGGACTAATTGATATACAGTTGGGTACATCAAGAACAAAAAGAAAAAAATAATTTAGTTAGCGTTAGCGAGTGTTCAGTGTCATGGGTGCTGGAATGACCAGGACTTTATGTCTGGGAGCACAGACAAGCACAGATGCTGCTTCACTTGTGTGCCCTGCTGGCTGCAGGCCAGAGCCATTTGAATGCATTAGCTCAGAGCTGTACCTATGCTGAACGTGACTATTCAGCTCCTGGGAGAGAGCTGGTTTGTATCTCACCATCAGCAAGGGCAGACATAGCAATATGTGTTTGCCTGTGCTGTTCATGTAGATGCAGCTGAAAACAGTTGAGGCGCTTGAGGAGAATTCATTGCTTGCCTTTACAAAAAGACTTTTTACACAGATGCTTTTCTGACTAACTTTCTGCAAAAAATGACGTCTCAGCTAATTCTTAGTTCTGCCTGAGAATATAACAGTTTAATCCAACCAGGAGTTGCCACAAAACTTTGGTATAAAAAGAGTTGTGTTACAGCACCTAAGAAAGCTATATGTTAAAATCTATACTCACCTTGGGACCCAAATGCTTGGCTAAAAAACACCTATACGAAGAGACAGCTTTTGCTACTCAGTCTTCCTTCAAACCATTTCCTGCTGTTCTTTGTACATTTTCAATAGCGATGAAAGAAAAAAATAAGGTGTGGTTTGTAGGGGAGAAAGGGAAAAAATCTGTTACTAGAGGAACTGATAAAGCTGGAAAAATAAACAAACTTTCAAGCACATTAAGTCTTCTTTAGCACTTGCATTATTTCATTTCCTGAAATAATCTCCTGTGGTAGCAGGGTTTATTTTGAGGCTGATAGCACAAAGATAGATAAAATTATGCTACCACATTGTACATGAAATACCATCCTCTATAGACAAAAATCTCAGACTTCACAGGGAAAGGGGTATCGCAGGTCAGCCTTTATCTGTAGGATATGGGTCTGGTCTTGCACTGGCCAAGAACCAAACCTACACAGCCCTCAAAGTTGTCAGTCAGCTTCTGTTAAATAAGGCAAGCTGAGAACCTATCAATATTCAACCCACAGAGCCGCTTTTTCTGAGTCAAATGACCATAAGCTACTCCAGTTAAAGACATGAGGATATATTCTGTCCTGACTTGCACGATGGTCATCACCAGCAAAACCATTCCCTTACTTCCCTTGAAGTTCACTACATTTTCTCCAGACCAAATTGGCACCATAAAGTTTAGAGATGCAGAGATAAACATTGACACCACCCTACCATTTCCAGCAGTGGTAGGAGTCTGGCAACTTTAATTCCCAATAGAAATAAACACTGTCTTATTTCAACGAGTTAAAGTGCAGGAACAAGTCTGGCATACTACCTGTAGTGCAGAACCTGTCCAGAGACTTGTCAAGCCAAAAGAAAGGACTAATTTCAATGGGCATATATACAAGGAAACTACCTGCTGTTGACTTCTTGCAGCTGGGAGCTGTTGCCCGACCCCTTAAAGTTGTCCTTGGTGAAATGGCTGTTGCGCTTGTAGGATTAGGGCTGTGCTTCATTGTGCTGGGCTGGGGCTTGCTTGGCAGGCTGCAGTATGGGCTGCAGCAATGGGTTTTGTGCTTGTAACCTGGGATGCTGGGGTTGGGTGTCTGCTGGGCTAGCAGTGGCAGAGGATGGACAGATATTGTGTATTCATACTGCAAGGAAAAGAGACAATACTGTTATTAAAATGTGTAAAAAACGGATTATCTTTCTGCTGCTAAAATGATAGCAATATTGTCCCAGAGTGAAAAATGATAGATAAGGGAAGTAATCTGCCACGTCCTGCCTGAGATGATGATAATACCACCACTTGCATTTCTCACAGTGCCCAGATGTCACCCAAATGTTTGTCTGTTGCTTCTACAGTCCTTACAATCAAATCTAGTCCTGCAGCATGCTTTCCAGAGTACCTGGGACACTGCTGCCACATGTTGGATAAGCAGTGCACACCCTGTCCATGTGAGAAAGACATCCCTCTAGCATGATGATGGGCAGGAGACTAGCTCAGGTGCTTTGACAGACACTCTTCTGCAGGGAGAGCCTGGGCTCTGTGCCTGAAATGTTACCTACTAATTGAATCTGTTCATTTTAGGATGCTTAAATGATTTGCAAAGGCAGTGCTAGATCTCTGTGGCAGAGCAGGCATTCTCTCCTCAATATCAGATCTCCACACCTGGGCCACACACGTTCCCAACATCAGTTTTCAGCAATGATCAAAACAAGATTGCTGCCCACTTCAGTGTATTTTGTTCACAGACTCCACCAGACTTTTTTTGAACACTTTCATTATTCAGCTCTACCCTGCAGATAAGATGTTAGATGATTTCGTGGCGTTCGCTGGAAGTCCCATTCATATAAGACTTCCCACGTGAGAGCATGGGGTTTGCTTCTTGTGCCAGCAATCCTGCCTCCATCACTAACTAGCCTCTGACTCCCAAAGGAAGAAAAGGTTGTCCCAGGACAACATTCTTTTTCCTGAGCCATGGGTGGCTTGTGAAGCATGGTTTTGAGGAGAGAAATTAAAGAAGCAGCTTACCTGTTGGGTTTCATGCTCCTGTGGCCTTTGCCTGAGCCGTGGGTATGAGGAAGGTAGTGTGGCCAGCCAGGATTAAATGGCTCCCCATAGTCATAGTGGCCATGCTGTGAGAATAGGTGAAACGGGAACATTCATTTCCAACTAGTACTCTGCATCTTTCAGTGTTACATGATAGTACCAGAACACCCCATGGAAAAAGTTTGGAAAATTATCACTTGCAATACCCAAGTATGAAGACAGAGATGATCTGCTTTTTCAAAGGGAACTGAAGTGGCACAACAACTACAACTTGTCCTGACCAAGTTGTCAGAGGAATTCTGAGGTCAAATAAGAGTTTCAACCATCTGAATCACAGTTCAGGTTCTTAAACACATGGGTAGATTTTTATTAAAGAGTTTGCCTTCTTAAGGTCCACTATGTAAAACATTGAACTGCTTTGGGTTTTGTTTTGGTTCAGTTCCTTAATATCTACAGACATTATGTACATGACTCTGTCAAGACATGTTATTTTACATGGTGGTCTGTTTTCAGTAATGTCTCGCACCAGCTACAGCAGCAGCTAAGGGTTGCTACCTATTCAGCTAAGCATTACAAAAATTAAAAGCTAGCACATCCATAGAGGAAGACTATTGTTTTAAAACTACGTGTTATTGTAAACACATAAGAAACTAGAACTCAAAATAGTACTTATGGCAAATAATGTGTTGTTTGAAAACAGAGGAGCAATTACCTGTGGAAGCATGTTTGTATTCTGTCCTCGATATTGCCTCATCTTCTGAGTAATAAACATTATTACAAATTGCTCGTTCCTTTCATACCTTACCCTCATTCCATTACCCTGGCACCTTCACTATTCGTCTAAATGTTAATGCTCTCATCTGGTTTTGGCTCATTCAAGACTACTCTGCTTGAAAAACAAAATCTACTCTCCAGTATTTTTCATATATCCTGCCTGAATTGTCATCTTATGCTGCCCAACATCATGCAAATAATATTGGAGATCTTCTCATACAGTGGATTATGCAGGCTTGTCACATTACAAGGCTCTCAGTGAGAGAGAAGGTTTGCCTTAAGAACAAGGAGAAAGTATTTATCTTGATGGAGGGAGAGAAATGCATGGGTTGGTTAAGAAAAGCTTTGCCTAGGTTTCTTAACGAAGGCTGAGATTTGTACACATGTAGTCTTGTTGAGGACAAAAATAAAGCAGTTTGGCACATCCTTATCTTTCCACCATCTTTGATCAGTATTATCACTGCTTTCACTTGGACTATTCATGAATCATGGCCTAAACAAATATGCTCGTCAGTTATTCAGTGGTGTTTGCCTTCTGAATAAATCCATTTAAAATATCTTGAGACTTCTGCAACAGCTTGATCTGTTCTTTTAGGTATGTGACATTAGAATCAGCCAGAGTGCATACCTTTTTTTCTGGTTTGTTTTTTGTGGCAAGCAGGAGTTCCCTTTTTGCATGGTTACTGTTTTGAGCAGCCTGCTTGACCCTGCTGAGCTCCCATTGAAATTAGTGGAAATGCTCCTAGAAACTTGCTTTCATTTAGGGATACAGCATGACAGCTCTACAGCACATATGTTTTCACTAATGGAAGCAGGAGCTGACATAGATAGAAAAGCTGCAGCCAAAAGAATTGCTGCAAAGAAATTAAGGATAAATCTAGCACCCCACTTTACACAACTAACATCTGTTAAAACTGGGACATCTTCAAAACAGAACATTCTTGGCAGCCCCTCTGCATATCACTATAGCTGTCATCAGCTACTTGCACTTTAACTGAGCAAGTGGGGAAGTTAAGACAGCAAGGCTGAGCTACCCCTCAAGAGCAATTTATTTCTGGTTTGCCTTATTGAAAAGGTTAAGTACCAGGTTTGGTTCTGGTGACCTTTCTTTTCCTGCTTATATCCTCACATGCCATGACTTGGCTCAATGTATTCAATGAAGGTTTATGTCACTGTGTAGTAGTGTTAATATTACCTTGATGAGGTATACAGACCTGTATACAGCAAGGCCTGGCAGGCAAGGACTGATTCTATTTTCCTGAGCTACAGGCATTAGATTTTATCTGAAGGATTGCCAGGTAATTCAGCCAGAAAGCATTCAGTGGACTGTTCTAACATGAGGGACTACTAGGAGCTATTGTGAGTAGATGTAATAAAAAAACAGCAAAAGACAGAAACAAAACTTTCCACAGGAGAAACACAAATTTAGCATTCTTCAAATTTCTACATTATAATTTAATCCAGAAATTCTTTTCTCCCAAATAAATTGCATTTCAAATTATTACACAGTTTGTTGAGAGGATTGAATTGCTCTCCAATTCTCCACCTGTTTCTCTTAGTTCTGAAATGCTTGGGTAGTTGTCAAGGTTCTGACCAGCCCCACTTCTGAGGTTTTGCTCTGCATTTTAGGGACCACATCATCTAGACATGTAATAGGAGAGACATGGCAAGTCACAGTAGAGCAGATGTTATCTCCTACAATACTTACCTTTTTTTCATTATTATTCAAGAGGTGAACATGCGTAGCTGGAATGACAGGATACATACCTCATGTCTTATACTTGCTTATACTGCTTATATACTTGCTTATATATTGCTTATACCATACTTATACTTGCCATTCCCTGTGGTCTGACATGCTGAAGGTACATCTGCAACCAGACAGAACAGATATGAGAGCCCTGTTGAGCAGGGGATGATCCCCACAGACACACACACAGAACAGGCTTAGGGAAGCCCAGTACGTGGTACAGTCTAGGGTTATCATATGAACTAATATACTTCCAACTTCAATATACTATCAAGAACACTAATTTATTCTCCTGTCCTCTACATCTCCCTGTTAAGTCCCTAAGGTTGCGAAAGGAGTTCTGCTGCTGTCATGGCACAAATCATCCCTGGTGTACAGATTTCTTAGAGTTTATCCCTCTCTCTCGGTGGCATTGCCTTTGAATAGACACCACAATTGCTGCTGTACACTTAGGGAGCCAGTTCCAGCAGCCAGTCTGTGGGCCATCAAGTCTGTGGTTTAAAATAAACAAAGATTTCTACTTCATTCACTAGCTCTGCAGGCACACAATCACTTGGCTTGACAGAAGGGAGCAGATTAAGGAGTTGAGGATGAATGATTGGGATTAGGATTAGGGTTAGCACCTCTTTCAGCAGCAGTTCATTATTAGGTGAGCTTGGCTGAAGTACAAAGCCATGCTTTTCAGCTATGGGTAAGACCTCTCTCCCTATAGAAACCAAAATATAACTGGTTTTGCCTTGTTGACTAGAACTTTGATACTTACCACTGCAGTTAAACATTCAGTTCTCTTACCTCTGTGGTGCAAAGTCAGTATCTACTGCTAGGCATGATTGATTAACACTCTTGCTCAAGACACCAGTATGTTTGCTTACATGCTAGGAAACTGTTGGCTGCCCTGAAAGCTTCTGCTGATTTTTGCACTAGCACTCTTCATCTGTCTTGTTCACTTTAATATGTGAAGAGTGGGTACTTCTTACTGGAAATAATCCTGAAATTTGGAATTTTTATTTCTCAGAATGTTAACTGAGCTTAGATTGGCTCATTTTTGGTGGATACAGAGACAACTTATCTTCTTCAGCATCCGTAGACTGGGAAGGGAAAATAGGTATATTGGCAAAGATTATCCTGAAAGTTCAACTCACATTGCAGAAACATGTGCACAAAACCGAAGCAGCTGGGTAGATTGTCACGTACCTTAAATAGGCAAGCAACTTAGACTGTGATATACAGGTGTACAATTTACAGGGAAAGCAACACTTGTGCCAAAGACATAAAATCAGCACACATTTGCTCATATTTCAAAGAGCTTCCTGGAATAAAACTGTGTTGTGAGAAGCTTGAGATTAGTGTCAGCTTTAGCAAATCTGTGGTAACTATAATAGTATTAGCAGCAATTCTTTTTTGATAATCCTGCATATTTTTAATCATGAGGAAGTGGAGTACCAACTTTCCACAATGTGTATTTTCCAATATGTGCGCAGCATGAGAAACAAATGGGATGAACTGGAAGCACTGTCCGGTTTCCAGAGCTACAATATTGAGCCATATTATTACTGAGACTTGGTGGAATGTGTCCCACAGCTGGAGTGCTGGGATGGAGAGCTATAGGCTGTTCAGGAGGGATAGGTAGGGCAGGCAAGGTGCAGGTGTCGCAGTATATGTAGGATAGAGGTTTGATTGTATAGCCCTTACAGATAGTGATTATGTGGCTGAAAACAACATGTGAGTGAGGATTAGGGAAATGGAAAACAAATGATATGTTGTAATGGACATCTACCACCAATCACCCAGCCAGGATGCAAGCACTGATGAGTTATTATGTAGGCAACTAAGTGAAATTTCTGGGTTGGTAGCCCTTGTCCTTATAGGAGATTTCAACTTCCCAGATGTCAAGTGGGAATATCATACTGCTGTGAAAGCAGGTCTTGAAAAATCATGAAGTTTGTAGGCAGTAACTTCTTGTCACATGTACCCAGTGAACCAACTAGGAAAGATGCCCTCCTTGACTCCTATTTGTGAATAGAGAGGGAGTTATAGGGGATGTGATGGCAGGTGGTTGTCTTGGCCACAGTAATTATGAAACATTTGAGTTTAAAATTTTCAGTGCAAAGAGAAAAAAGGACAGTGGAGTTGCTACCCTGGAGTTCAGGAGAGCAAACTTTAAATTATTCAGGGAGCTGTTTAGTAGAGTATTCAGGGAATGTGCTTTTGAGGGCTTTGGAGCTCATGAGTGCTGGTCAGTTTTTAAGAACGACCTTTTTATAAGGAAAGGAGCCAGCAATTCCACTGTATCGTAAGTCAAGCAAATGGGGCAGACCAGCTTAGCTGAACAGGGAACTCCTCATGGACCTCAAGAGGAAAAAGAAATTGTATGATCTCTGGAAAAGAGGTCAGGCTTCACAGGAAGATTACAGAGTACTGAAGGAGCTGGTGGATGTTATGGCAGGACCCCTCTTATCATCTATCATAGATCTTGGGAGTCTGGGGAGGTCCCCACTGACTGGAAGACAGCCAATTTTATTCCAATTTACAAGAAGGATGTGAGGGAAGACCCAGAGAACTACAGACCTCTTAGTCTAACCTCAGTTCCTGGAAAAATTATGGAGGTTATACCGGGTACTATCAAAGGCATTTAAATCATAATGCAATCATCAGGCAGAGTCAGCATTGGTTCACAAAGGGAAAGTCCTGTTTAACTAATTTGATATCCTGCTATAGTATCGTCATCTACCTAGTGGATGAAGGGAAGGCAGAGGACTGTATTTTTTTTGGATTTTAATAAGGCTTTTGATACTATCCCTCATAGCATCTTTCTCAAGAAGTTGTCCAGCTGTGGGATGAGTGGGGTGACAGTGCACTGGATGAAGAACTGGCTGAACAGCAGAGCTTAGGGGGCTGTAGTGAACTGGGCTACATCTGGCTGGTGACCTACCACCAGCAGTGTTCCTCAGGGCTCAGTTTTAGGGCCAGTTCTGTTCACTGTATTTACCAATGATCTGGATGCAGCAGTTGAATGCACCATTAGCAAGTTTGCTAATGATACCAAACTGGGAGATGCTGTTGACTCTCTTGAGGGATAAGAGGCCTTGCAGAGGGATGTAGATAGATTGGAACATTGGACAATGACTAATGGGATTAAATTTCATGAGTCCAAATGATGGATTCTGCACCTGAGGTGGAAGAACACTGGACACAAGCATAAGATCCCTGCAGAAAGGGATCTGGGGGGGCCAGCTGACACTAAGGTCAATATGAGTCAGCAGTGTGCCCTGGCAACAAAGAGGTGATTATCCCACTGTATTCAGCATTGGTGCAGCCTCATCTTGAATACTGTGTGCAGTTCTGGGCCCCACAAATTAAGAAGGTGTTAAGGCACTTGAATGCACCCAGAGGAGGGCAACAAAGCTGGTGGAAGGGTTGGAAGGCATGTCCAGTGAGGAATAGCTAACAACTCTATCTTGGTCTAGTTCAGAGAAAAGGAGGCTGAGAGTGACCTCATTGCCCTCTACAGCTTCCTGAGGAGAAAAAGTGGAGGGAGGTGCTGATCCCTTCTCCTTGGGATCCAGTTGTGGAAATGGTTCAAAGCTGGACCAGGGGAGGTTTAAACTGGCCATTCGGAAACATTTCTTTACCAAGATGGTTGTAACACACTGAAACAAGCTTCCTAGAGAGGTGGTCAATGCCCCAAGCCTGTCAGTGTTCAAAAGACATCTGGACAATGCCCTTAATGACATGCTTTGCCTTTTGTTCAGCCTTGAATTAGTCAGGAAGTTGGACTAGGTGGACTAGGTCCCTTCCAATTGAAAACATTATTTTCTAACGGACATCTCTTCTTTATGTGGGCAATGTTTTATCATTTCTGCAAGGATGGGAGCATCAGGGCATTTGAAACCCTACTTCCAAACAAGAAGAGAACATGAGTTCTTTCTCTGCATCCTGATAGTCTCTGTGGGTTATTGAAATGGATGAAGAATGAGCAAATGTCTTTCATGCCAAAACCATGACACAAATGCTGAGGTTAATTAAACCACTAGGAGACATTAAGTAAAGGACCAGTTTGCTGGTCCTTTTAGCAACACCAAGATGAGGAGCAATGTTTGCAATATATCTAAGCACACAGATGTGCATAATGATTTTCTAATGGTGCAGAACAAAAAAGCACTTCAAACAGCCAGACTTGGGCACACAGAGACAGTTGCTACCTTCCTGGATGGTGGGTTTGGGGCGTCAGTGAGAGGCAAAACATTGCTCCCTCTTGTTCCTGGATTGGTACAAAGGCCTACAGGGAGATGCAAGGCAAAAGCTTATTCCCCACTCTGCAATAATAATCAGCCCAGCTGATCACAAAGCTATTGCAATGTTTCTCCAGTTTCTGCCCCATGTCAAGGATGGCTGGCCAGACTTGTGGGAGGTCCTCATTTCACAAAATGAAGGCAGGAGTGTCTGCAGCCTGGCTGAAGGAGCTCAGCACAGGCTAGTGAGAGGTGCAGGAGAACATGCCAAGGACTAGGATTGTCACTCCAATTTTTTGCTGTGTTCAGAAGCCCCTGACCATCCTAAGGGACATTAACTGCTCAGGGGAGTTACAGGTGCCTGTGGCAAAGGTCAGCCTGGGCCTGGACTTCTTCCTATCATTCAGAGCAACTTAAGAGTCCCTGTGTGACCATTTCAGACTGATTCCAGGACTGCTTTGTGGGCTTTCTCCAGTGGAGAAACTCATTGCTTCCTGTGAAATGGATATCCATTTCAGGTGAGGATGCCTTACTACTCAGTGTCCAGGATATCCTTAGTTAGCCCTGTAGTTTCATGTCTGAATTACCTCCTCCTGGGGCACCTGTCTGAGTATTCAGTATCAGGCATGATGAATTTCACATCTGCAGACTGCAGCTTCTAATTGTAAAGAAGTTGTGGTGGTAATGTTAGTGGGTACTATCAGACTCCAAGACATTGCCCACTGACACAGGTGAGTGTAAGGCCATGACAACCAGGCAGCACTAGGATTACTCCTCCTGAGACTCTCAGTTATGTTTAGCTCACCAGATGATGCCAGTATTGTAATAAAAGGTGAGGGCAAGGGTGTCTGCTAGGATTGTGCATTGCTGTGAAACTTTGCAGTCTAAAAATTCTCTGAAAAATATGTAAGTTGTCTGAAAGATGAGTTAGAAAACCTACAGGGACCTTGGCATAGCTGGATAATTTCATGGGGTATCTCTTTAGTCTGGAAAAAAGAATATTTGCTCCATTCCCCAAAAGGAAGAGGAGGGGAAAAGTGGATTTTTTTAAAAATTAAGACTTAATTAAAGGAAAAATAAAGATTATTTGTGGGTTCCAACTCAAGTACTATACTGTAACTGCTTTAGCTTGCAAACATAAATGCAGCTTAAGGACAGCACCAACACTTGCTTGTTCTTCCCAGGATATAAATCCAGAAAGACACTATGCCTTCACTCAATTTCAGCAACAGCTTGACACAGAAATACAGGACTTGGTAATCCATGTCATCCTGCTCCCTTGCGAAAAAAATAAGCAACAGCTGTAATGGAAACAGAGAGCAGAGTGAAAATGCTTGTAATTGATGGCAAACACCTTGCCAAAACAAATGAGCCTGCTTTCTGCTTAGAATAAGAAACAACTGTGTCTGAAATACAGTTGCCCATGTAGACCCCAGGCAATAAGCAGAGAAAATGCAAATAGTCTGTGTCTATCTGCAGCTGGCAGAATTGGAGGTGGTTTTCTCCTTTCTGGGCAGATCCTCGGTGACACAAGGGCTGCATGGGGAATGAAGAGGAAAAATCTATATCCTGCAATGTCAGTAATCTCGTTGCCCGGGATGGGATTGCAAGCCCAGATTTGGCTGTGTGGGCATGCAGAGTTAAATCCTGGCGCTGCTGATTTGATATATGCCTTTACACAAGGGCCAGATTCCACATTCCTTCTTGATGCCATTGACTTAAATCACTCACTAGGGCTGTCACTTTGTCACGTTTGGCTTCAAAACAGAGGCAGGCTACAAAACCATTAGATTAGAGAAGAAAGATAATTTCACTCAATGTGCTGGCAATGTTCTTCCTAATGCAACTGAACAGAACATTAACCTTCTTTACCACAATGGCACATTGCTGGTCAACTTGATGTCCATCAGGGCTGCCAGGTCCTCCTCTTCCAAGCTTCTTTCCAGCTGTTTGAGGCACAGCATGTACTGGTGCACAGAGTTATTCCTCCCAAAGCACAGAACTTTGCACTTCTCTTTGGTGAACCTCATGAGACTCCTCTCTGCCCATTTCTCTGACATGTTAAGGTCCCAGCGAATGGCAGGACATCCATCAGCTTCATTTGTCTCTCATCACAGTTTTATATCATCTACAAACTTCCTCAGGGTGCTCTCTGCCCCATCATCCAGGTCATTAATGAAGATGTTAAACAGTATTTGAGCCAGTACCCACCCTTGTGGTACACCACTGGTACCTGGCTTCCAGATGAACTTTGTGCCATGGATCATAATGCTTTGGGCATGACTGTTCAACCAGTTTTCAATCCACCTCACTGTTAACTTATCTAAGAAGTACTTTGTCAGCTTGTCTACACAGATGTTACAGGACACAATGTCAAAAGCCATACTAAGTTGAGGTAGAAAACATTCACTGCTCTCCCATCATTCACCCAGCCAGTGATCTCATTGTACAAAGATACTAGGTTGGTTAGGCATGATTTATCCTTTGTAAATCCTTGATGACTTCTGTTCATCTTGTCCTTTATTTGTTTGGAAATGGTGTCCAGGATTAATTGCTCCATGATCTTCCCAGAGATCAAGGTGAGGCTGAGTCGCCTGTAGTTCCCTGGATCTTTCTTGCCCTTCCTGAAGATGTGGGTGACTTTTGCTCTCTTCCAGTGCCCAGAAACCCCCTCTGTGACCTTACAAAGACAACCATGAGCAGCACTGAAAAGGCAACAGCCCACTCAGCACTCATTGATGCATCTCATCATTCCCATGGACTTGTATATGTCTGGTCTGTCTAAATGTTCTCTAACCTGCTCCTCCATCACCAAGGGAAAGTCTTCCTTGCTCCAGGCTCTCTCTCTGGTCTCAGGGGCCTGGGATTGCTGAAGGCCGGTCTTACCAGTAAGGACCAAGGTAAAGAAGTCATTGAGTACACTGGCCTTTTTAATGTCCTCTGTCAGCAGGACCCCTGCATCATTTAGCAGTGGGCCCATGTTTTTCCTGGTCTTCCTTTCACTGCTCTTGTACACATGGAATTCTTTCTAATTCATCTTTACCTCCTTTGCCAGATTTAATTCTGGGTTGCTTTGACTTTCCTAACCTCGTACTTGCATAACTGGAAGTATTTCTGTATTCCTCCTTGGTCACCTGTACCTGCTTCCATAATCTGAACACATCCTTCTTATGTCTAAGTAGTTAAGTGCTCCTTGTTGCAGCAAACCTAGAAATCAAACTGAGCCATTCTGGTTGCTCCCAGAGGAATGTGTCTTTGAACCAATGTCTGCATCCATGAATCACTCTCACTCCATTTTACTGGCAAGTCAGGAGCCTGTAGCTGTGCAGAGAAGAACTTGGTACAGTTTTCATGAACTGTAACATCTATACACTGAGACAGTTTTTAAATTCAGTCAGTAATTCTACAACATGGAATTCAAACAGACCAATGACACTTTGGATGGAATTAAGTTTAGGCCTTTGCTATGTAAATTCTTGTCCCTGGACAAATTGTCCAGATTTCCTTCTTATTCTGGGAAGTGGAGTGGATATGCGGGAGGATGCCTTTCATTTCAGCCCAGCTGGAAAAGAATTGCAGAAAGCTGTGGGAGCACCCTAGGAAATACAGTCTCCTGCTAGCCTTGGGTCTCATATTGTAGAATAGCTAAAGCACTCAGAGGAACTGTGTCCTATTTCTCTCTGTCTAGAAAGGAAGACTCAACAAACAGCTCAAGGAAGCTTTTTTGTTTTCCCTGCTTCATCTTTCTCAGGATTCTTTGAGCACAACCAGGTGAGGTAGGGCTGCTGGCCCGGTCTAGCCAAGAGATCTCAGAAACAGCTCTGAGATCCTCTGGTGCCTTTTAAGTAGCTCTGAAATGCTTAAATAACATATTCCTTTGGATGTTGTCTCTGTCCCCGCCTGATTCATCTGTGGATGCTGCTGCTGCACCAGCAATGTTGTCTGGTCTGGAAACAGCCAGGCAGGAGGCAAACCTCATCCATAGCTTACCTGCTGCTATGACAACAAAACCTTTGCATTCATGAACAAAATTATGCTTTACATTTGTTTTCTGTTTTTACAATTCTGTGGGGGAAATTGAAGGGTTTTGATTTTTAAGTTGTTTACTTTCTTCCTAAAATACATCTGGTGCCCTCTATACTTTGTTATCTGTAATAAATAAACATAGAAACTAACTAGGCCTTCCATGGCTTTAAAGTCATCGATAATTTTAATTTAAAAACCTAGTTATTTGAGTCAAAAAGGGCAAAGCTGATCCAGGACTAGAGCTACAAGACACAAAATAAATGGAGTTTCCTGGATCTTATGTAGATTTCATATATGATTTTTGATTGGATCACAAAATCTTTCTAGCCTTCAGCATTAGATTTGACAAGTTTTCCTTACATTCATGTTCTTAGTTCATGAACTTTCTTTATGCCCACCATGATCACTTTTCCCAGTCCCTGCAAACATACCTACTTTTGACCCAGCCATCATTCAGAGACTTTTTTCCTTGTTTTGAAGCCAGATTAGAAAAAACTCATGAGAAACATCTGGAATTATTTGATTGCTGGTTTTGTATTACAGATTCATATTCCTGGCCAGCTCTGTTCTGCTCTTTCCTGCAAATTGGGCTTATCAAAGAATTTCTCATGCCCTGATCTGTATAGATATTCAGGTCAGAAGCTATGTCCTGCTTCTGCCATTCACTGTTGTGAAATAGCTGTCTTTCCTGGAAAAGATGGCATTCAGATGGTGCCACAACACCTACCTTTGGGAAAATAATATATTAACATGTGATTATTATATTACAAACATGAGTAATGTTTTATAATTCTTACAATTATAATAATAATAATTGTTATATTATAATCATAATGCAATTATAAATTGTTATTAATATAATAAATATAATAACAATAACTAAGAATTGTTACTAACAGAACCTCCCAAATTGGTTCACTTCGGGTTTGCATGGAAGGGAGATCTGAACCCACACCTAATCCTGGATTATAAGCATTCACTCTGGACTTTAGCACAATAAACCATTTGCAAGGTGGAAATTTCCTGGCTGGCAAGTGAGAAATTGAACTAGTGTTTGCAGAGTTAGAAGGATGTGCTACACTTGCAGGAGGAATACACAGCCTGCTCACATGAGGTTAACCAAAACCTCAGGAGTGCAGAAGGAATACTGGCCTTCAGGAGATAGTTACAGTCTCTTGAGCACAGGAAGTTGTTGGCTCTTGCTCCCAAACTACATTCAGTTGACTTAGTTGACTAAGGGCTCCCACAATCCCAGATTACATCCCAAAGTAAAAAAGACTGTACATGGTACCTGTATCTGCTGGGCAACATTATGCAAAGTACCATAACATCTGCAGGAGCTGCACAAGCTTGAACGTGAAGGCAGGTGTTTTCAAACCCCAGTGCTTTATACGTTCTTCATAAATGCAAAAGAAAAAAACATGCAAACCATTTTAAATAGCTTAGTATTTTGAGACAATCAAGTTTTTCTCTCGATGTTCAATTGGAATTCTACTCCCGTGTACCATTACAGCAGCTTTTTTATGACATTTCTGTTAAAAATCAAAGACAGCTCCTATCTGAGTGTAATTTCAGCTTCTGAGTTACAGGCATTTTCTCCACACAGTAGAGCAATGAATCAAAGTATTTAAATGGAGACTGCTGTAATATTTCACAGTCCTGCTGGAGGCAGGAACACAGTAGCCAGACTGCAAACAGCCTTGTTTCCTCGCAGTCTTGTCAAAGGCCATGCAAGCACTTATGTCTCTCTCTAGCACTGAACCCTATAAAACATACCATGAGTGTAAATCTAAGCTGTGCATAAGCACTTGCAGGACTGGAACATTGAGATCTACCTTCAGGAAGCGCAGGTATTTTAGATGAGTTCTTGAGCATCATGGTGCAGCCTATAAAATATTGCAAGCTTTCAGATTCTCACTCAGAAATGGTCTTGGAGTTTGCAGTGTCTGAGAGAAAAAGTGGAATTTCAATTCATTAAAGTTTTTGTCCACTGTTTTTGTATTATTATTTATTTACCCCCAGAAACTGTAGCAATACCAGACTATTTTGAAACCTAGGACAGGGAAACCTATCAGACATCTTAGACACTTTCTATATCATGCGTCTTCATTCCCCACTCCCCCCCCCTTTTTTTTTTTTTTTTTTAATTAAATGAGCTGCCCTAGGCAATTAGCCGAACTGGAGTCTTCACAAGTTACTTTTCAAACATTCTCAAGAGTATAGATAACATCAGGCAAGATTTTTATCCAGGAAATGAAAACTAATACTAATTAATTGCACCTCACTGTAACACAACTTATAGAAGGAATATGACAGAAAATTTTGACAAATTTGTTTGAGGAGAAAACGTTTTTTGTATCACCTGGCTAAAGTTTTGCTGTTTCTCATTGGAAGGACTCCTCTAGCATGCCTTACCCATGGATATAAACAAATCTCTGTGCAACAGAAAATGGCTTGATTTAAGTCTACTAGCCCACAGCGGAGTAATTACATCTCCCAACAAGCAGTTTAGCTAAATATTTGCTGTCATTCAAGAACAAGACTTGGTTTACTGTAGAGGTATAGCTCTATGTTCATGTATTCAGGATCACCCTCAAAAGTACAGTCTTTCACAGGGTTGTCTTGCTGAGACAGCAACCTAGAAGATCCCTGAAGTCTTGCCTTGTACTACCAATCCAAGAAATTGTAAGAAATGAGTCTTACAACACAGCAGGGAACACTGGGAAGCACAGCTGCCTAGCCATGCCTTTTACTGATGAGAGAGGGAAGAATATACCTACAGCACAGCCCTCAGCTGTATTCATTTCAGCAGACCATTCACCACTTACTAACTCCCATCACGTTATGAAATCACAAAATTACTTTCTACCCAAACTAGATCAGTCCATTTTTAAATCTGCATTCTACTGGGGATCCAACCACTGTCCCTGGGACAATACTCCAGGATTTGTTGCAGCTCACTCTTGGGGATATTTAAAAAAAGCAAAATAAAAATACAGTTAATCTCAGGTTTTTTTGATCAGCGAAGTTAGCATATAAACCCTGCCAAACAAGAAGTGGGACTGAACATACTAGCAGAGAAAAGGTTCACAGATTGCCAAAAAGCAGATTACAGTCTTCATTCTCTGAATTGTTACCTGCATAAAAAACATTACTCTTTCTCTGCTATGTGTTTTCAGCAGAACTTAGCCCATTATCACTTTCAACCCTTTATATCCCTGCAGCAGGTGACTTACGCACTCCAATCTCAGGCAATACCAGGCTGCACCTGAATTATACGTGTTTACTTACAAAGAGCTCCAGCTATTTGCAGTGTCACAACTGGCCTCCCCAATTTAAACTCTGTAAAACAGACCAGCCAGAAGTCATTTGGGTTTTGCCCACCACCTAATGCTTTATCAGCTGCACTATCAGTCACACGCGTTATTATGTCTTGGAAGTGTTTTCTGCTCAAACTAAACCAAACCCAGTAAAACAAGCATGATCTAAACAAATCTGAACAGGTGTCACCTTGTATGTATTTGGGAAAGACCATGAAGAGAAGGTATGCCACACATTCTTGTGAAACCTGAGCAAAATATGTTCTAGGAAAACTCCGACCATGGTTTCACAGCATGTGCTAGGAGCCCATTACATCTCAAAAAAACAGGTTGATTTTGCAGGTAGTGTTTTCAGCTGACACTTTCCCCTCAAGAGATAAAAAGAGTCTTTAGAGAAGAGTTTCACTAATTTGCTATGAACATCAGAAGATTTTCCCGCTTTTGTTTTGAATTCTACTAAAGTTTTTTAGTACTTCTAACTAGCAACAGTGCGTGACTTATTTTTTTTATTTTTTTTTTTAAGCTAGAGTCTGGCCTTCATCATTCTTGAAATAGGCCTTCTTGTGGAATTTTGCAGTGCTGTAGTGAGAGGGATGTAAGAGATGCAAAGGTCACTATAATCAGTTTACATGTTTTAAATTGGATTTCCCCACTGCCATTGTTGGTCCAGTAACATTCTTGGGAGGAGTTTCTCTATACTAAACTGAAGTCAGATTGGCCAGCATCCTGAGCACTGTGGCTAGGATTCATGTTATCTAACTTCAAACAGCTCAAGATTAGGCATCTAGACCAAACTAAGAGTCAAGGCTCTCTCTGAACTCGTCACCTCGGACAAGATGGCAGGTTGTCAGTGCAAGGGAAGTATTCATCCCGCTTCTCTGAGAACAGTGATTTGCCACCTTGAAATAACTAGAGGCATAGTTTTTAGTGGTCTGGAGTTTGGTCAGCAGATCCCCTTTCCAATCTTCGTTCAAAATTAAAATATATTTTTATACATTTTTATATATATATTGTATTATATATAATATATATACATTAAAATATATTAAAATATAAAACTATTTGACTTTATGCTAAACAACATTGATCTTCTCAGCCAGCATCAAGCAATGTCAGAAAACCTTGGAGCCCCATACTTTATTTTTCAATGGGAATCAACAGTAGGTCTTTAAAAAAGGATGAAATCATTTCAAAGAATTGAGAGAGTCCATCTAATTAATTTTATGCAATTGGCTGCAAAGCTGTAATCTGATGTGTGCAGCACAACAACATCCAGGGGTTTGAAGAGAAACACACAGCATCAAGAATATAGACTTCACTTCTTTAGTTTGTACTGACTCACAAGCAGGATTTCAGAGTTCACATGTGACTGTAATAATAGTCCCCACAACAGCATCTCATGCAGCAAGTAAAGAAATCAGAATCCTTTCTGCACAAGCCATGCCTTACACATAACAAATGATCTCGTCTTCTGAGCCAAGGGATAAGGAAAAACTACATCTCACGTGGCACTGAGTAGTAAAGGCAGAGAACCACCAGCTTCACCTGATTCCCCAGGTGCAGAATCATCCACTTCTGTACTTCCCAGGCTACAGCTGATTTGTGATGGTTATTTGTGATGCCTTTGTCCAGTTTCAGGCAGGTGTAAGTGCTGAACAGGTAAGACTGAGCATTCCTGTGTGCTCCAGCTTGTCTCTGGCTGGCTTCACAGGCAAGACAGAGCCTTCACTGTGAGAAGCAGCAACCTTAGCTTACTTGCCCTCAGCATAAACCAAAAGCCTCATGCAAAGCCTGCCAATGCCACTAGGCTGCAACTTGTTCCATTTATCCTTTTGGTCTGGGCCAGAAGGCAATCTCTTATACTCTAACCACATGCTTTTGGATAAAGCAGCCACTGCTGATGCATTTCTAAGCAGGAGCAGGGGGAGGCTGGCATGAAGGTGTAGCTGAGGGCCTGTGGGTACACGGGACTAAAGAAGACAGGAGGAACATGCAAATACCCTGCAAAGGTACAGTGCCTTGCCTGCCCTGTGGCAACCAGGATGAGATATTGGAGAGTAATTTCTCATTGGCCTGCTTCCTACCTACATCGCTATTACTTTGTGTCCCTTCCACAAGTGTGGAAGCGTTGTCGTTTTGAAAGACAGACAGGTCTGAACTTAAAACAGTCTGAAAAGATTATCAGGTTTTGGACAATCAAAAAAGTGGCCAGCAGGTGTGATCACACCAGTCTTAATAAAGATCTGCTGTAAATAGACTAGAATGACTATGCAGGTTTGCTGCCCTTGAACTAGATTTCCTTGCTAAGTGACATGATTAGAAAGCAAACTTTCTTTTGTGCTTTTGCTCTAATCCCTTAAAAGAAGGGTAGGCCTATGCTGAGGATCGTTAGCCCAGGAATGGAGCACAGTACAAAGGTACCCCAGGCAGGGGTCTGGCCATGCCTGTTTCAGCATGATCTCATGCTCACATGGCTCTGCTGTTTGGAGAACTCAGGCAGTTGTGAGTTAGTGTGTCTGCACTACGTCCATCATGAAGAAACTACATGATGAAGAAACATAGTGTAGATACTTGAGTGTGCTTAGGAAATATGTTTCTGCCAAGAGACTACCTCTTCTGACAAGAAGTACCGGAACAGGTTAAGTGACCATGTTTTCACCCACATAGTCTTTGTAGGAAATGAGTTCCTTTTTCTGCAGGTTCAGATTGATGGTTACAACTGCCTCTAAATAAATTGTAAATTCTCCCTGCAGTCTTGGCCAGGGCATTTGGTCTGTTTGTTAAAATGTCATCAGATCCTTTTTTGCTCTGTCCTGGTGTGGACGAGCTGCCTTCTCTCTGCAAAAATCCCAGTTCATGCTAGGAGCTATGATTTGTTCCCTTCTGTGTGGACAGTGCTGAGCACTGTAGCTATTTTTGCAGGGTAGTAATGTGTCTTTTGGTGAATATCAATCACAAAAAGAATCCCACTTGTTCATTTGTTAGAAAACCCATCACTCTGTTAATAGTGCTAAAGGATACATCTTTCTGGTGGTTACCAAAAGAAATTTAAAACTAGGCGGGGAATACAAAATAGCTCCATTTCATTTTCCAGAAGATAAAAAGCATTACATCCTCTAAGTTCACTGGGCTTGTCAGTCATCTCTTCCCTGCTCTTTGAGTCTACATGCACTGGCACAGACAGCAGGATGCTCTCTCTGCCTCTTCTTCTCCCCTTTGTGTGCCAGGAGCTCTCTGGAGCCAGAGGATGGGGTTCAAGAATGCAACCTGGTCTTTTGGTGCCACCTCAGCTCTGGAAGTATGAAAGACGGCCCTGATCTAAGTGTCTTAGTCCGTGCATGATGTTTATTGCCAAGGAAACAGTCAAGTCCCATCAGAATAACTATGGGAACAAGAACAGAGCTTGGCCCAATCTCACTGTCAGTCCCTGCATGAATGCTTTGCTCCAGGAATAACAAGAACAAGGCAGCAAATCTCTCAGGCAGATATGCCAACTCCCTGCAATAATCTGAACGCTGTGCTCACGACATAACAGCCCAACAGCAAACTGCTAGACCCCACCCATCCACTCCCCCCCTTAATGGGTCAGGGTCTCCTGACAACTACAGATCTCTCTGGGGCAAGATAAGGAAAGGCAGAGCAGTTTTAATTCAATTAATAGTTCCCTTGGAAGCCCTAAGAAAAGGTACTATCACAGACAGAAGGCTCACCCTGCAAATGCAGGATGAGAACATAGGTGTTCTCTGCTGCCACGGGGATGAAATGTATGTACTCAACCAGCAGGTACTTGCAGTGTCTGCAATAGGAACAAGACTCATAGCTGAAATCAGGCCTGGCAAGGGTTCCTACTCCCTGAAAAATCTTGCATGTGCTGAAAGAGGGAGCAGGAAAAGAGCATCTCAAGCAGTTTATTTAACGTGTTAAATAAAATCTGTGCTGCTTCTTCACAGTAGCCCCTGCTCAAAAGGTTGTTACATAGTCATTTCAGCCCAATGGAAATCCGTATCACCACAAAGAGAGGCAGCCCCATCTCACACTACAGCCCATTGCAATTCAGTTATGCTTTCCTTGTGCTAGCTGAAGGATACAGGCTATTTTACAACAGCTCAAGTCTGACATTTTTCCAGTATTTTTTAAATTATATTTTTCAGCTAATCTGCTCTTAGACCTGGCTGACTGTTCAGTTGCACAAACATTTATGCCAATACAAGCAGAAGAGTGGGACCTGGAATGCTAGGGTGGGGAGAGGGTGGGACCTTCCCTTGGGGCACTAATGTAGGCATACAAAAGTTTAACCAGAAAACCACTGGGTTTTTTGTAGAAAGCAATACCTAGAAAAGAAAACATCTTGTTAATATATAACCTTGAAAATCAGACCGTGCCCCTGAGGTTCCCAAATGTAAGCTAAGTTCTTCATAAAACCACTTCCCTTTTGTTTACCATTCTCTTCCCTCTAGTAAGCTTCATAGCACAACAAAGGAAAATAACAAGTAAGTCCTTGACAGTTAGGTGACATTATGACACAACACTGATTAATACAAATTAGAGCTTTGTAGTCTCTAAGACTGTGATCCTTGTTTGAGGCTCGAGCATCTGGATGCCAGATTTCTGGGGACTTTAAAGATGAACACTGAAGTACAGCAAAGAAGTAAAAATGCAGCAAGGGAGAGCTGTTACGACAGAAAGCTTAGTGGGAAAGATTTTTCAGGAGTTACTGTAATTCAGAAGACTTACTCCTACTCCTCCTAAAAACGTGTTAATATAAGTAGACAATTATTCTGCGCTGCTGTCTGCCAAAGATTGCCAGGATAAGGCAGCTGGGATTTGGCTGCCTAAGAGAAAGAAATTTTACTGGAAATCTTTCTTTCTCCCTTGGCTAATTGCAGACTCTGGCTCTTTTCTGTAACATGACTTTGCAAGCTGATTCTCCTAAACTCTTAAGCAAAAATTTGAATACATGATACCAAGTTTCCTTGTTCAACAGAGCATGTGAGCAGCTGGCAATAGGGCCTGTGTCTGCTGTCAGTGAAGAGCTCATGAAGTGCTTTTTTGGATAGAGATGGATTAATGGACTGAGACTCCAAAGGTGAGTACAGCAAAGTGTGTCTCTGTGTTTAGCAAAATCATTCTTTGAAATATATTCTCTCTTACAGCTTTCCCTTTGGGTCACATCCAGTTTTTGAGTGCAGGAGAAAGTGATCATACATACTTCTGCCTGTCATTATCCTTCCGTCCTAAACATCAGCTTAACCCTTTGTTAAAGTACCAGTCTAGTTTAGCCTTTCCAGAGAGCTTTATCTATCAGTGAATCCCAGAGCATCCCTCTGCAGATCCCTGAATCCTCAGAGATAAACAGCCCCCAATCCACTTACCAGTATAGTGTTATACTCAGTTTCTTAGTAGAAGAAGTATTTAATACAGCCAGAGAATGCAACAAATGGAAAAAAATTAGCTTCTGGAATATAGGGAATGTAAAAGAGTATCTGTCAATGCATCTATGTATCTTCCCTTTTTATTGCTGGCACATATTGCTGTATAAAACCTACAGAACTATGCTTTATCATTGATAAAGCATAGTTGTAACATTGATACAAGCACACTGGATTTTGCAGGGTTTGTGTGGATTATCTCCTGGGCTTCACACTGTATCCTCTGTATTTAATGCACGGGCTCTGGACTCTTCAGAGCTATTGGAGAATACCAGGATTTTACCCACCTCATAATATTTCCAGATCCTGTCAGCAGACATCTTGCAATCATCAGACTCATTAAATCTTTGAACTAAGGCTTGGACATCTAAATTGCTAGTGACACAGAAATCTGCAGGTCAATGACAGCCTCAGCCATCACAATACAGTTATCAATAACTGTGTAAGTCCTTAGGGCTTTCGTGAACCAGCCTGGAGGCTGGCTCAGAAATTCGGGGGAAGCTGAGATTCACCACGAGATTTTTCTTCCCCATGATGAAACAGACATGCCCAAAGATTGTCCTCCCAATTTCCAGATACCTCTGGATCCATGCAATTGAGTTGTCCTGGTCTGCCCTTGTGTACACATGCGAGGAAATAATGAGCTCTCCAGAACCTTTAATTGACAAAATTTGTTCAGGTATTCTGCAATTCTGCTATGATAAGCGGACGTGCTCTGAATGCTGCCATACTTATGGTGAGAGCAACAACCACTTCTGTACAAGTTTCCTCCCTAGTGCTCATGTCTCTTTCCTCAACAAAACAATTCAAAGACTGTAATAGAAAGCACATAAGGATAGTCACACTGGATCACACAAAAGGCTCATTTAGTCCTGAATCTCTACAACACACAAGACCAAATTAAGAAAGCACATAAGGTCAGGAAAGACCTGCAATGATACTACCATAGAATGTCATCACAAACATTAACAGTTTTGTGGCTCTGGAAACTTCATAAACCACAAGCATTTTTCTATATACTAAGCCCCTTTCAGGTGGGACAGAACAAATTCTCTTCTATGAATTTTTCCTGCCTCCTTCTGAATCCATGGAAAATCAGCCCCATAACACCCTGGAGTAAGTAGGCCCCCAACTCACCTACATATTATGTGAAAAGCCATGTATTTTATGTTGTTATGAACATGCTACCTTTGGTCTTTTTGGGGGTCCCCTGTTTCTTTTATTACAAGAAACAGTAGTTTCCTTATTTACTTTCTCCACTCCTCTCAGGGTAGACCTCTATCTTATTGACATCAGTCAACTTTTTTCAAGCCCAGAGCATCCTGGTCTACTTAAGCATTCCTGCTTTGCTCCACACCTTCAAAATCCCTGCATTACGTACATAGAAAGCACCACAGGGCACAGGTACTTGAAAGCTACTGTAGCACATACAATAACAGATAAAAACCCCTGCAAATCCAAATCTAATATTGTCCAAAAAATATTAAAAAAATAACTGGATGGAAGAAAAGCTATCAGAGTATCTGTTTTCACAGCCTACCCTTCAGTGCAAGGCAAAATCATCACAGCAGTTTCCCTTTGAATTTCAACCACACTTACTTTCAGACAAATATGTGGGCAGGGCTGCAAATCAGAGAAGACAATAATGTTTCACTGCTTTATCAAAGACTCTGGTCATTGTGTCAAAAAAATCACTTGTGTACAGCTAAGCATCAGCAGAACTTGTTATCATCAGAAGCCTTAACTGTCCCACTTTTCCCTCTGGTAAACTATGTCTGTGGGATTCAAAGCACATTTGGAAACAGCAAAAAGTAAATCTCATTAATCATAAAATCCTCTGATGACTGGACTGACAGCTACTAGGAGAAATGTCAGTTTCAAGTAACACAGACACAGAGAAGAAGCTTGTAATGGAAAAGCTGCCTTACTTGTAACTAGAACATCATGAATTAGAGGCAATAATTGGCCCTACAAGCAGAGGATAATGTCATCATTACTCTTAGTACTTGTCACTTTAAATCTCTGTATTAGATGATGGCTTTAAGATGTTCCCAGTTAAAAATTTCTGGCTTTTGTCCCTGCAAACACACTATCCCCTGTCTATGTGAAGCAGAGGCTGTAAATAGCCTCCTCTGTTGACGGCTTCAGGAGTGCAATGCTGGAATTTGAGCTGACATCATCCTCACTTTGAAATAAACTTTGCTAAACTCTCTGTGCATGCCTCTCAAATTAGTGTATTTTTTCTTTGGTGGAGCTTCTCATTAAACTGAGTTTGAACAACCTATTCAAATACAATTGTTCTTCCTGAGAAGAATCTGTAAGCACAGATGGTAGCAGGATACATCTGGATTTCTCTGTAAAATCATAATGGGAGTTAACTGTGTAATCTGACCAGGCTGACTGAAAAGTAATTCAGGGTAAACTGCATGTGATCATGAGTCAGATATCACTTGCCAGATCTTTGCTGTGATGCTTGAATACAACCCTTATTTGTCCAGTGGGTACCAACTTTGTACATCTGCCCCTCTCACCACCTCTTATTTGGCCTAGCCCAAATCAGTTTGGGTTGTCATTTGTTGGGGTTTTTTTTCCTTAGCTACTCCATGCCCTGCTGGTTTTGGGGCATTTTGGAAGTAGACAGTATCTCTTACCAAGTAGGGTATGTCTATCTTCTCCCTTAGGCATCTAATATCAGTGATCTAAATCACAGTGGCCTGGAAGTGCCAGGTACAGAGGAGATGTTGTGCACTGACTTCTTCCCTTGAACCACATGCAGAAAATTCACAAAGTGGATTTTCTTCCCAACATGATGGGGAACATTTTCACGCTCTCTAGTCTCATCACACTACTGACAATGAATTAAGATAATAAAGGAAGCTATCTTCCACACTCATCCGATAGTGTTAAGTCCTTATTCCTGCCAGGCAACAATACCCATTTTCACCAAACGGACTATTTCTTGACGATCTACATTTGTAAGTACAGCCAAGGTTTTCCAGTCTTCTAGGCTAGACCACACAGTACCTGTCTTCAAACTGCGTGGTGCCTTTTCCAGTAGTGAAGCAGCTGAAGTCCACCAGGTCTGTACCTAAAGAACTGAGAATGTGATGTAAAAGTAGATGAGGGGATTTAAAAACAGCCAGTATCACAGTTACCAATGAATGTCTTCCTTTAACATCCCATCATATCACATGAAAGACAGGGAATCAAAATGTTATTTGTCTGACTTCCTCAGGGTTTTATTTTAATGCTTTTCCTCACAGAAAAAAAGGAGACCAAATCCAATTGAATGTAATTAATCACAAGGAAAATGTGTTGGTTCAAAGTCCAGAGAGTTATCACTTAATTAAAAAATACTAAAGGAGAGCAAAGGGTTTTGAATAGCATTAAAGTGAATGTCATTAAAATCAAAGCAAGACAGCTTCGCTGGACTGTGTGAGAGACATCAGTTTCCAAGGACTCTGGGCTAGCCAACAACCAATGCAGTTAACAGGTCTTCGCTGGGAGAAAAACATCTTCAGCCAAGCAGGGCAGTTAAAGTGATCTAACAGGAGCCAGTGGCAGGACAGGCAGCAGCATGATACCTCAGTCTGCTCCACCTCATGACCTATCTCAAGCACCTTGCAAAACTGGCTTAAATCCACAGCACCTCTTGCAACTCTGATAGTTTGAGAAGGTATGGTTAAGACTGCAGCAATTTATTAGGCTTTGAAATAAAGCACACGGAGAGATGTGACACTTTTAGTTCAGCACTGAAGAAAGCTACTGGATCTAAGAACAGGAGAAAATCCTGGTTCTAAGCAATAATTATGATTGATGTGCAGTCCTAGAAAAGAGACAAAAAGATATTAAGAAATAAAATTTGTGATTCTGTTTCCCCATATCTGAAGTGTCTGTAGTGGGCCAGACACTTTCTAAATTAGATCTGCAACCATGTAATATTTCTTTCACTCTGGGAGAATCTGTGGTATGGTTAGAAGGTGGGAACTGGAGCATTCAGTTCCCTTAGACTTCTTTGGAAGCCAACACTGTCAAACCTGAATACTGAAGAAACTTCTGAGATAGGATTGCTATCTATATAATCAAAAGACTAATAATTTATCCCATTTCTGAAAGCCTTGAAATTTAAGATTCCATAGACAGAAACCGGCAAAATACATCTATTTCCCAGATGAAAAGGCATTCTTCAAATTCCTTACTGGAAGTGTATTTTGCAGCCAAAGTATAAACATTATTTGAATCAGAGGAGGAAGCAGAGCTGGGAGGTCCAGCCCCTGAAAATAGTCTGTAAAGTAAGGAACCAAGGAAAATGCCAAATACGAGCCCGCCTCCGCATCTTAATGAAACAGTCCACCTGGAGAGAAACTATTTGTGAGGGCCTTGGCCATGACATGAGGAAACTGGAACTTAGACTCATCACATGAATTAAATGTAGCCATGTCCCAGTTCAACATCAGAGGGGTTTCCCCTCTCTAACCTTTTGATGTCTGTTACTCTCACCTAAATGTGTCACTACTACGGTAGCAGGACAGCAGATAAAAGAAGTGCCTTCTACAATGGCTGTCTTCACATTATCCTGCTGTGCCGCAATGCTCTTTTCATCAAGCGCTATGGGAAACCTGATCATGGACACCACAAAGGCTTGTGGCTGAGAGCTCCTTTGCTAGCCTTCTTGAAAGAACACACACACTGTCACTGAGAACAGTCCACCCTTCTTTTCACCTTCCTCTGTGGGGTCCCATCTCTTTATAAAGCTAAATATGAATTGGCTGGCTTCTCTTCTGAAGGCCTCTCAGACCCTGCTCATGCTCCAATGTTCACCTCATGGAGTACCTTGGGGGCCATAGCAGCTGCTCAGGACCCCTGCAAACCTCACTACAGTAGGTTTTCTAAGGATTATTAAGATTGAGGGAGGCTAGTCAGATGAGAACATTTGTCCTGTTTGCAATGATTAACATCTGTAGAACAACCACACAGTTCTTCTTAGCCCTCCCAAGTGCTTCCCTTTCTTGAGATGCCTCTCAAACTAAGCTGCAGGGATAACACAACAGTTTGCCATGCTAATCAGTGTTGTCTCCTTGTGCGTGGTCTTCTGGCCCTGTTCCTCTGTCCTTTTGTGCCTAACACTCAAACTGGATGTCCTCTGGAAAGGGAGACAGCCTTTATGCTCTATTTTTTACTGCCCACAGAAAACCACACAGCACCAACATGGGCAAGGTTCTTAAACAAAACATCAGGCAACTTTATAATAACAGCTCTTAATTTCAAATATGGTTGGTGGTAGGACTGATTCCCTTAAGTCCTGAAAACCTTTGTATCAGATGGGCTCTGGAAATGTGTATAAGGGGGTCTCAAAAATGCTCATGCACACACACATGCCTCTATATATTGATGACATGATAAAGGGAGCTAGCTAAAAGCCCTAAATGTGCAGTAGACCTGTTTCCTGTCTCAGCCTTCTATAATCAAGCACAGATATCCTTGCAAGGCTCCGGATGCATATTTATAATCCAGCTCTCCCCCTCTCCTATACTCTCCTCTGAGCTTGGCTAGTGCTATCAGCCGCTATGCCCAGATGCTGCCAGAGCACACATCTGCTTGCAAAGCAAGGTGAGCAGGCACATCTCACCAGGGGCAGCACACCCTGCTTTCTCCTCCCTCACACTACAGCAGAGCACGTGTCCAGCTGTTTGCAAGGAGAGACATGGCAGCAGGTAAAGAACCATCCCGTAGTCCACCCCTGTGCAGCACGAAGCAGGCAAAGAGGAGGATGTTCTACAGGCTAAGTTTTTCCATTGTTTTTAAAGTTCTGTTTGTGATATGAATGGGCACAGCTCTGGGCAGGGAGTCATAGTAATACAGAACCATTTCACTGTGGGTACACTAGCTCTGAGAACCAAATAGCCACCAAAGGAGAAACCATCCCTTAAGGCCTCCCACAGCTGAATGGCTGAAGTACAGCCAGCAAGTCAAGGAGTGCTCTAAGCAAGTAGCACAAGTCTTCAAGACCAGGCATCCTGTGGAAAGTTTGTGTGACCAGGAATAAGAAGGTCAGATCCGTGAACTGGAAGTGTTTGGTAGCATGGATGAGGCGTCTGTGGATGGAAACCGGGCCCGTCATGGTGGCCAAGCCTCCCTGCTCTTGGGAGTCAGACAGCACACTTCATCCAGGCCTTCAACCCAGACCCACTGGATTTTTTGTTAAATGTCCTTTTAACTGTCCTTTCTACTTCTGGAGACAAAAGGGCATGGAACAATCTAAATTAGATGCATGTGACACATCGGGATAATTTAAACAGTCATTTGGAAAGAAATCGAGACACATTGATTAGATTTTTCTAATTTGGACAAAACACTCAACAACCTAACATTGTGTTTTGACCATCTGTGGAAAGGAGTCGAACTCTTTGAAGTTCTGGGAAAAGCTGGAGCTAGTTAATACGTGCTCAGAATTTTTTTGGTTTGTGGGCTGACTTGCAGTTGTTTGCCTTTTTTTCTGTTACTGATTTTGGTTCCTGTGTGCGTTCAGAGCGTGGTGTGTCCTGCCTGCTCCACGGGGTCAGACTGTCTCACATCTATGGTGGAGGCTGCCCTTAGAAAGTGATTTAGTGGTCTTTCTTATGTACGGGCTAAAACATACAGACTGTGTTGTCTTCTGAAAAGCTCCTTCGAACTATTGTGGCTGTATTTTTAATTACAGGTTCTGACTTTTCTCCAGAAGCATGATTGAGTTCTCTCTCCTGATTATTAAGATTTCTGAAGTTCTAGCACAGGCATTCTTTGATATCAAAAAGTATAAGAACTGTAATAATTGCCAGTAATGAATGGAAGTGCTTGTACTACCACAGAGAGTAAGACTGGCTTTTTTAACATGTGAATAGATCTGCAGCCAAGGGGAGACCTCCTGCTTTGTCTTTGTTAATTTTGATATGGAAGGTTATAGCTGAGGGTGCAATTAATAAAGTGGTGTTAAATCACAGTTCCTGGAGCAGATAGAGAACAGTCAAGATTTTATGAGCAAGAATACAAAAGATGGGCAAAAAAGAGGTTGAGTTGCAGAAAATACTGACACTGTGCAAAGACTGTATTTAAAAGATCAAAGATACGAATTTATGAATAATTTTGGAAGTTGTTTACAAACAACTGGAAAGTTGCATGAAAGAAACCAAACTATTCCTTGAAATGGAGGTAAATGATAAACATTCTGTATTTTCCACATTTACCTTACTTACTATTCAAGCAAGTTATTTTCTGGTCTTGTTGGTAGTGTTTATTTCTCGTAATTAAAGAGATTTTTCTTAACACTGTCAGGAGAGAGCTGCAGTGGCAGAAAGTTTCTTAGCCATGTCCTGATGTTGTTGTATATGCAGAGCATGTTTTCATTGTCAGAGTAGAGTCATTTCTTTGATGTATGCCGTGACAGTACCATACATTCAGCATTAGCAAAATGTGTAAGAAAAAGCTTTTGTTTTTTTACCAAATACAATTTTACAAAGCTGGCTCTGATTTTACATTATTTGTCTAGTGTCTAGCCCTACAGAGCTACAGAGCCTATGGAGTCATTAGACAAATATCAGAGACCTATAGTATGACCTTCAGTATGTTGCTATGTAGTCATTAGCCATATATAATTAAGCAGGTGTTACAAAAATAAAAGGAGCTATGGCAAAAATAACAACTGATACAATAATATTTGCTCCATGACTCACTAACTCATCATCGAGTCAAAGCTTGGACAGGTCCACAGGGCAGGAAAAATCCAACAGCCCGGAAGATGTTCTCCTCCTCATCAATCTCATCCCACCCGAAAGGGAGGACAGCATGACTTTGCCTTGCAGGATACCTGGCCATGGAGGACCTCCAGGAATGCTTGGGACCAAGTTCTTATGGTCAGAGCCACCTCACTCAACACCCTGCTCCTCCCACCTCCTGTCTACACAGAAAATTGAAGTAGGGATAACTGCTTTTATCTGACTTTGTAGTGTTCTTTGCATTACTACTTACTATTTCACAGAGGCAATGAACACCCAGACTCGTTCCATGGATCAAATCATGGTGGTGTGATTAACATTTGTGCTTAGTGTGCGCCAACTCAAACCATGACACCAGGTTCCAAACATCTCATGCAAAGTAACAGTATTGTATGGAGCAGCAGATAAAAGTCATGACTTTTTGTATCAGCTGCAAACATGATAAAAGACATCCTGTTTCTTCAGTAATATAAACAAAAATGTGCCACTGCATGGAACAACATCAACTGTAGGAGACTGCTCAATATTATAATCTATAACGCACTTTTCATAAAATTTATAATTTCTGGGTTTCTTTCTGTGCTTTGAACTTACATGGCCTCAACTTCGTATCTGAGAGGCACACAAAGCAGTTTGGTGGGATAAGTGTTAAAAACTTTGTCTCATAGCTGAAGTTATGAAGGCACAGACTATTCAAATTATTTGCCCAAGGTCACAGACACAGTCTAGTAAACTGATGCCAAGTCTTCTGAAGCACTGGACTGGTCCTTAGGCTGCTTTCTGAACCTTCTTTCTATCACTTGCCTCATATCCCGCTTTCTTGTGGTGAATCATTTCATGAAACTGTGTCACAAAATCAGCCTAGATGGGGCAGGATCTGGTACCACTGTAACATACCTGCAGATTATATCACGACTTAACTCTCAGAGCCACAACAAACAACAGACATCAAGCCTATACTGACCTTCTGAGGCCTCTGCATTTAGCAAAGCAGCTAACGTGCAGACAGCCTGTTGTGGCTTCCATATTTTTGATTGTTTTACCTGCCTTGAAGTACTATCTAAATGTTCTTTCACAAATATTTGGAAAGGTCATTTAGACTGTGCAAACCTCTGCATTTTCTGTTCATTAGTTATATTTAACTTCCTCAGGCCCCTTCCCTCCATGAATCATTGCATATATAAAAAATGTGGGTGGAAGGTAGTTTATATATACATATTTCTATGTGTGTATATGCATATCTGACAGATATACCATCATTCAGTATTATAAAATATACCCCCAAAAAAAAGATCAGTTTTCTTGTAAAATCCCCTATTTTTCACTTACCTACCACTTCCTGGGCATGTGTTACAAATAAGCAGAACAGTATCAGTACCCTACTGCAGTTAAGTTCTTTGACTTTGGACCTGTATCCTAGGTAGGTTTATCTCCTCTAGGTTGCATCTGAGCCAGAGCTTGCCCACACTCTCTGCCTGTGGGTGTCTCTGTGCCACTCTTCCACTGGATTTAGCCTGGACACAGAGAGCTATTTGACCTTACTGGTGCAGGCATTTGCTTTGTTTGCCTCACATGTGAAATTACATCAACAATTATTGAGACAAGTTTTTGGAGGAATCTCATTCCCTTGGGATGAAAAAGATTGGGTGGATGCAAAGTGGGATTATGCTTGAACCCATTTACAGAGAAGGTCAAAGCATAGCGTGCTCTCATTGCAGCTGGAAGCTCCATATGACTCTTGAGTCAGAGCTGTATGCCTCTCTCCTGTGGTTTCTTTTGAAGAGCCCAGCCTAAAGAGTTCTGTGTAAATCAGCCTGTTGTAATACAAAACCTTTCTGAGAATGTCTCTTCTCTTCACGGATAGACATTTGCTATCTTCTTTCCCAGTGCAAGTGAGCTAGTCCTGTCTGCCTTCATATGCGTTCCATTTGGAAATTAGACAACTTAATCCCATACCTTTTCTCATTGACATTTCTGGAGAGTTATTGCTAAGACAAGGCATATTAATTCTTCACAGCTGGTACATTAGGCTGTGTGTCTTCACAGTGTTTCTATTGTGATCAGAGTTCCAAGTGAAAGAAGCAAACAGATCTTATTTATACAATCATGCAGCCTTTCCATAATGCTGCATACTTCTTAAAAAAGAAAAGACCTTGCAATAGTCAGAGAATATGGGACAAAATTATTCCTACAACTGAAATTCCTCTAGAAGAATAATAACGAAAAAATAGTAACAGGACTTGGGGACACATGCAAGTAAATCTTGCTCATGCGAGTGCCCCTCTGTGTAATCTTGCCCATAGCCTAATGCCTTTGCTGTGCCTTGACGTCCTTTTCTCTCTCCTGTTCAGATGCTGAGCCCTGCAGGGGAGGGGTACACAACATCGGGCGCAATGGGGTCATCACTGCTGTGAGGAATTCTCACCGTTCTTGCAGCAAGAGTAGTTTCTTCCTTTCCAGTGGGAGAATTGTGTTAAACGGGGTTTAGATTAAGCTAGAAGCTCCAGGTTTCTCCCTTTTGCCATTGGCAGTCCTTGGAAGGCCCTGACGGCTTTAGCTGGCACTGGCTTGTTTTTATTGTTAGTGCATGGGCAGACGAATTCTTTAGTGGATTTCTCCCACTCTCAGCCTGTACCTGTAAAGAAAATGGAGCCCAGGCTCTAGCAGAGCACGGAGAGATGTGTACATTATTGCTTTACTCCTCTAGAGGGAACTGTTACTGTGTTTTAAATCTCCCCACGCATTTCTCTGTAAATGCTGCAGGCTGGCCGAGATGAGGGAAGAGCTGCAACCTCCTTTGCCAGAATGAAACCTGGCAGAATCCCACTCTCTGGAAACCAGCAGTAGCTGTCTTCAGGTGACAATGACTTCCAGTTTTGCCAGAACTCCTTTCTTACCCTGGCCTGGTATTTCCACCCCTAAGAAACATGCAGGACAGTGGTAAGTATCCCTCGGAGCACTGGATTTAGATCTTCTCCAGTCCTGCTGCAGTGCATGCTACATCAGGTTTACAAGCTGATGGATGAGGCTTGAATTCTCCTGTTTGTGTATTGGCATCAGACAATAGAAAACTTTGTCCTGGGGGTTTAACAGAAGAGACTGGGGGGCAGGGGGAGGACTGGGGAGAAGCGTGGGGAACAGCAACTGTACTGCAACCATTTCTAACCCAGACCGTCCCTTTACAAAGCTACTTTGTTAGCTGCAGAGGCTGAGGCCTCTTTTCCCTGAGCATCCTCCACTAGTTCCCGTTCACCCACCTGCAGTAGGAACTATTACTTAACTCAGCAGTGTAACTTTCAGGCCCCCATAGGTTTCAAGATCCACGGGTGGCAAATAGAAGGAAAGAACTACTCTGTGGGAGGGACAACTTCTGCATTCAGAACAGAGAGCAGTCTTTCTGGATATCATGGGGTCTCTGTTTTGGGCTGAGCTGGTCACAGTAGATGAGTGCAGCTCTGTCACAGGACCTCAGGGGAACGACTGGGTAATAGGGTAGGCTCCTTCCCAGTTCCCTCTGCAGTTCTGTGCTGTTCCTGAAGACCAGCATCAATCTGCCAGCTTCTTAGATTACCCTTATATGGAAAAGTCATAAATCACCACTTCTGTTCATGCTGCTTTGGTGCAGTGCCAGCCTTCCTACGCTCCACAGATATCTTTATAGGGAACAAGCTGTGACAGAGTGCAGATGCAAACCCAGTGGTGCAACCTTTGACTAGCTTACTACTGGGAAAAGGGACAGCCATGAATACAGAAGAGCTTTGGTCCGAGTCATCATCCTCATCAGCTGGAAATTATAATAAAGAAAATGGAGAAAAGTGAACAGCTAAGTCTTTGCTTTTGCATACCTTGTCTGCATTTTGCAGAATTCTCCAGTCTACCAGCTTGGCCTTCTGGTGTGAACTCCAAGAAACAAAGCATTCCAAGAAACAAAACTGAAGTTATGAGCAGTCTGAAGTCCCATCACTCAGCTGGATAGGTCAGGTAGTACAGGAGGCCTGTGTGTGCTTGGAACCAGAAAGAAAAGCAATAATAAAACCACAGATTTCTGTTCTTCTCAGGTTTTCTAGATGAACAAAGACTTACTGTAGGCAGGGATTTCAGATATACTCACTATACAGTGTGAACTGTGTATTCTGTGTGAATTTCAACTCTGTTCTGGAGCAGTCATTCCTGATCTCTAGCAAGAAGGCCCTTTTTGCAGATCACCATGACAATGCCATGCTGCTAGGTATACACATTGAATAATGTGTGTCTTGAGGAGGACAAGACAGATTTGAGCATGCAAGTGTTGTTGAGACAAAGCTGAAGGACTCTCATGTATGTGCAGTACAGTAGAACTCAGTCCAGACAGACAGCTTAGACCAAACTGTCATCACAACAGCTAACCTTTCAGAGGGAAGCCCAGGAGCTACATCGCGTGTGTGCACCATGATCAACAAGAGGACTTGAGCCCAGGAGTACAGTGGGGACTGAGCCAGCTGAGCAGTTGAATACACACACTGCTGAAAAGGTAGTAGCATGCATCTGCTTTTCTATGTCAGAGGGCAGCTGGCTCTGGGTTTTGCAACTGCAATTTCTCTCAAAAGCTTTGCAGAAGCAGGTGGCATGGTAAAGTACATGTTTTGTGGCAGCATACGCAGCAGTCATATGTGCCACTTTTGGTCTGGTGTCAATCTTCCCTTTCTTACGTGTGCTTGCACTGACATACTCCTCTCAACTTCACAGCCCACCTCTGTTCATAGTCCTTTGATGAGGGCTGCTAATCATCAACATGGCTGGCTGCACTCCTTGCCTACTCAGGGGAGAAACAAAGGTAGAAAGTCCCACCGCTGCTGTGTGGGCAACCCCACAGCATAACTGGCAGAGTGAGGGAAATTCATGTTCTCAGAACTTCTGTTCCTCTGACACCATACCACGCACATCGTCAGAGCACCTTCCTTCCCTAGCAAAGGGGAGGAAGAAACCCAAAACACAGAATAATCTGTGAGTAAAAGGAAATAGGAAAATGCTGACTCGTGAATCCCAGTTATCATGTGGCCAGCTACTGGGCTACTGTACCTAAATTTTATCCCTCACTTTTCCTACACCTTCACGGGGCCTGGCGCTTCTGCCTGCTGGGGCTAGAAGGGAAGAGGACATCTTTCCCATGATAGCATCTGTTACTTGGCACTGGGGAGAAGTCTGTATGTACAGCTTTTGGAACATGATGATTTCAGGCTTCCAGAAATAAGTTATCTTTGCCTCAGGAGCAATGTTCCCTCAGCATGGAACAAATGCAAAATGTTTTCTCATGAGCTGAGAAATCATTAAACCAAAACCCACTGAGTGTGAAGATACTCCTAGCTGTTAATTAGCCTCTGTCTGCCACCTTACTGTCCTGGGATCTGGGATCCTTTTAAAGCTCATTTACCCAGTGAGACACTCCGGCTGTGTCTACATGTGAGGCAGAGTGGGTCTTCTAGGGGGGTCTAGGTACACTGAGCCATAGTGTAGAACAAAAATAAAGAAAAACAGCAAAAAACATTGCAAAGCCTTAGCTTAAAGTCTAACTCATTTGACATGTCAACAAATGAACATTCAAGGACTGTGTACCTTAGGCTTCAGTATAAACACTTTAGCAATAGCTGGTACTATTTAACACACTGTGCACCTGCATACGGTTGGTGTACAGTTAGGTACAAAAATTGTACTTCTGTGCTAGACTTGTCAGTTTACCCAGAGGCCTTCACTTTATAAACTGAAATCCTCACTGTCACTACTGAATATTTCGAATTTCCGTTAAGGCAAGCACTGTTGAAGAAGTTAGAATAGAAAATCAAAGATATTATTTGTCTATCATCTGTGACATTTCACATTTTAGGGTTTTCCACAGACAAGGAAAAGAAAAAAGAAAAGGGCCTACCTCCAGCGCTTTTCTAAGTCCGATGAGCAGGTTTTTAACCAAGTCTTTAGGGTAAGCCTAAGAACTGAGATGTTTAAATAAACTTTGTTTAAGTGTACTAGAATTGCTCTAATTTGAAAGGTGAATAACCAGTAAATAGGACTATCAGCCAGAATATATGACAATGGCTGGACCAGGTTACAGTTTTCCCAGCTGGGAATCCTTCTCTGACAGCCGCTAAAAGCAAATACCTGCACAACAGATCCAGTGTAGCCAGGTTTCTCCAAGATGCTTTCCCAGCCTCCAGTCATCTTATGCCCAGGGATTTCCAGTACTACATGTAGTACTGCTGTGCATGACAGCCCTAGATGGACTTTTCTTCCATGAACATGTCTAATCACTTCTGAACCACATAATCTTTTGGCATCTAAAATTCTTGTGTCAATGTGTCCCGCCTTTAAACTACATGTTTTGTGAAATATGTGCTTTATTTTGTCTTGAGATTTTGGGCATATCATAGATAATTGCTGTCACCATCTAGACTTGAAATGTGAGGAGGGAAAGTTCCCACAGGTCTCATCATCATGTGAGGGTACATCGCAGGCTGCTGCTTGGGTGAACCAGCTAGGTTTGTTGGCCACATAGCATGGATTTCATCTATTGTTACACATTAAGCAGGATTGCAGTAATAAATTCCCCTTCTTGAGAATACCCTGAAAGGTTTTCCAGAGAAGAAGAGCACCTCACACAGCAGCAGCACGGCTTGGAACACTAGTCTGTGCAAAGGCACACATAAAGCATTTGCAGAGATCTTTCTCTCCCTTGTAGGGCTGCTGTAGCAGTCTGGAGAAAATGGCGTCCATCCTGTCCCAAAGGATGCCTGTGGTCTCACTGCAGTGTTACTGGTCTGCAACAGTGGGGCAAGGAGTGGGAAGAAAGGGGAAGAAGATCCACTGTCTAACAGTGAGAAATGCAAAGCATCTGCCCCAGGGTTAAGCCTGTTTTATGTGGAAATTACATCAAGACACTATACAAATGCTCTGCTGTGGTCCTCAACACAGCAGTGTTCAGCCTTTCAGACCAAGGGATGCCATGTTGACAGCTCCCTGAAATGATGGAGTGACCAGGGATCAGAAACAGGAAAGAAAGTTGGTCAAATGAGGATGTTGCTTTGTTTCCTTTTCTTTCCTAGGACTCACTTGCTCTTGAAAGTGATCTGGAACATTTTTTTGCCATTGTACCTTTTTACAGAGATCCCAGGTTTTAATACACTTGAATCTGAGGTGACTGGAAAACTATCTTCTACTCTTAATTATGTTCAAAGTACCTGGCAGGGAAGAGGCTGATGAAACAATTTTTATGAGCACTGGGAGACCTGAACTATCCACAGTCTCTGTAGGTGAGTCATTTAATCTACCCCACTATCTCTGTTTTACATTTCTTAAATACACTCTAATGAGAATAAAACTCATTAATGATTGTTGGATAGGCAAGCTGTAGGAAGGTGTGGGCCCACAAGTGCCTAGATAACAAAGTGGAGAAAAAAATAAAAAGAAAATAATATGCCAGTTAAAACCTATGCTCACCAGCAGCATCTTGGGGTAAAAACAGTCTTTAAGCTTTGTCTAACATTGTTCTTCAGAGTGCCCGTATCCATAGGCAAAACAATCCTTTTGTACATTTTACTTCTAAAGCCAAGTGCTTGAAAACTGCCTAGCATCCCAGACCTTGTGCTCACCCCTGCAGTAGCAGTAGTCACATGCAAATGGCCATCCTGCCACTTCAGCAGGAATTTGTCCGAAAGTAACCTTTCTCCCCTGAAGCAGAGGCATTGTTTAATTCCCTTCTCATGTTAGTCTCATGGTGGGCTGCTTTGTGGTGGCTGTCAGGCAGCAGCTATCCAAATGAAAAGATAAGCAGGGAAAGGAGCTTAGAGGAGTCAGTATGTAAATATGTATCTAATCCATGTATAAATATATACATATATATGTATATGTAGTGATTTTAGAGGGGGGTGGTACCAGAGGCTGCTGATCTCACGGAGTTCAAGACTTGCTCTCTCCTGGAAGCAAAGGAAGGTTTCATTTTCATGGTTAAAGTGACTGGCACAGGTTGTGTGACATATATTTGTATACCTTCCTCTTCACTCCTTTCCAGTTTCCCCTATGTGCCACGTTCTGGGAAAGCTGCTGCAGAAAGGGAACAGCCAGCCTGAAAGGTATAGGAGGGTCATGTTGTGATCACAAAGGAGAAAGAGGTCAGGAAGGCACTGGAAAAAGCTGTGTCCCTGGGCATTCATCCGTAGGCTAGGGACGAGGGACAAAATACATTTGGGAAGGTGGGTAATGTGACAAGGATACAGTAATGTCTCACTGCCCACTCGTGCCATTTGCATGCCATTTCTTCCAAGTCTATACTGTTTTCAGCTTGTTTCTTAATCTAAAGAAAGTGGTTCCCCTCCCTGCCTGCTTGTGTTAGCTGCTCCGTAACTGGCACTTTAGTTCCTCTCACAGCTCTCAGACAGCTCTAGGTCCTTCCTGTGAGATTGTGCCCCCCCCCCCCCCCCCAAGCTGAGCCCTCTCCTCCTCACCCCAACTTATCTCCTCACCATGGGGCCTCTGAGGGATACAAACAAGTCTCCCAGGAACTGATAATGGGTAAATGGTCAGAGGGAGACATGAAGCCTACCCACAGCTCTGCGAAAATACCCCAGGCTCAGAGCCTCTTTTTTTCCTGTGAAAAGTATATAAAGAAGATGTCTTTTAGGGAGCAGTAGTCAAGGGTTGGTCTCACCAGGAGAAGCAAAGGCTGCTAAATCTGTCGACCTGATTCTGCCACTTACCAAGAGAGCACAGGGGATCACTCTGAATAGCTGAAGCAACCCAGTAACTGCTCCATAAACTATGAAGAGTCTGTGCACAGCTGCAGGAAGTTTTCTTTGGCCACGTCTGGCAGGAAATTTCAAAATGTATGTGTATGTATGTACACACCGTCTAGTACATTGTACTACGTTAAGCAGAGATCTGATGGACAAGTCTAGCAAAGGAAACTGGACCTCAAACACCCGCAGGGAGGGTACAATGGCAGACCACTGGCCCTCCTGCAAGGCTGCCCTTGTATGCACATCCCTGGGAGCGTTCTTGGTAGTGCTGTAAAAGGCCATTTTCACCTCCAGCTTTGTTCTGAGTGAAAGAACACTTTTTTCAGTGAAAGAAGGAAAACCTCTGAGCCTAGAAACACTGCCTGTCAATTGTAATTTGTGAACACGACAGAGGACAAGATGAGATTCCTGAGTTTACTGTTATGTAGTCTCAGCTTTTAAAGAAAATGGGTTGTTCTCATGCTGCCTGGAGGAGAAAAGGAAGATCTGGGGTCAGTGACAATGCAAGACAACATGTCTGGTAAGGGATGCTGTAAGAAATTCAGGAGCTCAGACCTAGCCGTGCTGTAACTAAGAAGGAACCAGCTAGCTAACTGCCACATCTTCATGGGCTGGGAGGGTGAGCATGCACAGTATCCCAGCACTGCACAGCAGTGACTAGCTTATCTTCAGCGTTCAGTCTTCAGAGTACTGAGTTACTAGGAAAGCTTTTTTCCCCCTCTCTCTTTCCCTCACTGGTTTTTAACTTTAACAAATGTGAAAGGTGCTGATAAATACTGCAAGTGAATGATAGAGTATTTACTCACTCATGCTCCCCCCAGTTTGTGAATTTGTCTCAGCATTGTTAAAGAGCAAGGATCTTTCCTATATTACATTACTCTTTCACACAGCAATGGCTGAAGCCTTAATACTGACCAGTCTTTTCTTCTGCATCAACCCTTGCTGCTTCCAACTACTCAGGGTGTTACATTGGACCTTTCTTTCTTCCTGGAAAAGTTATTCTTGGGTGTGTACTCTGTTGTTAATTCAGCAGAGGTAGAAAGAACACAGCCATGTTTCTTGTCAGCCTGCTTGTGCTAAAGAGCTGTGGGCCTGGCTACTCTTCTGTATAGCACTTCACATGTCTCTCCATGGTGACAGCAATATTGACAGGTTTTCTCTTAAAGGAGAAGATGGTGCAGAATCAATGGAAGTGCCTTGGTAAAGGCAACAGAAATATTGTTGACAGAAGCTGCCTTGTGATGTGTTCTCCTGTGTCAGTCCTTAAACAAAAAATGTGGTTTACTCTTGGTCCTGGCATCCACTGTCTGTTTTCTGCCATAGCTACTCTCACAGGATGGCTTTCCTAAAGGCAGAGAGCTGTGTGATGCTGTCCCCAAAGCAGCAACACTTGAAATCCACATCTTGAGAACTACAACAGTGATTTAGGTGTTCCCACAGGTCAAGATGTTTCACTCCCTAATGACATACATTTATCAAGAGATAGGAGTAAGGGATCTTACTGTCTCAGCTTTAATGTGACAGTCCTTCACTACTTGGTTGTATTGATTCTTTCAAAGTGTATTGATGTAGAAAGGACTTGTATCATAGGGAAAAGGTGCAGGAAACCGGTTACGGGATTTTTATTAGGCTCAGTTGCACACCTGACCAAGCTTGACCTGTAGGGAGTAATTAACCCTCTTCTACTGTAATCAGACTGTTTTTAATATAGTTATGAGGATTCATCAAAACCCTATTCCAAATCTTCAAGCATCTCCTCCACAAACAGCTGAATTTATTTCCACTTAGCATCAGTTTACATAATGTAAAAAAAGTCTAGTCTGGCACAGTGGTAGGAGAGACCTGAACTTAATGCAGTTCTTACTCCATGGGCAGCCTTTCTTTCAGTCTAATATAGCATGTGATACTTAATTCAATTATTAAAGTGTTTGTCTTTCAGGATTTAATATTCTGTGTCTCATCTTTAGAAACATTAAATATGGGACTCAAACTGAACTATATAAAATACACATTGGTGAGGTTTTGACCAACACTAGACAAGCATATAAAAGTTAATCCCCCCAGCGGCATACATACAAGACTTTGTAGGGAGAAATGCATTCCTGTTTAACAACACTGTATGTACCTCAGCAATGAATACTATAGAAAATAAGACACAGAGTGAAGGAGATATTCTCTGTAGGATATGGATCTAGAGTCCTGAAGATTCCAGCAGGTTGCACAGAGCAAAGTCCAAATAAGAGACTACTGCTATTTCTTTAAATGAACATACAGTGCAATGGACAGAAGATGGTTTAATGGATAGGTTCTCTTACGCTGATTTGTTAGGAAATCAGCTCATGGAGGACTTGGAAACACCTCTACTGTTAGCTCAGTATGGTTCCTTTCTCTCCCCATCTGTGAAGGCTTTTAGACCAAAAGCTGGGGTTAAAGTGAACCTAACAGGAAAGGCAAAAAAAGTGTTGCAGAGTCCTTGGAGAAGCAGCTGATGCAGACTCATCTCCTAGCTGGCTGGAGGGGGTATAGTCTTGCAGAGGGTAACGCACAAATTCACCAGGATCCTATGAGGCCATGGGACAGGGAGCACAAGGGCATTGGTAGGCGGAAGGATGACGAATTCTGCAAAATTGGTCAGAAGATAAGTGAAAGGAGAAATGGAAAACAGGATTCAGCAGCAAGCTAGTGTAAGTTTGAGGAGAAGGTCATAGAGGCTTAGTCATACCTACACAAAGATGTCCAAGCATCTGGTCCAAGCTTGGTAAGGAAATACAAGTTCTCCTCTCTGATTATTTAAAAGCTACTTTTCAGAGCTCTTTGCCAACTTGGTTACGCTTTGTCTGGAGGAAAATGCTCACATGTAACCACAGTTATTGCTACCCCTAAGATGCCCAAGAAAGTCTTGAAGGCAATGGGACTACTACCTTGACAGCTAACACGGTGCCATCACGTGGACCCTGTCAGTGAATAGGCAAAAGCAAATGAAGTGATGGTCAGGAACCAGTTACTCAGAAGTGGTACCACTCCACTCAGTAACTGAAATGTCTCAGAGAGGGCTGCCTCAGCACTGACAAAAAGCCCCAATTAAACCTTGTATAGAGGTTTTGCCCTCTTGCCCTCTTCTAAAGCTCCCACACGAATTCAGAATGATGCTTTCAAATGCAGAGGGGAGAAAAGGACACAAAAATGTGAATGTGATTGGGTGCTTAAGCCTTTCCTTAAAAATATCCAGCCATAAAAATGTCATTGTTTTTATGCTCCAATTTAAATCTTCATACATTAAGTAAGGGAGTAAAGTTACTGTCAAAAGAATGTTCCCCGGCATTTCCCTGATTTCTCCCCAGGGTCTTTAAATTCACTGATGTCAAAAGAAAAACAAAGAACTACAGCAAGGCACATGAACACAGCTCTATAAATAAAAAAGAAAATGGGTCTGGGTGGGGGGAAGCAAGCATCTTCCATTTCTTGAATTGGCCATTGTGTAAGCATTTGCTTACTCCATCACTGCTCTGTGCTCAGGACATTAAGAGAAGACTCATATTGGAAGCAGTCTTTCTATTGCACTGAGCCCAGTTTGTGTCTCCTGTCTAAGGTCTGGGAAATAAAATCAGAGAGATTAAGATCTACTTTTTACCCTTGAACTGGAAAACCTTGCAAGCAAAGGGCAAAATTTTGCCAAGATAAACAAGAAAATTTGACTTAATTTTGTGTCTGGGTTATAAATACAATAAAAAGCGGGAAAAATTAGTCATATATAAATAATAGCTCAATTACATTCATGAAAATGTGGGTGGGTGTTCTGGGTGGAATAATTTGCTAAGGCAGAGCTGCTCTTCCTCTTAATTTATTCTTCTTGCTGAATTTGTGCTTCTACTTTTTAACCTTGATTTATATCTTGCTCTTCATTCTATAATCTGGGTGATCTTTCTATAATGGGTCTTTACATACTTTCCTTTAGGACTGGTTTGTTATGGACTAAAAATTTTTAATAGATACAAACATAGTGTAAAGCACTTCAGTGTATACCTAACCTCAGGTGCACACTTCCATCTTCCTGATGTCAGGAGAATGTGTATTTAAAATCAAGAGAATGCTTAACAGCTTTACTGTGCTAATCTTGGTATGGCTGATTTTACTGCGTTGAAGTGCAGTACTGTACAACCTGCTGCAACACCAAAGACCCCTCTTCCGTCTTGCCTCTTCTTAGCTATTTCTGCTCTTTCTTTTTGCTTTTTGTTTTCATTTCTCTCAAAATGGATGCTGACATGTAACATAATGCTCCAAAATTTAGACTTTTTTCAAGCCTCCTGGCTGTTAAACCTCACTGCTACAGATCAAGAAACCACCTGCTCCAGCTATGCTATTACCCACTTTGCAGCTTGGCAGCCAGTGAGGAGTTTAAGAATCAGTGTGACCGTGGTTGGCTTCAGAGCAAGACCCAACAAGGGGCTGGAAGGGGAACACCACCTGAGACATGAGCGTGCCACACATAGCAGTGAGCTGGAGTTACATGAGAGCATCCCTGAGATGGCTCCCATTGCCCGTGGGAATGTCTGGCCTGCCAGCAACAAGGCCAAGGCAAACAGTGGGGTTCGCTTGGGATTGTCTTAGTCTCATACCCTCCTACAGGGGTCCCTAGATGTTACATGAGGTGCTATGTACCATGTCTTTCTCTCTCTTTCTCTCCCCCCACCACCTTCTTAATTTTAATTGGGTGCTATTTACATCACTGCAATTATGCTGTTTGTTCTGGCCTCCCATAAATAAGCAAGTCTGTACTGGCCAAGAGATGCTTGGAATATCTGTGGGAAGTCATCCAGAGCTGGTATTTAATCTAGAGCCTGAGCAGACCATGACTTGACATTGTATACACTCAGTCTGATAACAACGCATAAGAGGAGCAAAGGCAAGAAAGCTTGAGCTGTGCTTTCATTTTAAAACTGGAGTATCATGCCAGGTGTTAGGAAAGCACTCAACAACCCCACTGTCAACAAAAAGACTTTTCCCAGCCTCAATGAGATTTGGATTAGGCCTCACACTGTGAGGGCAGAGTTGGCCTTTTCACCTGGAGCACAAGCCTGGCAGCCCTCTCCTCACATCCAAAGTCAGCTGTGGGAAAGGTTTTTAATCCCAGGGGTTAAAGAAGCCTTGTGAAGCAGCAGCGTCCCAGGCTGAGGGACAAAACACCAAAAGCTCCTGAATGCGGCATGTCACAGGAAGGAAGCAAGGGCCTCACCAAAGGCTGAGGATCTAACAAGGAAACGTTCTGAAGTCTTTTTTTCAATGTTTCTTTCGAAAAATTGTAGCTATTCTTAGCATCTTTTCAACCTGTTCTAGCATAGGAATCTGTCCGTGCTGCAACTAATTTCCATGGCGCGCCTGTGCATACAAAGAAGTAAAGCCAGCACTGGCAGTCCTCTCTGTCTGTGAGAGTCCTTGTTTCACTACTTGTAAGATTCCAGGTTTACAGCTAATTGTGGGTAAAAAAAGCCATTGGTAGGTGGAGCAACACAAGATGTGTCCTCACTTCCTGGCGCTTTTGAGGACAGACACATGGCCAGCCAGGCTGTCTCACTGCTTAAGGAGTGGTTCGACAAGGTGGGGTGATGAACAGTAAGAGAGACTTTCCAGAGTCATTGGTGAGAAGCAAGACTAATGATATCAGGTTACTTCCCACAGGAAGGGTCTACAAAGAAGAACAAGGTGTTTATCTGATGAGAATGGCTGGGAGATTACATCATTGGACATACACTGCACCCACACAGTAACACCTGCTACACCCAAAGTGGTCCCTGTTTAGCATCTGCTTTTCTGATGTGGATGCATTGTTCTGGGTAAGCTAACTTGAAATGATTTAGGGAAGCATCACAAGCATTGCTGAACAGAGATAGCACCACACACGGATATAAAGGCATTGTTGAGACAAGCTCTACGTGGGATGTTCTGCCAAATGGTTCCCTTCCCTTCCTCTTCTCATTTCCTTGTTCTCCTTCAGTCAATGGAGAATGCTAATCCCTTTATTTGTTTATGTGTATACTGGTGACTTTCCAGACCTGCTACAAAAGTCATTTGACTAGAAGACTTTTCTGGAAAGAGGCAGCAAGGGAAGCTGGAAATTTCTTTCCTGAATGATGACTTGGTGGCAGTTGGATTGGTCCCCTTGGACCTGAGGATTTTGACATTGCTGTGTTTGGATTGACTATGGACAGCCCTGCACTGACAGCTGTAAGCAAGAAGGAAAATATTACAGCTACTTTAATTCTTCCCTTTTGTATTGAAAGTTTGTTTTCAGTATCTGGTTTTGACCAGTTTTAGAAACAACACATTTGCAATGTCTTGCTCATCCAAAGCAGCAAGCTTCTGACATTTTGTTCACAACACACAGAAAAAAGTAGGCACACAGCTATAAGTGAAGGGAGAAAAGTATTTCCCATAGCTAGTCATCACAGTTTGTGAAGGGAAAAAAAGCACTGGTATACAAAGATGTGAGATTTATACAGGCCATCATGATTTCAAGGCTCATGGAAATCAACCACCCACTTTACAGACATGGAAAGAGGAATAGCTTTCTCACTGCTAAATCAATTTAAGTGCTTTCTCAGCTTTTATAGAGGAACTAATTTTGGATTTCAGATGATAAGCTATTATTCTTGCCCCATGCAGTCTAATGTTTAAAGCACGTGCCCCCTGATGCGAATCCAGGTGCCACATTTCAGGCTTCTATGAAGAATGCTCTCCCTCAGCAAGGCAGTCAAACCATCTAACTAACAAACTGCTAACTGAGTATGGAGACACCTACAGACAGCACATTCGTTGCTGGTCTAAACAATTTCTCAGAATGAAATATGCAGGCAAAAAATCTAGGCACTAGGTACTTAAGTCAGGACTTCCTTGCCTTGCAGGTACGTTGGCTGAAATTGTTTTCTTCGCCCTTTCTTTCTAGCTAAGAATGGCTTTTTCTGCCTGTTCAAGCCATTGGTTAGCCATGGGACAGCCTGTCTCCTCCATAGCCTTCTCTGGAGACAGCTGGCAGGGTGAGCAGGGATCATCACCCTTCTTGATGTGGCTGTGCACTGCAGAGCAAGATGCGAGAGTAACAGGGCCAGCACGGCTCTGAAGGCTCGCAGGGGAGACCTGGGTTCTAGTCCCTGCACCAAAAAAATAGTTCTCTTTTACCTCATAATGTTTTTAGCGTAGCGAGATTGTTGTGGCTTTAAAAGAGTACTAATACCACGGTGCTTTCCAGAGATGTGGTCACAGGCCTTATCTTGTACAAATGTAGGAGTCCTTCCAGGCACCCAACCCAGCTACTAACACAGGGAAAGCAGCAGAACCCTCAGAACACCTGCTGCCAGCATTTCCATGCACTCCCTCTCTGCAGTCTGGATTCTTCCCACTTTCCCCTCTCCCATTCATTCCCCCAGGTGACCCCCCAGCTCCCTCCCCTTCCCTCTTTCATCCCTCTCCCTCCATTCATCCTTTGCCTTTGTGCCCATTGGGGTTTCTATTGCATACATCCCCTCTGATTCCACAAGGAGTGAAGCTCTGCTTCCTGTGAAAGAGCTACACGACAGGGTGTTGGAAAAAGTTGGGAAGAAGTCCCAAGGCCGCTCAGAGATGCTCTAAATACTCCTCTAACATTGTCCCTCACATCCATGTCACAACTCTTCTTAATTCTGGCACTCCCCTGCCAAGGGTCTTAGTAGAGCCTTGCTACGTATTACACAGAGCAAACTGTTCTGGTGACAACAACTTTTGAGCTCAGCTGTGCTCACATGTGGATCAAAGTGGGTTTTTCACTGTTACCGTCTTCAGCAGTAGTGGTGGTGAAGGACTGGTGTTTGGTGTTTGCCTCCTGTACCCACAGGGTCATAACATCTTTATTTTTGGTAGTGTTCTGACATTTGACAAAAAAAGAGGAAATGAGCCTTGCAAAGTAAGGGCTGTTCTTAAAAGAGCATGAAACTAAAACCACAAACTGCAGGTGACCAGCTACTCAGCTACTTCTCTTGTGATAGGGATACTTGCTGACACAGTGATTCCTTTACATTTTGATAAGTGGATTTTGCATTTCCCAAAAGGAAATGGGAAGAAAAAAACCCCCAAAATCACACATTGTTTAAAAAAAAAAAATAAAATCAGAACTACCCCATCTTTTTACCCCAGACTCCAAGTAAATGGCTGTGGCCTTCACATAAAAGATATAGAGCAGATTGTTTCATCAAAAGTAAACTACTGACTTTGGCATCAGTTTGAGAATTTTATTAAAACCATAGGTTTCCATTCTGTACAAAACTGAGGAGCTTCTTTAAAAAAAGTATTAACCACATAGGAAATAATGCAGTGTAAGTGGTTTGTTGATAATAATCTCTCTGAAAGCTATATACAGGATTAATACCACACAACTGTACTAATGTGCTGACTGTCAGCAACTTTAGCAATATATACAAACTACCTTTACACACATAAATATCTTATTTACAGCTAATAAATAACATCCAAAGCCAAATCATGTGTCCTCATGTACAAGACCCTTCACTACTTTGTATCCACGTTCTGTATGTGTTTGTATTTGATCCTGTATTAAGAGCACATCTGTTCAGACACCTCATTTCCAAAAAAAAGTAACTCTTAAGAGAAAATTGCAACAAAATGTGAAGTCTATAGGGAATATATCATTGTATTTATTTTTAGAGGTCTCAAATGCAGTGGCTCAATACTCAACCCCACCCTCAGTGACTCATCACATCTCTGCTATAGTTTAAGGGTTAGGAAATCAAATGTGAGCAATTTCAGAGTTATTAATATCCCAACATATTGCACTGTTTCAGACTTTTATCCCCAAATACACTAGCAGCCATGGCTGGGAAAAAAAAACCAAACCGTGCATATAAATGCATACACGTTGGTTTTCCTTGCAAGATCGAATGACATTGGAGAAATCACCACCTCCACACTGTCTTGCACATGCAGGAAAAGACTACAAAAGCCAGCATCAATTGCTCACGCTGCAGTTCTCCAAGTGTCTACCTTGAAGACCTTCTGCCTCCCCAGTACTTTGTTTATCTTCTAGAAAGCTAAAAACAGGGCTACTGAACCTTTCAGAGCACTAGAAAAAATTACGTGTTAAAGGGAATGCAGAATGCCTTCAAGATACCCATTTTTGGCAACTTGCAGGATGTCTAATTCAAGTGTTTTTCAAAGCATTCATTCTTGTGCATCACACAATCAGGCTCCTTTTAACTGTCACAGCTCCTGCTCCTTGCTGAATTCTACCTCATGTCAGAAAACTAAGCAGCTCCTAGGAACTAGCACTGTATCACAGTCAGGCACCAAACCAAGGTGGGTCACTGGCAGTCACAATTCCCGCATAAGGAAGCATGAGCATGCTTGTCACCTGTCAAGCAGTTTCACTTGCACTGAAGACTGCATACAGCAGCCACTCAGCTGCATGACTGACATTTGGTGTCAAAGAGCAGAGAAACTGTCACAGTTTTGGCACATGGGATGCAAGCAAGTAGTGGAGAAAATTTTTTTAAAAAAATAAAAATAAAAATCTGTTTCCTGCAGTTTCGGATAGCTCAATTTTCTTTGCAGCTCCTTATTCACAGTGTTAGAGGCTAGATATTTTCATTTTCAAGGAATGAAAGCACAGATGAAAAATTGAATGCCTGCACAGGACACTGGTATTGCTGTCTTCTCCTACAACTGCTACGTATTCCAGACTCAGCTGCATAGAAGTATATAGCTTAACAGATCATACCTACTGCTAAGCGGCACTGGCATCTACCCCCAGTAAAACACATTCATAACCACAAACTAGAAAATTCATCCCCATATCAAGTCAGTGCAGTGCCTAACACCTTCTGGTAATACAAAGGTGGTTTTTGATGAGAAACCTACTCATTTGCCAAACACACAAGACAGTGAAGTCTAGCCACTGAACTGTCTGAAAATTCAGCTAGCCAAGCCAAAAAACAACTTGTCCCATTTCAGAAGACTTCTGAAAAGAAAGAAAAGCCAGGTTTGGTTTTGCTTCTTTGCAATAAATACTAGAAAATTGCTATAGAACATCTTATGTCAAGAAACCTTGTCACAAGGCACCATGATTAAGCAAAATTACTTATTCCTTTCCAGCACTCAAGCCTTTGGCAAGTTGTTTTGTGGGTTTCTTGTTAACTATGTAGATAATGTATCTTTATGGTTAGTAACTCTGTATGCTGAGGCTTCCTTGCAAGAAGTCTCTTAAGATAGCTAGGAATAGCAGGCAAAAAAAGCCAGCAGTGGATAAATATTTCTATATATTTGGTTCTGAACATCCAGTCCATGGGGACGAACAGACTCTCTTCCTCCCCATTGTGGAAAATCTTCATTCTTGTCACTTAAGCAGATTCATGAGCAGAATTTTCTTTAGAGGCTTTCTTGGCTCTGTGGGGAAAAGACAGATAAGTTGAGGAAGAAGATGTAAAATACTTATTCCTTCTTGTCTTATCTTTGAAACTTAGGATTAAAAAAATACTACTTAACAGGGAAACAAGTTTTGTGATTGGACTTCTCCTGGCTGCTGCTTGATTTTACATATCAGATACACACAGAGCTCTCAAGGCCTCCCCAGGTCATTGTCCTGGAGTGAAGGTCTACACACATGCCTTTTTATCCATAACTAGATCTCTGTTTAGAAGCGTCCCCATGAGACCTTTCACACACAGCAATTGCACTAAAATAAATATAAACACTTCCCCAGCTCAAACTTTAGTGGATAAAGTCCAAATAAAGCTGGCCCCACATTTTAAAGTTTACTCTGGGTCAGAAAAATCATTGATTAAAAAATTGAAGTACATCAAAGGCTTTTAAACAATCTCCAGTCCAAGTCAGAGATGCAAATCTCAGAAAGTCACTCGCCTGACAGCTGCCAGCAGAAAGCAGCGCGCACCAAGAGCACACCTGTGTATGCTTGCTCAGCTTCTGTACTGGCATCTGAATCTGCTGCTGGCCAGTGAGGGAGAGTGGGCTCTGGACTGACTCAGTATGGGTGTTCAAATGTTCCTCAATTAAGGGTAAATGTAGGGCTTCTTTAGACAGAGGCACACTTTCCTCTTTTTGTTAGTGCCTGGCCTGTAAACCCTCCAACGGTCATTTGTACTTGGCCACCATATGAATGTGAGAGGCAATGACCAGTACTTGCTTTTCAGACATGCTAACAACCACACAAGGAGATGGTTAGCGGATAACCAAAGGGGGGGGGGGGAGGGGAGGGGGAGGGGGGCGGTGATTTAAGCTGCCACAGCAGCCACAAGCAAACCTCAGGTTAGTCTGAGCTGTGATGTGATTCTTCTGAAGCCTTGAGAGGACTACTGCCCAAGTCAACTAAATCAGGAAGTTTTTCTAGATCCTCCTGCTACCACTCAAGTTTCCCCCAAACCCAAAAATAACAGTGATCACTCATACCCTTCTCTCTTCTTGTTGATGGGCTGCTCCAAGCATTTCACGAATATTGCTGCTTCTTCTCCCTTACTGAGATGTGAGGTTCCATCTCGAGAACAGAACACCACCCTGTGGAATAAATATTGCACAATCATATGGCTGAGCCAGATGTCTCTTTTTAACTGCAGGGACAGGACTGGTGCTTGGAAGCAGTCTTTATACTTTGCCATGTGGGGCACTACTACCTCACAAGCCTGTGAGAAAGTTATTTTTAAAAGAATTTTGTGACAAAAGAAACACTGAGCAAGAAAAACTGGTGAACGCATTATGCGTGGACCTCAAACTGCAGCCGTAACTTTTGCTGGTACTTTGCGTAAAATCTTCTTGTGGCTAAGGGAGCAGCAACTCCATCTCAAAGTCTCTGGATCTTTATTTACACAAGTCCTTGTGTGACTTTTGTCAGGTGAGTGATCTTGGAAGAAACCCTTACTCCCTCAAATGTTTGCAAACAAAACAGGTTGCCAATTCCAGCAAACCTGAGCAGTCACTTTTCTATTTATCAGTACTTTCCCCACCCCTATATTTGTTCAGCTCTGATAACTGTTCTTTGATCAAGTGACTGCCTTGTTTATTCAAGGGAGGAACATGTTATTCACAATACTGTACACAGGACATGCATACCCTGTTCCAGGTCCATTTTTCTAACAGATCTTACATCTAGTGCACATAAGTATTTAAAAAAATTTGGGTCAAAGCAGTTCTGTTCAGATTTTGCTGTTTTAACATTCATGCTTTAGCAATGTCCTGCAACAGTCATGTATTTCAGTTTTTACCCACCATTCAGGTATTCAAACCCCAAGAAAAATCCAGCTTAACAAAGCCATGATTTCTTGTGCAAATGCACTTTTGGAAGGCTTTCTAAAAATCTCCTTTTAAGCATACTCTTCACAAGAAAACCTATGTAAATGCTCAGCAAGAGAAAGGAAGAGAGTAACTGCAAATACAATCAGAGATGCTGGTTCATGGAGATCCTCTCCTGCATATTGTAACTACCCTGAGGCATATGAAACAGTGGCATGCAAATTAGTTCTGTGGGAGTAAAACTACAGATTGCAGATCCCAGTGAAAGCAAGTAACTGAACCTGGCTGACATAAAAATGCTGGTTTGGTGCCACTGGAGCCCTTATTATCAGTGCTGCACCCATTTATAACTGCTTTCTGTGCTTTGTCCTGCCCTGCAAGCTACCAGGAATCAGGAAACACTGTCAATTATAACCAATACAGCTTATAACAATCAAAATTACTTTTTCTGAGTTTCTCCTGATTTCACTCTGACTCTCTGGATGTCAAATGTAAAAGGAGTCCACCAGTCTGACCAGCTGAAGAAAGTGTCTTTCTCCCACTGCAGTTTCAGCATAAGCAGGTCACCAATGTCCACCTCTGTGTAAATCAGGAAGGAGAAGGTCTTGTTTGAGGAGACTTCAGGCCTGCGGGGAGGGGAATAAGGAAAAAAAAACAACAAAAAAATGGAAACTGTTGGACAGAAAGAAAATTAAGGCAAAACAGAACCAAGACTTCATGCACTTCAGAGAAGAAGGAAGCAACCTTCCACATAGTTCTGATGGATGGAATAAGGGGTAAAAAACCACCTTGAGCTTTTGTACAGGCACAAGGAAAGCTTTCCACAGAAAGGCTGGTAAAAATCCTGGGACAGACTGCCATGCAAGCGGTGTCTTTTCGAGCACTCATGGCTCTCAGAGAAGCCAGACAAGCACTAGCCAGAACAACTTAGGTTCCTCAGAGTAGAAGACAGACTTTGGTGCTTTCCAGCCCCATTCCCTGCCAGCCCATGTGCAGGGATGCAAGCAGAGTTCTACTTATTTGCAGAGCTGTGGAAGCAGATCTCACATCTCCCTTTGCTTCTGCACTTGATGCCTTCAGACCCAGACAACAACTACAGGTTACAGTCTGCTTTTCAGAAGCTTAACTCAGCCATGTTCAGCTGGAACATGGCTTAAAGACAGTGAAAAGCAAAAGAAACAAGAAATGTGCCACATCAGATAAAAATCTTATTAGGCTGAACCACATGTCAGAATTCACATTTCTATATTTCAGATCTCTGATCAAGAACAGCTCCTATAGAGCTTAGATCATTAGCTTTAGCAGTGGATACACTCCCTTGATCAAGGACAAGGGCACATTCTGGGACCCTGTAAGCTAGAGCAAGTTTTTCAGCTGGGGCTGTAAGAAATTTAGGCAGACTCAACAGTGCGTTGTAGTTGTTTCTGTAGCTACTCACAGTGTGAAAGCAATGTTCTCACTCTCATCTAGAGTGCCATAGAGAGAGATCAGGAATGGCTGGTTTGTCTTGGTCGTATTAGTCTTTCCAAAGAAATGGATCTTGACCTGGTAATGAAAGACTGGAAGAACACAAAAGAAAGAAGGCCATTAGGAAAAAAATCAACCTCTGAAGAGACTGCTGGTGACAAAGCCACGTAAAAACCCCCGTGTAAACCTAGGCTAGACTATGCCAACATCACTAAACTGAGGAGTTTAGCTCCCTGCAGGTACCTAGGACATTATCTACGTGAAGAGGTAAAGATTAGGATGCAAGGCAATCACAGTTAAAAAACACCTTTGCAGTTCTTGCAACTGAAGTCTGCATTTAAGTGGACTGCCACTATTATAACCCCAGAGTCTGCAGTATCACCTTCAAACCTGTTATAAATGTGTAAGACTTGCTGTCCTTGACTTGAAACAAATGAGTTCTGTCCTCCTCATACAGGAGCCTTAGCGAAAAAAAAATTCAACCCACTGACACTTGCAGATTAAGCACCAAACGCCAACAAATCTCTAGACTTGCAGCTGTTCTAACACTGCAGGAATATGCCCTCTGATTCTGGTCTATGACACAATGCATGCGATGACCATACCATGTGGTACAGTTATTTTTTTCCTGCCTAGCTTTAAAAGTAGTAAAATCCAACTCAGAAGCTATTTCCCTAGCTCAAAGCCTTCCAGTTCTTTCAGGCAGCATCCTTCTCAGACCTACCACCGTGGCAACAGGAATCAAAAGTGCTGTGATATTTTAACATGGGCTGGTGCCCCCCTGGCAAGGGTACTACAAAAAGCTAAGTCTGATGGTTGCACATCTTTAAAGCTGTGGCTCATCAGGCTGAGCTCTGCTATTTCCCCAGCAGCAGGAAAATAAAAATCATTTGGTTGAAAAATACTGAAAAAAATTTCAAGACTTAGTTGTTCCAAGAAGCCAGGCTGCGGAGCAAATCTTAATTTTGCTACTTAGAAACTTGTTACAGACATCACCCTTTATTCTATCCTCTTACCTCTGTCTTACTGTGAGTAAGATGACGCTAGTTCTTCTGTGATGGTGCTTCACACCAAACTGCAGGCAAGCTTCACCCCTGCTCACCATAGGCACCAAAGCAGCAATATTGTCACCTGCAGCACACACCCATCCTGACACACAACTAAGCAAAAAAGTACCAGCCTTGCTCACCAGTAAGCAAGCAGGACCTACCTTTATAAGGCATCTGAGCACGGGTCTTCAAGTACATTTTGGTGTTTCTCTTTGTTCTCACTCTGTTGACCTTGTAACCCAAATTATTGCAGCGGTTCTTCCGACAGCTGAGGCAGAGACCCTTCTCAAAGGCCTCCTTTGTGTTGCAGCGGTAGGCCATGCTGGGCTTTTCTTCATAGAGGAGGGAGTCAATGAAAAGGTGGATGGATCGTTCATGGGAGCATTTTACCAGCTGGTCCACATCTTGAAAAAATGAAAATGTGTAATATTTATACACACATGCATATAATGATATAAATCCCTAAGCAGGCACAATCCACTATGCCAGAGCTGGACTTCATAGGATGACTTTAAAAACACTTAAAAGATCGAGTTCCTGTGCCTCTCAGAGATCATTGCTTGCAGGAAGCCTGCAGACTATTGAAGATCTCCCTTTGGATGTTACACTATTGCACAGCAGTCTCACCTGCAAAGCCTTTTTCAGCGATCAGACGGAGTGCTTCTCCTAAGTTGCAACCTGGCTGGAAACCTCCACCATTAGGATAAATATCAATGTGTCCAACAGGCTTCTGGATCCCAATGCTGCGGTCTGGAGAGCCTCGAGTGTAAGTGTGTAGAACATCTACAAAGTCAGCATCATCTGGTGAGAGGCGGATGAGGGCATCGGCATATTCAAAGGTAGGACCAGCTGGATCCAGCCCTTTATGGGGCAAACCACAAAGAAAAACTTAAGATTACTATCTGCCAAAGACACTGATCACAAATGCCAAACAGCTACCACATTGGGCTGCAGTATTGCAGATGGTGTTGGTGTCACTGCAGGCATTACAGTGGGATCATTTCTAGTAGCATTCATGTGTACAGGAGAATCAAATACACTACCTTGAAAAGCTGTCACGGTTTAAAAAATGAGGTGTATGTAAACATGTAAAGAAGCAGAGCTAGCTTCCTCACAGCTGTAACATTTACAGTGGAAAGAAGAAACAAGGTACTAAATATTTTCTAAGTGTCTTCCTCTCTTGTCAAGAATTGCAAAATTTCTATCTGAAGTGTGGAAAATGTCTTGCTGCTAACTCCCTGCTAGGGGAACAGGTGGGAAACAAACAAGAGCTTCACTGTCTACATGCCTAAGGGGGAGGGGATTATTATGGTGAACTGTCAAGCTGCAGCAACACTGACATCAAAAACAGCCAGAACTACTCTGCCAGTGATAGAGTACTCTCTCTTGGAGCCAGACAAGAGCTTGAGAGATGGCTGAGGGCAAAGCTGAAGGGACATGTCTTTTCTGCAGTCCTCAGCCAGGGTTAGGCACCTGGGCTGCCCACCCCTGGTTAGCCTCACCCAGTCTGAGCTGCCTCCCTCTTTACTGTGAGTACCTGACCACATGGTAAAGGTCCCACAGCAATGAGTTCTGCAGGAGGATCTACCTCCTGTTCTTTTTGAAACAGCTCCCATCAGCTGCAAGGGATGACTGCCTGGGTTGAAGACAACCACCTGAAGTTCTCATGCTGCAAGAGATACTGTGTCCTTCCCCAAGCCATTCAGGGATTTGGACATTTGGCCAGTCTCAGTTACATTTCCCCAGATAGTCACTTTTCACAGCCAATGAATCCCTGCCTACTCACTCATTCTTTGTGCAGAAGCAGATCAAGGCTTCTCACCCGTCACCTTTGCTGTTCTCTTCTGAACCTTTTCCAGTTCTACTACACAAATACCAGCCCTGCTGATTTAATAAAGCATGAACAGATAACCTAGGCACTGCTGAAAAGCCAAAGTTATTCCAGTGATTTTCCAGAGGAACATAGTATTTCAGCATGCAAGAGACAGAACTCTCCACTCTACAACCACAGGTGTTCTTACCAGTAATTCTGTTCACCTTCTTCTTGGTCAGGCTCCCAGCAATCCCAGCAGCATGTGCACCTAGACTGTACCCCAGCAAGTGGACATTGTTGAGAGGATAATTGAATTGCTCCTGCAGAAGAGAGCAATTTATTTAAAGTTTGAAGTCAAATAGGAAAACATTAGCAGACACAAAGGAAAATGTTTTGTAAACACTGGGATTTCTTTGAGCCACAAATAACAGAAGGAACACTAAATACAATTAACACAATTTTATGGCATACTAGGTCACTTGAGTTAGTTAAGAAAAAAAATCTAAGCAGAGAGGAATGCAAAATGAAGGACAGACCATAGGGCTGTGTATATTGAAGGTTTTCCACCACCCCCTCCTCACCAGTTTCAGTTCTAAGTATTTCCCAAAGGCAGGGCAGACTTTGTTTCTCAAGGGCTGGCTGCTGCATAATATATGGCAAGGGTCCTCACACTTTTTAACCAGGGGCCGGCGCGGATGCAGTGGCAGGCAGCCATCTGTGGCTGCTTGGTTCCCCCCCCAACCCCCAGTGGGGGGGGCAGGGGGGTCTGTAAATACCGGGGGCCGGATTGAGGACCCTGGGGGGCCGTATCCGGCCCGCAAGCCGTAGTTTGAGGACCCCTGATATATAGGGCTGTGTCTTTCATAGTTGCAGAACCTTCTGAAATACTGTGGACTCACAGGGCTCCACAGTCCACAAGATGAAGTTTCTGGAATGCACTGTAAGAGGCCTCCTTGCATTAAGAGAGAACTATTACAATAAAGCTGGGATTTTACTAGTCCAACAAAAGCACTGTCTGCAACAGCTTAATTCCATCTACCCAATAGGAGATGGTTAACACAGCTGCATCATTGCTGTTTTGTCTCCGACATCATTATGTAAAATGTGAGACATGTGACTACATGTCTTACCTCCATCCAGTCAATAAACATAGCAACATCCTTTCCCACCAGCTTAGTGTATGCAGCGGACACTGGGTAGTGCTGCTGAGCTCGAATTAGCCAGTCCACCACAATGACGTTTGAATCGGGTTCTCTCTTGTACAGAGCATCCACCAGCTTCGGGACCCAACTTTCATACATTCCTGTCACCTGTGGGGGTTTTTTTAATTAAAAAAAGATGTCTTAATATTATCCGTGGTGTGTAGACACCTTAGCTGATGTACCTAGCACAGCATAGTTTATCAGGAGTGTGGTTAAAGGGAGATTCCTCCCCTTTCTTCTTACCGTCCACCCATGGATCACCACAAAGGTTTTACTGGTATGGTTGAAGTTGCACTGTGCCAGGCTGTCCACCTGCCCAGGAACCAGGTAGCAGACATCCTCATCGGGCTCTGCAGGCGTCCGTAAGGAGAACTTGCTCTCAATTCCCTCAAAACTGGTCTCGGCTTCTGCTATGAAAAAGCACAGGAAACGTGCATCAGTGTTTTAGGAATATTAGGACAAACAGTTCAGAAGCTACAATGTTGGAGAGGTATCAGGATTGGCCAAGAAATGGGGCATGTGTTTTTCATTTCATACAGCACTCCTTTTGTGACAAAACAGCCACCATGCAAAGATGGAATCAAAGAGTGAAAATCGTTTGCCCTCCAAGATCCTGCTAAAGCAGTGAGAATCTGGCCAGCTGTCAGAGAGGTATGAATTCCTTTTAGGAGTCACTATTTTCCCCATTATGTTATTAACAGGAAACCAATATAAACAGGTATATTTATAGATATATACATACAATTAAACAGGAAATTACCACAGTTCAGGACAGTCATAGACAGTATATGCAGGAAAGCAGCAAGTTCCTACCATACTATTACATATTTCTGTGGTGCATCTTCCACAACACCAATAATCACTGCCAAAGGCGGCTCTTTATAGTACACAGTAGTTGCAGTGGATTAAAAATAAGAGCTGCAAACTCACCACTGTTTTACAAAATGCTAGTTTTAACTTTTCACCAACAAACAGCAAGTGAGAACATCAGACACCCATTATGGAAACTGCACTAGCAAAGCACAAGCCTGTATTTTGAAGGCAGTATTTTTTCAGACCATCTGATAAGCAACACTGCAGAAAAAAAAAATCTTCCTCAGCCTGTTTTGAATCCAGGGGCTGGGGAAGATCATGTACTGGTGGTAATAAAGCATGTGATGGCCTGAAAAGATCACTTGGAGAACTCTCTCCATCTTCAAAACAAAAATTTTCCTTTTGTTCCTGCCAAGGCTTCATGCTTACCATTTCCTTTGTCTGGAAAGAAACTTAAATACCTCCTCTTTTTACATCTGATTCAACACTTAATTACCTCTATATCCAACAGACCCTGTAATTAACTGTGGACTTAAAACTTCAATGCTTTTTGAAAACCAAGCCTTACTTTGGCAACTTGCATTCAGCAAATATTGATTGCCTGTTTTCCAAGTGCAGCTGAAATCAGACCAACTCTGCTTTCTTCAGTGTTGTTTCCTGGCATCATGACTACGAAGCTTTCACAAACTCCTAAACGCACATTAATGAATGGCTCCAAGCCACTGTAGGGAATGCAAAGGGACACAGTGAGGAGGACCTGATGACATGCAAAAGAGATTTCCACTCCTTTTCTTTTGCCCGTTGCTGAACAAGTTTTCTATGATAACTGGTAGATTTGTATTTCTCCATAAAGTTGTGCTGCATCACCCAGAGGCAACAAATATAATGAACTTTTTTTTCCCCCCTAAAACTTATTTTTCCTGGTCTTCTCATTCAAGCTACCATACTCAGCAGGACACTGACTCAGGCTCAACCTCACTTTGCCCTCAGGTAGCTGTATAAAATCTGGGAGGTTCCTGCTGTGCCTGAGGGGCCACAGAAACCAGAGTCTAACCTCTTCCATGAGATGTGAAACAGGCTGGCAACAAAGGCTCACATGCAAGCCTCAGAGAGACTGCCGACATCCGAAATCAACAGCTTAACTTTGCCCAAGCTCATCAGGGCTTCTCACCTGCTGAAAGCAAGGCACATGCAGGCAGGTAACAAGAACCGCTGGCTGAACAGAGGCAGTGCTCAGCTTTAGGTTTTGACCTTGACTGCACTAGGCTGGTTAGCTAGCTAAACCTGGATAACTACACTGACGGCCCCCTTCCCCCTAAAGAAGGGGATAAAGTTCATTCACATAATGGTGAATATAAGACTTTACCTACTGAAACCAAAATCTACCAAACTAACCAAATGCTGATCTTTCTCAGAAGCTGCCCCTTTCTTGTATTTTTACACTCAAAACATCATTTTCTCACAGAGACCACACAAAAACTCTTTCTGGAACAAATCTTTACTCTTTCACTGTTTACTTCTAAGCCAGAAAACATCCCAAAGGCCAACTGGTTAGGTACCAACTGTAACTTTTCACTCAGCAGTGAGTTAGTAAAACCTTGACAGGACCAGGAACAACTTTCAGCGGCAAGGCATACAATGCAAGGACTTCCAATTATGATCATTCCCGCCCCGCACAGGAAGGCTAACAAGAATAGTCCACCTGCTCACAAGTTAATAGTGCTTCCTTTCATACTTGGATATCATTTCCTTTCTGAATTAAACCTATCTGATAATCAGCCAAAATCTGAATGAAACGGATACCCTGTCTTGCAGTGTGTTTTCAATTACAAACACATGCTAGAATTTGCATGTAAGTTCAGCCTGCATTGCTTTTGGAAATAAGCTTGCAATAAATTAAATTTATAATTTTAAGTGCACCGCACTTAAAGGTGCACTTAGAAAAGTTGCAATACAGTGGCACCTAACACTGAAGATGTGCACAGTGCTTCTCAAATATTTGTGCCTAAAAATTTTTGGGTGGGATTTGAAGACATCGGAGCCCTCAGATGCAGTCACCACCAGGAAACAAGCAGCTGCAGAGCAACAGCCCAGGAGTTTGAGAAATGGCAGGAGGCCACTCTGCTCATTTAGTTATGTTATACGAGAAAAAGTCAGAATAAATTATTATTAGCATATTTACAGTCACACAAAGTATTGCCTAGTCCAGTGTCCACATATGCTCAATTTTCATCAGCAAGATACCCTCTGGATGAGGGAAGTGTGTGGGGTAGGATTTGTTACCTACTTATTAATGATACACTCATTCAGAAGCTATCCCCAAAATTTTCCAGAGTTTGGCTTCGCAGATTCTGTATGACTTAGAGCATAAGATAACTTGTCTACACCTCAGGTTGTGCTACACACAAGCTGCAGTGCCACATCATTTCCCACCTTCTGTAGATCACATTTTCCACACATATGGACATCTGTATGTATCATGCTTTAAACTGCAGCAGAAACACTACAAAACATATCACTTCAGAAAACCAGCATTTCCCACTTCTACTCTTGTACCTCATGAAGTACCTTGGTCTATTTAAAAAAATTATTCAGAACCAGACCTTTGTCACAGACCTTTTCCTCATGAAGTGAGAGATCTCCTTGAATCATGCTCTAGCTGAGCTAGACACACTATTGGGTCTCATTCTCACAGCCTTACACAAAGCCAAAGAAATGCAGTCAATGTACAGATTCACCACTGGTTAGTTACAACATGTTTTAACCGAAATTAATTAAACCAGGGAGAACCCAGAAATGGGGAGTCTTCAGCATGCTTCTGAAAGGTGGATGGAAGTTTACCTGAATTTGCATCAGGTTTTACATAACGTAGATATAGAAATTAGATAAATCTATATGCATCATTACTGAGACACTGGAATAGTTTTTAGTGACAAGAATTAAAGTCTGAACACTAATGCATAGAATGCATTTCTAAACAAGGCCTTGAAGAGAAACAGACCTGGAGATAAAAATGCATAGACAAAAAAATCCATGCTTTTGCTAAAAACCACATTTTCCCAGGCTTAGTTCAGCAGATGTATAAAGGCACGTGTTCCATATTGCAGAAACTTTACCCATACAAGGACCTGCTACAAAAGTTTTCTGGCCACTGCCACGTGCTTGCAGTTAACAAGGTGACCAACAAAGGGTTTATTCAGGGAACTGAAGAGCGAGTGGAATTAAGAATGAAACCACCAATTTCAGGTCAGAGTTGTCTTTTCTAAGAGCCTACAAACTCCCATCATTTGGTCACGCCTTGCAAAATTTCTGATCCTTTTCTTACACCTCCACTTCAATAATCTTAGCTTTCGTATTTTAAAGACTTTGTCCTGTATGTCAAGCAATACCAAGTATCTTAGAACTCCCAAGAAGCACAAGAAAAAAAGCTTAGAAACTGGGAAAAATTAGTAGTTTCATTTTCCTGTTCAAACCTTGTGACACTTTGGACTTACAATTTGTAGAACTCCATTCAGTTAGGGACTCCTATCGATTTTGCAAGCATCCCACTACCTTTAACCATTCTGACACAGTACAAATACAAGTTTACATACTAATTAAGAGAACTCAGCTTCAAGGCTGCTTCATGGAAGCTCAAGGCAACCTGGCAACTGATTTTGGTGAAGAAAACTGTTTATCACTGGTCAGCTGGGTGGAGAATGTGAGTATTGAGGAAGTAACAGCATCTGGAATATAAATCAAAAGTTAAACTGCCCACATCAGATACAGGATGCCAGTAATAGTAACAATGCGTTTGCCAGAATCAGCGCACCTGACTATGGTTTTGGAAAAGGTAATCTTTGATAAACAACAGTTTCCTAGCATTATGTACACAGAAATGGAGATACTGTTAGCTAAGTGCAAAGATCATTAGAAATTATACAGCTAGACCGTGTAAACTCAAGCCCACACTGAAATGCACACACACAAATATGCACTGGAGCCAGCATCTGCACATAACATCAAACATTTAAATAACCAGCTGGAGTTAACGGGAGTAACTCTTCCCTCAGCTGATGACCAACATTAGGATCATCACTCACACTGAATTCCTAAACGAGTTCTGAAGCAAACTGGTGGTCAGATGAAATAAAGGGGTTGTATTATAGAAATTATTATCATTTCATTTGATCTACACTATAAGTTGAAAAACAGACAGTGTACTATGTGTTGCAAGCCCATGAAATCTACCCCACAAGTCAGGTTACTGTAAAGAAATTACAACTTCAAGTTTATTTATGTATTCCTTAATGGCAGAGCCCTGAGAGTACCTTCTCCTTTACTTCCCAGGCAGAGTCAACAGAAAGAGCAACACTTCTGAAAAGCATCTGGGCCCAAGCTGAGATGCTGAGCAGCTTCTCCCAAGTCCTGCAGCTGGCAAAACAAGGGCAAACTGCTGTTCTTGCACTGTGCACACAAGTGCTCACCCCTCTCTAAGGCACTCCCTGTCAAATAAACCCTTACTCAGCTGCAGCTGGGAGGCTTGTAACTCAATCCAGCAGAGCTCTTGCCATCCATCAGTCCCTCTGGGATATCCGGAATTAGCCCAAGACAATAAAATGCAATCAGTCACCCTTTGCAGTAATATAGAGGAAAAGATGCCTGAGAAAGCTGTACCAAGCAAGTACTTCCTGCACAGGAGACATTCCAGCAAACTTTTAGGTGTGCTAGTGCTCATGTTATTCTCTAGCACAGTTTTGATGCCTGACAGCCTCACCTCTAAGCCTTCTAAGAAATGCATTTTTTCTGGAAAGGCCATGCCACAGCTGCCCTGGTAGGTCTATCCCAAACACCACCATAGCAAAAGTCAGCAGCTAACATCACACAAGAGTTTAACTCTGCTGTAACTCCCAATTGTGGATTTACACTGGCAGAAATAGAGATCAGAATGTATTCCTAGTAATGTTTTTATCTTTTCCTGGAACACCAGTGCTCCCTCCACCTAGAATATCTCTGCCCGTGTTGTTTGTTAAATACTCTGGATTCCTGGCGGACTGGATCATGAATTTTCCATGATTTCAAAACATCTTTTCACGGTGGTGTGCAAGACAGTGTGGGACTGAAGGCTTGGACAGCTTTAGGATGGTCGCACAACCTGTTTTCATATAACCTGTTCCTAGGGAGAAATAATGGAATCATTAGTAAGTCTGTAGAAAATCACTTCCTACAGAGATGAAAGCTTCTTCTGGGAAGATAGTTATTTTACTGTATGAAACTTCAATACTTTGATGAAAACTGCTTTTGATTGCCATGATGGCATAAGATTGGATTCAAAGAAAGAATACATTCTTTGGCTGTGCCCTAGCACCCCATCCGCTTACTTTTGAACACTTCCCTTCAGCTTCCTTGTACACAAAGGAAGTAACAAAGGCATCTGCAGTGAAAAAAACAGCAGTTTCCACATTCCATTTTAGTACCACACAGTAGCTCTAAGAGCTACAGCCACATTTTCTTCTAAGGCTGTAGACTTTTAAGGACAATCGTGAGAGATTAGTGTAAGAAAGTAAGGCTGTGATAGGGCACTGCTAGCCTAAGTTTGAGGAGTAGTGGCTTCCTAGAACTACTGTCTTTGCTTATTAAAGCTCCAGTCATGTTGTGATGAACCAAGAGAGCATTAGTGAACATCTAGTAGTCAACATTCACACCTGGTCCACTTCTTCTACCCTGGAGGGTGGCTATGCACAAACACAGGTACAACATTCACACCTGGTCCACTTCTTCTAGCCTGGAGGGTGGCTATGCACAAACACAGGTACAACAGGTTATGTGCAAGTACAATCACATGTATATATACAGACACTGTGAGAGTACACCCCTCTGTCTACTTTTCCCTCAGTGAATTCTTCTGCATTAAAGGCATTATCTACAGCCCAAACACATCATCATGACACTGACGAAACTCAGCCTTGCCTCTGACAATTCAGACCAAGGACCGTTGGAAGCTGGGATGCAGGACTCCCATGGGATGGGGCGGGTGCCATGCAGAACAGAGGGTCCTAGCCCTGCGGTAAGCCGAAGGACGCTACCGTGCTGCCACCGCCGTGCCAGTCCACCTGCGGCAAGGGACACTTGGAAGCCACCTTGCACCTGGGGAAGAAAACACATCCCAAAACTCCACAGCCTGTGCCATCAGCCCGGCAGCTTGTGCCTTCGATCCCGGTAGGGAATCGGCTCCAGCTCTGTCCTAACAGAATACAGGTCCCCCCAGCATCGCTCTCCCCGCGCCTTCCGAGGACAGCTCACGCCACCCAGGTCCCGCGGCAGCCCTAGCACCCCGGGAGAGCCCTGCAAGTTGCAAACGCCCCCTTTCCCGCCACGCCGGCGACATTCCCCCTACACACACCCCCCACCAAACGCAACAGGCGTGCCCGGCAGCCCCGCCGCGCCGCGGGCCCTGCGCGGTCCGCGCTATGCTCCCCGCCGGGCCGCGAACTTACCGCCGGCGGCGGCCGCCGCACCCACAGCAGCCGCCCAACGCAGGCAGAGGCAGACGGCAGCCAGAAACGCCTTCCTCCCCATCGCGCCTTCCCTCGCCCTGCGCTCGGCCGCGGCGCAAAAGTAAAATAAAATTAAGGAAAAAAAAAAAGGGGGGGGGGGGGGCGTCAGAAAGAAAATACTGCTGCAGCGCAAAACAATAACGCGACGGCAATGAACCACTCTGGCAACAGCCCGCGCTAGCACGACGACCCACCCACCCAATGCCACTGCCGCGCCCTCCACGGGCCCTTATGTCCCCGCCAATATGCAAATATGCAAATGAGCCCCCACACCTATTGGGCGCGCGCGGCGGGGCGGGGCTGGCCGGGGGGGCCGCGCTGCTCCGCGGGGGCGCCGCGGTCCCGGTCAGCCCGCGTGCGGCGCGGCCCTCGGCAGGGCGTCACCCAGGGGTAACCACGGCCGGGCCCGGCTCGGGCGAGACCCAGGAGCTCGGGCAGCTGGCATCGGTGTCCATGGGCCCCTCGGCTCAGAGCCCTCGAGCCTGCCTCCCGCTGGCCACCCGCATCTCCCTCAGCTCTGCCCTCTCCCCCCGGCGCTGTGCCCGGCCAGCCGGGTTATGGCCCCGCCGCCCTCCCCCTTGGTCCTCCGGGCTGCTGGTGACCTAGCTCCCCTGCACCCCAGATAACATCTTCCATCTTATCCATGCTTTTGCACCAGGAACCAACTGCTAACTGCATTTCCAGTTCGGTGCCTGCAAGGAGCCTTCTGCTGTTCCCTTGAAAAACCGTTGCCAAAGTCTTGTTTTGCCTGCACTCAAGGGGATACAAGTTTGGAGTGTAAATTCACTGGAGACTGCATCTGTACTCTGGAGAAATGCAAAGTTTGAGCTTTTCAGCTCTTTCTGCCTTCCTCTCAACAGTATGGTTTGCAAACAGCTTTGCATCGGTGGCCACTGGGTAAAAGATCAGTTATGTAAGGACATGTAATAGAGAAATACTAAATTAATAACAAGACCAGATTCCATTTCAGTGTGCAGTGTGTTGTCAGAGGCCCAGCTTCGTAAAGAGGCTTACGACAGTTACAGGGAATGAGGACTCACTGGGTTTTGCAACATGAAGGAAATGGGATTCACTTTGAGGGTAACTGATCCTCCTCTGACCAGGCACCTTTGGAGACTAAAATATATATGGTTCATATTAGCAAGGCTATTCAATAAGAGGTTGCTTGAGAGTAAGAGAACTGGGTCACCTTTGCAACGTTGGATTCCATTAAAAGACCAGAATATCTGTAAGTGAGAACACATCTCTCCCAGGACTCAACTTGAAGTTCCTCCACTGCCAGTCCCTATTTATATCCAAAAGGCATTGGAAGAATTTAATGAGAGTGCAAACTGATCATGCTGAGACTTTCTTCCCAACTGAGGCAACCAACCAGGGCAACAGGGTCAGGGAGGGTGGCTAAGGAAGCGGGTGAGGCAGTGTGAGAAGACGGGAGTCAGAGGCAGGGGATAGGTGGTGAGGAGGCTGGGGCTAAGATGAGAGACCAGCCTTCCTTACGGTTTGTGCTGCAGGTTGCTAAGTATTGAGCATATCCTCTAACCAGTGTTAAAGACCCTGTCATCAAAACAATAGCAAGAATTTTCTCATGTCTTCTTCCCCCCCCCCCCCCCCCCCCCCCCCCGCCAAGTGTGACCTAAACAATGCATTTCATCTTGATTTAATTTACTTGAAACCCTATAGTGTAATTTCCCCCCCAGAAATCAGCCTGGGTCTATCTAGGTTCAGACATCCTTCCTAGCAATTTCCAGTCTCTGCAGGCAACATCTGGCAAATTAAAAGAACAGTTTAAAGGGAGCTGCTGTAATGGAGGCTGTCAGGCCACCTTAATCACAGGTGATGCTACTAACCCAGTCAGAGCAAAACAGAGCAAGAAGACTGCTGTTTTACACAGCGACATCCATGGCTACTGCAGCAAAAACTTATATTACTGTATGATGTGGGAAGACAACTAGCACAGCTTTAACTGCTGATGGGACCAGACTAGGCAGGTAGAAAGAGTAGTGATAATGCTTGACTGGCCAGCCTTGGATGGGGCCTACTAACCTCTGTGAATCCACAGGCTATAATCAGCCTTTCGGTTCATTTCCAATAGAGATGGTAAACCCCATCAATAGCAAGGCCAGGCAGATTTACGAACTACTCAGTATAAAACCTAATCAGTTACACTGAAAATGCCTGTTTGAGTCATTTTTTGTTCCTTCTCATGCCCAAGCCTCATTTTAAGACATAATCTGAAAGAGTTATGCAAAGTCTCTACCTAAACCAAAGAAAGAATGTTAAAATCAAAACACTAAAACTTTAAAGTGATGAAAGATGGTGTTGTGTGAGTGTGTGTGTGTGTGCGTGTGTAATTCTAGTTTCTCAGATCTTGAACAAGTTGCCTAAATCTGTTGTAAACCCAGCTGCAGAATAATCTGAGATACATGGGGCTTCATGAAGGCAGAATGTGTCCCTGAACACTAAATGATGTGCTGTTGCACCAGTCCTGACACAGGACATTTTCCAAAATTTAAAAACTTTCTGTCCCTTGCAGTTAATCATGATCAGATGAAGAAGCGGCTTCATGGCATCAACTCAGTGTGCTTCATTGCAATCATTAACTGGATTTGAGTTTTGTTTCCTCTGTAAAATACATAACCTATAGGGGAAAGCAAAGCTCCATCTGTAAAACAGAGCCTGATTTATAGTACTACGGGATTATGAAGTGGGCGGAAGGTAATAGAGTGTGAGCTAAAATACATTAAGTCTAACAAGGGGCAGGGGGTGGGGGGAAGGCTGAGGAATGGAGACAGGAGTTGCATAACTAGACTGGTACTTGCACCCACAGACCATGTGGAAGGTTAAAGTCAAAACAAGCACAGTGTACCCAGCACAATGTGGGCAGCATTGCTTGCGTGGTGCGGCTGTGCTAAACCCTGAGCACATTCACTGGCCTCACACAACAGCAAGCAAGAGGAGAATCAACCCAAAAATTTCATTTCCACAGCAATGCTCTGAAGACAGCTTGAAACACAGGGCAAAAGGGGGGAGGAGGGGAAGGAGAGAGAGACTAACGCTATCTTTGAAATTTCTGTGCTGCTTTAATTGTATTCATCATAAAGTATTGATAACTGAGGATGACAAGTCTTCCCAGGTGAGAGGTCTTCCAACAAAAGTATCTGCTTAAAAAACAAGCAAAAACCATGTTCTGCTCTCCTCCTGACTAGGAAATACAAGTAAGAAAGGGGGTTGGGGGGGGTTTACCCCTATAAATATTTAATTTTCTTTTCCTCCC